>NC_066627.1:50672181-52063378 GCF_025201925.1 Gopherus flavomarginatus
TGTAGAACAAACAAAACATATTAAGGTTTATTTTATATAGCACTTATATCCAAAGCGCTTTACAAAAGTTAGCTAATGGTACAAACGTTTGGAAAGATCATTAAGTGGTCCCCCGAGACCCTCAGCTATTTTCAAGTGGTCTGTGGAAAAAATAAGTTTGAGAACCACTGCTCAAGTGGAACTGCAGTAGCAGCTCTACCATAGAATTCCTGGATGTCATTGAACCCCTCATTGGCAAAGGGTTCACTGTTGTGTCAGCAACTTTTATGGGGCCTGCCAAACTCACTACACCTAATGCATTGCTGTCCTAGTATTCATATGTAAAGAATGTTGTGACTATCAGTGGAAACTGGTGATGCACTGATCATTAGTATCATTGTGATGTGTATGTATTAACACTATGAGGAATTATGTATACCTACTTGTGACGGGTTGGATCACAGAACTCCCCCTGGGGGCTGCCAACTGATGTACCAAGACTGCCACTGCTCCTGTTTTCCCTGCCGGCTCAGGACTCGAGCACCCGGTCTTGCTGAGCCAGACACTCCTGTCTGCTCCAACAAAGATCCAGGGTCTGAATTACTTGCCCCATAGCTGCAGGTCTACCTGAAAACAGCTCACAGAAGTGTGCTTGTCTTTAACACCCAGATGCCCAACTCCCAATGGGGTCTAAACCCAAATAAATCTGTTTTACCCTGTATAAAGCTTATGCAGGGTAAACTCATAAATTGTTCTCCCTCTATAACACTGATAGAGAGATCCACAGTTGTTTGCTCCCCCAGGTATTAATACATACTCTGAGTTAATAAGTAAAAAGTGATTTTATTAAATACAGAAAGTAGGATTTAAGTGGTTCCAGGTAGTAACAGATAGAATAAAGTAAATCACCAAGCAAAATAAAATAAAATGCTCAAGTCTATGTCTAATAAAACTGAATACAGATAAGATCCTCAACAGTTCCAGAATGCTCCCTTTTACAGACTAATCTCCTTTTAGCCTGGGTCAAGCAATCACTCACACCCCTTTGTTCCAGTTTCTTCCAAGTATCCTGGAGGGTGGAGAGGCTCCCTCTTCAGCCAGCTGAAGACCAAATGGAGGGATCTCCCAGGGGTTTAAGTAGACTTTCTCTTGTGGGTGGAGACCCCCTTGGAATGTGCAGTCTATATGGTTTTATAAAGATTTAATAAGTAAATATAAGGTAGCTAAGAGATGCTTCATGCAAAAGGTCTCTTATAAGGTATCTTTACAAATCTTATAATCTGAGTGTGATCATCCTATTTGTATAAATGCACCACTCTTGTATCTAAAACTAGAAATATAAAATATAACTCTAAGGGCCTATTGTAATTATGTAAAGTGTGGGCCATTAATGGTGATTTGAAATCTTGATAACTCCCATTAACTAGGACCATTGTCTGCAGATGGGTGTGTTTTACCTGTAAATCTTCCTGCATACCTGTGTGCTGGCAAGTGGGTAATGAAGCCTTGCAGTCACATGTGATCATGTCACCTGAACTGAAATCCATCTTTAACCTAGTGTCTTTCCATTGAGATGGAGGGATGGAAACTCAGAGAGTGACAAAAGAATTCCCGCTTTATGCAAAAGATATATAAAATGGTGGAAGAAAACAAAGGAAGAGAGAGAACCATCATGAAAAATCCCCCTAGCTACCACCTAAGCTGGAACAAGAGCTGTACCAAGGGGAAGAATTATGCCCAGGCCTGGAAGGTGGTGTCCAGTCTGAGGAAAAAATTTACTAAAACATGTCTAAGGGTGAGATTATCTGTATTCACTTTGATTAGACACAGATTTGCGCATTTTATTTTATTTTGCTCGTTAACTGACTTTGTTCTGTCTGTTACTGTTGGAACCATTTAAATCCTACTTTGTGTATTTAATAATAATGAGGGGGAGAAACTGCTTTAGACAAGGATGGTAGCCTGAGTTACTTTTTAGTCTCTAGAAACCATGTTATACTTCTGTTTTGTTTGTATAACCAGTTCCGTTTCCATTATCCTTACTCCGTATCACTTAAACTTATTCTTGTCTTATGTTAAATATACCTGAGTGCTGTGGTACTAACCAAGATGTAAGCTTCTAGCTCTATATATTACTCCTGAAGGAATTCTGCGCGCAAAAAAAAAAAAAAAATTATGTGCACAATATTTTAAAATTTGTCAATAAATAAATGTGACTCCAGCATGGCAGGGGCAATGGGACTCTGCAGGGGATCTGAGTGAGGGTTATTGGGGCTCAGCAGGGGGGTCTGGTTGTAGGGAGATGGGGCGGGGGGGGGCCCTCAGTGTGTGGGTCCGGATGTGGGGAGATGAGGCTTGGGGGGGCATGGAGGTGGGACTTGGGGGAGTCCAGGTGCAGCTGCTTGGGGCCAAGTGGGGTTTGGGTCCAGGTGTAGGAAGGGTTAGGGATTGTCAGAGTGAGGGTTCGATTGACCTGTTTCACAAGGAAGCCTCAGCTGCTGCTGAGAAGATGCCACATGCTGGGCTCCTGCTCCCCCTGCCCCTCTGATTCCCCATCCTCATTTCATTCTCCTCACCCCCACCCCTTCGTCATTTCCCCATGACCCCTTACCCAGCCCCACCCCGGGCACTCACTGTTGCACAGAAAACCTGAAGGCTCCCAGCATGCAAAAGGGGAGCATGACTGGCACTAGAAACCAGGAGGTGAAGTTCAGCTGCAGAGTCAGAGGAGTTCAGACGCAGCCTCCTTCAGCTGGGCAGCTCTGTGCTTGCAGAAGTGGTGGGGGGGGGGGGCAGCAGCAGGTAACCCCGTGTGCCCCCCCAATGCCTTGCCTCTGGGGTAGGCAATCCCCCCCAAAAGGGCACCCATGGTCCCCACCCCTGGCGGCTTCCCTTTTCTTTCCTGCCGTTTTCTGCAGGGAATCACAGGCATTCTGCGGGGGGGATGTTTTCTGTGGGTGCGCAGTCCTGCAGAATTTCCCCAGGAGTAATGTATGCCGTCTCTTGGCAAAAGCTTAACTGGTAAGTGTTGAGAGTGTCCAGTGACGGGGCTGGAAGCTATAGGGAGAATGCCCTTCAGGGATAGGGGTACACCTAGTGTTAACTTGCAAAGCAAAGTAGGACTGGCAGAGTCCTGAGGAGAGGGTTAAATGGTAGAGTGGTGCTGTGCAAGAGCTGCCACAAGATAGACTCCCTCATGCTGGAGGCAGGGGGTAACCAGGTGACCTATGATACTGGGTGCCCTGAGAAAGTGTCACATTTGGCAAGTTACTTACCTTGCCCTGGTCTTCCCATCTGTAAAACAGAATAATAAGATCTTGTAGGGATTTTAAGGATTGTTCCATTATATATTGAAAGGCACTGTGGTGTGACAGCAATGTAACAAGTTACTAAAACAGGGAACATGTCAAGACACAGGTTTTAAAAAAATATCTGGTCTTCCTTCAGTCCCTCATATTCAAAAGCAGTGTTGGGTGCTTTTTGGCCATGTTGCCAGGATGGATAAAAACACCCCATCACATCGCTTTCAAACGAGTTGATGCGCAAAGAGGTGTATGTCCTGACTCTACCAGGGGGCAGCCCCAGGGATTCATGCAATTGCAGGACTAAGCCACATCTGGGAAATTCACTACACGAGGCCTGCTGCTATGCCATCATCTGTGGTCTCTCTAGTTGGCACAGTCATCCTCGGTAGACTATGCATATTTGATGTTTCTGAATTTCAAGATTCATTCACACTCTGGTTACAAAGTCTGGAACAAAGAACAGTTCTGGCTCTCCATAAGAGAGAGTGCCCTGTCTTTACTGACAATCTTAAGTCTATCCAATATTAGACTATTCTAAAATCTGAAGAGCTATGTACCTGTTTATTATGAAAACTGAGAACAGTGATTCTTTTTCTTATGCTCTAATCCAGTGGTTCTCAACCTGTTTACCACTGTGGGCCACATCCAATACTACCTGTATGGCCCTGAGGATGTCGCATGGGCCACAGCTGTGTGCTGATCAGGCTGCAGGTTGAGAACCACAGCTCAGATCTCGCTTACCTGGTCAAAATAGGCAAATTATGCTCAAAAATATCTGAGGCCATTGGCCACTGAACTTTGTGAAAATCCATGAGTTTTATTGATTGCTTAATTATTTGCTCCATTATCTTTCCGGGTACAGAAGTTAAGCTGACTGGTCTGTAATTCCCTGGGTTGTCCTTATTTCCTTTTTTATAAATGGGCACTATATTTGCCTTTTTCCAGTCTTCTGGAATGTCTCCCATCTTCCATGACTTTTCAAAGATTAATTGCTAATGGCTCAGGTATCTCCTCATTCAGGTCCTTGAGTATTCTAGGTGACTTGAAGACATCTAACTTGTAAGTAACTTTTAACTTGTTCTTTCCCTATTTTAGCCTCTGATCCTACCTCATTTTCACTGGCATTCACTATGTGAGACATCCAATCACCATCAAACTTCTTGGTGAAAACCAAAACAAAGAAGTCATTAAGCACCTCTGCTATTTTCACATTTTCTGTTGTTCTTTCTCCCCCCTCCTCACCGAGTAATGGTCCTTCTCTGTCTTTGGTCTTCCTGTTGCTTCTAATGTATTTGTAGAATGTTTTCTTGTTTGATCTTGTTTTGTGCCTTGGCCTTTCTAATTTTGTACTTACATGCTCGTGTTATATGTAATTGGTTAGTTCTTTGGAAAGTTGGGTAGATCTCTAGTTGATTTTTAGGGCTTGTCTATGCTTGAAAACTATTTTGGATTAGGTTTGGTTGTAAATTTTAAAGCCCGAAAGTTACTCCTGAATAATTGTGGCCTCTTATTCCAGAGTAAGAGTGCCTCGTTCCAGTTTAGCTTACTCCGAACCACCCTTATTCTGGAATAAGAGTGTCAACACATAATTATTCAGGAGTAACTCTGTGCATTGAAAAGCCCTTAGTCTGAACAGAAACTGACCACTTCAACTCTTGTCCGTTATGTACTCTATGAAGTGCAGTTCTGTAACTAACCATGTTCATCCTTCACAAATGCAGCATATGTTGGTCAACTAGCTGAGCAGAGCCAGAGTGAGAACTTGGCAAAGTAGATGTGCCCCATGCCTGCCATCATAGAAAAACTGTCCTTTGGTAAAAATGGTGTCAGCAGGCACTTTCCCAGTGCAGATCATATGGAAGGAGAGATTGTTAAATAGTAGAATAGGACAATGTCCTACAGGAAGAATTGAGGTGGGATGCCAGCCTTTACTCCTAGCCTCTGGTCAGATGTTTTGGTTAATAAGTGTACCTGGGATTTCAAAATGCATATCAGCACCTTGTCTTTGAGGGGTGCACAGTATACATAACCTACAAACTGATTAAACTCATCTTGGTTATAAATACTAGAATGAACATTTCTAAGGAGTTGTCAAGTCATCTTAAACTCCATAATCTACCTAGATTCAAATGGCAGAGTCCAGAGTTCAAACTGATGTGTACAACTCTGAGATGCCATTCTGATAAACTACTATTCTGCTATAAATCTGACTTGGTTGGAGAATGGATGCAGAGTGTGGGGAATGGGAAAGAGACCTATAAATGTCAATCTGAGCAAATAGTTAGATAAGGAAATGGCGTATCTCAGTCTCATTGGAGTCAGATTGCCAGCTCCCTGCTGGCTTTCTAAGAAATATGAGGTGCACTGTGTACAACTGGGAAAACATTCCCACTTTATTAATGCTTGTCTGACTTCTCTTAGCCACATAAATGTGCAGAACATAAGCGTACTTCTAACTCAATAACTGCCTCCCCATTATCAGGCAACATTCTCTAGATATGTCACAGTAAGAACAGAAGTAACTTGGCTTCTCAGTGAGCTGTTAACTTTATGGCAGTCTGGCACTGGAATCTTGCAGTGGATACAAATATTTGTGAAATTTGATGCCTGGTGCTCCAGCTTGGCAGATTGGCTTGTTTGGAGGGGGAGGGGGAAGAATGCAGATGACGCACTTGATTTAAAAAAAAAGTTAGTAGTGTTGACAGAAACCCGATCCTGATTAAGAGGGACAGGAAGGCATCCGATTCCAGCCGTGTCTTGAGCTCAGTTACAGTTGGTTTTGGCCATGGCTTTCTTTTCTGCTTGCCTCTTATCAGTTTTTTAAGCTCTTGCCCTGACATTTCCACAATCCTGTAGATGACTCTTCTCTAATGACAACTTTCTCCCTAGCTACAGCACTTCTATGTTAGGGGGACTGGTGCTTTCTCAAGTATGCAGCAAATTTTGGAAGGGAGGATCCATGAGTTGTAAATTACAATGGCACCTGCTAATAGTACTCTGATTTATACCCAGACAAACCTTCCTGCTGAAGGGAGCCAACCTTTTTTAGGCATATATAAACTGCTTTGGACTGAAACATGCCTGGCTTGTTTAAGCAGTGAATTGTTCTGTTCAGCTTCTGGTGATCAAGAATATCGCCCGCCTCCGAAGCAGTTGTGTTCATATACAGCAAACGGCTGCATAAGGTTTCCGTCCACCCCCATATCTCTCTTGCAGCATACATGTTGTCTTAATGTCTGCATTACTCCTTACTGTATGAGCTCTGATCTTGTGTGCAAAATGTTAAATGGTTGCTATGTAAGGAATTGTAACTTAATTCATGGATTTCTCTTGTATCCGAGAGTCTCTAAAGCTCTATCTACGCTAGCAAGTTTCAGCGCAGTAAAGCAACTTTCTGCGCTGTTAACACGCGAGATGTCCACACTACAAAGCCATTTAGTGCACCAACTCCCCGAACGAGAGGCGTACAGCTTTCTGCACCAGGGCTACAGCACTGTGGTGCTAGTGTAGACGCCATGGTCGATTACAGCACTGCAGTTGGCTTCCGGGAGTTGTCCCACTATGCCTGTTCTTGCCTCTCTGGTCATCTGTTTGAACTCTACTGCCCTGCCCTCAGGTAACCAATTGCCATGCCCACGTAAATTCCTTTGGAATTTTGAAAGTCCCCTTCCTGTTCGCTTGGTGATGGAAAGATGTGCTGAGACCACTGCATGCAAGTGGCCATGCCTGTTCCATGCACCAGGCGATCCCCTGCTTGGAGCAATGCTGAGCTGGTGGACCTAAGCAGCATTTGGGGAGAGGCTGTCCAGTCCCAACTGCGCTCCAGCCATAAGAATTATGATATCTACAGACAGATTTCATGATACATAACAGAAAGGGCCATGACCAGGACACATTGTGCAGGGTCAAAGGGAAGGAGCTGCAGAATACCTACCACAAGGCATGGGAGGCAAACTGCCACTCCAGTGCTGAGCCCACGAGCTGCTAGTTCTGCAAAGAACTGGGCACGATACTTGGTGATGACCCTACCGCCACTGCGAAGACCACTGTGGATACTTTGGTGGCTCACATGCCAGTCAAGAGAGGGCTGAGCCAGGAGAATGAAATCTTGAAGGGGGATGCGGGCCCAGAGGCAGAGATGCATGCAGCCAGGATCTCTTTTCTACCCCGGCGGAGGCTAGCCAGTTTCAGCTGTTGGATGTTGGCGAAGTGCAAACAGGAGAGGAAGCTCCTGGTAAGTGGATTTGATTTTGGGAATCACTGAAGCGAGTTATTGGGGGCAGAAGGGTTGCAGAAAGCAGGTGCAGGTTCTTTGGCAGACCTGCTTTGTTTCTTGCCCCATTAATGGTAACTTTCCTGCGCCACTGTGGAAAGTGTGAGGATAGGAATGATTATCAGGCCCCCTCTACAGTGCTAGCTCTCCCCACGAGCCATGTGCCCAGTGTACAGCAGGGTCCAGGAAGACTGATTTACCCTGCCCCTATGGCTACTCACCATTTGGGGGTGGTCTTGTGGCTTATGTGGACTAGCTTGGGGTGAGCCAGTTAGTAACAGGTGTGTGAGTATTGGCTGTGTTTTAAATCCCTATTCTGTGTATTGCAAACAATACTGCTTCTGTAAAATGTTGCATTTAAACTTCAGAGAGATGACCAGAGGGGGATAGATAGCTCAGTGGTTTGAGCATTGGCCTGCTAAACCCAGAGTTGTCCGTTCAATCCTTGAGGGGCCATTTAGGGATTTGGGGCAAAAATCTGTCTGGGGATAGGCCCTGCTTTGAGCAGGGGGTTGGACTAGATAACCTCCTGAGGTCCCTTCTAACCCTGACATTCTGTGACCTTGGGAGCCCAGACTCCCACTTTATCGGTGGCTGAATGGCTGCACAGAGTTAGAAAGTGGCCAAGAAGAACTAAGGAGGACTTTCTGTGTGATGTTATGATGCACTCAACAGCCGAAAAAGAGAAATTTGAAGGAGTGGCAGGACAGCGAGAAGAGGGACCGAAAGGAGAATGCGGCAAGCCAGAATGAAGCCACAGAGCAGCTCTTAAAGGTTATGGAGCACCAAGCAGACACAGTCCAGGCGATACTAGCTCTGCAAACCAAGCAGGCAGTGAAGTGGCATTTTCTGTGGGTTTACATTGCTATCCTGTATGTATGCTTAAATAAAGAGACATTGCAGCATTGTTGCGAAGTACGTGTCTGTTTCTGTAGTATTGCAATTAAACATTCATTGTACAAAGGCGTGGTTTTTTTGAATGACTAATGTTGCTGAGAATCCTTTCTCATGGAGGTGTTTAATATAACAAGATGGTAGCAGAATTCCAAGTTGCTTCTGAAGGCCACACTAAGTGTAGAAGGTTTCTCTTTATTAGACTAAGGACCACAACTTGAAAAATGTTTGCCAGCAGTGAATGGGAAGATCTCCCTACCAAGTGTGGTTGGTGGGGTAGGCGGGCGCACAGCAAAGCTATCACTTTTTACAGAACTTAAACTTTCTATTCAAAATAAGCTTCTAACCATTACGGCTGCAAAACTTTCAGTGTGGCCTGATGCCATGTTTTTTATTTGACTCTCTAAACAACAGTGCTAAAGCTGCTGTTCTTGGTTTTGCTCAGCAGCAGCAGTAGATTTAAATTAACAAGACTATAGTGTTCCACAATTCCACAGGTGAAACTGTCCATTCCTCCCAAACTAACTGGGAGAGGGAATAGAGTGGCAGAGACCTATTTTCATCTTTACGGAGGCTATGCAGATGAAAGAGGACAGAGCTGCTTCTCTCTTCCAGTTGGAGGACTTGGTGTGGCATCTTAAAATCTAAGCTTTAGACACCTGCTAGCATTGATCCAACAAATGGAGGACATTTTCCGGGAGCTAGGGTCAACACTGGTAGAATACTCAGCATCTTTTGTGGATGGCACAGTGGCTGGGCTTGTCCGCACAGTGTTAACCATTCAACAATGTTCAAGGGCAATTCCGATGTTGAGAGGTGTGGCATGATTCTTTCGTGTGAATCTAAAGCTTTCTAATAAGAGAGTAACAAACTTTAGATAAACTACTGTTATCATTTGACATGAAAACTAGATACAGATGCTCTCTGCAGTTGCAATAATACCTAGTGCTTCTGAGCCCAAGTAGGAGTCTTGTCTGATGCATTCTGTCCTCCATCTCTAGAGATGCTTGATACTGGTGACTTTCAGGGTCTAACATTTCCACCATTGTGTGGAGCAGTAACAAGTCCTATTGTGATTTAGAGTAAATAACCTAAATTTAACACTTTTCCTCCCCCCCCCCAGTGATTAATCTAAAACTGATTTGTGGTTGTACATGTGACAGACTTCTGCGGACAAGACTGCGCTGAAAATGTCTCATCCACAGTCTTCCTATTCCTATGATGCAGAAACTACCTACATCAACTTCAGGACTCTGAGTGATGATGACATGCAGAGTGTAGATTCATGGTTTGGTAAGTATCTGAGCGTTCGGGAGACTATGGAGTCTCCTTTCTGCTGAGGTGAGGCTTTGGGAAAGGAAAATGTCCCGGCTCTAGGAAACTGTCTTAGGTTAGGCTTGACTTCTATAGCAAGTAGGTTATGTTGAATTATGCAGTAAATGACATGTCTAAAACCCAAATACAGTAAAATGCTATCCCTGATCAGAACTAGTGAGTTGATGTCAGGCTTAACTAATATAATTACTTGTATACCATGTGGTATTGTTACAAATGCTTAATATAGAATGTGTTGACAGTGTTTACTCTTTCACAGATCTGAAAGCCAGTTCAGAGAATGTCCCTCCTGCAGACAATGTGGCGACTGTTTTGCAGCACAAGCCTGCCTCTTCCAAGGCTAATCTTCCTCAAGCTATTGTTTCACCAATGGTGAAATCCAGTAAGTTGGCACAATTCCTCCATCCACCAGAAGTTGAGAGGCATTGGTGCTAAGTGGCATAATGGCTTAGTCCAGCATGGTTCTGTGAGGTTCTTATGGTCATCTTGGAAAGATATGACAGACATGTCTTAGTACCCTTTCAGACTTGTTAGTTCACAAGCAAAGTTTAGAAATGCACTCTGGAGATGTGAGACATTTTTTTCCTGCCTTTTTAAATTTTGTCTTCTGACCAGACTTTGTATTCGGTCATGCCTCTCTACTGTCCAGTTTATAGAGGTGTCTCAAACACTCTTGCTTCTGGGGTTCTATGTTTAACTTTTTCCTTTTATTTGTTTACACAGTCTTCTGTTGGGTTCTAATACTAGAGATGGTGTCAACTCTAAACCTGATAAACTTCCTATAAAGAATCTTGCATCTGCCCAAGATACCATACCCATCTGTCACCTTATAAACACACTTTCCTAGATTAATGTTACTCCCCTGCTGATCGGAAAATGTCACCAGTAGACCCACCTCCATCTCTGTATCCAGTTCCAAGATCTCTACATTTCCTCTTTAAGAGTTATCTGCCTGAGCCACTTGCAGCACATTTTTGGGGGACCACCATGCTTTTTCGACCAAGACAAGCGTGGAGTATCCTGGTTTCAGAACTCTTTATCCTGGTAGTTCTCTCTGAGAAAAGCATATGTGAAAATCCCACTCAACAGCAGAATTCTTTGTAAAACAAGACTTATTAAAATGTAGAGGGAAGGATTTGAAACAATGTTCTTTTCATAACCGGACTTACAGTTGGGAAACGTTAAACTAGATAAAGCATTTTTGACTTAAGTTGCAGAAAAGAGAACTAAAAACTTACATATTTCAGAGAGCAAACTCGGGTCTGATTTTTCATTAGAATTCCTGCGTCCTATTTTTCCCTAGGGCAAGAGAGGTGTGTGTGGTGTCCCTACATTTCCCGATGATCGGCTATAATATCTAGAAACATAAGCCCTTGGCTTTCTAAACTATCTCCATAGTTGCGTACTAACATCTCCTGAGGCTCAGTCTCTAAAAATGTGTGTGGGCGGGGGAAGGGGCAGCCTTTCAGTCTGTTCTGTACCGAACCTTCTTAGTCTATTACCATTTAGCGAGCTTTTATATGGTATTTTCTACTACCCTCTTTTAGGCTATATCTACATTACCACTTATGTCGATATAACTTTTGTCACTTGGGTGTGAATAAGCCACCTCCGAGTGATATAAATTATACTGACCTAAGTGCTGGTGTGAGCAGCATTGTGTCAGCAGGAGAGATCCTGCTGCTAATATAGCTACGGCTGGTCGTTGGGGCTGGATTAATGAAGTCGACAGGAGAGCTCTCCCGTCAGCTTACAGCAGCTACATTAGAGATCTTATAGCGGTGCAGGTGCAGCTGTGCCACTGTCTAGTGTAGCCATAGCCTTAACCTGTTCAAAAGCAGAGACTAACTTCCCTGTTCCACCCAATTAGGTGAAAACCATGAGATGGAGGAGAGAGAAATGGCGCAGGCAATGTTGAGACCGCAGAATATTGTCGGTTCTCTAGCAGCCTGGAGAGTCCCCTCAAATGATGCTTCACCTCCTGCTCCTTCAGGAGCTTCTCAAAGGTAAGAATGCTTGTCAGCTTAACCAAGTTCTATGTGAGGCCTAGTGGTGATCCTCAGCAGCAGCATGCCCAAGCTGTGTCCTGGACTAGGTGAGCAATGATGGCATAGTAGTCTCAAATGTTCATGAATGGTTCCATGTAGATAGAACTGGAGACTGATATCAGCTTAACCCACCACATACAGCACGGAGTGAGCTTGTCTGTGCTGTCCTGTCAATGTGCCTATTTCCTAACCCGGAGGCCCCATCTGTGGGGATAAGAAGGTAGTTCAGTTTCATACCTGTTGGCTGAGAGCCAGTTGTGCTGGTGATTTCCGGGATGTGTAGATATCTGGAATTGGACTGAGGCTCTAAGAGTCCCTTTGCTGTTGGTGATACTCAGAAGTTTCTACTGAGTGAAGCTGAGTTCAGACTTGCAACCTAAATGCACAAGGGGGCTTTGTACCATAGTACAAATAACAGAAATGATTTAGGGTTTCAATTAGCAGTGTAACAATTAGCTGCTGTTAGTCTCCTCTGAAGCATGTCTGGATTTCAATGACTCTTTCCAGCAGATATTGAAATACACTATGTGGAACTGACTGTCTTTCCCAAAGACCACATGGGAGACTTGACACTGTTCTTTCCTGCAGGAGGGTATCCAGAAGACTGTCAGCAAAACAGAAGAATGCCCAGCAACGCAAACGTCAGGCCAAAGTCAAAGCAGAGAGATGCACTGTCACCTCCATCAAAAAGGAAGATGTTCCACCCACCAAGAAACAGAAAATGTACATCACCAGAGTCCTGCTTGGGGCTGGGTGGTGGGAGTGCTGCTTTTTATCTGTTGAATTACTTGGAGACCATTCTTCTGATAGGCTTCAGCCTAGATGAGGTGGACTTGTAGGCTTAGGTAGAGGTGATGGTGACCTGGTTCATGATATTAATTCCATAACAAATGAATCCAGTGATTTGTTTTTGTTTTATTTTTTCTCTCCAAATTTGAGGATGAATGCTAGGTGGGAGGGGGAGAGATAGCAAGTAATACAGCTTTGTGAGTTTCTTAATCCCTATCACTCTGGGCCCAGTGTTTCTGTGAACTGTCTTTAAGCTTGATTCATGCTACTAGTGAGGATGGAGTCAAACAATTCTAGACTACGAGAAGAGAATATTTCTCAAATTCAATTTAAATATGACTCCACTATATGCTAGGAAACTTTGGATCAAGAAAACGATACACTAGTGCAGTTGTCACAGGATGGGATGTATGACTCAGCAGTTACTCTCTCCACCTACCAGACATACATCAAAGCCCATTCTGGAAGGAGAAGCTACATTCTGAAACTTCAGTAATTAGTCTTCCCTTTTGCAGCTTTAACAGAGTACCAGGGAAAACTAGACCACCAGTGCCATGCTATATGGCCAGGTAAGGCTCTTCCTTGGGTTATCTTCAGATGACTGGTGAATTCACTAGGTGTTTGGGATGTCTAGGGCATGTTAGTGAGAGCTAGAACCAGTGTTGCACTGAAAACACTGGCATCCAGGAATGGCTTGCTCAGTTTTGTGTTGATCTTTATCTATTTTGTCACTGTAGCTCTAGCAGTAGAGAGAGAATGACTGAAGTATCGACGAACAGAGATCGCTCCCAGAGCACTGAACTCTCCCCAGCCAGACCCAAGGGCAAGCTGACTATGCCTACCACGCCAACAATGCTGAAGTACGTAGCTTTCCTGTGAATGGGAACAATCTCTTTTGTGCTAGTAGCTGTAATTTTAAAATATGACCATTTAAAGAAAGCTTGTGGTCTCAAGTCTTACTATTATGTGGTGGGTGGGAGAGATAGTGTGCCCGCAAGTGTTCTGAGCATGTATACAGTAATCCTCAAGTATTAATGAGGAGGTAGCCTTTAGGTGCCCAACCAGCTGTATGTGTACTCCTCGAGATACAAAATCAAAGACTGTAGTTAGCCAACTGTTGAATAGTGTCTCTGGAACTTGAGTTAGACTTCTGCACTGAAGTCACAATTCTGCTCTGCAGATCTTCACTTGATGTGTCTGTGAGGTGGGAATGCAATATCAAATAGAAATGGGAAGTTATGCTTGTTGAGATCATAGAGGTTTGGCAAGGGGTTAGTATCTCCTCAGGCTGTTGAAGAGCAGATAAACCTCCTGTAAACTTGTGGAAGTTGTTCACTCCTGTGACTGGGGTCCTAGTGGGGGCCAGCTGTAGTCATTCAATTAGGGTGAACTGCAAAGAATGGAGCAGACAATCCCCCAAAAGCTGGTGGATATTCCAATACTTAGATTTTCCAATACAGCATAAAACAGCTTCTTTATTCGCTTACTGGTTACTCAGACATCCAAACAACGCAGTTCCCTTAAGGGATCCAGCCTCAGGCCTTCATCCAGGCATCTAAGTCAAATATGATGATTTCTGAAAATCTTATTTCATCATATAAAAGAAAAGGTTCTACCAGTCCCAAAGGATTGGACACATTACCTCCCTGGTTATTGAATATTCCAGATCTTACCCAAAATACGCTTCAGCTAGTTCTTATTAACTGAACTAAAATTTATTAAACAAAAGAGAGTACAGTTAAAAAAAAAATCAATATACATACAGACATGAGTTCAATTCTTAAGATTCAGATTCATAGCAGAGATGGTGAGCTTTGTAGTTGCAAAGAGCTCTTTTAGAAATAGTTCATAAGTTATATTCCGATATCCAAATATCATATTCAGGGCGTACCAGCATAACTGGGACCTGTCTTGCGACTCAAACTTCCCCCATGAAGCCCAAGCAGATCTGAGATGACAGAATCAGGACCCAAGGACCTTTTATACAATTTAACGACCTTTTTTGACAAGTTTGGTATTTCCTTGGGGAACAAAAGGTAATTAGGATGACTTTGAAGGAGGTCCATCGCTAGTACTTAGCTATACAAATTAACATTAGGCCATTTGCTTGTTCCTCCAGCATTCAGAGTACACTTCAAAGAAAGGTAAATACAGAGATATCTCGTGTTTACAGTTCATTTAAATGCAGGATGTTCTTTTGATCTCTGAAGTATCAGAATACAGCATAGACAGGGACTGTTTATTATATCATTGACCCTATTCATACATATGTGAATACACAAACATTATCCCTCCACATGTCTTTTGAGGGTTAGTTATTTTGCAGGATGTTTAACCCTTTCTGGCCTTGCGTCACAACTCCTCTCTCTACCTTTCTGACATACTTCACTCTTTTTCAGGAGGAAGTGTCTTTCTGGCAAGCTAAAGAGCACAGAGGAGCAGGAGCTAGAAAAGATGAAGCAATTGCAGCAGGAGACAATGGATCTACGCAAAAAGAATGAAGAGTCCCTGATAGCTGCTATTGCTGGCTCAGGTAGGCTCTAGCTAAACATGGAGGCTTAGCATCCCATGCCCTCCTAGTGACCTGTGTGGGTGTGGCTGTGGAGAGTGCCTTCTGGAGGGAAATGTCAACATATGGCCATTTCTCAGAACATGGAATGCAGTCTGAGCCCCCTTAACTGTTTGCGTGTCACCTTCCCTTTCTTTGGTGGGTGTACTCTAAATAAAATGCCCTGATCCTGACATGGGCATCTGATATATCCTGATTTCACTAACCCATCCACAGATTGTCTTGTGTCTTGTATGAATTCTAGTCTGGAGGGTTTGGGTTGATGCATGTCATGGTTCCAGGGACAGAGCAGCACTTCCACTTCTCAGAGTAGAATCCCATGATTCACCTCAGTTTTAGACTGGTTCCTTGGCAGGCAACAGGTCCCAACAGGGTTTGGCACCTGCTGGATGCTCCCTTTGGGCATGTCCTCAGTATGAAAATGCAGTGACTGTAGACAGCTTCTTCAAAACAGAAGGGTAAAAATAACAAAAGCTCTATGTACATATCTTCTTACTTATGCTTATCACTTCCCTGAAGACTTGGGGCTTGTCTATGTAACCCTTCTGCCCATCTGAGCTGGCAGCAACAAGGGCCGGGTTCAGTATCTAGAGGTTCCGTTTGAATAACACAATGCAAAACCGGCTCAAGCCCCCACCCAGTGACCTGGGACAATTACATACCACCCCTGGGCGCCTCTAAGAGGCAATACTTCCCCTCTCGCAAGCATCGAGTCTGAGTGTAGCAAAATCCTTTTAATAAAGGAAGGAAAGAATGCAGCATTAGGTTGGGGAAACACCACAAACAGGATTCATAACACAAACCATGAGCAAAAGACCCATCCCCAAGTAAGTTTGGCAGCGTCCTTTTCCCCTCAGGGTCTTAAGTCCAGCAACCCAGAAAGTCACCCAAAAGTCTCTGTCCCTGGTCAGTGCAGCCCCAGAGTTCAAAAAGTTTTTCTGCAGAGTTTTACTTCCCAGCCTGGGTGGAAATGGAGTGGGGGAGGGCATATGGGGGTGTTAAGGGGCACCTTATGTGGTCCGAGGCTGACTGCCCCGCCTCTCCATGGGGTTCTGCTGCAGTCTTCTCCATGAACCACTGCAAACAACTCCACTCGCTGTCCCATGAGCTGCTACAGCCATCTCACAAACTGCTGTGCTCCGCCAGCCGCTCAGCAATATATCTTCAGGGTACCCCGCCGCCCCCAGCACGCAGTAATTTTAGCTCTTTAGTGATTTCAGCTTGTTGTAGGGGAACCTCAGTGCTGTTGTGCCAATGGCCCAAAGTGAATTCTACTCAGCAGCCTGTAACTAGCCTCCTAATGGAATCAAAATTAGCTCTGATATTCCGCAGTGGAGGGAGGAGGAGGTGCACTTGGTATGGGCTGTTTTTGAGGACCTGAAACACCTCAGGTACAAATACCTGTCCCCAGCATCTCTCAATTCACTGGGTTTTGGAACACATGTCCCTTGTCTAGCGAGTGCTATTGAGTTGATGGTGAGTCCCTCTGTCATAAAACAGTTTCACTGTCCTTGATTCACATAATCAGGGTAACAACACTTTATTCTTCCTGCCCCAATAACAGAGAAACTGGGGATCCCACCATAGCCAAAGTGACCATTTGGGCAGCTGTGGGCTCATGCTAGGTGGGGTGGGTGTGCCTATGCAAACAAGATCAGCCCCTGAAGTTCTTTTCCACAACTCACCACAGTTCACCACCAGATATCAGGGTAGAGCTCATCCTGACTCTGCTTACATCTACATAGGGATATTTAAGAAAATTAATCAAAATTAACTAACCCACTTTAAATTTATGCCTTTTAAATTGCATTAAAACCCTATGTGGATGCTCTTGTTCAGAATTAAGGTGTCTGTCTGAAGAAAAACTGTTAGATAGTCCTGACTTAACCCTGGTGTCCCTGCTTTCTTCTTCGAGTGCTTATTCATGTCAATTCCAATCAGGTGACTCAAGGCCTCTGGTCTCAGGCGGAACTTGCTCTCCACATCAATGTCAGAGAACAGAGAGCAGTATGCCTCGCGTGCCAGACTTTCTGAGGGGGAGGCTATTTCCTATATGCTTTTCCTCCTATGCCTCTCATACACAAGGTGCTTCTCAAGATACGGAGGGAAACAAGGTTCGGTGATACTGATCGCTCCAGCCTGGCCTCACCATCACTGGTACACAGCACTCCCTGTCAAGTGCCATAGTTCATCTTCAGTTAGTTGGGGGTGTTACCCCCCACCCATCACCCCTGACTCCCTGCAGCCATGGTATGCTGCAGTCCCCAGGGTTTAAAACCTGTGAGGTCTGCATTAAGTGCATGCCAAAGAGTGACCCTCATGCCTTTAGTTTAAGGTGCCTAGGGGAAGGTCACAAAAGGACAGTATTAAAATTTGTCCCGAGTTCCATCCCAGAACTATTAAAGAAAGGGAACGGTGGCCCAAAGTTCTCCTTATGGAGGCAACTCTCTGACCCCATTTGGACCCGGCGTCAGAGGACCTCTCGCCTAGCATGTAATCATAGATGCAGAGCACCCCAGCACCGTCATCCCAGGAACTGGTGCCAAGAAAGGACTCTCTGAGACGCTCAGCACTGGCACGGCTTTTTTTGCAGCCAGCCGGCAGGTAGACACCGATCTCAGTTGCCAATGCCTCAGAAGAAAAAGAAGCCAGAAAGCACCATCAGCACCACCCTGGCCCCAGGTGCAATCAAGGGGGAAGCCAGCAATGATGTCCCAGCGTTCTCCTTCTCCACAGCACCCTCTGGCACTTGCTCCTCCAGAGAGAGAGAGCCAAGTCGGTCCCCGAGCTCCCAACAATTGGTTCCCCAAAGTACGTCTTCTCCATGGTCTTCCTTTTCTGAGACCTTGGAGTCAGATTCCTACCGCTCTGACAAGAGCAGGAGGTCCCGGTTGCGGCGGGACAGATGCGTTTATCTGGCACGATTGCCACCGCAGTGGTAGAACTTATCACAGTGGCCCATCTGGACTCCCTGGGCCTTCCACCAGAGCCAGGGAAGGAACCAGGGGTCCCACTCAGTGATGTCAGTAGCTTCGGCCACCTTTATTCCACCTCTGGTCGATCGACCAGCCACCACGTGGGTCGACGCTGTCAACACTGGCTTAGACTTCGGCTCCTGCACTGACAGCGGCACCGATACAGTCATCCACAGCCCAAGCACTAAGGGGCATGGCTACAGTCATCCACAGCCCAAGCACTAAGGGGCATGGCGCTGTCCAGGTCGGCACCTACCCGGGACCCCTTGGGCGCTGACAGCAGGGAGCATCCTCCTCATCGATGCCAGACGAAGCCCTGGCAGGCACTGCCATAGCACCAGCACTTGAAGACAATAGGGTATTGCAGCAATTGCTGTGTCGGATTGCCCAGGGTTTGGGCATCAAGGCAGAGGAGGTAGTTGAGTATTGTAATCCCATGGTGTATATCCTTGCACCTTCTGGGCCTTCCCGTATTGCCTTGCCACTCATTAAAAAAAACAAAACATTGCTGACACCACTAAGACTCTGTGGCAGACCCCAGCCTCGTTGTTGCACTTGACCGCGGGTGGCAAATGGCGATACTTTGTGCCCTCTAAGGACTAATAACACCTATATTCCCACTCACAACCTGATTCCCTTGTTGTGGACGCTGCCAATCAGTGCAAGCGGCAAGGCTTCCAAGGGCCCTCTCCCAAAAACAGGGAGACTAGAAGGACTCTACCTTTTTGAGAGAGAGGTCTATTATATGGGAGAATTGCAACTCCATATTTCCAACCAACAGGGCATTGTTAGCCGGTACTCTTCTAATACCTGTGTGGCAATGGCACAAGTTACGGAGCTGCTCCCCCTCGACTCCCGTGCCGAGTTTTCAGCCTTGGTTGAAGAGGGCAAGCTAATCTCACGAGCTTCCCTCCAGGCTGTACTGGACTGTGCTGATGCTACCATGAGTCATGGCTACAGGGGTGGCCATGAGAAGGGGCTTCTGGATCCCATATGAAGTCCAGCAGACCATACAGGACCTCTCCTTTGAGGGTGTGACTGTTTGCCAAGAAGACAGATAAAAGGCTACATAGCCTGAAAGATTTCTAGAGCCACCCTCAAATCTTTGGGCCTACACACTCCCTCCACGAAGCAGAAGCACTTCAGGCCACAACCTCCTCCAAGGTTCTACCAACAGAATTGTCAGGATGGTTCCTGGAGAAGGAATAGGAGCAGCAGGAAAAGGCCACACCTGTCCTAAGGCCAGGGCTCTGGCCAACCCAAGCCTCCTTCTGGCCAGACAAGCCTTTTGAAGGCGCAGTTGAAGACAGCTCACCAGAGCAAGAACTGGATCCACCCCACCTTATCTTTTTGTCCCAACTATCCCCTTTCTACCATGCATGGCCCTGTATCACTTTGTACCGCTGGGTGCGCTGCACAGTAAAGAGGGGATACTCCATCCAATGCAATTTCACGAATCCGTTTTTTAAATTCACACCTTTAATTAATTTGGATTAATTTTCCTGAGTGTCTATCTGTAGACAAATTGTTAGATGGTCCTGACTTAACCCTGGTATCCCTGCTTTCTGAGGACTCTTGGCTTATCTGCACTGCACCACAATTCAGCGGTGTGAGTATCCGCACGCCCCAGAGTGCTGCAGTGGAAGTCCCTGTGGGGGGGCCCTACGGGTGCAAACTAAAAAACATAGAGGACCAAAAAAGTGCTACTGTGGCTAAACAAAGTAAAAAAAAGAGGCAAAAAGGTGAAAAGTGGAAGTTAAACCCTACTGAGAAAACTAGAAAGGAGCATAAATTCTGGCAGATGAAATATAAAAATATAATTCGGCCAAAAGAGAATTTGGAGAACAGCTAGCCAAAGACTCAAAAAGTAATAGCAAAAAGGTTAAGTAGAACAGAAGCAGGAAACCTTTTAAACAACTAGTGGGGCCACTGGACAATTGAGATGCTAAAGGAGCACTCAAGGAAGATAAGTCCATTGTGGAGAAACTAAATTAATTATTTGCATCAATCTTCAGAGCTGAGGATGTGAAGGAGATTCCCAAACCTGAGCCATTCTTTTTAGGTGACAAGTCTGAGGAACTATCCCAGATTGAGATGTCATTGGACGAGGTTTTGGAACAAATTGGTGAATTAAACAGTAATAAATCACCAGGGCCAGATAGTAGGTTCTGTAGGTTCTGAAGAAGCTCAAATATGACATTGTAGCGCTACTAATTGTGGTATTTAACCTATCATTTAAATCTGCTTATGTACGAGATGACCTGAGGATAGCTAATGTGACACCCATTTTTTAAAAAGGCTGTAGATGCAGTCCTGGCAATTATAGGCCAGTGAGCCTAACTTTAGTACCAGACAAACTGGTTGAAACTGCTGTTGTTGGGGGAGGGGGCAGCGCATGGGACCACCCACCAACAGTCCAGGCGGGCCTAAGGCCCTGCTGCTGCTCCAGTAGGGAGATGGCCAGGTGCTGCCCCCCGCCCCTGCCGCTTCAGGACCAGCTGCCTGGGGCTGCCAGAGCAATGGCCAAGGTAGCTTTCCCCAGGGCATCCCCAGCTGCTGGGGTGGTCCTGGGTTCAGCCTCACCAATGCAGCAAAAATCACAGAGGTCACAGAAAGTCATGGATGCTGCGACCTCCGTGAATGATTCGCAGCCCTTAACTATGACTCCCTGTGTGGATACTCTGATTTCTGGAATAAGGGTTTTGTTCTGTATTAGTGTAATCCACTTTGGAAGTGGATTGGATTGATCCAGGATAAGAGTACTCACACAGGGAGTTAGTGAGGAATAGCTGTTCTGCTTTAAATTCACACCCTACCTTAATCTGCATTAATTTCACTGTAGGCCTTAGTCTCCAGACCCTCTTCTTCCCCATAATTTCAGGACTGAGGCTTTTAACCATTTCCAAGTTCTTTAGTATTTAAGTGTTGGGGATGGGCTGGCTACAACCATCATCTGCTTTCTTGCACATGTAACTGTATGTCAGTCTGAGTCAGATCTCTGCACCATATAGCAGACAGCATGACTATAACTGAATAGACAGAGAGAGACAGACATATCCACAAAAAACAGATTTTCCACATTCTTAACAGCATATTTCTGGAACCATATCAAATGACATGTCCAAAGTATATTGGGCCACAAATCTACCTGGAAACAAAGCTTAATTATCTTGTGAAATATAAAGGGCTGAGGATGAGTTTGCAGGCCTGATGTAATGCACATAGCTGCATAGAGAACACAGATTTTGGATAAGCATAAGCTGCTCCTCTTTGGTATCAGCCTCATGGGGTTTTCTCCTTTTTAGGACAACCTGTGAAGAAAACAACTGTCCAGGTAACAAAGCCAGTTGACTTCCATTTCTGCACAGATGAGAGGATTAAACAGCACACAGAAAGCCAACCTGGGAATGAATACAAGAAGCTGGATTTCATAGCAGCTCTGAGAAAGCACCCTGCGTCTCCGGTGAGAAGATAGGGCAGCAAGGGTGCTACCTGATTGTTCTAAATCTATTGGTGGCTCTTCCTGTTCTACTGTTTGCTAATGTGTGATTTTCTGGTAGTAATTAACTGGGTGTGAATGTAAGAGGTCATGTGGGATGTGACCAACTAATAGAGGTGCTGTGGTCTTACTGAGCATCGCCGTGCTGGCTGTCAGCATCTCTGCAGAGTTTCCAGTCTGGCCCATCCCAGAGCTTCTTGTAAGTGGAATCTGGAATCCCCTCTACTACTCCAACGGGTTGAGTTCCCATGAGGCTCCAAAAAGAGGATCCTCTGAAAATAGAGGAGTATGCCTTCCCTAGTACCCCTGCGCTTCAGATCTCTGAGATAGGAACTAAGTATTCTTTCCTTACAGGTGATTCCTTATCAGCAAGGCTATTACAAGTCCTCAGCCCCAGTAACATACCAAGGATTCTATTTTCAAGCTGGAGTCTGCTTATTTAGCTACATCTGAGTATCGGTGTAGTAGGAGCAAAGAATCCTGTGGCACCTTATAGACTAACAGACGTTTTGGAGCATGAGCTTTCGTGGGTGAATACCCACTTCTTCAGGTGTAGTAGGGTCTATCCTCAGCAGTGCTGAGCATGCGCATCTGTTCAAATCAGTGGGAGCTGTGCTCTCATCTCTGCATGGATTCTCTTCTTGCTGTTAAAGTAGTTTTGAGAGAAGAGAACTTCGGGGGTCCATTTAATATAAGCTGAAGATATGACTACAGTATCTGAGGTGGCAGACTAGAACATAAGGAGGAGATTAGAATGCTTTAATCAGTTGGCATAGAGGATTAAACGAATGATTGTACAGTGCCTCCCTCCTGTTCTGTCACATGTTAAGCATTTACACTTTCCCTTACTAGCGGGAACATGTAGGAGCGAGGCTTTGGTGGAGTGCCTTGTTTAGATTGCTACAATGACCAGCAACTTCTCTTTCCAGGCACGAGTGGTGAAGGGGCCCACCATCCCCAAACCTTTCAATCTCTCCTGTGGCAACAAAAGGAAGTTTGAAGAAACTACATCAGAGTATGTCCCCCTTGCTCAGCAGATTGAAAACTTCCAGAAACGTACTCCCTCTCGTTACCATTTGAGGAGCAGGAGGACCGATGAAAGTAAGTCTTAGCGAAGTGGGCTAACTGGTAATTTGTGCACCAAGGTAAAAGGGGAGCAGGAAGCAGTAACTTGTTAAAGTTCTGCCTAGTTTGTGTGAGTGTCTCTGAGCCTGGCCATCTGCTCTAATTAAAATTATCTGTTTCAGCTCAGGCTATTAATTACTAGTTTTTGTGATTTGGATTTGTAGGTCCCATTCCAGTAAAGCCACTGAAGGCCAGGCTTACACAGCCCAAAACTCCCCTGCTTCAAACAAAACAGCGCTTCAGACCTGTAACTTGCAAGAGTGCAGCTGAGTTGGAGGCCGAGGAAATAGAGAAGCTCCGACAGTAAGTGGAAGCATTGTTTGGACACTGAAACATCCTAGTGTCCACAGAGCAACCTTAACCAACCCATAAGTCTCCAGGTGCTAAACTACTGCTTCTGAGGAACAGTCTTGTGTAAAGCTATAAACAATAGTGTAAATGGGCTTAATGGATCTAGATTTAAAGCAAAAGGATATAGGATTGATAATTTTAATGTGGATTTGGAAAATGATCCAGTTCATAAAAGGAAAGGATTCTAACTCTTGGCCAAGAGTTATAGTTAGTAACACTCCCCTAATAAGCAAGTGCAATCACCACGTGCAGTATAAATTCTCCTACAACCAGACTTGTTGTTGTTTTTCTAGTTGAGTTCTAAAGTAAAAAACACATAGTCACGTAATCCAATGGGTAAGGTTGCGCCTGGGGAACTCCATGTTCAAGATGTGGTGAGTGGCTTAGTTGATCCTTGCGGACTCCTAGTAAGGAAGCGGAGCTATGCTTAAGGTGAAGTATACAAGGCTCAACTGGTCACTGTTGCTGATTTCTGCTGTTGTGACAAGGGAAAAACTGCTTATGACTGTTCTCTGCCTTGTTCTGTGTGTAGATGATTGTCCCCTTATTCTTCATGCAGATACAAATTCAAAGCTCAGGAGCTTAATCCAAGGATCATAGAGGGTGGGCCAATCCTGCCCAAGAAACCCCCTGTGAAAGAGCCCACACAGCCTATTGGATTTGACTTGGAAATTGAAAAAAGGATTCAAGAGCGAGAGAGCAAGAAGCAGCAGGAGGAGGAGCATTATGAATTCCATTCCAGGCCATGTCCAGCTAAAATCTTGGAGGATGTTGTGGTAAGAACTCTTGCAACACAAGCTCTGCTCAAGAAACGAGAACATCTGAAGCAGCAGTAAGCTTCCATTTCAGAGCATGCTTCCCTATTTCTTTATGATGCTGTACTGCAGTTTGTGTCTACCAAAGAGCTCTGAATATCACTTCACGTCAGGGAAGAGCTACAGTGGGTTAATTTATGCCAGGGTGCTCCTGTGAAGTATTGCCTAGTCAGGGCTAAATTCTCACTTTACTATCTCCTCCTGACAGGGTGTTCCAGAAAAGAAGCCCCTTCCTGTTACAGTTCCTAAATCCCCAGCCTTTGCGCTGAAGAACAGAATCCGAATGCCTGACAGAGAGGAAGAAAAGGTGACTAATTTGGGACGGTTTCTGGTCTCTGTAGCTTGTGGCAGCTGGGACCCTACCCTTCCCATAACCAACCAGCAGCGACTTCACAAGCAGTAATGGGTCTTCTGGTTAAGCAGTTCTTGCCTTCAAACTTGGGGAAAATGACTCAGTGGAGAGACCTCCAATTAGCCCTCTTTCCAATGGCCATTACCTCCCAAAGGGAATCACCTTTTCTCTGTCCTTCAGAGAAATCAAATCCTCTTAAGAAAATACATTTAACTAAGTAGACCTTTTATTTTAAGGGACATTGTTTGGGCTCCTGAGGTACTGAATGTATGCCCTTTGCTGCTGTCACTAACTTTGTCTTCCCGGGAAAAAGTACATGGCTTATAGCCTTCTTGAGGAGTGAGGGCTCTGGCCCTGATGCTAATCTGCTGGGGAGGGAAGTGGATGTTCAGGATTTGTATTATTCACTATAGTTATTCTAGGTGCAAGGGGAGCTTCTTCATAAGCAGGATGAAGGCCTTTCTGGCTTGAATACCTTGGTGCTACCTGGGGAGACCCAGGGCCCTTGAGGGTGGGTGGAGAAACTACAATCCAACCTTTGTGAGTAGTAGAACAAGCAAGATTTTGCATTGTTCAGCTTATTCACCAAGAAGTCTCAAGATTGATACCTGCATTATTATTCCTGTGGCAGTCTGTTACACTTTACTGTGCCTCCTAGTAGGAGAGGACAATGTGCCAGTCTTAAGCCCTTCATTTTTAGCAACACTAGGAATCTCCCATCACCAAAAGTCCTAAACCTGTCATCAAAGAACAACACTGGTCAGGGGATCAGTGTGTGTCTTGCGTTTCTCAGCCTGTCTCCTTAATGCTGATGTTTCTTTAGGGAGAGGAAGTGGTCCCAGTGATCAAAGCTAACCCCATGCCACACTATGGAGTGCCCTTCAAACCTAAAGCCCCAGAGCAGAGACATGTGGAAGTGTGCCCCTTCTCTTTTGACTCTCGTGACAGAGAGAGGTGGATGCAAAAGGAGAAAAAAATAGAAGAGCTGCAGAAAGAGGAGGTGCGTACTGGGAAATGTGTTGGATTACTGTTTCCAAAAAAAAAAAAAAAAATCCCGTCTCTTGCTATTGGCAGAAATGCTTGTGGGGTTTCATGTTCAAGCATAACTGCTATTGTAGACTGACCAGATGTACAGCTTTTCGCAAACCTATTTAGCAAGATCTCAAGAGTGCTACAAAATCATGGGGGGGTAGGGGGGAAGGTTTCAGTTCCCCCGATAAGAGTATATGGATCTCTAGGGAATATCTTCACCTGGGAAGATATTCCAACTGTCCATCTCACTGTCCGTAAATCCCTGGAGGAAAATAATGGAATTCCTGTTTTCCTCCTTCTTCTGTTCTTGTTTGCCCAATATTCATTGGAAGCATGGGAACTGCCATTCTGGATCGATGCACTGGGCTGTGTGGTCTAGAGGCCAGTAGCAGATGCTTCTGAGGAAGATGCAAGAAATCCTTCAAAAGGCAGTTACAGAAAGGCAGGCCTGCAAAGCAAGCTTCTTCCTAACCCCCCATTAGTCTGACTTTTATTTCCTGAAGCAGAAAGACCTTTTTCCTTCTTAAACCATTAGTTATCTTTTTAATCACTAATGCATTGCTGGATAATCTTACCCCTGTAAATGTTTATTCCTCTTGAGTCAGCTAAATTCCTTAGGGTTTTCAAAAGTATCTAAGGGACTTAGGAGCCCAAATCCCATTGGAAATTCAATAGGAGTTGGACTCTTAACTCCCTTAGTTTCCTTTGAAAACCCTGCCCTTGGCATCTCTTGTACCAGTAAGCACCAGAGGATGAGGGAGTATAGTGTTTTCCTTAATCAGTTTCAAGTTTGCCACCTGAAAAGTAAGGGTGATCTTAATCCAAGCAGCACATTTCTTACCATTATTCAAGTTTGAATTTATTTCTTGTAGGTACCAAAGTTCAAAGCACTACCCCTGCCTCAGTTTGACTACATCAACTTGCCACAAAAAAAAGTGAAGAACACAACACAACCAGAACCCTTCCATCTGCAGACAGATGAACGGGGAGCTACCAAGTTGCAGAATTGGCAGCAACAGGTAGGACTAATGGGACAGCAATTCTGTGGCACAGCAACTCCAGAGCTGAGCCTGAAGAGTCTGGCTTCTATATCAAGTACCAATTAAGCAGAAATGGGACTTGTTGGTATCTAAAACCAGTTCATTCGTCACAGCGGTATATTGGCAATGGTTCACGCAGCAAATTATCCTGCCTTGGGTTCAAGTCTCATCAGACCTTTGGTGCTGTGAAAAGCACACCTGAACAGCTGCTAGCTGCTATTTCCCAGGGCAGCCGTACACAGCTGGAGCTCTCCTGTACTCTGAGGTTGGAATTCCAAGTGCTGCAATAAAACTGACCATTGGCTTTTGAAGCTGCTCTCCAGGCAGCTCACTGCACAAATGCCAAGCAGACAAGTGCTGCTTGGCTACATTTCTTTTGGGTTTAAATTCTCTCCATTTTCACTTATGGAATTGTCTGAAGTCTAAACTTTGTTCTCTGTGAGGCAGAGTGGGGTGCATTTCAGTTACTCAGCTCCTGACAGGACCCTTCTTCCCCTGCAGATCAAAGAAGACCTGAAACGGCAAAAAGAGGCAGCGTGTTTCAAAGCTAATCCAAACACCGTTGTGCACCAGGAGCCTTTTGTGCCAAAGAGGGATAGCAAGCCAGTATCAGGTGGAGTTACATGCACTCACTGCACTGGCTTGCTGGCAGTCCAGGGCTGACGGACAAGTGCTGTTGAACTGCACTGGGAAAACCTGCTGATACCTTTTTAGTATCCACATAGCTAGTGGTGCTTGTGCAATACTTAGTCAACAAATTCTCTAACAGCCTGAGTGCCAGGGGGAGGGGAGGCTCCTCTTCACTGCTCCATCTTCTGTTCTAACGTGGCAGCTGCTTTAACAGCTTTGCAGTTGGCAGATAATGGTTACTAGCTTGGGATAAGGTACAGCACATGCAAGGAGCTCCCTGTAGAGACAGCTGACACTTCTGTAGCAGCTGCCAGTCTTTCCCTCCCTTCCCCTTTATGAAGAGGGGCAGAGCTTGGTTTGTGGGAACTGGGAGCTTTTGTCTGTTCTCTATCTTACAATAACCTTCTCCTTAAAAGCCTGTTTGTAAAGAACTCTTCCAAGAAGTGCCCTAGACCAGGGGTTCCCAAACTGGTATGTAAGGGTGGATTTTATTTATTTACTGCATTTTCGTATTAGGCAACTCAGCCAAAGTTTTAAATCTCTATGGGAATTTGTTATATAAAATACAGTAGTTAATTTACTTCAAGATGTGCTAATGAAAACACGGACGCTGACACACGTCACCTCAAATCACCATAAAGTGGGCTTCAGTTGTATACATTGCAATATAACTATGTGCACGTAACAGTGAAATGTGGACAGATGGCTGAAGACAGGTGTGTTAAGAAGAAAGGTACAGGTACAGTGGCAGCTGGTAGCTCTAGAAGGAGGTACACAATAAGAAACGTTTGGGAACCTCTGCCCTAGACTGACCAGTGCATACATTCATTGGCCCATTATTGGAGAGCTGACACTGTATCAAAGCAGCCCAGATGCATAAAGTTCTTTCTTCCTTCCTTCTCCCAAAATCCTAACAGCCTCCACTAATACACTTAAAGCATGGACCTCTAGAGGAGGAGACTTCTGTCTAACCCTAACATAGCTATGCTCTGCGTGACTGTTATGCCAATGTTGTTCCCTCTTTCTAAACTTAGAGAGCCTTTCTGGTTCCATAGTTGCTGAAAGTTTTGAGCTGGCAACAGAAAAGCGAGCAAAAGAGCGTCAAGAGTTTGAAAAGCGACTAGCTGAGTTGGAAACTGAGAAAGAGAAGCTTCAAGAAGAGGCAAGACAGCAGGAGGCTGAGCGGGAGAAAGAAGAACTCTCCAGGCTGAGACAGGAACTGGTAAATGAGCAGGCTATTCCTGGTCAGGGGCTGGAACACAGACTGACTGGGCTTATTAACTTGTCTGTCTTGGACATGCAGCAGCCAAGTGCAGTCCTGAGTCTACTGCTGTAGTGATCTGCCAAGGCCCCTGTCTCCTAAACTGGTCTAAAAACCAATCCCCCTGGAGGTATTATTGATACTTGTGCCAGATTGTTTTCTTAACCTGGCACATCAGTACTTCAGGGCCTCAGGGTACATGTACACAGCTTGAACTGAACAGTAAAAACACTAAAGCAGGCTCCTACAAATGAACATCAGGTTGCTTAAGGCAGGGGGTCTCAAACTTTTTCTTTGAGGCCCCCCCAACATTCTATTAAAAACTCCACAGCCCACTTGTGCCACTGCATACAAAAGACAGGGCTGGTGTTATGGGGTAGCAAACAGGGCAACTGCCTGGGCCCACAGGGCCCCCACAAAGCTACATTGTTCAGGCTTCAGCCCCAGGTGGCAGGGCTCAGGGACCCAGGCTTCAGCCCCAGGCAGTGAGGCTTCAGCTTTCTGCCCTGGGCCCCACTGAGTCTAATGCTGGTCTGGCTTGGAGGCCCCCTTGAAACCTGCTCGAGGCCCCCTAGGGGGCCCCGGACCTCTGGTTGAGAACTCCTGCTCAGGGTGTAGTACCCGGGCCACTGGAAACAGTCATTACTCTTTAATGCCTAAACACAGCTCCCTGACTGCATCCTCCTGGTGGCTGCTGATCTGTGCTATGGTAAATTGGGATGAGGGTAACTGACCCTTGGCTGTCATTTTTGTTTTTGTAGGTACACAAGGCAAACCCAGTTCGCAAGTACCGCAGTCTGGAGGTGAAGCCAAGTGACCAGCCTCTGACCGTGCCAAAGTCTCCGAACTTTTCCGACCGATTTCGGTGTTGATCTGCACCATTGTGTAGGAGCCCTTCTTTCCTAGCCTCTTGAGTGTAGAGAAAACACTTGCATCTAACTTGGGACTCCTCTTAAATGAATGCCCGCCTCCATTATTTTATTTGATACTGAGTAGCTTTAACAGTTTCACAGAGGCAAGTGGCTGAAATATGCTGTGCCTGGATGGAGATCACCAGTCACGTGGCTTCACCCAACATGTAGAAATGTTCATCTTAAAGACTGAGCCAGGTTTTAATAGTGTACACGAATTAACTACTTTGCATACTTTAATAAAGTAAAAGGTGTTCTGCCGGGCTCAATTCCCTTTTTGTGGAAGGGTTCAGATGTATCTTGGATTCAGTTGGTGCACACCTATCAGGTGTTGGCCACCTCTTCAAGCTGCCGCCTTGTTTTCCAGAATCTAAGATTTTGTTTTTGTTTTTTAAAACAAATCTCCAGCTGTGACTCTCAGTCTGAACTGTGTCATTCAGTAATGCCTTAGTCTGCAGATTCTGAAACCATAGGTGAGGTATGAACTGCCCCATTCATTTCAGTGGGTGCTCAGTCCGATGCCGACGGACAAGACTGTTAATAGTCAACATTGATGATCAGTAAAACAGTTAGCAAAGTAATAAGTGGGAATATCATATGGTTATCCACGCAATCTACTATGAGAGACTGCCTGCTCTAGCCCTGCGAGTGGGCTTGGGAGTATTCCAGAGTGCTGTGTGATTATGGCCACCTCTCTTCCCCCAGTTTGACTTCTGCTTCAGCTGCCTTCTCAAGGATGTAAGGGCTTCAGGTCACTGGGCCCTGGCCCTCTCCACTTGTAGGAGATGCATTTATTTCTGTGGGCTGAGTCTCCTAGATGGTCTGTTGGCTGGGATAAGGCTGTAATGATGTGGGGTTGAGCCATGCAAACTTTTCCAGCAAGAACAAACTCTCTAACGTTAGCTTGGGGCAGTGGCAAGAAGGAAACAACCATTTCCAGTGATTCCATCAGTGCAGAATTCTCCGTCCTGGGTCTTAGCTCTCTAGCAGGAGACTGACTGAAGTCTCCTAGCTCTGGGAGTGGGAGTTAGCTCTTGGGAGGAGCGGGGCAGCTCACCCAGTAGGGCCATGGTAGTGGGACAAAACATGAGCCAGGCCTCATACTGTCTGTCTCCCTACTCCAGCAAAGCATAAATGCTGCCCTCCAAACACACTAGACAGTTCCTTCCACTTAGTAGAAGGCAAAGTTCTCAGAGATGCCAGTTCCATCAACAGAAAATAAATGCATTAAAAATGAAAAGGCACAAGAGACTGAAAATTGATCTTTTTCTGAGAGGCTAATCTCAGGAGGTGGCTAAAGGAAGGGGATCCCTGCAGGATGACTTCAGAGTCAAATCCCAAGGTAACTAACTGCCCCTTCTCTGGAGATACCAGCTATACAGAACTCTCCCTCCTGGAATGCTATTACTTTTACTTCAGTGACAGACCAAGTCCATATTGTGACTGAGGAGCTGGGAACTACTTAGTTTTAAAACTTGGTAAGAACTTCTTCCTCTTGCTGAAGGAGCTAGACTGTCTGCTGGCGGATAATTGGGCTGGTTAGTGTCTGCTTCCCTCCAGCCTTTCCTAATGCTGTGCATATTGACTAGCTAATGCTGTGGCACTACCTTGGGCTGAAGTCAGACATGAGTCACGCTGTGAAAGAAATCTTGGTACCTCTCCTGCTGGCAGTCAATTTAAATCTTGGCAATTGAATGTTCAGAGCATTTAGGATACATTTCCTCATAATTGCATTATTTTCCTAATAACTTCAGATCAACACTGAGTAGTGCCTAGTAGCATTGCGCAACTCTGGGTCATCATTTCTACAATACCTGGATTTTTTCCTTCTTTCCCCATTCCCTGAATGGTATGTCACAATATGTTCATAGCTTGTCTGGGGAAATCCGGAGCGCTGATAGAGGCAGTTAAGAAGCTGTTGACTACATAGCTGGGTCTTTCTCAGCCGAGTCAGGCAGGCTATCTTAAGCTTCAGTGCAGTGGCTAGGATTCAGGTAGGGACACTGTTCTCATTCTGAATTGACACCATCTGCCTCGCAGCCTGCTGCGACACTCAATTTAGACCAGGTATAAAGTTTCTTGGGGAACAGACAAGGTCTGGCTGTGTAGAGTTTCTCAAGCCTATGAAAAGAGCATAAAGGTTAAAGTGTGTGGTGCTTAGAGCTGTGACGCTTGTGTAGCTAGGGAACTGGCGTGCTTGATGCCTTGCCAAGTATCCCAGGACACTCTGTTTTCCAACCAGAGCCAATGTGGATGCTGGCTCAAGTTCCTAAGTGGAAAAACACTTGGCATTTTCTTGTCTGTTTCCTGCTCTCAAGAGCAACCTGGAACACTGTTATTAAAAAGTCATTTTGGAGTGTGGCTTTTCGTTCTCAAACTTGGACTCTCAGAGTGACAACTGGCCCAAGTGCCTGAGGAATGTGTGTCTAGAACAGAATCCAGCAAGCATTCCCCTTCATAGGTATTGCTTCAGTTGCTCATGAGCGCTGGGGTAGGGACAGTAAAAACACTCTGCCCCCAACTTTGCCTTACTCCCTCTCCTCCCACTCCAGTAACTACATTATATAAAGAAGTCTAAGCAAGGAGGGGGTGTTCCTCTAACTGTCCTAAAAATAGCCCCTTTCACTTCTTATAGATGTAAACCATCTACAGACCCATGCTACCCATTGGTACTTTCTAGCACAGTTCAAAGGCTCCATTCTGTAACGCTAATCCTGCCTGCCTGCACATCTTTGACTGGTACTGAAAGATGAAAATTACAACTGCCTTGCCTGTTGCCCGTACTACTGGCTCTCATAATGTTTGTTTTCCCGGAGCCTCGTTAGACAATCTCAAAACTCTGTCACTGGCTGTTAAATAGAGAAGCTCAAAATGGAGAGAAAGAGTTGAATGGAATAGCCTTGGACTGGGGTGTGCTGGGCCATGAAAAGCAAAGTACCTCACTCTTCCAGTGGGGGTTTGGTGCAGGGGCAGAGCAGACAACTGGGAAAAAGATGCAGCAATACGTGGCTGGCATGAGTCTTGAGAGGTGGCTTCTAGGTATCTTGGCTGCTGCCCTAAGGAAAGGAGAGAATTTCTAGCTGCATATTGGTAAGAGGCTATAGTTGGCTTAGATGTCCCCTATAGCCATCCAGTCCCCTGGACAAGTTTTCCTGCTCGCTTGCCCAAAGCCAATAACGTAGTGCCTCTCTCTGCTTGCCTCCAGTGTGTACTCTGAGCTATGAGTGAACTGGTCTTCTGGTCAATTGACAGCATCGCTATCATTCCTAGTCTCATACAAACTTAACTCTGTAGTCCGTGTGTGCAATGGAATCCATTGATGAAAGCTTAGCTTCTGCCTCATGTATAATTGAGTTACCACCTTGAGTAACCTTCTACAAGTGGCAAGAGCTGTCCATTCAGGAGCTTTAAACCAAGCTGCTGCGCTGGAACAGAGCTGACTGTCTCCTATAACTTCTGTTCTCCTCTGCAATACCCTTGCTTCTGCAATAAAGGATTTAGGTCCAGATCCTCAAATCACAATGGCTAATTTCCACTTATTTCAGAATAAGTTAGGAGCATAAATACCTTTAAGGATGTGTGCCTTAGTCCTTAACCATTCTAGGAGAACCTGGTGCACTCTGCCTGCTTGGAAATGCAGCCAGGGATGCTGAAACAATAATGAAGATGTGAACTAGCTGCACAAACTACTGTCGTGTTAGCTTTTAAGCCTAATGATGCATCAACTTGGAACCACTATTACTCTTGTTCCAATCACTTTGGCAGAGACGTTCACTGAGTCTCCTTATCCACCCACCATTGATGTCAAAGCTGAGTCCTTGCCCCTTTCCTTACCATTGCAGGATTGTACTTGCAGGCAATTCTCCAGATTCATTTTTAAAATGACCTCACCAATCGAGTGACTACTACCTCAGTTGAGTCTGTCTCTCCCTCTCTTCCTCCCTCCCCACCAGCAAATGTTTTCTCATTCCCATCTTCTCCTGTTAGCCCAAACTTTCCACCCTCCTCTGTCGGTGCTGCTGGGCTGCAAGTGAGTTACCAAGGGAGGGGCCAGAGAACCAGCAATCAGGTTAGGAAGCTGAGTCCAGCTGGGAACTAACAGCATGACTGAGGACATAAGATTACTTCCACCTCCCCTTCCACTGAAAGGAATCAGTGCATCACAATAGTGGCCAATACAGGAACATGCTGGTACAGAACAGTTCATAGTCTTCGGTTCCTATGAGGCCGTGTGGTCATGGGAGTTGGCCAGCCATTTTTGGAAAATACGTCTTTTGCTTTCTTCCTGTCAGAGCTGTTCCAAGTACTATAGCTGGACTGTTGCCTTGAGGCAGTCAAGGACCACCATGGATTTAAGTGTCTTTAGTGGTCAAGTGCAGTGTGTATGTTTGGTGTGATTGTAACTGCATCTCTCAGATATGGACCAGCCCTGCTTGTCACCTGGATACCGAAATGTGCTCTTGGTGTCTGCCTGCACTTGGCGTTTCCTTTTAAAACCTGATATTTTATTCACTGACAGATTACAAAGATGATAAATTGCTGTCAAAGATGTTCTGGTCCCAGCAGCTCTCATGATGGACTTTACTGAAAACCCAGTTGTTATGGGGCCATGTCCCATGCTGGCTGGGAGCAGAAGCCTAAGGACAGCAACAGGAATGGGGAATTAGGGTTGAGAAAACAAAGTGAGGGATTGTGACATATTTCTTGACTTGCCTTAAGATTTGTAGATGCAAAGGGCGGGTCCCCAGACAGATTTGCATCAAACTAATATGGTGTGAATTTAAGCTGACTTACCTATTTTGGTGCCAGTCTGTGTAAATGCCATTAGTTTAGAATAAAACCCATCAAAATGGTTTGACTTTAGCAAAGTCACTTGAGTCACATTGGGTCTGAAATATGTGTCCCAGCACAGACTTGGCCAAGGCCTAACTGACCTAGTTTAACTAAACTAGGGCAGGTCTGGGCTACAGCCTTCGGGCTTGATCCTGCAAGCGCTCGCCTGGTCCCATTTGAAGGGAAGAGTCCTCCTGAGCTGAGTAAGCCTTACTTATCAGAGGAAGGCTGTGCAGAATCTGCTACCAGCGACCCCAAACCTGGCTCCCTTCCATCCCAGCTTTCTGAATTGAGCAAGGCTGACTTTTCCTTGCCCTGTGGCCCAAACAGCTGGGCAGCAAGCTGCCTCTGCTCTCTGGCTAGAAGCAGGGCAACTGCAGCAGCCTGTTGGATACTTAGCCAAACCCAGGCAGACTTTCCTTGCAAAATCCTCCTGAGACTTTGCACTCTGCTGCAATTCCCGCTCCCTTCCCTGCCTCAAGATCCTGACATTGAGGAAGAGTGGAGGCCCCCAGATCTGCTGGATCCCTAACCTAAAAGGAAAGGATGGCGCACAAGTGGAGCGGGAACAATGTAAACTGCCCTCCATAAACAATGCTCTTGTCATTCAGTACAGTCCGACCTGAATCCTGGCTCATCTCTTAGTTAAAACTGACTCCCAGCACAAGAATTAGGGGATCCGCTGCCTACTTAGAAGCCCGCAGCATCGTCACTTGGGCTCCGCATTGTTGGCTTTGGGAATGCGAGGGCGTAGGGAGCCGGGCACTGAACGCTAGCCCTGTCTCCTGGCAGCAGAAGCCATGAAGCTCTTTGCTGGGTTGAGCCCCCTATAGCATTGGGGAGAGAGAGGCTCTTGGCGCTGTGCGGAGGGCTGGCTGCAAACCCTGCCTCTTCGATATTAAGCACTGGGGCATGGGCTAGTTGTGTTGTAACCGAAAAGGTCATTCTTTAAATTCCACTGCCTCCATTTTTCCAGTGCAGCTGATCAGGGAAGAGAGGGCAAGCCAGGGCAACCCCTCTCCTAACCAGTTCCTTTTAAAGACCCTGCTTGGCATCACCACCTCCCAGGGCTGGGGATGTTTCCAGGCCCATTCTGGCAGTTGAGCTTCATGCCAAGATCAGGAGTGACTGTGCAAATGAGTGTCTTCCTCAGCAGGCTTTAACCACTTGCCTGCTGGAGGCTGAGGGGCCGAAGCTGCCCAGGCTGCTGGAGCTGTGTTATGATGCTTCATTCAGCCCTGGATGCTATTTGTACGCCTCACCCGACTCCCCAGGACATAGGGCACCATGGTATGTAGCCTGGGCCTCAGTTTCCCCTAACTGACCTGCCCTAGATCACACTGGGACTAGACAGCTAAGCAGGGAATTGAACCCAGGTCTCCTGTTCTAGGCCAGCCCCTAACTACTGGACCATCCTCACTCTCTTTCTCTGAGAACAGCCCTAGAGAAGGTTGCAGTGGGGCACAGCAGGCTCCTGAGGGGCATCACTTAAGACCCAAACACCTCACAAGGCTGTGCCCTATCCCATGGGGTCTGGTGGTGATTAGGTCTTTGGCGGTCACTAAAAGCCCAGAGCCTGGTGGGAGTGCTGACAGGGCACTTGCTACGCTAGAAAGGCACTGTTCTCCTTCCATGCTTCCAATCTGCCCACTCTGGATCTCCAGCCTAGCCTAGTGCATGCTGCATATTGGGGGCTGGCTCTGGCAAGGGGATCACCAAAGAGCTGGTGGCAAAGCTGTGTTCTAAGGAGGGGTTGGAATGGAGGGAGGGGAGGCTGTTTGGGACGGGAGAGGTATTTAGATCTTACTACAGCTTAGCGTAGTGCCTACCTGCACTACCTACTGCAGCTTCTACTGAATCCACCTCTTCCTGCCCCCAGTGGTGTGTGCTACTTTACTGCTGGTGCATTCCACCCCAGAAGTAGCTGCTTTCTTAGGGATAGAAGAGGGAAGTTGAGTGCACTAGGTGAGAGGTGCTAGACGACTCTGAGTCATAAGGAGTTATTGACATTGGCTCAGAAGCAGGCAGTGGGCAGCACAGTTATGTCTTGAGTCTCCAGTGCTTTTTTGGGGGGGGTGAGGAGGAGGGAGAAGCTGGGGAGTGTTAGCAGGGATGACTCAAAGCTTATGAACTCCAAGCAGCAGGAGGTCGGAGACCTGTTGGAGGAAGACTGTAGCTGGGCAGCAGGCAAAGGCCAACGGGTGGGGAAGCCAGAGTTAATCCCATCGCTCTGATGGCCAGCCTCACTGGGAACCTCGCCAGCCTTGCAACAGCTTGAATTGCACCTTCCTAGTTGGCTAAGTGAGCAACAAGGCTTTGGGCTTGGGGGACTCTGGCCTCTTGCCTTCTGAGGTCCCCAAAGAGCTGCCACCCCTCCACAGCAACTGTCCTAATTGCAGCTGCTGCACCAGCCCATCGACTGTCTCCATGCACTGGTGGAACCGATCCATGCCCTGGCAAGGCAGGTAAGTGACTGCTGCCCTCTCCATTTTACAGATAGGAAAACTGAGGCACGATGTGACTTGCGTGAGGGCACACAGCGAGTCAGTCAGAGCTGCCAGTCGAGGCCGGGGCTCCTGCCTGCAGGCCAGAGCGGTAGCCACTAGCCCCAGCTCCCCGGCTGGTGCACCCGCCAGTAGCTCTTTGGATATAAAGCAAAGGGTCAGAAGTCGAGGCCTCTGCCCTCCCCCTTCTTTTGAGGAGTGGAAGAAGTGGGCATGACTCAGCATTGGGCATGTCCTGGCCTTCCTGGGGCCGGAGGGGGGAGCAGCCAGCATGGTTCCGGTTATTAATACTGCGCAATGAACCCAGGAACCTGCTAGGGCTTAGACGCAAAGACTGGACTCAAACCTCTAATTAAACTGCAGTTGTGTAGCGCCACCCGCCCAGCAGGTGCTCGCTTCTCTCCGAGGCAGGGCCGCTGCAAGCATTTAGGTGACCTAGGCGGTCGCCTAGGGTGCTGGGATCTGGGGGGCACCATTTTCTTCGGCAGCGACCGCGGCAGCCGGATCTTCGCCTGCCCCGGTCGCCGCTGGCATTTAGGCGGAGGGAGCTGGGGCAGGGGAGCATGGGGGGCGGTATGCAGGGGAACTCCCTGCCTCCTCCCTGAGCAGGCTGTGGCTGCTTCACTTCTCCGGCCTCCCAGGCTTGCGGTGCCAATCAGCTTAGGCCCACAAGCCTGGGAGGTGGGAGAAGTGAAGCAGCGAAGGCTGCTCCTTCAGCACAGGGGTGAGCTGGGGCGGGGGCACCTCAGGCCAGAGAGCTGCCATGGGGAGGCGCAAGGTGGAAGGTTCGCCTAGAGCTGGAAACATCCTTGCACCTGCCCTGCTCTGAAGGGGGAGGTTTAGTCTCCCGATCTTTGTTGAAGGGACCTGGAGCATTGTACAAACCCCAAAGGGATATGGGCAGGGTGGGGCCGCCTCCCCCAGGGCCGCACCAGCCGTGGGGTTTACTCTCTCCTCCTCCCTGGTGTTAAGCTTGCTAGGCTGGGACGTGACACGCTTTGGGGTCCCAGTGACAGTGGTTTCACTGCAGGGTTGCTGGGAGCACCGGGCAGGGGGCGGGAAGCTGCTCTGGGGGGCTCTTGCAAGGGGCCTGCTCCTGCCCCCGGGACCATCCCGGGCAGCCCCGCGCCTTGCTGGGAGCGGGATGCCAGGCTGCCCTGGGCTCTCCTGGCCCAGCGGGCCGGGACTGAAAGCTGCAGAGCGCACAGCGGGTCCCTCCCGGCAGTTCCCCCTCTCCGGGCCTGGTGCGCGGCTCCCACTGGGCTCCCCGGGGGTCTCGGAAGCACGGCGCAGTTCGGGTCCAGGCGTGAGACCGAATCCCCCCCGGGTGTACCCGCACCGCGCTCAAAGGGGCAGTGGGGGGGCACTTAGCTGTCCAGGCCCCCGACCCCTGCAGCAGAGGATCATTTCCTGGGGGGCTGGTGCCCCCTGGGGGGGCGGGGGCGGAGTTCGGCGGGGGGGGGCCTCTGGCGTCTGTTCTCTGTTTGTTTGAATCCCCCCGCCCCGCAGGAGCGGCCGGGGGAGAATGGAGCGTCCTTTGAACGCGCTCCAGCAGTGACAGGTGGCCTGAAAGGCGACGCGTAAGGGGCTCACGCTGGTGTAAGGGACACGGCTCTCCGCACACTAATCCGGCTCCGTCCCACGGATATAGAAGGGGGCGGCTCTGTCCCAGCACGGGCACAGCTCGGATGCTGCTCCGACCGCCGGCTGCACGGGGGCCCCAGGTAAGCGGGCCCTCGGCCCCCCAAGGGGAGAGCAGGCCCGGCTCAGCGGGGCTAAGGGCTGCCTGCCTGCCGTCTCTGGGTGGCCGGGGGCCGGAGCTCTGCTCTCGGCGCTAAGCAGCCCCGGCTCCCCGGCTGCAGCGCTGCGCTCCGCGGGGGGTTGGATTCCGGTGCCGGGGGGCTGCGCTGCCCCTGCCCAGGGGCCGGGCACGTCCAGTCTGCGCGGGGGGCGGGGGGGTTGCCAGGGGCTCCCCGGTGGGGTTTGGCCGCTGACATCCCGGCCCTTCTCTCTAGGGCATGGCGAGGGGGTGCTAGGACCCGCGCTCCCCAGGGCCGCCGCAGCAGGAAGCCCCGAGCAGGGCAGCCGAGCATGGAAGCAGGTAACGGTGCCCCGCGAGCTGGCCTGGGAGGTGGCTGGTCCCCCCGGGACACCGGGGGATCTGCCGCAGCAGGGACTGCCTACACCGCTGGGCGGGACGGGGGTGTCGCTATGCTGCCTGGTGCGGCTCTGGCTGCTGCTTCCTCCACGCGGGGCTCAGTCCTGCGTGTGGCCCCGGCCTCGGGGCCTCGCCAGGGCGCACAGGAAACCGCCCCACTCCAGACCTCAGAGCAGCGTCTGCCCCATACCTGGAGGCGGGATTCCCCAGCAGCTGATCGGCTTCCCCTCTCGCCACCTGTCTGCAGTGAGGGCAGCCGCCCCAGGCCCCCACATGCGGGTCTGCACGCTAATGCTGGGACCCCCACCCCCGCCTAGGAATTGCTGAGTCTCCACCTGGTGCCAGCCTAGGACCAGAGTGTAGTCAAGGCCATGGCCTGAGCCCCCTGAACTCCCCGGGCCGGTGTGGGGGAGGCCTCAGCCCATCTGCCTGGCAGCCAAAGGCCTTGGGGCGGCAGGGGGTCCCCACTCCCCTGGAGACCTTCAGCTTGCTTCCTACAGAACTGCTCCTCTTGTGCTGATCTGGCCAGGGGGGAGCCTGGCCCTGAGCCTCATGGGCCCTGCCTCCCAGTGAGCGCCGCGGCCAGCCCCGGGTGCGGGACAGGGACCCCCCTCGCCCCACCCAAGTACCCCGACAAAGCCAGTTGGAAGGGCACGAGGCGTCCCTGTGCATGCCGTCTGGAGCCAGGGGGTCGGGAGTGAGAAGGGAGAGCAGAAGGCCTGTCTGGCCATCTTGCACAGGGTCTGAACCCAGGGACTTGCCTATGTAACGAAGGGAAGCTGAGAGCTAGGATCGGGGTTTGTGGGTCTCTTCTCTGGGGGTGGATCAGACCCCTCTGGGGAGCTATTGACTTTCTTCTCTTGTGCAGAAGCCTCGCCAAGGCCCGCAGAGATGCTCCAGGGTTTGGAGGGCCCCGCAGAGCAGCCAGCCGCTGCCATGGTTCCTTCGGAGGGGGCGCCCGTGGGCCAGAACACCGGGCCTTGCACCAACGTGGGGGAGGGCACGGCCCCTGGAGGAGCAGAGAGCCTGCCCCAGTCTGCCCCAGGAACCTCGCAGCCAGTGGCGAGAGGAGAAAAGGCAGAGCCTGGAGAGAAAGGCGTCCCCGTGGCTGGGAAGGGGACGAAGGCCAGTGAGAAGAAAGCAGTGGCCAAAGAGGGGGCAGAAAGCCAGAACCAGCCTGCGGCCTCCAAGCACGAGCCCCCAGCTCCCCAGCGGAGCCAGAGCTGTCCCGTCAGCAGCCAGAGGTAACATCTCACTTCTCTCTCTAGGAATCTGATCCTCTCGGGAGGCTAGCCTGCTGGTTTGGTGCAGTGGGGAGGCCCTAGAGTGTCTCCTAATGCTAAGGTCCCCTCTCTTCATCCACCCTCCCTGCTCTGCACCCCAGTCCTCCACATGTGCCTGGTTTGCAGTGTTTGCAGTAGGGTGGGCTCCCTGGAGAACCACATGCCAAAGGGAAGTCACCTGGTGGGGTACAGCCTCCTCCTCTCTGGGGAGGTGCAGCCTGTGCTCCCACGTTGGATGCTCTTCTGAGATCCTGGCCTCTTTGGGACCGTCTTCCCTTGGGCCCCACCCTGCCACTGGAGTCAGCCCGCTCCTGGGTACAGAACATGCCTCCGGGGCCCAGCCTCCGGGGTCCCCTTCCACTCAGGCGCTCAACCTTCGGAGGGGCTTCCCTCGCCCCCATGGGCACAGGAGCTTTCCGGAGCGGGGTGAGGTGCAGACTAGGGCGAGCAGCTTGGCTCTGTCTTCGGAGGCATTAACGGCGGATTGGATCAGGCGTGCCAGGCTCACACTGCTACCTCTCACTTTCAGACCAGGGGAGGAGCCCGGGGGGGTGAAGATGGGAGTTGAAGGGGCCTCAGCAGCATGTGCAGAGAAGAGCCCTCAGGGTCCAGCAACTCCTGCCGAAGGAGCCAGCGCTTTGCCAGCAGAGCCAAGTCTTGTGGAGGTGCCTGGCCCTGCTTCGGATGCCCCCAGAGCCCAGACTTGTCCAGAGAAACCCACCCCAAGTGAGGTGCCCAGCCCAGCTAGCAGCAGTGAGGACGTGACCCCTGTAGAGCCCCCCAGCTTGGTGGGGCTACCCCACCCTGCTTCAGACGAGACCCCTGCAGAGCCCCCCAGCTTGGTGGGGCTACCCCACCCTGCTTCAGACGAGACCCCTGCAGAGCCCCCCAGCTCGGTGGGGCTACCCCACCCTGCTTCAGACGAGACCCCTGCAGAGCCCAGCTCAGTGGAGCAGCCTTCTCCAGCCTTGGACAGCCCTGGAAATGCAGGGAAAACAGGCCCTGTGGCTGAGGAACAGCCACCTTCATCAGAGGAGGAAGAAGTGGAGCCCCCGCCCAGCCCCTACCTAACGCCAGACTTTGGGAAAGAGGACCCTTTCCAGATACTGGGTAAGGCTGTGCCGTCTCTTAGGCATGTAGGGTGGGCTCCATCCAGGCACAGCGAGGGTGCCGGTGTCTCTGACTCACTGCCCACCAATGGCACTCCAGCTACTGGTTCCCTTTAAACGAAGCTGACCTGTCCCCGGGCCAGGATCCTGCTGCTGGGATGGGAAGCCTTGTGTCCGCTCTGAGGCTGGCATGTTCTTGCTGCTTTCTTTTGACACAGTGCGAGGCCCAGAGAGAGCCTCTCCCTGTGCTATCTAAGAGCAGGGCAGGAGTCCCAAGAGCTCCCTGGGACGTGTCACTCAGATCTTTGCACTATCTGCATTGCCTGCCTAGGACAGCGTGTCCTGGAGCAGTGCAGATTGACAGTGCAGGGGTGTTGAGAGGGAGGGCAGGCTGGGGCCCGAGCAGTGAGCAGTGGGGAATGCAGGGTTGGAGCGTGGGGATCAGAGGGCCGGGAGCGAAGGGCTAGCTCTCCAGAACTGAAGGGTGGGTGGCACAGCATGGAAATACCCTGGGGCTGGGCTGGGGGCCCAGGATCAGCAGCGTGGGAGGGACAGTGCTGGGTGGAAGTGTGGGGTGTGCATAGGGCTGGGGGAATGCAGACTGTGGCTTGAGGGGAGCTTGGTGGTCAGCATGGAATCGGGGGTCTGTGACTGCAGAGGGGGCTGTGAGGATCTTTCAGGGGCTGTCAAGGAGATTGGTGGGGTCCAAAGGGGACTAACAGGGTTATGGAACAAAACTGGAGCTGCTGATGGGCTTGATAACCTTCTGATTTATTGTCAGGCTCCTGGGTGGTCTGCGGCATCCTTCGCTATTTATAGGGGGGGCCACGTGCTGTGACTCAGCAGCGAAGTGACAGGAGCGTGAGGCGAGGGTGGAGGTGCTGGCTGCAGGCTGTACCAGGCTTTGCCACTAGGTGCCGGCCTCGCCCCAGGAGTGGGTGAAGCTTTGGGTCCACCAGCCAGGAGGGAGGGGGGGCTGCTTCCTGAGGATCTCGCCAGCCCCATAGACTCAGCTGAGAAGGAAGGAAGCAGCGGGGTGGTCCCATGTATCTTGTCTCTGCAGATGATGTTCCTCCACCACCTGCTCCCTTCGCCCATCGTATTGTCTCCCTGAAATCCGGCACCGTGAACAGCAAGTTCAACATCAACACCAAGGAGATGCTGGGAGGGTAAGAGCAAGCAGCTAAGGGAAGTGCCGTGGGCTGGGAGACTGGCCCGGGGCGCAGCCGGGCCCCAGCCGTGTTTTCTGTTTTGTGGGAAACTCCGTGATTTTGGGAAAAAAAATTCTATTTAGAAATAGAGAGGGGAAGCCCCAACCATCAACAGTTCCTGCAAAATGAAGTTTCTCAAACTCTCCCTTGGACCCATTGAAATAGTTAGTTTGTTCTGATGTCATTTTTTTGAACCTTAAAAAATGCTTGTAAAACAATGTTTGTTTGTTTTTTCATTTCAAAAAGCCATTTAGAAACCAAATCAAACCGTTCTGCTCCGAAAACGTCACCCTGGGACATTTAGATACTTTCAAAATGTTTCATTTTTCTTTTTTGAAAATAACCCAACTTTTGTTTCTGTTGCCGTGTCTCTCCAAACCTTCAGCCCTTGTCTGGCCATTTCAATTAAACGTTTCCACCCGCACTACTCCTGGTGGTGGCCCTGGCTTGCCACCACTTCCCCTGTCCAGCTCTGCCTGCTTTGAGCCCCCAAAGTGGGCAGAGATGGAGGGAGACTTGTGCTCAGGCTGCCTGAGGCAGATGTTCGTCATTTGGTACTTGGCACCTCCCAGAGACAAGGTGCCCCTCGCTTGGCAGACTGGAGAGACCAAGTGTTCAGCTGAAGATTCGTCCCAGCTCAGTACAGTGGGCCCAGCCCCATCTCTGCTGCCCCACTAGTGCCTGTCCATGTGCTACCAGGACCTTGTATGCCCTTTTCATCCTGAGCACAGAGGGAGAACCAGGGGTCATCAAATAAAATTAATAGGCAGCAGGTTTACAACAAACAAAAGGAAGTATTTCTTCACACAACGCGCAGTCAGCCTGTGGAACTCCTTGCCAGAGGATGTTGTTAAGGCCAAGACTATAACAGGGTTCAGAAAAGAACTAAATAAGTTTGTGGATGATAGGTCCACAATGGCTATGAGCCAGGATGGGCAGGGATGGTGTCCCTAGACTCTGTTTGCCAGAAACTGGGAATAGGAGACAGGAGATGGATCACTTGATGATTCCCTGTTCTGTTCATTCCCTCTGGGACACCTGGCACTGGCCATTGTCAGCAGACAGGATACTGGACTAGATGGACCCTTGGTCTGACCCAGTCTGGCCATTTTTATGTTCTCATTAGCCCACTGTCTAGTGCCCTGCCCTGCCCTGTGGGAGAGCCGGACTGGATCTGTAGAGTCCTGCCCTGTGTTGACAAGGGCTGGGCATGCTGCGGAGTCCTCCTCTCTGGAACAGAAGTGCTGCTTCTTGGTCATCAGTGCCTCCTTGGATGAAGGAAATCCATTGAACAGCCCTGAGGGGAGCCTTGTGCAGGGCTTCTGGGGCTAAAACCAAGCTTTTCACTTAGGAACGCGCCTTCTCCAGGCTTGGAAACCCCAAGAATCCAGTGACCCCCTGGGACTGAGCTTTAGTTCATGTAACCGGTCAGTTACCCTGAGAACTGGTAACCCACCTCCCTGCCCACTCCTTTCTATGGGGTGCCAGCGAATGGGCATTGTAACCACTGATGTCCCCGCTGAATTTGGCCTCTTTGCAGTTAGCCTCTGAGCTTGCCCTCTTGCCTCTGGCTAGATCATGCCTGGTGGGGGGGAGGTGAGGGGGGAATCACAGCTGCTACTAACTGCTTTTCTTTGTCCTAGGGGGAAGTTTGGCGAAGTTCGCACGTGCACCGAGAGAGGAACGGGGCTCAAACTTGCAGCCAAAATCATTAGGAAACAGGGCTCGAAGGACAAGGTGCGTCCTGAGTGTTCCTGAGTCTGCCTGTGCATGTGTCTCTGTGTGGCTGTGTCTGTGTAGCCATGCGTTAGCCTGGACAGAGACACATGCTCATCTGTGCACTGTGTGCCCTGGGTGGGGTGTGTACGTCTGCCAGTCTGCATGCACATGAACGAACATGTGACTGTGTGCGGGCCAGCCACCGGCGGGAGTGCCAGCAGACCTGGGCTTGAGCGGGTGGCTTGGCGTGTTGACTCTGTGGGCTGTGACTGCCGACTCCCCCAGCCCTGCCCACGCGTTGACGCAGTGCATGTCCCACAGGAGATGGCCTTGGTTGAAATCGAGGTGATGAACCAGCTGAACCACAGGAACCTGATCCAGCTCTATGACGCCATCGAGACACCACGGGAAATCATCCTCTTCATGGAATTGTGAGTATCACCCATCGGCATGGGGCTGCGGCTGGGCGGCAGCCTGGGCAGCTTGACACAGGAGCTTCCTGACGGTGCTGTGCTTGTTCACCGAGGGCGGGGAACCTCCTTCCTCCTGGGCAGTCTTGCTCAGCCGCTGTCCCCTGGTGGGAGTTACCGTGCAGTGACAGGTCCCAACAAGGGCTCCTTCTCCCCACTTCCTTGTGCTCTGGCTGGAGGATTCCCTGCCCAGGCAGTGCTCGGTTCTGCTTGCATCCCAGTCCCTGGTACCCGGTCTGGAAGAGTCGATCTGTAGCCCATACCCCTGAAATGAAGGCAATCTCGCTAACCTCCCTCTTGCTGTGCTGGGATCTTGGCTAGGATAGCCTCTCCGCTAACCTGCCTGGAGCTAGGATGGGGGGGCTGCCTGCCCCTGCCTCCAGCTTCCCTCTGACTGTTCCCTGTCTGGGGTCTCCCTGCAGAATTCCCCTTCTCTCACGAACCTGTACCCAGAATGAATGACCTCCTGCGCTGTCCAGTTCCTCTGCGCCACAGCCTTGGCCAGGGGTCTCCTTAGTAACCCACCCTCTGCATCCCCATGCTTCAGGAGAGGGGCACCCTGCTCTGCCTCTGCCCTGGCCGGGGGAGGTCCTGCGAACTGTGCCCCTGGAACCGCGTAGGGGAGCGTCTCTATGCAGGGGCAGGGCAGGGTGGCTCGGCTGTCACTTGCCTGGCCCGTGGTGGCCGGGGTCTGCTCGTCGCAGTCCGGTGACGCTGTGGTTGGTCTGTGCACAGCGTGGAGGGTGGGGAGCTCTTTGAGCGCATCATCGACGAGGATTACCAGCTGACAGAAGTGGACTGCATGGTGTTCGTGAGGCAGATCTGCGACGGGATCACCTTCATGCATCAGATGCGTGTCCTGCACTTGGACCTCAAGGTGCCACATGTGGAGGGAGGGGGTACAGCGAGGCTGGGGGGCTGGGGGGGAACCTTCCTAGGTTCTGAAGCTGGGCTGAAGGGCTGCTCTCAGTGAGAAGAGAGCCCCTGGCAGTGGGGCCTGGGCGTGAGGAGGGCGCGTGCTGCCTGGGGGGAGCTCGGTACGTGAGTGCGTAACAAGCCCAGCCGGATCATGTCTGGGGAGAAGAGGCATCCAGAAGCAGAAACTTCCAACTCCTGAGCACAGGGAGTCCCGCGGGTAAGTGCTGGTGGCAGCACTGGGCCCCAGAGGGAGACCATCACCCTGGGCTCCATCCCGCGGGCTAGTGAGGCTGGAGTCTTGGCTTTGCAGACCAGCCCAGGCCGAGTCGGTGTGGCTTGTATGCAGGTAGAACCGTGGGCTCCATTCCGATCCGGGGTCCGTTCCAAGCTATTCAAAGGGCAGATCTCAGCATGTGGACTGGGAGCAGGGCCCTAGGGGCCTGGGGAGAGCCGAGGGGGATCTGTGGCACATCGCTGCGGCTGGTCCGGGTGGGTCTAAGAGCAGTGTCCGTCTCTCGTTCAGAGCCTACAAACTGCAGTCCTAGCATCCGCTGAGGTACTCTGGTGTCGGGGCTGGCAGGGGCTGGCCAAGGAACAATCTGGGAGAGGCGAGTCTCTCGGACTTGCTCCATTCACGGCTTGGCCTGGGAGACACTGGCAGTCAGAACTAGGAATGCATTGGGAGAGGCAGGCATTTTAACTCCTCTTGGGCTCCAAGCCTCTCCGTCACTCCAGTGCCTAAGAGGGGCTCGGGGCAAGGATGTGAAAGGTGCAGTGGCCTCCACTGAGGTGCAAGGACTGGCGCTGTACGTGGTCTGAGAACCCTGCAGACTACATCCCTGATGCGTCTAAGGGATGGAGGGGAAAACTGGCCTAGCCTCCAGCGGGCCTTTGTCTCAAACTCCCCTGCGGGTGGCCTGTAATCGCACCCTGGGCTGGGGTAGGCGGGCGCGTAGCCGTGAGCTGGGTTCTAACCTCAGGAACTTCATCCCTGCAGCCTGAGAACATCCTGTGTGTCAGCTCCACGGGGCACATGGTGAAGATCATCGACTTTGGGCTGGCGCGAAGGTAACTCCCCTCTCTCTGGGGCTTGGCTTGCTCCTTCTCTCCTCCTGCTTTTCTCCCTTCCCACATCCTCTGGGGCTGGGCAAAGGCCATGCTCGGGGACCAGCTGCACTGGCCTTACGCCTGACCCTGCTGTGGGCCCTGAGGAAGGGCAGGAAGGAATCCCAGCGGGGTGGGGTGGAATCTGCAGTCTGGGCTTGGCAGCAGTTCTGCCGAGTCAGCCATGCCCCGCAGGGGATAGCGGTTTGGGGCCGTTATAATAACCGGCTTGGTTCTGGCTCAGGCTGGGGCCAAGCCAGGATGTTTCTTCCCTGGGTCGGAGCAGCACAGCGCCAGAGTGACATGTGGGTGGAGGTGGTGAATGTGGACGGGCGGGGGTGCTCTCACTGACCCGGCTCTTCCTGCCCACAGATACAACCCACGGGAGAAGCTGAAAGTCAACTTTGGGACCCCTGAGTTCCTGTCCCCGGAGGTGGTAAACTACGACCAAGTCTCCTATTCGACAGACATGTGGAGTCTGGGCGTGATCACCTACATGTTGTAAGCGTGGGCCCAGGTTGGGTGGCACTAGGGCTGGGGGAGAGTGAGAACCACTCTGGGATTTACCCAGTGACGTGGCCGGGCTGGCGGCAGAGCTGTGTGAGAGAGGAGTACAAGGCAGCTGTTAGAGCCAAGGGCTGGCAAGAGAACCTGGGTTCCAGTCCAGTCGTCAGGTGACCTTGGGCCAGTCTCCGAGCCTCAGTTTCTCCATCTGTAAAACGAGGCAGGGTACCTCCTCGGGTGCCTGAGGCGATGTGGATAGAGGCCACCAGCCTCCAGGGCTGACCCTGCCAGTTGTCACCTCTCCCCAGCACTGACTGCCCTCTCTCAAAGCTGTCCAGCGGCTGCTCAGAGCTGGGTGGCTGGAACATCTGGGAGGGGCGGGCTGTGCAAGCGGACAGGAAATAGCTCACCTCTCCCGGCTGAGACAGGATGGGAACGCAGCAAGATGCCAGCTGGGAACACACTGGTTCCTTTCTAAGAGCACTGACGGCTGGCTTCCCGGCCTCTCTCCTCATGATCCCAGGCAGAGGGAGGGAGCGAGCGAGTGGTTTTGTGCAGAAGGAATTGGGAACCCGCTGAGGAACAGGGCCTGCGTCTTGTCCCTTCCCAAGGCTCCGAGCACAGCTTGAGACCTGTGATGTTTCCCTCCCTCCCTCCTCTCTTCCCAGACTAAGTGGCCTCTCCCCTTTCCTGGGAGATGACGACACTGAAACCCTGAACAATGTCCTGGAAGCCAAGTGGTACTTCGACGAGGAAGCTTTTGAGGGCATCTCGGACGAAGCCAAGGACTTCGTCTCTAATCTGATTATCAAGCAGAAGAGGTTTGAGTCTAGCCAAGGGCGGCCCAGAGCGTTTGGGTGCGGCCAGCACAGCTGCTATCATGCGCACAGGCCTGAGGCCAGCCTCTGGCAGCAAGCCCCCATCCATCACCTCCCACCTGTGGGCAGGTGACTCTGCTCCTTCCCCATGCGCGCCCGCGGCCTGGTGCAATGACTGGATGCTCCTATCTGAGTCTTGCCAAACTTGCTGGGGGTGCAGAGACAGGCAGCCCCAAGAGGACAACGCAGGTCCTTGCGCCTATGTTGACTGACGACCTGGCCAGCCTCCTCTTGCCCATTTCCCCTGGCTACACCCCATGGTAACAGCAGGGTCCATGCAGCATTGATGGCTCAGCCAGATCCTGGCCCTGGGGAAGGCGTCTCATAACCAGGGCTCTTGGAAAGAGGGAGGGGACTGGAGTCCTTTCCAAGCAAGGAAGGGAGGAGAGATCAGGCTCCAGTGCCTGGCCCCTGCCTCCACGGAGGATCTCAAGGTGAGAGGAGACTGTGACCCTACCCAGAGGAGGCAGCCGAGGAGGCCAGGCTCATGTGGCCGGCAGCAGCCTCAAGGCATGTGCAGGAATATGACTGCACCCTCCTTTCCCTCAGTGTGTTCTTGGGGTTAATTAACATAGGCCTGGGGCCAGTCACAAAAGGCTGCTGGCAGCACCCATGGGTCTGGGGTGGGGAGTGGAAAGCAGGAGCAATGCGCGGGCGATCGAACCCCACTAGGAGACAGGAGTCACCTGCATTCCTCTCCCTCGCAGCGGCCGGATGAGCGCGGCCAAGTGCCTCCAGCACCCCTGGCTGAACGACCTGGCCGAGAAGGCCAAGCGCTGCAACCGACGCCTGAAATCCCAGGTCCTGCTCCGGAAGTATGTCATGCGGCGGCGCTGGAAGGTACGAAGGAGGCTCCCCCTCGATCGCTGTGTGCCATGGGGACAGTCCTGTGTTGGGAGGGGAGGCCAGCCCATGGGGCGGCTGGGGCGCTGGCTCCCTGAAGGGATTGAGGGACGGGAGCTCCCAGAGCGAGCGCTCTGCCCCCACTCGAGTGCACAGAACAGGCAGCAGAGAGCCGTGCTAGGACTCCTGTGGGAGAGGAGGATGGGGCCCTACCTCTGCCAACAGTATGGGGCAGTAAGGAGGGAGAGCTTGAGGGTGTCTCTGTGCCCTAAGGCCTGGGGGAGCCGCTGCCCCAACTCTCACCCCCCATCCCTGATTTCATGGATTTGTCCCTCAGGGTGACCCCCCCATCCCTGACGTTAAAATGATGCTGGGGACCATGTTAGACGTGACACTGAAGGGAGCGGTAATTGTGTGGCGTACTCAAGGGCAGCAGAAATGGTCTCTGGAGTGAGGAGTCGCACTGTGCTAAGGGATGTGGAGTTTCCCTGAAATGTCTCTTACTCCTCACGTGGTTCTTCCCTCACTTCCATCCCCTGCTGTCACTGTCCCCTGTGTCCTGTGCAAAGGGCACCCTGTGCGTGCACCCCACATCAGGGACTGCTCTTTACGTACGGGGTAAACCCTAGGGTCTCTGCCCCCTGATTCTGTGCCTGCCCCAGGGCTTGGCCACAGAAGGAATCAATGTCAGGGCAGAGCGACTGCAATAGGGGGGCCACTCCCTTTGCCCGCAACCTCCTCCGAGCCTGGATCTGTGTTGTTGGTTTCCTCTCGGTGGGGGCTGGGCTTCGCTGCCAGCAGCCCCCGCCGCTTTCCTCTGTCCAGGGCGCTCTGCACTTCGCTTCTGTCTCTGATTCAGTCCTGACTGAGCTGGTGCTGGGAAGCCACGCAGGGGGCCAGGGATGTCTGTGGGTGTCCAGCTTATTTTGGCTAAGAAGTTTCTGAAAACGTTCCAGGCTTCTGAGCATGGGTGGCAGGCAGCTGGAAGAGTCACTGCTCAAAGACTGGCAGATGGTCAAGAGAAGCAGCTCTGTGGCCTGGTGGAAAGAGATCGGTAGATCCCCAGTGGCCCATAAGGGGATCCCCAGTGATCCTCTGGCTTTGAGAACCATTGCCGTCTACCACTTCCTAGCGCGCCTGCAGTGTCCCGCGCTGGGAGAGTTAGGGACTGGTGTATCTGAGTCCTACACCATCCCTTAAGAAAGGCCTCTTTAACGAGCGCTGTCCAGCCTCCAAATGGGGAATAACTTCTTTCTTGTTTCCCTAACAGAAAAACTTTATTGGCGTGTGTGCTGCCAACCGATTCAAGAAGATCAGCAGCTCGGGATCCCTGACGGCGCTGGGTGTCTGAGTGCAGGGCTGAGCTGGGTGGGATTCGAGCAAGGCCAAAGGGCAATCCCCTGAAATCTGAGCTGTGCACTGAAGGCCTGCTCCCTGGGGACTGCACAGGAGAGTGGCATTTAGTCCCTGCTTCTGGAGGCAGTAGGATCTCCACTTGGGTTTGGATTCAATCCGCTTCCCAAACACAGAGTTCACCGCTGGGGCAATGAATTGAGATACCCCAGTTCTGTACAGATGTGAAATTCCTGCTCCTACTGCGGTGAGATACCGCTGGATCCCATCCTGCTCTAGATTCTGTCCCTGCCATGAGATTCCTGCTCTGGATCCTATCCCACACTGCCACTGCTCTAGGGTCCGGACCTCTGGGATAATGCTGCTCTGGCTCCTGAACTGCTGTGAGATGACTCCTCTCGGTCCTGTGCCCTGTGTGAAGCTCCGGATCCGGATCCCAGGTTGCTGCAAAGCTGCCTTTGTGGATCTCCTGCTGGTTCAATACCACCACACTGGAATTCCCGCTGTCTGTGACATGGTTCCTGGATCCTGTACCACTAGGACATGCTATACCTTTGATTCCAGTTGAGATTACTGTTCTGGAGCTCACACAAGTGTGGTGTTGCCATCTTAGCACCCTGTCTCCCTGCTACAGATTCTGTGCTGCTGTGACAGCTACCCCACTGCACCCCATAGGCTCCTGATCCTAACCAACTGTGCAATTACCAGTCCAAGTCTCCTGCATCCCCTAGTGTGGCTGAGTCCCATCCTCCCTGTGCTGCTCTTGGCCTGGATCCTTTGCTGTAGTGAGACGACTGCGCTGAACTCGTCGAGCTGTGAAATTGCCAGTTGGAATCCCACCGCACGGTGCGACCGGAGGTGCAGAGAGCACCTTGCAAATCCTAGACTGCAGCATCGGTAGACTCCACTTTGCAATACCCTGCATTCTGCTGTTTGTGTTCCCCTCCCGTTCTGTGACTTGCAATGGGACATGCAGACCAGCCTGCTGAGTGCTGCAAGGTCTGTTCTCTTGCTGGGCTCAGTATGCACCACACACCAGTCACTACCTGAGAACCAAGATTCCTGCTCTCGGCCTCTGAGTGCAATAGGAGACTCGCCATGGCCCTGTCACCAGCATTGGTGGTCACAGCCTCAGGATTGCAGTGAGGTCTGTGTACGGCTGTCTGGATCTGTGCTCCCAGCTCCTGCGTGCAGGAGGAGTAACGTAACTGGGTGGTAGTGTCAGGATTTGCACTCGAGCCCTCTGAGTGCAGTATGCACTCCCTGGCCCACAGGTAGGATGGCTACTGCCAGCCTCTGGATCTGCTCCCCGCTGGACTAGCACGCGAGGCTGCTGCTTGAGCAGAAAATCGCCTCTCCCCATGATGAGGGGTCCTAGAAGCCAGCCTGCAGGGCCAAGTTCCTGTTAGTGCCGGGAGGCTCCGTGCACAGGAAAGGAGGAAGTGCAGAGCACAGATTCCAGGCGCGTTCCCCAGATGGAGGCCAGGGAAGAAAGAACGAGGCTTTGTGCTAGTTCCTAACCTCCCTGCCCTTCTGAGCTGCCAGCTGGGGGGAGGACACAACCTTCCCTTCACACGCCCCCCAGAAGATAAAGGCAAGAGCGCATCCTAATGCAGACCAGCTGGGCTCGCCTCTCCCCCTGCACATATGAAAGGACTGCTTCAGCACTGACCACCAACGCACAGGAACTGCCCTTCGCTCGCTGGGCCCAGGGACCCCCCGATGGGAGGAGAGTGTGGGAGATACCTCAGGTTCTGGAGATTCCTTTGCCTTCCATCCTGAGACTGAACCATCGTGCTCAACAGCTGGGTCCGAGGGAAACCCGCTGCAGACCTGCCAGTAATGTCTGAGCTGCACGGGGGGATCTAGGCCCCTCTAGCGTGGGAGCTGCCTCCCCTGGTGATGCGGGAGATCCGGTGCGGCCCAGTGTGCTGATGTAGGGGGTGGGGTGGGGGGATCCTCCATGGAGTCGGAGGGCTTGTGCCTCTCTTGGGAGGGGGTTTGCAGAGCGGGTGTGAGACCAGGCCCCCTGCCGCCCAGCTGACCCCTGGGCTTGGTGTCGTCCACAGGCGATTCGTTATGCAGAAGCCAGGGTGCTAGCTAACGGGCAGCCGGTATCTGTTAGGCACAGAAACAACCAGACAGCACCTGGCCCAGCCCCAAAGTGCCTCATCCACAGCCCATGCACTGAGCCACACCCGCAGCTGGGGTACATTGGTGGGACTCCATTGACCTCAGAGGATCTGCACCAGTTTACACCAGCTGAGGGCTGGATCTCTTCATTAGAACCCTTCTCCCTCTGCCCCATGTTCACCCGGGCTCCGCTGGATTTCCTCTGCCCAGCAGAGCACAGCCCCCAGCCCCCGTATGTGTGTGCCCTCCCTAGCAGCAGCCCCCGCAGTAGTGCAGAAAGACATACGTTCTCGTGAGAGAGCCCAGAGCTCTCGGCTTAATGTAAATAAATGTACAGGTCCGATGCCAAGTGCTTGTAGTGGATTGTATTGTACGAGGTGGGAGGGGCTGGCTCTGAGCCCCAGGCGGCCTTATGCTAAGGTCTTCATGTCCCCATCAGGAGCAGACCCTGAGATCAGCGAGTGGGTTAAATCTTCTCACCGCCCTCAGCATTTCCTCCTTGCCCATGTGAAATGAGCAAATGATGCTTGGCCTTTACGGAACCCTTCTGCCCTAGCTAGGCCTCCTCCAGCTTCTCTGGGGTGATCCGACCAGCTCCTCCGCTTCCCAGTCACTGCCTTAGACTGAAAATGGCTTCCTGGCTACCAGCCAGCTGCGGTGCCAGCCTGGGCCTGGACCTCTGAGTTCCTCTTCCCTGCCGATGTAGGAGAGCTGAGGATTGAACCCCGGCTCTCTGTAGCTGCTCAGGATTCAGTGTCTCAGGTCCCTGGCTCCTGTCCACAGGGTGCCTTCGGCATTCGTGCTGGGGGGGCAAGAAGCCAGGTGTTGAAGCGAATCTCGCATTTATTCTTAGGCCTTGGCCCTTAGAGCAGGATCTTCCTTCCACTGCAGCTTCCTGTGCCCCTTCTCCAGTCCCCAGCTCCCTCCCATGCTCCCCACCCTGCTCACAGAATGATGCCCCTTCAGTTCTGTCCGGGCTGCTGGCTGTCCTCTCCCCTCTCCAGATACTCAGTGCATGAGGGGCAGGTGCTCAACCACTCCAGAGCTGAGCGCGGGATAAGAATTTATATCCCATGGAATTGGGTCCCCAAGCTGCCAGGAGCGGGGGGAGGCACTCTGTGTGTGGGCCGGGGGCCTCTCTGCTTAGCTGGGGAGTAGGGAGCTGAAGCCATCTGCCCATGGGGGCCTGTGTCAAACGAGCTTGGGTCTCAGTCCAGCTACCAGTGGGATGGTGTCCACAGCCCAAACCCCTCCACCTTCCCTGGCATCCCCAGCTGCGAGGACAGGGCTGCCTGAGCCATGGGGCTCACTCCCCCTCGACTCCCTGCAGCTTGGAGCAGAGGCTAGTGGCAAGGCAGGGTGGGACGTTCCAGCACTGCTGCCTGTGCTATGGCTATTCTGTGGTGGAGCAGAGGGCTGAAGGTCCAGGCCTGCCACCCTCGCCTCTTCTTTACAGACCAACAACCTCACTGCCCAGGGGGCTTCCTCCCCAAGCATCCCTTGTCCCCACATGCCATGGCTAGGCTGTGAACTGCAGGGAACCTGCCAGGGGCTGAGTAGTGCTGCCCCTTTCCAGCCAGGGGCCAAGTAGGGGGCTGTCCCTTTCCAGCCGGGGGCCGAGTAGGGGGCTGCCCCTTTCCAGCCGGGGGCTGAGTAGGGGGCTGTCCCTTTCCAGCTGGGCGCTGAGGCGGTAACATTCCAAGGCAGGCTGGCCAGGGCTGGAGCTGCAGGCTGCACCCACAGTTCGGTGGAATATGCCCCCTGAGGCTCTGTCTGACAGGGGAGGTTGGATGCTGCTGTTTGAACAGGGCTGAGACAAAAGGGGATGGTGCAGTTGGGGTCTGGGGCTCAGGGGCGGGGGGTGGATGTTACAGGCTGTGGGGGAGGGGGCTGGGCTGCTGACCCTCAGTTACAGCACTCTGCTGGAAGCTGCCCAGGATGAGGTGTTTCGCTTGCCCGCTGGGGTTGGGTCAGGGGGCCCTGCCTGCCCTGGGCTCTGCCCCCACCCCAGCTGGTTCTGCTCCCCGATCTCACCCGCTTCCCCTCTTGCTGGCAGTCTCTCTTTCTTGGAGACGGGAGCAAGGCCCCTCTCTGGGAGAGACCGAAATGTGCCTCTCCCCTTGCCACCGCGGCACTGGAAGCTGGCCGCTCAGGGCTTGCCAGCGCCGCGTCCCCTGTCACTTTCACCACATCGCTCCCTCTGGCTAATGGAGCGGGAAACGGGGAGAGGCTGTTTCCCACAGCTGGAATCAGATGGAGGAAGGAGAGTGAGTCAGGCCAGAGGCTCAGGCTTTCCCTGGCAGCGCTCCCCAACCGGATCGACCCTGCGAGGCCAGACGCGGCTCTGCACCGTCCTGCTGTGCGAGAGCAGCCGAGGTGCCTGCGTTGGAGGCGGAGACGAGTGTCCGTGTGGTTCGGGCTCAGGCAATGCTGCCGTTTTAGCCAGTGTGGACTGGGCTCTAGCCTCCACTGCGGGGAGCTTCCCTGCAGCAGTGCCCAGCTGTGCCTCCAGTGGGAGCTTTTCCCCACAGGGGGCTGGGTCCAGTTCTTCTCTGGTGGGGGTCTCTGTGTTCTCTTTAGCCAGGATTTGTCTCACACCTTTGCCCTGGCCCTCCAGGTGCCCTAACTCAGGGTGTGAGGCCAGTGTGGGCCAGGCAGCGTGGGTGGCCCAGAGCTCTGCCCCGTGTGGGGGCCCCAGCTGTATTTCCACACCCTTCTTCCTGGGTCACGGGTGCCTAGTAAACGAGAGGGCAGAGTTTGCAGCCCGTGTGTGGGCGGTTTGAACTGAGCTGGGGCGAGCGGTGGTGGTAAGTACCTGTGGCACTGAAGTGGTTAAAGCTGCCTGGGAACTAATTCCATCTCCCCTCCGGCCTAGGGAGTTTCCTCCCAGACCATTTCCTGCTGACAGCCTTTGACCAGTTCCTGTTGTGACCACCCTGCGGTCCTGGCAAACATAACGGCCCCATCTGCTTTGAGTTACACTCAGGGCTGGTGACGTCTCTTTCCTGTCTGGTCCCTGGCAGCTGAGCTCGGCCTGGGATTCTATCAGCCACCTTGGGGCCGGGCTGGAGGGAGGGGGAGGGGGAGGGGGATAAAGCTCCTACCCTGGCAGACAGAGACCTGGACAGATGGACAAATAGCCCTTAAAGCCCAGAGGGCAGGGAACCATGCAGACAGACCGGCAGCCTGCCCTGTGTCCTTTATCGTCCAGCTCTGCAGAGGGGGCATGGCGTGGGGCTGCTTTCCTTAGCTTCCCCCGGGACCTTCCCAGCCCAGTAAGTGGCTTTGGGTTATTGATTCCCGTCTCTCAGATGCGGACTAACCCCAACTGCCAACTCTGCTCGGCTCCAGGCTAAAAACAGCCCGGCCGTGAGCCAGGGCCTGCCCAGGCAGAGAGGCAAAGCCACTGTCCCCTAGGGGCAGAGCCAGCGCTCTCCCTTGCAGTGACTCGTCTCGGGCCGGAGAAGAGGGGAAGAGCGGGGAGCTCTTCCTGGAGGCGGCCCCTGTGGTGCAGGCTGGTGCCTGGAACTGGTGTGGGGTGAGGGGTCTGCTTCTCCTGTGTACAAAGCACACATGCAGTGACATCTGTTCCCCCTTCTCCCCAAAGCCCTGGTGGGTGGGGAAAGGGGGGCTGCTGCAGTGCAGTGCAGTCACCCCCAGGGCCAAACCATTCCTGGCCCCTTAAGAAAGCAACCTGGACTCTTGCTTCTAAGCCTTCTGCTGGTCACGTTCATCCTGCTTTCCAGGAGCCCCTGGCCCTGGGACCATCCTTGCCCAAGGAGATGTGACAGCAGAGGGAGGATTTCATGAAGTCGCCACTTTTGGCACCTAGCTGAGCTCCCGCAGCCTCCCACCCTGACCAGTTCCTGGGGCCTGCACGTCTGACTCCCAGTGATTGGAGCATGCTCGGTGCAGCTCAAGGGCTCGCATAATTGGGATGCTGCCGTGGTTCCAGCGCTCCCTGTCTTCTGCTGGCCTGTGGCAGCGATTGCTCCTCATGCTGCGAGCCCACGGCTAGGGCAGAAAGGCCAAGAGATGGGGGTGGGGGTCAGGTGACACTCTGGGGAGCAGCTCACTGCAGCCTTGGCGCTGCAGCGAGAGCTGGCACATATGCTCCAAAATGAGCTTTCTGCTCCCCCAGCTGCAGCTGGCCTGGTGCGCTCAAAGCCACTGATGCTGTGGTACGTGGTTCCTTGGATGCCTCTCCCCGCCCCGGGACAAGGTGGCCGTGGCGGCTGTTTGGACTTTGGCTGACTTTGCCCTGCTGAAAGATGCTGGCAACTCGAGCCTTCTCTAGCCAGAGAACAGCCCCTGCCTGCACAGTGCGGGGCAAGAAGGCTCCGCTCCCTCCTTGGCACCTCTCGTGGGAGACTCTCACCAGTCAAGTTGTGGCATGGACCCCTAGGTGCGAGAGTAACAGTCTCTTCTCTTTTCCCCCCAGCCCCTCAAATTTACAGCTCACCAAAACCATCAGCTGGGAAAGACGTTGAGCAATGGGGGCCTGACACTGGATTTGACCCAGCAACCTTGGAAGAAAGGTTCCCTAGTGTGTCACCACTGCCCTGAGCCAACCTGGCCCTGCTTGTTTAAGGTTCCCCTAAATCAAACGCACTCTGAACAGCCTGAGACATGAGCTGCACAACTGGCTGCTGAGGGCCCTACTGTCTCACCAGGCAGCCAAATCTGCCCTGCCAGCAGCAGGGCCAAAAGAGAAAAGCAAACGTGCTGGCCGCTCTTCGCCAGTCGGGACTTGTGTGCAGGGGCAGCTAGTGTGAAATAAGCGAGAGTGTGAACTTCAAGCACAAGGCCATTCTGCAGGAGCCCAGGTCGGTGCTGGTAGTCGGCAAGGAGGGCTTTTCTAAACATGGAGCTGTTCCTGGTTAACTCCCTGTGGGGACACGCTTATTCTGGACCAAGACAGCCTGGTTCCTGATTAGATGAACCCACTTGGGCCATGTCGACAATCAGGAATAGCTATTGCACACCAAATTCACACCCCACCTTAATCCACGTTAACTTGCAACTGTAGACAAGGCTGAAGAGTGCCTGTGTACAGTTTAGCTGAATCCACCTGGGAAGTGGATTGAGCTAGAAGCCCCTCCTAGCTCCCCAGTGAGCGTTCTTATTTTGCACGATCTTTGCACTTGGGCTATTTCCCCGTGTAACTGAGCCTGCTGCCTGCTCCCCACAGCTGGACTTGTCAGAGGGTGAGGTTAGCCCTGACCCCATCACTACAGCTCCCAGTTTGAATTCAGCCCTACCCCTGTCATCTGCACTAGGTACTTTCCAAACCCTTGACGGAGGCCAGTCCATGCTCCCCGGAATCCAGCTACGTCAGAGGCGAAAACTATCTTAGTGGGGGGAGGGGGGGCTGAAAACACCAACTCCAGTAATGAGGCTGGAGGGCTCCATTCCTCCCCTCTGCCCCACTGGCTCGCTGTCCCCCTTTGCCCACTGCTCCCAAGGCTGCGGGGCCTCGGTGCCTGGCTGGAGGGTCTGACAGCCCCAGAGGGAGCAACACAGGAATGGGAGGAATTTGTGCAAAGAATCCTCCAGTGACTAGCCTGGGGGCAGGAAATGGCTGGCTGGGGACGTGCAGCTCCCTGGGAGGCAGTGAGGAGGAGGAGGCTGGGTGAGGCAGGCAGTAAGGGGAGGGGCTGGTGCATTGGAGGCTGATCCGGTTCCTAAGCAGGGCCGGACAGCACGTGCCCTGCAGTGGTGGCTGCTAGGTCACTCCTGCAGCTGCCCTAGTGCCCCTTTGGGCCACGCTGCTGTGCTAGTGCTTCTTCACCCAACACCCCCGCCCCCTCCCGGCCGGCACATGCACCTGAGGGTAAAAACGGGTCATTGTCTCCTCATCAGCTCTTCCCTCATGGCTCTCCAGGCCTGGGGGGTGGCGGAGGGACAGTCATGGGGCATCTGCCTCAGTTCTGGGCTGGCCTAGCCTGTCAGGTCGCCCCAGCCACGGTCCTGAGGACCCCTGAGTGACGGCGTCAAGCCGACCTGCCCCCCAGAGCTGGCAACGCTAGGTGGATATGGGGGGGGATACATGGCAGGGGCCCATGGGCTTTTGGTTTCATTGTTTCCCCTACCTTGGTTGGTTTTTAACCTTTTCCCCATCACTTTGGTGCAAGCCCATTACTCCCTGGCTCCTCCTCCACGTCCTCGGAGCCAGCAGGAGACCTCCTCACCCAGTCCCCTCCTCAGCTTGCTCACAACTCTCGTGTGAATAGGTTTAACTGTGGCATGGCCTGGTCCACACCCATGCTTAGCCTCCATTCAGCAGCAGCAGCAGCGTGGGAGTCTGGGGGCGTCATCTCCCTCTAGACTAGCGTCGCACCGCCACTTTCTCCTGGTGATGCCGGTGGGGAGCTGAGAACAGGGCCAGAGGGCGGTGATGGTGCCAGCACCTGTCCCTCCCATCCTGGTTCTGAGCAAGAATGTGAGGGACGGCCAGTAGGCCATGGCCCAGTGCCTTCCTCTGCCTCACCTCAGCCAGCTGGAGAGTTGATCCTCCCCATGAGAAAAGGGGAAAAGGCCTCCTCAGCTGCCCCACCCTTGACCCCAATGGGGCTATGCCACCTTACACCAGCCAGAGCTCTGGCCCAGAGCTTTGCCCCTCCAGAAAGTCAGGAGGGGCTAGAGTCAGGCTCACATGCCAGGGCCAATCTGCAGAGGGGCTCAGCTGGGGCTCCCAGGACCTGCCCTTCACTCTGTCCAGCAACACCATAACATGTGCATGCACGTAGAAATACCAGCTCCTCTCCAAGCACAGCAAACCCCAGCAGTGCCTAGCATCTCCCCTGCCTCATGCTCCCACGCCCTCGCTTCTCTCCTTCCTCCTTGCTGCTGCTCTGCGCTCGGTGGGTGGGCTGGACAGATGCCTGCCTTCTCCTGTGCAGCCCCGGTTCCCAGGATGATTCTTGCCTCCTCCGGAAGGTAGAACTGTCTGGGTTGGAGGAGGAATTGCTCTGTGCTGAGCCCTGGCTGGTGCGGGGTGACGAGAGCAGGGTGCTAGCGGCAGGTGTTTGAACCAGGAGGTCCAAGAGCAACAGTCTAGTTCCAAGTGTTCAGCTCCCAAGCCTCAGCTCCTGGAAGCACTGCTCCTCGGAAGGGGACATGAGAAGCTGTGCAGAGGCCTGCATGGTCGCTAATGAATGAACACAGCAAAGGAATCCCCTCTGCCCCAGGAGAGAACAGCCCCGCTCCTGCTCAAAGCTGGGCCTGCTGGCGAAGCGACGTGAGAGAGCTGAGCACTGACCTAAACAGAGAATGATTTCCCACCCCACCCCAGGCAGGAGCTTCGGGAGGCTGCATTGGCAGGGTAGCACCAGAAGCCACTTCCCGCTTGCATGTTCTTGTTACGGGACGAGGTCGGGGTTTCCCACGGTGCCTGCGAAACAAACCATCATTATTCCCCTTGCCTGGCTCAGGAGGAATTAGGGTCTCCCTAGGGAGGTTTAAGAACAACCGTCGGGATGTTCTAGTAAGGACCTTACCTGGAGCATGCTGCCCCGGGCGCCTGGCTGAGGCACTGTAGTGCAGGGAGGGCTCAGCATGGAGGTTCCTGTATGCCATGCTGCAATGCAGCCCAGACGCAGCTGGCTCAGTGCCCGGGTGTGTGTGTGTGTGTGTGTTGGTGCTGGGGTGGAATCAGACAGAGGTGACATAGGCATGGTTGCCGGGTCCTGTGCTGTAGGGCGGCTGAGGCAGTCACAAGAATGCAGCTCCAGCCATTCCCCGAGTTTTGCTGTAATACCATGAGGATAAGACCTATGCCCAGAGCCAGCCCCAACTGAGGACATTCTGTCTGTGCGCGGTAATGACGAACTGTCTCCCCAGGGTACAGGCTGAATGGAGAGCAGCCCTGGCCCCTGCACGTGGAGGCTCCGGGAGCTCTGGCAGGATGTTTTCCTTTTCTCGTGGCCTTGATGGGGCTTTCAAGAGTTTGAATCGTCTGTGGGTTTTGCAGTGACTTGAAGAAGTAGCAAGGAGCCGAGTGCAGCATTCACACTCGCTCGGCCTGGACTAGCCAAAGCACCAGAGACTAACACAGGAGGGAACAAGGTGGGCAGAGGGGTGGACGGTACCTGTAGCTTCCAAGTACTGATCCTGGCCCTGAAAACTTCTGCTCCCTCCCAGCCGCCCTCCTTTGCCTAGAGATTCCACTTCCTAGCGCTATCTTGCCTCACCTTAGAGATGAACATAGTGGCCAGCCCCTACGGCGCCATCTCTGCCTCCTCCAAGCCCAGGGCTGCTCCAACTGCAAAGGACCCCCAAGCTCAGAGCAGCCCTTGGCTTTTCCAGGCACGGACTTACTGGGCAGCTCTTGTGAATTTAGTCACTCAGCAGAGAAAAGGAGCCAGGGGGCAGCTGACTCTTGGGGCTCAGCGGCGAGGGCGGGTGCTCCCCTTTGCTAGAGACTACGGAGTGTGTGGGAAGGGGACTGAGAGGAAAGCGATGACCAAAGAAGGAGGAGAAAATCTCTGGCTCCAGAGGAGGAGGTGTCCGGCCATCGGAGAGGGGGTGAGGGCTGGTGAAGGCCTTGGCTACAGAGGAATAATAGTTCCTCTGAGTTGTGGTCACTCAGGCCAAGCACCTGTCGGCATCCTCCAGGCTGGGGAAGGCAAAGGGCCTGGTGCTGTTGTCAGGCTGGGAAAGGAGGGTCTGGCCGAGGGGCGAACCCAGCCCTCTCAGTCCAGGTTTCTGTTCTCAGTAAAATGCATTTTAATGCTGTGACGAACTGGGAATGTTCTTAATGTTTGCTCTGAATACTGTGTTGGTCCCTCAGTGTCCCCATGGCAGTTCTTAGTATCTAGGTGGTGGAATAAGGGTGTGTGATTGCTGCAGAGGAAGGGGCCAGTGCACCTAAATGCCTGGCACTCTGTCTCCTAGCAACTGATGGCCTGGGCCCCTTCCCTGCAAAGGTGCCAGCTGAAGGTGTTGTAGACAAAGAGATCAGGTGACCTCCTGGCCTCGGAAAGGAGCTGAGCAGAGAGGAGGGGCTGGGAGGGGTTGTTAGTCTGGAGCTGGCTGGGGATGAGGAGTGAAATGCAGACGTGGGGGTCTGGCTCACTGACCCCCAGAATGGACCCAGCCGAGGGATCCGGTTCGCTGTATCTACAAACTCTGTTTTAGACCCTGTTCCTGTCATCGAATAAACCTCTGTTTTACTGGCTGGCTGAGAGTCACATCTGACTGCGCAGTGGGGGTGCAGGATCCTGTGGCTTCCCCAGGACCCCGCTGGGGTGGGCTCGCTGTGGGAAGCGCACAGAGGGGCAGAGGATGCTGAATGCTCCAAGGAGAGACCCAGGAGGTGAAGACGTGTGAGCTTCTTGTCCTGAACAAGTCTGCTCCAGGGGAGAGGAGGCTCCCCAAAGTCCTGACTGGCTTGGTGGGGAGCAGTTCCAGAGCATTGCCCGGGGACTCTGTGACAAATGCCCAAGGCAACTAACCCCAGAACTGAATCTCTACCCCAGCCCAGCTCGCCTGCAGGTGGGTGGGCACCGTCTCTGCCTCATTGGCTGCGGGAGGCTGAGAGCCCCCTGGCCCTGCCCTGTGTCTGCCCCAGCCCTGCTTGAGGCGCTGATTGGGTTTCACAGCCATTTGCCTGTGCTGTGTGATCTCACAGGCACTGGAGGTCAGACGTTCCCCGGCAGGAATGAGACAAGCACAGGGAACAGCTCCAAGCTGATGTGCAAAGCTCCAGCCCGCCAGTACCAATCAGATAAGCAGCACATGCAGCCCGTACCACACACATGCAGACAAAGCCCTTGGCTCAGCTTTTCTGCCGCAGCTTTTGGGGTCCCGCCGAAAACTCACTCACCCACCCCCACAAGCCTGCGATGCTGGGAGCTCCTGCTTCTCGCTTATCTTGCGCTGCTCGAGATTTCAGCCTCTGGTGGAAAACTGTGGGGGAGGAGGGTGGGAGAGAGAGAGGCAGCTGCAGGGTGGAAAGCACATTCCCAGCCACGATGCTGGAACCCCTCAGCTCGGGTGAAAGGCCTGGCCTGGATCTGTGGGAACCAGACGGCCCCTGGGCACGGCTCAGCAGGGCTCACTTCCTCCAGTGCCCCCGGGGAATGTGAGAAGGAGGGAGCTGAGGTCAGACGTTCCCTTCACAGACAGCTTTTCAGACGCCAACATGATCTATGGCCCGAAATACTGTTATTCACTGGGAAAAAAATAAAATAAAAGGGAGAATATAAAACCTGGACCCAAGTCCCATCCTGTTCCTTGGATGATGACTCGCGCCTCCTCTGCCCCTGGGCACAGCCAGGATCTGGGGGGTTGGTTGGGCTTGTTCACGGGGGGTGACGCAGCTGGAAATGTATTTGGACTCTTGAGTGACGCCAGCCCCTTCCCTCCTCCACTAAGCAGAGTGCATGTTCTCTCTGGCTTCGGCTCTTCTTGGTGAGAAACTGAGGAACAGCTGGGGCCTGTCACCTGGCTGGGCCCCTCACCCAGCAAGGCCCTGCCTCGTGGCTTTCAGGAGGAGCCGGGGCGAAACACAGACACACCATGATAGGCCCAGCGGCCCTTGGAGCTTGGCTTGTTTCCTCTGGTTCCGTTCCGTTTGCAGAATGGGCGAGGAGTGGCAGGGCAGGTGTGTGTGGACAAATGGAGGGTGAAGTGGGTTTGTAGGGAGTCCCACCCCCAAACTCACACACGCTTCCCCAGTGTTTAACCCATGGGACAAAGTCCCAACCCGCACAGAGTCCCAGCCTGGCAGCGCTGGCCACCGGCATCGCTGGGGGACAGAACCCAGCGCCTCCTGCCCAGATGTGGGATGTTCGGCACTCCGTGAGGGAAAACCCCATGAGAGAAAGGTGACTGCTCACCCTATTCAGGCAGCCTGTGGGGCTGTCTGCTGAACGGGTGTGGCAGGGGCACCAGGCCTGCAGGATCGAGCCCCATATATGGCTGTCTCCCCTTTTCTGCCCAGCTCCCTCCGGGCGGGAGCTGTCACTGGGCTCATTCAGTGTAGGGTCTCCTCCCCGGCTCACACTCCTTCACTTTGCTCTCCTCAGAGCTCCCCCCTCGTCTGTCCCCCCTCGGTTCACCATGCTGTCTCTCTGCCCTTCTCTTCCTGTCCTGCCTCTCTCTGCCCTTCCCTTGTCTCAGGTGCCATAAACCTCTGTCCTGCCCCATGTATGGCCACGGGGCATTTAGGGAGATCACAGGCTCTGACATTTCTGGATTTAGGAAAACAGAGGAGCAGACGTTTCTCTCTTCAGTCTGAGGCTTGGAAAATAAGGCTCCTTGGGCTTGCTAGCCCTGTGTGTCTGCCTGTCTGGCCTTTCTCCAAAAGCATCAAACAGACTGGGGAAGAGGCACTGATGCTGTGTTCTGCATCTAACCAGTGGAGCTCCCTGCTAGAATATATTGTCAAGGCAAACGCTTGGTGTGGGGGAAAATCCCAAGACTGCAGGTCTATCTTAGCCCAGGGCTATGTTGTTCAGACAGGATTATAAAGCAGCTGGTCAAGGTTCTATTCAGCCACCTTATGGATGAGGCAACACCACTGAATGGTTTAATTATTGTCGGTGATCATGGGAAAGGTCAGTGAAAACTGTCTTTGCCTCGGCAGGTACCTCTGATAGTTTTTCAAAGCTGCTAATACACAACTCCTCGGACGTGTGCAGCCAGCTAGTCCGAGGTGCGGGCCTGTGCGGACACACTAGCGAGGCTGACAGACTTCGGGACATCAGGGGGTCACTGCCTGACATCTCACATCCTGGCATTATTAGGTGAGGTTCTGGGGGTTCGCTGGCCTCTGAGGAAGGCTCTGGATGGGCTGTGGCTGTGGCCTGGGACAAAGAGGCTCATTTCTCAGGCGCTGAGCAGAGTCTGTGGGCTTGTCCACATGGCAAATTCCTGTGCAGCAAGGCAGGGTGTGAATGTACATCACACCAACATGCCAGTCAGAAACATCCTGTGTGGCCCATGCTGAAAAACCACACGCTGGGACTTTCGCCGCATTGTAGCTCTGTCCACACCTGGCGGTGCGGCAAGCTAGCTCACTGCAGTCATGCCCAGGGGTGCCACGCAGTAACCCGCCATGTGGACATGCCTTGTGCCTGGTTAGACACCGATTCAAACACATACAGGGTGACTACTGAGGAGGACACAGGACACTCGCCAGTGGTGCCAATGCTCATCGTTTTATTGACAGTCTTGCAATAATCTGCGTTTTTCTTAAAGCCCCAGCTCCTGGAGTCAGATTAAGACAAGAGACTCTCAGCTTTTGTTTTAAAAGAGTAAATTTCTAGCCCTCATGCTTGCGGAGAAAAGCTTTAAAATGTAGCCCCTCAAGGCACAAACCCTAGAAGGCAAAGAGCCCACAATGTGCTGTTGTATAAAATCTCCTGATTTGTAAGAGAACCTCTCATGTTGTTGGGCCTGGCTCCAGGGTTATGAATGCCTGGGGCTGGGGCAAATGCGAGACAGCTGCTCCCAGCAGCCGGGCCCTTGCCCGGGACTTTGCCTTGCCTCAGATTAGAAAAGCAGGCTCACCCTCGTAGGCAGTGCTGCATTCGCCTGGCATTTCCTGGGTGCTGCGGCCGCAGGCTGGGGTGGCCCTGGCATGGTGTTTCTCGCAGCAGCATGCTGGATTTCTGGAGCCTTCCTTTCCACACCACAGTGAAGGAGGAAGGAATTGTCCTGCCATCTCCCTCGGAGATGCAGAAGGGGACTCAGCCAGGGCTTGGCTTTGCCACGTGGCCCTGCCAGGGGAGGCCAGAATGACTAGCCCTGTTTTCATTCAGGCCCGGGAGCGTTAGAGGATGCCCCAAAAGGCCTTCGGGCTGTTCTTTCGCAACTGATGCCTGTGGGGTGGCAGTGGCGGTGGCTCTGGCAACCCCATCCCCTCTGTCCACTGGGTAATTCCAGCCCCCTCTCCTGGTTCATGGCCAGGAGCTCAGCAGTTTCAGCATTTCCCTGTTTGGCAGGTGAGGAGAGGGATCAGTGTCTCAGCCCAGGGCCCCCGGACTCCCGCCCTCCACGTGTGGCTGAGCCCATCTGTTGTCGGGCGTTGGGACAGTGCTCGAAGAAAAGCCAGGCAGACTCTTGGAAGGGGCCGCTTCGAAGGGCCATGCTGCATCCCAGGGGGGTGTTGGCGCTGCTGAGACATCAGCCCAGATACTGGTGACTGGGCAGCGAGCTCGACTGGGACCTGCTCACACCCCCAGCAGGGAACCATGTCTAAGGACAGCCAGCCGCTCCGGAGAGGCACAGACTGGGGAGGGGTGAGGTGCTGTACACCCTCGGTGGAAGGAGAGGGAGGGGATTAGCTTGGCAAACACTTCTCAAGGGAGTGGGGGCTCCCTTGCCCCCCAGAGTTTAGCTACAGCTGCGGCTAGAACAACTTCCTTTTTCTCTGACTCAGCTGGCGACTCGTGTATTAGGCCTTGGCCTCCCCACAGAAACTCTCAGACGCCGTATCCCAGCCCAGTTCCTGCCCTGCTACTTGCAACCTTCAGCCCGGCACAAATATTGTCCTGCTGCCCAGGGCCAGGCAAGCAAATTCCTGCCCCACATGTACATCCAGCACCTCTCCTGTGGAGTCACACAGTAAGCACTGAATCAGACCTGGGTGACCTCACCAGCGACGTCCTGGATGAGTAAAGCTGGAAGAATTCTGCAAACCCACATTCACTTTCCCCTACTCCTGCTGCTGCTTTCCTCTCTGCCGAGCCATGCCAGGGGCTGATCTGGGGCTGTCCCTCACTGCATCCTGTCGAACGCCTAGCCTCAGGTTAGTTCTGGGCTTTTCCGCGAGGGATGCAAAGAGCCTAGCAAGGTAGTCTAGATCTCTGATGTGGTTTCTGCACGCTCTCCCTGCCTGTGGGGGCTACAAACATGGCACAACCCCCAGCCCAGCCCAGCCCAGCCCCTGCCAAGGGAACTACTGTTCCTGCTACCTGGAGGCTCTGGAGTTCAATTAACCCTGCATGCTGCGGGCCCCGTGACCTGGCAGGGTTCCTGCCACTCACAGCTGGCTGTTGCTCTGGGCTCAGGCTGTGGTACAGAAACGCTCCATTCCCAGCATTTTGACACAGCTCCATCACACATCAGGCCCGCTGGCATAGAGGGGACTGAACTGTGCTCAGGCCTGCGGCAGGGACACGATTAACACTCACACTGCTCCCGCGGTGGAAGATGAGGCTCAGGTGGGTTCTACCTCAGGCACTCACCTGGCCCCCCTCAGCACACACTCTCCCCGTGGGGCAGGGCACGGCTCTGACCTCCAGCATATAGCAGGGGAACGGCTGAGCCTAAAGCACAGGCAATGTGCAGCAGAGCAGCCAGCTGTACCAGGGTCTCCCAAGTCCCAGCCTTGTCCCCCAGCCTTCCCTAGCTGGCTCAGAGCACCGGCATGCTGGAACTGCAGCTGGGACCTCTCGCTCCCTCCACCCCACCTTGTGTCCTGACACATGGAGATCAGGAGGCGCGTTTTGGAGACAGGTGAGCGAGCTCCACCAGGGAATGGGGTGGGCATGGCCCCTCCCAGAAGCCCTGCCCGGGAGGCGGGGCAACGTGGCTCCTGCCCACTGAAAGTGGGACCAGCTAAAGGAGGTAGGATTCCTGCCCCCGACCCCGCAGGCGCAGAGGAAGCCGTATGCTGCCCCAGGAAGTGCTGTTGCCATAAGGGGCACTGCCAGGTGGGTGGCTGCAGCGAGCGCAGCCCCTCATGGCTTAGTTCATTATTTGATTCAAATTCATTGTTAGGACATCCTTTCTCCCCCCCTCTCCCGCCAGCAAGTGCCTTACAAACCCCAGCCCACGATCTCTGTGTCTGGGAAGGGCATGGCCACAGCGCTGGGCCTCGCAGGGCCCCGGGATGCACGTGGCATGTCCCTGTTTTACAGCAGGGTCTCAGCCACGCTGAGATGGGCAGACACGTTTCCAAAGGCGCCCGTTGATTTTGCAGCCAGTCATCACTGGGTGCCCAGCTGGAGCCACCTCGCAGGATCCTGGTTTCCTGGAGCTGCTGAGCACCTGCCACCCTCTGAAATCCGCCTCTTTACAATGTCTCAACAGTACTAGTCACTGTGGAAAATCTGGCCTTAGCGACAGGCCCAGACTCGTCAGTGGCGAGCTGGGATTTGAATTCAGCAGCTCATAGCCTCAGATTTCACCCAGGAGCCTGCACTGCCTGTTCGACTCCTCCCTCTAAGGAAAACCTCCGGAGGCCCATGTGCCTGTGACAGATCTGCCCCGAGCTAAGGGCAGAAACCTGCTTACAATACAAACCACGTGGGTCTCTTGAACACTCTGCTTTAGAGAGTACAGTAAAGCCTCGGGGGCTGGGTCCCCGCTGCCCACCTGAACACAGGTGCAGAGTGGGTGTGCCATGCTCCCGCAGGGCTGAGTGGAGAACACCCGTGGTGCCAAGAAGTGTAAATGACAAGTCAAGGTGCAGGGCATGCGAGAACCAGCTGACCCCAAGCAGCACCTTCTCCCCCCTGCCCCCCACCTCTTCAGTCCCACCTGCCCTGTGCATGACGCTCCCAGGCCCCCGAGGCAGAGACACCGAGGCGAGATGGAGCTGGGGGATGCGTTTTATTCCACTAGCCAGGACACAGTTCCATTCAGCCTCTGGCTCCCACGCAGCGTTCTAGTTTGGTGGGATAACAGCCATGGCAAAAGGACACTGGCAGCGGGTGGTACGGTACCCAAAGTGATTTCCCCTCGGAGCCCGGGTCCCTCTTAGCTCCATCAGGCAGTCACCACTGGGCAGGAAGCAGCAGGAGAGAATAACTTACATGGCGAGTCCCTTCCTTGGAGTCAGCTCTCCGAAGGGCAGGTGGAATGGCCAGGGGTGTCCTGGGCACAGCAGTGGGTGGCAAGAGAGGCTGTGAGGGCACAGTCTGGCCTGGGCAGGGCCTGTCACTCAAAGAAGAACATGCCAGGTGTCCTGTAGAGACAGTGGGGGAGTCCCAGCTGGTAACCATTCCCTCCTGGCAGGGAGAACGGGCTCCCAGCCCACGACTCCTTCTGCTCCCCCTGCAGCTGGACGGCGGGTCTGAAGGGGGGCGCCTGGATGGGGGTCACGGGAGCTGCACCTGGTGACGCTGTCAGGAGGTGCTCCAGGGCCGAATTGCATGCCCTCTCATTCATGCAGAAGCTCAGTGCCTGCACCCGGCACTGGTAGTTCCCGCTTAAGCTGTCAGAGCCTGAGCAGCCGAAGGAGCTGAAGACGGGCAGTGTCGGCTTGATATAGCCGTCGCCTTCGAAGGAGGGGAAGCAGGCTGGCGAGGGCTGCCGGCTGCAGGGCAGCGAGGGCTTGCTGGGCCCCAGCAGGGCTGGGAACACGGGGGCCACCTGGCTGAATGGCTGGGACAGCCCCATGGTGCACGCTGCAGACTCTTTACCCTGCAGTTCGCTGTCGGGAGGCACGGTTGGGGCTGGCGTAGCTTGAGGCGGTTCCTTGATGTCCCTGGTCAGCTGGGGGTGCTGTTGGGTCACTCGCTCCCCCGGGGCAGTATATGGGGGCTGAGCTATCTGAATGGGGGGCTGAAGCCCCCCAAAGACAGTCTCCTTTAGCTGAGGGAGAGCTTGCCCCTGGGTCTCCGGCAGGTGCCCCTCGAGGCCTGGGTAGCAGGGCTGCTTCTCAAAGAGCTGGGGTTTGGGCTCTGTCCCCTCCAGAGGGTACAGACACGCCTGCCTGGGTTTCTGCAGGTACTTCCTAGGGGTCAGCAGGCTGGCCTGGCCTGGCTGCTCTGGGCAATGGATGCTGGGTTCCTTGCTGCCCTGGCCACACTCCTTGGTACCCACTTGGCCCTCCAAGGTCAGCGCCTGTCCCGCTCCTGTCCGCCCCCCACATGAGCTGAGCATCTGGCTGGCGGGAGCAGGCGAGGGGTAGCTGCTCTCTGTCTTGATCCCCTCGGCCAAGAGGGCCAAGGGCTGGGGGTGCTGCCGGGCCCGGTACTTGGGCTGTTTCTTCCGCGCCCCCTCAGCCTCGCCCTCCGGCGCATCCCGCAGGCCACGCTTCCTGGTGAAGCGGCGCCGGCGGCGCAGGAAGCTGCCGTTCTCGAACATGTTGTAGCAGTCGGGGTCCAGGGTCCAGTAGTTGCCCTTGCCGGGTTTCTTGTCATCCCGGGGCACCTTGACGAAGCACTCATTGAGCGAGAGGTTGTGGCGGATGCTGTTCTGCCAGCCCTGCTTGTTGTCCCGGTAGAAGGTGAAGCGGCCCATGATGTACCGGTAGATGCCGCTCAGGGTGATCCTCTTCTCCGGGGTGCTCTGGATGGCCATGGTGATGAGGGCGATGTAGCTGTAGGGGGGTTTGGTGGCCTCACCCATCTGGGAGGGGGCCCCGCTGCCAGCACTCGACCCGCTGCTCTGGGGTGGCTCTGAGCTGGGGCATGGGGCTAGCACCATCCCCAGATTGCCGCAGCCTCCTTGGTCGCAGACAGGAGGCAGGATGCGCAGAGAGGAGGCAGGGATGGGATACTCCAATTGCATCCTTCCCAGGCAGGGATCCCTCCCGTCCCGTCTGGAGCAGCTGGCCGCTGCGAACTCCCAGCTCCGACTCCTGTGGAAACCTTGTTCCAACTCGGTTAAAACTCTGCTGCAGCCCAGCCTCCCACCTCTGAAAAAGGCGAAAGGGGGCGGAAAGTCCCTCCTCTTGCCCGGAGCGTTGTGGGGGCCGCCTAGGGTGGAGCGAGGGGCAGAAGGAGCTGATAATCCGTCTCCTGTTCATTCTCAGAGGTTCCTGAGCCAGGCGGCTGAGGAGGAAACACAACCAGGCTGCTGGTCAATCCAGGGCACGCAGCATTGCTGTTCCCAGACAGAGTGGGTGGGAAGCAAGGGGGTGGAAGGGACAGGGAGGGAGGGAGTTGGGAGCTCAGTACCAGGCTTTCTGTCCTTGGGGGAGCCCTGGGGTGAGGCAGCCTGGGTTTTGTGCCCGCGTTCTCGCTGGGGAGCCAGGTCTCTGATCCGCACTCATGCTCCCTCTTTTGAGGGATCTTAGGGCTCTTTCACACCCCTCGCCCCATCTTTTTGGGGGGTCTCAGATCTCCTGGGGATCTGCTCACCATTGCTCTCCCCAGCTCTGTGCACTGGCTTTGTTATCGAATGTTTAATGTTCAGTGCCCCCTGCCTGCCCCTCTGCCCCGGCAAGGGAGCCTGTGGGAGGGAAGAGAATGGTGTGGGGAGACTTTGGGCTTTTTAGGGGATCCCCAGGGGGAGAAGGAAGGGGTGCAGAGCTGGCAGTCACTGGCTGATTTTTGATCAGCCTGGCCTGTTTTTCTGTGCCCATGTGCCAGTCGGGGGACGTGGCATGCCAGGCTTTTTGTTACACACAGAGGTAACTTGGCAGCTAACCATGTGCATTGCGGCAGGGGGCACACCCAGGTCCAGTGGCTGGGGACCAGCTTGGGGTGGGGCAGATGCATTGCCCAGGGGTGGGGCTTCCAGTGGGGCTGAGGGGGGCAGACTTGTGGGCAGCGGGGTCAGGCTTCTGGAAAAGAGCTGGGGGGGCGGGGGACGGTCAGGTTGGGTGTGAGGGTGCATGGCCAGTGGCCTGGTTTTCTGCGCCTCGGAGGTGGTAACCAAGAGGCAAGGCAAGGCAGAGTAGGGGGAGGCTGCAGGCAAGGGGGCGGCAGCGTGTCACTGTGCACAGGGCTGCTGGGGTCACTGGCACCCTGGGTAAGGGGGAGCTAGTTTGTCCTGGGAGAATAAACTCCTCTAGGTTCCTGGCTCCCTCTAGTGGAGACCTGGGATGTTAATAACAGTAACACTGAGCCCGTCCCTAGGTAGACTTTACAAGTATCATTATCCCCATTTTACCTATGGAGTGGGGAAACTGAGGCACTGGGCACTGCAGTGATTTGCCCAAGGGAACCCAGCAGGCCAGTGGCAGAGCCAGGACTCGATCCTAGACTGGGACTCAGTTGTGCTCAAACCACTAGGCCACACTGCCTCCCAGTCCCTGCTTCTGAGACCTGGCTCCCTCCTGCCTCACTAGCCCAAGTGGCTGCTCTCTGCAGCCAGTCCCCACCTCGCTCTGTGCCAGGTACTGTTCCCGGGGCAGGCTGGTTCTCGTGTCCGGTAGCCGATGCCCTGGCTTTGGAGCCCTTTGGGGGAGCTTGCACACTGCTCAGAGACCCCCTTTGCAGGGAGCGCTGGTGATTTAACAGCAGGGAGTCTGCACCAGGGATGCTCCCGGCTGGCACTGGGCACCCTGGTGCAGTGGAGTTTTCTCTCTCTATTGTTCACCTAGCTGTTTCCTGAGGTTTATGCATCTCATTTTCCCTGATTTACTCTCCATGGGGTCTCGTCGCTGTCCTGTGCTCACCATGAGGCTCTACCCGTGGGGTAGCATCTGGGGCCTCCCACCCTCTGACAGGCTCAGCCCTGCAAGCCCAGCTGCACCCACCTCTGGGCAGTCCCGTGGAGGGCATCAGGGAAGCCTCTCCCACGCAGTGAATCTCAGGCAAGCTCTTGTGAACACGGACTCCTGACTTTTCCAGCATTTCCCTGCTGTTGGGCCAGGTCCCATCCGGTGCCCAGCTGACCCCATTGCTGTGCGGCTGGTGCCCGGGCAGCCAAAGGAGAAGGGACCGGGAAACGAGTGCAGTGCCTTGTGGGTAGGCTGGAGAACAAGTGGTAGCAGGACGGAGAGGTTGGAAGGAAGGCGTGCGGAGGGCCCGTGCGTGGGACAGCAGGTGACGCGTGGCCGGGTGAGCTGAAGGGAAGGTGAGCGGGAGCCAGGATGGAGAGGGAGGCCAGTGTGCAGGACAGGGAGGAGAGCTGCCCCACAGGCAGCGTGTTGAGACTTGGCCTGGAATGCAACAAGCCCAGCAAGCCACTGCTCTGCCTCCGAGTTGAACAGCAGGGCCAGGGCCAAGGCGCCTTTGCTCCCCTGGGAAAGGACAGGGCAGAGCCAGGCATCTGCAGGCTTCCCCAGGGTTGAAGTTGATGAAAACGGGAGGGGGCACTCTCACTGCAGAGGAGGTGAGTGCTGCTTACCCAAGGCGGGAGGTGGAAGGGGTGTTCCCCTGCGAGCTGCTCCTCACCCCACACCGCCTGCCCCCGCCCCAGAAAGTCTCTCCAAGGCCATGCAGGGGAGGGGTGTGGGCCCTTCTTTGCAAACCTCTGCTCTCATATTCACATGCTGGCTGCTGCAAGCCAACAGGCGTCTGCTGAGGCGAAGCCAAGCGTGCTGCTTATGCTGTACTGGGGCTGGAGCCGGCGTGCCCAGCCTGGCGCAGCAAACAGCCCCCTCCCAGCTAGTCCCCGCTCTGTGCCCCTCTTGGCCAAGCCAAGAGCAAAGCTAAAATACAGTGGTGGGGTAGGGAGAGAGACTGGCTCCTCTGGCGCTGCCCTTGGGCTTGCAGCAGGGGCTCTGACATGCCTGGGGGGAGGAGTCACTGCAGCAGGCTCAGCCAGTAATGATCCTGCACCCGTTTCCAAAGCACTCAGCAAAGGGCATCCGATCAGCCCAGTGATCAGGGAGGCAGTAATAGCCCCTTGTTACATAGGGGGAAACTGAGGCACGGAGCCGGGACATGACACACAGTCACTGCCAGGGCTGGGGTTAGACATCAGGAATTCACGGTTCCCAGGCCCAATCCATGAGCCCAAGCCAGCCTCTCACCACAGAGGCTGGGGCCATCCCAGGAGCTGGGCACTGGGGACCTCAGAAAGTTTCTTCAGGCCATGTCCCCAGGTGAGGAGAGCAGCCCTAGGCCACGCCAGCATTGATCCCGGGAGCCTGGCAGAGGCAGGCCAAGGTAGCGCACTCATCTCCCAGCTGGGAGAGCCAGGCCCGTGATTGCCAGGGGAAAGAGCCCTGGCTTTAACCTCTCCTCAGACCCCGAGCTAATGCCGCTCCTGCCTGCTCTCCGTTAGATGGCACCTGCGGGCCGCAAAGCCGCTGCGGGGAACTCACTCTCCCGAGCAGCCGGCGCCCGCAGCAGGGAATTCCAGGGCAGCTGCTCTGGGCTGAATGCACCTGCCCTGTGGGGCTGCTGGGCACTAGATTCAGATGGCAACGTTTGGAGCTACTGCTCCAAGGTGGGGGAATGGACGTAACTTTTACTGTCTCCATTTTACTTTATTGTCATCAGCTGCCCTGAACCCACTGCCCTGTCCTGAGCTCTGTGCTCCTGAACCAGCGCTTTCATTCACAGCCATTACGGAAGGGCAGGTTCCTGGGGTCACAGAACTAACCATCACCCTGCTGCAGCCAGAGAAATAAATCACAGCAGCCAGGGTACAAAAATCAACACTTCTTCTGTATCAACGTAACCTGCCATGTCCCAGCTCCCCTGTCGTACTCCAGCAGAGCCACATCCCAGCTATCCTGCCACGGGTTAGTCTGGGATGAAGTCCCCATGCCTGAGCTGCAGATAAAGCACATGCTCCCCCAGAGAGGGGCTAATGCAAATAGATCTACAGGGCCGATTCCAGGGCTCTAGTCGTTATGTGCAGCGGCATGCTGCTCCTGGGTTACAGGGCCTCCAGAGACAGGGCTAGTGGGGTGTGTGCGGGGAGGGCACCATCTTTTCCATGCTACACAGGCTCGAGGGTGAGTGAGGTCGAGGCACCTTGCTGGCTCCGTCTTCCTCTACCAGGAGCTCAGGGCTGGCACAGCTGCTTCAGGATCTGGGTGATGTGGCTGGAAGCATCAGTAGCATATGGCTGTGAGGAGTCGCGCTGTGCCAGCGGCCCCATGCGCTGGGCATGAAGGAAGAGTTCTCGCGCAAACACTGGTTCAACCTGCAACGCAAGAGAGTGGCCGGGTCATTGCAGGCAGACAAACTGTGCGTGGGCAGGGCCATGCTCTACCTTACAGCTCACCCTGGCCACCTCCCTCGCTCCCCGGCACTCACTGGCTGCCTCTTGACAGCACGCACCGACCTGGCAAGCTGACTCTGTGCGCTCCTGCATGCCCAGCACAGGGTGGGCTGGGATCTACGAAGCCTCTGGCTTCCTTTCTTGCAGCAGCATGTGTCAGAGCTGCCAGGCGCCCGCTGCTGTGCCCTGCTTTGTGCCAGGGCTCAGGAGCACGATTTACAACCCACACCTCAGGGCAATGGGAGACAGTCGCGGAGAGGAGCTAGTGGCGGCCGGGGGGGGGAAAGACCTGGGAGGGGCGGAGCAAGGGCAGGAAGAGGCGGAGCAAGGGCGGGGCCTCAGGGCGGAGCAGGATAAAACAAAAGTCAGTGTTTGTGCCCCACCCCGGAGTTCACAGGAGCAGCGTGACAGACCCCGGACAAACAGCCGGCCAAGTCCAGCAGAACCCCCTCTGCCCGCCCCTGATACTCACGTGGGCCATGATGAGCTTCTGAAAGTTCTGGCTTGGGGCAGGGGGATACTCCTCTCCGAAGCACAGGCGGATCTGATACTGGGGCGCGGGCTCCCCACGACTCAGGTAGCTCCGTAGTTCTGAAACCCACAAGCATTTCCAGCTGTGACTTGGAGCCAGGGCCGGCGCTACCATTTAGGCGACCTAGGCAATGGCCTAGGGCGCTAGAATTTGGGGGGGTCGCTATTTTGCCGGGGGGGGTGGCACGCGGGTCCGGTGGACCTACGGCAGTCATGCCGGCGGACGGTCCGCTGCTGGAAAGGCTCCGGTGGAGCTGCCGCAGTCATTTCTGCAGACGGTGTGCTGGTCTAAAGGCGCTGGTGGACCTGCCTTTCCAGCAGCGGACTGTCCACCAGCATTACTGTGGTAGGTCCACCGGGGCCCCGGGGGGCGGCAAAATGGCCGTCCACCTAGGGCATCAGAAACCTTGGTGCTGCTCCTGCTTGGAGCGCTCTCGAGAGACTGACGCACACACGCCTGGGGGCTGGACAGACCCTGCCCCGGGGGCTGATGGAGACACGACAGTCCAAAGGATCTGCACCGGGGGAGGACCCTGCAGGGTCACTGGATCTTGGGCACAGAGATTTCACTGGGCCATGCACAGGCTCATGGGGAAGGCCTGGATCTCTTGAGGGAGGGAGGGAGGGAGGTAGCAGCAGGAATGGGACTCATGCCAGTCCCCTCCCTAGGCAGTAGAGCCAGCGAGCTCCTTCCAGCTCCCAAATGGGGGTCTCAGCAGGAAGAAACCCGTGGGTCGTACTGGTTCATCCTGTCCCAAAGCTAACTCCTGCTCCTAAAACACAGGCTCTTAGCACTGGAGCCCAAGGAGAATCGCTGCTGGCTGTACAGGGCATATAACACACAGCTGAGCGGCTCTGATTCAAACCAGCACAGGCTAGCAAGGCACAGACATTCCAGTCAGTTCAGTCCCATATTCTGCCCTATTCTGTAACGTACTAGAGCACAAGCGCCTCCCAGGCCCTGGTCACTGAGGCAAAGAGCAAGTGCCCAGTGGGTAGGGCAGGACGAGATGGGCTGTGTGCTCCTCTCCTCCTCATGTCCTTTGCCCAGGTCTCCCAGACTCCCCGAGCATGTCACTGCCATGCCCTTGAGCTACCCCGGGCACGCTGAATCGGCACATACGCTGCAGGAACTGCTGGGTGTCCAGGAGCTTGTAGGTTTTCTCTCTCTCCAGCTTGTTGGGTCGGTCGTTGTGCGGCGCCATGGGCCCATTCCAGTACACCCTGCCCTGGCACTGCCGCTTCATGAAGACGCCTTCGGGGGCCACCCACAGGAGGACGCCCCGGTCCAGGTGGGGAAGAAGCCGTTCCAAGACGCCTGTCATGCCTGCCATCCTGCTGTCGCCGGTCAGCAGGCGGGGGGAGGGGAACTGGATCTGCTCCATGGAGGATGGGCCGTAGAGCCGCTCGTTGTCAGCCGGCACCAGGTGGTAGGTGATGCGGCAGCCCTCAGCGGTGCGGGTGGTGAACTCCTTCACCAGCACGTCATGGTAGTAGAGGCGGACGTGCAGCCAGCAATCTGGGCGGGGGCAGGGGAGGGAAGAGGGGAAGCTCTCAGAGGCAATGGATGAAAGTGGGGGCTGGTGGGTATCTGGGTCACTGACGCTCAGTCACAGCCAGGGCACTGAACGGGTCCCTCGGCCACTGATGGCCCTGGGCTCAGCTCCCTGGCTCAGACAGAGCCGAGCCACCTCCCAGGGAACCACCTGGAGGAAGGGAGGTGGCTGGAAGGCAGCCCAGTGCTGCAGGGCGCTAGAGCGTCAGGTAACACCCCCTGCTCCATGCTGCCTCAGCAGTGAACCTCTCCAGCCACTGGAGGGGAGCAGTCACAGCGTGCTGTGCTGCCAGGAGCCAGGCCATGCGCTCAGTGCTGCCCCGAACCACAGTGCAGGCTGGGGCCCAGCCCCCACCCGAGCTGGATGTTGCTCCTGCGGGGAGCTTGCAGCAGTGGAGGGTGCAGCGGGGGACCTGCCGGCCGGCTGCCTAGAGTTAGGCCAGGAGGCGTTGTGGAGGGGAGGAGGGATGTCAGTGCTGGGGCCAGGCGCTCCTGTCATGGGCCTGGTCCAGGAGCTTAGGCACCGTTAGCTGGAACGGCGAGCACCTGGTGCTGTGAGGGGAAACCCAGCCGGGCCCAGCTTGCCCTGGATCAGAACACCCGCCCCCACACGAAGGCAAGCCAGGCAGAGCGGGATTTACACCCTTTCCCAATTCTGGGCTGCTGCAGGGACCATCTGGTAAGTTAGAGCAGCCCCAGGGTTGCGAGCTGCTGCGTTGGGGGAAGGGCAAACCCCTAATTCCCCTATGTGCACACGCTTAACTGAAAACACTGAATGAGCCTCAGAAGGGACAGAAAGCCAGGGGTCACCCCTTGATCCCATGGCCATCCAGGGGCCCTGGTCGGTGTGTGCACGTCTGTCCAGCCAGGACTGGGATCCCACTGGCAGAGCCCAGCAGAACCTCAGCACCCAAACTGTAGGAGGGCACTTCAGTTCCCAACGGTCTGGAGACCCCAAGCCCCGGAATCCCAGTAGTGGGTGAAATTCTGACCTCACTGAAGTCAATGATTTCAATAGGGCCAGAGTCTCCCCCTCTGCCTCTGTCCCCTGTGCAGCAGAGGGGGAGATCCCAGGCTGGCCCCCTTCCATTCCTCTACCTGAGTTGTTGATGTCTGCAGTGGGGACGTGATTGGAGCTGGGATCACTCGGCTGTGGGCTCTGCAGAAAGCGAGCGTGTGTTGGGCTCCAGCCACAGAAAACCCCTTTCACCTGATACCCTAGGAACAAACCACAAACTGAGCTTGCAAAGTTATCCACTTTCAGTCAGTCTAATGCCCTCTTTGCCTCAGGAGACAGGGAGAGTTTCTCCTGAGCGCAGCACTTGTTATTGGGTGCCCAGGCTTTTCCCAAGGGCAGGGGCAGAGAGCCCATGAGCTGGTGAGCTCCTCTCTGGCAGTCTGTTTGCCCTGCAGGAAAAGTCATCTGGGAAGCAGCAGAGCAGGGCTCAGAATGGCCCATGTTCCCACAGATTCGTGGCAAATCTCTTCTCTCTCCCACCCATGCAGCCCCACAGAACAAAGTGTGTCTGGCTGGGAGAGAGTGAGCAGGATTTGTGCCTGGAGTTTAGATGTTCTGTCTATTAGACACCTGGGCAACAAATGCTCTCGCCTGTAGCTCTCTCCCTGTTCTTCCTCTCCCACCCCTGCTCTCCTTTCCTCAGCCACGTATGTTCCCAAGATCTACAGAGCACGGGGCTGCTCTGTCTGCATGCACCTGACATTTCTGACAGCAGCCAACAGGTTCATTATATGGCACCCACAGGCAGCTGACAAAGACTAACAACAGAAAATATTGCGCCTTTCATCCACACAGCTCAAAGCACTTGCCAAACAGGGCTGGATCGGGGCCCTGAGCACCCCGGCGTGAAGTCCTGTTGCACTCGTTATATGGAGGCATGGAATGAGGCACCTAGAGGTGACTAAGTAACTTGGCCAACATCAAAGAGTGAGTTAGTGGCAGAGCTGGGAACAGAACCCAGTAGTCCTGCCTGTGTTCTCGAGCTCTACTCATTAGACACACTCCCACAGCTGCTCTGAATCGGGAGCCGGAAACCCAGCCAGGCTGACAGCCCTTTGCTCGCTGCTCAGGAAACTCTTAAAAGCCCTTGGAAGTAAAAGGATCAAAAGCAGGTTCCCAGGTTCTGACCAACACGCTACCTAATTTATGGTAACTCTGATCTTTTCACTGTAGAGCAGCTGTGTCCTAGGCAGTGTATGTCAATGAGCTGTGCCCTGCATACACGGCCGAAATTGTGCACCATAGCCCTGGGCCAGGGCTTTGGCAAAGCACTACCAGCATGTGCTGTAACTCAGTGGTTCTCACCCAGGGGTCGGAAGTGCAGGGCCAGCATGAGGAGGAAGCAAGCAGAGCAATTGCCTGGGGCCTCACAGCGCTGGGGCAGGCCCGTGAAGCTAAGTGACATGCTTCAGCGCCCAGTGGTGGGGCTTGGGCTTCAGACAAGGCTCACAGGTGAAAAACAGGCTGAAGTATCACTGAAATGGAAGTACAGTATTTATATTCCAATTGATTCCTTTTATAATTATATGGTCACGGGGAGAAAGTCAGCACTTTTTCAGTACTAGTGGCTGTGCCCTTTTGTATTTTATGTCTGATCTTGTAAGGAAGTAGTTTTAAGCGAGGTGAAACTTGGGGGTACGCAAGACAAATCAGCCTCCTGAACAGGCTACAGGAGTCTGGAAAGATTGAGAACCACTGTGTAACTAAAACCCGAGTCAGTGCAGGGACCGACCGAGGGCATGTTTCTTTCGCAGGCTGCTGACAAGAAGCACTGAGTAAAGTGAACTAATTTAGCTCTGAGTTGGGACATTATCTGTTAGGGTAGCTAGCTTCCTGGCTGGAATATAGTTACCAGAGATGGGCAGAGCTACCATGATTTCAGATCCGCATCCAAAGTGCAGGGGTATTTGGATCACTGGTTCTGGTCTGTGCCCATGTCTTATAGTGACAGAATTCACTCAATTAAAGGGAACTCTGAAAAAGAGTAGGGGATTCCTGTAACCACTGCGGAACTAGAGGGTATCAGAAGCCAGCCCAAACCCTGGGAGAGTTTGAACCCAGACTTTAAGGCTCGGGGCCATCCCTGGTCAGAAGCAGTGAGGGGGGTGAACAAAAAATGAGTGAAATTAATCTTAAAAAAATCAAAACTAACATCTTTAGCAACCGCTGTCGTGGGTACTGGCAAGGAGATGAGAGGCTGGGAATGGACAAGTCCCCTTCCTTACCCGAGTCTGCTGGATGACTTGGTAAGTGGGAGACCAGAGGGACTGGAGAAGTCTGGGAGGTCTCCATCAGATCCTTCTTCCCATCCTCTTCCAAACCCGAGGACACGCTAGCCTGGGAGGAAGAGAACAGAACTCATGAGAACAGGACGAAGGGAGGAGTCAAGCAAAGACCTGGGAACCAGGTGACCTGAGTTCTATTCCAGGCTCTCTGGACAAATCACTTCCCTGCTATCTGTGCCTCAGTTTCCCATGTGTAAAATGAGGACAGTCCTTGCCTACCTCAAAGCAGGGCTGCAAGGCTCTCAGCTAGATGTTTGTAAAGCTCTTTGAGATCCTTGGATAAAGGGCACTAGACAGATACAAAGTATCATGAAATGAAAGGAGCCAGAGATCTGCATGGGACACTCATAAAATACCAAGACTTGTTATCATACCTGGAACCCACGTTCTCTGTGGGGAAGACAAAAGGAGGAAAGAGAACTGGCCAAGTGAAAAGTCAGTGGAGATGATAACCTCAACCCACTCGCACCTTGTCTGGCTCGCAGTTAACTCCCCTCTCCATGTCCCTGGGGGCTGGGGACTGGCTCGCCTGCTGTTCTTCTGGGGGAGGGGACTCCAGGCTGCCTTCCTTCTCTGCAGAGATAACATCAAATCTGTTACTCGCCTGAGAGCAATAGAGCTGTTGTGAGAATACTCGCCCTCCCTGGGATCTCTGCGCAGAAGAACGACTTCATGCCCTTCCTTTCACTGAAAAGTGTGGCTCCACAGTTGCATAAGGAAATCAAACCCAGCACTTCCCCAGCTCCCAGCAACCTCGAATGAACCCCGAAAAGCTGAGGGACGAAGTTTCCTGCAATGTGAACGTATTCTGCTTGCTAAGTGCTTGGCATTGCTGAGCTATGGGCATGCTCCTCGTAACCTGGACATGCTCTATCTTCCCAAAGCCGGCTCCAGGGGATGCTGAGCGGCTGGAAGAGCCCTGCTGTAGAATCAGGACACATTTCCTCTGCCAATGCCCCACCCCGGTGGCAGGGAGGGTTTGCTGCTAGGGGTTATTTCCTTCTGAACATGGCAATGCCCCAGCACGGGCACTGCCCTGCCTAGCTCCCAGGTGGAGTTGGGGATAAGAATGCCCCATTTGGCATTTAACTGCTCCCCTCCCTCAGGCCCAGACCTGGGTGCTCTCTGCAAACGAACGAATGTACCCAGCGCAGACTGGATCCCAGCAGAGGAGGGTGATTGGGATAGGACCAGCCTAGGGAAAAGTGACTCTGGGTTGGGCCCTGTTTGTGAAATAGGAGGGGTGGGAAATGCTTCCTGTAAAGCAACAAGAAACTGTGGCTCCATCTCAAGTTGGAAGAGGCAACCTCCCTACCGAGGTCGCAAGGACGCCATACCAGGGTCTCTGGCTCCATCTGACAGGATCTGGTACACTTTGTATGGCTCGGAGATGTCCAGCTGGCTTCTTTCGGGGACCTCCTGAAAATCAGTGCTTTTGTTCAAGGCACACCGGAGGCGGGTTTTCCAGGTGGAGGGGTCTGCCTTTGTTCCTTCCTGGTATTTCCCTTTGTAGACAGCCCAGGCCTGCAACGGCAAGGAAACGGGCAAAGGCTGCCCAGCACTTCGCCCTGCAACCACAGGAGGTGCCACCCCACCCAGCCTCTTGAAGAACCAGGCAGGTGGCAGCTTAGCAGGTGCCTAGCGCAGCACAGGTGCACGGTGCCAGGAACAGCCCTTGAGAGAAGGGCACAAGCGCCAGTCTGGGGGGCTGCGGGTGGCGCAGACCAGGGGGTGGATGGCAGGAGACTGGTGTGAGGGCTGGGGAGGGCGCAGGGAGCGGGGGCCGGGGGGAGGGCGATGGGAGAGGCAGCGAAGGGAGGTGCTGGACTGGAGCTGAGGGTGGGAGCAGGCGCTGGGCGCTGCGATTTATCCCGCGCCCCAGAGGCTGGCGGCAGGCTCCGATCTCTTCCCCGGGGACCTGCTCCGCTCGGCTCCTGCCCGCCGCGCCACGTGCCCGCCCGCTACCTTGAAGAGCGCCGCGTCCTGCTGCTGCCGATAGTCCTGCTTGGCGGCGTGTTTCCAGGGGATGCGGAAGATGGTTTTCTCGCGGTTCTCCCAGCGCAGCCCCGGGTACCTGCCGCTGTCGATCTGGGCGATGAGCCATTCCTTGAGCCGCATGTGGTTCCCGGTCTCCGCCATGTGCGCTGCCCTGGCCAGCCGGACCCTTCCTAGCCCCGGCGCCCCGCCGGCGCGCTGCGCACGGGGCTCTCCGCGGGACCCCAAAGCGCCCGGCCCGGCTCTCACCCCGCGATCCCCCGGCGGCCCGAGGGCTGCGCTGTGCTGCGCTGCGCTGCTGGCCCCCCAGGCCCTGCCCTGCGCGCTGGCCGATCCCCGCGGGAGCGGGCCGAGGAGCGCAGCCAGGCGGGCGCGGAGTGAAGCGCTCACGGGGGGCAGGCACCGTCTGTGTCCCCGGAGAAGGTGCTGGAGCAGGCAGGACGAAAGCGAAAGAGCAGCGCAAGGACGTTTTCACTTTCTCTTTCCTGCGGCCGCTGCTTTCAGTTTTGTGTAAGAACTAAGGGACTGGAGCCTCAGGGAGAAGGGGATAAGGGGCTGGACCCCCCTGTCCCCAAGTAACATGGGTCAAGGAGCACCCCACTTTCCCGGGACCATGGAACAGGGACCCCCCATTCGCCAGGGGACTGGGATGGGGATTGTTCTCCCCCAGGTGGCATGGGGCTGGGACTAGCCAGACGGTGAGCCCTGGGTCAGGGCCTAGGTTCTGGTGCCCCATGATGTTAGCTCGGTGCCTACCTGTGTGGATGGGACCAGGGCAGGGCTCAGTGACTGCTTCCTGCAGCGCTGTAGAGCTCAGGGGGTTGGGAGCCTGCAGGGAAGGTCACAGCCTGTGACACCTCTTGAGCCTGTTCTAACCCCCCAAAAACAGGAGGACTTTTGACACCTTAGAGACTAACACATTTATTTGAGCATAAGCTTTCCTGGTTTACAGCCCACTTCATCGGATGCATGTAGTGGAAAATACAGTAGGAAGATATATAATATACACAGACGACATGAAACAATGGGTGTTACCACACACACTCTAAGGAGAGTGATCAGTTAAGATGAGCTATTACCAGCAGGAGAGGAAAAAACTTTTTGTAGTGGTAATCAGAATGGCCCATTTGCAGCAGTTGACAAGAAGTTGTGAGGAACAGTGTGTGGGGGGGTGGGGTGGGGGCAGTGAATAAACATGGAGAAATAGTTTTACTTTGTTCTAACTCCATCCACCAGCCCGAGTAGAGCCTGGCAGTGTAGCAATCTCTCCAGGGGTTATGAAAAATTGGTTGCCTGCTAGCTGTGGGTCTTTAAGAACAGGTGGGAGGACACTGCATGGCAACCATATGGAAACCGGGACCCAGACCTGGTTGTTGCTTGGATCCTGGCTTCCCTGTATTTCCCACAACTCCTTGCTGTGGCTGGAAGCCAGAGCTGCTGGGTTATTAACGGGCTTCTCCAGCGAACAATCAACGTTTTCATTGTTTCATATTCTATGCAATAAGGAAAATGCAGCTGGATTTGGCCCTGTGTCAGTCACCAGCCGCTTCCTGACCACAATGCAGTGCTGTAAAGGAATCGTTCAACCCTGGCATCTTCCAGTTTATCTTGCTCCCCCCTGGCCTGAGGCTGTAACTGGGGTTTTATAATGGGAAACAATGAAGCAAAATCGATAGATAAAAGGGTGACCTTGTCACTGTCAAGCAAGTTACAGAGAGATGGGTGCATTTGGGGCTATAGCTGGTCATTCGCTGAAATGAATCATAGAGCCATTTCCAGCTAGTAACTGGATACTAATGGAAGGAGTCTCCCACTGAACCATGGGCATGGACAACTTCCAAAGGTCAGGCCTGTTTGCCCATTACTAATGTGTTGATAATGGAAATATGTCCAGGAGCTGGAAGATGACCAGTGCTGGGCCGGGCCAGCATATGGCATTGGCTGTATCTTCACTGCCGGAAGCAGAGCATTGCACAGCGAGAAAGCCCTGTAGTTTTTAGCTCACTGTAGCTAGTGTGACCCAGCCATGCCCAGGTGGGTTTAATCGCCCGATCCAGCCATCTTCTAAATATTTCACCCAAGGGCAGTCGTGTGGGGCTCTGCTGAAAGCTAAGCCATGGGGATTGCAAGAGGTTTGCACGGGAAACAGTTTGAGAGCCACAGAACACGTAGATATTATGTTCCAAATTCGCTGGGAATGCAACCGAACACCTGATGAGTGGGAGGCTGAGAGCTGATCCAGTCAACATGGAAACAGGGAGCACCGATGGAGACAGCCTGTATTTACTGCTTTCAGAGTAGTAGCCGTGTTAGTCTGTATCTGCAAAAAGAATAGGAATAGGCACGGTGCCACAAGGACTCCTATTCTTTTTCCTATATTTACTGTCTCAGCAAGATGCAGGCTGGAAGATTTACAAAGACAAATGAACCCCAGGAGAATTCTCACAGGAGGGGGCTACCTGGGCTAAGAGACAATAGCTTGTGATTGTGTAAGAGCACAGGAAATGGCCCGAGTGGTTTCAGTTACAGAGGAGTGACTCTACCAGCTGGGGCTGTCTCATGAAAATTGGTTTCCAGCTTTTGGAACTAGAAAAGAGCTGTGAGGTGAGAAATACCTTGTCAGACAGGAAGGTAACTTGTTATGAAGTAATGGCTACAGATTGCAGTTTATGTTGCTCTTGCCCCGTAACCTCGTGTCTCCAAGTCCTTATTCTTGCTTTCAGTTGAATCTCTGTTTCAAGCTCTGTTAAATAAACTTCAGTTTGGTTTTACTATAAACCTGTCTAAGAGTTTGCCCTAAGGAGAGTGTTGAACGCAGGTAAAACCAGTGAACTGGGGAGCACTGCTTCCACGGATGGGTGTGCCCAGCGGGGGACCACAAGTGTAATAAAATGTAACGAACTAACCCAGAGCAGAGCACCTGTGTCTCCAGTAGCCAGTGGCTGGGGGGACTTTGCCCTGGTGGACACGGGCAGGGCTTTGTCCCACAGCAGGTGGTAGTAATTTGCCATGGACACCTGGGGCAACCTCCAAAAATGTCATAACTATCAATGTTAAGCCTATCCCCCCACTTGGGATTAATCTCAGCTAGCTGCACTGAGGTTGAAACTCCTTTGAGTACATCTTCACTGCAAGGAAAGGTGTATTCTGAACATGGGTTAGTTAGCGAGTTAGCTAAACTGGGTTAAAATAGCAGTGAAGACACGGCAACTCACCTCTTAACTCAGGTTAGCAGCTCAGGGTGAAACCTGCAGGGGAGCCTGCAAACGGCTAACCCCACTTTAAAGCTGAGTTGCTGCCATGTCTTATTCACTGCTGCTTTAAGCTGAGTTCACTGAGCCAAGTTAAAAACACACCTTTTTGCAGTGGAGACAAACCTTCAGTCTTGTCTCCTCTAGGGTTTTACCCTGAGAGAACTATCCCAAGTTAGCTCTGATATACAAACACACCTCTCTTGGCAGTGAAAACAAAGCTGCTTGGAATCAATGCAGTGACCTCCTGGGAAGGATATGTTCATGCCTTGACTAAACCTAGCCCCCAAAAGGGAAAACGACGTTGTGAAACATTTCTAAGTTGGATCTGGTTTGCAGGGTTGAGAACAGCCTCTCTGTTCTGTGTTTTGTCCACTTGCGTGCCACATTTTTGACCAAAAATTTAACCAATATTTTCATCCATATTTTTGTTAAAATCATTTAAAGAAAATATGGTGACTAAAGCCTGGTTTTTAATAAGAAACAGAGGCTTCTTGTAAATGAAGAACATTAATAACAATTTTGAAAGTGATTTCAGTAAAAATGTTTGGAAAAAAGGGATTTTTCAGCCAAAAACTTTTAATGCAAAATATTTTGGCCAGGCCTAGTCTTAATTTCATGTTCTTCTCCTTGCCCTGCTTTTGCCAGCAAACCCCCCTCATGCTGGGGGCACGGGTGACTTCAGTGAGAGCAATAAACATGGGGTCCAGCTCTCTGCAATGATATTGGTTGCAAATCATTTTCCTGGGCAGCCACCAATATGCACCCCCCTCTGCATTGTAACCACGAGGTGGTCTGTTGTTTGGTGATCTGCTCAGAGGGGGCTTTGTGTCTATGGAGCACCCGCTGTCCAACAGCTTTCGTACAAATCTCTGCTCTTCTCTGTCTCACATCTAGGTCTTGCCTCCCACCAGGGCTGGTCTGTTCTGTAGTGAGGTGAATAATGGCGAAAGATGCCAGATTAGCAGCCAGGGTAAAAATCTTTTATCCATAGAACAGAGAGAGCGTGGGCCAGAGCAGGACAAGCTCCCCCATGCTACCCTGCCAGTGTCTCTCAACCCTGGTCCAAGGATGTCTGTCTGCCCCGGCACTTCACAGCCTGCACCATTCTCAGTCAGACTCGCTGGCCCATTCAGTTCTTGAGCAGCAGCATCTCCACTTAGTGCTGGTTTGTGTGAGGTGGACACTTTGGCCCATAGAATCTGTCAGAGCCCCTTCAGACTCATTTGGCACAGCCCAGGGACAGGGTGCACCGACCCCATGCTGGAGCAGGTAAACAAGGAGTTAATTCCCAGCAGGGCCTGGCCTGTTACTTGCCATTGGGTGTGAGAAAGCTTTCAGCTGGTGGCATTTAACCAGGAACAGGATGGAAGCTGGGGGGTGGGAAGAGCTTGCTCAGAGGTGAAGGGGACTGGACAGGAACAAAGGTAGGAGACCTGGTGTGCCACAGGACTGGACTCTCCCTGGAGAGGTTCAATTGCAGGTTCTGTTTGTTGGAAAGGCTGGAAGGAGCCTGCCAGGGCGGTCGCTGCCCTGACTCAGGGCCCAGAGAGCCTTGGCCTTTGGGGGCTGGGGCTGGGGCTGGGGATGTAGTTTTCCTCTGGGTGTTTGTTCTGTCCTTACCGGGGAGCTCCCTGTCCCTGCTCCAGCCCTCAGGGTGGCACATTTTAGTCATTACCAGCAACCGAGAGGCCAAAGGTTTGTATCCTGTTGGTGCCCAGCAGGGAGGTGCCATGAGGGAGGTAGCCTGAGGTCTGAGGGGGCAGGTGTGGGGCTCCTGAAACCTAACCACCTCACTTCAATGGAAATCATTGGAATGAATAAGCCATGGCATGTCCAGGCTGACTGACACCCTTGTGTTCCCCCATCTGTCCCCATGTGCCATAGACTCCAGGGCTCTGTTTGTCTGGCTTTGGGGGTGCTATAGAGACCTGCCCAGCCTGCTCTCCGGGACCCCTGTACTGAGCTACAGGTGCTAATTGTGCTTGGGTTAGCAATGGGCCTCCCCATGCTGTTTAACTGGGCCAGCAAACTGAGCAGTACTGGGCCTGACCCTGTGCAGGGTCAACAAGGGGCAAGGAGCCTCTCTGCAATGGACCGTGCAGACGGACCAGCAAGAGACCCCCCCCCCACCCCCAGACTTCAGTGAGCTTCAGTGCTTCTTTGGAACATCTTTAAGTGCCAGGGGACCTGTTCAACCAGCCCTACCAGTGCCATCATTAGCTGCCTCCCCTAAGGGAGCGAGATTCCTCCTGGGTCAGGTGGCAGCATGATGAACTCCTGGGCCTCGCAGAAGGGCAGAGAACTCATGGAGGGGCAGAAACCCCAGGGAGCAAGTGTAGCCTGGGAGTCAGTGCTCTGTCCCAGAACAGAGAGACTTTACGGGAGCCCAGGAGGCTGGGTAGCAGGAGGAAGAACTTCTTGTTGGGCTGGGCTCTTGTTACATGGAAGGAGTTAAGTTTTAGTTACTCAGCTGAAGGGCTGAGTCCTGGCATGAAACCCAGCCTGTGTGGGGAAGGCTGAAGGGCCCCACCTGGGAGGGGAAAGCTGAGGCAGGGGATGCCTGCAGTGGCCCTACAAGGCAGGTGTGCCCTAGGACGGATGCCCAGCCTCACACAGGATACGTTTCTGGAGCCCTTGCAACCTGTCTGGCAAGCTGGAGTGTTTCTGCTCTGTTCCAGCAGGGTGGATATTGTACATGGGACACTGCGGAGCCAGAGAGATCATTCTCCTTATGCAATGGGCCTGATCTGGCACATCCACCCAATCTCGCTGAGATCCAGATTTACCCCCACCCCGCCAGGCCTGCTCCAGCTCCCTTATTCAGCAAAGGCCAGGGGAGCTTTCCATTGATTTCAATGCGATTGGGCTCTACATCGCCAGTGGGCTTGGATGCGTGTACCTGTGGGCAGAGCTGAGACCAAAGGATTTCCTGAAGGATTTGCCTGGCAACAAGGGAAGGGTTGGGTCAAACCCCCCTAAGATTCACAAAAATGGGCCACTAGGAAAAGCAAATAGTAATAATGTGGAATCCCTCCCTCCTTGGTCTGGCATCTCTGCACATTGTGTATCTCGACTGCAAGCTGCCTGGGTCAGGGGCCTTGGCTTCATGCTGTGATGTACCTAGCACCCAGACACTGAACCATGGGCAGTGACAGAATAAAGGCACCACTTTGGAGTTTTGCCCTGCAGAACCTGCTGTTGCCCCTGAGGGAGTTGGCAGATGTGCATTTCAGGGGGCTGGAGGGTGAAACTCCAGGTTAGGATCAATCCACTGTCACAGAGGAGAAACATTCGCAGGCAAAGCTTGCGCGAGTGACAGAAGGCAGGGGCCTCCTTGCTGTTAATTTCTGCCTGCACTCTCACTCTGTGTCACCCAGCCCACCGGGAAGCTTTCGCTTGCATGAACTGGTTTCGAGGCAGTTGCGTGGGGGAACTCGAGAAGCACAGGAAATCACTCTTCTTACCGCACTCACTACGGAGGGGAATTCCATCAGGCTGGTCTCTGTGACGCAGTGAAATCTCAGTTTGACTCAGGCCAGGAGTCAGTGTCCCGGCCAATTTCCAGGAAAGGAAGAATAGGCAGGACAGCTAAGAGGGAGGTGACAGCGATGTGTATGGGCAGTGGGCAAGGATGGCTTTTGACTCTAGCATGGTAACACTTTACCTAGGTAGCTGGCATGACACTGTTCTCTCCTCAACAAGGGCAAGTCAGACCACTTCATTCCATCGAAAGGGAGTCAGTGAATTCATCACGTCTATTTCACTAAAGAAGCGCTTATGTCCCTCCTCCTCTCCTGGGAAATGTACTGTGAAGCCCTCAAGGCATTAAAAACCCCATTCCAGTGGCCTCCATAGATCAAATCCAGAGCCCAGGGGATAATCTGAGCCCATTAACTTGTCATCCAGCCACATATAAATTGGGGAGAGTTTCATACTGTACATGTTCGTATCAGCCAGGGATTTCATGTGTTCTCCTAATAGCTGAGGCAGTGACATACTGAACAGGAGAGATCTAATTATCCCTGGTCTGGATTCCTAGGCAGCATTTGCAGGAGGAAAGTGAGGCTACTTAATAATCTTTATACTTTGTATGCTAATGAACTAGCGTTGCAAAAATGGAGTTAAATATTAACCTACAATTAACCGTGCCCTCAGCTGCACTTCAAATACACAAAACCACATCCACAAATATAAATACATTTCTGCTTTGCCAGCTGTCATGGAGTTACCGGGCGATGCTCTGGAACTGCTCCCCACCAAGCCAGTCAGGACTTTGGGGAGCCTTCTTTCCCTTGGAGCAGACTTGTTCAGGGCAAGAAGCTCCCACGTCTTCACCTCCTGGGTCTGTCCTTGGAGCATTTAGCATCCTCTGCCCCTCCGTGCACTTCCCACAGCGAGCCCGCCCCAGCGGGGTCCTGGGGAAGCCACAGGGTCCTGCACCCCCACTTCGCAGTCAGACGTGACTCTTAGCCAGCCAGTAAAACAGGTTTATTTGATGACAAGAACAGGGTCTAAAACAGAGCTTGTAGATATAGCGAACCGGACCCCTCGGCCGGGTCCATTCTGGGGGGCAGTGAACCGGACCCCCCACGTCTGCATTTCACTCCTCGTCCCCAGCCAGCTCCAGACTAACAACCCCCTCCAGCCCCTCCTCTCTGCTCAGCTCCTTTCCCAGGACACGAGGTCACCTGATCCCTTTGTCTCCAACACCTTCAGCTGGCACCTTTGCAGGGGAGGGGCCCAGGCCATCAGTTGCTAGGAGACAGAGTGCCAGGCATTCAGGTGCACTGGCCCTTTGCTTTGCCAGATACTTAAGAACTGCCATGGGGACACTGAAGCAACAAGAGTATTCAGAGGGAACATTAAGAACATTCCTAGTTCATCACACCAGCAAGGGCTGGATTTTAATAGTTCAGGTGAATACTGCCTGCACAAAATGTGTGCCTAATTGATAACTGTGTCTGACACTTCAGCATGCAAACTAGGAAACTGCATACGCAAATACATCTCCTTAGTTATGTGTGCAGCTACCTGATCCAGGTGTGCAGTTGCATTATGCAGAAGTTAGGTGTGCAGCTGCCTATGTACCTCGGTGTCTTCACTGGCTGAAAATCAGGGCCTAAAACTCTATAACTGGCCAAGTGAAGCAAGTTCTACACTCATCTCAGCGACACTTCTGCATCTGTAACATGAGAACTTCCGACAACTGCATCTGATCAATTCCAAAATTCCAGGGAAAATTCTAGGCATCCTTGGGGAGAACCCTATTGATTTTAGTGACAATTGGAACACCAGGGGAAATGGTGGTCATGCTGCACCTTTGCATCAGGTTAACACACCCATCAGCTTCAAATAGGTCTGTTAATTGACTGTAGAGCAAAGTACTAGGTGATGGTAGCCATTCACACCTTCTAGCACAATGGCCCCATCTCTAGTTATACTCTAGTTCAAACCAAAATTAATTCAGAGAAGTCTAGTGTTGCCGAGTCTCATGATAATTATTGTTTTCCTTAAAGCCCCAGCTCCTGGAGTCAAGTGGATCTGGGATGACATCAGCCTTCATTCTTAAAGAAAAAGTACATTTCTAGCCCTCATGGCTGTGGAGAAAGCTCCAAAATGTGACCCCAGTGCACTCTACAGGCTCAAAAACAGAAGGCAAATAAAAAGATCACCACATCTGTTATTTTTACATAATCTCATGATTTTTGGTGAGCCTGAATCCTGATTTTTGAACATGTGGGGCTGGCAATCCTGGCAGTCCTATGGCCTATGTTGTACAGAAGGTCGGACTAGATGATCAGAGTGATCCCCTTGGGCCTTATCATTTATGCATTTCAGCTCCGCCCATCATCCCAATGGGGTTTAACATGTTGACATCCTGAGTAATTCCTCTCCCAGCCAGAAAGAAAATAAATAATAATGGGGAACACGCAGTGGCTCGCCTGGGAGGAGAGAATGTGGGACCCTGGCATGAGGAATATACCACCGCAGGCATGGGGGAATCTCTCGATGTACAAGTTATGAATTCTGGTTGATGCTATGAAATTGCTGTAACATCAGGTGCCTCCACGCAAGTGGAATCCGTGTGCTGTCAGGGTTGTGCCACAATATCTCCCAGTCCAGGGGCAATGGAGGCTCGTTATCGTTACATCTAGATCGCTCCCATTCCAGTGGGAGCACCTCTGAACAATAGGATGGCTGAAGTTGGAGAAACCAGCTGGCCATGTCTGTCTGTGGGGCTGGAGTTTGAAGCCATGGAATTTTCCCAAAAAGGGAAACCAAGAAACCAGGGAACCTAGAAACCACAACCATTAAAAACCCAAAGGCTGAGGAATTGAAAAGGGGAACTCAGAGGAACCCGCAGGGACACAGGAAGCTTGGGTTAGTGGGTAGGGTGGAGGCACAAAGGGGCATGTTGAAGCAGAGGGGTCTCACTTAGCTGCGTGACCTGCTATGGAAGAAGGAAACTCTCTGCACACAGAGGAGGAGGAGTTGCGGTGTGCAGGAGGGGCGAATGGCTGTTTTGAGAACCCTCACAAAACCCATGTGGCTGTCTGCTTTCACTAGAGCATGTCCCGGAAGAGGTGAACTGTAAACCCTGAGTGCCCACATGGCTAGAGCCTTGGGAGAGGGTGGGCTTAAACGACAGGGCAGTCAGCACAGGGCCTGGGGCAGCTGGGCTGTGGGGCCCATTTCTGCGAAGGGAGGACAGATGGAGGCTGCAGCCTACTCAGACCAAGGGACACATAAGAGCAGACGCCGGGCCCAGTGCGGTGGGACCTCAACACAATAGGCTGGGGACCGTCCAGCAAAAGGAGGGCTGGGTGACAGGGGCATGTCTGGTTTTCAGAATGTCACCACCTCCGGCAGGCTCTGAGCTGTTAGCCAGCCTCTGCCTAGCATAAGAACAGGGCTCCTGAACAAGGGTGCAGTGTGGGCAACACAGAGCCGAACTATGGCTGTGTCTGCAGTACAAGCATGGGGCGATTTCCCCTGCTCCTATACACGGACTCACACTAACACTTCTGGAGCTAGTGTGAGTACAAACAGCAGTGTAGACACAGGAGCACAGGGCAGCGGCAAGTACATATCCACTGGCCTCAGGTGGGTTTGCACTTGGCACTTCTCAGCTATGCCTCCACTCTCACTCCCTGGGCTACCCTGGCTGCAATGCCCAGCACTGGCATGTGAACACAAGCAGGGGAATCACGCTCATAGCTCACAGTGTGGGCATAGCCAATGGCATCGCCCATAGGAAAATGCTTAGCACTGAATCATAGAAATCCAGCATACTTATCGAGCACTTCAAGGTGACTGGTATTCAATTCGTCTGCTGTAACACCCAGGGAGGATTAAGGCACCAGTGTGCCCGGTGCTGCACAGACATCTAGGAAGATAGAGCCCATGTCCTGAAGAGCCTGCAGGCTAGGAATCCAATCAGATTCATGTGTCCCGCCAAAGAGCTCCTTGCTCAGGAATCTCCAGGGTGTCAGGCAGCAGCAGCCGTTATGATGATGTTCTGTCCTCTGATTTTACTGGGTAATGTAGAGGCAGGAATATGGTGCCCAAAGGTGCAGGTTTGTTGGGTATTTAACTCTGGTGTGGTAGGGATAAAGTCAACGTCCTTTCGCTATCCAGGCTCCCGGGGCGCTTGCCAGCCATGTCCAGTTCTTTGGCAGTCCGCACTCGGGGACACAGCTGTATGAATTCTTTACTTCACTCTTTTTTAGAATTGCACTTTCGCACATGGGCCTCCAAGCTCTTGTCACCCAGGACTGAGATGGTAGGACAATGCTGCCATGGGAGGGGCAGTACTAGATGTCAGGACAGAGGGTGAAGGGGGACACTCTCTAATAGAGTTGTTTTTTACACTAATTTATTAACTTTAATGTCTGTCACGGAGTCACCAGGTGATGCTCTGGAACTGCTCCCCACCAAGCCAGTCAGGACTCTGGGGAGCCTCCTCTCCCCTGGAGCAGACTTGTTCAGGGCAAGAAGCTCCCACGTCTTCACCTCCTGGGTCTCTCCTTGGAGCATTCAGCATCCTCTGCCCCTCTGTGCGCTTCCCACACTGAGCCCACCCCAGTGTGGTCCTGGGGAAGCCACAGGGTCCTGCACCCCCACTTCGCAGTCAGACGTGACTCTCAGCCAGCCAGTAAAACAGAGGTTTATTCGATGACAGGAACAGGGTCTAAAACAGAGCTTGTAGGTACAGAGAACTGGACCCCTCGGCCGGGTCCATTCTGGGGGGCAGTGAGCCAGACCCCCCACGTCTGCACTTCACTCCTCATCCCCAGCCAGCTCCAGACCAACCACCCCCTCCAGCCCCTCCTCTCTGCTCAGTTCCTTTCCTGGGCCAGGAGGCCACCTGATCCCTTTGTCTCCAACACCTTCAGCTGGCACCTTTGCAGAGGAGGGGCCCAGGCCATCAGTTGCTAGGAGACAGAGGGTCAGGCATTTAGGTGCACTGGCCCTTTGCTCTGCCAGATATTTAAGAACTGCCATGGGGACACTAAGGCACCAACACAGTATTCAGAGAAAATATTAAGAACATTCCCAGTTCGTCACAATGTCCAAAACAGCTGGAATGATGTCAGGCTCTGATCCTGAGCTCTGTGCAGACAGAGCCCCATGCCTGCATTGCCTCCTGTGATGTCCATGGAGCTCTCTGCAGATGCAGAGGTTCTCATGGGTGAAGCTCCCTGTGGGACTGGGGCCATGGGCTGTGTAAGCTCTTCAAAGCAGAGATTTTGTCTCTTTATTTGCTCTGCAAAGCACTGGTGCACATTAGGCACTGTGTAACTAAACTAGCAGTATGCATTAATAATTAACATCCTAGTCCACGCTGCGGCTGCGCGGGAGCACCATTGGCAGGGATGTTATATACTCCCAAAGGCTCTTTCTGGCTCCAGAGAGCCTTGCTCACTCCCAGCCTTCCCCAATCAGCACACCCCTTTTTTCAGATCAAACTCTGCCCTGTGCTGAAATGTACATAAAACTCTGCACTGATGAGACGTTTATTAAGAAATAAGTATGTAAAGAGTCTTCAAACAAAATGGCTTCATATTCAGCTCTAGCAATACTTGGCCCTGTGTTAAATATTATTGGAGCCCTGTGGGAGAGCACACTAGGATCAGGGGAAATGTAGTGCAACCCTGTTAACACACCATTCACTGTTGCCTACATCTGGACCTCTGCCTGCATGAGAGCTGTCTCCTGGCTGCTGTACTGGGTTTAATGGAAAACACACACACACTTCTTATACGATCCCCCCGGACAGTGGAAACCACTTGCTGATGAGAAACCCTCATCTATAAAGAGACATCCCCCCACGCTTTATTTTATTTGTATGGGTTCAGGGCAGCATTTATTGAAGTGTTACAGTTTGCTGCCAAAGTCCATCCCTGGCTGCTGCTTTCCAACACTGGCTCTTAGCAGCAGGAAAATCCCCTCCTGCACAGCTGATTTGTAGCACTCAGTAAGCCGGGGCCCTTCTGTTCACTTATGATGACAGTCAGCACATCTAACCCTCCCACTGTCCTTTGTATATTTACTAACCAACCCTCACAGCAGCCTGGGAAATAGAAACATAAGAATTAACCCCCCACACTTTAGATGGGGAAACTGAGGCAGATGTTAGGTGACTTGCCCAAGGCCACAGAAAGACTATAGAGCTTGGATGGGAACCCAGGAGTTCCTGGCTCCCATGCCTGTGCTTGCTCCATGGGACCATACCTCTCCCATGACATACAATAGCAGGGATGTCCCTTTCTAGGCCTTGGCATTTGCCAGTCTGATACATTAGGCTATGCACTTTCCCAGAATGCCTCACTTCCCTCCTCTCTGTGCCTCAGCCGGACTCACTTCAGACACGTGGGGATGCAGGAGAACATCTGCTTCACTCGTAGCAGAAAGGGGACTGTGTTCTTGATGTCTCTGCTCCTTGGCACCAGTCCCTGCATGGGTCCATCTGTCCTGGATGTGCCTTCTCTGTCTGCTGGAAGCAGGAGCCTTATCTCCTTCTCATCATTGAACGTGTCAGCTCCATATCTCTGCTCCAGGTGTCTGTGAATCTGCAGGGTGTAAGGAGAACATAAGAATGGCCATGCTGGGTCAGACCAATGGTCCATCTAGCCCAGTATCCTGTCTCCTGACAGTGGCCAATGCCAGGTACTTCAGAGATTTGTGATGGCCCTGTTCAGCTATGTCACAAAGGGCAGAATTCCTGAGGTTGAACATGTGCTGCAACACACTGTGGCCTATTCTCCTCTCCCACGGCTCCTAGACCCTCTCCTGCCTCTCTCTTGCACTACCCACACGTTATGGGCCAGATCCTCATCTGGTATTAATCTGGGTAGCTCAATGGAAGCCAATAGTGATACTCATTCGCACCAACTGAGGAACTGGCCCCTGTAAAGGGAAATGTATTGGCCTGGTATTTAGATGGGCAACCTCCAGGATATATTGAGGTGTAACAGGTGTTGATGGTTCTATAGGTGGTGCTCTTCCTTTGCCGTCAGGAGCAAACCAATAACCCAGCTTGGGCTGCGGCAGATGCCATATTTCAAATGGACAGAAATCCCAGGTCCTGGGAAGTGGTGATCCTGCAACATTGGATGCAAGGGAGGCCGAGAGGTGATATGCACGGTACTGGAGGATGGGGAGAGTGTATTATTTCCAGTCTGAATGTGTCTAGCTTCCACTTCCAGCCAGCGCATCGTGTTAGACCTTTCTCTGCTAGACTGGCGAGAGCATTATTCAATATTTGTTCCCCATGTAGGTACTTGTAGACTGTAGTCAAGCTACCCCTTAAGCTAAATAGACTGCGCTCCTTCAATCTCTCTCTCTAAATTGTGTTTTCTAATCCTTGAAACATTTTCATGGCTCTTCTCTAGAGAACAAGACTGAGAATATACTGTTGCTCTTATATAAATCCATGGTACGCCCACATCTCGAATACTGTGTACAGATGTGGTCTCCTCACCTCAAAAAAGATATACTGGCACTAGAAAAGGTTCAGAAAAGGGCAAATAAAATGATTAGGGGTTTGGAGAGGGTCCCATATGAGGAGAGATTAAAGAAGCGAGGCCTCTTCAGCTTGGAAAAGAGGAGACTAAGGGGAGATATGACAGAGGTATATAAAATCATGAGTGATGTCGAGAAAGTGCATAAGGAAAAGTTATTTACTTGTTCCCATAATACAAGAACTAGGGGCCACCAAATGAAATTAATGGGCAGCAGGTTTAAAATAAATAAAAGGAAGTTCTTCTTCACGCAGCGCACAGTCAACTTGTGGAACTCCTTGCCTGAGGAGGTTGTGAAGGCTGGGACTATAACAGCATTTAAAAGAGAACTGGATAAATTCATGGTGGTTAAGTCCATAAATGGCTATTAGCCAGGATGGGTAAGGAAGGGTGTCCCTAGCCTCTGTTTGTCAGAGGGTGGAGATGGTTGGCAGGAGAGAGATCACTTGATCATTGCCTGTTAGGTTCACTCCCTCTGGGGCATCTGGCATTGGCCACTGTCGGTACACAGATACTGGGCTAGATGGACCTTTGGTCTGACCCGATACGGCCGTTCTTAAGTTCTTATGTTCTCTGAACTGCCTCTAATTTATCAACAGCCTTCTTCGACTGTGGGCACCAGAACTGGACACAGGATTCCAGCAGCAGTTACATCGGTGCCAATCACAGAGGTAAAATAACCCCTTTGCTCCTGCTGAAGATTCCCCTGTTTATGCATCCCAGATTCGCTCTTTTGGCCACAGTGGCACTCTGGGAGCTCATGTTCAGTTGATTATCCACCATCAGAGTCACTAGTTCCCAGGACAGAGTCCTCCATCCTGGCAGCGTGGCCATTGTTCTTTATTCCTAGATGAATACATATCCATTTAGCCATATTAAAATGCATAGTTTGCTTGCATCCAGTTTACCAAGTGATCCAGATTGCTCTGAATCAGTGACCTGTTCTTCTCCGTTATTTATCACTCTCCAATTTTTGTGTCAACTGCAGACTTTATCAGTGAGGATTTTATGTTTTCTTCCAAGTCACTGATAAAAATGTTAAATAGCATAGGGCCAAGAACCAATCCCTGCGAGACCCTACTGTAAACATACTGACTGGATGACTAGTCCCCATTTACAATTACATTTTGAGACCTATTAATAGCCAGTGTGTGCCATGTTAATTTTATATCATTGTAGTTTTTTAATCAAAACATAATTTGATACCAAGTCAAATGCCTTACAGAAGTATATATATGAGTTTGACAGAATTTATTTGCCATAAACCCATGCTGCTTGCATTAATTACAATGCCCTCCTTTATTCATTATTAATCGAGGCCTGTGTCAGCCGCTCCACTACCTGCCTGGGATCGACATCAGGCGAACAGGCCTGTAATTACCTAGGCTGTCCTGTTAAATGGGGCAAGGAACATGCCCCTGGTTTGTGCTTGTGGCCATGTGAGTGACCGATAGGAATGAAGTGGCAGGGCAGTGCAGAATGGTCAAGCAGGCGATGAGTGCTACAGTGACCTGGTGGAGACCTGGTCCAAGCTACGGGCAGGAGTCTGGGTCATATAGGCCTGGCGAGGTGCTAGCCCTGGTGGCGTGGCCATATGCTGTGTTTGGAAGGAGGGTGGATTGTGTGCCTCTCTCATTGGGAATCTCTCTCAGGACAGCCTCTCTCTTCTGTGGGGGATTATAGATCTCTCTGATGCCTTCCCCCACTGCTGGATCCTACGTCTTGATCCATCTCTTTCTAATGAACTTCCTTTCTCTCTCTCGGTTCCAAGCTCTCCCTTGCTCTTTGGGGATTCTGAGTCCTCCTCTCCCTGGGCTTGCACAGTGCCTGGGAAGCGTTATATAAGGACTGACCACAGTTACCATGGCAATACCCAACCTTTTGCTCTCACCTTTCGTGCGGGGCCACGGCCGAATTCCTCCAGCTGCTGCTTGAAGCCGGGGTTGGGATTAGCAATCGGCCGCACTGCTGTTACCGCCTGCAATACCTCTTGCCAGCTTAGCTCTGTCACCACCATGACATAGGCGACAACAATGGTGGTGCTCCGGGAGATCCCCGCAAGGCTGGAGTCAGGGGGGGCGGGAAATCAGGACCTTGATTTTGCTGTTTCTTCCTCATCCCTACCCCCAATCATAGCCATCCTCCTTCAAGCCCAGGGGCACCCCCACCACCATGCGCTCCTTCTTTCTTCATGGCTATTTCAGTTCCTCCTTAGAGAATTTCTTCTCCTAGAGACAGGGCACTTCCACCATGACCTTGATTATCTCTATACAAACATTACAGTCCCTAGAAGAAGTGAAAACACGAGCCACTTCCTGGAATCCTGCTCCTAAATCGGTTCCTCTTCCTCCCCATTACAATTGAAGCTAATGCTGCCCTTTCTGCTTGGTAAACAGTCCCCTAACCCAATGGCATCCTTAAATCAAGCTGGGCTAGGGAGACACTCGTGTGATCTCTGACTTCAGGCACCACCCCAGTCCCCAGCCAGAGCCCGTCAGCCACTTGCTTTGGTTCGTAAGCTGCAGCCCAGTTTGTTTTCTACAAAGCCTGGGCCTTCTGGGGACTCTGCTGCCCAGCCCAGTTTCCCACTGCACTGTACTTGGGAGAATGCTGCACAAGGGTCATTGGAAGGGAGCATTACCAGTGAACAAGGCAGTTCCCTCCATGCAGGCGACAGTAGTGGATAAAACTGATACATTCTTTAAAGTGCTTCTTGCTAGCGGGAAAAATAAAATAGAATGAAGACTCCAGGCTGTGAAATAGGATTTTACCAGGAGCAGCAGGTGTCCCCATGGCACGCAGGGCAAAGAGAGCCAAGTAAAATAGTGATCACTGCTTCCTTCCTAGGTACCATTCACAGCTGCTGATTTAACAGCATGGTGCATGTGCTTCCAGCCATGCTGGGGGGCTGATGCTCCTGGCTATTCAACGCACCCTGCAGCAGAGGACTCCAAAGCAGCAGCTGCCAGGCTTCCGGAGGGCACCAGTGCTCTACTCACCAGTCCAGTAGGCACACCCAAGGACTGTGGAGCACTTCCCAGGAGTTAATGAAATTGAGCCAATCTCTGGCCTCTGGCAGCTTGTCTGCTTGAGCCCTCGGTTAGCGCTCGCATACCTCAGTGCTGGGTGCATTGCATAGGCCCGCACAGCCCTGCTCTGTTATTTATGCCTCCACAGTGTGACCCTTTCCCCCTTCTGCCCCCAGCCCCCCTTTTATTCAGCTAAGCATGCTACCCCTCCCCCGCAGTGGTCTGTGGCCACTGGATTCTCTAGTGGTGCCGTAACCGGGCTGCCACTCATCCTGATTTTAGGGAGTCTGTAACTAGCTTAGGTGGTCTTAGAGTTGGTAGGGCAACTTCCACCTTTTCATGTTCTCTGTATGTGTATATATCTTCTTACTATATGTTCCATTCTATGCATCTGATGAAGTGGGCTGTAGCCCACGAAAGCTCATTCTCAAATAAATTTGTTAGGCTCTAAGGTGCCACAAGTACTCCTGTTCTTTTTGCAGATACAGACTAACATGGCTGCTACTCTGAAACTTGTAACTAGCTTGTGACCTCTCAAACTAAGCTCAGGCAGGATGTTGCACTGTGACGCCGTCCCAGCAGCATGGTATGATTGTTTCATCCTACAGGACTCTCCTGTGGGGTGCCATCCTGAGTGTCCACCTGAGTCAGCTGGTTTGAGATCTCAGCAGTGCAGTTAGTGCCTATCCCCCAGTTTGTCCTGCAAGCTCCAAGGTTCCCTGGGACTCTGATTCTGGAGCAGCCTTGGCTTGGCACTTACATGTTGGCCTCGGGTGTATCCGGCAGAGGAATGCGAAGATAAGTAATTTCCTGAAATGCATAAAATGCACAGGTCAAACGTAGGACCCCCGAGAGATCAGAAGGTCTTATTTTCCCAAAGTGCTGCCCCAGAGCTGCTCACTCTACAAAGGCACCTCTCCTTTAGCACTTGACTTACTACTTCCCTACCCCAACCCCAGCAAGTACCTCCTCCCTCTGCTCCTGGAAATGCTCCCAGAGTCCAAGGAGCAATGTCCACTATCCACCTGGGAATTCAGACCAAGGAATGAGGGATCAGGGAAGGAAATCGGTGACTTCGGATAGCGACAAGATAAACAGAGATGAGGACACAGTGATCTCTAACTCAGGCCAAAGAGCAGACAGTCCCTGATCATTTTGCTTTCTGGGTATATCTTTGGGATTCTTGGATTTGGGGGCTATATCCACAGGAAGGCCGAAGGAGCTGCCCAGTTCTTTTGGGACTGTTTTTTTTTTTTTTTTTGAGGTGAAGATATATTTACCATTGAAATAAACTGACATTGGAGGCCAGGGCACAGGCAGTTGTGAGCCAGATCTAATGCTGCTGCAGCCAGCGTGAATGCTGGACACAAACCCCAGGAAAGGCACAGCACTAACAAGTCCAGGGCAGTTCTCCCTACGTCTCACGAGGCTTGGAACAGCCAAGCACCCACGAGAGGTGCAGGAGGTGCGAAGCACAGCAGACACGCTAGGCCTGGAGCGTTATTCCATCTCCACCTCCCGCACGGGGAGCTGCTGTTCGTTTCTAACCCACAGCACCGGCTCTGGCACATGTGGGTCATAAGTCCATTTAGGGAAGACGTGCTTGTGCTGATTCAGCAGCACCGTGTCCTGGGATTTCAGCTGCCCATCAAAATGACACTTCATGTGACCATGAGTCACATGAAGCAGCTCTGTTGAAGGGAGGGTAGCTATCACTGTGGCTTTTCTTCTTGAGGGAGAAGGAGGATGTTAGGGGCGAGTGGATGAGCAGAAGGCAGAGGGGTGATGTCAGGGGCTTAGGTACCTACCTGCAGTAGTGGCTGGGGAGAGTCATGGATTGAAATAATGTGAGTGATCTTATTCCTGCTCAGTTGCTCCAAATCTTTGGCATCTGAAAGAAGGAAAAACACAATGAGAATCCAGTATGTACTTAGTTCTTACACGTCCCACAAGCATGCCTGCCACACCTCTGCAGACAAATAAGCATGCACACATCATAGAAACACATAGCTGCATTATACACACACACACACATATACAGGTGCCCATACATACTGCAGGTGAGCAAATGCTGCCACAGATGAAAACAACCTATAAATCCCTATGCCTGCACACACGTTACACCAAAAGACACCTCCCTAAATGAACACGTACCCTGCCTGTTCACACCTGAATGAATTCAAACACACACCAACATGCCACAGCATAATGAACACATGCTTGGAAAAATGTGTGCAAACACACCTGCAAATACATTCACATACCTATTTGCAGCATATACACATCCAAATGCTCCCACATGAAGGAACACTCTCTTCCCCCACATGCAAGCATACCATAAATACTAGCAGCTTGTATTGCTGCATGCACAATTTACCCTACCCATTAACTGCAGGAATGGAGCTGCACCCACTTACAGCACGTCTGAGAGTGGCCCAGTCTGCCTGAACTCTTCAGTGTTTGAACTTATCTCAGCTGATGATTGTTCCCCAATTCTCCTGACATACGCTCAAGTAGCTTTGTTGCATTTGTCATCTTCTGAATTGCACCTACCTGAATGAGGATTCCTAGATGTCCTCCCCTTTCCTACAGAACAGGGGCCTAGCTCCTCTAACAGGTCTCAGTATTTTTGGTTCTGGCCACTAGTTCAGGACTAGGGTTAATCTTCTGCAAGGTGGGCATGCTGGTCTGGCCAACTAGGCATCTTTGCAGCAGGTTTTTCTCTTATGATTTTTGCAGCTGTTAGTTTGCAAGCTGCTAGTTAGGCCCTACCTTTTCCCATCTCAAAGCTTTGGGATTCTAAACGTTCAAGTGGTGTAAAGCATCGGCTTGCAGTTCTAAAGCATCATGTGCTAATGGCACTAGATAAATATTTAATACAATAGAGAATCTAAGAGAGCTGCTCCATGTCAGAATTCAAGGGGGATACGGGGAGAGCAAGAGCTCCCCATCCCTTTATCTGTTTGTATTACCTTAGTCTGAGGGGCTGGCAGTCAGAATGCCGGTACTTAGACTGATATGATTTTAATTTCCAGTGTTTCGTGACCTACCAGGGACAGAGGATGCTTTCAATTGGAAAACATGGTTCTAGCTCTGGCCTGTTCACAAGCTATTGAACTTTAAATCTCTCTCATGACCCACAATGTCTTGGTTGAGCAGTGCTTGTGTGGCACCAGCCCAAGACTGAATGTAGCAGGCCTTGGACTTGTTTAACCTTTCTGGTTAACCTGGAGTCTGAGTATTCTGGATGCCGCCTGCTGTAGATACGGGGCTCAGTACAGGGTAACTGGGTGAAATTCTCTAGCCTGTGATATACAGGGGGTCAGACTAGACAATCGTAATGGTCCCTTTCTCACCTTAAAATCTATGAATCTGTGCTTCCCCTGTTGTAATCCCTCATCTTGGTCAGGAATCTGTGTTCCCACTGCCTTTCGGAGTCTTGGTCCAAACTACTCTCGAATCCCCTGTGCATTGGACAAAGGCTTCCGAGAAGGCTTTTCAGTCAATTAACTGCCTGTTTTAATGCACAGAAACAAAGCCAATGGCCTTTCTGAGATAACTGAGTGTCTTATCAGATGCATCCTCTATTGACGGGATTGTATCATAGAATCATAGAAGATGAGGGTTGCAAGAGACCTCAGGAGGTATCTAGTCCAACCCCCTGCTCAAAGCAGGACCAACACCCACTAAATCATCCCAGCCGGGGCTTTGTCAAATCAGGCCTTAAAAACCTCTAAGGATGGAGATTCCACTGTATCCTCTCCTGGCAGGGGCATAGCCTCACTCATTGACCAGGCCTCTTCCACCTGTAAATCCTGAGATCCTATGAGTTACTGAGGCCAGTAAGGGGGAACAAGAGGAAGAATTGTCTTGTTTTCCCTTCCCCGATCTCCTGCTCTGAGCCTGGGGAAATAAATGGTTACACTCTGCTGCTCATGTGCCATCGTCATCGTAGAGAAACACAATGCCTGCAAACACCACACAGTGATATTTTGCAGCAGGCGGCCAGCTGGGTTTCTGACACCATGTGCCAGAGGGGAAGCAGGTGACCACTGGTATACTGCATGAGCTAACAGATTTCCCTGTCTACTGCTAGTTGTCTGTAGGGCAGAAGAATTGCCACCCTCAATGTTGTGATATTTATAGCTGGTATCAAGATGTTGTGTCAGAGTGGGAGAGGCAGAGTCACGGTGTTGGAACACAAGACAGTCGGAGTCACACATGTGTGGTACTACTTCATGATGCCCAGAGTCAGTTTGGTGCTCTTTAACCGTTGCTCCCCAACATCATCAGCTCTGTCTTCCTCACAGCTGTGGTTCACATCCCCCGAACTGAACGAGAGCCCCTCCTACCTGTCTAGCTTTTTACTCCTCTCTCTGGGCACCACAATTTCCTATCTCACCCCTGCACGGGGCTGAGAACACTGATCACACTGGGAAATAAAGCAGGTGAGGCACGAGAGCCGTGAGTGGACAAGGGGCAGAGCGCCTCTCCCAAGCACAGGGAAGAGTGAGAGATGGAGAAAAGGGAATAGAGGAGAGGAGAGCAGAGGTAGGTAGGAGAGTAGGCAGGGCCTTGCCGTTGGCACTTGAGTTAAATGCAAGAATCAGGAAGTCAGAGGAAGGGATTCTTGCAGGGGGTGCTGATGCCTCTCGGCCTGCCACGATGGTGACAATGCCTATGACAGAGTGACCCAGGAGCACAGGGAGCTTAATGAGATATGACAACACTTCTTAATCCTGACCAAATCAGGGCGAAATCTCTCTCCCATGGCCATGCAGCACAGAACAACCCCTGAATGTCCCTGTCTTCTGTAGGACAAGTTGTGTAGTTGAGCATCTCCAGCTCTTATGGATGTCACCTCTCAGGATATTCATCACTTCGATACCAGTGCTTCTGGTTTAAATAAGCACGCACAGTATTGTCAGGGCCTGGAGAGAACAAGGCTCCCTCATAATGGGGGACAGTGGGGAGAGGACTACATACACATCACGCAACACAGACTATCGGTAACTTCCCAGCTCAGACAGTTCTCTGGGTGGTCTCATCAGTGCTGCTCACCTATGAAGTTCCCAAGGTAAAGTCCAGGGAGAACCTGCAGGACACAAAAGAGAAGATTCAGCCTGAAAGAGGGCGACTCCTGGTGTGTTAGTAAAAAGAACAGGAGTCCTTGTGGCAGCTTAGAGACTAACACATTTATTTGAGCATAAGCTTTCCTGGGCTAAACCTCACTTCATCAGATGCATGCAGTGGAAGATACAGTAGGAAGATATACAGTAGGAAGATACACAGAGGACATGAAAAAATGGGTGTTACCATACCCACTATAAGGAGAGTGATCAGTTAAAGTGAGCTATTATCAGCAGGAGGGGAAAAAAAACATCTTTTGTAGTGATAGTCAGGATGCATCCCTTCCCTCTCTCCCCCCCACCGCCCCATCCAGCGTTCAGACAGAGAGGAAGCATGTAGCATGCTTGCCTCTCAGAACAAGCCAAGAAGAACCAAAACAAAAAAAGGAAACCACCACTCTGTGCCACCAACCCTCCCCCTTCCTGGACCCCTGCCCACCCCCCTGCTGGTGAAGTCACTAAAGCAAGTCCTGTGATGACAGAGATTGTGCATGGTGCCTCAAATAGCGTGAGGGTTCTGCTTTGACTCTGGCTGCGTCCATCGACCTGTGAGATGGGTCTCCTGCGTAAGGAGGGCTAGCAGCCCGCCCATCCCTGGGGTCAGAGCACATCTCACAACTTGCTAATTCTATAGCGTGGCACTCAGCGAACGGGCTCCTCAGTGCCTGGCAGGATCAGGTCCAGTAAGAACAATGGCATGAATCATACCATCAAGCCCATAAATGGGAAGGAGGAAAACACCTGTTCCCTATGGCCGGTCTTAGATCTCTAATTGGTCACTTAAAGAACACAAACTCCCCCGTCCTCGCTTATTGGCCCAAAGATACTACTGGATACATTTTGCCCTCAGTTAAATCTCTGCAACCTTACTGACTCATTTGGAATGGCATCACATTTAGAATCACAGAATGGATGTAACTGCAGAATTTGGCCCTTGGAGCCGTTCAGTCTTAGACAATAAGTTGGTGGCTCCTTTGAGGCTGTCACAGCTTGGAAGGATGTGACTCTGGGAAACTGCTGTTGCTTTTTTAAATAATCATTAATAATTAACAACAATTTGCACTTTGCTATGCTTTTCATCTGAGAACCTCAAAAGTCACTTATCCATTAAGCCTCAGGCACTGGGGAATTAGAACATAGTTTCCCCATCTCTAAAACAGGGATATAATAAGGCACAGAAGTTACAGGACTTGCCCAAGGCCAACTATGAAGTCAGTGGCATAATCAGGGACAGAATCCAGCAGTCCTCTGCTCAGATCACTAGATCACACTCCCTCCTCCATTTAGCCAAATAGTGCCAGTCCTATCAGAAGTCCTTCCTTTTCTTTCTTTTTCTTCTGAAGAAAACTTGTTCCCAACAAAAGAATAGCAGGCCAGTTTGTCACAGAATTTAGGAACACAACTGCATGTCTGATCTGTGCATGCAATCATGGTAATTATGCATTCAAATGAGGTGCACATTTTGCACATGCAATTGTGCACCTAAACTTCTGAAAATCTGGTCCTAAAGTTTTAAATACTTTAATTCCCACAATTACTCAATTCCAGTAATCTACCTGCTGCTATTTCCCATAGTGAGAAGACATCTGTTGCAGACTTAACTTTGTTAGGGACAGAATGAACTTCCAAACCATAGGTTGGAAACAAACATTTCTTTACTCCCTTACTAATAGCACCTTAGACTATTAGAAGTGAGACATTTAAAAATTCAATGTACTCATAACCTCTTTGTTTACATTTTTACATTTCTCTCAGCCTGGGGCCAATGAAAACTAATGGAGTCGTTTTCACATTTCATAGAAAAGTAAAGTTGGATGAGACCTCAAAGTCATTGAGTCCAGCCCCCTGTGCTGTGGCAGAACCAAATAAAGCTAGACCATCCCTGACAGGTATTTGTCCACCTTGTTTTTAAAAGCTTCCAATGATCTTCCATGACCTCCCTTGGAAGCCTGTTCCAGAGCTTAACTACCCCTACAGTTAGTTTTTCCTAATGTCTAATCTAAAATGCCTCTTTCTCCAGATTAAGCCCATTACTTCTTGTCTTACCTTCAGTAGACATGGAGAACAACTGATCACAGTCCTCTTTAAAATGGCCCTTAACATATGGGAGCCTGTGATCAGATTGTCCTTCAGTCTTCTTTTCTCAACACTAAACATGCACAGTTTTTTTAACCTTTTCTCATAGGTCAGGTTTTCTAAACCTTTGATCCTTTTTGATGCTCTCCTCTGGACTCTTTCCAATTTGTCCACCTCCTTCCTAAATTGTTGTGACCCAGAATTGGACACAATACTCCAGCTGGGGCCTCATCAGTGCCGAGTACAGTGAGACAATTACCTCCTGTGTCTTACATACAATGCTTCTGTTAAAACACCCCAGAATCATATTAGCCGTTTTGTGCAGCTGCATCACATTGACAACTCATATTCAGCTTGTGGTCCAGTATAACCCCCAGATCCTTTTCAGCAGCATGACCACCTAGCTAGTTATTCCCTATTTCCTAGTCGAGCATTTGACTTCTTTATAGTCAGTTTCAAGTTCTTGATGTTTCAGTGGTTGGTTTGCAGACACTGCAGGGGAAAGCTTAAAACTACAGTTTCACTTTTTTTTTTAAAGTAAATTTGGAAATGTTTCTATTGACCTCATTGTTCATAAGAGTGTTTTTAAAACATTTACAATTTGGATATAATTTATATAGGCAATGTGCCTTTAACAAACTAACTTTCAACTACACCTCTACCCTGATATATCACGACCCGATATAACACAAATTCGGATATAACATGGTAAAGCAGCACTCCGGGGGGTCGGGGCTGCACACTCTGGTGGATCAAAGCAAGTTCAATATAACACGGTTTCACCTATAAGGTGGTAAGATTTTTTGGCTCCCAAGGACAGCTTTATATCTGGGTAGAGGTGTATCATAGAAATTAGATGCTAAGAGATTGCTGTAATGAAAGGACACAGCTAAAAGGGAAACTGCAATGGCTATGTATCCAGGAATGTCCTTATTACACAGTAACATGCCTCATTCAGTCCTACTCCTCCGTGAAATACAATAGCTTTGATATATTGCATCGTTCATCCAAAATATCACAAAACTCTTTGCTGTGCAGTGATAGTGTAGAGAGAGAGAGAATGCTTAAAGGATTAAGAGTGGAGGTTCTTACATAGGCAAATAAAGTCACTTTCTTATAACTTAGGAAAACTTCCCTGAAGGAGAAGCAGTGGCTGCCCTCTCTGATAAGCTATGCCCTGGATATTGTATACAGTAAAGTCTGTGGTGTTAGAGCAGCTGCTGCTGGAAAAGCTGAGTAGCCGAGTGGGGCAGTACCAAGCTCATGCCTTAGAGATCTCTTGTCATGTGCTTATCTCATCTAGTTCTCTAAGGTGATGTAAAACTTTTCTTCCACCTTCACAGGGTAATGTCCTGGGCCATGCACTGACCTCCTGGCCTCACTGGTGGCACTGCTGTAATCTCCTGGGGAGGAATCCCAGGATCACCATTGATCAGCTCTGATGCCTGTCTACTCACTGTCTTCCTAGGGTAGTAGCAGAGTTGCTTAGAACCCTTACCGACACTCCAGACCTGTAAGAAGGACCTCACCCACTGAATTGCATGACCTCTAAAGAATCCCCAAATTGTTTCTTGTCCAGCTGTGCTCAATCTGTAGTTAAAGACCCACCTCTACTAGAAAAGCTGGTTTTTGCTAGTCCCTTAAACAGATTTCATTTTAAAATTAAGCATACACGAGGGTGTCCTGAAATCTAACATGAAGTGGCACCTGGCTCTTGCTTTCCAAGAAACAGAGTCCAATAAAGAGACCTCACACTCTAAAAGCTCTGAAAAGCCTGTCTCAGAGAGAACAGAGACCCACAAAACTAGTGTCTCAGAGTGTTTATCTTTACCTTGTTCATGCCATTTCCCATGGTGCAAAGCAATTACTGTGGAAGGCCAGGGGGGCGCAGGTGTTGTCTCTTGATGCTGTGGCACGGCGTTTCCCCAGCTGAAATCTTAGCTGCCTCTCCAAAATGTTCAATGACAGGATGTCAGTGTTGGTCATGAAGAGATTTACACCTCCACAGTCGCTGGTTTTTGTGAGAGTTTGTTTGTTTGTTGTAATAGTGGCAGCTTGCTTGTTTTTTCTCTTCACAGGCAGCAAAACTGATCTCCTTGCAGCAGCTGCACATCTCAGCACAGAATAAACCTTCACTGAATCCCTCAGCCGGCCCCTTCAGAAGCCCTTCTCCTGCGGGGAGCTGCTTCCCTCCCAGATGGTGAAGCTACTCTCAAAGTGCCTTGTACCAGTTGTTCTCTTGCCCAGGGCAGAGACAACAGAGGAGAAACCCCACCTCTCAGCACTCATGTGGGAGTGCTAAGGCCATGCTGTCTGCTGACTTAGTGCTCCTGCTTTCCAAGCAAATCTGAACAAAGCCTCAGTGTTGCAGAAATAACAAAACCCTTTGTCCCTCTTGCTTTCTTAGAAGGAAGGTCTGTTAAGCCGTGCAGCTGAATGCTCAAAGGGATGCAGGCTCCTGCCTGTATCTCCCAGGGCAGCGAGTACTATGAGACCAGAACTCCTACCTCTCAAGAGAAACTTGCAGCTTAGCTTGGTAGCAATTCCAGCTCTTGCTACTCACACACAGGCAAAACTTCCCTTCCTCTTGGGTAACTTCTTGCTTTGTACTGCCAGGCGTGATAATGCAGCCTTCGCAGAGTGGAATGCAAGGTCAAGGGATCACAGAAAGTGGCGATCAGGAACTGTCCATCAATGTCAGGGTGCCTGAGCACATACCACATATTCACCTTAACTGATCACTCTAGTTAGAGTGTGTATGGTAACACCCATTGTTTCATGTTCTCTGTGTGTATATATATATATATATCTTCCTACTGTATTTTCCACTGCGTGCATCCAATGAAGTGGGCTGTAGCCCACGAAAGCTCATGCTGAAATAAATGTGTTAGTCTCTAAGGTGCCACAAGTACTCCTGTTCTTTTTGCGGATACAGACGAACACGGCTGCTACTCGGAAACCTACCACATACTATGTTCATGAGTACGCTCCTTATCTACAGACATACCTCCTTCAGCCCGCTCCCCAAGGGATGCCAGCCGCCAGCAGTAAGTAACCACCTGCCCTCTTTGCTACATGCTCATGCTCAGCATTGAGAGGCATTCAGGCAAAACTCCTGATCCAAACGCTTTTGAACTTTAGAGGACTTTGGATCTGGCTGGGCGCTAGCCTGGGACTGAGACAATTGCAGTTTGATTCTCTGCTCCACCACAGACAATCCCTGTGTGACCTTGGGCAAATCCCTTAGTCTCTCTGTGGCTCAGTTCCCCATGTTTGCAGCAGGGATAATAGTCCTGTGTTATGCTGTGAAGCTGAATCCCTTAAAGATTGTGAGGCGTTTGGTACTATAATAATGGGGGACCTGCTTAGATCCTTGTGACTCACTTTGTACTGGTACTGTATCTGCTGTGCCTTTAGGACTTTAAACTATTTGGGGCAGGGATCCTGTTCACATTCTGCCTTCTGCAAAGTTTCATGCACACTGAGAGCTGTGCAAACAACCAGGCAGCAGGCCCCTGACAAAGGTGGAATGGTGTAAAAAGAATTGGGCATTCTTTTGAAAATAGGCTGCAGGTAGATTCCCTTTAAGTCCTTTTAGTAAAGAAATAATGTTTTGTCTCTCTGGCACCCATCAGCTGTGGATTACAAAGCACTTCATGACACCCTGTGCTGCAGGGAAGACACATTATCTGCCTTTTTAAGGTGGGGAAAATGAGGCAGGAAGAGCACGTGACCTGACAAAGGTCTGAAAATCCCTGGCAGAGCCCGGAGCAGAACCCGTGATCCTGCAGTTCTTCCTCAGGCAAGACTCCCAGTGAAGTCAATGGGGATTTGTGTCAGTGGCAGAGAGAGGCGGTGGCGCTGCTGACTGTCACGCTTGCTCTGACCATTGGGCAGCGCTCTCCCCTGCGTTAGCCAGGAGCCCCCCCGGGCCCCGCCCCCCCGCTACTGCCTCAGCGGGGCCTAAGGATCCTGCCGCTAGGGGGCCTGGGGGCGGGTCGCTCAGGACATAGCCCCCGTGGCGCACGGCGCGGGCTCGCCCCCGACCGCCCGGGCACGAGCAGCGGCACCTGGCCCCGCCCCCAGCTTGGCGGGCGGGGGAAGAGGTTGGTTGCTATGGGGACGAGACGCACAAGATGGCGGCGGCTCTGGGGTGACCGCAGCCGCGGGGTGGAGGCGCCATGGCGAAGAATAAGGTGAGGGCCGCGCCCCCTCCCCCCTTCCCCTCGGGGTCCCGCGGACGGAGCGGCCCGGGGTCCCGCCCCCCCCCGTCCCCTCGGGGTCCCGCGGACGGAGCGGCCCGGGGTCCCGCCCCCCCCGTCCCCTCGGGGTCCCACGGACGGAGCGGCCCGGGGTCCCGCCCCCCCTTCGCCTCGGGGTCCCGCGGACGGAGCGGCCCGGGGTCCCGCCCCCCCTTCCCCATCGGGGTCCCGCGGACGGAGCGGCCCGGGGTCCCGCCCCCCCCCTTCGCCTCGGGGTCCCGCGGACGGAGCGGCCCGGGGTCCCGCCCCCCCCCTTCGCCTCGGGGTCCCGCGGACGGAGCGGCCCGGGGTCCCGCCCCCCCTTCGCCTCGGGGTCCCGCGGACGGAGCGGCCCGGGGTCCCCCCCCCCCTTCGCCTCGGGGTCCCGCGGACGGAGCGGCCCGGGGTCCCGCCCCCCCCCCTTCGCCTCGGGGTCCCGCGGACGGAGCGGCCCGGGGTCCCGCCCCCCCCCTTCCCCTCGGGGTCCCGCGGACGGAGCAGTCGGTGATTTTGCAGGGATCAGTGTTGGCGGGCTGTTGGTATTTAAATGCTAACAGTGTGCTTGAAAACAGACCCTGCTCCAAAAAATGTGGGTCTGGTTCAGCCCTGATTGGCAAGTGCTGTATCTGCCAGCATCCCAGTGAAAACTAAAGATACTGGTGAAATTGCCCGGGACAAAGCGCCCTCCAGTGAGCTGCCCACAACTTATTCTGCACCTGCCTTATTCTCCCCCATTTCATTGTTAGAAATTATTTTTCTAATTGTCTTGTTGCAGAATACAGGCCACAAAGGGTCCTATGGCTACCAGAAGCTGAAAGAAAGGTGAGTGGTTCTTTTTCTGAAGGGTAGATTGAATTATGTGTTTGGATGTGGACATGAAGAGGGTGGGTATGTACTGCGTGTTACTTCACATTTGTTTCTCATGAGGCGAACTGGTCAGTGGCCTTTGTGCAATCACTGTTCCTGCCACAACTATTCAGGTAAACAGGGTTTTGCCTGCCTTTTATGGTCATGCTTCTTTTCAAATAGGAATTGATATTGTCACTTCGGTCCTAGATCCTTGGGCTTGTATATTCCTTACTAATATATCTTTGTGGTCACGATTTGAGTTGGCTGGAAAAATTCTGATGAAACAGTTTTGTCAGAATTTATATATTTTGAGGAGTCAGTGCAATTTTGACAAAGTTCCTCTGGCAACTAGACAAGTCTCAAAATGTTTCCGTCAGAAACTGGCCTGTTTTTTTTTTGCCAGCTTGCCTGCCCAGCTCCTTGGCGGGCTGCTAGAGATGATAGGTTTTCAGAGTCTATGGCTCTGGGGTAGCCTTCTAGGAGGATTATCTCTGAGTCTAGGACTTCAGGGTTCCAGGGTCTGCAGTTCCAAGCAGACTGCCCCAGAGCCAGGGCTCCAGAATTTCAAAATTTGGGGGTTTTGTTCCAAATGGGGATGAAACTAAATTTAAAAATCCCCCTGAAATGAGATATGTTTCTCTGCCCAGAACTAATCATGATCTTGCATCATCCCAAAGAATCCCAAATGTAATAAACTGATGTTCAGACTCTGTGTAGGGAATCATTTCATGCACCACTAAAATGCAGCAACATCTAGGGTGAAGTACAGCAAATAGTTAACAGTGCTTGGTAACAGTGCATAACAATTTAGTACAAGAAATAGACAGTATCAGTAGAATCAGCAGGGGGAATTCTAGATAGGCAAAATAATTACTTGAGATGGAACTTTACCAGGAGACTGAAGTTAACCCAAACAGTTTAATGATGTTTTTAATGACCACAGGTGGTCAGTACCTTATTTTTATATCTTATCTGAAAAATAGTACCTCCAGCACCATAGCACTCCATAACACAATTAGGGGCATTGATTATTTACAGACTTAGAGGAAAGAGTCAGTAGGACCATTCCTTGCAGCACACAGGTGTTCCTTGGTAGCTCACATCCAGTAGTGCATGCACTGACCAACCTTTTACTTAATCTGCAGGGTTGGATGGGATCATAATACAAGGTGGTATGGCTGACATGTAATTTTATCTAATATATAGGCTATCTTGTTGATTAGAGGAGCAGTTCTCAACCAGGGGTCTGCGGCCTCCTGGGGGTCCATGAGTCATCTCAGGGGGTCCCCAAACCCTGGCAGACAGAAGTTCCCAGCCCCAGCGCCCTCTGGGGATAAAGCCGGGAGCCCCAAGTCCTGGAGCCCCAAGTCCTAGAGCCCCATGGGGATAAAGCCCCAAGTCCCCCCTTTCCACTCTGCAGGATAAAGCTGGGAACCCCGCAGGGCAGAAGCCCTGAGTCCCTCAGCCCCATAGGGCTAAAGCCCAGCATCCCATGGGGCAGCAGCCCTGAGCCCCCCACCTTCTCCCTTCCCTCCCCCCCACCCCCGTCATCCCAGCAGCTGAAGCCCCAAGCCCTGCCCGGAGTCTGCTGGGCCCTGGAAATTTTATAGCATGTTGGGGGAGCCTCAGAAAGAAAAAGGTTGCAAACCCCTGGATTAGAGGATAACTAGAAAGTCTGAACTATCGGAGTAAAAAGGAGAGTGAGATACTCTGCACTTCAGGAGATTACACTATATTACATATACTGGTTAAGGCGTACATGGGCTGTCTCAACGTAGTTCATTTTAAAATTTATTTTCTTTATAGGCTTCTCTATGATGCTCATCACTATAGTATATAAACACCTTGTCTATATTAATGAATGTATCTTCACAACACTTCTGTGAGATAGGGAAGTATTATCATCATTATTGTACAGATGGGGAGCCTGAGGCACAAGAGACTAAGTGAGTTTCCTAAAGTCATACAAGGAGCCTGTGGCAGAACAAGGCACAGAATCCAGATCTGCATTTGTGGCAGGCTTGCTCTTGGACTTCACAGAGCGTATGGTGTCTTTTTTTTTCTTCCCCCCTCACAGAGAACCAAGAGCTTGCATCCGATTCAAATGTGCGCTCACAAACACCATCTTAGATATCCTGCGTCGGAGACCAGGATGGGTTGAAGTAAAAGAGTAAGCTCCAGATTCTTTCCCTTTGCAACTGGTTAGCCTTCCCTATTCTATTGTCATATTCAACTGTGTCGCCACTAGAATTTTCAGCCATGTTTGCAAATGTGTCTCTAACATAACTCCTTGTCAGTTCATACTGAACTTTGTTGTATTGCTGCTGTGGACCAGGTCATATCAGTTCAGCATCCTTTCAACAAAGTATGGTCAACCCTTTTTAGAATGAAGGCTTGTTGACTGGCTTGTTGAAGCTGAGTGACACTGTCCACATCAGCAGAACAATTGATCTCAATTCTGCTTCAATGAGGGAAGAAGCAGCTGTGTTTGACCACTATAATTAAATGTGGCTGAAAATTAGTGTGCAGACCCAGTCTCTTTCTTCAGCCAGTCTCTCTCGTTCCTGCTCCAGTTCAGTATTGGGGTCATTTATACTGTCTCTAGCTTTTTTTTTCTTTCCCTGATTTGTTGTGTTTGAAGACTAGGAACTGCTGACTATAGTTTTCCAGTTTTAGTTCTGTTGCTGTTGATCTGTCATCCCTTAAATAGGATCTTATAAATACAATTAAATGATGTTGTACTGACTCAGGGGGAAGACAGCCGCACATTGAATTTGAGGGGACTGACTTCAGTGGAGTTGCCTGGTTGTAGATGACTCCATTCTAAGTCCTGCTTCTGCTTTTCTAACTAATTGGATGATTTCAGTTGAACTCCTGGTAGTCAAGAATCAGTATGATAACTGTTTTGTTTATACCTAATACATTGGTATATTCAGACCAAAACAGGCTTAGTTGTAATTGGAACCATTAAAATTCAGAGCCTAAACTTTTAAAGAACAAAATAAACAAAAAAAATGGATTAATCATGTGTACCAAGACTTTTTATTAGCCTGTAAAAACTACAAGGAGAGAAGGAAGCAGTGGTGGTGATGACAGCTGGTCGCTGTCAAGAAGGGTGGGTGTGGTGGTGACCTAGAACTTAGTGCTTGCCTTACCCGCTGTCTCTCTGCCTCTTTCTATAGGGAGGGTGAGTGGGATTTTTACTGGTGTGATGTCAGCTGGCTTCGGGAGAATTTTGACCATACCTACATGGATGAACATGTTCGCATATGCCACTTCCGGAACCACTATGAGGTAAGAAACCACTGTGAGTGAAACATATGGGTAAGGATGGTTTGGGAAAATAGTTTTGGGGAAATAGTCAGTAAACTTCCATGTGAAAAGCTTGTTGATGGAAAATACCTTGTAATATTCCCTGCCGTGAAACCTAATCCCCTCCTGACTGCTGTGCTAACCCCTCCTCAGAAATTATCAACCTCCATCACTCCAGGAAACAGAAGAATGGCTTTGCCCAGGGACATGACACTGGATTTATGGTATTCCACATGTGATAAATCTCATGAACGCTGAGCTGGACTGTCACAGGAATCCAGGATCAACTGTACACTACAAGGACAACTGCGTTGTAGCACAGTTCTTTCTTGGGACAGTTCTAGCATAGTTCCAGAATGTATCATGTTCAAGGCTTTAGCAGAAGCAGAAAGCATGTAAAGTCCCATGTGCACTACAAAATGGAACTGTTTTAAATATATCTGAGGACAATTGCATTGCAACCAGGTCATCTGAGATGGTTCTATTTTCAGTATAGACAGGCCCTAAAACTTGGTGTTTGCTTTGGAAATCAGCATAGCAGCTACACCTAAAGGCTTTAGACCAGAAATAATGCACTGTGGATTGCTACAGATTCCCCTTGCTCCACCTGAGAGCTAAAAAACAAAAACCCACGCACACACCAACCATGCAGATTCCTCCACAAAGAAGGAAAGAATCCCTAACTTTACCCATTGTTTTTCTCAGTTAGTTAACTTCCTGTGGCATCACTGCTGAGATCTATTACCAAATATCACCAGAAACATCTCATCTCCTGGGCAATTCAGGTGAAAGAAGAGTGATGATTAATGTGTGTTAACGTTTGCAGAGTCTGCTTTTGTATTTCTCTTTCCACTTAGCTGACTCGTAAGAATTACATAGTGAAGAACCTGAAGAGGTTTCGGAAGCAGATAGAGAGAGAGGCAGGAAAGCTGGAGGCAACAAAATGTGACTTTTTCCCCAAGACCTTTGAGATGCCATCAGAGTACCACTTGTTTGTGGAAGAATTTCGCAAGAATCCTGGCATCACCTGGATTATGAAACCAGTAAGTATGGTCCTGTCCAAGGGGATGATTCAGAGGAGACATTGCTCACTTGGGTGTTCTGTGGGAAGAGAAGAGTATGCATTCAAATCCATAGCAGGCATTGCTCTTGGCCAGGTGGTCTCATAGACTCAAGGCCAGAAGGGACCATTATGGTCATCTAGTCCGACCTCCTGCACAATGCAGGCCACAGAATCTCACCCATCCGCTCCTGTAACAAACCCCTAACCTATGTCTGAGTTATTGAAGTCTTCAAATCGTGGTTTAAAGACCTCAAGGTGCAGAGAATCCTCCAGCAAGTGACCTGTGCCCCACGCTACAGAGGAAGGCGAAAAACCTCCAGGGCCTCTGTCAGTCTTCCCTGGTCATAGGCGTAGGTGCTGACTTTTATTTTTCCTGGTGGGTGTTCCACCCCCACTCTGCCCCAAGGCCCCGTCCCACTCCACCCCTTCCATGAAGCCCTACCCTCACTCCGCCTCTTCCTGTCCCCGCTCCACCCTCTTCCCCAGGCCCCATGTCAGCTGTAGAACAACTGAAGAGCTGTGGCTGGTGGGTGTTGACCACCCCCATTATTTTTTTCTATGGGTTCTTGAGCCCTGGAGCACCCTTGGAGTCCGTGCCTATGCCTGATTCTCTGCTCACTTGTACAGTGTAAATCAGGAGCAATCCCAGTGAAATTAGTGGAATTACACTGGTATAACATTAATGAGCTACAGGTGGTTCACCAGCCCAGGAAGTAGTCTAATGAGTGACGCTGTGATTCACCAGCAGATATAAACCCAATCTGACAAGCCAGAAAAGGCATGTCAGACTGGCAATGCCAGCAGGAATCTGAAATGCACTTCTTGAATTGAAGAGGGTACTAAGCAGGGGTAAGTCTAGCTGGCAAAGGTGCTGTAGTATAAACCAGACCTACAATAACCATGTTTTGGGGCAGTTAAATTTCCTTTTTCTTGAGGAAGAGGTGTTAGTGAAGAGGTATGATTGGAAGACACCTGTGGGAGGGGAATGATCTACCACTTTAGTTCCCAGCTCTGCCCTCTTCCTGGCCCCACCATGCCCCTGGTAGGGCTAGAAGGGCCATGGGACAGAAAGGAGGATGGTAACTGATGGGCTGTGAGGAGCACATCCACCAGCTGGAGACAGCAAGAGGAATAGCGGGAAGCCCCAGATTTTGTATCTGCTTCAGGGAGCTAGTGCAAAGGAAGGGGCTCTGCTCAGCCCTCTGCAGTACAGGAAACCTGCTGATATGTGGAATGGCCCATTCATCTCAGTAGGGTGTGCTCAGATGAATTAGGATGCTCCAAAGAGATGAATAATCTGACACAATAACAACGAGGAGTCCGATGGCACCTTAAAAACTAACAAATGTATTTGGGCATAAACATTTGTGGGTAAAAAACCCACTTCTTCTTCAGATGCATGGAGTGAAAATTACAGATGCAGGCATATTATACTGACACCTGAAGAGAAGGGAGTTGCCTTATAAGTGGAGAAGCAGTGTTGACAGGGCCAATTCAGTTAGGTTGGATGTGGTCCACTCCCAATAACGGATGAGGAGGTGTCAATACCAAGAGACGGAAAGTTGCTTTTTTAGTGAGCCAGCCAATCCCAGTCCCTGTTCAAGCCCAAATTAATGGTGTTAAATTTGCAAATGAATTTTAGCCCCACAAAGTCAGCAGCTACCCTGATTTGGGGGAATTAGGAATGTAAAGGATAATTTCATTTTTAAAGGTGATCTGTAAAGGGGCAACAACTGAGACTGTGCCTTTGTTTGATTTTCTTCTGATGTGTAAAAAAGGCATGAAGATTTGGGGGCTTAAGTGTTGTTTGTTTGTACATGCATCCGACAAAGTGGGTATTCACCCACGAAAGCTCATGCTCCAAAACTTCTGTTAGTCTATATGGTGCCACAGGACTCTTTGCTGCTTTTACAGATCCAGACTAACATGGCTACCCCTCTGATGTTTGTTTATTTGTATGTTTGTATGTTTGTTTGTTTTGGGAAGGGAAGATACATTTATGTTGCCTCTTTTTATATTAAAAATCCAGGTCCTGTCTCATGCTTTGGCTTTGTCTAGACTAGAGTTGGTGGTCCAGTTATAATTCAGTCTCATTGATTGTAAATGCTAATTGTGTTGATAACTGAGTCTCCCCACAAATGTTTATTCTGGGGCACAAATGTTGTGATTTGCCAGAGGTTGAGCCACCATGTTGTGATACTTTGCAAATGGTTGCATCTGGATTAGCATTTACAGCCACTTAACAAGCAATTGGCAAACAATTACAACAGGTGGACAAATGCTAGTTCAAAGCCTAGAAGGCTGTGTCTACACTGCCACTTTCAGTGCTAACTTTAGTTGTTCAGGGGTGTGAAACACACACACACACACACACACACACACACACACACACACACACACACACACACACACACCGACAACACTTTTAGTGCTGAAAAGCGCCAGTATAGACAGCGCTTTATTGACAGGAGCCATGCTCCCAGCGATAAGGCTACCACCCCTCATCTGGGGGTTGGTTATGTTTTATCGCTGGGAGAGCTCTGTGTCATGTCCCTGGGCAAAGCCATTCTCCTGCCTCCCTTAAATGGCACCCCTGAGGACAGATACTTTCCCACCTAGGCAGAGAGAGCAGAGTGGCACTTGCAGAAATGGGGGAAGACAGTGGTAGTGACTCTGTATGCCCCCGCACTCCCAAACTACACCGATGGTGGACTCCCCTCCCCCTCTCCTGACACTGCAGCAGGCCCTCCAAGGCTCCCTCTGCCGGAAATATGACTCACTTTGTGCTGCCTGCAGTTGGAGCCTGCTGGGAGCTGGAGCCTGCCCAGGAGATCTAGGTAGGGGACAGGGCCACCCGATCCAGGTGAGCAAGGTCACATCGCTACTGATCAGGCTGGGCTCCCCCTCGCCTGCCCCTAACTCTGGCTGGAGCAGTAGAGCAGCTTCCTGAGGCTGTTGGAGGACGGGCCCCGCGCCAAGGGCTGAAGCAGGGTTGGGTCAGCCTCTGTTTTAGTAAGCCCAGGGGCTACAAAAGCTGAACAGATCATAAGCGATTAACACAGCCACCTACCAGCTGATCAGTGGGGACGGGGCTGCAAAGGAACTACTGTTCCCTGGCTGGGGCTGCAGCTCTATTGCCGGTGGGTGCTAAGCACCCATTAATTTTTTCCATGGGTGCTCCCTGGAGCACCCCCAGAATCCCCACCTATGGTCAGTGGTCAAAAGTGCTGTTTCTCCAATCTCTTGGTTGATGTTTCTTCACTTGTAGTAACTTATTTCAAAAATGGAAAAATAACCCCATTTATTTGCAGAGCCAAAGCAACCTAACTGTGAAAACATAATGTGTGGATATTGGTGGGGAGAGCCTGTGAATGTAAGAAGTTGCTATGTTGAGATACAAATTGTGCTGATTTGCTGAAGCAACAGAGAACTCCCCAGGGGCTCTTGCTGTATGGCCCAATTCACCCCTAGCAGAACTCCTCTGAAGTCAGTCAGTTAAACCCCACGTGTGCACAGATGTGAGTGTGCACAAAATATAACTCTGTTTAACTGGACCTTTGTGTTAACAAAGTCTATTGTGACCCCTGAAGTAATATGGGAGAAGAAAGCCAGTATCTTTAAAGGAAACACACTGTATCTAATAAAAAGAACAGGAATACTTGTGGCACCTTAGAAACTAACATTTATTTGAGCATAAGCTAATATAACCCTTTTAAATCAAGCCAGTTTAAAAAGCTGATGGGCATTCTCTTCACTGCATTCTGGGATGAGGGACCCAGAGAGAAGCCTGTTTACCCCTTGAGTGTTACCTTAGCAAGGTCAGGTAGTCTGTAACTGGCTGGCATTTCTTCCTCATTGTGCTTTAGGGTTGAGGAGCAAGAGCCTTTTTTTAATCCAGTGGCTGGCTCCTCCTGTCTTCTGAAACCCCATTTCTCCCCTGAGACCCAGAGATAAATGGAGTTGTACTGTATGAAGTAAAGTCCACTTGGATGCATATCCTTGGGACCAAGAAAAAATGTGCTTCCTTTAGAAACTGCAAATATAGCGAATAGAGCCTAGAAATGCCATCCTGCTGCCAGATGATTCAAAATGTTTTACATCATGAATATTGTACCATAGTGCATAATTAAATGTACACCTATCTGTGAGACTCACAACATGGATATTGATATAATAGGCATCACAGAAACTTGGTGGAACAATGATAATCAATGGGACATGGTAATATCAGGGTGCAAAATATATAGGAATGACAAAGTACATCATGCTGGTGGGGGAGTGGCATTATATGCAAAATAAAGCATAAAGGCAAATATAATAAAAATCTTAAATGAATCAAGCAGTATAATAGAATCTCTACAGTAGAAATTCCATGCTTGACTAGTGAGAGCATAGGAGAAGAATATACTACTGACCACCTAATTTGATGATGACAGTGACTGTAACATGCTCAGGGAGAACAGAGAGGCTACAAAAATAGAAAACCCAATAATAATGGGAGATTTCAACTATCTCCATGTTGACTGGGAACATGTCACCTCAGGATGGGATGCAAAAATAAAATTGCTAGACACCATTAATAACTGCTTCTTGAACCAGCTAGTCTTGGAACCCACAAGGGGAGAGACAATTCTTGATTTAGAACTAATTGGTGCACAGGATTTAGTCTAAGAGGTGCATATAGCCAAATTGCTTGGTAATAGCAACCATAATGTAATTAAATATAACATTTGTAGGGAGGAAAATACCAAAGAAACCTACCACAGTAGCATATAACTTAAAAAAGGGGATCTACACAAAAATGAGGAGGCTAGTTAAACAGAAATTAAATGGAACAGTCACAAGAGTGAAATGCCTGCAAGCTGCATGGAAGCTTTTTAATAACATCATAATAGAGGCTCAAACTACATGTATACCCCCAAATAAAAAAAAAAACAGTAAAAGGGCCAAAAATGCCACTGGAGCTAAACAACAGTAAAAGAGGTGGTTGGAGACAAAAAGACATCTTTTAAAAACTGGAAGTCAAATCCTGCTGTGGAAAATAAAGGAACATAAACTTGGGCAAGTCAGGTATAAAAGTATAATTAGGCAGTCCAAAAAAGAATTTAAGGAGCAACTAGCAAAAGACACAGCAAAATGTTGTTTAAGCACCTCAAAAGCAGGAAGTCTGCCAAAATATCAGTGGAGCTACTGGACAATCGAGGTGCTAAAGGAGCACTCAAGGAAGCCAAGGCCTTTGCAGAGAAGCTAAATGAATCCTTTGCATCGGTCTTCACTGCAGCAGATGTGAGGGAGATTCCCACACCCGAGGCATTCTTTTTAGGTGACAAATCTGAGGAATCTGACAAATCTAGGTGGAGGTGTCAATAGAGGAGGTTTTGGAACAAACTGATGAATTAAACAGTAATAAGTCATCAGGACCAGATGGTATTCACCCAAAATTTCTGAAGGAACTACCAACTGTGCTACTTAAACTATTGCTTAAATCATCCTCTATACCAGATGACTGGTGGATAGGTAATGTAACGCCAATTTTTAAAATAGGCTCCAAGGTAACAAGCTTATGAATAGGAGGAAAGAAGTAGATGTGATATATTTTGACTTTAGTAAGGCTTTTGATACTGTCTCATATGAGCAGCAAAGAGTCCTGTGGCACCTAATAGACTAAGAGATGTATTGGAGCATGAGCTTTCGTGGGTGAATACCCACTTTGTTGGATGGATGCATCCGATAAAGTGGGTATTCACCCACGAAAGCTCATGCTCCAATACGTCTGTTAGTCTATAAGGTGCCACAGGACTCTTAGTCTGGATCTGTAAAAGCAGCAAACACAGCTTCCCCTCTGATACTTGTCTCATATGACTGTCTCATAAACAAACTAGAGAAATGTAGCCTAGGTGAACCTAAAGGTGGGTGCACAACGGGTTGGAAAATCATACTCGGAGAATAGTTATCAATAGTTCTTAGTCAAGCTTGAAGGGCATGTCACGTGGGGTCCTGCAGGGATCTGTCCTGAGTCTGGTTCTATTCAGTGTCTTCATAAATGATTTGGATAATGGCATAGAGCAGTGGTTCTCAAACTTTTGTACTGGTGACCCCTTTCACATAGCGAGCCTCTGAGTGTGACCCCCCTTATAAATTAAAAACACATTTTTATATATTTAACACTGTTGCAGGGGGGCAACAGTTGGGGTTCGTTTGCCCGGTGTGCGTATCCCCAATGACCACACCGGAGAAGCAAGTTTATTTGAATCAAATAAGGCACAGGGAGAAATCAGTCTCAAATCCTGCACGAATCACTATCCATTGCCATGTCTTATATACCTTACTTGTTTACAAAGATGTTCACAGGTGCTACAGTTCATCATTTACAATTCATTAACTACCGGATCTTTTAATTAACTATATCCTTAACCCATACTACTGACCCCCCCCCTTTGATCGATTACATCTTGTACCATAAACAAAAGAACAAAAGAAAATGATAAATGATTACATATACTCATGCTAGCTAGCAGGCCTGAGAATGTAAACTTTTGACCCCACGCCATATTGCCAGTTATTTGGGGCCTAGCCCCCCCCCCCCCAACAACACCATTATAAATGCTGGAGGCAAAGCATGGTTTGGGGTGGAGCTGACAGCTTGCGACCCCCCCCCCATGTAATAACCTCGACCCCGAGGGGTTCTGACCCCCCAGTTTGAGAACCCCTGGCATAGAGAGTACACTTATAAAGTTTGCATATGATACCAAGCTGGGAGGGGTTGCAAGTGCTTTGGAGGATAGGATTAGAATTCAAAATGATCTTGACAAACTGGAGAAATTATCTGAATTAAATAGGATGAAATTCAATAAGGACAAATAAAGTACTACATTTAGGAAGGAATAATCAGTTACACAAATTCAAACTGGGAAATGACTGCCTAGAAAGGAGTACTGCAGAAAAGAATGCACTAGTTATAGTGGATGACAAACTAAATGAGTCAACAATGTCATACTGTTGCCAAAAAAAGTGAACATCATTCTGGGATATATTAGCACAGGGGCGGGCAAACTTTTTGGCCTGAGGGCCACATCGGGTTTCAGAAATTGTATGGAGGGCCGGTTAGGGGAGGCTGTACCTCCCCAAACAGCCAGGCGTGGCCCGGCCCCTGCTCCCTATCTGACCACCCCACCCCCTGCTTCTCGCCCCCTGATGGCCCACCTGGGACTCCTGTCCCATCCAACCCCCCCACCCCGTTTCTTGTCCCCTAAGGGGCCCCCCGGGACCCCTGTTCCATCCACCCCTCCCTGCCCCTGGACCTCCCCCACTGCCCTATCCAACTGGTTTTTGAATGTTATAATTCTTGACATCTGATGTGTCCATTTATTCTTTTGCATAGAGACGGTCCGGTTTGGCCAGTGTACATGGCAGAGGGGCATTGCTGGCACATGATGGCATATATCACATTGGTAGATGTGCAGGTGAACGAGCCTCTGATAGTGTGGCTGATGGGATTAGGTCCTATGATGGTGTCCCCTGAATAGATATGTGGACGGAGTTGGCAACGGGCTTTGTTGCAAGGATGGGTTCTTGGGTTAGTGTTTTTGTTGTGTGGTTGCTGGTGAGTATTTGCTTCAGGTTGGGGGGCTGTCTGTAAGCGAGGACTGGCCTGTCTCCCAAGATCTGTGAGAGTGAGGGATTGTCCTTCAGGATAGGTTGTAGATCCTTGATGATGTGCTGGAGAGGTTTTAGTTGGGGGCTGAAGGTGATGGCTAGTGGCGTTCTGTTACTTTCTTTGTTGGGCCTGTCCTGTAGTAAGAGACTTCTAGGTACTCCCACCTTAACTGATTACTTTCATTATAGTTAGTATGGCAACACCCATTTTTTCATGGCCTCTGTGTATATATATATCGTCCTACTGTATTTTCCACTGCATGCATCCGATGAAGTGGATTTTAGCCCACAAAAGCTTATGCTCAAATAAATTTGTAAGTCTCTAAGGTGCCACAACTACTCCTCGTTCTTTTTGCAAGACATAAGTAGTAATTCTTCCTCTCTGCTCAGCACAGGTAAGGCCTCAACTGGAGTATTTTGTCCAGTTCTGGGCATCACACTTTGGGAAAGATGTGGAAAAACTGGAGAAAGTCCAGAGGAGAGCAACAAAAATGGTTAACAGTGTAGAAAACATGACCGATGAGGAAAGGTTGAAAAAATTGGCTTTGTTTAGTCTGGAGAGAAAAGACTGAGGGAGCACATGATGACAGCTTTCAATTACATAAAAGGTTGTTACAAGGAGGAGGGTGATAAATTGTTCTCCTTAACCACTGAGGACAGGAAAAGAAATAATGGGTTTGAATTACAGCAAGAGAGATTTAGGTTAGCATTAGACATTAGGAAAAACTTCCTAACTTTAAGGATAGTTAAGCATTGGAACAAATGACCTAGGGAGGCTCTGGAATCTCCATCACTGGAGTTTTAAGAGCAGGTTGGACAAACACCTGTCAGGGATGGTCTAGATAATACTTAGTCCTGCCTCAGTGCAGAGGACTGAAGTAGATGACCTATCAAGGTCCCTTCCAATCCTACATTTCTGATTGAGCAACAAAATGGCAGATGAAATTCAATGTTGATAAAAGCAAAGTACTGCGCATTGGAAAACATAATCCCAACTATACATACAGAATGATGGCATCTAAATTAGCTGTTACCACTCAGAAAAGAGATCTTGGAGTCATTGTGGATAGTTCTCTGAAAACATCTGCTCAATGTGCAATGGCCATCAAAAGAGCTAATAGAATGTTAGGAACCATTAGGAAAGGGATAGATAAGAAGACAGAAAATGTCATAATGCCACAATATACATCTATGATACACCTATGCCTTGAATACTGCATGCAGATCTGGTCACCCCATCCCAAAAAAGGAAATTGGAAAACATACTGAGAAGGACAACAAAAAATATCAGGAGTATGGAACAGAAATTTAAAAGACTGGGACTGGTCAGCTTAGAAAAGAGACAGGTAAGGGGGGGATATGATCGAAGTCTATAAAATTATGAATGATATGAAGAGAGTGGATAAGGAAGTGTTAATTACCCCTTCACATTACACAAGAACCATGGGTCACCCAGTGAAATTAATGGGCAGCAGGTTTAAAACAAACATAAAGTAGGACGTCTTCACATAACACAGTCAACCTGTGCAAGTTGTTACCAGGGGACGTTGTGAAGACCAAAAGAATAACTGGGTTAAAAAGAATTGGGTAAATTCATGGAGGATAAGGAAGCTGGGACTGGATGACAAGGGATGGGGCTCACTCGATAAATTGCCTTGTTCTGATCATTCTCTGAAGCATCTGGCACTGGCTACTGTTGGAAGACAGGATACTGGGCTAGGTCTGATGCAGCATGGCCAGTCTTAGGTTCTTAACAGGACAGTCACTTTGCACAGCAGGTCTGGTAGGAGGGGACAAGACAGTTTGTCTCACTCTGCAGATCAGGCCTATCAATAAGAGTGGGTTTATGAGTAGTGAATGGGAGGCAATTATGCAAACTAACAATTTAATTACAGCCATGACGATAACAGCTAGTGATTATCCAAGTCTACAGATGTTAATTTGGGTTAATCAGCAACAAGAAACCTTATATTAAGCTTATATTTTGTGCCCACAACCTCAATTATCATTGGAAATAACCTGAATACAATAAATTAGAATATATATAAAGATTGTGGCCACAAAAAATATACCAACAACTGGAATGAAGTAGTTTGTGGCTGACCTCAAAACTCAAAAGTAAAAATAAACTTTGTGTTATTCCTCATGTCACTCTGTGCTCTTGAAATGACCTAGATCTTGCAGTCTCAGATAGCCCCTGTGTGTGTTGCAGTTATGTGGGGGGTGGGAGTGCATAATTCTGGTCCAAGGGTTGAGCTCTTGTGGGGCTGGTGATAGAACTCTCTTAGTGGGTGGTCCATCACAGCCAGCTTCTGGCTGCTTTTAATGTGCAATGCAAACTTGTGATCTTCAAGCTCATTCTACATTCCTGCTGCTTGTTGTAGCTTGCTTGCCTCTCTCATGATGGACTGTTGCTGTATCTCCTTTTCATTAAATGCTACTGTGACACACCCAGACTCCAAATATAGCTTAAATCAAAAACGTGTTGTGTTACTGTATTTCTGCAATCATGTGATTAACTTCTTTTATTTGGTCCCATGGGAGAGCCTCACCTGTATTCTGCCCACTAACCCATCTCCCCTTAGACAACGTCTAACATCTGAGCTACTTTCAGAGAGCCACCATGGAAAGAAAAGAGGGGGAAAAGTCTCTGCCACTTTACTTTTTTCCCCACAAATGTGCAGCAGGAAAAATGGAAACTTAAACTTAGAGAGATGATATATTGTCTTGGCTCAGTGGCAGTTTGAAGCTAGAAACACTTGTTTTATCACAGTGGAGAACTGGGATTCCAGGATTTCCAATGGTGTAAAGCAGCTTGTTTCTATCCTTGGCCTATCTTCCTAAGGTCATGAAGCACTGGATCTTAAAACCATGTCACCCTGGATTTACAGAAAATAGCTTCATTTTTAGAGGTTTTTAATATGTAACTCTACTGTCACTCCATGGCCTGTAGCTAGTAACTAAGGCAACCTGGCTTTACACACAGACAGATGTGAAAAATAGTTCCAATAAAACGTATTAAACTACATACAAAATCTAAGGTAACTGTTGTCTAAAATGTGGAATAACAAAACCCATGATGGCATGTGGTGATGTAAAGGTTTTATTGCCTCTCCTTTGGAATGGCTGTAAAACTCATGGCATTCCCACTCATGAATACTGTCACCATCCCATTAAAACCCTTATATCACCACACACCATCAAGTATTTGCTTTTTATAGCTTTACATAAAATAGCATCTTCAGACTTTTTAAGCACACTATGGAAAAGCACTGACTTATTCATTTGAACTGGAATTGTGTGGGGTTTTGGCTGACTTTTTATATTATTAATATTATAGCTGCTTTCATCCAAGGAGCTCAAAGTGTTTTACAAAACAATAAGTCTCCCAATATGCCTGCATAAATATATGGACCAGTTCACCCACCACTCAAATAGCAGCATTTAAGGTCCTGATTCAGAGATCCTTGACCTTACAGGATTAGGTCCAAGGAGCACAACACAACAGTTCAGGACAGGAAGTGAAATAGGATACAACTACCTATATGAAAATGCAGGGAGAACTTCGTTACCTGAGTAGGAATTTGTCCAAGAATGGGGTTGACACTCTTATTCTTACAGAAGTTAAATGATGTTAAGTGGCCAGAACCCTGGTTTTGTCTTTTACTCAGAAGACAGCCCTTCAAATAGACCCATGGCTAGGGCTCCTAGGTGTTAAGGTAACACAAATTAATAATAATAAATGACCAATGCCTTCTGTTGAGTCTCCTGTTTTTAACTTTGTACAGCACCCAGAATGCCAACTGGGTGCTTAATAAATAAAGGATGAATCAGGGTGCGCAACAGATGCTTCCATAATCACCTTTTAGCGAACAGCATCTGTTCCTGAAGGGAATGCTAACTGCTGGTGTGAGAGTTGCCAACAACTGTAAAAGGGGGCAGCAACGTGGATCTTCTGTTAGCTACCATGGTCCTAAGAAATAAGATTTCTTTCACTAACCATTTGTTCCTAGCTGGAGGCGAGTGAGAAAACTTAAGAACAAAGCGACTAACACTTCCCTTCTCCTTTATGTTGCAGGTTGCCAGGTCACAAGGGAGAGGCATTTTTCTGTTCCGAAAACTCAAGGATGTCATTGACTGGAGGAAGGTGAAACGTGTACTTTCTCTTCTCACACCACCAAATTTTTTTGTTGGGACGGTTCACCTAGAGCAGAGGTCACCAAAGTGTGGGGCATGTCCCGCTATGGGAAGGTGGAGGACCATCCAGGGGAGCATGGCAGGGCCTGGACTAGTTCCCCCGGGGGGCAGGGATGGAGTGCAACCATTCCCTCCCTGACCCCAGCTCTGCTTCAGTCTGGCTCCCAGCAGCATCCCTGGTTTCTGGCCCCACGTGCCCGTTCCCCCAGTCCCAGCCTTGGCTGGCAGCTGTTCCTGGCCCAGGGCCAAGGCCGGGAGCAGAGCACCTGGCCGTGCGCTCAGCTGCTGGCCCCCACTGCAGCCTATTTGTGGCTCCACTCCTGCTCCCAACCCACCCCAGCTGCAGCCCCAGCCTCGGCCCCTTTCCCCTTGTCCGTGTCCCCCAGCCATGGTCCTGCTTCTGGCCCCGGCTCAGAAGGACACTGACAAGGGTAAGTGGGGGGTGCAACCCTCAAAAGTTTGGGAACCACTGACGGAGAGCTTTGGTCTTCCAACTGTAATTTTATCTATGTACCTTTACTAGTCACTTACTGTCCCCATCTACAGCTTTCATATATAACACTTACCACCATCCACCAGAATTACAACAGATTTTCTCACTGTCCAACAAAACAAAAGGTGGGATGTTTTGTCATTGATCTGAAATCTAAAACTGGGATGGATTGACTGGAGAATCCTGTGAGTGCTTGTGATTTGATTTTTCTCCTCATTCAGTCTTGTCCACGGAGAAGAAATAACTTGTTTTATTTTGCAGGATGGGGTCCGTACAGATGATCAGAAAGATGAAACTCAAGTAGAGAATTATGTAGCTCAGTGCTATATTGAAAACCCATATTTAATAGGCGGTAAGATGCTTGTTTCAGTCTGTATCTGCCTGATATGTGAAGGGAGACACTCCACCTATGATGTTCCTGTCACTTAGGGAGGGAGATCCCCAGATCACCTGTCTGATGAAGGTTAAGACTTTATATGGTCAGTTCTTGCCTGAAATTAGCTATTTATGGATTTCAGTGTGAATTGTAGAATGCTGCACATAGTCAGTGCTGCTGGTGTGGTAGTCTAGTGGTTCTGCCCCAAAAGATTTTGAGAATACAGAGGTGATCCAATGAACAAAAATTAGACTTAATTCAAGTCCCACACATTAAAGATAAGTCCAGCCCCACTGTCATATGGTGGCAGGTTACTCTCTAAAAGCTTGTCTTCATACAACCAGGCACCAAAAAGTTTTAGCGTAAACCTTTTGTTGTTTTGGTGTAAGTCTGTATGTGGCCACTTATTTTGGATCAAGAGCATCCTACTGATTTAAATTGTCTTAATCTGAAATTCATGTCCACACACAGACTTGTACCAAAACAACAAAAGGTGTGACTTAAGACCCATCTAGTTCTTTTGGTGCGTGGCTGTGTGTAGATAAGTTCTAATTTGGGTTTTTGTAACACTAGGTATGGCTTAGCAATATAACATAGTGAAATTTATGCTACATATTTCTCTTTGATTCACAGGTCGAAAGTTTGACTTGAGAGTTTATGTTCTAGTGATGTCTGTAAGTGCAAAGTCCATTTTATTTTTATTACCATGACTGGGCTGGATTTTCTTGCTATTCACCCTCAGTTTCTCTCTCCCCTTTCTCTCAGTACATCCCGCTGAAGGCCTGGTTATACCGGGATGGCTTTGCTCGCTTTTCCAACACACGCTTCACTCTAAGCAGCATAGATGATCATTGTATCCTGACCTCTGCTTGTGTGTTACAGGGCAGTTACTAAGGAATGGAATCTACCATTTTAGTATTTTGGGAGGTTGGGGGTGAAGAAGGGATCCAGAAGAACAAGTACCCTTATCTCCTGACTTCTGGAGACTTACAGAATTCTCACCCTCTGCTTTTGTTTCTCACTGGCTATTCTGCTGTCATCTTGTTTCACTCTCACCTTCTGTTACTGGAATACTGGTGTCAGTGAATCTCCAGAAACGTCAGTCAGCTAGGGCCAAACGTGAGAGATCAGTCCCACTTTCGTAGTACAGGTGCACTTATTGCAGCCTGCTTTTTCCATGGATTCATGGAGTTTAAGGCCAGAAGGGTCATCTAGTCTGGCCTCCTGTTTATCACAGCTAGGGCTTCGTGTCTGTCACGGAGGTCACGGGAAGTCATGGATTCCGTGACTTTCCGCAACCTCTGTGACATCTGCGGCGGCCAGTGTGGCTCCAGGGACCCCCAAGCAGCTGGCTCCAGGGCCAGCTGCTCTGGTGGCCCCAGGGAAAGCCACACCGGCTGCTGCTGGAGTGGCTCTGAAGCCAGCCATTCGGGCAGCCACGCAGCCAGCCACACCAGCTGCTGCTGTAGTGGCCAAGGGGTCAGCCACGCCAGCTGCTGCTCAGGCAGCCCCAGGCAGCTGGCCCTGGGAACTGCCTGAACAGCAGTCCCAGGGGCAGCCAGAACAGCCACTGCTCTGAGACCCCTGCTGCTGGTGCTGCTGCCCCCCCAGTAGCGGCTCCCCAGGCGCCTGCCATCAGTAGTGACCCCCACCCCCAAGGTTTAGACAGGGGTAGTTATAGTATAAGTCATGGACAGGTCACGGGCCGTGAATTTTTGTTTACTGCCCATGACCTGTCCATGACTTTTATTAAAAATACTCATGACTAAAGCGTAGCCTTAATCATAGCCCATTACATTTCACCTAGCTACCCCAGTATTAAGCCCAATAACTTGTGTTTAACTACAACGTAATTTGTATTTGGCTAAAATTAAGCGTATTCTTCCACAAAGGCATCCAGTCTTGACTTGAAGACATCAAGAGAGAGAATCTATCACTTTCCTTAGTAAAATATTTAGTAACTTGCTCATTGTGGCTCAGTGTGATCAAAAGGTGGGTTGCTTTAATGAGGCAATCCAGAGTGGGTCTCCCAGATTCTTGGGCACCGGTGCTCTGCATGGAGGTTAGGTTGCATTCCCAGGAGAAGAGCTTCCATGTAAGTCCATCACAAGAGCCAGTGGGGGTTAAAACTTGCTCTGACTTTGTTACTAGTTGTTCCAGATTTCCATTTTTATCCGTATTTATTTTCTCTTAATCTTCACCAAGATGTCTCCCTGCAGTGGTGGGTATAAGCTCCACAATTAGGGAAGGGAGGAGAGATTCATTGGCATAAGGAGCACAGCAGACTGGTTTAGGACCCAAATTCAATTTCTAATTATTTAGGGTGTCATTTTCTGTCTCCATGATCCTTATCTCCTCCTCATGCCAGATGTGCATCTCACCAATGTAGCAGTGCAGAAGACTGCACCTGACTATGATCCAGAGAAGGTGAGTAAAAACTTACTGGCTATTTCAATTGACCCAGCCTGTGTCCAAGCGCACACACTATGCTGCATAGTTCAGGGAATGCAAGCAAGTAGCTGTTCTGGCCTTGTTGTTCCAGCTACTGTGCAGTGTGTATGGCAGGTTGGTAGTCCCTGTATGGACGCTCTGCCTTGGCTGTCCTCTGATACCCGATGTATGTGTTCATTGATGGATGTTTCAGGAGGTCCAGTGAGTGAGAGCTGTGCTCTAAACTGTTCCATTACAACTGTGCACTGCTTTGTGGTGTTGAGCATTTTGACCCCACAAGTAATTAATTTTTGGATAATGCTAGTCAGAGACCCGGACTTGTAGTGCTTAGCATTCACTGCTATTACCACAGCTATAAGATGAGCTTAGCATCTTCAGAGGTCATCTGTGATTGCTACCCCTTTTTCTGAGGGACCTGCAGTTGGAACAAAGAAAAAATCTTAAACAAATGAGATCAGCTTTTGTCATAGTATAATTCCCAAATCTGAACCTTAGCGTCCAAAAGATGGGTACTAGCATGAATTCCCCTAAGCTTAATTACCAGCTTAGATTTTGTAGCGCTGCCACCAATCAGGAATTTCGGGGCCTGATACCCCCTGGTCCCCCCATACCCTTCCCTGGGGACCCCCAAGACCCAGATTCCTTGAGTCTCAAAACAAAGGGGAATAAACCATTTCCCTTCCTCCTCCTTTCTTTCTCCCAGCTCTTTCCCGCCCTGGGTACACTAGGAGACCACCGTGATTCAATTCGTTGAATCACCCCTTCCTCCTCCCTTCTTCCCCGAAGAGAGATACAGAGATAGACGCCGAGAGCAGGTTTTTCTTTCCTCCTCCCTTTCCTTTCTCCTACCAATTCCCTGGTGAGTGCAGACTCCCTTCCCTGGAGTCTTACAAAAGATAACCAAAAAATCAATTAGATTCTAAAAAAGAGGAAAACTTTAATAAAGAAGGAAAAACATAAAAATTGTCTCTGTAATCAAGATGGTAAACATACAGGGTCTTTTATAGCTTATAGACAATAGAAAGAAGTTTTCTCCAGCAGAAACACAATTTAAGCTACTTCCAGCAAGTACACATTTGCAAATGAAAAAAAACAAGTTAAAAGACTATAACCGCCTTTAGTACTTACTTACTATTCTGAATAGATAAGAGACTGTAGCAGGGAGATTGGCAGAAACCTGGCTGCACCTCTAGTCCCGTCCAGGACGCAGAGAGAACAAAGCCAAACCCAAACACACACAAAGGCTTCCCTCCACCCGAGATTTGAAAGTATCTTGTCTCCTGATTGGGCCTCTGGTCAGGTGTTGCAGGTCACTGTTTGTTAACCCTTTACAGGTGAAAGAGACATTAACCCTTAGCTATCTGTTAATGACAGCTTTAAATATTCTTTGAATCTGAGATAGTTACAAGTTCATAGAAACAAAGGCTTGCATTGAACTTTCCATTTTATATGCTTCTCCTCTAAATCTCTAGCCTAATATTTCTTGGTCCTTTGGAAAGGGAAGTCCTAGATGTGTGTGCTGTGAAACTCTGATGGAAAGAGAAGGTAGGATACCACTCCCAGTCTTGAGATTAAATATTCGTTCAAGCAGAGACTGCAGTTTCTCTCTAGACTAAGGTTAAATTATTCCTTTCCAAGATGCACTGAGAGGAGTAACATCTGATTCTGGGTGTTTGGCTTCTTATCCAGAATTGTCCTTTGACTGTAGAGAATATTGAGTGATTATTTCAGGTAGTCAAGGAAATGCATGGTCACATATGTAGAAACAGCTTGTTACAGTTGTCTTTGCACGTGTTAGGGCTGCAAGTGGATGATTCAGCGGTTCCGACAGTACCTGACTGCTAAGCATGGGGCAGAAGTGGTGGAGACTCTTTTTGCAGAAATGGACAACATTTTCATCAAGAGCCTACAGAGTGTTCAGAAAGTGATCATCAGCGACAAACACTGTTTTGAACTGTATGGATACGACATCCTGATAGACCAGGATCTCAAGCCGTAAGGATGTTAGTGAGCATACAGGTGGCACACAGTGAATGGAAGGCTGCCTAAACAGCTTAGCAATGGCCAGTGAAGGGAGATTCACTGGAAACCCGCTGCTAACAACTCCTCCAGTAACTATGTATTACAGCAGCACACCCATGAACAGTGAGATTCAGCCAAGCACAAGTATTAGACTGATAGGACAAGATATTAAGTACACTTGCCATAACCTCAAAAGTAATTACATGAAGTGTTGGCTACAAGGCAGCCTTCATTACAGAGTTTTAGACTGTAGTGGGGTACTTCTCCTGTTGAAGACTTTGGGGAACAGACTTCCCAGGAATCTGAGAGATTGTACCAAGAAATCATACATTCAAAGTTGTTCAACTTCGATTTTTATAAAAAGAAATTCTCACAATGTGACTGCTAGAAACAATTCAATTGTTTTTTAAATATACATCAATTAAAATGTGCTTTTAAACATATAAACCTCCTTCTGCAGTGTTTGCAACCAAAATATTGCAACACTGGGAACCTGAAAGTAGTACAGGCTTTCATTGCAGAAGTAAGCAAAGAGCAGCAAAAGCAACACGATTAGATTTTTAAGATTTTCAGTTTTAATCACATAAAGAGCTATTAGTGACATTGATAGGGAAATTTGTATAACGTATGATTTAAGTTGAAAGTGCCACTTTAAGCGTCCTCTCGTTTCTTCCTCTTCCTCCCTCTAACAATGTGTGGTAGCCACCTTCTAGTTACAACCCTCAGTGGCTTGTCAGCATCAGTCTGATGTCTCTGTAGTGCCACTGGGGACAGCTTTATTTAAAGTGAGCTAATAAACACTGCTCAACTGTGGTCTTGGGTAACAACCCAAATTTGTACAAGCTAGTCTGCTGTAGGCGTAGCTTCAAACCAAACTACTGCTTCTGCAGTGACAACCTGCACAGAACGAGCTTGTGTAACTTCCACTGATTAAGAAACAAATCAAGTTGAGGTGAACTGGGCTGAATCGCTGTGATGTAACTATAATACTACAGTTTGCCACAGTACTTACTGGGTACTTCCAGATCCACGTAGCCATATTGCGCAGTTTGTTAGGAAACTACTTCCAAGATACATTCACATCCCTGCACTGAGGAAAGGGTTCATACTGACCCTGTGATTTATTTATTTATGGGGCGAGGGGGCAGTTGTTTCATCTAGCCTTTAGTTTTACTTGTATACTTTTTAGGGTGCTGGAGGGGCTCTCTCTTTATTACAGTTGAGCTCAGAATGTTCTTTGACTGTGTATAGGAATGATATTTGGAGTTAGATTTCCTATCACTTCACTCCCTCCTCCCTGCTCTCCAGCAGTGCCATGAGGTTTCCATAGATAGGCATTTCTGTTAGGTGGACAGATTGCTTAGCTGTCTGCTTCCCTCTGATTCACTGCTGTTCTCTTTACAGCTGGCTTCTTGAGGTTAATGCTTCTCCCTCCCTCGCTGCCAGTAGTCAGGAGGACTATGAGCTCAAGTGTCACCTTCTCAAGGACACTTTGCATATTGTGGACATGGAGGGCAGGTGGGTGAAAAAACAAGTTTACTGCTCTCTATGAGTCTTACCAAAGTGCGTAAAATGTATCTGAGCTAGTCCCCTGGCTTCTGTAGGCAAACTATCCTACTCAAGGCTACAGGTTTGTCATGCTGTCCCAGGAAGCTTGCCTTGCATCATTTTATGATGGACTGTGCAATTGTGCTAACCCAAGGTATTCATAGTAAATAGCTGCCCATTGCAGCTCTCAGCTGTCTGGTTTTCTCCCTGATCTGCACAGGTTTCCAGCCAACATGCGGACAGTGAATCAGATAGCTACACAGCCATGACCCATGTACTTTAACACCTTGTATTTGATATTGCAGGCTGACAGGGAAGGAGAAGCGTATTGGGGGCTTTGACCTGATGTGGAATGATGGTCCGGTCAGTAGAGCAGAAGGGAATGTGGATACACCAGTAAATGGAAGCTTCCTGGCAAACACACATTTAGGTACTTCACTCATACACAGGTGGCAGGGCATCCCACTCAAGGTCTTTAACTGTTTAAGACATCATCAAAAGTGAAAAACATACTTTTCCCTCAAAAGTAAAAGGACCAGGTGTGAATTATTACATAGTGCTAGCAGAGTGTAGTACTCATGTGAGGTTAAGTGTGAGGGTGTGAATATTTTCCAGTTGTGGAGTGTTAAAAGCTGATGTGAAGGCAGGAGTTAGATTTCTGGAACTCCTTACCACGTGAGCCAGCACAGGCATTCTTCATCTGCCAGTTCCTTTTAAAAACTATTCCCAAAGGTCCCTAATACAATTGTTACAACTGTTTATTGTGCACATTTCTAATGTTGGTTGCATATGCTTGTTTAATAGTCCATAGTAATGCCCAGTTCAATCAGGCAGAAAGCACCTATTAAAAGTTTTCACACAGCACTAAGTAGTTAAATATGCCTTCAGTATTTTCTCTGGCTGTAGCTCCATGCTAACTGATTGGAGCACAGCTTTGTCTGAAAGCAGGCAATTATCTCTACTCTTCACCCTTTCGGGGGACTAAGTCATATGTCACTTTGTTAATGCTTTCATTTCAGGCTACAACAATGACAGGAAAAAACAGCTGAAGCAGCTCTTCAAACCTCTTCATACCCAACAGAAAGTTTAATGCTGATCCAGAGCATGAGGCAAGAGAAGTCACTGAGGATTGAGCTCTTTCACTCCCTCAACCTCATATTGTACAGCTGCCATTCTCATTTGTCTCTGGACAGTTTCGCTGCCTCAGCATATGACTGCTGGCCATGTCTTGGTTCCTTAGGATTTTCCCTGCATGGGAATATTAGTTAACAAATGAATCCCGTTCATAAGCCAGAGCAACAATAGAAGTGCGTTGGCTTTTAACTTGGACATGATGCAATCAGGTATTTTGGTTATGTTTTGTTGTGGTTGACCAGTTCTTCAGTAAAGAATTAATCTGTTTTGTTCCACAGCGCAGGCTGTAACAAGGCTGTCAACTGGCTACTACATACAACTATAGATCAGCTGTACATGCCACATTGCAGACAAAAAGCACTCCTATCCATCACTGACTCTGTATACATTGCAATGGATATGAATAAAATATTTAATGCCTCAGTGCTGTTAGGAATCCAGAAGTGCTGCTTCACTGGTCCTCAATTTGAGGTTATTGACATGAGTAGTTTTCCTTTAAAGTGTAAGCTGTAAAAGGGGCTATACAGACTCTACTCAGTAAAATGGAAGCTTTTAAGAAAAGTGGGCATTTGAGCCTCCTGCTGCTACTACTATAGAAACATGTCAGATCGTAAGACCTGTTGCCATGATACAGTAACAATAACCTTACCATTGTATTTTATGAAGGCACTGAGAGTGGCTCCACTATGCTGGTTACATTAAGAGGACTGTTATAATGAAGGGATTTAGTACCTTTGAGATAGGAAAAGTAATGTTATCACTCTCTTACAAAAGAGATGTAATTTTCTGGAAAGCTACAGGTGATGCTAATTCACTAATGGGAATCATTTTTAACTTCTAAATCTGAAAGTTAAACTGAACAGGGCAGTGAATACTGGTGTGTTTGTGCCTGCCTAGCTGGCTGGGAAACTGTCTGAGAAGCTAACCATTACAGTTGTTCTGTTTAAAGTCTAAACACCGGGTGCTCAGAGCTGTTCACCCAATCCAGCAGGAGGCTGAGTGCTAGACAAAGATGTAGGGTCAGCTACAGTTCTCTGTGCTAAGCGTACAAAATTTGCCAAAACAGATGCAGTTGTTTCACTGGCTTGCCAGCTATGCCTACTCCCCAGCCCTCAACTTTAAACCAGTGTTTTAAACTAAAATTCCCCACCCAAAACCATTTTCACTAATTTAGGGCACACTTTTAAGCAATGCAAACACTAAAAATGAAAAAAGAATTAAAGTGATTCTGGTAGGCCCCAAAATCCCTTTGCTGTATTTAGAGGAAATCAAGTTACCACCTTATCTCTGACTTTTTCAAAATTAAATAGCAATAAGAAGACATAACACACCTACCACTGTCTGCACTATTGAAGCGATGAAATATGAAGGGGAGCTGCTCATGGTGGAATCACCTTAATTCTTTTCCTTTAGTTTTTGCATTAACTGAAAAGTTGTTTTTGTAGACGATATTAATATATGATTAATATTTACTAAACTAAAAACGTTACCTGAGCTAGTGTGGGGAAGAAAACCTTCATTTCTAAGGAGAGGACAGCAGGCTTTTCTTGTCACTGTATGTTCCTCTTCCCCAGGCTTATGCACAAACATATGCAGTCATATTTACCATTTCATTAGCGCAATTAGGAACAAAGGAATTACTAGACATGGGATTTATCTAGTACGCTATCCTGTTGCCAGCAGCAGCTGCTTCCAACTGCTTCACAGAAAGGTTCAAGAAAACCTGCCGTAGGCAGTTACGGGATAATCTACCCCCAGGGAAGTTTCCTCCTAATTCCCCATCATACACACACTCCTCCGTCTCCACTCCAAATAATTGGAATTTGTCTGAAACACAAGGGTGTAATTTTTTTAACACTACTATAGCTCTGGCGAGTCTTGTTATCCACCAATGTTTAATCCTTTTTTGAATTCTGCTGTTAGCCTCAATGGTATATTGTAGCAATGGGTTCCATGGGCTAATTGTGTGAAAAGTATTTCCTCCTTTTTATCAGTTTTGAATTAATCATTTATCAATTTAATTGACTAGCCCCTTGTTCCTGTATTGATACAGGCTGAGTAGAGACACCTAGTCTCTCTTCTCTAGACCATTCATTGGTTTGCATAGTTCTGTCCCCTTCCCTAATGCAAACAATCCCACTTCTTCCAAATCTCTTCTTACAAATTTAGACACAGGATCCTAGCTCAGAGGTACGCCCTTCAGATTAACAGGCACTCAAGTATCTATTGTACACTTAGGAAAATTCCTGGGGTTTTTTTTAAGTGTACAGTTTAATTGATTCACAGTTCTCCCACCACAAGCTTACACAACTCAAAGTTTCTTTATTTATTTTTTGAAGACACTATAGATTCACAGTTCTATTCCTCCTACTCCCTTCCCTGGCAATAGAATGCACTAGCTGTGGAGCCAAGTTACAGAAGTTCATACATAAAAGAGATGCAGTTAGGAATGTCCTGCTCCTCTGATTCTGAGAATGTCACTCCCACCCCAGGGATGGCAGGCTGTCAAATAACTAAAAGGGCCAGTGTTCTAGCACTTGTCTCTGCAAATTGCAGTGTCTAATCCATGACTAACACTGGAGTCGAATGATTCCTACCATGAAAAGATTTCAGAAGCCAAATGGTTCTTAGGAAATGTACCACTTGAGAGATACCAGGAGTAAATATGTCTTCACAAGAAATCTGGGGATTGTCCACAGATTTTGCACTGTGAGTGAGTCTGAATGCACCTTATCAGCAACACTGAAGTCTCTACGATGAAGGTCTAGTTTCGTCCTTCCAGTATCTGATTGATTGCTCTCATTTCCTCATGGGTCATGGAGTTCAAGTTAAATCCTTTCAGCTCAGGTTTACCTGAGGAAGAACAAGCAGGAAATAAAGATATTATTAAAAAGCATGCTCACTGGTGCCTGGTGAGAGTTCCGTAAACAACTGCCAGTACAAGTAGTCTGGAGAAGCCACTGCTGTATCTGGCTGCAGATTTGTTCCCATAGTCATCACTGACTGAACTACCAGCCATTGGAAACAACTGATAACACGTTAGTGGTGCCCAGTGGGGTCTGCAACAGAACAGTCCCAGGCACGTGCACAAAACTGGGCAAATATGGGGCTTTTGCTGTAAAGAGAATGGAGGGGAGTTATTCTCGGAATATAGTTAATGGATTTTTGGACCTCTTCCCTCCACCCCTCACCTGATTTGTGCTCCCAATGAAATGTTTCCTGACCCTTTTCAAATACCTTGAGCTTCAAAGAGACGGTTGACCTTCACTCTCAGCTCTTTCCGAAGCTGGTTTATTTCCTCGTCCAAGTGCTCCTGATCTGAGAAGATAGTGATGATGATGATAATGAAGCATCCTTGAGTACAACTTAAGGCAACATCAGCTCTGAGTGAAGGGGAACTCTTCCCTGCTGCCTGTTCCTTGGATTCTCACTCTCACTAAACTTGCTGCATTTGTTGTGTAATATAGAAAAAACTAGGTAAACAGTTCTCTTTGTGCAGAATATGCTCCTGCCAGATACTCCCTTCCAGCTCAGTATAATGAATTGAATGGTAAGAGGAACAAGGTTCTGGAGCCCAAACAAGTTCATTTGTAACTGCATTACAACCTCTCAGAAAAGATACGCCATGTCAGTACTGGGAGCCAAACCGGAGGTTTCTTAAAAGTAACCATAAGCTCTCTGGGGCAGGTACTGTCTTTTGTTTGGGTGGAGAGGTGTGGGAATGTACAGTAACTAATCATCAGGCCTCTGGGCACAACCACAATACAAACAGTTAATACTTCTAAACCCACCCGCTTTCATAGATTTTAAGGACAGAAGGGCCCATTATGATTTTCCAGGCTGACCTCCTGCATACTGTACTCCTGGGGGGACTCTGTGCCAAAAAATTCAAAATTCTGCATATTTTGTCAAAATAATGCAATATAATCACACCAGTTTCAATGGTTTTAGTCATTTATTCAAACTACAATACAGAAAAAAGTCACAGTAACTATTCAGCATTTCCTAAACACTTGAAAATTAAGTTACAAACACTTGGTAACCAATACCATGCATTCCAGTTATAATCCTGGATTTTCATTTAAATTACAGAACACCAAACAGGAAAAAAAAGGTAGAATGTCACTTTAAATTGCTCAGACTTTCACACATGAAAGTCATACAGTTTTGCTGCTAACCATTGTCCTGGACCTGGCTGGGTACTTTGGGAAGTGCTTGGTTCTGATTGTCCTGACATTTTATTGACTGCTTGGTAAATGTTTTATTTTCCCTCAAAGTCTTTTTTTCTTTAATAGGTAAGTAAAATAAATCCTGAGCTGTAATCAAACCCCATTGTGCCACTTTGACACAGGAAAAAAGGTGAGAAAGCACATAGATCTTTCTAGCTGAGGATTCCCTTACTGTCATTTAAAAGAAGACTCCTTTACATCACTTTGGCAATGTAGAGGCCTTAAAACTTGCAGATTTTAATGCTCCTGGAGGAACTGAATGAACTCAGGCAGGCTGCTTCATTTGTGCCTCTAACCCGCCTCCTGCATAATAAAAAGCCCGACCCTTACACACCAGGGAGCTGCAGTCACAAGTGAGAGGGATAGTCTCTCATTGGCACGCAGGTACACCTAGCCCTGCACCCCCTCCCCACAACGGTGATCACGCACGCCTGCCCCAATCTCTGAGGCTGCTCCAGACACGCTGGAACAGATGTGCTGCCTGGGCTGCTAGGGAAGAGGCACATGTCCCCTGGCAGATTTTTTTGTGTTTTTCTGCCGGGGGGGAGGGGAGAACAGAAAAATGCAGGCCATATGAATTCTGCGCCCCCGCATGGGCACAGAATCCCCCCAGGAGTACAGGCCAGAACATTTCACCCAGTTACCCCTGTACTGAGTCCAGTTTTAAAATGTGCCATCTTTCAATTTCATTGAATGCCCCTTTGTTCCTCATATTATAGAGGCAAGTTGATTGCAAGTTCCCAATCTACCTTTCTCACCCTTCCTTTTTAGGTATACTTTATCAATCCCCTCTCTACCAAGGTGGGGAACAAACTCATCTTCCTTTCATAGCAGAGATTTTCCTGTCACTCATCTCGGAAGCCCCTCTAATTCTGCTGCATTCCCTTTGATATGTGGTGGCCCATACCGCACACAGCATCAAAGGGAAGGTGCCCCAATGATTTATAGAATGGTATTCAGAGATTTTCCATATTATTCTCTAGCCTGTTCCTTACGCATCCTAACACCATTTGCCTTCCTCACAGTTGCTGCACAGGACTTGTAGAACACCACGCAGTGATGCTCAGGTTTTCTTCCTGAGCAGTGACAGTTAATGTACATCCCAGTGAAATGTATGAGGGGTTCAAATGATTCCCTCTAATGTGTATTTGTCACTGAATTCCATCTGCCATTTTGCTGCCCAGTTACCTAGCTTGGCTGGGTCCCTCTGAAGTTCCTCAACAGCACTACTCCCTCACTGCTTTGGTCTAATTTGCTCTTGTACAATTTATACCCACCTCTTAAAATATTAATTTACCTTTTTGCATTTAATCTCCTAATTCCGTAGTAAAGAGTATAAAGGTTGCACTGTTGAACACTCAGCACATGGACAGAGGCCACCTCACTTCACAGCCAAGTTAAGTGCCTCTTCCTCTGAACTGCACTCAAGGAAAGTTGTGCTGCCCTTTGGAAAGTATATGCAGGGTACATGGCTCACAAAGCAGGTTGACATGAGGTAAAGCACTGAACTGGGTGTCAGGAAACTTCACTTCTACTCCTTGCTCTGCCACTGACAAGCTACTTCCCTGCTCAGTGCCTCAGTTTCCCCATCTGCAAAACACAGGTACTGGTACTTAACCTTCTCTCTAAAGCACTCTGAGGCCTAGGGATGAGAGGTGCTATCTAGGAGCTAAGCTTCCAGGCAGTGGTGAGAATAAAAGCTCTGTATGTAAAAGCTCCAAGTCAGTAAAGACAGACTGGCTCAGCAACCAAATTAGCACAAGTCCCATACTTCTGACACAAGACACCTGTGTATGTGTCCAAGCATGTGCAAAAGAAACTTGTTCAATACTGGCTGATGCTTGAGAGTTTACAAGCAGGTTTTAGAAATCTGGCATCTGGCTTACCTTTCTGAATCATTTCCTTAGTCTTTGATTTTGGAAGCTGAATAAACATGTTTCCAAAGCAAACCATTGCTTTATCTGAAAACAGAAAGACAGCCTGTTTAGATATTTTCATAATGAAACATGCTCCTCCGCATCCTGCTGGGTACAAAATAAATGCAAAAATCTAACCAGCAGGCTAGCTTTTGTAGACCCCTCTGTGCGCCACAACAGTCAGCAGAATAGTTTAGGTGTGTGTCTAAGAGCGAATAAGCAAGATGCAGTCTCATGGAACCTGTCCAAGAGCAAGTCGGTCACCATAAACATTCTACCCATTCAGTCCAGAGTAGAAAGATAAACATTTGGTTTCCAAAAACCCTTCTTTTGCTTCAACACTCTGAAACGATACAATATTTACTACAGAGATCAGGTAAAGATAGCCATTTTAACCTGCAATTCTACTCTGAGACGTGACTAAAGATGGCATCGTTCCACGTTTATTGTCTGTAACGTCCTAATCCATTCTGCTCAGTTTATAAATTATAAATGTTCTTCTAACTACCAGCTCTTTAAAACTAAGTTGGGTTGTTTACGTCAAAGCTGGGTTCTTTCACCATTCCAGTGAAGAGTCTGCCATCAGGTCTTAGTTAATAATTCTGTTGCTGAAGTGCAGAGCAGAACAGTTTCCAGCTCATGTTCTCACAGCTGTGTTAGCCCACAGTGATACCAAGAGTAAATAGTTATGTTAGTCCACAAAGTAGGCAAATGTGACTGGGTACCCAGTAGGTGCAGATCAGCTGAGAAATGAAGGTACAATTTTGCACATTTACTTTTCATAGTACAAAGGAGCTTTAATTTTCTACTAGGTCAAGCTCTGTAATTGACCTGTCGCCAAATCTACTTCCACTCTGAGGCACAAACTTGCACAATCACATCCACAGCTGCAACTGTGTGTTTACCCTGCATGTGCTGTTTTGGAAATGTGGCCCTCCATCACTTTGCAGGCAGGGTGTGTCAATTAGAAAGATAACACAGCAACTTTGTGTTGGGCGTGTCAGAGAGCTGAAAGTTTCACAGATGTGAATAGTAGCGCTAACACTGGATTCCTCACCAGAAGGGTCTGGGTCCTTCTGCAAAGCCCTGAGAGCTTCTCGGTTCTGATTCCGCTTTAGATCCAAGTCCACAATCTGGAAAAGAGACACAAACATTCAGATGTCTCCGACCTAAGATGGAATCATAACTATTATGAGCTTGGTGAAGCCTTGTTTTGGGTTGAGTTAAAATCCCACTGAGAGCCATACGTCTGGACTCACCCTGCAATTAATGTAAGTGTATGCCCCTGCCTAAGACAAAGAGTGAGAGTCCACTGGGACTTTTGGGATGAGCTTGTTTTGGGGAGGAGTGTGGGATGAGCAGGTTAGACAAACACCCGTCAGGGATGGTCACTCTAGATCAGGGGTCGGCAACCTGTCAGAAGTGCTGTGCCGAGTGTTCACCTATTCACTGTAATTTAAGGTTTCACGTGGTCATACATTTCAGTGTTTTTAGAAGGTCTCTTTCTATAAGTCTATAATAGATAACTAAACTATTGTTGGATGTAAAGTAAATAAGATTTTTAAAATGTTTAAGAAGCTTCATTTAAAATTAAATTTAAATGCAGAGCCCCCCGGACTGGTGGCCAGGACCCGGGCAGCGTGAGTGCCGCTGAAAATCAGTTCGCCTGCTGCCTTCGGCACCGGTGCCATAGGTTGCCGGTCCCTGGTCTAGCTAACACTTAGCCCTGCCATGAGTGCAGGGGCCTGGCCGAGATGACCTCTCCAGGTCTCTTCCAGCCCCGGGGGACACAGGGGAATGGGGAACAGCCCAGGGCACAGGATGAGGCAGGAGCAAGCAAGGAGGCCAAGCCGCGGCCGGAGCGCAGAGCAGGGCCCTGGCAGAGCCGGGAGCAAGCGAGCTGTGGGGTCTGGTGGCTAAAGAGGCCGGGGCTGCCGGCCAGGAAGCTGCGGCTTGGAGCCTCCTGCGCTGGGCGCGGGGGGGGGGGGGGGGCTTCCTACCGGCCTTACAAATAACCCCGCACCCCACCAATCCTGCCTGGGGCCGCGACAGGGCCGGGCCGGGGCCGCTCGGCAGGGCTGGCTGCGAGGCCCCCGGGCCCGGCCCGGGCAGCCCCCGCGGTACCTGCCGCCGCCCCGCCAGCACCTCCTCCGCCAGCTCCTCCACCTCGGCCAGGTAGCGCAGCACGAAGGCGGGTTCCCGCGCCATGGCGCCCGCCCGTCCGCCCGCAAACCCGCCCGGCCGGGAACCGCGGCCCGCCGCCGCGCAGGCGCTAGGGAGCCGGGCGGGCCAGCGCCGCCCCTCGGCCCGGGGCCTCGGCTGGGCCCGCCCGCTCCTGCGGCGCCAGGGCCCGTTGGGCCCGCAGAGCCCCTTCGGCCGAGCCCCCGCCCGCCGCGGTGCGCGGGACTGCCGGGCCCTCGACTGCTGCTCCCCGGGGCTCCGCCGCAGGGCGCTCCGCTGCCGGCCGCCCCCGCTCCTCCCCGGGCACCCCACTCTGCTGCCCAGGGCCCCCCGCTCCTCCGGGGGCTCCCCCCGCTCCTCCGCGGCCGCCCCCTGCTCCTCCCCGGGCTCCCCCACTCTGCGGGGCTCCGCTGCCGGCCGCCCCCGCTCCTCCCCGGGCTCCCCCACTCTGCTGCCCAGGGTCCCCCGCTCCTCCGCGGCCGCCCCCCGCTCCTCCCCGGGCTCCCCCAGTCTGCGGGGCTCCGCTGCCGGCCGCCCCCCGCTCCTCCCCGGGCTCCCCCACTCTGCGGGGCTCCGCTGCCGGCCGCCCCCTGCTCCTCCCCGGGCTCCCCCACTCTGCGGGGCTCCGCTGCCGGCCGCCCCCTGCTCCTCCCCGGGCTCCCCCACTCTGCGGGGCTCCGCTGCCGGCCGCCCCCTGCTCCTCCGCGGGCACCCCGCTCTGCGGCCCAGGGCCCCCCTGCTCCTCCGCGGGCACCCCGCTCTGCGGGGCCCTGTGGCCCAGGGCTCCCCTCCTGCTGGCCTGGCCCCTTTCCCTGGGGTCTCCTGTGGAAGGTGCCCCCATGCTCTGCCCAAGGAGGTGTCACTGCCAGGCACGCCCCACTCCAGAGGGCTCAGTCCACCCCTCGCTGCAGTGCAGCTGCCTCTGGGGTGGGATGCAGCAGTTGTTTAAGGGCAGCTAGTGGCGCTGCATAACAACTTGGGGCAGGAACTGGCAACGAATTCTGCCGTACGTTGGAACTCCCCGGGGGGTAGAATACAGTCACCCAAATTATTATGGACCCTGCACATTGGGGTTAACACAAAACTTACAAGTGCCATGGAATTGCTAATGCCCACCAAGTCCACTGTAGTTACTGATTTCCTGCTCCCCAAGTCCCACTCTGAGACCACAGATCCCATACGTCTGTAGATTGTTGATAATCCTAGATCACGGGTTCTCAAACTGGGGGTCAGAACCCCTTAGGGGGTCATGAGGTTATTACATGGGGGGGGGGTCACGGGTTGTCAGCCTCCTCCCCAATCCTGCTTTGCTTCCAGCATTTATAATTGTATTAAATACATTTAAAATGGTTTTAATTTATAAGGGGGGGTCACACTCAGAGGCTTGCTATGTGAAAGGGGTCACCAGTACAAAAGTTTCAGAACCACTGTCCTAGATGCTATGCAGTTGGATAATTCTTCCTTCTAATTCTGAACACAGCAGTATTGCGGATAACTTCAGCTCTCAGCTGAGATATGTGAACTGACTTGTTTCAAGAACTGAATAATATTTCTCTATGGAGAATGAAGACACACTGAATGGAATGGAGACATTCTGAGTACATTTGTAGGGGGCTTTGGTGTATGTGTGTGTGAGAGAGAGAGAGAGGGAAAAAAATCTTAGGTTAAGCTGAAGTCATGTTTATATGGCACAAATCACTTGAACTTAAACAAATATGTTTTAGAGAATTTCCAGCCCAAAAGAGGATGCCTTAGGTAAATAGCCTCTGCGTTTGAAATAATTGTGAGAAAGGGCAAAGGTATTGTTTGCAGGATAAGAGCAAAAATTGATGTCACTTACTTGCTGAGGGGTAGGGACTTGGCAGCATCCACCTCCATGCCTCTCCTGCTCAGTCATTGCCTGGACACCGCTGTGTTACCAAAATACTGTATAAGGGACTTCGCTGCAGAAATGAGAGCTGAATATTTAGCAACTCAGGACAGGGAGCAGTTTCTGTGAATGGGTGTCAGCACCACTCTTGATGAAGCAGCAACTCTGCTGCGTGAAAGAGTAAATGACGTTAATGTAATTAAACAGCAGCACTCAATTCATGAGAAGCACAAAATGCACAAAAGCAAAAAAAGTGAGAGATCAAGGCTTCTCCGAGACTGGTCCCTGCCAAGTCTCTGGGCAGTTGTCATTAAGATATTGAAGGCTCTTCCTAGCGTTAAGAACTACTTCAGTCCTCGGAATAATGCAACTTCATGTAACTGCAGAGTCCACTTCTGAACCTGTAGGAGAGCACTTCAACCTCCCTGGCCACACTATAGCAGACCTTAAGGTGGCCATCCTGCAGCAAAAAAACTTCATGACCAGACTTCAAAGAGAAACTGCTGAGCTTCAGTTCATCTGCAAATTTGACACCATCAGCTCAGGATTGAACAAAGACTGTGAATGGCTTGCCAATTACAGAACCAGTTTCTCCTCTCTTGGTTTTCACACCTCAACTGCTAGAACAGGGCCTCATCCTCCCTGATTGAACTGACCTCGTTATCTCTAGCTTGCTTGCTAGCACACACATATATACCTGCCCCTGGATATTTCCATTACATGCATCTGAGGAAGTGGGTATTCAGCCACGAAAGCTCATGCTCCAAAACGTCTGTTAGTCTATAAGGTGCCACAGGATTCTTTGCTGCTTTTACAGATCCAGACTAACACGGCTACCCTCTGATACTTGACACTTCTGAACTGTGTAAGTGAAAAGATTTTGCCAAAGAAATATATAAGGAAACCTCACTGAATCTGGATGTAAACCACTATTAATGATTGATTTGCATTAAAGGGTTTTTTTTTTTGCTGTGCTTGGAAATCGCTTACAATATTAAGATCCACTCTTGTCATGACAAGTGTCTGCAAGGGTGGGAAATATGTCGGTGGGAGGGCGCAAAACGTGTCCGCAAGCTGCATGGAAACTTTTTAAAGGCACCATAAGAGAAGCTCAACTTAAATGTCTACCCCAAATTAAAACACAGAGAACCAAAAAAGAGCCACCGTGGCTAAACAACAAAGGGAAAGGAGTGAGAGACAAAAAGGCTTCCTTTAAAAAGTGGAAGTTAACTCCTAGTGAGGAAAATAGAAAGGAGCATAAACTCTGGCAAGTGAAGTGTAAAAATACAATTAGGAGATCCAAAAAAGAATTTGAGGAACAGTTAGCCAAAAACTCAAAAAGTAAGAGCAATTTTTTTTAAGTCCATCAGAAGCAGGAAGCCTGCTAAACAACCAGTGGTGCCACTGGAAGATTGAGGTGCTAAAGGTCAGTTTTCAGAATGGAGAGAGGTAAATAGTGTGTCCCCCAGGGGTCTGCTTAGGGACCAAGCCTATTCAACATATTCATAAATGATCTGGAAAAAGGGGTAAACAGTGAGGTGGCAAAATTTGCAGATGATACGAAATTGCTCAAGATAGTTAAGACCCAGGCAGACTGCGAAGAGCTACAAAAGGATCTCTCAAAACTGGGTGACTGGGCAACAAAATGGCAGATGAAATTTAGTGCTGATAAATGCAAAGTGATGCACATTGGAAAACATCATCCCAAATATACATATAAAATGATGGGGTCTAAATTAGCTGTTACCACTCAAGAAAGACATCCTGGAGTCATTGTGGATAGTTCTCTGAAAACATCCACTCAATGTGCAGAGGCAGTCAAAAAAGCGAACAGAATGTTGGGAATAATTAAGCAAGGGACAGATAATAGGACAGAAATTATCATGTTGCCTCTATATAAATCCATGGTACGCCCACATCTTGAATACTATGTGCTGATGTGGTCACCCCATCTCAAAAAAGATATATTGGAATTGGAAAAGGTTCAGAAAAGGACAACAAAAATGATTAGGGATATGGAACGGCTTCCGTATGAGGAGAGATTAATAAGACAGGGACTTTTCAGCTTGGAAAAAAGATGGCTAAGGGGCGATATGATAGAGGTCTATAAAATCACGACTGGTGTGGAGAAAGTAAATAAGGAAGTGTTGTTTACTCCTTCTCATAACACAAGAACTAGGGGTCACCAAATGAAATTAATAGGCAGCAGATTTAAAACAAATAAAAGGAAGTATTTCTTCACACAATGCACCGTCAACCTGTGGAACTCCTTGCCAGAGGATATTGTGAAGGCCAAGACCATAACAAAGTTCAAAAAAGAACTAGATAAATTCATGGAGGTTAGGTCCATCAATGGGTATTAGCCAAGATGGGCAGGAATGGTGTTCCTAGCCTCTGTTTGCTAGAAGCTGAGAATGAGCAACAGGAGATGGATCACTTGAAGATTCCCTGTTCTGTTCATTCCCTTTGGGGGATCTGGCACTGGTCACTGTAGGAAGACAGGATACTGAGCTAGATGGACCCTTGGTCTGACCCAGCATGGCCGTTCTTATGAAATAAATGTTGTATCAACCAGGCAAGTTACTAACAACTTCAACAGAACTTTATTTTTACAGTGGAAACCTCTGTACCAAGATGCTGCTGCTGCACCCTCTGTAACTCTCACCCAACCTCCTCCCCTCTCTTTCCTGTTTCCTGTCCTTTCAGACTCCCAACAGCCAGTGTTCCCAGTTCTAATAATTACAAGCACATCTAAACACCACAATAAACTGTGGTGAAAGGGCACAAAGCAAACAGTGGTACCCCAGTGCCCACAAGCCCTCTAGAACACCAAGGAGTTAGTAGGGTAATTAAAGGGGAGAGAAGGTAAATGAATTCCTTGCAGCAGCCTTCCTAAAGCAGATGATGAGGAAATTCCTATCTCAAGGGCATTCTTTACAGGAAATCATAGTATGGCATGAAGAGAGCAAGAAGTCTCTGAGGAAGAGATTATGGAACAGCTCAAGTAACTTGAGTGCAGGGAGTCCCTAGAACCAGATGGCATTCACACAAGAGTTCTTAAGGAACTAAAACATGAGGCTGCCGTAAGGATCTGTGACCGATCCCTAACCAGGCTACTGAACCTGAAGAATGGAAATTCACCACTGTGATTATCTTCTTCCAAAGAGGAGCCAGGGTGCCAATGAGAATCACAGATTAACAAACCTCATGTCAGTGCTGGGAAAACTGAGTGTAATTTCCAAATAATGCATCATGTAAAAAAATGTAAAAAGAATACAGTCAAACCAGCACAGGTGCTGCAAGGGTAAATATTGCTGCTCTGACCTGCTAGAAATCTTTGGCAGAACTATTAAAATAATGGAGGAAGGGGGAATCGGGCAGATATAGTGTACTTGGATTTTCCAAAGCATTCTCCAAGGTCTTTCCAAGATGCTGTTAAAATAAATAGCCATGGAGTAAAGGGGAAAAATCCTGTTGGGATTTAAAGAGTAGCTAAGTGATAGGAAATAGTGTCGTAATTAACAGCTGTTTTTCATAGAGATAAAATGCTTAATAGTTGGAAATCATGGTGATCAGTGTTGGAATCAGTCTTAAATGTGTATGAAAGATTTGGTGGAAGGTGGGAAATGTGGAGTGATATTTTCTGATGACTGAAGCCTATGTAGATTATTAACAATTATCAAGGATTGTGAGGCTCTTCAGAAGGCATAAAACGGTGGTTTGGGCATCGCACTGGCGATGACATTTACTCATCTCCTCTCTTTAATTCAGATAAAGGGATGATGTTTTAATTGTGGTGTATGAAATACCAAAGGGTCTATTGAAATCCTGGTTTCAGACACTCATTTCCACACTGAACATTGGATGTGAGAACACAATGGCACTCAAAGCTGAAAGGCAGGAAATCTAAAATAATGGGATTTTTCTTCTTAACTCATTGTGCAATCAACCTACAGAACTCCTTGCAGAAAGAAGTGACAGTTGGTTACACCTAGTGACAGTTGCAGAAAGAATAGACTAATTTCCTTGGAGGATTTCAAGAAATCCATCACAAACTCAGTCTGACTAAAGAGAACGAATGAATGGAGTCTCACATCTGAGGGCATCTTGCAAGAGAATGGCTTCCATGCACATTTTGGAGAGGAGGGAACTCTCTAGGAAGCAGTTCTTGACTGGGCTTTCAGTAACAGAGCTGAAATGAGTGGATGTGTACAGGTGTAGTAGCAATCACGGGCCAGATTCTGCTGTTGGTCACGCTGGAGTAAAGGCAGAGTAATTCTACAGAAATCGACGGACTTACGCCACATCAACACCATTGTAACGGAGCGACATTTGCCCTGGGAAGACAAGAATCTAGACAGACTGGTAGTGAGGTCTGAAATGAGTGCCAAAGAAAGGAGAATAACTGTTTAATTTCAGTAGGATGCATTCTGAGAGACTCCATTAAGATTTGGTCAAAATTGAGAAGAAAAAGCAATGGAGGAAAAGGACACAAGAGGAAATGGAAATAACTGAAGGTAAATTACTGTATCCCCAAGTGTTCTCCATGCACCATACAGCTCAATAAATACCCCAGGAGCAGAAAAAGGCAATGGGAATAAACAAGGAAGTACAGAGAGTAGAGAGAGAAGTGCCCTCAAGGTCTAAAACATCAGGTTTTGGAGGAGGATGGGAGAGGCATAAGAGCAAAGGTAAGCAGGGCCGGCTTTAGGCCAATTCCACCAAGTCCCCTGAATCGGGCCCTGCGCCTAAGAGGGCCCCGCGCCCAGTGGCAGGGCCGCCAGGCGGTGAGGGGGGGCGGGAAAGTGGTCGAGAATCCCTTCCCTGGCGAGAGGCTCCTTTTTAATTTTTGCTCACCTGGCGCTGCTCCGGGTCTTCAGCAGCACTTTGGCGGCGGGTCCTTCGCTTGCTCCGGGTCTTCAGCAGCACTTCAGCGGCAGGTCCTTCAGTGCCGCTGAAGACCCGGAACCAGTGAAGGACCCGCCGCCAAAAACTAGGAGCGCTGCCTGGTGAGTACAAGCCCCACATGTTTTTTTATGGTTTTGTGTTTTGTTTTTTTTTAGTCATCCCTGCCGGGGCCCATCAGAACTGTTCGAATTGGGCCCCGCACTTGCTAAAGCCGGCCCTGAAGGTAAGAGTAACTCCCTGGTAGGAAGAGAGGATGGCGAATGAAGGGAAAGCTGCAGCATTCAGACAGAGTGTTTTAGTGTAAAAGGTAAAGGTGACTAAAAGGAGGAAATGAATCCTTGGTTGTAGATTTCACAAAGCAGGGTGAAGAGGGAGCATTTCTGGCATGTTCATGTTCCCATCCAGAATGCAGGGTGCAGCTCGCTTGACACTGAAATTAAAAGGGAATCAGAGACATTGGGGGGGTGGGGGAATGAGCAGCAGGTATAAGAGAAGAGTCCAGTCCTGCAAGCATCTACTCAGGTAAGTAATCCTATTGAAGGCAGTGCCACTGCTCACGTGGGTAAGGCCTGCTCCTGTGAAAGTGGATTTGCAGATTGAGATGTTTCTCTTGGAACACAGCTATGTGAATTTAACACAACCAGAGTCAATAGGCTTGTGCTTGTTCACATCAAAGCTGAATTTTGCTCTTTATTTTGGGAATAAGATTCCCCCACCCCCACCCCAATGGAGGCTATAGATCTGAAATAATTAGACAGGAAGGACAAACTGTGGGAGTAAGAGGGAGGAAGCTGGGGGCAGGTGAATGTAATCTAGGAAGGGGTACATCAATGAAGTTAAACGGAACTTCTGTGACTAGTCAATGCATGAAAATATTTACCAGGAAGAACCACTTGTGTATTTAGAACAAAAAGATATTGTGTGGTACAGCTTGCTTCCGCGAGACAAGAGCACACGCTAAGATGGACTTTCTAGCATCCTATGGAAACAGCTTTGTGTGACAGAACAATCATCTCACCAAAATCCTCTGCAGTATAGGCAGAAACCTGCCCTCATGTATAACCGTGCACCTCCACTTAGGTCCTGGGTGGGTGTAAATTTGATCCATGATTCTGAACACAGTGAAGACCCCACTAGAACCTTAGAAGGAAGACCCTGCTCCACGGCATTCAGATTCACTGTGCAAACATGCACAGACAAGACTAGGCGCTTACCTTTAAAGGACCCTCTTTCAGTTGAGCAGAAGGTCAAGAATACTCTGTCCAGAGCTGGACCAATCTGTTGTGCCATCACCTCTGCCACAGAGCTATTCTCAGTGGCTACACACATCACTCACTGGTCATTTACAGCTGATCCATGAGGACATGAAGAAGAGGGACTGATCCGTGATCATGACTTGCCCCTGCTTCCCCCCACATCAGGCCTCAGTTTGTGCTCACGCTCACACACACAGAGTAACTTTTTAGATGAAAGCCGATTGCTTCTCCACATGTCTCTGCAGCTGTAAATAATTTATGCTTTGTCATAAATAATCCCCCTTTCTCCTCACCCCCGAGCAGTGCTCACTGAGCTTTGCTGCTTTCTAACAATACACTCATGTCAGGCAGATGGGCTCATTAATAACAGAGGGTTGGCTGTTGTGTGGTTTTTGTTTTTTTTTAACAATCCGTAATAAAGAGAGCATTAGAAGACACAGCTGATGAGATCAAATTTCATTCACTGCAGCTAGGCTGCTCTGTCAGAGCTCAGTCGGTTATCTGCTGCTGACAGTTCCCTAGGGGAAGGGGATCTATCTGTGAAACGGGGCAGCGCCTACCAATAATTCAGAACCTGCATTAATGAAAGATGCAGTGATCTGCACTAGGAACTGGGCTTCATTCATTGTAAAACCTGCCTGATTACACACATTCAGTGAGTCAGTGACAATAAATCTAGCATTGAATGGAGAAGTCGGAGGGGGTGCCCAACCATTGCACCTAGTGGACCACACTGGTAACTTGCCAGGACCTTGAGGACATCATATAGGACCTGTATTTAGACCTTCAGACATTTTAAAATGAGAACTACATTCACATGCTCGTACTGTTCCTTTGTACTGGTGTTTGGAACATCACTAGCAATTGCTGCTTGTTTGAGTTCACTGATATTAAAATTCCACTGCTGATCAATTTTGTGTTCACCCTTCTCTTACAAGAGGAGAGTGACTAGGGGCTAGATTCAGGCTGCTCTATTCAGGCTGCTCTTTCTGTGCCGTCGCTCTAAGTAATCCCATTTGTGGGAAAGGGGAGGGATCTCAGAAATCAGAAGCATTTTGCTGCCCATTTTTCGTAGTCCACCTGATTTATGACAACCTGGTTATCTCCACTCTGCTGGGCTCCTATATTTATAATTAGTTGTGCACAGACTGCACTTAGCACTATACAGAATGTGCAGCATGTAGGGCCTCTGCCATGAGAATCTTTGTAGTCTAATAAAATGAACGAAAAGCAATAAATCCATTGCACAGCATTTATTTTGTATTGACTGAGAAATATCAGTGCTAGGTGTTTGGATAGTGTGGTGATGGGCGTGGGGTAAACATGACAGATTAGAGTGATGGATTATCCCAGGTAGGTGGCATGGTAGAACTGTATTTTGAAGGAGAGATTTGGGGCATCATGAAAGAATGCACAAAGAAGAGAAGAATACAGAGGGAGGGAGGTGTTGGTGGAAGAGGGCAAGTGGTATGACAGGAAACCAGAGATGATGGCCAGAATAGAGCCACTTTCACAGAAACATTAAAATAGAGAGAAATTCCCATAAACATTCATCCCACTTCAGACAGTGCAGGATTGGTGTTAAATGCCACAAATGATGGTGCTTTTTCTTTTGGGAGATTATTCCCCCACTTAGTCGTTTGCAAAGTTAACAAATTGTCCTCAATGTTCATCCCAAATATTTTTCTTGTTTTCATACCAATTACTATTTATTGATAATAAAACTTAACATTTAAATAGTGTTTTTCAGACATGGACTCATTGATCTTTAACTACTTCAGTGCCTGAACCATCCTTCAAAGTGCCTTTCTCCCTAACCCTGATCTGTTCTCCAGATTAGGATTAATCGTAATCCCTAATAGTTACAGGTTCTTTGAACCCTGAAACATTTCTTCCAAAATGTCTTAGCATTAACTATCATTGTGAATATTCTTGTTATCCATGTCAACGTCCACGCTTTAATTCCTCTTCCTTTCAGTAGAATACTGTTCACTCTTGGCTTCTTAGGTACAGTCTTTCCAGTTGAAGGCAAGGGATTCATTACAACTACCCCACCCCCAGCTCAGTGGAAATAAAATCATTTCTGTTCATTTTTATTTCATTTTTATTCCTTGCAGTGAGTTTGATGCTGGTGCCACATTGACAGCTGTGGAGACTGTGACCCTCTCTTCAGACACTAGGGGAGGGAGTAGCAAGACCGGTGCAAAGTTCCCCACACCGCCCAGCCAATGACTTGGAAGACAACTCTAGGGATGAGGGGGAAGGTCACCCTCCATGGCCCATTCAATCCTTGGCCCTTCTGCTGAGACCACCAGTAAGGAGGCCAATTAATGCCAGTTGTGATGGCAGAGTTTTAATTATGTAGATATCTGTCCCGGACTCAGGACAAGCAACCCCATTCACACACATCATCAGCGAAGTGTCAAGAAATACTAAGTGTAGACTGGACCATTTCTAGTGATGACAGGCTCCGTCTCCCGTGAGCCACCCAGTCCCCCTTCTGTTCGTTTTTAGGAGCTGCTGGCTGCTGTGCAATTCATCAAGCACATTTTAAAATTCAAAAAGCGCCTTGTGAGTCTTTAAACATTCAAACGCTCCAGAGTGGTCATTATCCCCTCCCCTTGCAATTCCAGCTTAGTGTCTCATGATTACAGTCATCCCATTCCATCACCCACACATTGCTGAGGGTCAGGGGGAGAGAGTGGGGAGAAGCCAGGAGGATAAACAGGTGCATTCCAAGAATACTCTCTCCAAATCATCAGTCCTCTTTGGTATGATAAGTACAGGAAATGGAAATAAAACAAGGCACGTCCCAGCTGCTGCTGATCTGTGAGGTTTGTTTGGCAGAAAACATCTGAATCCTAAACTCTCAGAAATGGGATCCTTTCCAGATAGCGTCAGCATTTTATGTCAAGAAAGAAAACAGCTCCTGTGGTCTTGGAGCAAAACACCTCTCTCTTCCTCCATGGAGCTAGCAAGCCATCCGACCCCAAACGTGTCCTAAATGGAATCAAGAAGATCCGTTATTTGTATTCGCATTCAGTCATTAGAAACTGCCAATGTTGCTGCCCTTTGAAGATCTGGTGTTTGAGATGCTGCAGGGAGCCCTAAGAAATGGGACTGATTGTGAATGTGCAAGATTAGCACTTTATATTGGGGAAAACAGACTCCAGGAGCAGGGATCACACCAAGCCACAGAGGTCCTAGGGGCCTGCAGGGGTGGTTCTAGAAGGCGGTGATAGCTAGTCAGGCAGGAATGGGTCATATTCACACCTGAATTAATTCTAGGGGTTGCAGTGGGGTTAAATGTGTAGGGAACCCAACAAGCTCAGAGCCCAGCGGGCGTTGAGGGAAAGTTTCAGAAGGTGTGTGAGAGTTGGAAGGGTTGGGCAGGGGAGTCAAGAACAGACTGTTCTTCCTGGGTTCAGTAGCTTCTGACATGGTACATTTACATGATTGACCCCTCGCTTTCAACCGAACAAGAATCCCAGAAGCAGTTTCCTGAATGGAAGCAGTGGATGTGTGTGTTTCTTCTAGTGACGGTTTCTGATTCTTTTATGAAGCTGAAGTTGAGAACTGTGAAGCTAGCTATTGTAGGTGCTTATCTGGCCTCTGTTACCTTAGTGCTTCACAATCTTTCCTGTATTTATCCTCACAACACCGCTATGCGGTCGGGCAGAGCAGAGAAGGGAAATGAACTTGGGTCTCCTGAATCCCACACTATTGTCCTAGCCATTGGGCCAGTCTTCTCCCAAGCAGTGTCTTAAAACCTCCCATGCTATACTCTGTCCTGTGAATGTGGACGAAGTCAGCCCAGTGTAGTGCCAGGAACAAGATGGGAAAACGCAACAAGCTGACTGGCTTGCTGGTAATCATCATACTTTTGTTTGCAGATAATCTCCTAAGAAAGATTACCCATAGACTGGAAGATTACTGAGTTTAATCACATAAGGCCATTTGTTCTAGTTAACTTGAGATGTATTTCTGGCCCGCAGCAAGAACAGTTCAAGTGAACATAATGTTAATTAAAATGTGCACTTACCCACAGTGATGTTGGCCAGAACCGGACTGAATCTAACTTCTTAGATTTTTTTTTAATGCTGGCTGGAAAGAACCAGAAGATTGGAATGAAATCTTCTCCTTTTCCCAACTAACAGGGGTCATGCCGTTGGACCCATCTTTTCCAAGCTCGCTGGTCCAACACTCACTCTATATGCACTCCGGCCTTCCATACACATTCTAACCATGGTTTTCTTGGCTCTCCTCTTATTCTTCTCCTGTGCACGCTAGTCTCAAGGGCTTCCCTGACAGGATTCCCTTCATCCATCCTTCATCCATGCCCACATCATGTCAGCCTCCTCTCTGGCCACTTCTCTCTAGTACTGGAGACCTTGGTCTCACTACCGATGACATCATTCCACGTGTGGTCCAGCAATGGCTCCCCTCTTGCTGCCCTGAAGCATCTAATTTCAACGGCTGCAAGTCTTCTCGAGTGGCTCTGTAGTTGCCCATGTCTCTGATCCACACAGGAGAGTTGGTCTTACCATACTTTTGTAGAGTTGTCCCTTAAATAGCCTGGGCATCTGTTTATCATAAATCATTCCACTTATCTTGTGCCATGCAGTACTCAGCCGACTTCTCCATTTGCCATTACTCAGCTCCCAAAGTACTTAAAGCAGGAACCTCATTTAGGCACTGGCTCTCGGTTCTGATATTAATCTGTTTTGCTTCCACTTCAGTCACCCACGTGGCTTGAGTCTTTTCTTTACTTATTTTGAAACTATAGTTTGTTAGATCCCTGTTCCAGGAATCAGTTGTCTGGCCCAAATTTCCTGTCTAGCTCAGAACGAAATATTGAGGATAAACTTAGTCTGAAAAATACTTCAGTTTTTGTTTGAGGAGAGCTGACTAAATCCAAACTCTGAATCGTGCCTGATGCTTCCACTCAGAAACACTGGTTTTGAGTTCATTAGAGTTACTCTGGCATAAAAGTGGTGACATAGAGTGAAGAATCAGGACCCAAGGCCTGTCCCCCACGGGACATGGTAAATCCTGTCATCAGTTGCACTGTTGAAGCCTGAGAGTGCCAGATTTTGACAAACATGACCTCACTTCAGCTTTCATTCTGGCTTTAGAGCACTACTCAATCCTTATTGCTTTGAGGGGCTCAGAAGATAGAACCCCTCATTGTAAAAATACACACTAGGATCGGTATCCAACCTGGAATATATATGGACCTTTGCTTCAAAAGGACACTAATTGTTCATTTTAGTTTTCAAATCAATGACAAAAAGCCTTATGGGTAATAAAATCCTCGGCTGTCTGGTCTTTTCCAACAGACGTGAATACAGAGCTTGAAATAGTCTTTTGAAATAACGGCTGAGCAGTGGAGAGAAGAGAATCGAACGGCAGCTTTACCATTGATGGGTTAGAATCAGAGAACATAAAGGCCTCCTGGTTCTTCTAGTCCAGCTGCTCCCTTTGTTATCCAGGCTCCTTTTGAACACCTCTTATGATGGTGCCTCAGTGACTTCCCTTCTCAAATGATTCCATTGGCTAAGTGGCCTCATGGTTAGAAGTCTTTTCCTGATGTTTAACTTCATAAGAACATCAGAACAGCCACCTGAGGTCGGACCAAAGGTCCATCTAGCCCAGTATCCTGTCTTCCGACAGTGGCCAGTGCCAGGTGCCCCAGAGGAAATGAACAGAACACGGAATCATCAAGTGATCTATCCCATCACCCATTCCCAGCTTCTGGCAAACAGTGGCTAGGGACACCACCCCTGCCCAGCCTGGCTACTAGCCATTGATGGACCTATCCTCCAGGAACTTATCTAATTCTCTTTTGAACCCTGTTATCATCTTGGCCTTCACAACATCCTCTGACAAGGAGTTCCACAGGTTGACTGCGTGTTGTGTGAAGAAATACTTCCTTTTGTTTGTTTTAAACCTGCTGCCTATTAATTTCCTTTGGTGGCCCCTAGTTCATGTGTTATGAGAAGGAGTAAATAACACTTCCTTATTTACTTTCTCCACACCAATCATGATTTTATAGACCTCTATCATATCCCCCCTTAATCATCTCTTTTCCAAGCTGAAAAGTCCCAGTTTTATTCATCACTTCTCATACAGCAGCCGTTCCATACCCCTAATCAGTCTTTGTTGCCCTTTTCTGAACCTTGTCCAATTCCAATATATCTTTTTTTAGATGGGGCGACCACATCTGTACGCAGTATTCAAGATTCATTGTCCCTGTCTCTGATTTGAAACCATTACCTGCCCATGATATACGTTACCTACTTTGGATAATCCCTTCCCCTTTTATGCTGTTACCTCACAAGTGCTTGTAGACACATATAGGATCCCTTTGTCCTAGCTTCTCTGAGCAGCACATATTATGACCCCCTAACTCTATCATCCTGACTGGAGTTGGCACCCTGTTTTAAAAGAAGCCAGATGATAATAGAGCTTTTTCTAGAAATAGTAATACCAATCATGAGCTATGCCTTATATACAGGGGATAAATTCATGTTGCAATTTTAACACCACTTCTACAAGCCAGGCATCTACCATGTCAGCCGGAGTTCTTACTGTTTTGAATGGGGTTGAGAGCTATGCTGCAGTAGCTGTATAAGAGAACATTACAGCAGGAATTTGTGCTGTGCTGTGTCTATTTAAATCCCGATAATCAAACTTGGCAGTGTGTCTGAAAAGAAAGGTTCAGAGAATTTTTTTGTACAGTTTCTCAGTGTGGCCAGAGCTGGCATCATTAGTTTAAGCCCAGGCCTACCTGCAGCATTAGAAATGCACAAAAGGAGCAATCATTTCCTCTGCTTGTAAGCAACGCTCAGAGAATAAGGTGCAAATCTCTGCCTCTGCCCTTCCGCATCTCCAAGGCAATGATGAGCCGGATAGGGCTGGGAGCCCAAACTGCACAGGTGCACCTCCGAGTGCTTCTGACTGGCTGCATCAGAGAGCGCTTCTCTCAGCATGTCAATGAGGTTCTCAAGGAGATTCAGAGCAAGTAGAGCCATTCCTCTGAAGGAGCCAATGCTCTTGAAAAGACCAGCTGGTGAAAAGCTCCTTTCTTTTGGCTGAGGAATGATTTTCAGTCAGAGAAGAGAGTCCCCTCCCCCAGTCAGTAGTTCGTCGAAAGGATCTGTCAGGAGCTTCTCAAGGTTAGGGATTTAAGTCACATTATCCATGCTAATATATGCAGCACTCAAAGCCTCACACCGGGCCTGATTCCGCCACTCTTACTCACACTGAGTAGCATGTTACTCCACAAATCGTTTAATTGATTTCATAGAGTAGGAGTCTGATCCAGAGATAGTAATGTTTAAACTGGTCTCATTCTGTGGTGTCGTGCAAGAAAGAGGTTTAAAAGTTAATCAGAATGTCTGGCCCACTCCCATTAAGGGCACTCCCACTCCTGTGTCCCTCAACACCCACTCAGGGCCAGCAGGCATTTGGACATTCAGGTTCTCAGCAGACAGAGACACCAGGACAAACCTCAAAGGTAAGGTGCAGCGAGAACAGTGCATTTCTGCTGTTAAATCCACACAGCAGCTGCTCAGAGTGAGAGATGTCACTCGCAAACAGGGTTGCAGCCTGTGAATCTATGCACAACATATATCAGAAGGGCCTAAAACCCATGCCAAGGCCCTGTTTGCTAACAGCAGTGCTAGCTATGTAGGTGACTTGACCCTGTTCTGTACCAGGGGATGGGAGTGAGGAGTCCTTCTCTGGGCACCTCCCTGTGCATGCAACTTCTTCATGAGAGCAAAGACCTTTGGCTAGCGCTTTGTTCTAATAAACCCCTTGTGAGTATTCACTCACATTGATGATACATCCGCTGCCAGTGCATTCGTGAGCACTCTCTTGAATGCCCATCCTTCTACGTTTCCATCCACACTCAGAGGCCTAACAAACTCCCTGCACACCCATGGGCACTTTCCACGGATGCATGCATGTCAGTCTGTGTCATGTTTAGTATTAATCTAACAGTAATATAGTATTTATATAGAGCCTTTTATTCTGAAGGATCCCAAAAGGAGTATTAAACTACATATCTTGGGATCATTCTCACATCCCTGAAATGCAGCCACCTATGCAATGGGGAATGGGGCAGCTAGTCTGTGCGAGAATCCCTGTGTAACGGCTTGTGTGGAGGGGAAATGGAGAATGGGCTCTGTTGTAGACTATTCACGCGTAGTATCAGTACGCCTGACACACAGCATGGGCACGTTCACACTATGATGGCAGTGATATCCTCCTGATCCTCCTTGAAAATACCCTCCATCTCCTCACCAGCATCCCAAAGGCGGTTGTTGTATGGTCTCTGCCAAAAGCTACAAACTAGCTGATAGGCATGGTTATTGCATGATGTTTGTATGGGAAATCATTTTAGAGTTATGTAACATCGTGGATACTGGCTTTCAAAGTTGTTGGTGTGAAACTTATCACCTGAGGTGAGACGGGGTCTCAAGGCTTAACTCAATCACCACTGAGAAGAATGGACATGCATGGAGCCAGTCCTATGGACCTGGTGCAGAGTTGCAGATTTACAAAGACAAATTAACCCCAATAAAAGTCTCTGAATGGGGACCCCCTGGGTAAGAGACAGAGTCTGTGACTGTATAAAAGAAGAGGAAAAGACACAACATTTTATCCATTGCAGAGAAGAGACTCCACCAGTGGTGTTGTCTCATGACAGGTAGATCCCAGCTTTCTGGACTGGAGAAGAGCTGACGTTGATTGAGAAATACCTTATTAGACAGGAAAGTAAAGTAAGTATAGACTATAGATTGCATTTTATGTTTTCCTTTACTTGTGACCTTGTTTCCAAACTTACACTGTCTTTTACTTGAAAATCTATCTCAAGCTCTGTTGAATACACTTAAAATTGGTTTTACTGTAGGCATGTCTCCATGCCTTGCACTAAGGTGAGTGTTGAACTGAGGTGAAACCAGTGAAATGAGGTGCACTGCTTCCGTGGAGGCAGCAGATCTGTGTGCATTGCAGGCATCAGGAATATAGGGGACTGGGCCCGTGCGTGGGGGCTCCCTCTCTCAGCCCCAGGGTGGCTGGGGCTTCCAATGTCAGCCTGCACACAGTGGGGCTCCTGTTGTCAAATCTGCGGTGACAGTCTAATATTGCGGAATCTGCAATTTCTGCAATATGGCACGTTACATGGGGCCTTATCAATGAGGTATTTTCATTTTAAAAAACCACCCCCAGGCAGCCCTCCTGCTTCTGCTGTCTCCTCCACAGATAACTTTCCTCCTGCATGAACCAACTGCTCAATTACAAACCAAAATATCAGTTCACCTGAGCCCCTCACCATTTCCTTTCATCTACTTTCTCCTCCCTCCCCTGTCAAAAGGCACGTGCTTGGCTCCTGATAAAACCCTTGTGCAGAAGGGAAATGATCTACAGCAATCCTGTCACATTCCACAGTGACTTTAACCTGGGAAAGAAATGAGGAGATGGAGTGTAGCCGTGGTGAGCTTTCTGTTTTCAGTCCAGGAAAGCTGATGGCTGTGGTGAAGGAGGAAAATGAACATAGAAGGTATGTGTCCTGTTGGATTCTTGTATTTTTAGGTGCATTAACTAACCATTGTAAATTCCAGTATAGACATGTATACACCACACTGGTTCCCAGCCAAGGGTTAAAGAACATTCATGTTTTGTCTACAGTCATATTTAGCACATTAAACCATGACAAAGAATGTGAGCGTGGACCTCCACATAGGAGACTTGGGTTGAGGATGGCCATGGGCCCAGGGTGAGATTCCTGGAAAGGTTCCCCATCTTGACTTGCTGCTTCTGGGAGGGGGACACCTAGCTGGCCAGTGCACTAACCCTAAGGAGAGCTGGCTCTTCACCAGGCCCCCGGAGTCCACCTTTCCCCTAGTGCTGGAGAGGTTCACAGGGACTAGAACTGACACTACTCAATCGAGCAGAACCTGGTTCCTGACTGGCCCCTTTGAACCCAGGGGAGTGAATATTATTCAAGGGGAGTAAAGCTTTCAGAATCCTGACCTTCTAGAAGGGATCTCACCACCCTCCGCGCTGGCGGGGAGCTCGGAGCTGTATCCCACTTTGGCCATCTCCAAGCCGGCCTGCGGCTGCCCCTCTGAGGAGCGGGCTCTTACCAGCACCGGGGGAGAGGAGAGGGAACGTTGCTGCGTCCCGGCGCCCCCTGAAGTGAGCTTGCGGCTGAGGAGGAGAGGAGAGGGCAGAGGGGAAAGCAGGCGCCGCGCACGGAGTTCCTGGCGGGACCTGGAGCAGAGCTAGCCACGGCCCTGCGAGCAGCCCAGCTGAGGTTCCGCCGGTGGCCGGCCTCGCAGGACACAAGGCCGCTTGCCGGGCGGAGCCGGCCGCCCGCGGGAGGGAAGCAAGAGAAGGCGCCGAGCTGGGTGTGGAGCGGAGACCCGCGCGCCCTAGCGCACACCGGGGGGGAGGCGGCTGCGTGCCGGGGTCCCTGGGGAGGCGACAGGAGGGCGCAGGGGGGTCTGCCCCCGGAGATGCTCCGCACACTCCTGCCAGGTGCGGCCCCTTTCTCCTGCTCCCGAAGGGGGACGCAGAGGTGGCCGCCCTCAGCCTCGCTTCCCCGCTGAAGGGCAGAAATGGGGCAGCGGCTGGTCCTTCTTCCCTGGCCTCTGGCGTCGTCTCAGTCCTTTCCTTGGAGAGCAGCGGGGCAGAGGCCTGGCCCCTTCCCCTGCTCCTGCCAGAGCAGCCTGGCTAGCCCAGCGCCCCCTCCTGACAGCGCAGGAGGGGCAGTGTCCCCCCACCCCGACCCCGGTTCTTTCCCTGCAGGACCTGGGAGCAGCCAGGCTCAGACCCGCCCGGCTCCCCACAGCCCTGGCCCGTACCTCGCCCTCCGCAGCGGGGGCGCCCCCGGTAGCCCGCAGGCTGAGCCAGGGGCTGGCGAGAGGGGACCGCAGAGTCTAGCGGGGCGCAGCGATCTCTGCCCAAGCTGCAGGGGATCGGGGCGGGACCCGCCAACGGAGTGATCCGAGGAGGCACCAACAGTATGCGGGAGACGCAGAGAGCAGGGCAGGGGCTTCGAGTCCCAGCCTCTGGCCAGCCCCGGGCCTCGGAGCGTCGGCTCCCCTAGCAGCGCCCTGCTCCCTGCGTCGGGGATGGCTGGAGGCGCCCCGCGATCGATAGGAGCAGGGGGTGGGGAAGCGTCCATGCAAATACAGCGCCCTTGGGGTGAGGCTTAAAAGCCAAGACAACCGGGCCTGAAAACGCGCGTGAGCCGGGCTGGGGTCGGCGCAGCCCTCGGGGCGCCCTGTTCCGCTGATGGGCAAAGCCCCCAAGCTCCAGCCTTATCAGGGCGTCCGCCCCTCGGCCCGGGACGTGGGCTGGCGGGGAAGAGCTGAAGGAGGGAGCGGCCAGGTGCATGAGAGGGGAAGGGGGGATGCAGGAGGAATGAATAAATAACCGGCTGCCCGGGTGGGGCGGGACCCCAGCTCTTCCCCGCCCGGCTGCCCAGTCCGGACAGGCTCCGGCTCCTGCTGCCGTGGGGTGGGGGGTAACTCAGAGAGAGGAGGTGGGTTTGAAGAGGGGACTTCCAGCAAGGGGTCCTCGCCTCCAGCCCCTCCTCTCCCTGCAGCCCGCTCCCCTTCCTCCAGCCCCCTCCTCTCCCTCCACCCCCTCCCCTTCCTCCAGCCCCCTCCTCTTCCTCCAGCCCCCTCCCCTGCAGCCCGCTCCCCTTCCTCCAGCCCCCTCCTCTCCCTCCACCCCCTCCTCTGCAGCCCCCTACTCTCCCTCCACCCCCTCCCCTGCAGCCCGCTCCCCTTCCTCCAGCCCCCTCCTCTCCCTCCAGCCCCGCCCCTGCAGCCCGCTCCCCTTCCTCCAGCCCCCTCCTCTCCCTCCAGCCCGCTCCCCTTCCTCCAGCCCCCTCCTCTCCCTCCACCCCCTCCCCTGCAGCCCCCTCCTCTCCCTCCAGCCCCCTCCCCTGCAGCCCGCTCCCCTTCCTCCAGCCTCCTCCTCTCCCTCCACCCCCTCCCTTGCAGCCCCTTCCCCTCCCCTTCCCTCCAGCCCCCTCCATCGCTCTCCCCCCCCCCGCCCCAGCCCTCCGCTCCCCTCCCTCCCTCCGGAAGTCTCTCCCTCTCCCTCTCCCTCCTCCTCTCCTCCAACATGGCCGCGAAGTCGGATGGAGCCGGGGCGGCCTCGGCTGTGCGCATGGAGGGCGCGGAGGGCGGCGGCGCGGGCTCCCTGCCGGGCGGGTCCCGCCGAGGGGGCGGCGGGGGCGCGGGGCTCGGGCCGGGCGGCCCCTTGGCGGCCGCCCCGCCGGCGCCCCGCGCCTACAGCCTGCTGGACTGCTGCTGGGTGCTGTGCGCCCTGCTCGTCTTCTTCTCGGACGGGGCCAGCGACCTGTGGCTGGCGGCCGATTACTACCTGCGGCGCCAGTTCTGGTGGTTCGGCCTCACGCTGCTCTTCGTGCTGCTGCCCTCGCTCGTGGTGCAGCTGCTCAGCTTCAGGTGGTTCGTCTACGACTACGCGGCGCCCCGAGCCCCCGGGCCGGCCGCGGCCCCGGCCCCGGCCCCCGCCGCCGGCACCAAGGACAGCGGCTGCACCAAGGACAGCGGCCGGCCCGGCTCCGCGCTCCTCTCGCCGCCCCCCGCCCCGGCCCCGGCCCCCGGCGCCTACCGGACCCGGGGCTGCTGCCGCCTCTGCATCTGGATCCTGCAGTCCCTCATCCACCTCCTGCAGCTGGGACAGGTCTGGAGGTAGGGGCGGGCCCGGGAGGGGGGGAGCCTGGCTCCGTGCCCCGCTCCGCGCAGAGCCTGGGGGATCCAGCGGGGGCAGGGCCGGAGCTGGAGGTGGAAAGGGAGCGTGAGTTCCCGACCTCCTTCTGTAGGCACCGCGGCCGGTTCATCCCGGAGCGAGGAGTCCGGGGGAGCATGGATGGATCTGCCCCCTTGGCCCGGCGAAGGAGCCGTGTCTACGCACGGGGCTCTTCGTGTGCCGGCCCAACCCAGGCCGGGCGTTAGCCGGTCTCTTTCTCCACCCTGCCTGGAATTGGCAGGGGAAGGGGGGCCAGGACACAGGGATCTACTCTGCCTTTCTCCCTTGCACTGCCCGTGGCACTCGGCTGCCAGGCCTGGGGGTCGGGGCCCTCCAGAGGCGCTGGGGAGCAGTGGAAGGGAGCTCGGTGTAGCCTGAATTTCCCTGAGGATGGAGGAAGGGGGTCTGCCCCCACCACGTGCTCTGTCCCGATGGGGAGTTTGCAGCCTGCCTTTGGACTTGTCCAGCTGCAGAACTGTTCAAAGGACATCAGCCAGCAAGTGGGGTGAGGGTCCCTCTCTGCCCCTCAGGCCTAGCAGTCCTTTGCCCAGCTTCCCCTAGGACCTGCCCACTCCAAGACCCTCACCCCCAGTTCTCCTGCTTCTAATTTCCAAAGCTTTAGAGGCAGTCCTGTCCTCAGCTACCCCCTCCCCCCCGTGCAATATGGCCCCAGCTGCTTGTCTGGAACAGCTGTGCTGGAGCAGGAAAGGGTCTCTTCTGTAATCAGATCCCCAAGATCAGCAGTTCATTAGCTGTGAATGGGGGGTGGCTGGTCTCCTGAGGCTGAAGCATACGGCTGGGGGAAGGTGACGGAGACTGGGGCTGCTTCCCCTTAGGCGTGTGTCTTGGGGTTATTACATAAACTCCCTCCAGTGAGTCCCATCCAGTCCAGAAGAGCAAAGAGACCTGGGCAAACCGGAGCCAGGGGGAAGAGAAAGCCCTAGACCAAGACAGGCTTTGAGGGCCCATGGGGGTGCTTTACCTGAACCTCAACAATGGGCAGGGTGAGGGAGCACCTGGGCTAGGGGCTGTTTTGAGATATTAGATTTATGGAGCATTTTCATGGCATGAGGAAACAGGTACCAGATAAGAAGGCACCGAACAGCTGACAGGATCACCCCTACCCAGCAAACACACACCCGGTTTATAATGCATGTGTGTGGGCGCCAGCCAAGCTGCCAGCCCCTCGTGAAGGGTTGAACGTGGTGTCTTGGTCGCTGTGACAAGGTACCACGCCGAGCAGTCCACAGCTAAAGTGCTGCACCATTCTAATCCACTCACCACGTCAGGCAGAAACTGAACTGCTCCTCCTTGGTTCCCTGTCGGGCCTGATCCTGTGAGGTGCTGAGAACATCCGGCAGGGTGCAGGATGCCTTTGGCTCAGATCAGGGTCCCATTCTGTGCCCACGACCATGGAAGTCAGTGGTGTCACATAGGATGTGCAGGACTGGGGTAGCATTGGAGCCATAGCAGATCCAGCCTGTCCCCTTCCTTCATCCCTTTCCTCTGGCATTTCATTCATCTGCCGCCCACCAAAATAGCTGGGGCCAGAGACAGTCCATGTGAGCAGGGCACAGTCAGACACTCAAAAGAGGTCAGCTCTGCTGCCCGCATCTCCACTGGCTCTCCAGAACTCTGAGCTGATCATTTACGGGCATGTCTGTTTCCCAGGGCCAGGCTATTGAGCTTCCCTTTCTTTTCTCCACCCCAGACAGCCGTCAGCACTCCCTTTCAGATTCACAGAGCTACAGACAGCACAATGCAAAGGAGCTAGGGCTCTGCAATGGAGCTGATTTCTAGAGAAGTTAATGCTGGGAAAGAAAGGGGAGACCTAGCAACTGAGGAGTTTGGGTCAGGTTTTGGTGCTGTTCCCACCCTGTATTTCTGTATTCTGTGGCCTTGTTTGTCTCAGCATATCCATGTGGAGGTGTTTGTCTATTACTCTTCCCACGATCAGGTAGCATAAGGCTTTGCAAACTCTTTTGCAGTATAGAGCACATCTTAATAGTGAGATTGTCTGTCTCATCTCATTCATGACTGCACAGGCCACCTTCCTGCCCAGTCATGATCCCAGCCCCGTGGCATCTGCAGCAAGTGCTTACAAAGAAAAGCGCTATTAAGGAAATCTATTGTGTAAAAACTGTCTTTAATGTGCTGTAGCAGCTGGAAACGTAGAGGACAGCCAGCACCTTGGGACCAGCCAGCTGTCTACAGACTGTTAGTGAGTGGTCCTGGGCCCACCAGTGCTCCCTGGGTCCCAGTTTGAGAAGGCCTCTGCTACAATTACATTGTAGTCACTGGTTCATTTGTTTATTTTATTTATATATATAATCTGCCCCCCTGATCTGTTATAGTGTGGTAGGGTTTTAAGCCAATTAAGCAGCTCTCAGAATTGATCTCCTGGCCATGTTGGACTCAAATTGCAGATCAGTCTCTTTCTAAGCTTGGGATTTGTTACTTGCTCCCGTGACCAGTTACATGCAGTTTACTACACTCATTACTGAGGCTGGATCTGGTGCAGGTGGATGTGACAGGTTCTAGGTGTTGAATCATCGCTGTGTTAACTGTGCATGTGAAGAGAAGACTTTTCCTTGAGCTTCTTTGTCAGTGTGGACCTGGGTCTGGCCCTGTTGCACTGGGGCCGTTTGTGCATCACAACTTATAGTCAGTCAATGTGTTTACAGGCCTGAGGCCCAGCTTCACTTTTGTGAGAATAATTTGCGCCTACAGAATTTGCCCCTGCATTTTTGACACCTGCAGAATGAATTTCAGCACAAGCCTAAACCTGCAGTTGGGTACTTGGAGCTGCAGATGCCACACTTTGTCCTGCAGCTGAACATTAGGCATAAAAGTGAAGGCACAAGTTTTGTGGGTGCAAACTGTATCTGCCGATGTGCCCAATAATGTGTCCTTGCCAGAGAGCACTGGTGTTTAGCTTACCTTGATTTAAGGCTACTGTAGCAATCAATTAAAGTCCACTGTAGTCAGCCCATTCACAATAAACATGCACAATCATTCTTGTGGGTATCCCATAGAGACGGTATCAGTTGCAGGAGAGTGAACATGTGTAATCTATTCAGACTACCCGCAGGCAAGTGTACAAATGCTGGGAAATTGGCCTTAACATTCGACCAGTTCCGAGCCTCCATAATTACGAATGGTCAGAAGAGGGACAGTTCCTTGCATGCAGATTTCCTGTCCAGTCTTAAATGCCCTTCCTAAGCCAATAGAGCACAGATATGCTCAGTTTGGGGACAGTCGGATGCAATCAGCACACCATTAGCAGCCCAGATCAGTCTGTGTTTCATCGTGTCTCATGCTGATGAGATTTCTCAGTTTACAAATTCCTACCTACTTTGCTTGCAAAAGGTCAAAACTATCTTCTCTAAATGGAGAAATATCAAAGGGAAAGAAAGTCCTTTGGGGTCTGTTCTCCCCTTGACATGCTTGCCTGCCTCCCATTAGCGTTAATAGGAGCATGTGCACATGCCAAGGGGACGGCCTTCTCCAGTCTGTGCACATCACACAATGTATTTGCATTTGGTGTTCATTTCTCTCTGTCTTGTAATGTCTTTGCTCAGAAAAGCTTAGCCTGGATGTGGCATCTGTTTTCCCAGTCGTGTTCTGCTTCTACCCAGTTTCATATGTGGTTTGGTCGAGGCACGGTGGGGCCACATGGTTTCCCAGAGGTCACACAATAGCTCAGAGGTCATTTGCTGGCTCTTCCTGAATGATTAATATTAACTCTACTTGGCATTTCTAGATCACTTTCCATCCAAGGATCTCAGTGCGCTTTGGAGACATTTCATTAGGCCTCCACGTGCGTCCGATCTTATCATCATCCCCATTTAAATGGGGGGATAGCAAGGATCAGTGACTTGCCTGTGATGATACAGAAAAGAAAGGCCCCTATTCCTGAAACTGGATCCACATGGCCCCCAGCAAGGCCCCAGTGACTTCAGCAGACCCTTGTTTGGGTGCAAGAGTCTGCCTGTGTGGATCCAGTTGCATAGTTGGGGCCTAGGTTTGTGGCAGAGCTGGATACGAAATGGAGATCAGCTGACTTCTAATCCTGATCCTTTAGCCACGGGATTCTCCTTGGAACACACGGCCCTTCTGTTTCCCTTTGCTCTAACCACTCAAACAAGCAGGGATTCCTTCGACTCCCTAATTACACCATTTTCTCGGCTATAAACTGGGCCTATTAAAGAACAACTTGTATTGAAATCAGCCAGCTCCCCTGTTGTCTCTTCTGGGTCCCACCTGTTTCTCCTGGGCAGTGCACTGGGCCTTTCAGGGTAGGAGACGTGTTTTTCAGAACATGAGCTGGGACACCCAGTGGCTGTGGGTCCTCACTTGGGATTTGAAGAAGCGTTGTGGGTGTGTGGGAAAGGAAGGATTTAAAGCCTGTAATCAATGCGTTGATGTGACATCATTCAGACTGTGCCACATGGAGCTCTTTCTAATTATTTCACTTTGCAAGATGTATAATGGATTAAAATGGCTGCAACTGAAAAGCAATTTTCTCCTTGTTTAAATAAAGGATTACGGAATAATGTCCCAAATTACCTTTTAGGAAAATTGTACTGTGTATCAATTACTTTTAGATCAGTGAGTCTCTCTTGTTTTTTCATCTCAGGATAATGATTAATGAATTTAGTTACAACTGGGGCTAGGTTCTTTTCTTTTTTTTTTGGTTTCAACACTTGAAAATTGGAGTCAGTAATTGGAACAAGTTAAGGACAGAGCTGGCTGGCAAAGGCGCTGAGGAGATGCTGGTATTGTTTTGGATTATTTATATCACTCTGAACAAGGTTAATAATGAGGGTATTTAGCTGGCCACTTGCTGTGCGGCTTGTCTCTGGGTGATCCTTGCAAATGAGAATGTGCATTTCAACAGGTTTATTGTGGAGGCGCGAGGTTTAACGTGACACTTCAGCAACTGAAGGGCTAACTGTGCTTGTGACAACAAACCAAGCCTTTCCACACATTCTTCAGAGACGAGCTCCTGTCCAAACCCTTTATATTAACGTTTACACTGGTGTTCCTTGGCTTGTTTTTAATATGAAGAAGGCAGTAATAAGCTTGAATCACCTTCTCTAGATTTCTGCTTGAACATCAGTTTTTTTAAATTAAATGATTGTTTGTAATTGATTTCTTATTTCTTATGCTGCTGCTACTGTGTTTGGTTCATAAAAACCTAGCCATGGCGTCAGGGCAAGAGAGAATATTTTTCTGAGTTGAAACATAAACTGTATGATCAAATGCATAACAAATAAGAATCAGCATTTCATTCTCGCAAGTTGATGGGCGATGAAATCTTGTTTTAATGAGATCCATGGAACTGATAGAATGATGGGAAAATAATTGTGCCCTGCAATGAAAACAGAGGGCGGGGGAGGGTCACTTGTTGAATCCTTGAAGAGTTGGAGATTGTATTAGCAGATGTGCATATTTTGTGCTTCCTTTATCCCTCCCCTTTCGCTTTGTTCCAGTAATGAACTGTGCACAGCAGCTGCTGACTGCGTGGAGGGGAAGGCACTGCCATAGGGTTAGTGTGCCTGTCGGGCCATTGTGCATTGCAGGCAGCAGTATCATTGCAATGACAAGCCCAATTAGTGAGTTTGATTACATCAAGAGGATAAGGTCACTGGTGTCTGGGCTCCCTTGCACAGACCTGGGAGGGGGACTCCCTGTGGATCCAGGTTGCCTATGCCCTACGGACATGGGGAGCAGAGAGCTCTGAAATGCTTCAGCTGAGTGGACTTCTGGAAGCCTGTGACTCACATCGCTGCAGTTGTGGGCTGTGCTTTCACTGCTTAGTGTGTAGCACCAAAGTTGGGGGCTTTGCTTTGTTCACCCCTCCTCCTAGTACTTGACAGCTACTTCTCCTCCCTGCTAGGATCCTCCCCGAGGGCTCAGCCCTCCATAGCCCCACAAAAGCAAGCACTCCAGTGCAAGAGATTATGAATTTACTATGTTTGTACAGCTCCTAGCACAGCGGGCCCTGGGCTCAGACTAACTGAGGCTGGTGGACACGGAGCAGTAATCCCCCACCCCCTACCAGCTGCTCACACCTCTTGCCAATGCCCGTCTCGCCCCAGAGCACAAAGGAGAAAGCACACTCTGGCCCAGCACTTGTCATTTCCCACGGGCCAGCTCTGGGGGCAGTCTTGGCGGCTGAGTGTCTATGTGTCCGTCCATCCCATCCACTCCTCAGTGGGGACTGACAGCGGGGTGCCATGTGTGCTGTGCAGACAAATGGGCATGTTCCTTCCCAAAGAGATGAGTCTGTCTGGGGAGCACAGAGATCAAGTCTGCCCTGGATGGGTTATGACCTGCTAGGTCTTTTTCATCGCGAGTCTCTGTGATGCTGTGAGAGCTGGGGCTAATGATGCCTGGTCTACACTACGCAGGTCGAGATAAGTCTCCTTCCATCGAAGTTCTTGTGCCCATGTCTACACTGTGTCACCAGCCGTCCTAAGCTCTACATTAAGGCCACGCAGCAAACCCCACCTCCCCGACCAATGTGGAGCCCCAGCCAAACTGCTGAGGTCGTCGCAGTGCGAGTGTAGACACGGCTTGACCTGCGTCGACCTAGCAGTCCTCCAACAGCTGTCTCACAATGCCCCATTCCCTGCATCAGTGACCACTCTGATCACAATTCTGAACTCCACTGCTCAGCGGTCATGGAAATTAGACGCCGCCCCCCAGAACTCCGCCAAGTATTTTTGAAACGCCGTTTCCTGATTGTCCAGCATGGCGAGCACACTTAGCAGCTCTCCCTGGCTGTATGCAATGCCCATGCCAGCTCTGCGCACCAGCTGCGCTCCTGCCTGGCCTAGACAGGAGAGTTGGATCTCCTGGCCCCGGGGTGGGGAGAGAAGAGGCTGTGTGACGGACCAGCCGCAGAAACATGGACATCTATGAACAGATTGCACCAGCGCTGCAGGCAAAAGGGGTCTGACAAGGACAGCGCAGGAGCTGAGGCAGGCATACCACTGGGCCAGGGTGGCCAACCAGTGATCTGATGCTGAGCCTCAGACCTGCCACTTTTACAGCCAGCTGCAGGCCATCCTTGGCAGAGGCCCCACCAGCACCTGGCAGGCCATTGTGGATACCTCTCAGGACCCTGAGACACAAACCCTGTCTGGAACAGCTAGGAGCAGGAGGGAGATGTGGCACATGGTCTAGCCATGCCACAAGCCAGGACCTGTTTGAGACTCCACCAGTCTCTAGCCAGTCCTGCCAGCCGAGCACAGATGAGACAGATGAAGGGGAAGGGACCAGGGTGAATAACGGCATACATTTTTCCTTATGGTGTTTCAGTTTAAAGATGGTGCCTGGCCTGTACTCATACCCATGGAATAGGGGCTGAAATTTGATTGTTTCATGCAACCAAAGTTCCTTTCTCCCACCCAAAGCTGAAGTGGCGATAAGTGGCATGTCTTATTACAACCTTATCTGAGAATAAGGGAAGCAAGTTTTAAAACTTCTCTTTCCCTTTCTGTAGTGACTGTAAATCCTGTGATGCATCTGTTAGTTTTTATCAGCTGCTGCAAGCTTTAGGGGTGCTCCCTCCACACCCGCAGAACACCTGGCCCTGAAGAGGAGGAGCAAGAAGACGACTGAGGGGGATGTGTTCAGCGAGATCCTGCAAGCCAGGGCCACATCGGACCGCAGACAAAGCGTCTGAAGGGCTGCCATGACAGACATCATGGAGAAGGAAAGAGCAGACAGAAGAAAGGCCCAGGAATCCCAGCAGTGAAAGAAGATGCAGATGCACCAGGATATTAGAGGTCTTCTCAGGCAGCAAACCCAAATGCTGAAGACCCTGGCTGGCCGACCGACTCCCCACCCTTTGCAGTCCTTAGAGAACTCCCTGGTAGCAGGTCCTTACACCCCCCCAACATTCCATGTGGCATCACAGGTCACATCCGAATTCTGACCACCATGGTGGGACAGCAAGGAAAACGCCAGTGTCACATACACTGGCCTGTGGGAACCACGGCTGGCGTATGCCTGGCCACAGGGGACTACATTTGTGCTTTGAAATGGACAGAAATGTTTGTTTGCTGCCTTTCCAAGTGTAACGTTCCAGTCCATCAATTTACATGAGAGGTTTCTAGTGCATTCCCTGTGAGGTTTGGCTCTTTTTTCTTTCTTTCTGATGTTTGGCCGCTCACTAAAGTTCCATTGTTGAAGAAAGCGATAGAGTCTAGAGACGGCGCTAACCCAGGCCAAGGCAGGGAAGGCCCCGTCCCTGAGTAGCTGCAAGGCATGCTCCAGGCGGAGGGACAGATTGAAAGAGCACTGGCAGGCAAGGGGAAGGAGCTACAGGCTGCACCAGGAGGTGAGGCTGATGCCTGGAGCTGTGAGAGGAGTGACTACAGCTTTGTCAAGCCTACAATAGACACTGTGATCCAGATCCCCCTCTCCCTTTGGGAGTTGGAAACTCACAAGAGCCTGTGAAGAATGGGACATTGTCCTATGGGCAGATGAAGTGGATACACCTAAATCTCTGTCCAGGCCCCAAATGAGGGAGCCACAGCCTGGTAGAAAGTGACCCGGGGGAGTATAACTTGTGGGGGGCGGGGCAACAACTGGTCCAGACACTGTAGGGCCCCTCTAGGGCCCTGATTCAGGACCTGGTGAGGTGGGTGGGCCTGGGTCCCCCTACCTTGTTCCACTGCACATACCCTGTGACAGACCCCTCAGGGGAATGGAAGGGACAGTCAGGAGAGAATGAGGTCCAACAACATACAATCCAGCCAGGACCCCTTCTAGAAGCACCAGGACAAAATAATCTGTGGATCCATTGCTTGACCAGTTGGCCAGCTGGCTATCAGACTGACACTCCTTCCCCTCCCCAGAGAATAGAATTATCTTTATTTGTTCCCAATCCATATTGCAGAATGCCCGGCAGCACGCAAAGCACCCCAGTGCTTGTAAATGTACAGCAAGCACCACGTGACAACTTGTGTAAATGCACAACAAGAAGCACTGCACGGTTCCTAGCAGCCCCAGCCCCAGACAATGCTCCAGCACAGAGCATGACTGAGGCTGACAGTCCAAATGCTTCTTCAGAGCCTCCTGTACCCATATAGCCCGAGGAGCTCTTGTGATGGCCCTTGCATGTGGCTGGTTGAAGTCAGCAGCCAACGGCTCGGCCCTCTGCCCAGACAGTGGCACGCTGCACACGGGAATACCTCCCCATGAGGCACTGCCCTGTGCAGCAGCAGAAGCACTCCCGGTGTGTATGTGCAGCATGGACGCGCCCCAGCAATATCCAGACTGCGGCAGCTGTGCACTGATGTAACTTGTGCCGATCAGAGTTTGGAGTGTAGACCTGCCTTAGAAAGCATTTCTGGCTCTCTTTGGTGTACTAAGCACTCAGCCAGCACATGGAAAAGCACCAGTGCAAAGGCCGGAGTTACGTGTCTAACAGTGCCCCAGACCACATCATCTGCAAGGATTCAACCTGAGGCCTTTGGCTCTAAAAGCACGAGCCCGAACACCTGGCCCCATTGCAGTCAATGGGAATTTTGCCATTGATTGTAATAGGGTCAGTTGGCTCAGAGGCTGCAGCAGACACCATCACCTCTATACGTGGTCTAGTCACTAGGCATGACTAAGCATATGGGTCACGATCAGCCCCCGGCGGCTCTGAGTCTGTCTGGCCTGCTCACCCTTAGGTTGGACATGCGACTCAGTTATTCAGTCCCAAATCAGTAACGTTATAGAGTGACTTTCTTTCTTGGCCATTTAGTTGGTGATAGAAGGCAAAGGGCTGGACCCTCAGGCCCTGATGGAACCACGGGGAGGCCCTGAACGCAGCAGAACTGGGGCGGCTCTGCTGCCCGCTGGGCTAAGAATGGAGGGATCTCCACCACAGAGCTGTGTTCCAGGGGGTCTGCGTGTACCTGATCAGGGAGCAGGCCTGGGAGCATGGCAGTGGCGGAGCAGGGGAGGGGCAAGGACACCACTTTTGTCCATCTATGTATTTATACTATGTCCCTCACAATGAGAGCTGAACTCCTGAGGAATGGCTGGTAGATCTGTGGCTATGTGGATCTACTGGGAAACACCCCCAGCTCCCCCTGGGGGAGAAGAGGAGGGAGGAATCACAAAGTATGAAGTGAGCCCTGTGAATCGTGAATTGGGCACAGGGGCGGCTCTTGACATTTCGCCGCCCCAAGCACGACGGCATGCCACGGGGGTGCTCTGCCGGTCCACTGAAACCGCAGGACCGGCCGACCCTCCGCAGGCATGCCGCCGAAGGCTGCCTACCTGCTGCCCTCCCAGCGACCGGCAGAGTGCCTCCGGCGGCATGCTGCCCCAAGCACACGCTTGTCGTGCTGGGGCCTGGAGCCACCCTTGATTGGGCAGCTGTCACGGAGTCACCGGGCGATGCTCTGGAACTGCTCCCCACCAAGCCAGTCAGGACTTGGGGAGCCTCCTCTCCCTTGGAGCAGACTTGTTCAGGGCAAGAAGCTCACACGTCTTCACCTCCTGGGTCTCTCCTTGGAGCATTCAGCATCCTCTGCCCCTCCGTGCGCTTCCCACAGCGAGTCCACCCCAGCGGGGTCCTGGGGAAGCCACCAGGTTCTGCACCCCCACTTTGCAGTCAGACATGACTCTCAGCCAGCCAGTAAAACAGAGGTTTATTCGATGACAGGAACAGGGTCTAAAACAGAGCTTGTAGATACAGCGAACCGGACCCCTCGGCTGGGTCCATTCTGGGGGGCAGTGAGCCAGACCCCACGTCTGCACTTCACTCCTCGTCCCCAGCCAGCTCCAGACTAACAACCCCTCCCAGCCCCTCCTCTCTCCTCAGCCCCTTTCCCGGGCCAGGAGGTCACCTGATCCCTTTGTCTCCAACACCTTCAGCTGGCACCTTTGCAGAGGAGGGGCCCAGGCCATCAGTTGCTAGGAGACAGAGTGCCAGGCATTTAGGTGCACTGGCCCTTTGCTCTGCCAGATACTTAAGAACTGCCATGGGGACACTTAAGCACCAACACAGTATTCCCAGTTCGTCACATCTCTCCCCCCTTCGAGACCGAACTGAGCGAGGTCACTCCAGCCAGTGACCTGGGGAAGTTCGAACCCACCAACTTTCCCATGGATGCCCCAGCATCTCTCCCATCCCTTGGTGTGAGTTACACCAGGACAGTCCAGTCTCACGCCCTCCCTTAGGTCAGGTGTGCTTGATGGCACTTGCAGGCCGCATGTGGGAAGGTTTATGCAGCCCACACCCTTTGCCACCCCAGTACCCCTGGGGTTCAAGCTGGGATTGGGTCTTTTCCCAGCCCTCTGGTCTGCGATTTGGGGTCCCTTGGTTAAGAGCCCCCATCTTGGCCTTTGCCAGCTCTGGGCTTGGGCAGCTGCTTCCCACTTTGTGGCCCAGACACAACACCTCTGCCGTCCCCCCTTGCACTTTCCAGCTTTTACCGTCAGTCCCACCTCCTTGAGGCAGCCCAGCCCCCTCTTCACCTGGGACACCTGTTCCTCCCAGGTCTGGCTAAAGATGCACACGATATCAGTGTCTGCCAGGGCCAAGTTCTCCATCACCCTCTGCTTGTCTAGAATCTCCCCAGGCCTAGGCATGGGGTCGGCATCGGACACTGTGATGGCTTTAAGCTTCTGATAGCCCCCATAAAACCAGATCTTCCTGTCTCCCTTGGGGATCAGCCCACAGGTGAGACCCATGGGCTGTAAAACGGCTGGATCCCATCTAAAGCCAGCATGTTCCTGACCTCTCTCTCCAGGTTCTGGGCTGCTTTCCCAGTGACTCTGAATGGGGAACACCTGATGGGGAGATTGTCTCCCACCTCAGGGAAGAGATCCCCCAAGGGGGTCTTCCCCTTTCTTCATCCAATCCTCCCTCTTCAGGTTCAGGGGTCCCCTCAATCTCCTCCCATCCAGCAGCTCGAACGGGAAGAACCCTGTGGATTCCTGGGGCACCACCAGCTGCCTCCCGATTCCCCCCAGTTCTACTTCCCCTTGGGGAGCCCTTTCCCAGGCCAGGAGGTCACCTGATCTCTTTGTCTCCAACACCTTCAGCTGGCATCTTTGCAGGGGAGGGGCCCAGGCCATCAGTTGCTAGGAGACAGAGTGTCAGGCATTTAGGTGCACTGGCCCTTTGCTCTGCCAGATACTTAAGAACTGCCATGGGGACACTGAGGCACCAACACAGTATTCCCAGTTCATCACAGCAGCATGCTGGGCAGATGTAACTGCTGCTTGCAGCAGTGACAAAGTGCAGTCACAGGCGGTGTATAACTGATACATTCGTGTTGGTCACCATTCTTCTCCAAGCAGCAGCTGCAGCAGCCTCTACCTCTGTTCTTAACAAGGTTGTGAGTGATGTGGACAATGGATGCAACGGGGATTTCACTGCTGATCCAGAGAAGGAAGTACTCAGCTCCTGCCTGTCTGCTGGACTGCAGCATGGTGGGCTCTGCTCAATGCTCGGGAAACGGGCTTTTAAAAGATTTATTTGGGACCCCAAACCTGATCCTGCTTTGGAGATACGGGACCAAGTCACTGGCTCCTCCAGCCACACCCTCCTTCCAGCCCTTGCCTCTGTCATCAGCACTCGGAATAGCGCCTGAAGCAGAATTCCAACAAGCAGTTTTGGTGCAAGGTGACAAAGAACAGCACAGAGCTGGAGTGCTGGGGCTTGGGCTGGTTGTTCTACCTGAAAAGCCAAGGGTCTGCGTCTGATCTTGTGTCAGCTACTTTTACGCCAGCATCCCTTCATTGCTTTCGGTGCAGTTACTCCTGATTTACACCTGAGTGAGTGAGACTAGGGGCCAGTCCTGAGTCTTTTCAGGAGGTTGTGTTGCAGTTGTTCTGACTGAAGATCGGGGGAAGGGGACGGAGGAGGATCTGGCACAGGAAGCGGGAGCTGAGAAAAGTGCAGCTTGGTAGCCAGTTTTAACACTTGTCCTTTGCGTTACAATGGGCTTGGTAGATTGGGAACAGATGGTGTCCAGCTCCTTGTCCTTGCCAGAGCCCAATGCAGTGAGCTGAGCTCATGCCCTGTCAGCATTCTCCTGCTCTGCCAGGCGCCCCCGGCTTTCCTTTCCACTCCTCACATCGCGCAGGAGATAGCTGGGGATTGAGAGGCAAAAGACCAGTGGGGCTTCCCCGTGCTGAGCTTTCAAATGCTGAAACAGCAGATTGTGTAGCTGGCATTTGCAGAGAGAGAGACGTGTGGGCTGAACCAGGAACTCCTGGGACAGTCTCCCTCTGTGGCCTTGGGCAAGGCATGGCAGCGCTTTGTGCCTCAGTTTCCCCAGCTACCTTCTGTGGGTGTTAGGGTTTGTAAAGTGCTGTGAAGAGGAAAAATGCTAAATGTAGTTAAAGGTGGGTTGAGTGTTATTTATTTGTATTTTATGCTTAAAACCCCCCAGTTCTCCATCAGGACAGTCGGGTCAGGGGCTTTCAGAAGCGTGCAGCAAACATATTCACACGTGGCTCAAAAATGGGCCCTTGCTTTTCCCTGAGGAAAAGCCACCGTTGTGGCTGGGGTGTTCAAATCCCTTTGATGGTGTGAACTGACCTTGGACTCCTGCACTAGAGAGGGGATCTCAAGGAATACAAGAGGACTTTGCCCAGTTTACTCCCTTGCCCAGACACACCGTGGGCCCTGAGATCCCAGGACCTGCACATGTGCTTAACTATAGCATGTGGCTAAGACTTTGCCAGCTTGGGGCCTGGTGGAGGAAGCATCTCTTGTCTGCGAGGGAGCAGTGAGTTGTGGGCGGCACAAAATGCTAGAATTAGCGGCTCCTTCAGTGCTGCATATCAAACCCTCCCTTTTACACTAATGCAAACAAACCAGTTGGAGCCGGGGAGTCTGGCTGCAGGGTCCCGGGCCGGCACACCACAGTAATTGGCACATAATGAAACTGGAATTGAACTATTAAAATCACATTATTTGCTGACACTAATGTTTTGTTCGGTTGCCAATGCTCTGAAGGTCCTTTTGTGACTCTCAGCAGGAGCGACTTGTAACTATCTCACAAAGAGCGGCGGGCTGGGAAATAAGAAAATTAGGCCATTAAAGCAACTCCTAAGGGCTCTATCCCGAGCCACCACTTGAGAATGAGACTGTGCCGGAAAAATGGCCTTTTGTTCTCGCGTTACGTCGAGAGGCTTCACTCAGTGCGGGAGTCGCTGCTAAGAGCTTTTCTCCACAGGCCACGGGGCTGGGAGCTCAGAGTCCAACATGCTAGCAAGCGAGAGAGAGATTTTGGCATCTTTTCAGGACCTTCTGCAGGGCACTGCGTAACTGTCTATGCGTTGCACTGGGAATTAACCCTTGCATGCAGCAGGTGCCAGCCACTGGTGGAGACCAAGAATTGTTCATCTCCCTCGGCTGATGCTTAAGCTTTCCCTTCCCCACCTCAAGGTGTGATCCTGCCAGATGCTGAATGTCCTGGGGACCTCATGACTTCAGGGAGAGATGAGATCATTCAGCTCCACATGGGGACACAGCCTTCATGCCAAGCTTCTCTGATGGGACCCAGCCTGCCACTACTACTCAGCTCCTGCTCTCTGTGCCAGATTTAACATCCTGTCCCAGGGTGACTGGCCCCTTGAAGGGGACCTAGGGCTAGCCCCACCTCGGCTATAATTAATTAGCTGCTTCCCAGCCTCAGCGGGTGGGGCTAAAGGGAGTCAGCTGGTGCTTTAATAAACACTTGGCTCTTATAAAAGGCCTGAGTGTGAGCTCAGTGTGGGGGTGGAGTCACAGGAAGTGGGTAGTAGGTTGGTGCCCTCCTGTAAGAGCTGCTGAGCCAGGGCTCAGGAGAAGGTAATCCAGGGGAACAAGCCTGCAGAGCAGGGGAGAGACTGAGAGGTGGCCCAGAAAGTAGCTGAGAAGGATGCCCAGAGGGTGGGCTAAAGAAAAGTCCATGCAGGGCAGAAGAATGTTTTGTTTGCTGGGACATTTTAAGTGGAGTCCTGTTACCCTGGAAGGGGTTAACTTTGTTTTGTGGCTTTGCTGGAGCGGAAGCCATGTGTCCAGCACTGACCTGGCTTTGTGGAGTTTCTTTATTGGGACTGCTTAATAGGGAAACTGAGGCAGTGTTGCAGAGCCATCCCTGGTCATGGGGGGTGGGGTGCTTGGGAAGCAGCTGACCTTGTTAGATCCATATTGCTGACTGGCATGCTGAAGCTGAGGCTGTGCTTGGGAGGGGTGTGTGATCCTGAGGAGGCTAGAGCAAGCACAGTTGAATGGAAGGAGGCAAATGCTGGCTGGTGCCAATGTAACCTTCATGGGGTAGCTGACCTGCAAGAATTGGGGCTGTTAATGTAAAGCCCAAGACATGAGCCCATGATCTGAAGGCCAGAGGAGCAGATCCTGCATGTCCTTACCTGCCTCCTCCTCTACCTCGGCAGGAAGCCCTGCTGCTTTCTTTTCAGCTTGTGCATCCACTCCATGCCTCCTGCTGGCTGCGGCCACTTGTCTCAGAGACCAGCTTCTACGTGCCTCCAGCTGCCATGGGTGAGGAAGGCACCTGTCTGGAGAGCCTGGCTGCTCTCTCCCCCTCTCTGCTCTTCTGCTTTAAGTTGCTCCCAGGAGCTTCCTGCTGCAGCCCCATGTTTCCAGGAGCCTCCACGGGTGCCTCTGACTCTGGGGTGCTGTCAGGGAGCTAGTGAGCAGGGCTGGCAATGAGGACTCCCAAAGGGCCAGTTAATCCCAGTGAAGTCAGCAGGCAGTTTGTATCCTGCAGGGGGCTGATCAGCCCCCGGGTTCTGCGTGACCTTGGGTGAGGCCACCCCCCCCTTCTGGACCTCCATTTCCTCACCTGTAAAATGGGGGACAGTGATACTGGCTTCGTTGGGGTGTACTGAGCTCGGTTAATCTCTCGAGTGCTTGGAGATCCCCGGGTGGAAGGGGCTGGTGCGGAGCTGATGGTGTGAATAGGCTGAATACTGCTGTCTGCTTACTCAAGCCCCTTTTTGCTCAGGCAAAGCTCCCCGACTGCGACGACAGCTGTGCCAAATAAAAACTCCGTGAGGGGCTCAGGCTGTGGCTGGTTCTTATGAGCTGGTACTTGGGCTGGGGAAGTAGAGCAGGTACTCGGCTGTCACCAGGTGCACACGGGCTCTCCTGCCTATCAGGCAGGATCTCGCTAGCAGCTCCTGTTCCTTAATACGTGACTGGAAGGTGCTCGGATGAGCACGGTGTAAGAACCTATATAGAGCTGAGTTACTTGGCAGCCCCTGGGTTTCCCTGGCACAGAACAGTCCCAGAGAGCAGGGACACCTAAGGGGTCAGGGTAGGGGGGACAACTCCTGACTTTGCGAGCTCCCTCCTGTGGCTTGCCAAGAGCAGCACTAGCTCTGCTGTGTAAACCCCCACAATCACTTTCCAGGTGCCAAAAGGGGCAGATTGCTGGGGAAGAGCCGGGGAGCAGCCTCAGGGACTCACCGGGGTAGCCTGCGGCTCTTCCCTGAGAAATCCCCATGTGGATCCTCACTCCAGGGGCCCCTATCTCGCTGATGCCCAGGGTTGACGTTCCTAGTGGGCAGTGTCAGGGGATGGGGGGAGATGGGTCTGTCCCTGCCTCTGGACCCTAAGAGTATAAGCGGTGGGGTAGCCTCTGGTGCCTGTGGCATGTCAGGGTTCCCACCCGCAACTTGGCCTCTGGCTCTGCTGCTCTGTGTGGGGGAGCTGCCGCCCAGTGGCTTTTCAGCGAATGCCCCTCGGGGCCGGGGCCGGAAGCAGAGCGGTGCTCAGTGACTGCCAGGAATGGAGATCCTGGGGCGAGGTGCACAGGTTCCTGGTTAGGTACTTACGCAGCTTCCACGAGCCTGCCTGTACATTGAAAGCCGGCACGGCGCGAGGCTGGGTGGGCACAGGGGTGGCTTGCTGGATGGCAGAGTTTCTCCTTGTGGGTCTAAGGCTCTCCTGTCTTCCCGGCCCTTCCCACAGTGATTGATGAGGGTTTCTGTCATTAAGAGCCATTGCCAGGTGTCCTGGCCCTTCTGAGTGGCTGGAAAATTGTCAAGAGCCCAGTAAATTCCCCTCCCTGCTGAATATTGAAAGCGCAGAATTAACAATTACTGTCACACGTCAGTGTCCCTGGTAATGCAGACAGCCAGGGAGCTGTCAGCTCAGTGACAGAAGAAGGGCTCCTCTCTGTCTGCACTGATACACCCCTAGCCCTGCTTCTCCTCCCTCAGGGCTCCACCACCTTGCCCCGCTCTGCCCTCTCCCCTCCCGGTCCCTCGGCTGCCTGGCTCACTCATGCCGTTTTGCCTCCCCTCTGTTTTTCATTCATCTCCCTGGTGTCTGCTGTCCTACAGACCAGATGCCCCTTTCCAGTGCCCCAGCTGCCGGGGGACTTCACCCACCACTGAGGGGATTTCCTGCAGGGCTCCAGGCTTTTAGGGGGCTCTGGCATTGCTGGGCAGGTGTCTCTGCAGTGCTTCAGCGCTGCAAGCCATGGAGGCGCTGTGTAGCTGGGGCATGTATTCCTCCCAGGGCACTGGCAGGGGAGGGTGAGCATCAGTTAGATGTGGGAAGCAGGGCCCTGGTGCAGCAAGGCAGTCAGCTGGCGATGCTCTGGCACTGCGGGCGGTGCAGCATTCCGGTGTCCCTGGCGGAGCTCTGGCACTGCGGGCGTTGCAGCATTCCAGCATCCCCAGCGGAGCTCTGGCACTGCGGGCGGTGCAGCATTCCAGCATCCCCAGCGGAGCTGTGGCACTGCAGGCGGTGCAGCAGTCCATTGCACTGGCGTCCCCGGCGGAGCTCTGGCACTGCGGGCGGTGCAGCATTCCGGTGTCCCCGGCGGAGCTCTGGCACTGCGGGCGGTGCAGCATTCCGGCGTCCCCGGCGGAGCTCTGGCACTGCGGGCGGTGCAGCATTCCGGCGTCCCCGGCGGAGCTCTGGCACTGCGGGCGGTGCAGCATTCCGGCGTCCCCAACGGAGCTGTGGCACTGCAGGCGGTGCAGCATTCCATTGCACTGGCGTCCCCAACGGAGCTGTGGCACTGCAGGCGGTGCAGCATTCCATTGCACTGGTGTCCCCGGCGGAGCTCTGGCACTGGAGGCGGTGCAGCATTCCGGCGTCCCCGGCGGAGCTCTGGCACTAGAGGCGGTGCAGCATTCCGGCGTCCCCGGCGGAGCTCTGGCACTGGAGGCGGTGCAGCATTCCGGCGGAGCTCTGGCACTGGGGGCAGTGCAGCATTCCGTCGCACCAGCGTCCTCAGCGGAGCTCTGGCACTGGGGGCGGTGCAGCATTCCATTGCACCGGCGTCCCCGGCGGAGCTCTGGCACTGGGGGCGGTGCAGCATTCCGGCGTCCCCGGCGGAGCTCTGGCACTGGAGGCGGTGCAGCATTCCATCGCACCGGTGTCCCCGGCGGAGCTCTGGCACTGGGGGCGGTGCAGCATTCCATTGCACCGGCGTCCCCGGTGGAGCTCTGGCACTGCACAGCGCCTCTGAGTAACAGGGCGCTGGCACAACAGCCTGGCAGGCTCTGGGGGAGGGAGGGGACCAGGCCTCCATCTCTTGCAGGCTCTGGATTTACTCCCAAGGGGCCATGCCTCCATACACAGGGCCTAGTGCTCTGGGACTCTTTGGGGCAGCCCCCCTGATTTCTGACCCTGTCTCTCCACTCTAGGCCCAGCTGTCATACACTCTTTCTGCTCTGGAGAAGAGTCCATCTGCCTCTCCCAGCCCCCCTGCAAGTCAGAGCAGTCTTCAGGGCTGGGCTCCTTTCCTGGGGGGCTTCCATTGCCAGTGTGTGCAAGAAGCAAAGGAAAGTCCCGTCCCCCCCCACAGGAGGGTGAAGGAGCCACTGCTCTGGTTCCGCCATCCAGTTCCTCCTCCTCTGCGTACAGAGCAGCAGCCGCGAGGGTGGCCCAGTGGCTGGGACGGTCACGGCCTGCAGCATCCAGCTCAGCAAATGGTGCATGTTTCACTGGAAACAGTTTGGTGCAGTGTGTTTGCCAAGGCAGGCTCAGCTATTGGGCCAAGAGACCCAAGATTGCTGGCAGCTTCCCCCTTCCCACCCATCCCTACCTGAGCACCAGTGCCACTAGCTCTCCCACATCTTCCCACCCTCTGGGATAAATTCATTTGAGTGCTTCAGTGTAAAAATGACTCCCCCTATTAGAGCTCTTGTCTGAGTAAAAAGCAGCCACTATTCGCAGGGCAGGATCGAATATCTTCAACCTGCCCCTTGCTTCCTGCTCCTTTTCTCCCAGCTCCTGGTGGAGGTCTGAGAATGAGCTCTATTTCAGGTCCTAGCGGCCCTGCCCTGGCCCCTCAGACGCCAGCTGCTCCGTGCTCTCATCTGCTCTCCTTCCCTTGCTGCATTTTGCACTTCCCCTCTTCACAAAGCCCTGCCGCCGTGCCCTGGGAACAGTGTGTCTCTGCAGATCCCTGTGTGCCTGGTGGGCTGCATGAAGAGTGGGGGTCCCTGTGGCACCCCAGGCCTCACCTGAGGGGCAGTCTAGAAGAGGGCTGGTCCCATGCGTCCAGACTTGGAAGTGGACTGGGGCAGGCTGTGGAGTGCTGCTGTCTGTGGGGAACCGAGCTGCAGCTTTCAGGGGGCCGTTAACCTCCCCTAGGGAGAGGGTGTGGCAGCAGCTCCGGCTGGAGGTGACAAAGGGCAGAGCTCTGTCCGGGCCGGAGGGTGAGGTGGCATGTGGAGGTCTGGGCTGGGGAGAGCCGCCTGTGGGGCACTATCTGGCAGTATTGCCTTTCTCTTGGCACACTCTGAACAGTGTGTTTCTCCACAAGCCCGTGACTGAGAAACCACGGGGCCAAGTCCAGGCCTGGTGTAATCAGGCAAAACACCACTGAAACCAGTGTCATGGTACCTGATTGCACCATGCTGGAATTTGGCCCAATAAGAGGAATGATGCCCCTCGGGGGGTGTGCACAGGTGCATAGGATGTGTACAAGCCTGTGCCTATTTCACAACAATGGGAATTGCTCCACTGCTCCCTCTTGTCTTGCACGTCTGTCCTAGCTGCAGCTTCTCCTTATTCCCCTTGGAGCAATGCTGTCTTGCAAAATGGTGCTTGGCCTCAGCCTGACACAGACACTGCTTGGATCCCTGCATTCTGCACCATCTAGATACCCCACACCCTGATGAACCTGCTGCTGGCCACCTGCCACTGCTGGATGACCCTCAGCCTGTCCCAGGTACAATCCTAATCCTAAAGTTACCCCAGCACATCAGTGAGCACTAGCTGGCTATGGCAGGTAAATAGACCCTGCCTTGTTCATTCCTGTTTGTCCACTGGCCCAGAGTCACCCCCCACCCCCACTCCCGCAGGCTCCCTGTTATGGGCTCCCGCTCTTGTGCCCCCTGAGCAGAGCTGGGTGAAACATTTTTTCAGGTAGGAAATTTGCTGAGAAATGCATTTTTCAGGATCCCAACACTGTCCATGATTTCAGAGCGAATTCAGCAAATGCCTTTGGCTGACAACAAAAATATAAAAAATCTGGAAGCATTTTGCTTTGAAAAAAATTAAAACGAACCATTTTGAAAATGTCTGGTTTGATTTGACATTTGAACATAAGAACAGCCCTACTGGGTCAGACCAAAGGTCCATCCAGCCCAGTATCCTGTCTTCTGACAGTGACCAATGCCAGGTGCCCCAGAAGGAATGAACAGAACAGGGAATTATCAAGTGATCCATCCCCCATCGCCCATTCCCAGCTCCTGGCAAACAGAGGCTAGGGGCATGTGTAATTGGAAATATTTCATGTTGACCTGCATGTATTTTCTTCTGTATTTTATTCCACCAAAAAACCCAAAAGTCAGTTTGGCTTGAAACAAACCAGTTTTCCCCTGGTATTTTTCAGTTCAGCCACCAAACTGACAAATCAGGTGTTTCTTCAGTTCTGCTCCTGTGTGCTGGTTTCTCAGTTCTGGCCCAGCATTATCTTCCCTCACTGAGAATTATAGCAGGGCCATGGAAATAGAAACTTTGATTCCTAATCATTGGAGTACCAGCAGACTCAGATATCTGAGAGCTTCCTCACAGCCAGGGACTCCAAAAGAATCCAAGCGGAAAGCCAACTCCATACCCCAGTGCAGATGCCCGGGCTACTCCATACCAGACTTCTGGCTTTGCAAAGTTGATCTTTCCAAGAACAGAACTTTCTAGCACAGGTGCCCCATCCCTTTGAGAGCATTCGCTGGGCAAGTCGCCCCCTCTGGTCCCATAGCCTCCCGTAGCCCCAACCTGAGTAAAGAGGGCACCTAGGACAAAATGGCCAGAAGGACCTGGGGCTGAGTGTGAGAAGCTGTTACGGAAAAGGATTCCAGACCCATCCTCTGCCATCCCTCCCCTGCCCAGGATTTCTGCTGCAGCACGTTCTTCCTTTCTTTTTCTGCTCGAAGATCACTGAGGCTTTGCACAGGCTGGGAGGTAGCCCAGCTGGGAACACCAGCCCCTCTTGCTTGACATCTACAGGGTCTTGCTTGGAGCTGCGTTATTCAGGGGAAATTATGCATTATTCAGAGACTCCCACTGCAAGTCCCATGGAGCTCGGTGGGACCATCCTTCCCTTCCCTTCCCTTCTCCATGCACTGAGATCTTCCAAGAGATTTGCTCCACATGTGTTGGGCCAACACTTCCTGCACTAAGAATGGGGAGGAGGCGAGCACTGGACCAGGAAGAACTCTTGGCTGGAACAGATGGCAACTGCAGCTGAGTGCTCGCAAGGGCAGTGTGTTGGGGGGCTCTGCTCCTTTGGAAAGACGTATGACGTTGAAGGTGCTAGCGGAGTGTAATTTGTCTGGTCGCTGGCTAAATACAGCCCTGTCTCCGCTCAGCCTTTTATCATACATCCCACAGCAAGGAGCCCATTTCCCAGTAATAGTCACTAAGGAGCATTGACTTATTGCAGCTGAGAAAATGAACTTTGCTCAGGCTTGCCCGAGGCACCCAGCCCATTCCCGGCTGCACCACAGGGGGATGCCAGGCCTTGGTGTCTTCCAGCAGCCAGAGCGGGGCCAGCCCTACCTCCTTGGAGATGATGCATGGGCTTAAAAGTGCTGGGATAAGGCTTTCTCCTGGCATTCACCAGCTAATGGAGTCGGCTGACAGCATTTTATGGATCTGATACAAAGGCCATCAGTTTGGGTGACAGTTTTACTAGGTTGGGAGGGAGCTTTATAGTCCAACTTACTTTTGCTTAATTTTTCTGTTTTCCCAGTCGTTTGTCTCTCGCCTTCCGACACCTACGTGAGGTGGTTTCAGTAGTGGAGCAGCGTGGAGCACAGGCCATCAACTGGCTCCTCAGCTCTGCTTCACCACTGGGGCTCAGCCATGGCCTCCTGGGATTCCCTTTCCCCAGGGGTCCAGCTCCCCCGCTGGCACAGTTCTCCTCCGTCCCAGGGTGAGGAGAGAGAGAGGAATTGAATGTCTAGGTGTGATGAAGTGGGATTGTTCTTAATGTTTCTTCTGAATACTGTGTGGGTGCCTCAGTTTCCCCTATGCATTTCTTAAGTCTCCAGTGTGCATAAATGGCCAACAATCTGTCTCCTAGCAACATACGGCCATGGCCCTTCCCCCCTTTCAAGGGGATGCTAAAGGTGAACAAGAAGATCAGGTGACCTCCTGGCCTGGGAAAGAAACAAAGCCCAGAGAGGAGGGGCTGGAGGGTGAGTCAGTTTGGGGCAGACATGTGGGTCTGGCTCACTGCCCCCCAGAATGGACCCGGCTGAGGGGTCCGGTTCTCTGTACCTACAAGCTCTGTTTTAAACCGTGTTCCTGTCATCGAATAAACCTCTGTTTTACTGGCTGGCTGAGAGTCACGTCTGACTGCGAAGTGGGGGTGCAGGACCCTGTGGCTTCCCCAGGACCCCGCCTGGGCGGACTCACTGTGGGAAGCGCACGGAGGGGCAGAGGATGCTGAATGCTCCAAGGAGAGACCCAGGAGGTGAAGCTGTGTGAGCTTCTTGCCCTGAAGACAGTCTGCTCCAAGGGAGTGGAGGCTCCCCAAAGTCCTGACTGTCCCAGAGCATCGCCCAGGGATTCTGTGACACTAGTGAATAATTCAGAGGATGTAATTGACTATGAGCACCAAGGCTGTTTGTCCCCAGCACCCGGGTGAGAGCCACAGGCAGCAGGGGAGAACCTCTGGCTGTGAATACCTGGCCCTTGAGCTGGGTAAGGCAGGAGCTCCAGCATTGATCGGCTGTGAATTACGCTGCACTGCAGCTCCCGTCACGCGTGGTCAGTTTTCCTTGGGCACCTCTGAATGTGGGACAACAAATAGCAGGGGTGAGACCATGAGATGACAGGGCACTGCTATAGGGAACCTCAGATCTCTGGGGACCTTATGGCCTAGGTCAGGCAGAACGCTATAGGGAATCATAGGATCATAGAAGATTAGGGTTGGAAGAGACCTCTGGAGGTCATCTAGTCCAACCCCCTGCTCAAAGCAGGACCAATCCCCAACTAAATCATCCCACCCAGGGCTTTGTCAAGCCTGACCTTAAAAACCTCCAAGGAAGGAGATTCCACCACCTCCTTAGGGAACCCATTCCAGTGCTTCACCACCCTCCTAGTGAAATAGTGTTTCCTAATATCCAACCTAAACCTCCCCCACTGCAGCATGAGACCATTGCTCCTTGTTTTGTAATCTGCTCCCACTGACAACAGTCTAGATCCATCCTCTTTGGAACCCCCTTTCAAGTAATTGAAAGCAGCTATCCTGGGGAAGCCACAGGGTCCTGCACCCCAACTTTGCAGTCAGATGTGACTCTCAGCCAGCCAGTAAAGCAGAGGTTTCTTAGATGACAGGAACACGGTCTAAAACAGAGCTTGTAAGTACAGAGAACAGGACCCCTCAGACTGGTCCATTTTGAGGGGTAGTGAGCCAAACAGCCACGTCTGCACTAACTCCACATCCCCAGACAGCCCCAAACTGACTCACTCTCCAGCCTCTCCTCCTCTGGGCTTTGTCCCATTCCCAGGCCAGGAGATCACCTGATCTCTTTGTTCTCCAACACGTTTAGCTATCGCCTTGCAGGGGGGAAGGACCTTGGCCATTAGTTGCCAGGAGACAGTGTCGGCCCTTTGCTCTGCAACAATTACACCCCCTTATTCCACCACCTAGAGACTTAAGCAATGCACAGGGGAAACTGAAGCATCCCCACAATATTCAGAGGAAACATTAAGAACAGTCTCACTTCATCACAATCTGCTCCATGATTTTTCCAGGGACAGAGGTGAGGCTGACTGGTCTGTAGTTCCCTGGATTCTCCTTCTTGCCTTTTTAAAGATGGGCACTATATGTCCCTTTTTCCAAGGGTTAGGGACCTCCCTTGGTTGCCACGAGTTTTCAAAGATAATGGCCAATGGCTCTGCAATCACATCAGCCAACTGCCTCGGCTGCATTGCATCTGGCCCTATGGCCTTGTGCATGTCCAGCTTTTCCAAATAGTCCTTAGCCTGTTTTTTCACCACTGAGGGCTGCTCACAACCTCCCCATAAAGTGCTGCCCAGTGCAGCAGTCAGGGCTGGCTCTACAGTTTTTGCCGCCCCAAGCAGCAAGCCAAATTGCCGCTGCGGACGGGAGTGGGGCAGTCCCTGTGCCCTTAGGGCGGCAGGCGCGTTTCCATGGTGGCGGCAATTCGGCAGCAGTTTCTCTGTTTAGCTGAAGCCGCCCCGGACAGGTAAACATGGAAGCTGCTGCCAAATTGCCGCTGCTACGGAAACACGCCTGCCAGCTTAAGGGCACACAGACTGCCCCTCTCCTCCCCCCAGCCCGTGGCAGCAATTCGGCGTGCTGCTTGGGGGCAAAACAACAGGGACTGCCGCCCCTTGCAGATCGCCGCCCCAAGCACCAGCTGTCACGGAGTCCCCGGGCGATGCTCTGGAACTGCTCCCCACCAAGCCAGTCAGGACTTTGGGGAGCCTCCTCTCCCTTGGAGCAGACTTGTTCAGGGCAAGAAGCTCCCACTTCTTCACCTCCTGGGTCTCTTTTTGGAGCATTCAGCATCCTCTGCCCCTCCGTGCGCTTCCCACAGCGAGTCCACCCCAGCGGGGTCCTGGGGAAGCCACAGGGTCCTGCACCCCCACTTTGCAGTCAGACGTGACTCTCAGCCAGCCAGTAAAACAGAGGTTTATTCGATGACAGGAACAGGGTCTAAAACAGAGCTTGTAGGTACAGCGAACAGGACCCCTCGGCCGGGTCCATTCTGGGGGGCAGTGAACCAGACCCCCCACGTCTGCCCTCAGCCAGCTCCAGACTAACAACCCCTCCCAGCCCCTCCTCTCTCCTCAGCCCCTTTCCCGGGCCAGGAGGTCACCTGATCCCTTTGTCTCCAACACCTTCAGCTGGCACCTTTGCAGGGGAGGGGCCCAGGCCATCAGTTGCTAGGAGACAGAGTGCCAGGCATTTAGGTGCACTGGCCCTTTGCTCTGCCAGATACTTAAGAACTGCCATGGGGACACTGAGGCACCAACACAGTATTCAGAGAAAACATTAAAAACTTTCCCAGTTCGTCACATCTCTCCCCCCTTCGAGACCGAACTGAGCGAGGTCACTCCAGCCAGTGACCTGGGGAAGTTTGAACCCACCAATGTTCCCATGGATGCCCCAGCATCTCTCCCATTCCTCGGTCTGAGTTACACCAGGACAGTCCAGTCTCACGCCCTCCCTTAGGTCGGGTGTGCTTGATGGCACTTGCAGGCCGCATGTGGGAAGGTTTATGCGGCTTGAACCCTTTTGCTACCCCAGTACCCCTGGGGTTCAAACTGGGACGGGGTCTTCTCCCAGCACTCTGGGCTGCAATTCGGGCTCTCTTGGTTAAGAGCCCCCATCTTGGCCTTGGCCAGCTCTGGGCTTGGGCAGACACTTCCCACTTTGTGGCCCAGACACAACACCTCTGCCGTCCCCCCTTGCACTTTCCAGCTTTTACCATCAGTCCCACCTCCTTGAGGCAGCCCAGCCCCCTCTTCACCTGGGACACCTGTTCCTCCCAGGTCTGGCTAAAGGTGCACATGTTATCAGTGTCTGCCAGGGCCAAGTTCTCCATCGCCCTTTGCTTCTCTAGAGTCTCCCCAGGCCTAGGCATGGGGTCGGCATCGGACACTGTGATGGCTTTAAGCTTCTGATAGCCCCCACAAAACCAGATCATCCTGTCTCCCTTGGGGATCAGCCCCACGGGTGAGGCCCATGAACTGTAAAACGGTTGGATCACATCTAAAGCCATCAGGTCCTTGACCTCTCTCTTCAGGTTCTGGGCTGCTTTCCCAGTGACTCTGAATGGGGAACACCTGATGGGGAGATTGTCTCCCAACTCAGGGAAGAGATCCCCCGGGGGTCTTCCCCCTTTTCCTCCCAATCCTTCCTTTCCGGGTCCAGGGGTCCCCTCACTCTCCTCCCATTCAGCAGCTCGAACGGGAAGAACCTGTGGATTCCTGGGGCACCACCAGCTGCCTCCCGATTCCCCCCAGTTCTACTTTCCCTTGGGGAGCCCATTCCCGGTACAGGAATCCCTTCTCCTGCAGGACTCTGTCCCTGCAGCCTTCCCCAAGGGGGTTTGCAGCACTGTGGCCAGCAAGTTCCCTCAGCTTCTCCAAAGAGGGGTCCTTGCACAGCTCGGTCTGGGATTCAGCAGCTGGGGCAGGGAGTGGGACCTGCTCCCTCTCGCTGGCTGGGCCTGGGGTCACAGCCCCGCTGAGCCCTGTCCCTGGTAGCTCCCTCCCTGCTGTGTAATCACTTCCCAGCAGCACGTCTGGACCAGGCAAACCTGGCTGGCAGCCGACCTGCCCTGCCTGGGTGTCTCCCCACTCAGCTGGGGTCTCAGCTCCCCCCATGCTCAGCACTGCCCTTGCTGTCCCAGTGGGGCCAGGCAGCGAGCTCTTTGCTTTGGTCCCAGCATCAGAGCCAGCGTGAACTCTGGTGTGCAGGGGGGCGGGGAGCATCTCTCCCTCCCACTCAGCCCCAGGGGGCTGGTTACAGGTAGGCAGGTATCCTGAGCCCAGCAGCCCCTCCCCACTGCCAGCCAGGTCATTTGCATTTTCACTGACCATTTCCATCCTAGCCAATTGGTTCCCTGGATTTAAGTTCAAACCCTCGGCCCTTACAGGAGCACAGCCTGGATCCTGTCCCAAGGGGAGACAGTCACCACCCAATAGGGCCTCCCAGCCGATATCGTGGAGAACCCCAACTACCAGCCAGCCCAACCCCTCCTGGGTCTGTACAGGGATCCGGGACATAGGCAGGGCGAGGGGCTTCACTCAAGGGACCTTCAACCAGGTCCCACAGCCCCTCAGCATCTGCGACTACACCACCACAGTTCTCTCTGTCCCAGGGTCTCGCCACCCCAGGCATGTTTCCCCATTGACGCTTGGGCAGCCCTCTATGTCTCTCCGCTCCACCATCGCCAGTCCATGCTGCTGCTGCTTCTCCTGCAGCTTTTCCTCAGGCTCTTGCTCTCTCTCACGATCCTCTCGCTCTCTCGGGCTCTGCTCCAATCCCATCCGTCTCCGATCCCCTGATGGGGAACCCGATCGTGAAAACTCTCGTCTGGTTGGGGACCAGACTCTCGGGGATGCCTGGCTGCTGCTCCAGCTGCTCCCAGATCCTCTTGTAGCCCCATCTGGGTCAGGAATCTGCTCCTCAGAGCAGTCCTCCTCCTCCAGCTGCTCAATTAACTGCCTTGGTGAACGTCCCCATGCGTAACCCTCTCTTTGTGCACAGGATCACAATGTCCTTCTTAAGGAGATGGTGATAGACCATCACTTCACTGTTCCCAAGTGGCTCTGGACTCACAGGCCTGTGTGCTCTTGGCTCCCCCATGGTTTCCAGGAAGAACCCCTGGTGTGCCAGCCCTTCTCGTGATCACCACCTCTTTGCCAGGGCTGACTCCTCCGCCCCTGGGACTGCTCCTGCAATCCCCAGGGGAACCCTGCTACTGCAAAAATCCTTCTCTCTCCCAGGGTCGAGCGGCAAGCTCCTCCGCCCCTGAGACTGCTCGCTGCAGTCCTCAGGGGGACCCTGTTACTCCAACAGTCCTTCTCGCTGGTCACACACTCCCAGAGGTTAACCGCCCCCTGAAACCGTCCCACTCTGAGCCTTCAGCACGCCTGGTCCTCATTATCCCTCCTTTGTTTTACTGCTCCCCAGTCACTTACTGCAAGCGGCGCCATTCACGGGGTGCAGTACATCCCACTGCTGCCACCAGTTGTCACGGAGTCACCGGGCAATGCTCTGGAACTGCTCCCGACCAAGCCAGTCAGGACTTTGGGGAGCCTCCTCTCCCTTGGAGCAGACTTGTTCAGGGCAAGAAGCTCCCACGTCTTCACCTCCTGGGTCTCTCCTTGGAGCATTCAGCATCCTCTGCCCCTCCGTGCGCTTCCCACAGCGAGCCCGCCCCAGCGGGGTCCTGGGGAAGCCACAGGGTCCTGCACCCCCACTTCGCAGTCAGACGTGACTCTCAGCCAGCCAGTAACACAGAGGTTTATTCGATGACAGGAACAGGGTCTAAAACAGAGCTTGTAGGTACAGCGAACCGGACCCCTCGGCCGGGTCCATTCTGGGGGGCAGTGAACCAGACCCCCCACGTCTGCCCTCAGCCAGCTCCAGACTAACAACCCCTTCCAGCCCCTCCTCTCTGCTCAGCTCGTTTCCCAGGCCAGGAGGTCACCTGATCCCTTTGTCTCCAACACCTTCAGCTGGCACCTTTGCAGGGGAGGGGCCCAGGCCATCAGTTGCTAGGAGACAGAGTGCCAGGCATTTAGGTGCACTGGCCCTTGCTCTGCCAGATACTTAAGAACTGCCATGGGGACACTGAGGCACCAGCACAGTATTCTGAGCAAACATTAAGAACATTCCCAGTTCGTCACACCAGCTTGGAATGCTGGTGCCTAGAGCCGGCTCTGGCAGCTGTCTGGGAGCTGACCTTGTCTATGAAGACCGAGGCAAAAAAAGCATTGAGTACTTCAGCCTTTTCCACATCCTCTGTCACGAGGTTGCCTCCCCCATTCAGTAAGGGTCCCAACTTTCCCAGACCACCTTCTTGTTGCTAACCTACCCGTAGAAACCGTTCTTCTTACCCTTCACATCCTGTGCTAGCTACAACTCCAATTGTGTGCTGGCCTTCCTGATGACAGCCCTGCATGCTCGAGCAATATTTTTATACCCCTCCCTAGTCATCTGGCCAAGTTTCCACTTCTTGTAAGCTTCCTTTGTGTGTCTAAGCTCACACGCTGGAGCCGTTGCTCACTGACACACGTCTGTGGGTCATCTGTACAGACCGGTCACCCTGCGTAAGGCCTGGGGCCAGGACTAGAAGACAGAAGGGAACTTACAGCTCGAACCTTGCTTACCCCAAGGCTCTGTCTACACCCAGTGTCGCCGACCTGTGGCTCCGGAGCCATGTGCGGCTCCTTGTCTAGGCACCGATTCCGGGGCTGGAGCTACGGGTGCCAACTTTCCACTGTGCCAGGGGGTGCTCGCTGCTCAGCTCAGCCCCACTCCAGCCCTCCCCTGAGCTGGGAGGTGCTGGGAGCAGGATGGGGGAGCTGCTGATCTATTACTGGGGCTCTTTGGCAATGTACCTTGGTACATTCTGGCTCCTGCTCAGGCTGGCCCCCCAGTCTACACTGCAGTCAGTGGTGTGATTGCAGCACGTTACCCAAGTTAGCTTTGATCTAACCAGCTCCGGTGCCAACAGCAGGGCTGCACACGCTGGCCCTGGGCGTGCACTTGAGGGCCTGGCTAGCTTTGCTGCTGCTGCTCTTGGAGATGGCGAGATCAAAGTCAGGTTGGGGGTGTGTACACATGCCGCAGTCACACCTTCGATTGGTGTGTAGACAGGATTCCTGTGGCCCAGTGGCTGCATAGGAGCTGCCTGCTTCGTCTGAGCGGAGGGCAGTGTAAAAGGAATCTGGCAATGGCTCACCACAGACCCAGCGCAGCTGGTCAGTCCTGGGCTTGTTGCTGGGGAGGGGGAGGGGAGTCCCTGTTTGCAAAGTAAAAGACGGCCTGTTTGTAAATCACAAGCCCATATCCACACAAACACCTCCGCTGACCCCACACTGGCTACCATATGGCAGGCACAAGCCATGTGATGGCAGCAGCCAGAGCCAGGGAAGGCTCTGTCATCAAAACCCTGTGAGTTTCCTGCATACAGCTCCCCAGGTCTCAGTCAGAGCAGCTGTTCCCTTTATCCTGTCTGATCAGCATGGCGGGGGAAGAGGGGCAGGCTTCAATCGGGTTAGAGAAAAAATATTCGCTTCCGAAAGCCAAGGTGCCTGCCGCATTCTCCCTCTGAGATCAGTGCTGTCAAACTGCACCCCCCGGGTCAGGGTGCAGCCCAGCGAGAGAGACCAGGGATCTCACACTGGAGGGGATCCCAGTGAAATAGACCAGAATGCTGCATTCAGGAGGCGAAAGGCATGGTGCTATCCCAGGGAAGGATACTGGGACTCAGGATACAAAGAGGCCAGGCTCTGTGGCATGAGCAGTCGAGGGGGCTGTGCAGCCTAACCTGGCTCCGTACCCACTGAAGCCCTGCGAAGCCTGAGAGGGGATCCCCCTCGGGGCAGCTGCGTAAGCCCAAATCCTGTCCCTGCCCAGCATGCCCAGTCTCTCCTTGATCCCTGTGAAGGTGGGTCTGGATTATTGCTGATTGGCAGTCAGGCTGACCAGGCCTCTACCTCTCCCACTCCACCCCTAGGCAGCCACAAAAGCCTCCTGTACAAGGCTCTGTTTCATGGCACACAACACAGGGGATCCCTGCATGGGTTCCCGGCATCCTCCTACCCCACCAGGCACCTTTGGGGCCCTCTGCACCCAGGGGGAGGAGCTCAGCACTTGCCCCAGGGCCAGGGGCAGCTATTAACATACAGAGCAGGAGGGGGAGACTCAGGCAGGCAGAGCACAGGAAAGCATCTGCAAGTGGACTCACTTGTCCTGTCCCACCTCTCCTGGCCCAGCAAAGGCATTGGCAGAATGTGGTCGGCCCCAGGGGGGAGCATGGAACATGAGACCCGAGCGGAGTTTTACAGAGTTCCTTTGGCACTGCAGGGATCTCAAAGGGCGTCACAGAGCAGTGAGTTAAACACTCTCTGGGCTGTCTCTGACATTGAGCGAGTGGGGAGCAGGGGCTCGCTCAGGTCTCACACGCTGTCTTCCCTACCTTCTGCACAGGTACCTCCGGACCCTGTACCTTGGCCTCCAGAGCCGCTGGCAGTCAGAGCACAAGCAGCGCCACTTCTACTGGAAGATGATGTTTGAGAGTGCTGACATCAGCATGCTGCGGCTGCTGGAGACCTTCCTGAAGAGCGCCCCCCAGCTGGTGCTGCAGCTGAGCATCATGGTGCAGCAGAACAACATCGAGCCTCTGCAGGGTAAGGGATGCCCCTCGCCTACCCAGCCCCTATCCTGGCCCTCCATCTGCCTTCCTGCCCACTCTCATCACCAGTTACTGCGGGGGACATGCCATGAAATTAAAGGTGGCAAATTCAAAACTGAGAGACAGAAAGAGTTTCTCACACAATGGGGAAAGAGACTGTGGAACTCTGTGCCACAGGGAGAGACCAAGAATTTAGCAAGAGTCGAAAAGGGATCGGACACTTGTACAGATAACAAAAACAACCAGAGCTGTCAATAGTTGATGATCAAATTCTGGAAGGGACATAAAACCTCCTGCTTCGGAGCTGAAGCCAGTGTCTCTAACTGAGGGACCGGGAGGAGACCTAATATGGTGGCAGATTATCCCATATCTGCTCCTGTGATGTGATGTTGGGCCCTGGCACAGACAGGACACTGGGCTAGCGGGAGCTGGGATCTGATCCAGCCTGGCCATGCCCATGCCCATGTGCCATCTTCTGTCTTCCCTCCCTTCTCCTCCCACTATTCTTCTCTTCCTCTCCCTCCAACTCCCTGACTCCTTCTGTGTCTCCACAGGTCTCTCGGCCTCGGCCTCCCTCGTGTCTCTGGCGTGGATGATTGCCTCCTACCAGAAGGTGCTGCGGGACTCGCGGGAGGACAAGATGCCCATGTCCTACAAGGGGGCAGTGGTGCAGATCCTCTGGCACCTGTTCACCATCGCTGCCCGCGCCATTGCCTTCGCCCTCTTTGCCTCTGTGTTCCAGCTCTACTTTGGCATCTTCATTGTCACGCATTGGTGCATCATGACCTTCTGGATCATCCAGGGGGAGACGGACTTCTGCATGTCCAAGTGGGAGGAGATCATCTACAACATGGTGGTGGGTATCATCTACATCTTCTGCTGGTTCAACGTGAAGGAGGGCCGGAGCCGCTGCCGCATGGCCATCTACTACACCATCACTCTGGTGGAGAATGCGGCCCTCACCGGCCTCTGGTACATGTACTACAACCGCCAGGCCACCTCAGACTTCGACGCCTTAATCATCGTCTGTGTGGTCTCATCCAGCTTCGCCCTGGGCATCTTCTTCATGTTCATCTACTACTGCCTCTTGCACCCCAACGGGCCCGTGTTTGGCCCCCAGACCACAGGCTGCATTTTCAAAAAGGCGCCGGCCACCTGCGTGGGGCCCCCAGAGGACGTTATCACCAGCCCCCCACGCTCCCTGCCACGGACTACAGGGGGGGAGAGGGAAGGGGTGCCAGGGGACAGGGACAGCTGCGTGCCTGTTTTTCAGGTCAGGCCAAGCGTCCCCCCGACCCCTGTTGCCCGCGCCCCCCGGACAGAAGGGCCCGTCATCCGAATAGATCTGCCCAGGAAGAAGTACCCAGCCTGGGACGCCCATTTTATTGACAGGCGGCTCCGTAAGACGATCCTAGCGCTGGAGTATTCTTCTCCGGCTACCCCACGCCTGCAGTACCGCAGCGTCGGGGCCTCGCAGGAGGTGCTGGAGTATGAGACCACGGTGTAGGCCAGCGCGGGAGCCATGTAACTGCCTAGCATGCCCCCCGCCATGGGGCTGACACACTGGTGCATTTCCAGAGCCAACTGGCCACCAGCCACGCCCGGCCTTCCGCTGCCCTGGAAAGTGGCTGTCCAGTATCTTCTTAGCATTTTGCCTTTTGTGTTCATTAGCACTGATGGCCCCCACCTCCCCACTCTACCCCCCAATCCTAGAGGGGTTGGCGAGGTCAGCTGGTGCTACCCCCGCTCTGCCTTGCTGAGCTCTCCCTCTAGCGATGCCATGGCAAAGGATTCCTCCCTGGGCCCCAGTTGCTTCCCTGTCAACCCCACAGATGGGCCCAGAGGGGTCCATCCTCCCCTCCAGGCAGGAGGTTTTGTTGGTGCTGAAATACCTCACGTGTACCTGAGCTCAAACAGCCTGGAGCCGCCCCGTGGCATGGCTTCTAGCCACCAGCAAAGGGGCAGGGCACCTGGTTTGCACAGGGCCCGGCTGGAGAGGGTGGGGAGAAGCTTCCCAGAGGGGAGTGAGGACTGGCTGGAGTAGGGCAGCAGGGTGCGTGAGGGGCCGTGGAATGGCGGGGTGGGGGGAGGAATTAGGGCAGGCTGAGTGCCCTGGATACAGAAATGCACTGCAAACCCCTGCTGCTTTGGGCACAGGGGGGCCCTGGGAATTGGGCTGAGACGTGCAGAGCCCAGGGGGGAAAGGTGGGGCCCTGGTTGCTGGAACACATGCTGGGTGCTGGGGTGTGCTGAGGGTGCTGGGGTAAGGTGGAGCGTGGCAGTTGATCAACAGGCAAGATCACAGGCACAATCCTTTATCGTTCCTGTATAAAGTCTGTTCCCGCAATTCCCTGGGCCTTGAAATTGGGGAATGGCCTTGGGCCCCCTCCCACACACACCCTGAGACACCTGCCAGTCCATGGGGGCAGATGCACTTAGGCCTCTGAATAAAGGGGCCATAGGAAGGTTAATAATCCCAGCATCCCGTGGGGTGAGCATGGCAGGGGATTCTCTCTAGCATGTTGGGGTCACGGTGGAGAGAGCCCGTGGGATCCCAAAGAGCACGTCGGCGAAGCTGGGCCGGCAGGAGCTGGAGACAACACAGAGAGAAAGTTGGAGCAGAATGAGGCCAGGCCAGGCCAAGCCAGGGCCAACGGGACTAGCAGGATAAACATCAGATTCGTACCAGTGTCAATGGCCAAACTCCCTGGGCCTTCAGTGGGAGCGACTGAGGGCAGTGTCATCACCATGCAAGAGCCCCAGGGCTGCAGCCAGGCACCATCACACCCGCAGCATTTGCCACTCTGCAGTGCTTTCCGTGCCATTCCATCTCCTGTGCAAGGGATGCAGAGGGGCCGGGCTTGATTCCAGGGCCTTGGGTGGTAAATGCTGCGTCTGCAGGGGCTGGGTGGGCCCAGTTGGTGCAGGGATGCAGTGTCCTGTCATAGCTCCGCAGGCATGGTACTGAGAGCTGAGCTGGTTCCCTGCACCCAGGCCAGAGGGTGTTTCAGGTTTTGTTGTGAACCTGCTGGTGCATGGGGAGGGGCTTTATCACTAGCATGGCATGAAATTAACAAAGGCTTCCACGGTTCAGGCCAGGCCAGGAGACCAGACAAACCCCCTGTTTGTCAGATCCATGGCCCAGATACTGCCACCCCGAATGACAGTGATCTGAACAAGGCCTTTTCAAGCCAGACTTGTACGGCGCTGCAGCGGGTTGTGGCAGGTCTGCCACTGGAAGCTGGGGGTGTTTTGGTTGCTTCTTCATATATTTTCCTGCTTGTGTGTTTCCACATCTGGAAAACCTGCAGACTTTTAAATGATTGCAGGGGAGGGTGTGGGAGAGGGGTGTCTTTTACCATGAAGATTAACAGGTCACAGAGAAAGCGGCATGTGCACACCCCTCCCCCTGCAGAGGGCCAGCCCCACCTCTGTTCTGACCTGACTTCACTGTGCAGGCAGGTCTGAGGGAGTGCAGGGTGAGACCTAGGCATGCCTAGATGCACAGCTGGATCTCGAGGGGTAGATTTAAAAAAACCTGTTAAGTGCCCAGGTGCTCCCTGATTCCTGTAGCTGTGTGTGCAAACTGGTTCATTGCATGTGCAAAAGGCTCAGTCGCATTTACCGATTGGCCTGGGCAGATGCATTAAGCACGAGCAGAAATTCGGTGCCCCTTTTTCACCTGCAATGAAGAGCTGAAGCTTGCTGAATCCCTGGCCCACCGAGAGGAGGCAGCTGGATCCCACAGTGCCACCTCACTGATCCCAAATGCCCTTCAGTCTCCCACCCAGTGCTCCAGCTCTTGCTCCAAGCACCATGATTCCAAGGGGAGGTTGCAAATGAGGGAACGGAGATGTTGCCCTGAGAGCCAACAGCCTTGGCTCAGGGCTATGCCTGAAACCCCAGACCCGCTTCAGCTGCTGGGGGAGTCCCGTCTGGCCAGGCCCAAGGTCACCTTCCAGGCTGAAATGGAGGAAACTTGAGTTACGTGACATGGCAAGAGCACATGGAGCTGGGGGGAAGGCAAAGCCCCTCGCCTCATTTTAAGCCCAGCTGTAGGGTTACAGGGGGACACTCTCTACACAGCCTCCCCTTCCCCCACCATGTACAGGCTACTCACACTTCCCACGATCTAAGCCCCACCGGTTCTCTGAGTCCGTCCGTCTACATGAGCAAGGTGCAGCCCCCAGCAAGTGCTCACCTCTGCCTGGCTGGGGTGGGAGAAGGGGTGCAGCTTCCTGCTGCCTGAGTTGGGCACCTTATGGGAGAGTCTGAAATACCCAGTTTCCTGTTTCTTTTTGTCCTCACTCTTGGATTTAACCCTTTGGTCCCTGCAGCTGTTGGCTCTCCTGCCTCTGGTCCCTGTGTTCATGGCAGTGGTTCTGCAGCCTGCTCACCCTGTGTCCTCTTGCACAGCTGAGCAGCCTGTGACTGGCACCCGACGGGGGCACAGGGAGAACTGGGTCACTGCTCACACAGGGGGATGCCTGAGTCTCTCCCATAGCTGGGCAGGGACAGTTAAAATGTAAGCAACAGAACAAACCAGCTGCCTCTGCGTCTCCTCCTGAGACTCAAACACACTGGGCTAGGTCTGCCAGGGCAGCCTCCGCTCCCTTTGAGGGTCAGTCAGGACAGGGAGAGAGGGAAGCCATCTGGTGCCCGAGGCCCGTTGGTGTCCCTGCCCAGGCTGCGTTTGCCTGAGCCAGGCACCATTGGTTTGACTGATTTGCGAGAACTGGTTTTTCTGACTGTTTTATTTTAAGTGAAATGATCTACCTCAGCGACGCTCGCTGGGTTCCATTGCTACAGCTGGCTCTGTCGGCAGGGGTTGCTGGGTGGGGGTGGCATCCCGGGTGCTGGGGTGCATGTCAGAAAACCAGGGGTTCATTGTGCCAAATGTCTCCCAGGCAAGTGAGATTTGGAGCTGTCTGTGGGCGGAACCGGGGGGGGCTTCCCTGGCGGTACAGGCCCACGAGCAGCTCTCGGGGCTCCATGAGGAGACACCCACGCTGCGGAGAGCAGAACCTGCCCTTTGCCATCTGTGGCCAGGTTCTGAGAGCCCTTGCTAAGTTTTTATCCAGTCCTCACTCAGGCAAGTGTCTGAGGTCAGCCTCTGGCTACGGATTTATCCCCCACTCAGCCCTGTCGTGTGCAAGTCAGCCGAGTGGAGCTGAGCAGGGCCTCGTCATCTGCCCTGCTGGGCTCTTTCCCATTTCCACCTGACTGCAGCCACCGGTGTGACGGTGAAACTTGCGCTTCCCCAGGGGCTCGCGCGGTATTCCCCCAGAGAGCTCACACCGAGTGCTGCTTCGTGCTGACGGTCCCATGTAGTGAGTGTAGCAGTGTGCGCCTTGGACAAGGCTTGGACGCGCTGTGCAATCCTGACTAGTCTGCAAGCATGGAGCATAGCATCTGCCCATGCACTGTTGTCTTTTACCCCTCCCTATGCACTGATGTGTGCACTGCACCCGGCTACAGCATGTGCTGTGCATCCCTAACTGCACCGCATGCCAGGTACGCTGATTGCACGGCTTGCACCAGAACCTGCATGAAGCACTGTATTCACCCGCAGGACACTGTGCAGCATGCACTGGTGCACTGATTTCTCCCAGGGACAGTGTCCCATGTACACTGATTACACCACCCGCACGCACAGTACCCCAGCAACTGAGCATCGTGTCTCCCATTCACCGTCTGGCACGAGTCCCACAAGCAGGGCTTACAGAGCAGGGAGTCATGGGAACACCCTCAAGTCTCACTCATAACTCCACAGTCCCTTGTGGTCACACGCCCAGTGCCATTTAGAACAAGGTGTGCATGGCTCTGGCAAAACCAAGGGGCAGAGCAGGGGCAGTCCAGCTCCCCCTCCTCAGCTGGTGCAGTGAGAGCCCCCCAGCTCTTGTTTCAATCTTCTTTAACCCTGGTGCTTGGAGTTGTCAGTGCACTGGCTGTACCATGTGCTTTTCCTGCACCATGTGCTGTACCCTCTACCCCTGGCGTCTGCATAACCACAGGCTGACTGCAATATGTGCCTTTTACACACCATGTGCTCACTCATCCTGGCTCATTGTACTGTATGGTAATAGTGAGTTCCATATAACACTGCAGACCTCACACTGTAACAAGACCATCAGTACTGACTACACCAGGTGTATTACACTGCTCTGTATTTTTCACACTTACTACCCTACTCTTGTCCTATACATTGACTACACATTGATAGTAGCATACTGTATGGAAATTGTCCCTTTGCCATATGTCCACTGTCCCTTTCAGGCAACTATGGTCCTGTTGTACCATGGGCTGGCCCAGATTATGATCTCAGGTCAGTGGCATAAATCCAGAGTAATGCCACAGTCAGCTGAGTCACTCTGGATTTCTGCCAGTGTAAGTGAGAGCAAACGCTGATCCACCACCGGGAGAAGACTGTGCCCACATGTTGCTGCCCCACTGCATGCTGATTGTCCCCCCACCTCCGTCCTGGCACAGCCTGCCCTTTGATGCTGCATGCATTCTGCACCATGTGGTGCACAGTGTGTGCTGTAACACCAGGCGCTGTCTGGAGCATGGAGAGTTAGCACAGTTAGCAGAACGTTGGCATCTTCCTAGGCAGATTGTAACCACGGCCATCTGAGGCCTGCCCGATGGCAAACAGATGGCAGCTGGAGGCCGACTCCTGGAGGTGGGTTTGAAGTAGATTGCAGAGAGAGAGGGCTGGCGGAGAGAAATAGACACAGCTGGACAGAAGACCTCTGTGAATAGTCTGCAAATGTCTGTCCACATTTAGTGTCAGGGTTATTCCCACTGGGATGCTGCAGTCGAAGAAACAGGGCTAATCCAATAGCCGGGCATAGGGCAGCCAAAGAGCTAATCAGCCGCTGTCACCTGGGCTTCAGATTCAGCCTCTTGCTGATTCCGGTCCCTGTTTTGGAAGCAGCCTGTTGACGAAAAGGCCATTAGTCTAACGGGTGTTTCTCAAAGTGTCGGCCAGGAGCGAGAGCTAGTGCCCCCCTCCCTGCAGTACCCAGGGTCTCCCCTAGGTGTCGCTGGGCTGCTGTTGTGTGCAATGTATCAAGTTGTCACATTGCCATGTGGGTTGTACTCTGTAAGCAGGCTGGGCTGAAGCTGGTGGCTGGGATGTTTTTATACCTTTCCCTGGCGAATGGCAGCCGCCGAAAGCCTTGCTGTGTGCATGTCTGCCTGGGGCCCGGTTACAGCCGGAGCCTGGAGTCCAGACCTACACACCCAGATGCGTGGAGCAAAGTAACACTAACGAGAGGGCAGAGATGCTGGTTGCTTTAGTGGTTCCTCTGGAGCCCCAGTTCTCACAGGAACTGCAACCCCCTCCGAGTTCAGCATTAACCTGCCTGGCACTGGCTTAGCATCTGGGTGTGGACTAGGGCCCTGTGGGGCGATCTGAGCTTGGGGGTCCATTCTGGGTTTCTCAATGGCCCTTTCTCCTCAGGGAACCATTTATGGGTCAGAAATACTATGGCAGCTGGGCTGCTTGGGTTGTGTGAAAGGAGCAATGAGGAGGTGCATTGTGTAGTGGCCAGAAAATGGGCCTGGCAGTGAGGAGTTCAGAGAATCAGAGAATCTCAGGGTTGAAGGGACCTCAGGAGGTGTCTAGTTTCACCCCCTGCTCAAAGCAGGACCAATCCCCAACTAAATCATCCCAGCCAGGGCTTTGTCAAGCCTGACCTTAAAAACCTCTAAGGAAGGAGATTCAGCCACCGCTCTAGGTAACCCGTTCAGAGGTCTGGCCATGGATCTGATTCTGAGTGACTGCATGACCCTGGGCAACTCACTTAATCTTCCCTGGGGGTCACTCCATGACTCAGTGTCCCATTTTGTAAGACAGGGGTAGAGAGTTTGCAATCGATGTTTGTCGGGGGGGTTGAGATGCTCAGAAGAATGGTGCCAGAGATGGGATAACTGATTAATATTATCGCCCCTGTCCAGAGTCTGCCATACCATGAGGTCGCTATTTTGACCCTATAAATTGCTGTTGTTGAGACAAGGTGGCTGAGATAATGCCTTTATTGGACCCCTCCTGACAATGGCTGAAAGCCTGCCGGCCCCACTGTTTGGCTCTAGCGTTGAGTCCTAGGGGACTGTGATAGCTGCAGGTGCACTGTTACTTCGTACACGTCAGGAAAGAGTTTCATAGCGAGTTTGGAAGTGTCGTGTTCATGTCACAGGCTCCAGAGAGGCCATTATTTGGCCAGCCCCAGCTGTTATCGAGGGGTAAATACATGCTCAAGCCTCACAGTCTGGGGCCTGCTACTGTGGGATGGCCAGGGGGACAGTTAAAGGGTCAGGAACTGCGAGGTGGTGGGTGGGTCCCAGTGTTCAGGCTGCAGTCCCAGCCAGGATGTTGCCCGGTAGTGGAACTGCCTGGCAGCCTGAGCCCTGCGAGGGAGTCAACTGGCACAGGCCAGCCACAGGTGTCTGACTGCGAGCTTTCCAAGCCAACACTGCATAGTAATCCTGGGTTTACAACTGCTGGACCTGGGTGTCACAGCCCTGCTAACATGGCCGTACCTCGCCATGCAGACCGTCCAACTTGGGTCTGCAGTTTGAGCTGCGTCCACACTGCAAAGTGACAGGGCTTGGACCAGAGTCGCAGCAGGACTCTGACCCCCCCCCCCAGCAGGGTCCTAGGACCAGGGTCCTGAGTGTTTGCTCACCAAAGTTAGACAGATTTGTGTGTGGACAGAAGGGGGGCTTGGGCAAACCTGAATCAGAAGCTGGGCTTAGTGTGTTGTGTAGACACAACCATAGAGCTTTAAAGCTCATACCCCACCCCTTAAACTTCACCAGGAGCCAGCTGGCAGCCAGTGCGAATCCCAGAGCTCCAGGGCCACATGCCCCAGGGGGAAGGGGGGGCTTTCCACTTGCAGCCTGGCAGCAGCACTGAGGAAGGGCCTGAGGCAGGGTCAGTGAATCACTGGTTAGAGCCACAGGCCGGCAGGATGCTCAGTGACCTCATTGCTGCTACAGTCCAAGGGGCTGGGATAGCAGCCAAGCAGCATCATGCCACCAGAGTGGGGGCAAGAGTCCTTCCACACCCCTGCTCCAGTCTCCTGCATAGATCCCGTTGGCCTGGGTTTTGTGGGAGAGGCGAGGAGAACAGCATGTGCCCCTTAGGCTACAGAGGCTTCTCCGGTCCTGGGTTTGCCTCAGCTTTGGTCGGTACCCAGCATTGTTAGCCTGTCAGCATTCAGTGCATCGCCATCCTCATGGTCCTTCACTGATACCCACGCTGGGGATCTCTGTGGGAGGAGTGACAGCAATACCCTAGCTCTTCTGGGGTAACTAGCTGGGCTTGTCACGGGATCCTCACTGCAGCCCTAGAGAGGGGCAGCGAATCTGCGTTGCCTCCCCCTTAGACCGCACCTCCCCAGCCCCATGTCAGGAGCGCAGAGGGGGCAGTTGTTGGAAGGTGGATTCTTTAGTGGCTCCAAGGGACTCTGGGATATTCCCCTTCTGTTTGCTCAGCAGTTTGCTCCTAGGTATAAAGAAGCTGGAGCCTCAGCTGCCATCATCTGTGTCAGACGATTACCCCAGCCCCAGTGTAGCATAAACCCAGCTGCGTCCACAGTTCTCTTCAGCTACTTGTTGGGATGGAGTAAAAAGACTTTCTGGGGGCCTGGCTGGCAGGCAGGTGCCAGGAGGGTGTTGTGGAGACTGGAGGACTCAGGGGCCCTGCTGGGTGTTTGTACTGTCTGTATGGATGTATGGGACAGCTGGAGTGCCCCAACTGTGTCTAGGGTCTCATTTTGGAGGACGGCAGTGTGGGGGGATGGGTTTTCCTGTGTTTTGCTCTGTGTCGCCATGTGTTTGTGGGCACTCCATGACATGATCTTGTCCAGCACACATGACCTGAGACCTCCAGCCAGTCTTTCCAGCCCAGCGCTTGGGGTCAGGTGGGAAGAGGGGGCATCAGGAGGTCTCTGGGCTCCTGCTGCAGGGACCGGCCACACTCCCCTGTGAGATGGGGGTGGGCCTTGCCAGCAAGTAGAAAGGTGTTGCCCGAGGTGCCACAGCTTGCTACAGACATGCAAGAATCCCCATTCTGTGGGCTGGGCTCTCAAACATGCACCTCCTCCCACAGAGCTGTTATGTGGCTCTGGCAAACAGTCATCCGGGAAGGGCTTGGAGGCCAGCGTGTCGCCAAGTGGGAAACTGACTTCAGCTCAGCAGTGCCCTAGAGGTGGTCGCCGGCTCCTTGGCTTGGTGGGGGGCTGGGAGCCCTGCAGGGAGGGCTAGGAGGAAAGGGTAGGTTTGTCTGTGCGCCGAGCCATGGGCGTTGGACTCTTGAGGAACTTTCCCGAAGCAAGCGCCTGGACAGAGAAGCTCACTGATAAAAGGGCCAATTTTCTATGCACTCTAGCCACTATCCCCACCCTCTCCGCTGCTCTCGGGAGAGGGGGAATGCTCCCTAGCCCCTGCAATAACCTCAGAGCAGATCAGCGGCTGGGCTCCTGCAGCCAGCGCACGGGGTGGCGTGCGAGTGGGGACGGGGAGGCAGACACAGGACTGGCTGCTGGGCCTGGGAGTCTCATCTCTCAGCTCCTGGTGGATGATCCTGCCAGTGCAGTGTTTTGCCCCTGTGCCTCTAGCTGCTCATTCCTGCCGGGCAGGTGCAAGGCCATGTGTGGGCAGGGAGAGGAGAGGAAGCCTGGCCCATCTGCGCCGTCTCTAAGGCAGGGCTCCAAGGAGGGAGTCCCTGAGCGTTCTCTGGCTAGTGCCTGAGCAGCCTTGGTAGTCCGGTCCCCTCCCCACCCGCCCAGAAACAAGCCCGTTCCCTGCAACGTTTTGACTATCATGAAATTCTCAATAGGGCTGGAAAAAGATCCAATCCGAGCGGAAAAACTGGCCTCAGCCGCAGGGAAATGGATTTTAAAACATTCTCCTCTCTGGGTTCTGTGCACAGGCTGGCGCAGGACTGCACCTCAACAACACCATAACTGTGGCAGCTCCTGGAACAGGCCCTTCCGTGAGGGGCAAGGTGGGTGCCAGCTTGAAATCTGGACCCAGAGGTGGATTTTGAACACACCCTCCCCTCAAAAAAAATCCCAAACCAAGAATTTGGTCCAGCCAAAGGGACACCTGCAAAATGTGGGCCTAGGGTCAGGTTTGACTTCTGCCTCCTGCTTTAAGGGCAGGAGGAAGCTTGGTTCACCTTAGGGACTGGCTTCTACTCACTAAATGACACAGACTCCACTGGTGCCGGGGAGTGGGGTCAGAGCCGGGGGGGGGCTGAATCCTAGCCCCCCACCCCCAAATTCAGGGAGCTGGAGCTGGGGTTTATCTAAGTCCAGCTGTAGGTTTAAATGGCCAGTGAGAACAAAGCGCCCACTCTGGTTCCAGATTTGCTGGAAGCACTAGCCACATGGCTGGTTGGTTTGCTGGCTAGTTCTCCTCACCCGGCACAGATTTCTCTGAGCAGTTTGTTTCTCCCCTCTCCCTCTCGTCCAGCATCTGGAAGCACTTCCATCATGTACTGTAAATACTGTGTGTGACACCTTCGTCTTCTTACTTCCCTCGGGAGGCGGGCAGGTCCAGCGGGAGGGGCGGGGGTCTGGAGGAGACCGAGGTTCTGTACTAAGACTTTTTTGTATACCACAAACTTTTTGTATATTTTTAATTTTGCTGCAACATGAGATATTAAATTCCTTTCAATACACCTGGCCTGATTGCTCTGCCTTCCTTCCCCTCTAGGTGCACCAGTTCCCAGCAGCTGGCTGATGGGTGCGACCCAGTGAGCTCAATGGGGCTGTGCTGATGCTGAGCTGGGAGAACCAGATGTGCAGCCACCCAGGGACCTCCTAGCAATGCACCTCAGCTGCCCTGTGGCAGGGCAGAGGCCAGATTACTGCACACCACAGCTAGGAGCAGGTCTCCCACAGGACAGGGCAGCAGAGGCTGGCTGAGACTTTGCAATGCTTGGTTGTGGATGAGTTGGGATTGTCTGTTGGACAGAGCATGAGGATGGGGAGCCTGGACTCCTGGGTTCTGTTTCCAGCTCTGCCACTAACTTGGGGAAGTTGCCTCAGTTTCCCCAGTTGTAAAATGGAGACAATGACTCTGTCATTCCTCCCAGGGGGTGGCACACTTTGAGCCCCTCAGGGAGGGACTTGTTGAAGAGCGGAGTGTTATTCTGAGTGGGTTGGTGGGACATGGCAGCAAAGGGGCTGTGATCCCCTCCCACATATCTCATAGACCAGCGGGGTCGGGAGAGGGATACGTGCTCTGCCATGCAGTAACGTAGCAGATGAAGAGCTGGACTGTCGTGCAGCGGGAGTTCATATTTCCATAGCCCATCTCCTGGGGGCAGGTGGTGTCGGGTCCATGCACACAGGCTTTGGGGGTGAGAGCCAGTAAAAGGAATCCAGGAGGCAGGAGCGCCCCCTGCAGGGAGGTTACGATAACCACAGCAGTTGTTGCTCAGCCCCCACAAGAGGCTCCTGCATGATGCCAGCTCCCTGCTGCTTCTGCCACTGGCTGGGTATTTGGCATCAGGGAGATTGCAGGAAACAGCAGCCCGGGTGGGGCTTGGTAACTATGTGCAGCACATGGGAGCATCACTGGAGACACTCCACTGCCTGAATGCACCACGCAGGAAATGGAATACGCCCACCCCTGGGGCAAACCCAACCAAGGAGATTGCCTGGGGCATAAGTCAGGCTGAGGGGAACGCAGTGCATGTGTTAGCACACTGGGGTCATCCCTAACTTCATCGGCCCTGCCACAGGGAGGAGATTGGCCAGGGAGAGCGGTGATGGCTCTTTAGAGAAAACCCCTGGCATGGCGCTGAATGACCTTCACCCCAAGGCTCAGGGGATCAGGCAGGAGAAATAACAGAGCTTAGCAGCCCCCGGGAGAATCCTGACTCCACAGATTTACAAGCTCCAGCGGGCGTCAGCTCCTGAGTATCTGTCCCCTTCCTGTCCATCCCTCACTGCTCAGGAAGAGGAAGTCTCCAGCTGCTGGGGCAGGATGCAGCGCACAGGAGGGAAGGAGCATCCTTTTAGCCTGGAATTTCTCTTCCCACAAGATCGCCCCCACTCTAGAGGGGGCCAAGCCCTAGTCTGAGCTCCCCACAGTCTCCGGAGGGGGTTGAGGTTTGGGCCTCACTTGCACCGTTTCCTTCCCAAGAGCTGGGGCTCCTTGGTGGTGATGATTTGGGTCTCTGCTGATAGTTTATGATGCCCCAGGGCCTTGGTGCCTCTGAGGCTTTCAGCCCCGGCCATGGCTAGCATTTCAGCTCCCCTGCTCTAGTCACTGTCTCAGGACCAGCTCTGGTTCCTGTCTGGCCCTACAACTGCATTGCATGCCCCATGTTTGCACCCAGCTGATCCTCCATTTATGCCAGGCCTTCTGCTCTGGCCTGGGAGTGAGTCAGGGACATTGGAACCCCCCGAGGAGGTGCCACGAGCTCCTACTGTGGAGGAGACCCAGGAGAGCCTTGGAGAACATCCCTTTGAAGATGGCACTAGCAGAACCCCCGCGATCTCCCTGTTGGCTTATTAAAATTCTGAGGCCCAACGGCGCAGGGGGGCGAACGAAACCCTTCCCAGCACCAAGAGGGAGACGGGGTGTGTGTGACAGAGAGACAGACAGACGGAGTGTATGAGAGAGACAGACAGCAACAGTGCATGGAGACAATGTGTGCACGGAGCTGGGCAGCGGGCAAGAGGGTTGGCGCTGGGAACGAGTGTTTCCCCTTGGGGTGTGAGCAGAGTCCAGCAGCCCCAGAGCCCTGTCCACTCAACCAGAGCACAACTCCATGCACTCATCCCTCCTCGGAGGGGCAGGAACTCAGCGAGTTCACATCAGAGCCGTCGCTGGTGGAGTTTCCGACACAGGAAAAAAACAAAGGACTAGCACGTAGCGGAAAGAGCTGCCTTCGCCGTGACAGGAGCGGAGCAGGGACGGGACATGGAGTATGAGGCCAAGAAGGGAAAGAAGGTACGGACAGGCCGAGCTGGCATAGCTTAAGGCACGGCTTTGCGGGGTGCAGGTGCATGTGTGTATGGCAGTCCCCTCCCGAGGGTGTCACTGCACGGGGCGCTGAGTACTGCATGGGTATGAGACAGGCCCATGGGCTCCCCTCCCTTAGGCAGCATGGAGGGCAGCTGGTGAGTGGAATTCATGGGGAGCAGGCAGCCCATGATTTCTCCCCCCCCCCGACCCCCAGTCAGAGCTGAAAAGAGGGATGTGGCCTAGCAGAAAGGGGTGGAGTCACCAAACAGCCTGCGCCCCTCCAAGAACAGCATCAATTGCATTGAAGCCTTAGGCTCTTCTATGTGCCAGGTGACCCCTTGGGTAGAATAGCCCCAGAGCCAGCTGTGCTGCCGCTGATGGGGTACGGGGAGCCCCAGAGCCGGCTGTGCTGCCGCCAATGGGGTACGGGGAGTCCCAGAGCCGGCCCTGCTGCCGCCGATGGGGTATGGGAAGCCCCAGAGCCAGCCATGCTGCCACCGATGGGTTTCGGGGAGCCCCAGAGCCAGCTGTGCTGCTGCCGGTGCTGCGGGGGTGCAGGGAGCCCCAGAACCAGCCATGCTGCTGCCAGTGGGGTACAGGGATATTTACTGGATAAATTCATGGTGGTTAAGTCCATAAATGGCTATTAGCCATGCTGGGTAAGGAATCGTGTCCCTAGCCTCTGTTTGTCAGAGGATGGAGATGGATGGCAGGAGAGAGATCACTTGATCATTGCCTGTTAGGTTCACTCCCTCTGGGGCACCTGGCATTGGCCACTGTCTGTAGACAGATACTGGGCTAGATGGACCTTTGGTCTGACCCAGTACGGCCGTTCTTATGTTCTTATGATGGGGTGCGCGGAGCCCCAGAGCCAGCCATGCTGCCGCCGCAGGGGTGCAGGGACCCCCAGGGCCAGCCATGCTGCCGCCGGTGCTGCTGGAGTGCGGGGAGGCCCAGAGCCAGCCGTGCTGCTGCCGATGGCGTATGGGGAGCCCCAGAACCAGCCATGCTGCCGTCAATGGGGTATGGGGAGCCCCAGAGCCAACCGTGCTGCCGCCGATGGGGTGCAGGGAGCCCCAGAGCCAGCCATGCTGCCACTGGTGCTGCTGGGGTGCGGGGAGGCCCAGAGCCGGCCGTGCTGCCGCTGATGGGGTACGGGGAGCTCCAGAACCAGCCATGCTGCTGCCGATGAGGTACGGGGAGCCAGAGCCAGCCGTGCTGCCGCCGGTGCTGCTGGGAGCTGAATGCAGGCTCCATGAGGGGTTGGCCCATCTCTCCATATGCACACAGCTGGCTATGCTCGCTGTCCTGTGTGGGTCATGGGACAAGACGGTACAAGATGGATCTCAGAGGCCAGCAAAGTGCTCTGCCTTCAGGGACTCTGTACGGCGCGCAATACACAGCCTGATCCCCTCTCCCCCCTGTGACTGACCCAGCACAGTTAAAGGCCCCAGGGCAGAGGCCTGGCAGAGACCAGTTGGTGGCCCAGCGTCTTGGCTGGGTTTTCTGTGAGTCAGGAACTGGCTGTCCACCAGTTCTGCACCCGGAACGTTACTCAGCTGCAACTGTGCGCGTGGAGTTCTGATCTGCTCGGCCTGCCACCTTGGCCTGGTCAGATCCCGGGGACCTGGGAATTCCAGCTCTGATTAATCCATTTCTCTCCCACAAGGGTAGTTCTGGTTCATCTGTCACGTCCTTGCTTCCCAGGGGTTCTACATGGCTTGTTTGCTCCATCCCCTGCCTGACCCCCAGTAATGGCATCCCCAAGCTCCTCCTTGTGCTCTTCATCCAAACCCATCTGTCTGTCCTGGTCCATGCAGGACAGACGCCTTAGGCCCAGGGCCTGTGTTTGTTGCATCTATTACATAGCGCCATTAGAGGCTACCCCGAGGGAGCTTGTCCTCTCTGTCAGGGCCGCGCGGGGGGGAAAGTGGGGCAATTTGCCCCAGGCCCCACAGGGGCCCCCATGAGAGTTTTCCAGGGCCCCTGGAGTGGATCCTTGTCACGGAGTCACCGGGCGATGCTCTGGAACTGCTCCCCACAAAGCCAGGCAGGACTTTGGGGAGCCTCCTCTCCCTTGGAGCAGACTTGTTCAGGGCAAGAAGCTCACACGTCTTCACCTCCTGGGTCTCTCCTTGGAGCATTCAGCATCCTCTGCCCCTCCGTGCGCTTCCCACAGCGAGTCCACCCCAGCGGGGTCCTGGGGAAGCCACAGGGTCCTGCACCTCCACTTCGCAGTCAGACGTGACTCTCAGCCAGCCAGTAAAACAGAGGTTTATTCGATGACAGGAACAGGGTCTAAAACAGAGCTTGTAGATACAGCGAACCGGACCCCTCAGACGGGTCCATTCTGGGGGGTAGTGAACCAGACCTCCCACGTCTGCACTTCACTCCTCGACCCCACCCAGCTCCAGACTAACAACCCCCCCAGCCCCTCCTGTCTGCTCAGCTCCTTTCCCTGGGCCACGAGGTCACCTGATCTCTTTGGGTATGGCTACATTTGGAATTTCAAAGCGCTGCCCCGGCAGCGCTGCGGGAGCGCTGCCGCGGCAGCGCTTTGAAATGTGAGTGTAGTCAGAGCGGCAGCGCTTTGAGAGAGCTCTCCCAGCGCTGCATGTAAACCACATCCCTTACGGGTGTAGCGTGCAGCGCTGGGAGCCGCGCTCCCAGCGCTGCTGCCCTGATTACACTGACGCTTTACAGCGCTGTATCTTGCAGCGCTCAGGGGGGTGTTTTTTCACACCCCAGTTGCAACGCTGTAAAGTGCGAGTGTAGCCAAGGCCTTTGTCTCCAACACCTTCAGCTGGCACCTTTGCAGAGGAGGGGCCCAGGCCATCAGTTGCTAGGAGACAGAGTGCCAGGCATTTAGGTGCACTGGTCCTTTGCTCTGCCAGATATTTAAGAACTGCCATGGGGACACTGAGGCACCAACACAATATTCAGAGAAAACATCAAGAACATTCCTAGTTCATCACAATCCTTCACTCACTCCAGGGGCCCTGGAAAACTCTTGTGGGGCCTGGGCCCCCGGAGCTTCTTCCGCTCCTGGTTGTCGTTGTCAATTCAGCGGCAGGGGGTCCTTCTGCTCCAGGGCCACGGATTTACCGCCGAAGACCCAGCACTTCGGCAGCGAATCCCACTTTGGCGGTAATTTTGCAGCGGGGATCCCCGCTGCGGGTCTTCAGGGCATTTTGACGGCAAGTCCCGGAGCAGAAGGACCCCCCGCAGCCAAAGACCCCAGGCCCCCTGAATCCTCTGGGTAGCCCTGTCTGGGACTCCCCTGGGCGATGCCGGCTTCCTCTCATTGGGGGATTGCTGTTGAATCCGTATCACACGTGTGTGACATATTCGTGCCCATATGATCCTGCCAGGGTGCATAGCAAACACCAGCCCCTCTGCGCTTGGAGTAGATGAGAGATGCCGGCTTCTCAGCCTTCCTGTTTATTCTCAGGGGTTTGTGTCTCCCATCAAGCGGCTGGTTTTCCCCAAGGCGGCTCGCAGGCAGGTGCTCCGGACCAGTGTCTACCGGAGGCCTCTGCATTCGGTCCCTCTCTACCCCCCAGATTATCTCATCGATCCCCAAATACTGCTGCATGACTACGTGGAGAAGGAGGTGAAGGTAAGGGGGGTTTACCTGGGGGGCCAGGCATCATCCCAGCAGCTCAGATCTTCTTGGTCGCTGGCAGGAGCGGTGGTCACAGGCCTGGTTTCCTTAACTCTGTGAGGGTTCCCCACTGCTGTGCTCCAGGGAAGGTGGCTCACCTGTCACTGTAATGCACCCGCCAGGTAAACCTCAGCCGTGTGAGAATCACCACCTGGTGCCAAGGGGTGTTCTTTGAACTGTAAAGCGACCGCGGATTGCAGCTTCAGAACTACACACATGGCAGGACCCTTTTGCATGTGCAGGGTGGGGCTCAGGCATCTGGGAACCCTTTACCCAGAGGCTGCCCCCTAGTCGTAAGGGTTTCCTGTGGATACAGGGTTTAAAGTGAGGGTTTTTTTCTCAGTTCAGGGAAGTCTCCATTCCACAGTTTGCAGAGTGCTCCAGGTGTCTTCGGGCCAGGCCCATGGATCAGCACCCACCTCTTGTGCTTGTTTGAGGGTGAAGCTAATTGCGTCTGCTCCAGTGTTGCTGCTGCAGGTTCCCTCTGAACTCTGAGACCTTAGCCAGGCGGGACACAGAGAGGAGACCACTTCCCCTTGGATATAGAAATGCAATGTGTGCTGGGATGTGCACCCCACACACACCCTGAATGGGTTCATGCTCTCTGGCTGCACCAGACAGGCATCCCAGCTGGGGAAGCAGCCAGGTGTAAACAGAGGATGAGCAGGGCAGAAGTGGGATCCAGGTGGGGAAAAAGCTGTGGTGCCTCTTTGGGAAGAGACAGCAGGGAGTCCAGGAGGGTCAGGGAAAAAAGCCCCCAGAGAAGAGAAGGTTAAGAGAAGAGCAGACAGGCTCCTCCGGGGGCAAGCTGGGGCCTGCCGGACCCCTGAGGAAGGGGGGAGTGGGCCAGCCCTGGACTGTGGGGTAGGTTAGGCACCGAAGGACAGTGTGACCCAGCAGAGGCAGAAGGTTTAATTTTTGGATCGCTCCTGAAGGACTTTGGTAAGGGCTCTGGAGGGGGCTGGCTGCAGGGCCAGGCCCCTCTGTCAGCTGGACTTGGCAAAGCACAGGATGAGGAAACTGGCAGAAGTTGGTGCAGCAGCAGAGCCAGCCAGAAGGGCGTGTTGGGACAGCTACTCAGCCACAGGCTGCTTTCCAAGGTGGGGAGGGGAGCAGCCCCTGCCTTGTTCCAGATGCTGTGTCCAGAGCTCCTGTCACCCCAGAGGCTGATCATTTCCCAGCCTCCCAAGGCCCCTGTGCAGCGAGGGAGAGCAAGCAGCCGCGCAGACAGAGGCCAACCAGTGAGACCCTGGGACTTGCCAAGGCCACCCAGGATGTCCATGGCAGGGAATTGAACCCAACAGTCCAGCTAGTTTCCTACCCACTGGACCATCCATCCTCTCTGAAGGCACATCCCTGGGGACAGAGATCCCCAGACCCCCCGGGCCTCCCTGCAGGGCTTTCCGGACAGCAGGAATCTCCACCACCTGTCACACTCACACAAGTCACTGCAGTATTTTCTCTCCTAGTTTTTAGGCCACCTGACCTGGGTGACATCCTCCTTGAACCCCTCCAGTCGGGATGAGCTGCTGCAGCTCCTGGACACAGCCCGGGTAAGAGAGGGAGTCCATGGCCCGGGGCAGGAGCTGCCACCCCAAAGCGTCTCCACTGAGCACTTGGGTTAGAAGGGAAGACATGCATAGTGCTCAGTGCCAGCTACCAGCTTCCCCGTGCTGCAGAGGGGGTGGACAGGGAGCCCGGCTCAGGCTGCTTCCTGTGGAGAGAGGGGACAGGGTGACCTTCATCGCAGTCGCAGCAGTGCCCTGGCAATGCCCGTCCTGACTCAGGAACTATTCCCTGCCCAGCTGAAGAGAGCTGGGACTGCAGCAGGGTGGGATCCCACCGAGCAGAGCCCAACACCATCCACTGGGCTGCCTCCATTCTGCCTCTGACCATGTTCCTTTGCCCATCTGCAGCAGCTGAAGGAACTGCCACTCCAGACAACCCCGGAGCAGGACAGCATCCTGAGCCTGTCAGCCCGCTGCCTCCTCCTCACCTGGAGAGACAATGAGGAGCTCATCCTGAGGATCCCCACCCATGAGATTGCAGCTGCCTCCTACCTGCGGGATGATGCCCTGCACCTCCTGGTGCTGAAAACAGGTGCGGAGACTCCCCTGGCCCCAGCACCTCTGTGGGTTCTTCCCTGCAAACCTGTCTGCCCCACACTGTGCATATGGGACTCCACCAGCCCCATTCCCTGCTGCTTCAGACTGCAGGTCATCACTTGCACCCATGCCAGCGGCATGCCTGGGGGATCGTGACGAATAAATGAGGTGTGTGGTTATAGCCCTAGTGAGACAAGCACACAGAAGGAGCTTGTTGGCTGGGTTCACTCCCTGCAGCATCCTTGGGCTCAGAGATGATACAGAGGCATGCAGCGTCACCAGGTCCAGCCAGAAAGCCCTCCTTAGAGAGCTCTCCTGCCTCATGGGGGACTCCAGAGTCAGGCTCGCTGGCATAATAGATGAGCAGGGCTCTGCTTGGCCTGGCAGTTCACTCCAGACTAGGGTGACCAGACAGCAAGTGTGAAAAATCAGGACAGAGGTGGGGGGTTATAGGAGCCTATATACGAAAAAGCCCCAAATATCGGGACTGTGCCTATAAAATCGGGACATCTGGTCACCCTACTCCAGACCCTCCCCTGCCTCACACCACTTCCCCATGGCCAAGGTGGAGAGAAGCAGAGAGCAGCAACACACCATGCTGTGCAGTGCTCTGATGCTCCCAGCCCTGCCATTTCCCCATCATGCGTTTCATGGCTGCACTGGAGGGGCTGGTTTCTTTCCCCTCACCCGCCATATGCCAGGACCCAGTCTAAGGACAAGAGGCTCTGGATGCTTCTAACAATAAACCCCAGCCTCAGTCAGTAACTGCAGCCGGGATCTCCAGGGGCAGGGACAACACAGGGCATTTGGCATCAGACTGTGCCCAAGGACCCACTGCTTTCCCCTCCCCCAGCCGCGCTTGTGAAGGGGGTGTCATGAACAACTTGTCCACAGTCAGTGGCAGGGCTGCTACTAGCTGGTCAGGAGACTGTCACAGATATGACCTGACTACAGAGTTTGCATCCTGAGGTAGGCACAAGAAATGGGGTCTCGCTGCCAGATACTTTAGTGCCCTGCTGGGCTGGCTCCAGCTGTTAGCAGCTAAGGGAAGATGGGTGGCACGTGGCGCCACCTGTTGGCTTTTCAGCCCTGCACCCTACGTTGACTTGCAGGCCCCCGGGGTGAATGGGGAGGCAGGAGACTCACCTGGTGAACCCCAGTGGAGGTGTGAGACAGGGAGAGTGGGTGCCCATCCCCCCACAGTGCGGAAGGCAGCACCTGGGGATGGAGCTTTCTGAGCACAGATCTCTTCTCTCGTCTATTCCAGGCCTGGGAGTTGACCCCGTTCCTGCAGGGGGCAACTTGGACATGTACCCAGGGGGCAGTCTGGAGAAAAAGCTCCCTGGAGGGGCAGCTGAGAAGAGGCAGGCAGGGATCTGCCTGGAGCCCAAGCAGCTGGGGGGCACCATGGAGCGCCGGCACACCATCTGCAGCCTGGACTGGAAGATGGCCCGGGGCGGGCAGGAGGGCAGACAGGGCGGGGGAGGGAGCCTGGAGAGGAAACAGGCCAGTGGCAGCTGGGAGAAGAGGCACAGCAGCCGGACGGGAGGGAGCTGGGAGCGGAGACAGACCTACAGCGGCAGCTGGGAGAGGAGGCAGCTGGGGAAGGCTGGAGGCAGCTGGGAGCGGGGTAAGACCTATGGCAGCTGGGAGCGGAGGCACACAGGGAATAACCCACTGGATCCCAAGGAGCCCAGCCCTGAGGCGTATTGCAACCTCATCATCCTGGCTGTGGCCAACAGGGTGAGTAGCCGAGGATGCTGTCCCCTTGCCAACCCACCCGGCACTGACCCGCTCCGGATCACCACCACAGCTGTTTTCTCTCACTGGGTGCAGGATGCAGCTGAAGAATCCTGTGCTCTCATCTGCCAGGTCTTCCAGATCATCTATGGGGACCAGAGCATCGAGTGCGTAGACCGGGCTGGCTTCCACTACACCTCCACCCCCGAGCGCCCCTGGCTCTCCAGCAGGAGTGAGTGCCTGGTGTGCCAGGCTCAGTGGGATGACAGGGCTTGGGTCCCTCCCACTGCAGGGTGTTTATCCTGGAGCTCTGAGGTGGGGAGGCCCACACACATGTCAGGGTGGTGAGGTCAGGCAATGGGGGGAGCTGGCAGTGCTGTGAGAGGGTGGCATTTGGGCTGGCAAAGCCGTGAGGGAAGATTCCGTCTCCTCCAACAGACAGCAGAGTCTCCTCAATTCGTGGGACAGTGTGTAGTGTTGGGGTTAGTGGGATTCTGCCTGCGATGCCTTAAATTCTGGGATGGTACTTTGGGAGTCATCGCTGGGGCCCCGCTTAGTGGATGGAAGGGGGAGGTGGTGTCCCTGGCTCCTGGGGGTGATTATAGAGGTATCAGGTCTCTGACATGGGGTGAGGCAAGCATAGTTGGACAGTTCCCTAATCTTGCCCTGGGGGTTCCTTTTCGCAGGTGAGAGCTGCCGCACTGATGGGACGTATGGATACGATGCTGATTTCAGCTGCTGTAGCTCATTGTATGTCCTGCTCCCTGAATATCTGAATGCCCCTCCTCCCTTATTCCAGTGCATGCTCTGTGTAGCCCTACACAGCCGCTTTGCCCTTTGTGCGGGGGACCCAGGCCCAGTGAGAGGGACTCAGAGCAGACAGACATAGAAACAGGGATATATTTATCTGCCCTTAAAGGGCCTGCGTCTGTGCAAGGGGCTGGGAGCTGACAGCCAGGGCCCAGCACAGGGTACATAAAACAAAATCTCCCTGTTCCAAAGAGAAAATGGGAAAATATAGACAAGAACCAGGAGGAAGCTCAGCCTGGTCCCAGGAGTTGTCCTTTCTCCCAGCTGGTGAGGTGCAGCCAGGCTCCACCTGCAGCCTAGGGAGAAACCTCCCAGCTGCTTGGTTGTAAGGTAGATGGCATTATGTCCCCCTCCAGTGGCTGGTCCCTTAGACGATAACAGCCACAAGAAGCAATCCCACCACTGCCGGGGAAATGGGGTGGCAGATGTGGGATGAACAGGGCCAACGTTCAGAACAGGGCTCAGACTGTGATCTGAATGAGGATGTCTGGACAGCCCAGCTGATCTCCTTCCCTTCTGCCTGCAGCAATGGCTCCCATGAGACCTTTGAAGCATATTACAGTGGGACTTCTTCCCCTTCCTTTCGGGAGTCGCGTGACAGCCTGGCCAGTGACCGGAGCAGCGCGGGACTGGAGCAGCTGCAGGACTATATGATCACAGTACTCTCCTTGCTACTGCATCATGGGGGAGTCTTCATTTTGCCTGGCCTCATTCCATCCTTCCAACCCCGAGTCCTAATGCATCACTGCCAGGGACCTGTGGGAGGCTGGAGCTGGTCTGCAGCCATCTCTAACCTTGGTCTCTCTCTCTGCTCTGCAGCTGAGGAACAAGCTTTCCCCCCTGGAGATCCAGCAGTTTGCGTTGCTGCTCAGGGAGTACCGGATGGGAAGGTCCGTCCAGGAATACTGTTCTGATCTCTTGCAGCTCTATGGGGACAAGAGGAAGTTTCTCCTTCTGGGTAAATGGCTTGTTACTGAATTCTGTCCCCACTGCTCACTAGTGAACATGGCATCTGGGTGACAGACCTGGTGGTGTCTAAGGGAATTAATTGGACCTTTTCTAGGCTGTGCAGAGACAGGCCTCTCTCTTCAGGGAGTTGAGGTTTGTGTTCATCAGACCGGCACAGTCCGATTAGAGATGGAGCCCAAACCGAAAAGTCCAGGTCCAGATTTTGAATACCCTGATCCAGGCACTCGTGAATGCTGGATTCAGATTCTACAACTTGGTTTTGCTCATAACCAACCCTCCACTGCAAAAAAATTGGGGTCCAGATTGATGCAATGTTCTGGTTTGGACCTATCTGTAAAGAAGGGATTGGAAAGAGAAGGCTTCAGGATATAAAGAGTCTGGTCTGATGGGAGGTGACTCTGCCAGCTTCAGTGCTCATCTCCTCGATTTACACTGAGACCAGGATCAGGCCATTGGTTCTGAGAGTACAGTTCAGAATGAGAGACTGAAGGAACTACATGTGTGTGAGGCGGCATCTCTAAGGGCAGGTGGGGGGTATGAGGCGGACCCTAATGGCCGGTCAGGGTATGAGGTGGCGTCTCTAATGGCAGGTCGGGGTATGAGGTGGCGTCTCTAAGGGCAGGTGGGGGGTGTGAGGTGGCTTCTCTAAGGGCAGGCGAGGGGTATGAGGCTGCATCTCCAGGTGGAGGTATGAAGTGGCATCTCTAAGGGCAGGCGAGGGGTATGAGGCTGCATCTCCAGGTGGAGGTATGAAGTGGCATCTCTAAGGGCAGGCGGGGGTATGAGGCGGTGTCTCTAATGGCAGGTCGGGGTATGAGGTGGCGTCTCTAAGGGCAGGCGGGGGTATGAGGCGGCGTCTCTAAGGGCAGGCGGGGGTATGAGGCGGCTTCTCTAAGGGCAGGCGAGGGGTATGAGGCTGCATCTCCAGGTGGAGGTATGAGGTGGCATCTCTAAGGGCAGGCGGGGGTATGAGGCGGTGTCCCTAATGGCCGGTCGGGGTATGAGGTGGCGTCTCTAATGGCAGGTCGGGGTATGAGGTGGCATCTCTAAGGGCAGGCACGGGTATGAAACGGCGTCTCTAAGGGCAGGTGGGGGGTGTGAGGCGGCATCTCCAGGTGGAGGTATGAGGTGGCATCTCTAAGGGCAGGCGGGGGGTATGAGGCGGTGTCTCTAAGGGCAGGTGAGGGATATGAGGCGGTGTCTCTAATGGCCAGTCGAGGTATGAGGTGGAGTCTCTAATGGCAGGTGGGGGTATGAGGTGGCATCTCTAATGGCAGGTGGGGGGTATGAGGTGGCATCTCTAAGGGCAGGAGGGGCTATGAGGTGGCATCTCTAAGGGCAGGCGGGGGCTATGAGACGGCATCTCTAAGGCAGGTGGGGGGGGTGAGGCAGCATCTCTAAGGGCAGGCAGGGGGTATGAGGCGGCATCTCCAGGTGGAGGTATGAGGTGGCATCTCTAAGGGCAGGCGGGGGTATGAGGCGGTGTCTCTAATGGCAGGTCGGGGTATGAGGTGGCGTCTCTAAGGGCAGGTGGTGGGTATGAGGCGGCATGTCTAAGGGCAGGCGGGGGTATGAGGCGGTGTCTCTAATGGCCGGTCGGGGTATGAGGTGGCGTCTCTAAGGGCAGGCGGGGGGTATGAGGCGGTGTCTCTAAGGGCAGGCGGGGGTATGAGGTGGCATCTCTAATAGCAGGCGGGGGTATGAGGTGGCATCTCTAAGGGCAGGTGGGGGTATGAGGTGGCGTCTCTAATGGCAGGTCGGGGTATGAGGTGGCGTCTCTAAGGGCAGGCGGGGGGTATGAGGCGGTGTCTCTAAGGGCAGGTGGGGGTATGAGGTGGCATCTCTAATAGCAGGCGGGGGTATGAGGTGGCATCTCTAAGGGCAGGTGGGGGTATGAGGCGGCGTCTCTAAGGGCAGGTGGGGGAAGTGAGGCGGTGTCTCTAAGGGCAGGCGGGGGGTATGAGGCAGCATCTCCAGGTGGAGGTATGAGGCGGCATCTCTAATGGCCGGTCGGGGTATGAGGCGGTGTCTCTAAGGGCAGGTGGGGCTATAAGGCAGTGTCTCTAAGGGCAGGTGGGGGTATGAGGCGGCGTCTCTAATGGCAGGCGGGGGTATAAGGCAGCGTCTCTAATGGCAGGCGGGGGTATAAGGCGGTGTCTCTAAGGGCAGGCAGGGGTATGAGGTGGCATCTCTAAGAGCAGGCAGGGATATGAGGTGGCATCTCTAAGGGCAGGCAGGGGTATGAGGTGGCATCTCTAAGAGCAGGTGGGAGGTATGAGGCGGCATCTCTAAGGGCAGGCGGGGGTATGAGGTGGCATCTCTAATGGCAGGCGGGGGTATAAGGCGGTGTCTCTAAGGGCAGACGGGGGTATGAGGCAGCGTCTCTAATGGTAGGCGGGGGTATGAGGCGGTGTCTCTAAGGGCAGGCGGGGGTATAAGGCGGTGTCTCTAAGGGCAGGCAGGGGTATGAAGCAGCGTCTCTAAGGGCAGGCGGGGGTATAAGGCGGTGTCTCTAAGGGCAGGCGGGGGTATAAGGCGGTGTCTCTAAGGGCAGGCAGGGGTATGAAGCAGCGTCTCTAAGGGCAGGCGGGGGTATAAGGCGGTGTCTCTAAGGGCAGGCGGGGGTATAAGGCGGTGTTCTTAAGGGCAGGCAGGGGTATGAGGCGGTGTCTCCAAGGGAAGGCGGGGGGTATGAGGCAGCGTCTCTTTAAGGGCAGGCGGGGGTTATGAGGTGGTGTCTCCAAGGGCAGGCGGGGGTATGAGGTGGCATCTCTAATAGCAGGCGGGGGTATGAGGTGGCATCTCTAAGGGCAGGTGGGGGTATGAGGTGGCGTCTCTAATGGCAGGTCGGGGTATGAGGTGGCGTCTCTAAGGGCAGGCGGGGGGTATGAGGCGGTGTCTCTAAGGGCAGGTGGGGGTATGAGGTGGCATCTCTAATAGCAGGCGGGGGTATGAGGTGGCATCTCTAAGGGCAGGTGGGGGTATGAGGCGGCGTCTCTAAGGGCAGGTGGGGGAAGTGAGGCGGTGTCTCTAAGGGCAGGCGGGGGGTATGAGGCAGCATCTCCAGGTGGAGGTATGAGGCGGCATCTCTAATGGCCGGTCGGGGTATGAGGCGGTGTCTCTAAGGGCAGGTGGGGCTATAAGGCAGTGTCTCTAAGGGCAGGTGGGGGTATGAGGCGGCGTCTCTAATGGCAGGCGGGGGTATAAGGCAGCGTCTCTAATGGCAGGCGGGGGTATAAGGCGGTGTCTCTAAGGGCAGGCAGGGGTATGAGGTGGCATCTCTAAGAGCAGGCAGGGATATGAGGTGGCATCTCTAAGGGCAGGCAGGGGTATGAGGTGGCATCTCTAAGAGCAGGTGGGAGGTATGAGGCGGCATCTCTAAGGGCAGGCGGGGGTATGAGGTGGCATCTCTAATGGCAGGCGGGGGTATAAGGCGGTGTCTCTAAGGGCAGACGGGGGTATGAGGCAGCGTCTCTAATGGTAGGCGGGGGTATGAGGCGGTGTCTCTAAGGGCAGGCGGGGGTATAAGGCGGTGTCTCTAAGGGCAGGCAGGGGTATGAAGCAGCGTCTCTAAGGGCAGGCGGGGGTATAAGGCGGTGTCTCTAAGGGCAGGCGGGGGTATAAGGCGGTGTCTCTAAGGGCAGGCAGGGGTATGAAGCAGCGTCTCTAAGGGCAGGCGGGGGTATAAGGCGGTGTCTCTAAGGGCAGGCGGGGGTATAAGGCGGTGTTCTTAAGGGCAGGCAGGGGTATGAGGCGGTGTCTCCAAGGGAAGGCGGGGGGTATGAGGCAGCGTCTCTTTAAGGGCAGGCGGGGGTTATGAGGTGGTGTCTCCAAGGGCAGGCGGGGGTATAAGGCGGTGTCTCTAAGGGCAGGCGGGGGTATAAGGCGGTGTCTCTAAGGGCAGGCGGGGGTATAAGGCGGTGTCTCTAAGGGCAGGTGGGGGTATAAGGCGGTGTCTCTAAGGGCAGTCAGAGGTATGAGGCGGCATCTCCAAGGGAAGGTGGGGGGTATGAGGCAGCGTCTCTAAGGGCAGGCGGGGGTATAAGGCGGTGTCTCTAAGGGCAGGTGGGGGTATAAGCCGGTGTCTCTAAGGGCAGGCAGGGGTATGAAGCAGCGTCTCTAAGGGCAGGCGGGGGTATAAGGCGGTGTCTCTAAGGGCAGGCGGGGGTATAAGGTGGTGTCTCCAAGGGCAGGCGGGGGTATGAAGCGGTGTCTCTAAGGGCAGGCGGGGGTATAAGGCGGTGTCTCTAAGGGCAGTCAGAGGTATGAGGCGGCATCTCCAAGGGAAGGTGGGGGGTATGAGGCAGCGTCTCTAAGGGCAGGCGGGGGGTATGAGGTGGTGTCTCTAAGGGTGGGGGGGGTGAGTAGGTTTGCCAGGTGTCTAATCACACAAACCCAAACACCTTGCCCTGCCCCTACCCTGCCCCTTCTCCGAGGCCCTTCCACACTCACTCCATCCCCCCTCCCTCCGTCACATGCTTTCCCCCACCCTCACTCACTTTCACCAGGCTGGGTCATTTGATTGGGGTGCAGGAGGGGGTGCAGCTCTAGGCTGGGGCTGAGGGGTTTGGTGTGTGGGAGGGAGCTCTGGGCTGAACCTGGGGCAGGGTGTTGTGGTGAAGGAGGGGTACTGGGTGCAAGCTCTGGGAGGCAGTTTGGGTGCAAGAGGGGGCTCAGGGAAGGGGTTTGGGGTATGGAAGAGGGTTTGGGGCGCTGGCTCGGGGAGGGGGCTCAGGGCTGGACAGGGGGTTGGGGAACAGGAGGTGGGGACGGGTGCAGGCTCCAGCCAGGCGGTGCTTACCTCAGGCTACGCCCATTCGGTGGTGCAGCAGGGCTAAGGCAGGATCCCTACTGCCCTGGCCCCGCACCACTCCTGTAAGCAGCCAGCACGTCCCTGCAGTCCCTTGGAGGGTGGGGGCAGGGGGCTCCGGATGCTACCCCTGCCTTCAGGCACCGCCCCTGCAGCTCCTATTGGTGCTCGGGGTGCCAGAGTCAGTGCTCGGGGCGGGGGCAGCGCACAGAGTCCCCCTGCCACTGCACCCTCCCCCCCCCAGGGGCCGCAGGGATGTGCCAGCCTCTTACAGGAGCAGTGCGGAGCCAAGGCAGGTAGGGAGCCTGCCTTAGCCCTCCTGTACCTGCTAGGCCAGCCTGTTGGTACTGAGCTGCTTTTAAACATGCAGACCAAGGGGGTGGCCTGTGGGTTCCCCCGACCCCTCTGGCCCCTGGGAGCATGAACGCTTCCCAGGGCAGTAAGGGCCTGCCGGCTCCTGGCCGCTCCTCATGGCTGTGTCCCCCTCCAGGAATGCGGCCCTTCATCCCAGATCAGGACATCGGCTACTTCGAGAGCTTCCTGGAGAGCATCGGCATCCGGGAAGGGGGGATCCTGACCGACAGCTTCGGGCGGATAAAGCGTAGCATGAGCAACACCTCCGCCTCCGCTGTGCGCAGCTACGATAGCTGGTCCCTCCGCTCCGAGTCGGAGTCCTTCAACCGCATGATTACGGACATCACCCACGACATCGAGGCCCTGGCTTGTGATGAGGAGGAGGAGGAGGAGGAGGAGGAGGAAGACAACTATCTGTGAGGGACTCCCACCTCCTCCCCCAAAAGGCACTTGGTGATTCACTCTGTGGCCAGGAGACTCCTTGAGATCCTGAAACCTCTTGGCTGAATTCAAATGGTGCCAGCCCCACTCCATTCCAGCTGAGCTGGGGCTGGCGCTAGCCTGCTGGCTTTTTACCCTCACTGCTCCAGCGCTGCCTCCTCATCTCCTCAGTGGTCTTGGACTCTGCAAGGGGCCAGCAGTGGGGGAGATTGAGCTGTTGCCACTCGCTGGGCCTTGGCCTCACACACCCCAGTGAGGCTTTATCTGCACCTTGCCACCAGCTGGAGTGGCTTGGATAGTAGCACCACTAACAGTGGGAGGGGATTGAGACCTGCCTTACCTGCCGGTGGATTTCTGGAGCAGCAATTTACCGTTCAACGTTTGGAATCAAATTCTTCTCTCAGTGAGGCCAGTCCCCCCCCCCAACAAGTCTGGGGAGGCTCCACGGGGGCAACTGCGGACAGAGCTTTGTGTAAGGGGCCTGATTATTAATGCTCATCCCAGCGGGAAGAGGGTAGTCACTGCCCTCCACACGCACTAGCGACTGTCGTCAGCGTTCATGGGATTCCCTCGTCGGCACCCAGGGGAGCAGAGACCCCACGGGCCAGGCGCAGGCGTGTGTTCTGAGTAATTAGGAACAGAATTAAACTCCGGGGCTGGCGCTTGTTGTGTGTCATTGCACAAGGTGCAGTCACGCTAGGCCGTCAGGGGACTCCACTGGGAAGGGAATGGCTGAGTCCCAAGCTGGGTGTGCAAGGGTGAGGTAGCAAGCCAGGGCTCCATGGTGACACCCTGGGAGGGGTCCAATTTCCCCAGGGTCTGAGCGCTGTGCAGGGCACGGATGTGACAGGCCAAATCCAACACGCAGCAGGCTGTAATTAACATGCTCCTGCTCAGCCCCTGGTGTGAGGGGATGCGACGCTCCTGAGATCGGGGTTTCTCCCAGCTACACTAGGGCTGAGCTGGCCCCTGGAATCTCTAAGGACTGAGCTCCAGCCCTGCTCAGTGCCATGGGTGAGGGCTGCCCCACAAAGATGTCTTCAGAGGAGGGAGGGGTTTAAAGGAGAACCTTAGAAAGGTGATTGACCAGTTAATGAGCGCCCAGGATGGCCCACGTGGAGCCCAGCTCTGAGTGCTGAGGACAGCTGGGATTTGTGCTTCTCATCTCAAACAGCAGCCACCTGATGGGAATGCTCCACTGCTAGCCAAGGAGAGGGTCGGGGAGTGTCGAGGAATAAAGAGTGGATCTGTCATGGGGGTCTGGGGACTCCTTCCCCGCCCCTGCTTTGCTGTGATCTGCACAGCCTGACCTGACAGAATGAAACCCGCTGAGAGCCAGCCCTGGCCCCGAGGGGGCAGGAGAGCAGAGCATTTGCTCCATGAGGAGCAGCAAGGGGCAGCTTTTGAACAGTGGTCAGTGTGAGATGCTGCAGGACAGGAGATGGGAGAGCAGCGTATCCTGGCATGGACCATGGCCATTCCCTTGCACTCCTTTGCTCTCTGCCTGCCTGGGGCAGGGCCCGATCCCTTGTCTCATGGCGTCGGCTCAATGGCAGGAGGGGCTGGTGGAAGGGGGGGCTTGCTGCTGAGGCACCGACGGGTCTCTTCCTTTCAGTAGTCACTGCACTAAAGGCTTCCAGGTTAACAAGCCCTCGGCTGGTGGGACAGAGCCCAGCCACATGGCCCTGCCTGCACAGAGCCAGCAGCCCAAAGCCACAGCAGTAAATGGCATCCAAAGCAAATATGCCTATCCCAGGCCACCTGGGGAGATGGGCATGGTCTGTACTAGCCCCGACGCTGGGGCTTCTCTTCTCTGCCATGAGAGAGAAATTGGTTTGCCCCTTGAGAGAGACTCCACCAGGGATCGAGGCCCAGCTGTACCAGACTCAAGCTGGCAGGTTGAAATGGTGCTCGCTTGCCGCCTGCTGGCCTCCTGGAGACTGGACTGTTTGCAGGGAGCCCATAGACCTGGTTCTGTGAGGTTATGCTGTGCAGCCCCACTGTGTAGGCAGTTAGCTGTGTGCTGAACACGCTCTCCCTTTCCAAGGAACCCAGCAGAATGAGAGAGCACGTGGTTGGGGTGGGTGGAAATGCAAAGATGGGCTCAAGCAGCTAAGCCCAGAGCCAGTTTTTGAACAGTCCCTTGGCCTTCCCGAGCTCTGAGGGTGTTTGGAGCCCGGTTCTGGTCCCACAGCATCTGCTCACTCGCTCTGCCAGTGCAGGGCTTAATCTGCCGACCTGAACTCTTACTGCCCTGGTAGGAGGAGAAGCAAAGGAGGTTCTGCGGCTCAGCTTCATGACTCCTGGGGGTCTGAATGCAGGAGCTGCCTTGGAGACGGAGTCATTCAAGAGAGAAATGTGGCTATTCCAATAAGCTGCTCTGATTTGTATTGTTAATGCTTCAGAAAGCCGCTTGAGGGCACTGCTCCCTCTCTTGACGTGTCTGCATGAGAGCATTGCCCGGGCATAACCTGAATGGGCCTCTACAGGAACAGTTACACCAGTGTAAAAGGCTGTGGGCCTGCTTTGTGTTGTGGGTGGAAGTGGAGTAATTTGTTATAGCTCCATCTCTTACAAGCAGGCTGAACTTAAACCACACTAAGCCACTCACAGGCGTGTCCCCGGGGCCTTTGGTGTTGGTTTAACTCCATTGATTTAAATTACCACCTAGTTCTACCTTGCAACTTCATGGAGACAAGTTCACAGCCAGCCACCCTCCCACACACCCCGTTCTCATATTGGCAAGTGTCCCTTTGTGGGCTGGCCTGGCTGCTCGAGGGCTGCATGCTGAGCAGCCATGGGGAAGAGTCGGATAGCCGGCCTTGGGACCATGGCCTATACATGCTCTGAGTGCCCTGTGTCACTCAGAACGATCCTAGCTGGCCAGTGCCCTGTGCAATGTGGGTGAGTTCTGGAGGGAGCCTCAGCCAAAGGGAGGGTCTCTGTAACATGAGGCCTTCACGGTGGTGGTGCAGGAAGTAATGGGTGTGAGTGAGTCACTTTTCAGTGCTGGAGGTAACACTCCAGTAACAGCTCTCGTTACTCATGGTCAGTGTGCAGAGAAGACATCCCGTTTCCCATTTCACCCCAAAGCACATGGCGGGTGGCAGGGATAGAATCATAGGACTGGAAGAGACGTCGAGAGGTCATCTAGTCCAGTCCCCTGCGCTCATGGCAGGACTAAGTATTATCTAGACCATCGCTGACAGGTGTTTGGACAAACCTGCTCTTAAAAATCTCCAATGATGGAGATTCTACAGCCTCCCTAGGCAGTTTATTGCAGAGCTTAACCACCCTGACAGTTAAGAAGTTTTTCCTAATGTCCAGCCTAAACCTCCCCCGCTACAGTTTAAGCCCTTTGCTTCTTGTCCTGTCCTCAGAGGTTAAGAAGAACAATTTTTCTCCCTCCTCCTTTTAACAATCTTTTATGTATTTGAAAACTGTTATCATGTCCACGCTAAGTCTTCTCTTTTCCAGACTAAACAAATCCAACTTTTTCAATCTTCCCTCATAGGTTGTTTACTAAATCTTGAATCGTTTTAGTTGCTCTTCTCTGGACTGTCTCCAGTTTGTCCACATCTTTTCTGAAATGTGGCACCCAGAACTGGACACCATACTCCAGTGGAGGCCTAATCAGCACGAAGTAGAACGGAAGAATGCATCTTGTGTCTTGCTTACAACACTCCTGCTAATACATCCCAGAATGATGTTAGCTTTTTTTGCAACAGTGTTACACTGCTGACTCATATTTAGCTTGTGATCCACTATGACCCCCAGATCCCTTTCTGCAGTGCTCCTTCCTAGGCAGTCATTTCCCATTCTGTATGTGTGCAACTGATTGTTCCTTCCTAAGTGGAGTACTTTGCATTTGTCCTTATTAAATTTCATCCTACTGACTTGAGACCATTTCTCCAGGTTGTCCAGATCATTTTGAATTATAATCCTATCCCTCAAAGCACTTGCAACCCCTCCCAGCTTGGAATCATCTGCAAACTTTATAAGTATATTCTCAGTGCCATTAGCTAAATTATTGCTGAAGATATTGAACTGAACCGGACCTAGAACTGATCCCTGCAGGATCCCACTTGTTATGCCCTTCCAGCATGACTGTGAACCACTGATAACTACTCTTTGGGAATGGTTTTCCAACCAGTTTTGCATCCACCTTATAGTAGCTCCATCTAGGTTGCATTTCCCTACTTTGTTTATGACAAGATCATGTGAGACAGTATCAGAAGCTTTACTAAAGTTAAGATATACCATGTCTACCGCTTCCCCCTGTCCACAAGGTATCCTGTCAAAGAAATCTGTCAGGTTGGCAGGGATAGTGCTTTCTGCTGCTCTGGGCCCGGTGGGAAACAGGGACTCCGGGCTGATCTGATATGAGTTACTGCTGTGCCAGAGGGACCCTCCCCCTCAAGGTAACAAGTCAGGGTGGGTAAGCTGCTGGCCATCTCCTCTAGGCAGGCTGAGGTCTCCCATGGTGGCTGATAAGCAAAGAGCTCATTACATCAGAGCCACAGATGTGGAGTAATTTGCATTTCACAAAAGGAAGTTCCCACCCTGCAAATCAACTTCCTGCTCAGCAAAGAGCCAGAGCTGTCACCCATTTGCAGAGGGTTTCTCACACCAGGCCCTATGGGCCTGTGCCTGCTCCCACTGAATTCAGTGGCAAAAGCTCCTGTGGGAACAGGTTTGGGCACTTCATCATCAGAGCTCACTCACTCTTGGCCAATGGAATCTGTGTGAGGCAGCGTGGTCCAGTGGTTGGACCTGGGAGGTTGGGCCCAAGCAGCTGTCAGCATTTCCAGCACAACGTGGGCTCCGTGCGGGGATAGACCACACCATGGCTAAAATGCCCAGGGCCTATACGCTCGCACTCCCACTGTTGGGGCTGCCCAGGCACTAGTGTGCTGCTGGGAAACTTTCAACCCAAGCTCCATGCAGCCCTGGCGTGACCCTGCAGTTCTCCTGCCCTTTGGTGCAGAGTGAGACAGCTGGGTTATCCCTGGCTCTCGCACTCCTTGGACCAGCCTCTTGGTAGCTCTTGCACCCTGCTTCCATGCGTGAGCAGAGGGAAAACAGGGCAATTGCAACCAGAAATTGGCCTTTCTGCTTCCCCTTCCTCCTCCTCCCCCGCAACAGAGGCAGCACATCACAGCTGCATCCCCCAAGTTACGCTCCAGTCTGCAAGTGCAACGTTCACTTGTGCCACAGCTGACCAGGATGTGGTCTGTTTGGTGTTATTGACTGTGCATTTTGCTGGAGCACCTTGAGACCCCATCAGGGATCAGCACTGGGCCAGGTGCTGCACACACACGTAATTAAAACGTGGGCCTTGCTGCAAGGAATTTCCAATCTGCATCTCTGCCCCTTTGTGCCTTTAGCTGCTTTAGTTCTTACAGTCCTGCCTGTCAGTGCACAGAGCCCGCCCCAGGGTTCCCCTGGCCAGGTGATCTCGGGAGGGGCATCCATGTTTCAGCTTTCCTGTTTGCACCATTTCCTCTAGCAGACCAAGGGCTTAATGTGGAGCATGGCTCAGCCAGTTCCCTTTTCTAATCTTGGTGCATTTATAAAGATCATGTGTGAGAATAATGGGAAAATGTCTCCCTAGCAGCCCCAGCACCCACAGCCCAGAGCTAAGCACAGCAGAAGGGAAGTTCTTGGTGATGACTTGGTCCCTTCTTTGCCGCTGTGCTAGAAGTCCCTGGTTTGTCCCTGCTTCTTTGCTGGAAGCCAGTTCTGTTACTGACATCCAGGGCTGGGCTAAGAACTCCCCCGGCTGCAGTTAACTGGCCTAATTTCCAACTCACTCAAACACTGTAAGGCTGAACATGTGACTTGAGCGTGGCTGCTCTTGGATTCGCGCCCCACACAGGAGAGAGTTTAGAGACAAGGCGGAGTGGGGGGAGAGAGAAATCCTAATGAAAGCTAAAGCCAGCTCCCAAGCCATACGCCAGGAACCCCGTGAGTCTAGGTTAGAGGGGCTTCTCTCTCCCTCAGACAGAGCTCGGGCTGTCTAGCAGCTAGGAGATCGGGTTGTTTTATTGGAATCGTGGTTGAGAACATAAAAATACCTGGGTTTAAATTACAAGGTGAAGAAAGGATTTGTAAATACAAAGAAACCTTAAAAAGCGCCTGAGGAGGTTGCTGACCCCACGAGGGTCATCCGCTCCCTGAACAACACCATATTAGCTTTCAGAGAGTCGGAGCAGTGACACAAGCACAACCGTCCAAATAATCTGAAGAAGTGGCGGGGGCGGGGTTGCACCTGAAGAAGTGGGTTTTTTACCCACGAAAGCTTATGCCCAAATAAATCTGTTATTCTTTAAGGTGCCACCAGACTCCTCATTGTTTCTGTGGACACAGACTCACACGGCTATCCTTCTGATGGTCCAAATAACCGCGCATCTAGGAAAGATGTGCCTAGCATGTCTGCCCTGGGCAAATGTGGACACTAGAGCTCTGAAAGGCGGCCCCGCCTCCTAGCTACACTTTCCCTGAGGACCACTGGAGGAGTCTGCAACTTTGTGCTCCTGTTAAGCGCTAACAGTCAGTGATTTGTGTCACCAGGAAGGCACAGGAACATACAAGGAAACGCCAGCTGACGTCTAGTTATTTATTTAAAACAAAAAAGAAATATGCTAATTTATATGAAAATTGGGTGTCATTCTCAGGACTCCTAGGAAGCTTCCAGTAAGGCCCTCTGTGTCATGACTTTGAGCAAGCCCCAGTCTGAGATAAGTGTGTATCCCTCCCTGCTTGTCTGTCGTAGAGGTTGTGCTCTCACTTCTGGAGTCTTCAAACTGTATTACACTAGAGCTGCTCCACACCCCTGGCCAGTGTCCCACACCCTAGACCAGTGATACTCAGACCTCAATGGCTCAGGAGCCAAATTAGTGCTCAACACTATGCAAAAGAGCCACAGGAGTGTGAATTCACTGTTTCATTTACTCACTCTCTCGCTCTCTCTATATATATTCCCACAGCAAAATGACTGACCAAGTACTATTTTATCAACTACAATTGATTAATAACATAATAAAAGCCCCCCAGTTGGTTAATAACTTAGATCGGTTAATAATTAAATCAAGCACTGTTTTAAGATCATGTTCTGCGAAGATCTGCAGCAGACGCATTCAAGAGCCACTTGTGGATTGCAAGCCTCAGTCTCAGTACTGCCGTGCTAGCCCATACTACCTCCCTGGTCAGAGGTTTCCAATTCTGATTTTACTGCTAAAATGCCATCTTCCCTCTGCATGACGCCGCAGCCAGTGCTGCAGAAGGGAACACCCATAGATCGTCAGCAGCTCAGGCTGCAGAACAGCTGCTTCTGGGTCTAATTGGTTGAGCACCGAGCCTGGCATGGTTCTAGCTTTCTAAAGCCTGGACATGAAAATTGCCTTCAGTGCAAGAAGTCAAGAGATGGGAGTAGAGTGAGAGGCTTGGTCATTTGACTGGCTGGGAAGTGGGGGCGGGACCAAGACTATCCTGCCTGCCAGTGCCAAAGAAAACTAAAATCAAGAGAGACCTACTGGCCCTAGCAATAGGGAGAGGGAAATGACCCTTTCTGACTTGCAGTTTCCTGCTCTGCTGAACTCAGATACCCTCCTCCAGCTGCTTCCCCTCCTACCACTTCCTCCAAGGCTGCTGCCTCCCACGGCACTGAGCTAGCCACCTGCTTGGAAATGCCGCCCCTTCAGGTTTTACTCAAGGTAGCTCAGAATGAAGGTCCTTTGACCATCAAATTATGCTTCCTGGTGAAAAACCACAACCGCAAAGGTCACCAGGAGCAATTTCCTACATATTCTGAGAGGGGTCTTCCCACCAGCAGGCTCCTGACCTGGCCCATTCTCTGCAGACACGAGCAGGTTGATACTCAGCAGTCTGAAAGGAAGAGTGAGGAATTCAGATGGGAGAGATGGCCAGTCAGAATTTGCTGCCTGTTGTTCCAGGGAAGGGAATGGGGATGGAGAATGCTGGCAATGGGCAAACACTTCCCAGATCTGCCACTGCTAACAAGGAGGAGGAAGGAGGTGCTGAGTGTTCATTAAGGGCCTGATCCAGTCTGGCTCTAACAGAGCAGCTCCAATACTGCTAAGAGAAATGCTCCTTAGCCATTTCCAAGCAGGGAACAGATTCTAAGGAGGCACAAACTAGGATGGGAAGCCATTTCAGGAGACAGCGCCTCATGGCAGGGACACCATCAGAACTTCTGGACTTTCTCCTGCCGACTGTCTGGATGTTATAAGAACTGACAAATGTTGATATGGCCCAGCACTTCACCCCTGTGCTGATATGGCAGCCCCAAGTCTGAGCATCTCTTACCTCACCTTTAACCAGGAAAAAGTTCCTAACTGTCAGGGTAGTTAAACACTGGAATAGATTGCCTAGGGAAGTTGTGGAATCTCCATCTCTGGAGATATTTAAGAGTAGGTTAGATAAATGTCTATTAGGGATGGTCTAGACAGTATTTGGTCCTGCCATGAGGGCAGGGGACTGGACTCGATGACCTCTCGAGGTCCCTTCCAGTCCTAGAGTCTATGAGTAACTGTGAAACTGGTCCCTGTGGATACTGGTGAAGGAAGGCTCCAACCACTGTTTGCCAGGTAAATATCAGACAGAGAAGAAAAACAGCCAAAACCCTCCACCCCCCAGCACCTGAGCAACATCTGAGCTGTATGGCCTAATGCAGACGTCATGGCTTGGAGAGCAGGGAGGGGAAGTTCAGGGGTATTTCCTCTTTTCTCGTCCCCAGAGACTGTGAGCTAGTTCATGCTTTAGACAAATGACCTCCCCTTGTCCCCTCCTCTTCCACCTCTGTGACTGCCCCATTGATGGGAAGAGGGCCAGCTGGGCATTCCAGTGCAGCTGAGCAAGAAAGAACAGTCTCTGAGCAGTTCCTGTGGCATTTCTGTCCGTTTCAGGACATCCTCTGCAGGGCTGTGGGCTTCTTTTGTTGCTGTTTTGTTTCATTCACCCAGACTGTCCGCGCTCTGCCTCGCCGGGGGATGGGAAGCTGCCGGGGCACAAATTAACGGATGGAAAGGAATATTTTTATGTCCTATGTGAATATTGTGCCCTTAGATCTAAGTCTGCTGGGGACCTCCTCAGCCCGCTAGAAGTCTGCTAAAATCCCAGAACATGGCCTAGCAGCTTCACCTAACCTCTGGAGGGAGTTTGACCACAAAACACTGGATCGTACTAATAATACTTAGCAGCTGCCATCGAAGGATCTCAGAGCACTTTCTAAGGTGAGTAATGTCATTCTCCCCATCTTACTGAAGCCAAAGTAGAGGGGTGAAACAATAGGACTGAGGCTCCACAGAGAGTCACTAGCAGAGCGGAGGCCAGTGCCCTGTTCCCAGACCTAGCAGGGCATAGACGCTGGAGCTGGCAAAGACAGGTCAGGGAATTCATCCAGCTACCCATGCAGGATGCAGTCCCCTTCTTAGAGGACTCACGGGATGTTAAATTCATGCTGCCCTTGATTTGAGAACAAGCCCAGACTGGCTTATAAAACTTGATCTGATTTGAGGTCCTTTCATAAAACTGGGCTTCTTTAGACAAAGTTTACTGCCATTTAATCTGTAAATCTACTATCATGTTAGTCATATTACAGTGCACTGGCTAGTGTATGTGTGTGCCATTTGCCTCTTCTGGAGAGAATTACAAATGTTCAGCTGTGTGCCATATCACCTGTAGTGCGAATGGAGAGTCTTCTGTCGCTGAGGTAGTAGGGCTCTGTGATGTTGGAGCAGAAGCAACTGAGTTCTTTCCATATCATTGCTGTGATGCTCCAAAGGGTCGAGGTGTGTGGTACAGTGACAGCTGTGAAGTCCTAGTTGGCTCCAGCGGGGATACAATGTGCAGTGAGATAAAGGAGTTGGTAGGTGGGCCTGGACTCAGCTTCTGGATGGAGAGAAATCAGTCATTGTACTTAGCATCTGGTGTCATTCTCCCTTCGGGGATTTTATTCCTCACCATCTCTTCCTATTACCTCTGCCCATTCATGATGCACCCCCTGTTCTCTCATGAACAAGGTTTATCTCCTGGACCCGCTGGGAGGAGGGAGATGAGGCTGGGGATTTACACACTATAGGGGCCAAAGCAGCATATTGCAACATGTCTAAATACCTGACCCCCATTTGTGTGGCTAATTACCAGCTAGAAATACATGGAGTAGTCCGGAAAGGGCAATGGGACGTCAGCTACTTATGTCTGTATAACGAACCCCAGAACTGCACGTGATTTGTATAGACCCTAATCATAAAAGGGGGAGTGTGTGATGGTCTTCAAAGGCTCAGGATGCTGGAATGCCACAACTCCAATGTCTCTCTCTCTCTCCTTCTCTCTCTCTCTCACACACACACACACACACACACACACACACACATATTAAGGTTGCAAAGTCAAGCACTCAAAATTTAGGAAATACCAGAATTAAGGATGCCAGTGCCGCCCGTGTGCATATGCAATACAATACAGCCTGTAATTATGTGGTGCCATACTATTTTTTTCCACAGGCCTCTGCCTCATTCAATGCCCAGGCCAGTTAATGAGCAACAGTTCAACATTTTATTTGATTGTCATTGTTCAGTGTGTGCCCCAGCCCTTATCTACCACACCCTATTCAAACACCGCTCTGAGGATGGAATTATTAAGTTCCTCATAGATCTTTTCTATGGTGTTCATCACTATACTGTGTGAGTGCTTCACAAATACTAATTAATTTATCATCCCATGAGATGAAGGGGTGGTGTGACCCCCTCTCCCCCCATTTTCCAGATGGAGAACTGAGGCACAGAGAGATTATGAAAAGTTTCCACTAATTTTGGGTGCCCAAATTCAGAAGCCTTGGATCTGATTTTGCAGCATACACTGTACTTGGCATTGCTTAGCACTTTCTATGTTCAAAGCCCAGCTCCCACTGACTTCAGAGCAGCTGTGAGTGCTCAGCACTTCTGCAAATCAGATGCCAGGGTCTCAAGTGGTGCACTCAGAAAATGAGGAGCACACAATTAGTGACCACCTGGGAAATGCTTGGCTTAAGTAAGTGTCATAATTTCAGGGTAACTCCATTCCCCTTCTGTGGTCCCTTGAGGGCACCCATTTAAAGGTTTCTGTTTCCCATCCATCACTTCTCTTGGGCAGAGACCCACATCTCTATCTCCCTTCTGGCTGAAGATGTTAAGGCTGTACAGCTCCCTGCCTTCACTGCAGCAGCAGCTCCAGGCACCAGTGCTCCAAGCGCGTGCCTGGGGCGGCAAGCCATGGGGGGCGCCCTGCCGGTCCCTGCGAGGGTGGCAGTCAGGCAGCCTTCGGTGGCTTGCCTGCGGGAGGTCCACTGGTCCTGTGGGTTCGGCGGCAATTCAGCATCGGGTACACCGAAGCTGCGGGACTGGTGGACTTCCCGTGGGCAAGCTGCCGAATCTGTGGGACTGGGGACCTCCTGCAGGCAAGCTGCCAAAGGCAGCCTGTATGCCATGCTTGGGGTGGCAAAAAAGCTAAAACAACTCCTGCTTCACTGTGCTATCCCCAGCAAGCCAGGCTGCCCAAACAGGTCAATGTCTGTGCTTTGCTTTCTCTCTGACGGCTATGAGTGGAGTCAGAGCTGTCACTGTACTGCATCCCTCAACCATTTAGAGCTTTACAGGAATGATGGGGAGAAAACTCAGCTGCTTCTGCTTCAGCATCACAGATTCCTACTCCCTTAGCCACAGAAGACTCTCCATTAGCACTATAGGTGATATGACATGCAGCTGAGCAGTTGTGATGCTCTCCAGAAGAGGCAAGTGGCACACATATACACTAGCCAGTGCACTGTAATATGAATAACATTATAATAGATTTACATATTAAATTCAAGTGTCCCAGTGAACTGCCTGTAGTTATGTCACCACACAGCTCCTTCTAGGCAAGCACATTATTCTTGAGATAAAAGTGTTACAGAGAAAACATATTAAAACAATGAAAGAATCTACATGCATGCTAAAAATCTTACCAGATGTCACGCATCCGTCTTATGGGGCACTAGTAGGTAAAATCCTTCCAACCCTTCCCCAAGGATTGGGACTCCCCTTAGACAGAAGGTCCTGTCCATTTGCTGGATCAGAAAGCAGGCCATGAGCCAGTTTACATTCAGGCTATTCATCCAAAAGTCATTTCTTTGTCTATTGGTGCCTGGAGAATCCAGTCTGAACTAGTATATGCAAGTGTCCCCAAGAGGCAGTACCTGTTGTGTGTGTGTGTAGGGGGGTTACAACCTGGTTGATTTGCCTTAGTCACTACCCATAGTGCTTAGTTCTTGAGGAGCTGTAGCAGCCCATCGCCTTGGAGAAGAACACAATCAGACATCATCCATTTGTTTAAAACAATGGACCCCAAAGATAGTGCTGGGAATTGTTCTGTCACCCAGCATCACACAGGAACTCTGGGGCAGAGTCAGGGATAGAATCCAGTTCTCCGGAGTCAGGGATAAAATCCAGCATTCATCTGCCTAAGCCATGAGACCATCCTTTCCCTTCCTTCAAACCCACGCCTCATTCGCTACACCGCCCTGATTAAACCCTAAAGCCAGTTCATGTTGTGCACCAACGGAGACAGTGCTTCCATCAAAAAACAGTATGTGATCATGTAATTAAAGACTGTATCATCATGCAGATACACAAAAGGGGGCTGAAGTAAGGTTGCAAGGGCAACCTGAATTCCAGCATTTCCTTATGTTTGACTTTGGCATCTTAATATTGTTCTTTTAACATAGTTACCAGGACTAATTTCCTAGATTTCTAACAGCAAAGCAAAAAAACAAAAAACAAATCAATCAAACAAACAAACAAAAAACCACTTCAGAAATTCCATCATGTAGCATTATAATGACAGCAGCATGGCTCATTGGGAGGGTTGGAACCTCTAAGGTACGTCTACACTACGGGATTATTCCGATTTTACATAAACCGGTTTTGTAAAACAAATTTTATAAAGTCGAGTGCACGCGGCAACACAAAGCACAATAATTTGGCGGTGTGCATCCATGTACCGAGGCTAGCGTCGACTTCTGGAGCGTTGCACTGTGGGTAGCTATCCCCTAGCTATCCCATAGTTCCCGCAGTCTCCCCCACCCACTGGAATTCTGGATTGAGATCCCAGTGCATGATGGTGCAAAAACAGTGTCACGGCTGATTCTGGGTAAATGTCGTCACTCATTCCTTCCTCTGTGAAAGCAATGGCAGACAATCATTTCGCGCCCTTTTTCCCTGGATTGCCCTGGCAGATGCCATAGCATGGCAGCCATGGAGCCTGTTTTGCCTTTTTTCACTGTCACTGTATGTGTACTGGATGCCGCTGACAGAGGCGGTACTGCAGCACTACACAGCAGCATTCATTTGCCTTTGCAAGGTAGCAGAGACGGTTATCATCTCTATTGTACTGTCTGCCATGCCACTGTAAATTGACGATGAGATGACGATTATCAGTCATTCTGTACGATCTACTGCTGTCATGGGTGCTCCTGGCTGGCCTTCACTGAGGTCGGCCGGGGGAGCAAAGACAAAAATGGGAATGACTCCCCGGGTCATTCCCTCCTTTATGTTTTATCTAAAAATAAAGTCAGTCCTGCCTAGAATATGGGGCAAGTGTACTAGAGAACCAGTGTACCAGAGAGCACAGCCGCTCCATGCCGGATCCCGCAGAAATGATGAGCTGCATGCCATTCTAGGGGGTGCACCTGCAACAACCCCACCTGTTGCTTCCCTCCTCCCCCAACCCTCCTGGGCTACCGTTGCAGGGCCCCCCATTTGTGTGATGAAGTAATAAAGAATGCAGGAATAAGAAAAACTGACTTTTTAGTGAGATAAAATGAGGGGGAGGCAGCCTCCAGCTGCTATGATAGTCCAGGCAGGACATTAAATGGTGGGGGGGAGAGGAGCCCAGCCTCCCACTGCTATGAAGTCCAGGCAGTACAGAATCTTTTCTTTAGACATGAAGGGGTGGGGGCTGATGGAGCTCAGCCCCCAGTTGCTATGATGAGGACGGTTACCAGCCGTTCTGTACCATCTGCTGGGAATGACCGGGAGTCATTCCTATTTTTACCCAGACGCCCCCAGCCGACCTCACCGAGGCCAGCCAGGAGCACTCACAGGATGATGAGGACGGCTGTCAGTCATTTTGTACTGTACCATCTGCCACCGGGGAGGGGAGGGGAGGGGAGAGGATGCTGCTGTTCAGTGCTGCAGCACCGCGTCTACCAGCAGCATGCAGTAGACATACGGTGACACTGAAAAAAGTTAAGAAACAATTTTTTTCCCTTTTCTTTCATGGGGGGGGGGGGGTAATTTGACAAGATATACCCTGAACCACCTCGGACAATGTGTTTGACCCTACAGGCATTGGGAGCTCAGCCAAGAATGCAAATGCTTTTCGGAGACTGCGGGGACTGTGGGATAGCTGGAGTCCTCGGTACCCCCTCCCTCCCTCCATGAGCATCCATTTGAGTCTCTGGCTTCCCGTTACGCTTGTCACACAGCACTGTGCTGTGGTCTCTGTCTATCATAGCCTGGAGATTTTTTCAAATGCTTTGTCATTTCGTCTTCTGTAATGGAGCTGTGATAGAACCGATTTGTCTCCCCATACAGCGATCAGATCCAGTATCTCCTGTACGGTCCATGCTGGAGCTCTTTTTGGATTTGGGACTGCATCGCCACCCGTGCTGATCAGAGCTCCACGCTGGGCAAACAGGAAGTGAAATTCAAAAGTTCGCAGGGCTTTTCCTGTCTATCTGTTCAGTGCATCCAAGTTCAGATTGCTTTCCAGAGTGGTCACAATGGTGCACTGTGGGATACCACCCCGAGGCCAATACTGTCGATTTGCGGCCACACTAACCCTAATCCGATATGGTAATACCGATTTCAGCGCTACTCCTCTCATCGGGGAGGAGTACAGAAACCGGTTTAAAGAGCCCTGTATATCGATATAAAGGGCCTCGTGTGGACGGGTGCAGGGTTAAATGGGTTTAACGCTGCTAAAATCGGTTTAAACGCGTAGTGTAGACCAGGACTTAGATCCAGCCACTCAGACCTCTGCCTCTTGACATAATGCGGTAGTAGGCTGTTAGCAGTAGTAGGCTGCATCCTCTAGGTGGACCAGCGCTAGAGGGGACTAAGCCACACACTTTGCCAGGGGTTTCACAGATATTTGCTGACAGCCAAGTAACGGACTCTGGCATCTCGGGCTCCATTCCAGGTTCTGGGGCGAGTTGTGCTCTAGTGACACAGACTCTTCTGTCCATTCCCCGAGGCTTGATCCCTTCTGCTTCATCCCTCCAACATGTTCCTCTCCCAGTTCTGTCTCTTGCCCCGGGCTTAGGCTTCTCATCCAAGTCTCTTTGCCCAGCAAGTCCCAACCCAGTTCACCCCTCCTGGCTCCTTGTTCAGTCTATCTCTCCCCTCCTCGACCTATCTCCCAGTCCTAGTCTCCCTCCCTAGACTCCTCACCCAATCTCAGTCTCCACCCTCCCTCCCTGGCTCCTTGCTCAGGTCTCCCCATTCCATGACTCCTTGTCTGAGTCTCAGTCCCAGTTCTCTCCCCTGACCCACAACTCCTTGTCAGATCTGCCTCCCCCACCCTGCGTCCTGCCCCATTCTCCCATATTAGTGCCTGGTCCTAGTCTTCTTGTCCAGACAGTCCCATTTTCCCCCATCATCCAGCTCCTTCTCCTTCTCCAAGATCAGTGTATGATTCCCCCCATCCCGCATCCAACTAGATCCCAGGCTCCCACTTTTCCCTCACCGGCTCCCAGTCCCCAGCACCCACAGTCCTGGCCCAACCAGTTGGACCTTCCCCACCTGAGTCGCCATTCCAGTCTCTTTACCCAACTAGTCTGAGTCTTCCAACCCATCCCTGGCTCCCAGCTTCACCCTCCTGGCCTTCCTGCTCACCTAGTCCCAGTCCCAATTTCTCTCCCCCTTCCAGTCCCAGTCTCCCCAGACTCCATATCCCAATCCACTCCTTTCCCTCTCCTGCAGTCTCGTTTTTGTTCCCTCTGCATTCGAATCAGACAGCTTCCTCCTCTATACTGCCTGAGGGCCCTCCATGTGGTTACTGAGAGCACAGACAAGACATGATCCCTGCTCTGAGTTCTGGTGCCCAGCCCACCCCAGCGTAGAGAGAGAGAGCAGTCATTACAGCTTCTCTCCTGTAGCCCTGGGCTATAGAGAACATGTTCTGTGGGGATGGTGCATACACAGTCTGGTCAGCCCTGGAGCTGTGAGAGGATGGAGTGTGCTTAGTGAGGATGGACTCTTCCAAGATTTTAGTTGCTAAAACTGGAGAAGGCTCTACCAAGCATGTGCAAACTGCAATTTTTCCAAGGCTTCTAGCTTGGCCAAATTTGGGTAGATTTTCATGGGGATGGTAAAAGGAACATCCCTAACACAAAATCTACCCCTGCCAAATTTCAGGTCCCTGCTCCAATGCATAGAGGTGCTAGGGCCGTTCAAAGAAAAATTCACCAGAATTTTTTAACGCACATTTTCCCCTTAGCCAGCCTCGTTCTCAGAAATGGCCAACCTGTTTAGGCAGAAATAAAAAAAGTCAGACATCCAGAATGGAAAATTTCAGCCTGAACAGTTAAGGTTTGGCAACGTTGTAAGCCACTGAAAACAGGGTTTTGTAGTGGGAAGTGTCAGGCAACCTAATAATAGGCAGTGCTAGTTGCTGCTGCTAAGAACCCCAAAGAGAGAGAGAGAGAAAGAGAGAGAGAAAGTTGTTATACTCTTGTGTCTTTCACTAAAAGTTCATCCAATAAAAGACATTACCTCATGCAGCTTCTCTCTCATATTTAGAGAGACAGAAATGGAGAGAGCAAAAAAGATGCTTCGGGAGAGATGCAGGGACTCTCAGAGACACAGAATGGACTGTTTCAGTTCCTGTTCCTTGCAATTAACATTGCATTCCGGGTCAGTTCCAATAACTAAGAAGGAACTTGAGGTGTCGTCATACAACAAGTTCCTTAATTTTGCTCAGAAGAACCGATCTACTGGCAGCCATGAGTGTTCAATCTCTAGAAACAGCCCCAGTGAAATGCTGTTGACCTTTGATGTCAAGCGATAACGTTATTTTCTGATGATGCAAAAGGGGTTTTCAGCAAAGTGGACTATAGGTCAGATTCTGATCTCTGTTGCACGGGTCTAAATCCAGAGTAACTCCAGAGATAATGCACGTACTGGGGAGTCTGATGCCCCGTTGCCAGAGCAGAATGGTAACATTTTAAATCCACTTTCACAGATATTGGTGACAACACAGGGAGAAAGGCAATGGAGAGTCAAGCCCTGGATGATGGTCTTGCACCAAATGAACATCTTTGTCCAAGACTCTGGTTGCTAGTGGGCTGACACAACAGTTTTGGGGTCGATATGGTGATGCCCAGGAGCTTGGGCTCACCATGGGATTCACAGCTGATGTGGCCCGTGAGAGTTGTGTGAATATTCTGAGCAGAGTCAGATTTGGGGAGAGGGGCCAAATCAGCTTCATTAAGTTCACAAAGGGAGAGTGAGCGGCAGGGAGGAGACCGCTGTAGGAGTGGCCAGGGATATTTTTCTCCATTATGTTTGTTTTGTGTAGTTACAATCCAATGAAGCCCGTGAGAATTCCTAATATATACATGCAAATTATATTGTGACTGCCTCATAAATATGAAAATACATTCTCTAAAGAATTGGTTATGGGTACAGCTTCTGCAGCGTGCTGATCCTGGCAAACTCCATGCTCCCACGTCCAGTTCACACCATAGGGCTTGGCTCCCTTTAGGGGGATGGGAGCTCTGGTTGGGGGTGGGACATCATGATGTTCCCCAATAAATCAGACAGGGACAGATGGGAAGTTCTGCATTTATTATTCTCTGATTCTGTGAGTGATTAGGAATGCCTCTGGCTCCAAACCAGCTCTCTGGGTGGGGGCCTGGAGGTGGTTTCTTCTTAGAGAGAGAGAGAGAGAGAGAGAGAGAGAGAGAGAGAGAGTGTGTGTGTGTGTGTGTGTGTGTGTGTGTCCAAAGCGCAGGCCACATGGAGCTGCCAAGTGCCCTTCACGTGGGATTCATTGCTGGGGTGATGTTTAAAGCCTCTCACTGAACTCCTGGAGGTTTGTAGGGCACAGCAAGCTCCTGGATGCTGCAAGCTAGGGAAGAGCGAGGTCTTGCCAGAAGAGCTGGCGGTGTCATTGCTCGGGTGCTCGGTGCTGCAGTATTTTCCCAAATCTCACTCCGGAGTTTTTTGTTTGAAATTTCTCTCATGAAAATTGTCACAGCCTGAGAGACCTGCAGTCTCGCACTGTGCCCCCCTCCGTCTCTTCCCACCAGCCTGGCGCCCCCTGCTCTCCTCCCAGCATGGCACACGCCCTCCTGCGGCTGCCTAGCCTAGACACGGAGCCGTTACACTGCTTCTGCCCCCTTCAGGGGCATTATACCGGCATAAATCCAGTAGCCGGGAGCGGGGAGCCGGGCCCAGCGTCTCTGAGGGCGGGTGACAAGCAGCTCCCGAGGGGCAGGGACCGAACTCCTCGCTGGGCAGAGGAGGGCTCAGGCCCAGGGGCCGGTGGCCGGAGTGGAAGCGGAGCAGGAGGGTTCGGCAGATGCCAAGCGGATAGTGAGCAGGGTTCACAGCCTGTGGGCGGCGCCCAGGATCGGCTCCCGCGGGCGGGGGCAGGGTTTGCTGTCCACTTCGCAGCGGGTTCAGGGCAGAGCGGCCCCGGGCTGGCGGGGGACCCAGAGCCGGGGAGCAGCGGGGGCTCCCAGCCCGAAGGGGCCCGTCGCCGGGCGGCTCCGCGGGGAGACATGCAGCAGACAGGGGGGCTGAGCCCCAGGCGGACCCGCGGCTGCAGGCGCTGGTGAGCTCGCCGGGCTGCAGAGCAGGGGAGCCCGGCACCCGGCCCCGACGGGCGGCCAGCAGCGCTCGGTGGGGCCCCGGGGAAGGAGCGGCCGGCGGGGCTGAGCCGGGGTCTCTGGAGGATTCGTGCCGGCCCCAGAGCCCGGGCACCGCGCTCCGGAGGTGCCGTGGGTGGGACCAGGGCAGGGCGCGGACTGTGCCTGGACGCCCCGGCTGCGGTGCGCGAACCCCCGGCCGGGCGGGGAGGTGCGTGGGCAGGCGGCGCGCTCTGCAGGGCGAGCTTTGCAAGGGGGCTGGTTGCACCGCGGTGCGATGCTCTGGGCTGCAGGGGCTCCCCGGGCAGGCTGGGCTCAGCTGAGCCCGAAGTCACCCTCGCGTCTGGCCAGGCTGCTGTGCGGAGTCATTATTTAATGTTTGGAAAGTGCTTTGGAAAGGCCAAGCAGTTCAGCAGAGCTGTGGCTGGGTCCCAGCAAGGTTAGTGGTGTAGGAAGAGAGGAACTGCCAGATGGGAGCAGGTAGTGGCTTGTCTGACTTTATCCTGTCTCCGTTCCTGACCGGTACCAGCTTCTGCAAAGTCAGGTGCAAGAAATGATTCAGGGCAATGATGGGATAACCTGTCCTCAGGGCAGGGTTCTGCCTCCTTCCCTTTAATCCACTCTAGTAAAGTTTGTGCCGGGGAATGTGCACACACAGACACTGTATGTTTGGGTGCCTGCAAATGGAGCACCTGGATGGAGTGTGTTGGAAGGTTATTTATGAATTAAAGAACTGAAGGTCGACTTTTCATACCGTGTGGTCTTTTTTTCAGGAACTGAAGCTTATTGCCAGGTTGTGGAGAAGGAACTGAAGTTATCAACATAGAGGTAGGGTTGTTTTTTTTACATTTGTAAAATGAAATAGCTGAAATATTGACACACGAGTTCAGTTCCCCTTAAAAATTGCTGATGTGTGTGCATCCCTGAGAGTTAGGTACTGGTAACTCTTAATGAGACACCCTCCCCCCCAAACACGCTTACAACCAGCTACACTCCTCCACTGTACAATGCCCCAAATCTACAACTGGAGCTTGGCTTCCTGCACTCTGAGGCAGGCAGTGTTGTTACATCACAAGGGGTTTCTGTTATTGCTACAGGTCTGGGGATAATTTCGTCCTTGCTGATGTAACTGCTGACTTCAGTTCAGTGACATGGCAATGAATTTGGCCTCTGCTGTTTCACACATTGTGGTGACTTTGAAAAATGAGGTGCACAACACCTCTTTCCCTCTCCTCCTCCAGAATATGTCTTGTATCCTCTCTCTCAGACCCTTGCTCATGGTGAAGTCAGCATCTCAGGCTGGAGCCACGTGACAGTCACTAGATCTGGACTTCCAGTACAATGACTATCAATTTCAGCAGTGACAGCTGTTCCAGACCCTGACCTCTTCTTCACACAACCATACAAACTTAAACCCCAAATGTATAGCAGGGGATCAATCTTCTTCCTTGTTCAGAGGTGCAATTTGCATCTGCAGAATTGCACTCCAACTTCCCCCCCAGTTTAGTGACTATCACGTGCAGAAGTTAGCTGCTGGACAGCTAACTACAGGATTTGCAAGCTATCCATTTCCAAATATTTGCTCTCACAATTTTGAGCCTGTAGAAAGGGGAGGCCTGAGCTTTCAAAAATGTAATGCTAACTCATAGTACTGTGTCATAACATCCCCACTTCTAGATAGCAATATGGAGAATGGGCACCTTTAAATACCCCTCGTTTATTATGAAAATGGCCACAGAGAAAAGTCCCACAATGGTAAAACAAAGGGAAGGAAGCACTCAGTCCAGTTCCTAGTAGTTCTGTCTCATCACACAAGTGTTGTACTGTGACCTGTTGGCTGAGCGGTGTATGGGGGAAGCTTGCACAGTACCTCCTCGCGTCCTGGACCTGTTCTATGGATAGAGGACTCCTTCCATCTCCGGGCCTGTTAATCTGAACCCTTTTGCCGACACTAAGTGCACCCAAACACGTTGAGAGTGGAGATGAAAGAAAACAGTAAAGTAAAAATAGAGTCTCTAGTAAGCAGGTTCCTAGCCCAGGGTTTTTCAATCTTTTCTCATTTGCCGACCCCTAAAACAATTTCAAATGGAGGTGCAGAAGCCACTGGAAATCTTAGACATAGTCTGTGGATCCTCAGGGGCCTGCAGACCACAGGTTGAAAACCACTGTCCTAGGGCTATCAGGAAGATGCCATCCATGCTACTGCTGAGAGTTACAAAGCAAACATTTAGTACTTTCTAACTGCATAAAACTCACTTTTGGGGTATCCCAAAAAACTCCTCCTGACTCCTTGAGTAAGGACTCCAGAGGCTGGCCTGCAGACACCCAGGCAGAATGAGCCATCAAGGCCAGGACTCTGCCCTGTGTTCTAAAGCCCTCTTCTGGGACTTTATTTTCCCTTTGTAGACAGCTATGGCTGTGCTGCAGCTCAGTGCTTTGCCCCCAGCCCAGGGCAGGGGGCCCAAAGGGGTCTTCATAAAGATTGTGGCAAGTGTCTGTCAGTCTGGTAGCTCCACTGAGAAATGAGGTGCACAACCGCTCATGGGAGGGGCTCTTTGCAGCCCCTTGGTAGGAGACCTATGTTACAAGGGAGCAGTGCATTGCAATGGAGGGGAGTAGCTGTTGGGGACAGGAGGGCTGGAACAATTTTTATAGTGGGGGGTGCTGCTGATGGAAACTATGTATTTGGTGTTTGTTATTACTACTTGAACCTAGGGGGTGCTGTAGCACCACTGATTGGAGAGGGGCCTGGATTCTCCTGGATTCTGAGGAGGTTGGTACTGGCAGAGTAGAGGAGCCCTGGAATAGATCTTGGGGAGGGAGGAAGGGCCTGATTCTCTCTGCTGTTTGGAGAAATGCGGTTATATCTCTGGGCAGGCTACAAGGCTCCTTCCAAAATGGAGAACTGGTTTCAAATGTCTCTTAGTTTGCTGTTCACAGCTTTGCCTGCTGCTTAGGTACAGACTCTATCCTCAGAGGTGCTGGGTGTCCTCAGCTCCTGCTGGGAGCCAAGGGAGTTCTTGCAGGAAGAGAAGCTGTACTTCTCTCTTGGTGAAAGAATCCCTTTGGCATTGCTCACCACCTCCTGGTCGCCATCATGGCGGGAGGAGTACAGTGTGTGCTGTCAGTTACACGGTGTCTCTTGCTTATGCTGTGGTTCTCTTCCTTTTCCCTCTGCAGCACCAAGCACCTCCTTTCTCTCGTTCTGAGTGAGGTCTCCACAGGGCACCGGGACGATGCTTTTTCCGCTCTCTCTGCTTCTTGTGGCCCGTTCGCTGTTGATACTTTAAAGGTTCACTGACCTTTTGCAGGGAACTTCGAAAAGCCCAGTGTTTACAAAAGCTGGGTGAGGGATGGCAGCTGATACAGTTAACTCAGTACGTAAGAGGACAATGAGGAACCCAGAAACTGCAGGGATGGAGAGGGTGCCGCGGGGCAGTGCAAGAGACTAGGATGAGGAGTAACGGGATGAGATCTAGAGAGGTTAAGTTAAGGTGAATATTAGGAATTGCTCCCCGAGGCAGTGGAATAGTCTCCCAAGGAAGGTGGCAGACGCTCCGTCATTTGGAATGTTCAGAATACAGACTGGACAGAGCCCTAGAGAATGTGCAATTGGGGACAATCCCACATTGGCACCAGGAGGGACTGGATGATCTCCTGGGTCTTTTCCATCTTACTTCTGTGACTTTTCTCCAGAAGTCCTTCACCTCTGGCAAATTCAGATCATGTGATGGGCTCCCTCAACCTGCATCTCCCATCAGCCCCACACTGAACCCCTCAGCCCTGGGAGTACTTCATATACTCCCCCCTCCCCTCCCTGCTCACCCATTCCTTTTTTCTTTCAATTCCTTATATGGTGTTTCACTGGGGGTGGGGAGGGTGTCTGCTTTTAGGAGCAGATACTACATGTGCCAGTTTAAGAGATTTCTGTGAGTACATTATAATTTGCCCTTAGTTCCACCCGTTATGCCGGGTGGCTGCCATTCCCGTAATTCCCAGGTCCTCAGTCACCAATGTGCCCATATTGTTTTGTCACTCTGGCAGTGCCGCAGGCAGGGGTACGCTGGGAATCTTGTTCTGGGTGCATACGACAGCTCCCAACAGAGGGAACTGCAATGGGCAGATATCACCAGAGTAGCTGGCTTTTGTAGTGACTTTCTCCCTTCTTGTGTCTCTCCCCGCCCCAAAGCAATTGTCTACTGTTGTACTAATTGTGATGGAATAAATGGGCCCAGAGAGTCAAAGGTGTTAACATGATCCTGTCACTGTACAATGCTACGCAGCTAAACACGGCTTGAGGTTTCAAGTACAGTGACCTGAGGCTGCTTGGCCCCAAGATAAACACACCGTTACAAAGCTTTATAATCTTTTATTAAGAATACCAAAAAGCAGGGAAAACAAAGTGTTTGACATGTAAAATATCAAGTAAAGTTTCATTTTAACAATATCCCTTGTTTCCATTAGCTGTAGAGATTTTTCATAAGGAAGCCCCCATCTGACAACTGTTTTTTTGTTTAAAGATGGTAATAACAGTCCTTTCTGGAAAAACAACGAGGAGTCCTTGTGGCACCCTAGAGACATGCCCAAATAAATTGGTTAAAGCTTTTGTGAGCTAAAACCCACTTCATCAGGTTGCATCTGATGAAGTGGGTTTTAGCCCATGAAAGCTTATGCCCAAATAAATTTGTTCATCTCTAAGGTGCCACAAGGACTCCTCGTTGTTTTTGCTGATACAGACTAACACGACTACCACTCTGAGTCCTTTCTGGGCAAAAGAGAAACAGGGAGTTGAAATGGTCTGGAGCTGCTCTGCTGTTAAACGGCCCCACTTCCTGCAAGATAAAACAAGACAAACACACAAGAATGGAGAGAACACAACAGGAAAGACAGAAAATGTAATGTCTGTGTCCAAGGCAGACTCTTACTTGCAGTCTTGCGGCTAGAGAACACTGGCCCAGCACATGGTCTTAACAGCCACTTGGAGACCTGCAAACTTGTACCAATGCCAGGCTGTTGAGGGCACTGCTTTTAGCTCCGCTGGTCCCAGGCTCGCAGCAGTGTTGCAAAAGATGCAGTTGTTTTGGCTGGGCTGAGCCAGAGTGCATTAAACAGAAGGCAAAAGGAGAGAGGAAGGAGAAGAAATAAAGTGGGTAAGGAAAAGGCCACAGGAGGAAGAGGTGACAGCAGGAACCCAGTCTCACATTCCATGCTCCAGTCCTAAACCAATAAAAAACCGCTCCAATGCAGGGCAGCGGGAGGCCCCGGAGAAAGCAGAAAGGGTCTGGGGATGGTGTGCTGCTCTCTGGGTGGCCCTGCTACCTGGCTCCCAACATGCCCAGGCTCCTGGTGGCTCCAGCCCCCTTGCTACCCTGCTGGGGAAGGGAAAGGAGCTGCCTGGCTGAGGACCAGCAGAAGTCCCAGAACGCCGTTCTGGCTCTTAAAGAAAAAAATCAACGGTGCCGGAACGGCATTCTGGCCTGACTCGAGCGCTGCTCGCGTTCCAAGTAGTGGTCAAGATTTAGTGGGAGCTGGGGGAGATGGCAATGTCATCAGAGGATTTCGGAGTCCCAGGAGATTGTGAGGGTAGCAGCTAATGATGCTGAAGAGGGTGCCTTCAGTCTACCCTTCTCATTTTGGTCCTTCCCAAAGTGTCTTTTCACAGCCCCCAAAAGGGAGTAATGGGTGGAATAGCTCATCACCTCGTTATTTTGTCCCCCAATTAGGACTTGGGTCTGATGCGCCAGTTTTGGGCCATTGATTTCTGGTTCAGTTGTTCTTCTGTTTACCAGTCACGATCGTAACACGGTGCTTACACGGTGGCAGGAGATCTTTGTGTTAGAACTAATCTCCTGTTTGCTCCCCTTCTGTTTACTGTCATTGTGACAGCTTAGAAACCTTCACCTGCTTTCCAACTTTTGAGCTCACAGCTGGGGTAGATTTTAAGGCCAGAACAGACCATCTAGTCTGACCTCCTGCACATCACAGGCCACAGAACCTCACCCGTTCACTGCTGTCACAGACCCCTGACCTCTGGCTGAGTCATTGAAGGCCTCAAATCATGGTTTAAAGGCTTCAAGTTACAGAGAATCCACCATTTACTCTAGTTTAGTTTAAACCTGCAAGTGACCCAGGCCCCATGCTGCAGAGGAAGGTGAAAACCCCCCAGGGTCTCTGTCAGTCTGAACTGGGGGGGAAATTCCTTCCTCACCCCAGATATGGCCGTCAGTTGGACCCTGAGCCTGTCAGCCAAGACCCAGCAGTCAGACACCTGGGAAAGAATTATCTGTGGTAACTACGAGCCCTCCCCATCTAGTGCCCCATCTCCAGCCATTGAGGTATTTGCTACTAGCAGTCACAGATTGCCTGCAATGGCATGTGGCCCATCTCATCATACCATCCCCACATAATCTTATCAAGCTCAGTCGTATCACAAGTTAGGTTTTATGCCCCCACTGCTCTCCTGGGAAGGCTGTTCCAGAACATCACTCCTGCTGGACCCCTGGTCTTACAACTCAACGCCTGTAAATCCTAACTTGTGGAAAGACCCTGCAGGTGGGGGCAGGAGGGACATGAAACCTTCATGACATTTTTACATTGGGGTTTTCTTTTTAAGCAAGCCCCCAACCACTGGTTTTGATGCACATTTTAGATCCAGCACCATGGTGCAAATAGACCAATGCTGACCTCTTGGCGTGAAAGTCCTTGAAGTGTGGGGACATCTTGGCTTGCATCTGAATGCTGTGGTTCAGGCCCTATGTCTATTTAAAACATAGTTAATCAGCTACTCTGCTGCCTTGGGCCTGTGACCACAGCACAACGTGGCTGGTTTTGATGAAATATGATTCAAAATAGCATGCAGTCCAAGAGAGATGAAGGCTCTGAGCATACAGCACTGAGCCTGGAGTAAGGCAGTACAGTCACGGGGATGGCTTGGGTGAACAAAAGGCAGGGAACACAGTTTTGCCTTCCCTGGACTCTGAGGCCCAGAAAGTCCCATGCAGTTTACTGAGCTGTGGAGTGGGAGAAGCACGGTCGAGCACAGGCACTGCTGCAAGGGGGACGCGTGCGACAGAGCAGGTGACTGGCGGACTGATTTTCCAGGGTGCTGAGCACCTGTTACTCTTGTGGGTGCTGGATTGTTCACCAGGCCATCCATGTGAATGTCCTTGCCTTCCGCACAGGGGCGCAGATTAACTAGTGTTTGGAGGGTATTTCGGCTACCACAAAGACTTTTCTTTTTCTTTTTTTTTTAACAAGGATTATCATCATCTGGCCAAGTCCTGCCGCCCTCACTGAGGGGAAATCACACTGCATTCAGTGGGCTGCATCTGCAGCGGTGCTGTGCGATTGCAATTCCCATTGAAAGCTGATAGGAACTGCGGCTGCTCAGCACCGCTCAGGATCTGGGCTGGTGGGAGTCTTGTCTGAGTACAGGCCCCGGTGTTTGGTCTGTTGTTTGTATCTCAGTCCCCAAAGATCCTCCCAAGTGGGCAGTGCCAATGGCCACGTCTGGGAGCATGCTGCTAGGGTTGTGATTGCGGCTGTTCGAGGAGTTTTCTCTCCACTCTGTGAGCCAGAACTGTGAGAAACAGGGTGTCCTCACTCCTTGCCTCTGTTGTACAGACAAAACTACACAGGATCTTTTCAGGGGGCAAGACAAAGATGCCACATTTATCATGATAACAATTTGATTTATGACCAATAACTAATATCTTAATCCTTATACACACACATTATACCTAATACCTATATATACACACACACACATCCATCAGATGTTCTGCAGCTGCTACACAGTTACCAGTCCTGAAGATAGCTTGAGTTCGTGGCTTGATTTTGCAGCTTGGGTTTGTAGCTTGTGGCGGCTAACTGGCCAGGAAAGCCAGGCACAAGGACAAGCTGGGTCTCTGTTGCGCGTGCACCGATGCCCTTCCATGTTGGCAGCAGAATATTACCCTCCAAAGTCTTCCATTTCACCCATCCTTTTTGTAGGCTTTAGTTTTAATCCAGAGTCTATAGGTCTTGCTGTGTCACGCTGCCTCTGGGTTTGGTGATTGATCACCCGTCAATTGCAGGCATGACTGTCAGCCTTAGACCTGGCTTTGATCTTCCTTCTATTGTACCTTTTCTTTTCAGGGTGGACTCTGCATACTTTGTTAGGGCTCTTGTCTGCATCTTCAGCCGTTGGTGTTTTGAACTCTCAGGACAGGCTCGAGCTGGAGGTTGATTCCATCATCCATACATACCTCAGTCACACATCTAAACTAAACTAATAAGATTACAGCAGGATTTGCAAAAATGAAGGTTGGAGGAAGCTTTTACAAAATGGAGTGAGCGTTTTAAAATGGGGTTTGAATTACAATATGGCAAACAGTGAACAGAAGTTACAATATAGACAAGTGTAGTGGATGGCAAACAGTGAACAGAAGTTACAATAATAAAGTGAACAATTAAAAACAATTTCATTCATCAGTTCTACACCTCCCCTGTGCCCCCAGTGGTGTTGGCCTCCGTATGTCTTTTGTCACTTCTCCCAGCTGTCTCCAGGTGCCTTCTGTGGTTCCTCGGCATGGGATGCTCAGTCTACAAGGCTCGCAATTCTCCTCAATCATGTCCTTCCTTCAGGTCCCTCTCCACTGCGATGACCTCCTGAAATTCACCAACTCAGACCTCTCTTTTCTCTGAATAAAACAAATTTAAAAACATCTCCTAGTTTCATGATGATGTTCCAGTTCCAGCCCTTCCTAAGTAACCACAATATCCTCCTGCTGAGACCCCTCATGCCTCCCCCTGTCTAATGGTATTTTGTGTCCTGTCTAATGGTATTTTGTAAGCTCCTTGGGGTCAGGATTCCTTCCCTTTTGGGAAGTTTCTGCCATGTCTTTGGGCTCCTTTGGAAGTAGTCGTGGTAATAATCCTGCTGAATGATGTAAGCCAACCGCAAACTGCCTGGGGTTAGGGAGAGATTTTCCTCTGGGCTGATTTTTCTGTCATCGTTCATTGTGGGGTTCCAGTACTTGGTACTGGCCGCTGCTGGTGACCGAGTAGGCTAGATGAGTGGGGGTCTGATGGCTATGTAAGCATGAACATGGGTTTGTTGGTGTTAAAGTTATTTCCTTTCTCTTCTTTCCGCTGCAGGATGGGCTGTGTGAAATCCAAGGATGCCAGAGTGCTCGGCAAGGACATCAAAGCTGATTCTAGTCCTAATTTCCTGCAGCCCCACTATGTGAAAGACCCCACATCCACTAACAAGAAAGTAAGTGGGAATGTCAGTGGAAATTTCTTTCTGAGCACTAGGGAAGGTCACTGATGCTGTTATATTTATGGATGGGTCAAGGCCAGGGGCAAAGGGAAATGAGGTGCAAGATCCAGCCGAGAAAAGGGAGCTATGAAACCTCTTTCCCCCCCACCAGCCAATGTTTCTATTTGGATTTGAAGTAGGCAGTAGGACAACTGCTCTTGGGGCATCTGGGACCAGCACACCAGAAGGAGTCTACTTGTCACCACCCACGATCACGGGCCTGTGGCTTGGGGGTAATGCTGGTTTGTTCTGGGTTGGGAATGCAAATGCATTGTAATCCTTCCTGGAGTCGGGCAAGAGGGTAAGCTGATGGAAATGAAGAAGCTAATGGAGAATGAGAAAGAGAGGAAGGGGTCAGAGGAGGAAGACACTTGAGAGAGAGGAAGAGGAGGAGGAGGAGATGAAGGTCATGGTTCCACTAGAGGTCAGCAGTGAATGGATTAAAGAGAGAAAATAAATATTGCAGGAGCTTGTCATCCATAATGGGCTGTCCTGCGGGGGGTGATGGCTGTTGCACCCCATAGGAGTGTGTGCTCCGTCCCACTGTCCATCCAGACTTTCACAGTGCAACTCCCAGCTCTGCTGAGCCCAGTCTCCCCCCGTATGACCTCTCCATATGGTCTCCAGTGCTGTCCATGGCCTATCTCCATTCTGCAGGGGAGTGATTGGTCTGTGTGACGACTGGAGACTTCATATTCTAACCGTTCCCCCTATCTTGCTTTCCAGAGCAATAATGCCTCCAGCGAGACTCAGCCCCCCCCAGTGGATGGTATGTATAAAATATGATCTGCGCCAGCTCTGTTAGGAGCGAGCGTAGGAGATGGATGTGAGCTGCAGCCTTCAGATCTGGTTCAAACTCCTCCAGAGCAGAGGATCTGTTCCAGTGCCCCGGTTGGACCCCTCCCTAATATGAGACATCTGAGCGTTGCGTGTAATACACCAGCCTTTCACCTTTGGGAACCTGAGTTCGGATTCCACTTGGGTCCTGGATGCCAGTGACTGTAATGGTCTCAGTGTGGTGCCTCTGAATGCTCAGGCATGTCCCTAGCTCATCAAAAACTTGAAAACAGACAAGTCCATAAATCATTATCCCCCCATGGGACCTCGCTCAGGTCTGCAGTCCCTGCTCCTGTCCCTGCTGTACACAAATGTGTTTATATGTGGGGAGGGGAGGCGTGAGTGTGTATGTTACTGTGAGGGAGACGAGCACTGTGCTGTTGGCTTTGTGTTTTCTATTGGAGTGGAGGGGACTCCGCTGTTATAACGGGGTTGGCTGGGTGAATAGGGGAGGACCCACCAGAGAGCCCTGATCCTGGCACGTTAGGGTTGGAATCCATCAGAGGAAACAGTGTGGGGTCAGCCAGGATTGAATGTGCATGATCCACTGGAATAATGGAGGGGTCCCCATGACCTGCGGACAGAGAGGGATGAGGGGGTCTCGTGTCTTAGTCAATTGCTTCCCCCCACCGCACCACCCGTGCCCAGGAGAAGCTCTTCTGCCATTCTGAGGGATGGGCTGTGTGTTCCGCTCTGCAGAGTCTGACGACTACATCGTCCTGGCCCTGTATGACTATGAAGCGATACACCATGAGGACCTGAGCTTTCAAAAAGGAGACCAGCTGAAGGTCCTGGAGAAGTAAGTGCAGCCCCGGCACCCCTGATCCCAGGCTGTGGGAGTGGAAGGCGTTGAGGTTAAATGAGTGACTGCGTAAGACTAGTCTGTTTTTCTTGAGAGCCTGGCAGCCCCTTGCTGTGCCCTGGCTCTGTGGGTCCTGGGGAGCCTTGAAGGCTTATTCCCTGTGATTACGCTTCTCTAGGCTTATGGCCCTGTAGAGTTTCCTCTGCTATGGGGCTTCATGGCTTGGGTTGCAGCATCAGAGATGCCTTAGAACTGCTGCCTTTGGGGGGTAGGGAGGACGGGAAATGCACTGCAGACTCCCATAGCAATGTCGGGTGATGGGAGCAATCTCATGTCTGTCTCTCTCCTCAGGTCGGGAGAGTGGTGGAGAGCAAAGGCGCTGACCGGGCAAGAAGGCTACATCCCTAGTAACTACGTTGCCCGGGTAAACTCCCTGGAGACAGAAGAGTGAGTCTGCCATTCGTTTGGGTGGAGCAGGATCTCTGTGCAGGGATAACCTCACAGATCCCTCTTTAGCTGAATAACCTGCACTCCGCTGCCTATCGTGTCTGCCGTTCTCTGCCTTTTCAGGCGTAACCTTCCCATTTCTGTTCTGCTTGCTGCGTCTCCAGGAAGGTTAAACTCTTCTCCTGAACTAGAGACAGACTTGGGGCTGGCCACCAGAGTCTCCGCTTCCCACTTCCCCACAGACTCCTTCTCCTCCTTCATGGGAACCATAAGCTTTCCCTGCCCTTCCCCACACACCCCACAGAATGAGTTGCCCTAATTCTGTCCAGGCCTCCTTCAGGGGGTGGGAATACCTGGAGTGTGGAAGGGATGGCTAAGTGTGGGCTCCAGCCCCCCAACCCTGCTGTTCAGAGTCCAGAGGAGAAAGTGAGGCCAGGGGTAGAGATCACCCGGGAAGCCTCCTTCCTGTTCCTGTGTCCCAGGGAGATCCATTGGAAAGGCATGACATAGAAGCCATGGTGAGTCCCCCAGAGCATAGATAATGGTGGGGGTGGGGTGAGGTCTTCACAGCCCAGTGATGGAGACGCTGACAGGGAGTGACCCTGACAAAGCAGTGCTGTGTTGTAGAAACACCATGGCAAACCAGGCTGCTTGTCCTGGAGTCTCCCCTGACTCACCAGCACCCTCGGCTTGAGTCTGTCCTGGAAATGGGCAGAGTCTCAGGAATGTCTGAGAAGCAGAAAACCTGGGAAGCCGCCTGAGTGCTCAGCGCAGGTGGCTGGTTTCGCCCTACAGGTGGTTTTTCAAAGGAGTCAGCCGGAAAGATGCAGAGCGTCACCTCCTCGCGCCGGGAAATATGATTGGGTCCTTCATGATCCGAGACAGTGAGACGACGAAAGGTAACAGGGTGGGCAGCAGAGGGGGTGCTGCCCCTTGTGGAATCAGAAGGCCTCTGCTGTTTGGGACAGGGCAGGAGGAGGTTGGGTGGGGGTGGGTGATCCTGATCCAGACAACGCAGCAGTTATCAGGCAGGGAAAGAAGAGCGGTCTGAAAGTTCCCTCTTGCAAGTCCCTTCTCTGCTCTGGGCATCTAACTCGGTTCCTCTTGCTACCAGAACATACAGTTCTGCTAAGGTATCGCTGTCACCCGCAATGTTGCAAAATACCCTAATCAGTGTGGGAGGGGTGGGCTTGCAGGAAATGACCCGATTTGACACTCCTCTTGAGGTTAGGAGGAGCAGATGATCAGATTGGGCAGAGCTTATCTGCTTCTCAGCTCAGTGCTTCAGTAAACAAGCCCATTGCAAACTCTTCCTGGTGTAAGAGGTAGAATGTCAGCCTAGAAATCCCACAGCCATGCTTCTGGAAACCCCTGCAACAGACAAAGGGATGCGGGCACTTAGGGGAGAAGGGAGGAGCGGTTAGCAGAGCTGCTTTCCCTGGAGCAGGGCTGCAGGCTGTTGGCAGCAATGAGCTGGGTTGCATAGTGAGGAGGTTGCTGTGGCACGGGCAGTAGGCAGTGGTGTGGTGGAGGGGAGCTCAGGCTGGCATTACTGGGGTAACCTGTGCAAATGTGGAAGCTTTACAGAGCAGGAGCTTGTAGCTACCCGCTTTCAGCAAGGCCTGCCGATACCCCTGGAGTCTGCATTTGTGTGTCTGTCTCTGGAATCAGGGAGCTACTCCTTGTCTGTGAGAGACTTTGATCCCCAAAACGGGGAGACAGTGAAGCACTATAAGATCCGGACGTTGGACAGCGGTGGCTTCTACATCTCCCCTCGGAACAGCTTTGCCACGCTCCAGGACCTGGTTAGCCACTATAAGGGTGAGTCCTACGTTACACGTGCTGGGTCCTCCATGGAGAAAGTGCTGCCTGAGCACACTGCCGCCTCCGGGCTGCCTTGCTATCATCATGGGCAGGCGGCTTCCCTAGAGGCTCATCTCTGTGCAGCATCTCCTCACTCCTGCTACCTCTGTCCTTCTCTCTGCCTGTCAGGACTCCGTTCCTGGTTTCTTTCCTTCATTTTAGGGGCTGTCTATCAGTTACAGATTCTTCTGCCTCTAGGTTACTGCTTTGAATCCAGCCCTGGTCATTGGTGCCTGCACATCATTAGTGCTTGACAGCCAGTTTGATGCTCTAGGACATAATTTTGATGGCTGTAATCCAGTTCTTAGCGGCAGGTGTCCACATCCCCAAACTACCCCCATACCTAGCGATCTGCATGCAGGAGCAGAGACTTGGAGAGCTGCACAGTCAGAAACTTTCCCATACTCCGGAAGTGGCTTGTGCTCCCTGGCCTCCAAAAACCCAGGATGCAGGGCACTGTGGGGAAGCCTCCTGAGCTGTACCTACTTAGTGCCTAGAGGGGACTTCACACACCATGTGGATGAACATTTATCCCATTAAATCAAAAACAGTCCTTGGGGCTGGATTGAATGGCATTATTTACATGGCAGGCTGTGATGTGAGTCGTGAATTCTGCGTGTGGTGAAAATGCCCTTATGCTATTGCTAGCCTGAGAGGATCAGGCACAGAGCTTTGTAGCCAAGACTCACCCTGTCTGGCAGAAACGACTGATCCTGATCAGTAGATTTTGTTCTTCTTTTTCAGGCCAAAGCGATGGGCTGTGCCAGAAGCTCACTTTCCCCTGCACTGCACCAAAGCCACAGAAACCCTGGGAGAAAGATGCCTGGGAAATCCCCCGGGAATCTTTGAAGCTGGAGAAGAAGCTGGGAGCTGGGCAATTTGGAGAAGTCTGGATGGGTAAGAGCAAGAATTGGGGGTCAAGGGGAGACAGGAGACGTAATGATGAAGGTGCTCTGAAGGCAAGAGGCAAGGGATATAGTAGGCAATGAGGAAGGAAGGCCACTGGAAGGAAGCAGGTAAATAAATGATCTCTCCGGCTGCAGAGAAGGGAGGATTTGAATAACTGGATATATGAAACCAAATTCTGCTTTTCTTTCTCCTATGATTTGCCTCTCAGGACTGGGCCACGTGAAGGGGAGAAGAGCCTTCATGTAGCAAGTGTGTCCATACAAACCAGGGTCATGCCTCTGAAATCTAATGCTCTCCCAGGGCAGAGAAGCCTCGGTGTGAATTGAGAGGGGTTGAGTCACTGTGGGTGGAGGAAAAGAGAGAAGCAGCCTCAAGGGTGCTAGCACCTGGATCAGGTTCCTTAACAGGCCTGAGCTGTAACTGTGCAGGGTGGGATAGGGCCATGGCCACTGGAAGAGAGGAAGCCCTGTACAGTTTTGCTCTCAAAGCAGCTAGTGGTGCCAGCAGCCCCAGGCTGGTTGGGAATGGCCTTGAAGCATCCTGGTGTCCTCCTATCCCTTCCAGCCACCTACAACAAACACACCAAAGTAGCAGTGAAGACCATGAAGCCAGGGAGCATGTCAGTGGAAGCTTTCCTGGCGGAAGCAAACCTAATGAAGAGCCTGCAGCACGACAAGCTGGTGAAGCTGCACGCGGTGGTGACCAAGGAAGAGCCTATTTACATCATCACTGAATTCATGGAGAAAGGTAACTCCCCCTCGCCCCAGCTGAGCTGCCTCTGGGGCAGAGGAAGAGATGGAGTCTCAAGTGCACTAATACCAGGTGGTAACGCTGTTCAGGGCCCTCCCAGGGGGAGCCGAGGTATGTTCCTTGGCAGCCCCCGCCAGACACGAGTTGTCTGTACCCCTCCACACGTGCTGTCTCTGGGTGTGGGAGGAGTGCGTTGCCCACGTGCAATTGGCCAGGATACGGTTCAAGGCTGGAAGTATGTGATAACAGTTGTTGCCAGGAAAGAGGAAAGGAGCATGGGAAATGACAGGAAGAGAACAAAGAGAACGGCAAGAAGCATGAGAAACCCATGGACTCGAGCTAACACCCCTCCTCCTCCCAGACTAACCCCACCCTGCAGGCATGCAGAAAAGAGGCAGGAGCATGTCTCACTGATCAGAGTATGAGAGGTCCCATCTTCTGCCTCAATCCCTCTGGCTGCAGCTCGGGGGACATTCAGGATTGAGAAATCGCTCCTGGGAGGCTGGTTCTGTAGTGGGCCCCTCTGCGTTTCCCTGAGGAGACATGGGGAGCATGCTAAATTTGCAGGCCATGACCCAGGGGCTTGGCGATGGACAGAACATGCTGGCCAGGCCCTGACCACTTCCCTGTCATGCCCTTTGCAGGCAGTTTGCTGGATTTCCTGAAAAGTGATGAAGGCAACAAGCAGCCTCTCCCGAAGCTGATTGATTTCTCTGCCCAGGTGAGGAGAAAGCACAGTGAGGGCATAATGGCGGCCAGGGAAACTTCTGCTCCTAGTTTGGGTGTGAACCATGGAGGAGGAATGGAGCTGTGCACAGTGGCCAGTGGTGAGAGAAAAGCCAGGCCAGCTTGTGCTGAAGGTCTTTGTGCTAAAGCCTCAACTCCCTGCAGCAATTGACCTTTTGGGGTCAAAACAACTGGTCTTTTGGCATGGTCGTGAGCCCTGTGTGAGCTGAAGAGACCAGACCGCAGACGGGGGTGGTTACAGAACAGAAGAGCCCTTGTACTCAAAGGCAATGTGGTCTAGAGTACTGAGCCTGGGACCAGGTACCAGGAACCCTGCAGTGCCACTTCACTCAGTGTGACCTTGAGCATGTCACTGAACTCGAGACCTGCCCCTTCTCTTGCTGAGGGCAGTGTAAAGTACTCAAGTGTAAGAAAGATTAGTGCCAGGCTGCCTGTCTAGCTGAGTTTCCCTGTCTTTAAAAGGCAAAGAGCAGTACTTCTTTACCTCCCTCGGGGTTGTGAGTTGTAACAGCTGAGTGTTTGGGAAGCAATTGGGAGGTATAAAGGGCCAAATTGTGTTACTGGAAGAAAGTGTGTTAGACTTAAAAGCTGAAATGATCAGGAGAGATATTTGGCCTGTAGGTCACTAGCTGCTGGGAGCAAACCCCTGCCTGGGAGGTTCCGCCCTGGTAAAAGCTGATGATGAGGGAGTGGGTAGAGACCAGCCAGGTTCTGTGAAGAAGCGAACTGTTCAGGATCTAACAATGGAGAGTTGTGAGCCTGATTTGAATATGCAAATAGGCCTCATAGGCCCCAGGAATATGTGCAGGTGTGGGGGAGGACCTGGTGCTTTTTCTGCTTTGAGAGAGGAAACCTGGAAATAATCCAGTGAGTTTCCTTTCTCTGTGTCCCCTCTGATGCGTTGGTGTTCTCACTCCGCTCTCTGAAACAACTGGCCACTTGTTCACAACTGTCCCTGGGCCCCACAGTGCAGCTGTGTGAAGCTTAGGAGAAGCAGGTGTGTGGTGGCTGGAGGGGAAGTAGTTTGTTCTCTGATGATTAACCCCTTAACGATAGAATTTGGCAGTTAGAGGTCTGGGGACGGTGCAGCTGCTTAGTGTTGTAAAGGATCCGGTTGGTCAGCTATCTGGCACAGAACCAGTCCCAGCCTTTGCCATGTCAGGATCTGGAGGAGTCTGTGTCTATTAAGGGCCTCGGTTTTATGCTGTCCAGTGGTCATAGAATTTACAACAGATTCTGGTGACTTTTCTTTGTAGGAGTCTAGATGGGGAAAGTTTCCATTTTATTTCTGGTCACCCAGACTCGCTGTCTCCTGTCTCCAGGATACAACAGTTATGGCTGAAGTCAGCTAATTGCCAAGTGTGTAACTCAGAGGAGCAGCAGAAATAACTCTGTGTATTGGTGATCGGGTTTACAAGCCACAGGCCACCTGGTGGCTCCACCTCTGACACCTTTCTGCCAGACATCTCAGTACTCGGGCAGGGCCATGCAGCTTTCCAGCCAGGGACTTCTTTACTCTGTCAAAAATTCATGCTTTGAGCCACCAGCCACTTTCTCCAGCTCCCCAAGGCTCCAACTGTTTTCCACTTTACCCAATGTTGGGAAATGATTTTAAGCATAAGACTAGTGTTGTCTTGGGCAAGGCTCCTGCAAAGGGGCATAATGAACGTTGGCTCTATACACACTGCCTGGCACAAGTGTGTTAGCAGAAGCCATGCCTAAAAGGAGTTTCCTAGCAGAGGGGAAAGTGGGTTGAAGATAGGGCTAAGGAAAGGAAAAAGATTTCACAGGAGTTCACAAAATGCTCCCTGAAAATAGCTTTTGAAATAATATTTTCAGAACCAGATCTTCAGATAAGTTGGATGTGCAGTTGTGCATCTAATTTGTGTGTGAAGTGATCTGATTGTGTATCCAAATGTATTATTTCTATTTCAGCAGCAGCTAGAAGCCCCAGCCAAGGTCCCGGTCCCAGAATCGCAGGCACAGTACATATACACAGGTCAAGTTTACACTACTAAATTTTGCCAGCATAGCTATGTCACTCAGGCATGTTAAAAGCCACACCCCTTCTCCAGCATAGCTGTCAGTAAAACCCCCAGTGTAAACGCAGCTATGCTGACAGAATGGTGATTCTGTCAGCATAGCTAATGTGCTTCAGGGAGGTGGTGGTGTTATGCTGGAAGAAAAACCTTCTGTCAGCATGCACTGTGTCTACGCTAGGAAACTCTACCATGTAGCTATGCTGGTATAGCTGTATCAGCAAAGCTTCTGAAGTGTAGACTAGCCCCTGGTAAGGACTAGTCTGCACGTCAAATGATACACTGACACAGCTGCGCTGCTGTAGCGCTTCGGTGTAGACACTAACTATATTGATGGGAAGAATTCTCTCGTTAGTATAGAGACTCAATTTCCCCTGAGAGGTGGTGGTAGCTTGCTTGATGGAGGCATTCTTCCATCCACCTAGTACTGTCTACAGAGGGACTTAGGTCAGCTTAACTATACTGGGCAGGGATTTTTCTCATCCTTGACTGACTTAGTTAAACAGACCTAATTTTCTAGTGCAGACCAGGGCTTTTGGACTGTGTCTGAGGCCTGGAGAGCTCACCCTTGAAATGACAAGCTAAAGGTGGGAGAGGCAGAAATATGACATGGCTTGCACAAGGTCATGCCCAAGCTGATGGCAAAGCTGGGAATAGAACCCAGGTCTCCTGGTTCAGCCCCTATCCACCAGCACAGTGATTCTCAGACTTTTCTTTTTGTGGATCACTTGAAAATTGCTGAGGGTCTTGGCGGACCACTTAATGATCTTTCGAAATGTTTGTACCATTAGCTAACTATTGTAAAGTGCTTTAGATAAAACCACTATATAAAAAAAAGTCATAAGAATTAACATTTTTTGTTCTACAATAAAAGCAAACAACTCATATTTTAATATCAGTAATCTTACCTTTCTAATGTGACGGTCTCTCCCCCACCATGGCAGTCCCCCGAGCTGGAGCTGGGAAGGAGGGGGTCTCCCCGGAAGCCATAACCCTGGAGCTGCGGAAAGTTGCCTTTCTGGCCACAGCCCTGCACATCCCAAATTCCCCCCACCCCCTCTTCTCACACCTGTGCGGCTCCACTAATTAGGTGGGTGGCCCTTCATTCTCTTGTGTGTGGCCGCCCAGGCACGCACCTTAGAGGGAACTATCTGCGGACCACCTGAATGGAGCTTGCGGACCACAGTTTGAGAACCTCTGCACTAGAGCACACTGCCTCGAGTAAATGCCTCTGCAAATTAGATATGCACTTGTGCACATCATTTTTCTGGATCTGAGCCTTCACAAAGGGCCTAGCTAGAACCTTTAATGCAAACACATTAGTATTTCCTCCAGCTTTCCCAGAGAGAGGCAGCAATACATGCAAATAGCTCCTGGGCAGCTGCGTGAGCAGCACATTTGCACATTCAGAATGAGTAACTGTGGGTGCAAATAGGTTCCTAAGTGTGAAATTACCCCCTTGTGTCTGTGGCACTTGTTTTTCACATAGACATCACAGGTGCAAGTACTGAAAATTTAGGCCCCCAAATTCTATGGGCCAGATTCTCCACAGGGGAAAGCAAGTGCAGTATGCATACTTCATCCCCATGGATTCCTTGCTTTCCAGCTCCATGGTCTATCCCTAGTGTCCCATTCTCTGTTGCCTCCAGGTCCCATTGCTCTGTCTTGAGTGCCTCTTGATGACCATTCTGTGTTGTTTGAGGCGAGTGCCATCTACTGGGCTCTCCCACATATGAGCATGGTCAGATAACAAGGGAGTGTTATTTAGATATTCTATTCAGTGCTACTATGGGCAAGTCTGAATTTAAAATTCCCACTCTCCAGTTAAACATCTCGGGCACCACATCCACTGAACTCCATGAGAGAGATGTCTGGGGGAGAACTCTGCTCATCATATGTTTAGGTTCTGGGAGAGTTGCTCTCAGTTCTATAGAATTTCTCTATCCTAATGGGAGATCTGTATATGTTGTCACTTACGTTCTTCTTCATGTATTGGGGCAGGGGGCTCAGCAGAGAGAGTTCCACATGTGCAGTTATAGTGAGATTTGGAAAAAGATGATCACTGAAGCAGCTTAAAAGCAGACACGAGCCTAGTGTATTCCCACAGGTCTTGATAGTAGAGCTGAGGTCCTGTGGCAGAAGATTTGGGTTATGATCATGTGCACACTAGCTCAAGTGTGGGTGCTGGCAAATTCAAGATGACTGTTTGTGTCTGCAGATTCGTGGGTGTTTGTGTGAGTCTATGTGCATGATGGTTGGTGAACAGGTTAGATCCCAGCTTCCAGTTCATGGGAAATTTGCAAAGGCTGGTTCTGATACATCAATTCATCAGCTACTGTCCTCTGCCATCTCCCCACTATGGGTATAAGTGGTGCATAAACCTCATGCTGGCCCTCTGCAGAGGGCAGAATGCCACCCAGAATCCTGGACTTTGCCATAATTGATCCCCCCATCTTGAAGCTCAATTAACAACCTTTTCCTTAGGGGACAGGAATTTAGTCTGTCACCCCACTTCCTTTTGAGGAGAGAGGCTCCACTGTGCACTCATTGTTCTAGTCCTTGATTTCCAGGTGCTTGTTAATGATCAGCTAATGTCTTTCATGGTGCCCATGAAGGGTCTGTTTCTGTGGCTCACAAACACTTTCTCCCTTCTCTAAAGATTGCAGAAGGAATGGCTTTCATCGAGCAGAGGAACTACATCCACCGGGACTTGAGAGCTGCCAATATCCTGGTGTCAGCCAGCCTGGTGTGCAAGATTGCCGATTTTGGACTGGCCAGAATCATAGAGGATAACGAGTACACGGCCCGGGAAGGTAGAGAGAGCTGCTGTGGATGCCATGCACAAATGCAGCCTGCATAACCTAATAGGCATGACAAAATGCACATGGATGGCCAAATTCAGAGGAGATGTGTAAGATGGTATAACTTGGACTCCCTTAGGCCTGCTTACACCCACCCACCCACGTGCACGGGAGTCTGAGTTGGCGTAGTTTGCATGTTGAGGATGTGTGAAAGAAGTTACCACATAGATTAATGCAGCATGGCGGCTACTTAACTTGTATCTCCGTCCATCCTTCTGTTAGTTACTTATCTTGCTATGTGCCTCACTTGGCATGTGAGTTACACCTGACAATTTTGATCTATTTGCCAGGTGCCAAGTTTCCCATTAAATGGACTTCACCAGAAGCCATCAATTTTGGATCTTTCACCATAAAATCAGACGTCTGGTCCTTTGGAATCCTCCTGATGGAGATAGTTACCTATGGGCGGACCCCATACCCAGGTAGGAAGTTGAAATGTTTCCATATCTATTCTTGGCTTGTCCATATAATCTACTTCTAGCTGAAGTTAGAAGGGTATCAGGGAAGAAAGCATGCATTGAGAACTTTGAACCACGAAAGTTGGGGAGCAGCGTCTGAAGACAGGATCATGAGCACAGGATCCCAGGAGACAAAGCCTTGGAACAAGAAGTGAAAGGCAGAGTACCCAGGGAATAGCATGGTCACATCTCTGACCAACATGTATTATTCATTCATCCACGTTTGCTGTTTCACATACCAGCCCACACTGGATGGTGTGAAAGACTGAAATCCAGCTGGTGCACTTAATTTAACCTTGATTACTCACTGTCTATAGGCTAAAAATACACCCCAGTTGAAACTCTGACATCAAAATGCACAGAGTGCAAAGCAGAAGCTGCAGGAGTCCCAGTTTTAGCGACTGAGAAATGGACATGAAATTAAGGTCTGTAGTTTCAAAGATGTCCACTAAACTTAGATGAATCCACTTCTGGGTACCCAGCTTGAGACACGGCTTGATTTCAGAGACGCCTAGCACCACTGATTGACTGTGGATGGTCAGGACCTTTGAAACTCAGGGCCAATGCCAGGTGCTTCAGAGGACATGAACAGAACATGTGATCCTCAAGTGATCCATCCCATTGCCCATTCCCAGTTTCTGGCAAACAGAGGCTAGGGACGCCATTGATGGACCTATCCTCCATGAACTTATCTAGTTCTTTTTTGAACCCTGTTGTAGTTTTGGCTTTCACAACATCCCCTGGCAACAAGTTCCACAGATTGACTGTGCGTTGTATTAAGAAATACTACCTTTTGTTTGTTTCAAACCTGCTGCCTATTAAATGAAGAGTATGGTCTTTATTTTTGGAGTGTTATGCAGAACTGGACTTTGTAACTGATCTCTCTTATTGGGATAAAAAATGATTATGTTAATACTGCTTTGAATGTCATTGTCTCTGATTGCTGTACCTTTCCCAGGTAATGGTATAGGAGTTCATCTGCACCCCTCTTCCTGTGTTTTCTTCCTGTCCTTATATCAGGGGGATCACGCTCCCTAAAGGGGTTGTTAGAAATCAAAATGAAAACACCTGTTTTAATGCTCCTCCTGCCCATTGTTGTGTTATAGGGATGTCTAACCCAGAAGTGATCCGTGCCCTGGAGCGTGGATATCGAATGCCGCGCACAGAAAACTGCCCAGAAGAGCTGTATGATATGATGATGAGATGCTGGAAGACCAAACCAGAAGATCGTCCTACCTTTGAGTACACACAGAGTGTTCTGGAGGATTTCTTTACTGCAACAGAGAGCCAGTACCAGCATCAACCTTAATGTAGACAGTCCAGTGACAGCAATGGGTATCCATAACTGTGCATGCTATAGTACCTGTAATAGACACACCCCGTCTGTTCTTCTCCTAGCGAAGCCCTCCCTTCGTATTCCTTTACACATATTGCCCACTTCCATCAGCCTCTTCTTAGACACCAAAGATTTCCTGACACTGACTTGATTGAAGCTGGGAGGCAGAATGCAGTAGCATTACATTTCAGCCTCCCTGGGCTGTGAACTCGCTGGATAAGCTAAACACTGTTAGGACTTGTTAGTACTTAGGTGTGAGACTGCTATGGGAAATCCATTGCTGCAGGAAGTCTTCAGCAGGTGGCTCCATTCCCTTTAAATCCATATAGAACTATTGCCCTAGCATCATGCAAGAAGGCACTGTGATGTAGAAGGTGCCACCTTTCCAATGAGATATAAAACTGTGGGCATGACTCTACAAAGATCCCATGATGCTTGTTTGCTTTCCGCAGATAGGATAACAGAGCAAATTACATTATGAATAACTGCATTCTGACTAAAATCTCCCCATGCAGTTTCAAATGAATATAGTTCACTCCTCATCACAAAATGTCATGTGCTGGAGCCATGTACTGTTAAACAGCTGCTGGATTTCACCCCAGAAGTGGTCGCTAGTAAAGCGATTTGGGCTTTAGGATCACTGGATTAAAGGTGCCATGTAAAGTGTCTTTCAAACCTGTTTCACTTTTGTGATGGTTTCCTGCATGGATCTGATCTGCATCTTCTTATGGGTGAACTGTTGGCAAGTGTATTAACTGAACTAGATGTTGAGCTCTTTGGAGCAGGAACCTCATCTTTTTACAAGACATGCAAAATGCCTCAAACATATATAGTAGTTTATAAATAACAGACATTGGCCTGATTTCCCCTCCTCCCAGTTGCTCTGGGGTAATAGCAGAATTTTGATTTTTCAACTCTTTTCTTGAGCTGTTTCTGCAGATTTTTATAGTGGCACCTTTACGATTGTCTGAGAATTACAGGTGTGTTTCCTAAAAAACATATTAGGAACATGATGCTAGGGACTGATATAGTGTCACGCATTTTACAACGTGGAGTAGGTGGGAGTAGAAATCTGAAGAGAAAGTAGTTAACTTCAGTTTCTCTGGATAGGGGAGGGTAGCACAATTTGCAGTTTAATAACTTGCATTTTTACTAAGGAACCCTGCATTTCTTGCACACTTATTTCAGGGTTTTTTTTAGTATTTAAAGATAGATTATTTGGGGGTGGGAGGGTGGAAGGAATGAGGATACAGATTTTTGACATATTTAAGTCTCTCTCTTTTTCCTAATGAATTTTTGACATAGTTACATGACTTTCCTGGATAACAGTAACAGAAGAGAGAGAGTGGATTATGTGCTTCTATCTCAGCTTTGATTTTCAGTCAATAAATATTAAAACATTTTGCATTGTTTGTGGCTTTCTTTTAACATTGTATACTTGATAGCAAAGAAGGCCTAGCATTACCTGTTTCTAGCTACTGGTAAATACTCCGTCCTCCGTCGGCCAATAGAGGGAGAGACCTCAGGTTTCAGGGGATGGTTTCTTCCTTCTCATATTTATCTCAACAGAGGTAGCCAGTATTGCTAATGGCCACTGGTGTGGCTACCACCCCTCTGTCCAGCCAGGGGCCCATCAGCCATCACCAGTGTAACAACTGTGACAGATCGCCGTCGTTATGCTCCAGAGTTAACCACACATGGCAGCGAACGAGAGAATTTCACACTCGGCTCCTTGTACCATCTGCTGCCCTCAGTAAAGATGGCGTGGGAGCGGGGCGAATAGGTTACGAACTGAGGAAACGACCCCTGCTGCCCTCAGTAAGGATGGCCCCGAGTGTTACAAACAGGTTCCGCCTGAGGCCGAGCCCTGCTGCCCTCAGTAAAGATGGCCCCGCCCGTTTGCCACACAGACGGCCTGGGGCAGAGCCCTGCTGCCCTCAGTAAAGATGGCGCTGCAGGCCGTCCTCTCCCCCGAGCTGGGCCCTGCTGGCGGTAACTAGGGGGTGGGGGCGAGGGAGCCTAGCCCCGCGGAGGCAGTGCCTATGCTCTACCGGGCCCGGTCTCGCTCCTTCTTCGCTCCACCTGGAGGGCTGGGCCCGGAACCGGCTTCCTCCGCCCGTCGCCGTCTCCATGGTGATAAATTTCCCCAACCAACCACTAACTACTTCCGGTTACGTCTGTCCCGACACGTGGATCCAAGATGGCGGCACCGGGGGCGACGGTGAGTGAAGCGGCCCGGACGGTCCCTGTCAGGGCTCGGTACCAGCCTCCCAGGGCGTCAGCGGAGCGCGCCGGGCCTGAGCTCCGGGCACCACCTCCCTCCCCCGCCCCGGGGCTTGTCCTGGCCCCTCGCTCCGGGGCCTGAGCTGGGCGGTGGCCGGGCCCCGGGACGGCTGTGGCGGGGCGAGGGGTGAGTTTCGAGCCCTGACTGGGAGCGCCGGAGGCTCTGTGGGGCCTGAGGCTGCGGGGAGCCTGGGACGGGGGTGGCTGCTGGGCTCGGTACTGCCGGGGGGGGAAGGCCGGGGCTGGCCCGTTGAGGCCCGAGCTGAGTGGTGGTCGGTGCGGGAATATGTGGAGTTTCTAGACTGGGGGTTGCTTTGAGGACCTGGGCGGGGGGTTGCTGGGCCCCAGGCTTGGTCCGGGCATTGCTTTAATTCTGGAGGGTAACCCAGCTACTTGCTGGGAGTCACAGCTTCAGCAGCTCCCAGAACACACGCTCTTCCAAGAGTCTCCTGAAACGAGCCTAGCTGTCTGTGGGATTTGTCCCCCCAAGTTGATCACAGAGAGCAAGAGGCTCTAGCCTGAAATAACTGTTCTCCCTTAAATTCTCTTTCCTTTGAACTGTGTGAAATAAATACCCTTCACATGTGACCCTGACTTGAGCCCCCTGGAGATGCAGACTCCCTGCAGGCCAAGCTTCAACTCAGGAAAGCGTGAGATGCATTAGGTGTAAAGCCTCTATGTTAGTTGGTAGCAGTAGTTTCTCTAGCCCTCTTAGCTCATTGGTTCCTGTTACAAGGAATAATCTTGAGTCTAGTAGAATCACAGAAGTTGTAGGTAGGACAAACTCATTACTTTGTCTTGACTAGGAACCGTGGTCATGTTTAGGTTGAGCTTAGTTAATAAGTGTTAGAGCCCAACCTAGGATTGGGCATTTGACTAGTCCAAAAATAATGGCCAAATATTGTCAAAAACAATCAAATATTTTAAAGCACTAAGTTACTAGAAGACTAAAACAAAAATAAGATTGTACAGTCTCCAAAAGGCTTAACCTTAATTAAATACTTATGACTAATTACAAAAAGCAAGTTAGTTAACTGAGTTATTTTAACTCAAAAATGCAAAACACAGTGAAATGAAGTCCTAAAAAAAGGGAGGAATGGCATCATAGTGCAATCAAAGAGGCAGATAGCCAGGCTGCTGCCTGCATCAGGGCTTTTTTGTTGGAATAACTGACAGTATTTGACTGTGGTCAAATAAGCGGTCAGTTGGTATGACCGGTCAATTGATTGACTTGCCAAGCCTAACCCAACGTAAATTAAGGGCTTGTCTACACTGGCAGTTAATAGCACTGCAACTTTCTCGCTCAGGGTGGGGGAAAAACACCCCCCTGAGCGCAGCAAGTTGCAGCGCTGTAAAGCGCCAGTGTAAACAGTGCCCCAGCGCTGGGAGCTACGCCCCTCGTTGAGGTGTTTGTGTTTTTTTTAGAGCGCTGTCCATGACCACACAAGGCAGCATTTTAGCATTGCCAGTGTAGATTAGCCCTAAATCACTTTTCCTAGTCAGGACAAATCTTAAAAGTTTAAATCATATCTTCCCTACCCCTGCATGAGAGGGAGATAGATGGTGTGTTATGTTAAACAGGAAAGTTAGCATGGCTGTTGATGTTCTTATCACCTCCATTCACTAGCAGACTGATCTCTCTGCTGCCTTGTTGTTTTACATTTTATGCAAAAAGATCAGATTGTTGCTGTGAACATATTTCACAAAGGTGGCGTGTAGTTAAGAATTCTTGACCAAACATCATTTTGTGGGTTTTTCCCCCTGTTCTAAAACAGTGGTTCTCATGTACTCTGCAGAGCTGCGTCTTTCATAGTGATGAATTGTCATAGTCTTCAAGGAGTCTTCCTGCTTTTGTAACACAGTCTGAGACCTTGTTTAGGCCTTTTTTATTCTGCACTTCAAAAAATACATAAACCTCCCACTGTTCCACCGCTACCAATAGAGTTCCACAGTTGATAGGAACAATTGCAGAGCTAATATAGGCAAGGCTCCTGTTTCTTTTACCACTATGGTGTCTAAACCCATCTGCACAAGCATTACCACTGGCAGTAGTGAAATGAAGATTTCCCAAAAAAAGCTAATACAAACACAGGTTTCTAGTTATGGTTTCTAGAGCGGTTTTTGACCAATGCATCTTTTTTTGAAGCCCCTCTTTGCCTTTGCTACTTTGCGTCTCAGGTGGTGCAGGCTTTTTGTTTGTTTGTTTGTTTTTTGGGGGGTCATTTTAGTATCAATTCAACTGTAATCAAATTTGTGGCTGATATTAACATTGGAGGGGGTAATAAATACACTGGAGAGCAAATCAAAACCACAAAGTATTGTAACTTGGAGACAATAGAGCAGTGTGGTAGATTCCTAATTATTAGCTGTATAACTAGCTTCCAGAGGTTCCAGTCAGGTCAGGGTCCCATTGTATTGGGTGTTGTGCAAATATAAGACAGTCCCTGCCCAAAAGAACTTGCAAGCTAAAACCCTGTACCTATGGACAGAAAATTAATAGAACAGCGATAAAACAGGAGGTGTGAGGATTGAGCCAACCAGCTACACCCATCACAAAGCAAAACTATTTTCATGTCTCCTCTAATACTATTTTTTATGGAGCCAAGCATTTCAGCTGACTCAGTTTGGGAGGGAAGTGTCCATCAGACCATGTGGTTTACAATATGAAAAGGTTGAACTGTTCTTGGTAACAGCAAAATTGAGAGTAGGACTTTTGTATGTAATCCATTTAACAGAAACATGGACTTAGGCCAAACACTTAGTGCCAGGTTTAAAGGGGGATTATATTTATGTGTCAAATATTAGTGCAAGTTGCAGTGATAACACTAGATGTGTATACCCACCTTCCCTCCTTGGGTCCTGGAGGTCTTTGCAAGCATTAATTTATTACACCTCACAAAACAACCCGTGGGCGTAGGCAAGTATTACAGATGTGGGAAAAGAAGTCAGAGAGAAATCAGGTGACCTGCCTGAGGTGTCACTGTAAGTCAGTGGCAGTGCTTTTTTCTATTCTTTTGTGGAAGGATATTCATACAGATTCAGAAGTTATGTGTGTGGCTTATAAATGAGTAACATCAACATACTTTGTGGATATAAGTGTTGGGGCACTGATAGCTGGGAAGGGATGTGTGAGGGGTTGTATGTCATGTTAGAACCAGAGGATGCCATGGGAAATTGTTTCAAGATTCTTTGCATGGAATTACTGGAATTTTCATCTATTTTGCTTCAGACATCTATAGTGCCCTGTTCTTTTGCTGTGGAGTTGTTCCTTTGCCCATTTAGAAGGCTGAGGCCTCTGGGCTTGTACACACTAGCTTTCTTCGGTGTAACTTAAGTCGCTCAGAGACATGGAAAAGACACCCCCCGAGGGATGTAAGTTACTCTGACTTAAGGGCCAGTGTGGACAGCGCTGTGTTGGCAGGAGGAGCTCTTGTGCCGACGTAGCTACTGCAGCTCAGGGAGGTGGAGTAATGATGCAGACAGGAGAGTGCATGGAGCGTCTGCAGTAGCAGCGGTGCAGCTGTGCCACTGTAGCTATTCTAGTGTAGACTAGCTCTCTGTTTTGTGTAGAGGTGAGAGCACAGGAGGCTGTTAACAGCTCTCCAAGTGTCAAGGGGGCAGTCTGAAACCAGCGTGAATGCAGCGTTTGTCTCCTTGCCAAAGGCTTTCAGTAGCTTCACTGAGTGCATGTGAAAGCTGGTCAGAAATGTAATAAAGATGAGCTTGTCCAAACAATTGCCAAGAATATCGAACAAGACTGCTTTAAAAACATTGGGACACACTACATAGATTTCTCTTCTCTATTTTTCTGGCTTTTCTTCCAAGCATGGCTTTATGTGAGTTAAAAGGGGCCTGGCACTGCCCCAGTATAGAGGTTGGAAAGATGCACACTAACTGAAAGAGCAAATCACACAATGAAAGGGGAAAAAAATCAGTGTATATGGTGTCCGTCACCACTCAGCATCCCTACCCCTCCACTTTCACCCTTTGAGTACACCTACAATGTCACTGGGTTTGCAAGTGAACTTTGAAACTGTGGTCAGAAGGAAGTCCCAAAGCAAGCTGTGTATAGTGCCTGTGATACGACTAATGTTACTGCCATCTGAGGTTAGCCTGTGTGAAATAAGGTCCTGGTGCTGTTCCTAATAGACACGTCACTGGCCTGCTTGCTGGCAGTCTTGGCAGAGAGGCCACTGATTTGAATGGGCTTTGAGACTGGCTTTTTCACCCCCTGGAGGTGGTCTCTCCAGTTTAGGTTTGAGGCGTGCTGGCAGACAAGCATGGAGAGAAGCTTGCGGGGTATTTGTTCTGTGGATAAAGTGTGGAACTCAGTTTCTTGTGCTGGCATCTTCAGTGGCTGTAAAGTCTCACGCTGTGTGCACGCACTTCTTAAAATAGAATAAAAAGATCTAGTGAGCTCCCATCTAGCCAAGACACAGGCAGGGGGCTTAGCTCTAGACAAGTGTCTGTTTTGGAAATCACTAACAGACTCACAGATTAACTGGTAGCCATTCTTAACAACTTCATAAATTAGGTTCATAACAATCAGTGGAACTTCCTGCTGGAATAGTTTGCTCATGTTAAATCTGGTGATTATTCGGAAGGAACTTCTTGGAGGGAATTTGGTATGTGACTCTGCCTGATGCCATTCAGTCCTGAGTTTCACACTTGGAGGAACGTCACTTGTCTGGTGGTTTGATTGTGTAGTTGAGAGGACCTGAATTCCTGGTGAGAAAGGGTTACTTAGCCTCAGAGCAATAAGGGAGTTCTCTCTCTGGTCTATCTCAGTGAGATTTCACTTTCAGGTCCGCAGAGAAGCATAGAATTCCTCTGCAGCTCTCTGCTTGTGGAGAGGACTTAGAAGTAGCCTTATTTGAAAGAAAGTGCTCCTGCTTTTTCTGTGTTTTCCTCTCCTCCAGATGTTGTGCCTGTCCCTTTGATGGGTTTATCACAATGGAATGGGAACACTAGTTCTTGTCTTGCTATCCAACTTCATAGTGAATAATGCTGCTCCAGCTGCTTGTTTTCTCTCTCCTTTGGGGCTTAGCAGTTTTGTGAGAAACTAAATAATGAAACTTAGTCAATTATGACTCTCGTGCTTAAAGTTTTCTGTTGGGATCTGGAATTGTGTAACTCCATGATACCACTTGTTGTCACATGGTGCAACTTCCCAGTTACCCCAGTGGGATTTTCCATCACTAGAGTGATTTTTCTTTTTGAAATATACAGTGTGGGTGGAAGCCACAGTTGCAGAGACCTGTCCTCTTGGAGGTCTACTTTGATGTATCAGTCAGAATGTCATGCCAATGTTTTAAGGCTCCTTTACATTTGCCAGAGTGATGTAAAGGACAGTATGGCCTTAGAAATGCTTGCAGTGCTTTAGTGATTAGAACTGGTCTAAATTTTTGAACTGAAAAAATTTCCTATCAAAATGTGCTCCTTGAACTGTTTACTACTGGAGATGGTCAGTAGCCAATATAAATTGTGAATTTGATTCCCCAGCCCTCACTTGCTTTTCAGTTGCCTATGATGTAACACTGAACATATTTGTTCACTAATAACTAGAAATAAAGAGCTACAAACCTAGCTACAATACTGTTTGGCAAGGAGGATGGGGGATTTCCTCCAATGCTTCCTACTTCCATTGTATCGTAGTTTAAATAAATTATCAAAAGAATTGAAACCAGAGTGATTATATTGCATTATTTTGACAAATAAAATGTGCAGAATTTTAAAATATCGTGTACATCATTTTTATTTTTTTTGGCACAGAATTCCCCCACGAGTAAAGTAAGCAGAGTTAGGGATTTTTTAAGGAGACAGGACACAGTCCTACAACCTTTGAACTCGTTTAGCTCCCATAGCAACCTAAAGGAGTCTCACATATGGAGGAACTGCTGGGCTAGGCCTTGAAGTTGTGCAAATTGATTGGCCCATGTCCATATTGTTGCAGCTAAGTTTCTTTTTTGTCTCAAAACAAGGAAGCAAACCTGCAAATGTGAAAGCAAAGGTCCTGGTAGCTGCATGAACTCCTTCCATTTCACGTGCTCCGTGTTGTTATGCATTGGACAGCTATGCCAGGAATCTAAACTGGAGAGTTCCCTGAAACCCCACCTGTCTCCTTCCTCCTCTTTGTCCTCTTGGCTTCACCTTCAAGGTCTTGCTCAATCTCATCTCTGCCTGTGCTGTATCTTTGCTCTTGTTCTCTCCTCTCAGTCCTCTCTCCTTGAGGGTCTCTGTATCTGCAGCTCTCAGCTTCACACCACCTTTCTGGCTGGCCATTGCGTCTGGAACAGTCTCCTTCTGTAAAATGTCCACTGAAGACCTGCTACTTTCTTAAATCCTTCCTGTGATGCCTCCAGGTCTGCTGATTTCCTGAGCCACACCCCTATATTCTGTTTTATCCAGTTACAGTGTAAGCTCCTAAGGGCAAGGTTTGTGCCTTATACTCTGTTTTGTAAAGTGCAGTGTGTTTCTGACACTATATAAACATTAAGTGTAGTGGCCGTGACAGAGCTGGCAGCCGTGGGGAAGATGTGTGATGCAGAGCAAGGATGATTTCTCCTCTTAGCGTTTTATCCACCCTGCAAGACCTTTTTCATCATAACGGGACCAAACTGGGTTCATGCAGAGGCTTACAATGTAAAGCATTTATTCTCTAGATTAGATTATTGGACTTGGGGAATATTGTGTTGCAGTTGAATGAATATGAGAAATCAGAGAACACCCCTATGTTTAGTGTGACAGGGTGTCCATTGCTTGGTCCTGCATCTCTGTTCAAGGTCCTTTCTGTTGACTCATGCAGGCAGCCAGACCAGGTGGGGCCTATTAGCTCCAAGGGTACAGACAGTAGAGGGGAAATAGAGCCAGGTACAGAGAGGCTCTGTAGGGGAACATCGGCATAGCTAATTTCAGGAGGAAGCTTACCTTGAGGTTTGTTACTTAAATTAATAATGAAGAAACTCCAGGAAGGGGTAAGTTTTTGGGCCATATCTAGTGGGTGCTTACAGATATTGTGGTGCTTTATCATAGACTCACAGTTTGGGCTAGATGTTCTCACTCGCCCTCCTTGTTTTGAGGCTGTGCTTTGTCATGATTGGTGGGCAGTTGTGAATTTCCAGAGGCCAGCATATTCTCACTGCTCTGCATGGTGTCCATTGCCTCTGACTTACATTAGTTTCCTTGAACCTGCCAATACAGCTTTTGTTGGACAGGCAGTGCATAGCCTCTGCAAGACACTGCATCCTCAGAAGTGGTAGCAGGCTGCCTCCAGAGTACTCCCAGACCCATCTCACTCGCCCCAGCAGCTAAACTCTGTCCCTGACTGGGCAGTGATCCACCAGTGCAGCTTCCTCCCTTTTTCCTCTTCTAGTCCCATATCATTTGGCCAGCCTGTTCCCTCTTTTCTATTTTCTCTGTTTCCTTCCTGTTCTCTCTTGTGATTCCTTTCACCACTTCCCCCAACCCTTGCCTATAGACATAGTAACACCAGCAGAGTGAAATGGACTTTGCTGCTTCTATAGGGAAACTGCATGGGAAAGTGTTGACTGTAGGCTTGTCTCACTGCACTGTTAGCTCGAGGTATAACTGGAGTGTTGCCCCGAACCTGCCCCCATCCCTACACAAATCTCTAGCTTGAGTTAAGTGGTGCTTTAAACTCCAGCTAGCAGACCCATTGAGAGGTAGGGTTGATGCTTGAGCTTGCAATGCAGGGCATGCAGCTATAGGTTATACTCCTGAGGGCATTCTGTGCCAAAAAATAAAAGTTCTGCGCACAATAGTTTAAAATTCTGCAAATTTTATTTGCCAAACAATTGTGGAGGTTCCAGCGTGGCAGTGGGGAGCACAAGCCATGGGCTGCACAGAGATGGGAGATCACTGTGCAGCTGGTTCTCCTTGGGGCACGGACTCAGTGATGAGGCTGCACCCAACTCAAACATGGGGCAAGGACCGGGCCTGTCCCAGAAACACTCAAGGGCCCTGCCCCTCTGTGCCAGGTGCACCAGGTGTGGGCAGGCAGGCTCAGCAAAGCAGGATCCAGGTGTGGGTTGAGAGGATCCTGTGTGGGGGGCAATCTGCGGGCGGGTGGCTCAGTGGGGGATCCGGGTTCAGGGGGGATCTGGATGCACAGGGGCTTGTTGGGGGTCTCTGGGTGCAACAGTAATAGGACTCTGCAGGGGGGTCCAGGTGAAGGTGATTGGGGCTCAGTGGTGGGAGAGGTGTGGGGATAGAGCTTGGCAGGGGGTCTTGATGAGGGGAGCTCAGTGGGGGGTCCAGGTGCTGGGGGAGTGGGGCTCAGTGGGGTGGGGATCCAGATGCAGCTGGTTGGGGCTCGGTGGGGTAGGGATCCGAGCATGGGTGGCTCATTGGGGTGGGGCTCATCGGGGGGTGGGTACTGAGTGAAGGTGGGTGAGGCTCAGCGGGAGACTCTGGGCTGGGTGTGGGTGTGCCTGGAAGCCAGGCTTCTCCCCCCGCCGCAGGGATGTGGTTCCAGCCGCTTGAGGAGGGCAATCCTGTGGCTGTAGTTTGCCCACCCCTGGCCTGGAGGTGAGGTGGGCACGAGCCGCTTGGCAGGCCGCAGGAAATAGCCCCGGGCCGCGTGTTTGAGACCCCTGTGTTAGACCATGCAGCCTTTATAAATGTCATTAGCGGAGTGGGGAATTTCTTGTCCACCATGCCACCTTTCTTCCATCAGGTTTTTCTCCGATGTGTGTCCCGCAGGGGGTACAGCTGTGATATCTCTTTTCCTTTCCAGGAAAGGCTGATGTGTTTGCTGATGCTGCTTGCGCTCTTTCATGAAACAAGCTCCTTCTATGTACCAGGTGTAGCTCCTATCAACTTCCACCAGAAGGACCCCGTAGAAATCAAGGTAGGATGGATTTCACAGAACAAAAATGGCAAGAGGGAACACATTTATTTATAGCACAGTAGCCAAGTGGGATGACCAAAGTCAAGCTTTGGAATCCTGCCTCTAAAATTCAGTGCTTATGTAAAATGTCAGTAAAAAGAGGCTTCTGGGACCATACCTGTTCTTCTCCTCCCCTGCTCAAGGTCCCAACTTATTTTTTTATTCTCTTCAGTTTCTCTCTTTGGCCACCCGTTTCTTCTCTCAAGTATCTTTGAACCAGGCAAACAGCTGTGCCAGAATCCATATAGACGTCGCTCTGCTTGGCACACAAGGTTTCCCAGTGGCATTGGTTACAAAGTGAAAGTAACCAAAACTTCTCTGTCCCCAATATTGTGCATGATATATACATGAGGTAACTGAGTGTTACCTCCGGGCAGCACTTCGGCCACAAGCAAAGCGTGAAGTGGCTGTGTCCTGCAGATGATGGGATAAAGCCAAGGATAGACCAAACACTTTAAAGTTGTTAGTTCTCACGAGCTCTTTCCCCTCGCCAGGAATAAACTGAACTCCACAATATGCCCCCACATCCATCCTCCAGACCTCAAACGCCCACGGAGATGGCAAAGGCTGCCACAGGGTGTTGGCACTCCCACACAGTGTTATTAATACCCAACTCTGGAACTGTCTGTCCTGCTGGGAGAGAGTTGAGACTTGCTGTCTAGACAGCAACAGTCTTAAAGCCAATTTTTTATTTATTCTAAAGCTGTGGGCTTAATTCCTTACAGGGCATCCAGAAAAGTAGATGTCTGTGGGGATGCTGAGGTTGGCTAGTCATATACCAAGCACAATGCAACTTTCTGGCCACAAATCCCTTGACCCAAGCTATTTTTAAGCAAACAAGGCTAGCCCTGGGCTACAGTAAAATCACAAAGTAGCCTCAGGAGGGATTGGATTGGAATAGCAACTCTCAAAAGGATTTCAAAAGCCACTTGTCCGCCAGCAATGAGACCAGTTGGCAAATCTTCCTGTACGTTTCCAATAAGTGAGGTTGGCCTCCGTTACAAACAGCTCCTGTTTGTCAGAACAGATGTGCCCTTTATATTGGATCTCTCTGCACCTCAGTTGTGCCCTGCATTTTTGTGGGTGCCCGCCAGCAGTATTCAGTTTTGTCAGTATCCATTGTGTCTTCAGAAGCAGCTTCTGCTCAACTCTTCATATAGGATTGAGGACATGACTAGGGCCAGGTCTCTATTACAAACTTTTGTCAACACAGCTATGTTGGTCGGGTGCATGGAGGGAGATCTCTGACCACAACTGTGAGGAAAAGCCTTCACTGCAGAAACAGTTATTCCCGCAAAAGTGCAACTTTGCTTGGATGAGCTTCCTCCACAATGGGAGTGCTCTGCCAGGATCGTTATACTGGCAAAGCGCACCTTGTGTAGAGCTGGCCTAGGATTTTTCCAAAGGCAATGACAGTGGTAACGACATACCGTTTTCACGAACTTGTGACCCATTCATGTGCTTCAGAAAATAGGCTTGGGAGAGAATCAGGAGGACTGTAGTTATAGAGGAGTGACGCTCCAACTACATTGGGCACATCTGCTTCAGGCATTTCTTTGCTACTTAAAGATGGGGCTGCTGCAGCAGGTTGGCACATTGAACTATTAATAGGCTGCAGAGGTGAAGAAGTCCGGATTAAAACATAACTTCCATGTCCCCTTTGCTAGAACAGGGCTCCAAATAAAGGCTTGGAACTAATGTGTCTGGATATGTGTGTGTCTTGAGAAGAAGACAGTTGCATGGTAAAATTTGAGAGGGATACCCTTCTGTTATACACAGTGGAGTTCACTCTCCCACTGCTGCCCAACCGGTCCTACTCCGTTCTGGCTCTCTGGTGCCCTAGTTAACTTTGCTGATGGAGGTGTCACTGTGATAGTTCCTGTGCTTAAGAAAATTGCTCCACTAAGCCTGATGTAGCTGGTGGAGTTGGTAACCTTACAGACTTCAGTTACTGGAGAGTTAACGTGCCGTGGTTGGTGAAGGTATTTCCTACACTTAGTGGATTAATTGTTTGGTGGTGGTGGGAAGGACAGTTCAGATTGTAAGACTGGCTTTCCCACCAATGAGACCAAGTGTTTTTCCCTTTGAAATTAGTCTCCTGAATGAGACTTAAACTTCCAGCTGATGTAGGGAGTGTAGGAAATGGTCTGAATACTTAGCGGGTCACAGAGGGGAAGATAACAGCTGCTTCTTTCTTCAGGCTGTGAAGCTCACCAGTTCACGAACCCAGCTGCCATATGAGTACTATTCCTTGCCTTTCTGCCAACCCAGCAAGATAACGTACAAGGCTGAGAATCTGGGTACGTACCCATCATGCAGCATGATCTCAGTATGTAAATATGTTGCTGTCTAAGCCTGTGAAATGTCCTAGGCTGAGCAGTAGCAGCACCTGTACTTGGAACACAGTCATATTTGCAGCCCTACCTCTTGCATGGTATGGGTGTGAGTGACTCCAACGTGTGCATTTTAAGTGGGAGAAATAAATGCAAATGTAGCCTATGATAACCTGTGCCTTAAAAGAGGGGAGGCGCTCTCCAGTGTACCATGCTTATCTTGCTAGTTGATCAGAGGCAGCAGCAGGAAGCTGGAATTCCCAGTTAGCCAAGAAGTGATGGGAAACGCTTCTTTGGTGGGTTGTTATTTCTGTAGGTCCCTCAGTGTACTTGGTGCTTCAGACAAACAAGACAAGATCCTTGCTCCAAACTGTCCTTTTGCATCTCTTTCCATGCAGTCAGCATATGCTGTAGCCTCTTCAGCTTCCATAAGGCTCTGCTGTCCACGCTGTAACTCGCTGAAGCTGCCCTCATTGCTCCATGATGTGCAGCATGCTAGAAACCCGGTGGCAGAATCAGTGTTGCTTGATAATGGTGTCCCTCACCCCTCCCATTGTGTCTCTGTTTCCCAGGTGAGGTTCTGCGGGGGGACCGGATAGTAAACACGCCATTCCAGGTCTTCATGAACATAGAGAAGAAATGTGAGGTTCTGTGCAACTTTCCCAACAAGCCAGTCACCCTGACAGTGGAACAGAGCAAGCTGATTGCAGAGCGTATCCAGGAGGATTACTATATCCATCTGTGAGTTGCCACCAAATCTCACTCCTTACCTGAGGAGGTTGTGAAGTCTAGGACTATAACAGCGTTTAAAAGAGAACTGGATAAATTCATGGTGGTTAGGTCCATAAATGGCTATTAGCCAGGATGGGTAAGGATTGGTGTCCCTGGCCTCTCTTTGTCAGAGGATGGAGACGGATGGCAGGAGAGAGATCACTTGATCATTGCCTGTTAGGTTCACTCCCTCTGGGGCACCTGGCATTGGCCACTGTTGGTAGACAGATACCAAGCTAGATGGACCTTTGGTCTGACCCGGTACGGCCGTTCTTATGTTCACTGTGGCAGGGTTGGGTTGGAATCGCTGTGCTGTGGGCTGGTTTGATATGAAAACATTGTGTCTCTTCAGTATTGCTGATAACTTGCCTGTGGCCACGCGGCTGGAGTTCTATTCAAATCGTGAGGAGGAGGAGAAGAAGAAGGAAAAAGACGTGCAGTTTGAGCATGGATACAGGCTTGGTTTCATGGACAGTAATAAGGTAACCTGTTCTTGAAGCTTCCTGTATAAAGCCTCCGTAGGATCCCTGAAAAAAATCTGTTCTGAAGACCCTTGTGGGCCTCCTTCAAAAAGTATAAAGTGCACCATGATGTTCGATGCTGCCACCAGGTGCGAGGGTTGGAAGTGCTGCTGAATGGCTGTATGCAGGACTGAAATATGGTATTTTAGATCCTCAGGCCTAGGCAATATCATCACTTAAACCACTACAGCAGCATCGCTGCCATGCTACTGGAGCACTTCAGTGTAGGTTCTCCTGTTGTTGTTGCTAATCCACCTCTCCGAGAGGCTGTCGCTAGGTTGACAGAAGAATTGTTCTGTCAACCTAGCGCTGTCTATGCTGGGGGTTAGGTTAGCTTAAGTACGTCACCTGGGGATGTGGGTTTTTCACACCCCAGAGCAAAGTAGCTGAGTCCATCTAATTTTCTAGCTGGCCCTGAGGGAATGGAAAAAACAGTTAGAGAAATGGTGTGGCCTATTGATTAGGGGACTGGGCGCCAGGACTCCCAGGATTTGTTCGTAACTCTGCCACTGATTCACCAGATGACACTGAGGATGCTTTGTGCCTCAGTGTCCCCCTCTGTAAAGTGGCGGTAGTTACTTCCCAGGAGTGCTGTGAGGATTATCTAACACTTGTAACTTGCTTTGAGATCCTTATATAAATGCCATTGAGTATTTCTGACAATATTTTTATTAACAAAAGGAACTGGCTGGAATACAATCATGGAGAGTGTATTAATTCAGTGTAGAGAGCAAAAATCAGAATTCACTCGCATAAAATCCAATTGTTTAAGAACATAAGAACGGCCGTACCGGGTTAGACCAAAGGTCCATCTAGCCCAGTATCTGTGTACCAACAGTGGCCAATGCCAGATGCCCCAGAGGGAGTGAACCTAACAGGCAATGATCAAGTGATCTCTCTCCTGCCATTCATCTCCATCCTCTGACAAACAGAGGCCAGGGACACCATTCCTTACCCATCCTGGCTAATAGCCATTTATGGACTTAACCACCATGAATGTATCCAGTTTTCTTTTAAACACTGTTATAGTGCTAGCCTTCACAACCTCCTCAGGTAAGGAGTTCCACAAGTTGACTGTGCACTGCGTGAAGAAGAACTTCCTTTTATTTGTTTTAAACCTGCTGCCTATTAATTTCATTTGGTGACCCCTAGTTCTTGTATTATGGGAATAAGTAAATAACTTTTCCTTATCCACTTTCTCAACATCACTCATTTTATATACCTCTATCATATCTCCCCTTAGTTTCCTCTTTTCCAAGCTGAAGAGTCCTAGCCTCTTTAATCTTTTCTCATATGGAACCCTCTCCAAACCCCTAATCATTTTAGTTGCCCTTTCCTGAACTTTTTCTAGTGCTAGAATATCTTTTTTGAGTGAGGAGACCACATCTGCACACAGTATTCAAGATGTGGGTGTACCATGGATTTATATAAGGGCGATAATATATTCTCAGTCTTATTCTCTATCCCCTTTTTAATGATTCCTAACATCCTGTTTGCTTTTTGACCGCCTCTGCACACTGCGTGGACATCTTCAGAGAACTATCCACGATGATGCCAAGATCTTTTTCCTGACTCGTTGTAGCTAAATTAGCCCCCATCATATTGTATGTATAGTTGAGGTTATTTTTTCCAGTGTGCATTACTTAACCTTCATCCACATTAAATTTCATTTGCCGTTTTGTTGCCCAATCACTTAGTTTTGTGAGATCTTTTTGAAGTTCTTCACAATCTGCTTTGGTCTTAACTATCTTGAGTAGTTTACTATCATCTGCAGACTTTGCCACCTCACTGATTACCCCTTTCTCCAGATCATTTATGAATAAATTGAATAGGGTTGGTCCTAGGACTGACCCTTGGGGAACACCGCTAGTTACCCCTCGCCATTCTGAGAATTTACCATTAATTCCTACCCTTTGTTCCCTGTCTTTTAACCAGTTCTCAATCCATGAAAGGACCTTCCCTTTTATCCCATGACAGCGTAATTTACATAAGAGCCTTTGGTGAGGGACCTTGTCAAAGGCTTTCTGGAAATCTAAGTACACTATGTCCACTGGATCCCCCTTGTCCACATGTTTGTTGACCCCTTCAAAGAACTCTAATAGATTAGTGAGACACGATTTACAGAAACCATGTTGACTATTGCTCAACAGTTTGTTTTTCTACGTGTCTGACAATTTTATTCTTAACTATTGTTTCGACTAATTTGTCTGGTACCGACGTTAGACTTACCGGTCTGTAATTGCCGGGATCACCTCTAGAGCCCTTTTTAAATATTGGCGTTACATTAGCTAACTTCCAGTCATTGGGTACCGAAGCTGATTTAAAGGACAGGTTACAAACCTTAGTTAATAGTTCTGTAACTTCACATTTGAGTTCTTTCAGAACTCTTGGGTGAATGCCTTCGGGTCCCGGTGACTTGTTACTGTTGAGTTTATCAATTAATTCCAAAACCTCCTCTAGTGACACTTCAGTCTGTGACAGTTCCTCAGATTTGTCACCTACAAAAGCCAGCTCAGGTTTGGGAATCTCCCTAACATCCTCAGCCGTGAAGACTGAAGCAAAGAATCCATTTAGTTTCTCCACAATGACTTTATCATCTTTAAGCACTTCTTTTGTATTTTGATCGTCAAGGGGCCCCACTGGTTGTTTAGCAGGCTTCCTGCTTCTGATGTACTTAAAAAACATATTACCTTTGGAGTTTTTGGCTAGCCATTCTTCAAACTCCTCTTTGGCTTTTCTTATTACACTCTTGCACTTAATTTGGCAGTGTTTATGCTCCTTTCTATTTGCCTCACTAGGGTTTGACTTCCACTTTTTAAAGGAAGTCTTTTTATCTCACTGCTTCTTTTACATGATTGTTAAGCCACCGTGGCTCTTTTTTAGTTCTTTTACTGTGTTTCTTAATTTGGGGTATACAATGAAATTGGGCCTCTATTATGGTGTTTTTTAAAAGCGCCCATGCAGCTTGCAGGGATTTCACTTTAGTCACTGTACCTTTTAACTTTTGTTTAACTAACTCCCTCATTTTTGTATAGTTCCCCTTTTGAAATTAAATGCCACAGTGTTGGGCTGTTCAGATGTTCTTCCTACCACAGGGATGTTAAATATTGTTATATTGTGGTCACTATTTGCAAGCGGTCCTGCTATAGTTACCTCTTGGACCAGCTCCTGCGCTCCACTCAGGATTAAATCTAGAGTTGCCTCTCCTCTTGTAGGTTCCCGTACCAGCTGCTCCATGAAGCAGTCATTTAAAGTATCGAGAAATTTTATCTCTGCATTTCATCCTGAAGTGAAATGTTCCCAGTCAATATGCGGATAATTGAAATCCCCCACTATTATTGGGTTCTTAATTTTGATAGCCTCTCTAATTTCCCTTAGCATTTCATCATTACTATCACTGTCCTGGTCAGGTGGTCGATAATAGATCCCTAATGTTATATTTTTATTAGAGCATGACATTTCTATCCATAGATTCTATGAAACATATGGATTCGCTTAAGATTTTTACTTCATTTGAATCTACATTTTCTTTCACATGTAGTGCCACTCCTCCCCTTGCACGACCTGTTCTGTCCTTCTGATATATTTTGTACCCTGGAATGATTGTGTCCCATTGATTGCTCTCAGTCCACCAGGTTTCTGTGATGCTGATGCCTATTATATCAATATCCTCCTTTATCACAAGGCACTCTAGTTCACCCAGCTTATTATTTAGACTTCTAGCATTTGTGTACAAGCACTTTAAAAACTTGTCCCTGTTTATGTCTGCTCTTTTCTGATGTGCCAGATTCTTTTTTATGTGACTATTTATCATCTGATTTGGCCCTTACATTATCCTCTTCCATCCTCTGCTCCTGACTATAACCTGGAGATTATCTATCATTAGACTCTCCCCTAAGAGAAGTCTGTGTCTGATCCACATGCTCCTCTGCAGCAGTCGGCTTTCCCCCATCTCCTAGTTTAAAAACTGCTCTACAACCTTTTTAATGTTTAATGCCAGTTTAATGTTTAAGTGTGACGCAAACAAATATGATTAAGGAGGGAGGTAAAGGGCATATAATAGTAGGGGAAATAAAAAGACATTGGCCAAGGTATAAGAACAGCCACCTGGCCACTTTGTGGAGATTTCAGACTTGTGTGCACATGTATGTGTAGTTTGCAAGCACAAGTACCATTATTGCATGTGCCAATGGCCAGCTATGTGTCTGACTCATCATTTGTTCGTATGTGGTGTAATTGTGTGTGCAGTTGCACATGCCCTTCTGATCACTGGGGATGAGGGAAGCCTTATGTACTTATGGAGCTGCTGTGCTTTGCCCATACATGATCGGGGCTGTAGAACAGTAAATTCAAAGGAGCACCTGTTGCTCGTGGAGTTGTACCATGCAAATACTGTTGAACAGTTGGCTGGGTTCTGCCCCTTAGTATGTCTCTGGTCACCTGATCTGAAATGGAGTGAAACACTCACTCTTCTTGTGACCAAAAGCCTGAGAGAGTAAAGGAGCAGGATCTCTCGAGAGCGCAGAGAGAGAGAGAATGCAGCCTTGCTGGGTAGCCCAGATTATCTGAGGCTGTTGGAGTCTTTAACCTTCTGGGGAATGTGCAGCTGTTGTCTGTTTCTCCCTTGAGCCACTAACACTTTTTTTAATGTCAATCTATTTTAGTTCTACCTGCACAACCACCTCTCCTTCATCCTTTACTACCACAGAGAGGAGGTGGAAGAGAATCAGGAGCCCACCTACAGGGTTGTGCGGTTTGAAGTGGTTCCCCAGAGCATTAAACTTGAAGGTAAATTATGTAGTCTACCCTGGCCTGTAAGGATGGCAGCAGAGCTCCCTACAGGCACTGCCATCTGCATTGCAGGTCCAAAGGGGAACCTAAATCCCAGGTGGCAAGTCCCAGTTGCAAAGCAGACTTGGACATTGGAATGAGGGGTTTTGTAATATGCCCCAGTAAATAAAAGCACCTGCTCTGATACAGAAGCAGTGAGACACATGCGTGAAACTGAAATGAACCACATGAGAAAACTGATCAAAGGAAATATCCTTTTGCATAACTAACCTTTGTAACTCATTGCCACTAGCTTTCACTGAGGCTACCAAGGTTCAAAAAGAACGTGGACTTAGACATTAATATGGATAAGGAGAACGTCCACGGCTACACTGGATGGAATTTTAAAAAAATTGTTAGATGGTATATAAGTCCACCTGTTTCAGGGCATGAGCTAACTTCTCGCTGTTGGGGGTTGGAATGAAACTCCCTGTACGGGTTCTGTTATCCTATGCATGTTGGGAAGGTGATGGACTTTGGTCTCATCTAGTATGGTGGTAATTATGATTCTGCTACCTCCCTGGGTGTGGGAGGAGGTGGGGGGTTGATGGGTCTTGTGTTTCTGGTGGAGCTGAGGATCCACCTGCGTATTTCTCTTCCACACCCCTGTCTTATGAAGCTCTATCTCTGTAGCCTCCATCTTTCCAGCTAAGGAGGGGCCTAGCCAGGGTTCCTTTCAGGGTGTGTTTATGCTGGTCCTTTATTGGCTGGAAGGATAGCTTCTGAACAATGCAGAGCTGCGCTCAGCCTCCAAGGGAGGGAACGTGCTGTCCCCTCAGTGCATTCTGCTCTCTTCAGTAAGAGCAAGACTGGGCCTTAGATTTCTGGGGGAAGCTTGGTTGCCCTTCCCTTTGTGTGGTGGAGGGAAATGCTAAGGTGGTACATACAACCTGTGGATGTTTTCTCCTATAGATCTGAAGGCAGATGAGAAGGGCATTTGTATGCTGCCTGAAGCTGCAGGCTCAGCCCCTCAGGAGATAGATCCCACTAAGAACAACCAGCTGCTCTTCACCTACTCTGTCCATTGGAAGGTGAGGGAGTAAGGAGGGACTTGGCTGACCAGTACCCTGGGATGAGGGAAGAGCATGTGCTGGGCTCCAGAAAGAAAAGTGCTGTGGGTGTTCGTGTTGCAGACGGGAGTAATGAGTAGTGTGTGGGTACACTGATGAGCAAGAAGGGGGAGCTGATGGCTTTGGGGTGTCTTATCAGTTTCTGAACATGCTGCTCACTCTCTCCAGGAGAGTGACATTAAATGGGCTTCTCGCTGGGACACCTACCTGACCATGAGTGATGTGCAGATCCACTGGTTTTCCATCATTAATTCCGTCGTGGTTGTCTTTTTCCTTTCAGGTGAGTGAGACCTTGTGGCGGGGGTTAATCTCCCCATTGCTAGCCACTGGGGGTCAGGAACTTGCTTTAAACGTCAGCTGCAGGTGGGCATGTCTGAATTCCCAAATAGGTGCAGTAAACAAAAGGTATTGACACGGTTAGTTTGTGTAAAACTCCCACCCCAGGCAGCACCTTTGGAGTCAGCCCTTGGCTTTTGTTTCTTGTATGGTCCAATTGGACTTTGGGGTGGAGGAGTCCATTCACGCTTTGACTTCTGCCACACACCATGCTCACGAGTATTGGTGTGCAACTGTCTCTGCTCCTTAGAGCTCCACAGCTTAGTAGGGAGACTGGGAACAAATCTGGAAAGACAACATGGCCTTGTTTGTGCATAAGTACTATTCTTTGCCCTCTGAGGGCTTGATCCTATGGTCACTAAAGGCAATGGCAAAGCTCCAATTGACAGTAGTGGTGCAGGAGTAGGCTCTGGGAGAGCAGCTGAGTTGCCTAAGTCATGTCGCGTGGGACCAAGCACAGAAGGAATGAGCCAAGGAACTGAGTCCAAGTTGTGGTTCTGTAGCATCTAGAAGAGTAGGCATGGCAGGGTTACTTGAGAGCCTTGTAACAATGTCTCATTCACTCTGGGTTTGTGTGTTTTAGGTATTCTCAGCATGATCATTATCCGCACTCTCAGGAAGGACATTGCCAACTACAACAAGGAAGATGACATTGTACGAAATGTATCTATTCTCCTGCCGGGGAGCTGTGTAAAACCAGAACATGTGGGAAGGGGCCCTTCTCTGAAGACTTGATGCATTTCTCCCACCCCCACTTTGTTAGAGAGCACTATCGAAGGTGGGAGGGGCAGTTCTGTAATAAACTGATGGGAAGGATAGGCTGGTTAGGCGAGCCACTGGTGCATTCAGCAGCTGAGCTGCTCAGCCATGCTGCTGGGGGTTCATTACCATTGACGTGATTAAACTCTTCCAGACTTACTGAGTGAGTAGCTAGCTCAGTGAACAGGTGTCTTGGTATGTGACAATCCAGATCTTAAAGCTGTGTTTAGAGACCTTCAGTTTAAAACCCAAGAAGAACACCGTCTCTTGTCAGAATGATGGAATCCCTGAAAGGGAATTGGTGTAGGGAGAGTGTGACATCCTGAAGGAGCCTGTGTTTCCATCTGGGTGATAGAATCTTAATGCCCCCTTTTCTGGTTTTGCTACAGGAAGATACAATGGAGGAATCTGGTTGGAAACTTGTGCATGGAGATGTCTTCAGGCCTCCACAATATCCCATGATTCTCAGCTCACTACTGGGCTCTGGAATTCAACTCTTTTGCATGATCCTGATAGTTATCTGTGAGTATCACCACTGGGTTTGAGCAGTCTTAACAGAGGGGAAGGAGAATTATCTAATGATATAGGCCTGATCACCAGCAGAGCTTCAGGAGCAGGTGATGCTTGCCTTGTCTCAGGATGAGCCTCTCCATTTGCTGGCTATGTCCTGTTTCAGGGCAGATTCAGACTATAGAGCCATACTCAGTAGTTCCAGGTTTCTAGGTGCCTTTCCCTAAGGAAAGCACCCATATTTTTCTATGTAGTGTCACCTGTTTTTGAGTGGTTTGGATGCTGGGGTCCACCAGTGATCTGAGAGCTCTGTGTTGGGCTGGCTGGTGGAGTTGTGGGCAGACTCTAAAAGGTAAAGCACACAGTCTTCCTGAGCTGCACCTGTTAATGTAGTTAGAAACACTACGAGGTTTGACATGTATTGCTCCTATTTGAGACCAAAGCCTTGGTGCTGCGTGGAAGAGTCTTATCTCCCTCCTTGTCTCTGGCCACCAGAGGCTGTTGGTCTCAGGTCTGACCTGAGAAAATGAGTTCTGTGTGGGAGGTGAAGCGATCCCAGGCTGCTGGATTCTCCAGCCAGATGATGTGAACCAGGGCTCCTCTAGTGAGCATTCGCTAGAGCATGTCCATCAGTTGCAACCTTTCTCTCGTGTTTTGCTTTGCAGTTGTTGCCATGTTGGGGATGCTGTCGCCTTCTAGCCGGGGAGCCCTGATGACTACAGCCTGCTTTCTCTTCATGTTCATGGGGTAGGTGTGTCTCCTGCCCTTGTACTGTGATACTGTTGCCTGTCAGGTAATGGGAGATAACCTGGCTTCTCTGCTGTTTTCCATCCCAGGGTTTTTGGTGGGTTCTCTGCTGGCCGTCTCTATCGGACGCTAAAAGGCCACAGATGGAAGAAAGGGGCCTTCTGTGTAAGTGACTCTTTGAGTCTCTTTGCCATGCTTTCCCGAGGCAGAATACACTTCTTGCTTTTGATCGTAGTTAAGAATCCTGCTGTAGGCATTGCTGAGCAGGTGGGCATTGCCTGGCTGTATCAGAGAGAGAGAAGCTGTGTGTGGGGTTGGGGTCCTGGCAACTCTGTGGGCGGGAAATCCTGACAAGAAGAGGCATGCATGAAGTGGAGGGGTGTTTTTTTTTCTGCACCTAATTTACCCCAGTGATGAGCCCATTAAGAACACCTGGGGAAGCGATGCCCAAACTTTTCCTCTTGTCGTCCTGTCTTCCCCCACCCCCCCGCCCATAATGGAGGTTACAGGGAGTGGTTGGAGACTGAAGGGTGGCGTGCCCCCCCAGTTTGGGGACCAGTGACCTGGGGAATAATGAGTTCCCACTCTCTCTTTTAACATATGCTCTTTCCCACAGACGGCAACCCTGTACCCTGGTGTAGTCTTCGGTATCTGCTTTGTCCTGAACTGTTTCATATGGGGGAAGCACTCCTCTGGAGCGGTGTGTACCCACTTCTCCTTGCAAACCTGGCTGGGTAGGGTGATCATAGAGTTCTTGGGAGGGTGCTTAATCTCTGGGTTCCTCTAGTTTATGGAGGTGCCTGCAGTCAAGAGCTGGGCCTGTAATGGTGAGTGTCTCAAAGCAGGTTTAGGCTGGTGGGGTCCAGAATGCTGTTGAAGGGAAGTGTTCCATCTGCAAATGCCCTGGTGAGGGGCCTCTCCTTGGTTGTGCCTGTTGAGAGGGCCACAGTCTGACAAGCAAACACACAAAGGCAGGAACAGTTTAAAAAAGCAAATAAGTGCATGTTGAAAAGGACTTGCCTGCACACCATGAGGTATTTGAAGCTATCCCTGGACACAAGTAGGATGTGAGGAGGGCTCCAGGGAGAAGTGAAAGGGATGCCTGAACCCCAGGCAGGGTGGAGCCCAGATCAGCTGCATTTCCAGCTGTAGCTAAGATGCTGCAGGGGAGTTGTTACCTGTGGGGACATGAAAGAATGAGAGATTAGATAAAACTGGCTGCTATGGGACATAGCCTCTTGGGTTTAGGTTCTAATTGCTCTGTCCTGTATGGTCAGTACAGAGTCTCTGCTTAAAAATGGCCAGAGCCTCAGTTCCTCCAGGATTCAGAGGGACTCAGGGTATCAGGAGCTTCAGTTGTGGGGGAATCCGCGCTCCCAGAAACAGAGCTAATTTAAAGCCAGTGTGAATGGTGGAATCTAAAGCATTCCCATGATGTGATGAGGAGCCACCTCTGGTCCCTCACTGACATCCCATGGTTGGTTGGTGAGCCGGACTTTGACAAGTCTTGTCTGATTTTTGGCATTGGAGAATTTAGTGAGTAGACTTGCTAGGACCCTAGTGGTGACGCTTGCTGTGGTTCCAGGTTCCTTTCCCCACCATGGTGGCCTTGCTCTGCATGTGGTTCGGTATCTCCTTGCCCTTGGTCTACCTGGGATACTACTTTGGATTTCGCAAACAGCCATATGATAATCCTGTGCGGACCAATCAGATTCCAAGGCAGATCCCGGAGCAGAGGTGGTACATGAACAGATTCGTTGGGTGAGTGGCAAATGTGTAGTAAATCTGGTGGTTTATTAGAAGACTCCCCCAAGCCCCTCTGCCCACTGTACAAGTCAGCCATCTGGGGGTCTCTGGACATCACAGGTGAATTGCAGGTGCGTGGGCAGCCCCTCCCACTGCACCCCACTTTACTCATTGTAAAACTGTGCTGCTCAGAGAAATAGTAAATGTACCCTGGTCTGTATCTTAGTACCTGCCAACTATCTATCTAATGACATTTAGTAAGTGCCAGAAAAGCAGGAATTGCTTATTTAATTGTGAGAGACTTACTCCAGCAGCATGGAGGTTAAGTCCATTAACGGCTGTTAGCCAGGATGGGTAAGGAATGGTGTCCCTGGCCTGTTTGTCAGAGGGTGGAGATGGATGGCAGGAGAGAGATCACGTGATCATTACCTGTTAGGTTCACTCCCTCTGGGACACCTGGCATTGGTCACTGTTGGTAGACAGGATACTGAATGGACCTTTGGTCTGACCCAGTATGGCCGTTCTTATGTTCTTAGCAGTATCCTTTGACCCTAAGTGTATCTGGCTCTGGGTGGTGGTTTTTCTAGTCTTTGAGTAAAGACAGTCATGTTTTGCTGGTAACAGAATTTCTCCTTCACTCATAGGATTCTTATGGCTGGCATTCTCCCTTTTGGAGCCATGTTCATTGAACTGTTCTTCATCTTCAGTGTAAGCACCAAATCCACCTCTTTTTAAAATAAGAATCCTACCACTTCTGCATTGTGCCTTTAAGGAGAGAGGGATTATCCACCTGGAGTAGACCTATCTTGGCATGTGCATGCAGGGAGTGGGTAACAGCTTTGCTGCCCCTTTATGGCCCTGTGAATGGGAAGCACTGGACCATAGGTCTTCCAGACTGTTTTCTTGCTGGGATTCTTGGAAGATGTCATGGATTAGATTTGATCCTACAGAATCTTTTTGGGTTATTCTTGGCTAAGGACAGCCAGGGTGAAGGGATGCCCTACGGTTGCTACAAAGCATAAAAACCACAGGTGTCAAGCTATTCAGATGAGACAAGTGCAGTTTCTTCCCATTTCTCACCTTCACATGGAAGTGACCAGAAGAAATTATAGAGGTCTTGTTACTGTGGAGAACAAAGACCTGCTCCATGAGCAAGAATCCTTATCTTGGGAAGGAAGGTGTCACCATGGTGGCTCTTCCCGCCTCATACTGTGTCCCTGAGATTGCTTGGCCCCTTTCCTTTAGCTTTTCAGGGTCCAGGCAGCTATTTCTTGCCTAGCTTTGTGAATTTCCTCTTTTAGCCTAATGCCTTTCAAGGCATGTTGTAAAGTATAACAGGCTTCATGTATCTGCTGGACCCACCCTAGCAGTGAGCAAACCACTTACTGTTACTTGGGTCAGCTGTTATGAAAAGTTAGATTAATGTCTATTGAGTTACACCAGTGTCGTCTGTTGCAGTGTTGTGTGAGGAACTTACACTGTCTTTGTTTCAGGCGATCTGGGAGAACCAGTTCTATTACCTCTTTGGCTTTCTCTTCCTGGTTTTTATAATCCTGGTGGTATCCTGCTCCCAAATCAGCATCGTTATGGTATATTTCCAGCTCTGTGCTGAGGTGAGACTTACCCATTGCAGTTTCAGTAGCAATTTGTGAACAGACCCTGTGTCTTTCAAGAAGTGCTGTTACTTGATTGTTACTTCACCACAGAAGTCTAGTCCGTTGATGTGAGGCCCAAGCTTATAAGGTGCTGAATGCCCTCAACTCCCACAGACTTCAAAAGGTGTGAGGTTGCTGAGCACCTTGCAGGATGGAGCCCAGACTCTGTCTCAAAGGAAGCTGCAAAAGACAGGTGCAGGAAGTCTTGTTTCAAGTATAATTTCCTGGAGAAATACCTCCAATCTGCAGCTATTTGAGGGAGGGCTCTGTCATATTTCCCATGGCATTTGCCATAACAGTGGCCTGGTAAGGTGCTGGCTTTGTTTCATTGATCATTATTTGTTCTCTGATATACTTAAGACAATTTGTAAATGATTCATAGTAGTTTCTTCTTTCAAGATGAATGATTCCCCAAATGGTGGCTTTCCTTTGAAAAAAGGAGGGTGGTAACCTGCCTGCCTCAGGAGATCATTCGTACCCCATCTGGACCAAGGAGGCACTGTGGGTCATGTGTACCTAGGAGCCCAAGAGGGAAATGAAGTCCTTGGAGTAATGCAGTCTCTCTCTCTTCTACCCTGTCAGGATTATCGCTGGTGGTGGAGGACCTTCTTGGTTTCTGGAGGATCTGCCTTCTATGTACTGATTTATGCCATCTTTTACTTTGTGAATAAGGTATTGTCAATCCCCACTGTGTAAAAGCCTCTATCTTCCCGGAGGGCATAGTAGAATTTGAAGAGAGAATACCTATTGGGTCATCTGGTTCTAGTCCATCCCCCTGCCAGTGCAGTATCTTCTTTCTCTGCAGTATCTTCTTTTGTTCATTGTCCAGTGCTCTTTTGTGTCTCTAGAGATGATTCTGTTAATTACACTATTCAAGTTCAAGAAGGTTCAGGTACTTGTAGACTCCAGTCTGGCCTGCATCCACCTATTGGGAGTAATGTTTGCTTAATGTTCTCAAACTCTGCCGTGGGGGGGATCATCCCCAGCTGGGGTGAAATTCAGGTTGGGCTTTACCCTCCCCCCCCCATCCCCCAGTGAATCCCAGCTATGACATGGAGGGAGCTCCATCTTCTAAGAGGAGAGGAATTTAGCTTCCATGTCTAACTTATCCTGTGCTTTCTTTCCTCACTCTGCTTCCCTCAACCATCCTCTTGTGGAAGAGGAATAGGCCATTGACTGAGCTGGGGAGTTAACTCTTAGCATCACTTTGTATTAAGGCTCACTTGGCTTTTTCTCGTCTATTCTAGCTGGATATCGTTGAGTTCATTCCCTCCTTACTCTATTTTGGCTACACTGCTCTCATGGTCCTGTCTTTCTGGCTCCTCACTGGCACCATTGGCTTCTACGCAGCCTACATGTTTGTCCGTAAGATCTATGCTGCGGTTAAAATAGACTGAAGATGCACAGACTCAGCACAACGCAGACACCTCTGTGTGCATTTCCTCCTGGAAAGGAAGAGGGGGATCCTTTCCCAGTTCTTTTAAGGAAACAAAATCCAATGGGGGCGTGACAAGAGAAATAAATAACTCCTGCTCATTTTGGAATGTAACTTTTGGCACAGCGTACATGGATTCTGGGGCTACTTCTGGGGGAGGGTGTGTAGATACCTTGCATTTTAAGTTTACTATTTTATTCCAGTTTTGAGGGATTTTTAGCAGAAAAATATCCTCTATGTAAGTAAGCCCCTTTTTTTGGTCATTCATTCTTTTGATTATGTTGAATAACGAATGGATTTGATCAGCAATGGAAACGTGTGAAACATTTTTTTCAGCCCTTATGGCACTTGGGTTCAGGGAGAGTCTTCAGACCACTAACACACAGGGTTTGTCTCCTGTCTTGGTTCTGCTTGGAAGAGGTGGAGGGTGCTTCAGTCCATGGTGAGCTAGGAGAATCTCAAAGGCTTCCCCTGCATGAATGAGTCTGGCTTGCTTTGACTACAGCGATTTCAGTTCCATCTGGTTTACAGTTCCATGGAAGTGCCATTCAGAATCTGGCAAGTGCAATTTCACTCTGAGATGGCTTGAGAACCGTAACCCTCTGCACCATTTCTCCCTCCCCCTACTTTGGACAGTGTATAACATCCCAGATGCATAAACTGGAGGGGCTCAGAGGAGGGCAGGAGTGATTCTCTTCTGGAAGGTGGAAGAGCTGGGTCACCTTTACTGGCAGCGTGAAGAAGCAGAACATGGAGTTGTACCAGAAGCAGCATAAATAGTTGTTGATTCTAGAGCACAAGGCCGTGTACCCTGGAGAGCATTTATGAGATGGCCACATGGTTTTGTTCCATTAATTGCTTTGGCCACCTGAGGAAACAGGATAGTCATACTACTTAGGAGAGGCCTCTGAGGTTGGGTAAAGCCCTGTGTAGAGAAACTCATTACTGTGTTGCTTTAGTGCCAAGAAATCTCTGCATCAGTGTGGAGACATGTCTACCAAGGTGCATGGAGGCTGTCTGGAAGTGGCCAGGGGGAGATGAAGTCAGTGGTTCCTGAGGATTTCCTCCCCACTTCTATTTCTTAAAGGAGAGGTATCCGTCCCATCTACTCTGTCTCTTGGCTGGTCCCGCTCTCAATTCCTGTCTCCTGTTCTCAGACACTTTGTCTCCAGAGAGCAGGGAAGATTCACACCTCAGTAACCTGCATTCTGCTCTTCGCTGCCAAAGGCGATGAGCCGTCAGGAATAGCCCAAGAGTGCTATTCTATAGGGGGTTCCTCCTTTCCCGTAGTTGGATGCCTGGCTCTGGCCACGGGAGGTGCTTTTAAAAATACATTTGAATTTTTATTTGACTCATTTAAAACAAAACTACATCTCCTGGCAAATCTAGTCCCAAATTGCAGTGAAGCCTCCCTCCATCCCCAGATCTGTGGGGCCACTTTAGTCAGAGCTATAAGAATTCCTTTTATTTCTTCAACAGGACAGGGGGAAAAAATCTGCAAATATTCTGCTCTGTCACAGGTGACAGTGATAGGATTCAAAGACAGAATAGACGCGACACCAAACAAAACTTCTCTCCGTTGCTAACAGTGCGTCACGCATATTTGAGGCTTTCTGTGCCCTGGGTATCACCTTAACAGTCCGTACTGTGTAAGTGGTTCTGACTTTAATGGTGACCTTTCACTCCCCAAGCAGGAAGAATGGAAAACTAGACTCCTAAACCATTCAGCTTCTCCTGTGCATTACTTCTCACCTAATAATCTTCAGTTACCCAGCCTGGAATCAGATGGAAAGCGGGAACACGGGATTCACTAGTTAACTGTGGTGATTTAAAATATCTTTCTCTCTGAGATTCTGGTTGATTTCCTAGTGGAGAGTTTAAGCCAGCATTAATTTCTCTTCCTCCATACTGTTCTCTGTATTCTACTTTGTATTTTTAATTAATGTATGTATTCTGTGTCCTATTGTAAATAAATATGCCATTGTCCTGTTGTCCTGTGTGAGCAGCCTTTCATGGTCTTCTCTCCCATAACACCGGTTGTGACCCAATCTTTTGTTCTTAAAAGATGATAAAGCTTGATGTGTAATTGCAATAGGAAGTACAATGTGAATCTACTTAGGGAGAAAACTTAACTTTATTGCTCCAGCAAACTTCACTGTAACATTTAGGCTCTTACCAGTGCAACATGCTCTTCATACTGAGGGGAACTGAAACACAATCACGTGGCTAAAACATAACATGAGTTGAGGTTCTGTTCTTGGCTATGATACTGACTTCCTGTGCAATGTTAGACAAAGCACTTAACCTCTCTCTCCCAGTTTTGTCACCTGTAAAATGGAGAGGATACTCCTCTGTCTCCTATGGTTGGGGTTAAGGAATTAGGCGTCACATTTATAAAGTGATTGGAGATGTGATGGAAGAGCGGTTTGAGTTCAGAAATATTGCTGCAGCTTGGTGCAGGCATGTGAAGTTATTAAAGCAGCAATTTCACCCTAAATCTCAGTGACTGGCTAGGCAGGGGCTCTCTTTTCACACTTCGGCTAAGTCTCCCAAAAGTATCCTTCCCAAAAAGAGGAGAGCTGGATCTCCATCTTTAGCTCTGATTACTGTGGTGGTGATGTACAGGCCCCTACAGGGCTCATCACAGACTTATGTGTGGTTAGGAAGTGACAATTTGCTGTTATCTATACAATGAACCTGGGCTGGGCTGGGCTGAGCTGTACAACTTAATACATGTTCCTTTCTGCCTGCAAAGTTCTGTCAAGCTAAGAAATTTAGATCTGCACCTGCCTCTCTGCATAGAACAATTAATGGTTGCTTGGTTGGTAGGTGGCCACTTACTGCCACTCTTAACTCTTTTTTGGGGGTTTCTGCAATATTGTTTAGCCTGGAAAACAGCAATTTGAAGTCTAGGAAGTGACTAATGGAGGTTTTAGGGTCATGAAGAGAATGTCTGAGAGGATGCATGGTTCCTCCCACATTCCTAGTTGTTTTGTCTGGATCTGACCACAGTTGTTGGGCTAGTGAAGCTTTTAAGAAATGCAGATTGCGTTAAAACGTCTCTGGAGAGGAAAGGTGCTGGATTCTTTACTTGCATGGAAATCAAGGTTCATTTGTAGGGCTCTTAGCTTCTTCTGAGAGAGGACTGTGCAGAGGTTAAAGCAGAACTAGTTCAGGCTTGTAGGGTTCTATTCCTAGCTCTACCAATGAGTTGCTGTGTGTGGTTGTGCAAGTTACTTAGGTGGGACCAGTGACCCAGGGAAACTATGTAAAATGGGGATGATCCCCATGTAATGGGTACTGTGAAACTTTAATGTTTGAAGTGCTCTTAAAAGTGCCTTACATGTAAAATATTATTTATGATACAACAGCCGTTTAACTTTCATCAGTGGGTGCTTAAGGGATTGACTCTGGTAACTTCTGATTCCTGATTTAAAAGCTTCAGCAGAACCTATCAAAGACTTGTCACCACATCAGTTTATCACATTATCAACAAACTGTCAAAACAAGATTGTCGCTAGTACTTTTAATAGGGATTTTTTTTTTTGAGAAGCATTACAGGTTCTGTCTACTATCCGTAGCCTGCTTGAATTCATAGTGTAATGTGAAAATTTCCTGCTGTGGTTTAGTGGTGCAGTGTGGATGTATGACTTTTAATCTCATTCAATACTTGAGCACAATTCTAGCCTACACTACAAGTTGATACTGCATTTTTAACTATGTTATGAACAGGTTCCCGCTATGACTGATTTTGTATAATACAGATGGGGGAATTAGCTAGCATGCTTCCTTGAAAGTAAACAAGACTTTTGTTCACTCTGGTCAGGAAAATGGTGCTAAGGTTCCTGGTACTACGGTACCAGGAACAGTCATGTTTCAACACTGCCGGTAGCTTTACCTTTAATCAAGTGGCCAGGGTGTTTAAATGTAAGCCTCCAAAATACTGTATTCTCATCCCTTCATTGGTACAAGATAAACAGAACCAGCCCCATAAAGACACACACAAGAGAACTGCCTTTTTATCCATTAGCTCAGATATACTCCATATACATGAAGGCAGAAATTAAAAGTACATCCACATCCATATCAAGAATTGGAGCTTTGTGATCTACCCTGGGCTTCAGCCTCTGAGAGAAAGTGCAAGTTCAAGGCAGACAGTTCAAACATTTTTAATAAACAACTTCGTTATAAAAAACCCTTTCATTTTGGACTTAATTCTGTAAGACAATGGAAAAGCTAATTTAACAGAGATGAGCTGTACATTTCCTAATGGCACTTGATAATTTTTACAATTCAAAACCTTGTTTTATATAAAGCCCAAAAATACTCCAATAAAAAGAGGTTATTCACTGTGTGTATAAAAGTGCTAGAAAGTTTCTTTAAAAAAATAATCCAGCTTTAAGGAGGGGAAGCTGCTGGCCTTGACAGCTGTGGCTGTAGGAAAGGAAGTTGGGAACTGGTGCTCTGAAAGTGCAGCATGGAAAAGGTTGAGTTGCATCCCTGGTAATAGAAAAAAGATGCTGACTCCCTTCCACTCCAGCTACAGTAGCAGAGAAATTCCAAGTTGCTGCTTTTGGAAAGGGGTGCCCCCAGCCTTTGGACCAAATACTGCCCTTGGAGGTTCCACTCCTGTGTACTGGAGCCTGAAGGCAGAATTTGTTCCACTAGTGACAAAGTTCACCCTGACTTGAAGAGGATCCTCAGCCTGAGTTTGCCATAGCTGCGAAGGCCACTGTAGCTTTTCCTCCAGCAGCAGGTTCAGAGCTTGACTACTTCGAAGAGTGAATCTGGGTGGTTTCCAGAAGTTCCCTGCACTGTCCCTTTTGTTACCACCCAGTTTTTGAATCTACACTAAGGCAATTCTTTCTCTTTTTTTAGTTAAATATCCTTGTTAAAGTAAAATATTGATACAAATGTTACAAAAACTTTCTAAAACAGCTCCTAGTTATTAGGGAAAAACTACAAAAAAAAAATCAAGAACTTAATGAGGCACTAAAGGGGTGGGGAGAACTCATAAGCTCAAGACATGAGGCTTTTCAGCACAAGCAATCAAATCGGCTAGGCAGACTTCAGCGTTCAGAAAGAGCTGAAATTCAGGTTCTTTCTCCAAACTTGCCAAAGGCTGCATCTCTGAACAGAATGTCCTGGTGAATTCCACAAGCAGAAACCTTAATGGTACATTACCTTGAAGAGGAACAACAAAATGCAGAAAGAAATTGAGTTTGCTGGCACAGATGCCAAATGTGAACTGGTCTTTTCAGTTGGATATCTAATTTAATTAGGACCCATTCTCTGAGTGACACGTGGTGTTATTCCTGTACTGCAGAAATTGTTTCACACAGAGCTCTCCCTTTATCATCTCAGCATATCTTATGCAATAGACCTGTTGTTCTGATTTTATAGCATTTTCAGAGTAAGATGCAGTGCCTGTGCTAATCACTAAGAATACAGCAATGGAGTGGAAGAATTGTTAAAATATGCTTGTGTCTTAAAAAATAAGGAATTTCAGATGCTTTCACTCTGAGGGTTGTGCAAGTGCCCTGTTTAATAAATGAAAATAAAATCCCAAATTCGCTGTTTTCTTCTGTCAGGCTTTAAGTTTCCTGGTCACTTTCACTGGTTTCTCTTGCTACATGTTGCAAGAACATAATTTGAAATGATTTTCCCTGTTTTCCAAGTTTTGTGTTCACTTTGTGAATGAGGCTGGTGAGAAGCAAGATTGCATGGCTGAGGGGAGGGACATGTACAGCATACGATAGAACTGAGCACCTGGTTTCATGTATGAGGAGATACTGCTCAGATTTTTTTTTCTTGTAAGACTGTACATATAGTTTCCAGTACCCTATTAGTAACACAGGAAGCAAAATGTGGATTTTTTTTAGTTTTCCAATTGAAAGTAAAGTGATAAGTTCTTGTGTGTTCTCCATTTTGAAGGTCTAATATTCTTGGTGATCAACTCAAAGGGTTTTGCTGAACCTGCCTTTATAGAAAGGAGAGGAAGTGTCTAATAAGCAGTCTATGAAACTACCTTGGTAGGTATGGGCTCTCGCCTGTGCTGAGGCCGAAGGAATGAGAATCATGCCAAAACAGTGAGACTCAGAGTACAGTTGGATTCTAAACAAAGGTTCTGGTTTGTAATCTGCTGGCATCCTCAAAGAATAAAGAGGAAATGGAAGTCAATCTCTCTAGATCTAAGGTAGACAAACACAAACTCATTATTGGGCAGTATAGTGAGAACCTGGGACTGACCAATTAACATTGGAAAAACAGGTCCAGGACTGGAAACAAGGGTGTCCTGTGAAAGGAAAGAACTCGTAGGTATTATTACTGACATATCTCTGAACTAGTGCTTTTTCATCTATTGATTTCAAAGCACTTTACAAAGGAGGGAAGTATCATCTTTATACCCATTTTACAGATAAGGGGACTGAGAAAGAGAGAAGTGATTTGCTTGCAGTCACCCAGCAGGCCAGTGGTAGATCTGCAAACAACTCGGGTCTCCAGAGTCCTGATCCAGTGCTCTATCCACTAGGCAACACCGCCCCTCAGCAGAGTATAAAAATCAAATGAGCGGTATTCAGAATCCCAGGTATCAGCCGTCTCAGTGCGAAGATTAAAATATACAGAGAGGGGATTAAAATGATACAAGTGGCTGTAGGAGCAGAGATGAAGAAATATTGACCAGCTAGGATGGAAAGACCTTTTAAATGATACACTTCTGTGCAAACCATTTCGCTATAGGCAGGTTCCACTCTGTTTTTGTGGGAGAAGTGCATTTATAGTGTTTTAGGGAGATTAAACAATTTGTACAGTGATCTGTTCCCAGCATAGAACATTCTGGATACTAGGTGTCTGGTGCTGGATTTGTGTACGCAAGCCCAATAAGTCTAACTACTGTTGTAATTTAGAGACTTTGGCTGTTGCTGTCTGTGATGACAATTGTGGACTATGGGCGTAATTACTGAGATCATTACGGACAAGAAAACCACCTACACTCTCGATCAACTGAAAATTATCATCAAAATGTGGTTAAGGGGGAACCTGAAGAGCAATTAACTACAAAGAGGCAGCCCATGAAAGAATCAGTGGGTCTGGAAGAGAGTAAAAGGGATGACCAGAGTGTACGAAGACTGGGAAAGCATCTTAAATGATTTTTTTCCACCAGCCTTCATCACCGAAAACAATGGGAAATGCCTTTTCCAGTATTATTTTTTTCCAGGCAGTGAAGGTAAAGCACCAATGTCAGAAAGGAGTGATGGGGAAACTCCAGCCTGAATTACAATAAGTCACCTAGAGAGCTGCTGTTCACCTGTCAGTGCTGAAGGAATTAAAAGAACAAAGAGCCAAGCTTCCAAACAAAAGTAATCAAATCTATCATCCACTTAACCTGGAAAAGAGGATGAACAGTGAGGCGATTTTCCAACATTACTCAGGTTAAAGAGCAGGCGCTATTATGAAGCACTCAAGAAGGACCTAGCAAAACCAGGTAAGTGGCTAACATAGTGGCAGATGAAATTCAGCACAGACAAATGCAAAGTAATGGACATTGTTTCTTCCTATTTATGCTACCTGCACACAGAAGGGTTCTTGAACCAGCTGTAACTCCTCAGGGGAAAGATCTAGGTGAGTGACATTCTCCCAGTTCTAGAAATCTGAGCCTGGGAAGGACCAGGAAGCCCACTCCCTTGGCAGTGCAGGGTTATTCCTTACTGTATATTTACTAAAATTGAGCCAGTCTAGTCTGAAACATCTTAACTTCCGCTGGGAGACTGACGGCCTTCTTGCTATTCAACCTAAACTTTCCTTATTATCCCCCTTGTACTACCCTCAGTAATTCCTCTCTCTATCCTGGGTCTTTAAATTTGAGGGTCATTACACGGTGTCTATTTCTATTAATTTCTTTTTAAAGTGAACTCCTCCAGCCACTTAGCCATTTTAATTGCTTTCCTCTGAAACTCAATTTGTCTATGACCTTCTGGTTCAGTGGTGCTTATAAACATACAGAATTCTAGGACACAGCATGATCAGGCATGGTGCAGGGCTAGAATCAAGAAGTTGATTCATGGGTTCTACCACTGAGCAAGCCAAATGTAGATTCTTAAAAGGCACTTCTGAACTTTTGATGTTGACTTTAACCTCTGTCTCATTATCCCTATTTTTTATATATGGAGCAAATGATATTCAGTTGTAAGTGGTAGGAGACATAGGGTACGTCTATACTACCCCCTGGATTGGCGGGTAGTGTTCGATATATCGGGGATTGATTTATCGCGTCTCGTCCGGACGTGATAAATCGATCCGCTAATCGATGCCCATACTCCACCTTGGCAGGAGGAGTAAGCGGAGTCGACAAGGGAGCCGCGCCAGTCGACTCGCCGCTGTGAGGATGGCCAGGTAAGTCGAACTAAGATACTTGGACTTCAGCTATGCGAATAGCGTAGCTGAAGTGGCGTATCTTAGTTTGAACCCCCCGCTAGCGTAGCCCAGGCCTTAGGGATGTAAACCACTACATACATGCCAATATAATTATTACAGATGAGGTCTTACCAGTTATAGAAATTGATTCCTCTTATGAATTGCTTTGCTTTATCCAGTCTAAAATCCCACAGGGCTTTTTTGTTGTCACATTTCATTGTAAACATACATCTAACTTGCTGTCCTCTATCACCCCTTTAGTCTTTTTCACAATATTGCTTTCCAAATCTCCTCTCCAATTCTTTATTTCCGCCAAGATGTTTTAACTTGCATTTGTCCTGCATGAATCTCTTTAGTTATTTCCCATCTCGCTAGATCTCTTTTGCATTATTTCTATGTCCACAATGGTATTTACAACACTTAACATTTTAATCTTATCTGCACACTTAGTGTCTGATCCTATATCCACTGAACTCAACAGGACCTGTTATGGGTCAGGATGAATCTTTGCATCAAGTTCCCAAAGTAAACCGTTGGTTTGAGTTCCAGACTTGCTTTCCATTAATATATTCCCTAATGTTGGTTAACCATTTTATATGTGAACATCCTTTGAAACTTGCTTGCTAGAATAGCCATGGAAAGCAAACCAAGAGGTGCAAAACCTAGTGAAGTGAATTCCATTGATTTTTTTGAGAGAGTATTTGTAGAAAATGGAGGCATTTGCCTGGCTGTCGACTTGGCTACCGCTGAAGATATTTCAGTGAAAACCTGTTCTCAAAGCACAATGAAGGCAAAAAAAACCCAAAAGAGAATCAGATGTTACAAATATAGAGATGAGGAAAAATTATTATGACACTGCATAAATCTAAATAACGCTTTCAGTTTTGATCACCTCTCTGACTTTTTTTCCATATTTGCTTTTGTTTAAAAAATATATATATATAAAGACGGGAATCAGACTTAAAGTGAAATTGTGAAACTAATTTGGAAAGAGAAAAATAGACATGACTGAGGTATTTAAAAATAAAGAATGGTTATGAGAAGACCAGCTGAGATCCCCCTATTTACCTTTTCAAATTAAAAGAAGGCACTTGCTGAAATTTGAAAGGCAACATTTGAAAATGGATAAAAGGAAGTACTACTTTTAATCCAGGGAACTCATTTTCACAGGATATTGCTGAGGTAAAAACTTACACTGATATGAACGAAAGTAGTATTTGCAGTTTCACTGGCTAAACTTAAATGACAAGGTCCAGCTCTTTCACCAGTTGGGGTTAGGAAGATATTACTAAAAAATTATAGGAAATCCTTGAGTAAAGTGGAGGAAGAGCCAGGTATATGAGCAAATGAAACAGAACTAATTGCACGCTGTCGGTTTGAGACAAATGGCTGAAGGTAGAAGCAAAAAATGTCAGCTGAAGTGAAGAGAAGGTGGACATGTTCTTGGGAAAGAAGAGAATGCAGGAGGACAGTAACTGACTTTCATTTATGGAGTTAAGATAACAGGATAGAGGTAGATCTCTATTTTTGGAGTTCGTAAAGAGAGATGTTGGTAAACTCCCTGGGTTATCTTAGCCTGTTATGCTCCTATGTGCTGAGGTATGAAAAGCTGCATGTCTGTGTTTGTAGATGTGCATTAAAACATAGCTGGATTTAACATACCCAAGAGTATGGGCTACTGAGCATGATGTGAACAGGAGACTATGCGAGCTGATCAGACTAGGAGTCCACCGACCCTTAAAAGTTTAACCTTTTTGCTATCGGTGGAGATTCCACAAAGGAGAACTCAAGGGCTGCAGATGATATGGGGCGAGGGAAGTGGAACCCAGGGTTCAGGGAGTATGGCAGGAGAAAGGAGGAATAAAAAAGGCCCCCAACTCCAGGCTAGAGGAGAGGAAGGGGGACTGTAATCCCAGAGACCTCAGCTGCTATTAGGACAATTAGTGTTGGGGAAACAGTTCAAATACAGTGATTAAGTGTAAACAAAAGTAGGGCCAGTTTTGTTTTCTCCTGACTCTTGCATGCTATCACTCCACTGTGGAGGTCAAAATATGTCTCTTGACGCTGCTCTGTGGATCAGCCAGGAGGGCACTGACCCTGGCATACTGGTGGCAGAAAAGATGTCAGCTCATACCCTGTCCTTCATATCGATGCCTAACCTATGGAGCATAAGCCCAGAGATCACTCCCAAACCTGGGTCTCCTGTACGACAGCACTTGATGCTACTAGCTCTAAACCTTGCTTTTTCACATGCTTTGGTTTCCAATACCGAGGCAGGATCTGTGTGGTTGTGGTGTTTTTAAAAGGGCTCACTTCAAACACCACAAAGGTGAGCCAGATGTCCAAGTTGCTCCATCCCCCTCTGACGCATATGGGAAGTCAAAGGGAATGTGCAAAGAACTACCATTTAAAATGGCAGTGGCTGAAGTAGTCCAAGTCAGTTTACTTTCCCCATGGGGGAAAAATGTGACAAGTGAAGAGGAGAAATCAGTGCTACCTGACTTCATTGTGTAAACAGTATTCTAGCTATACCAGATACAAAACCAATGTACACTGGTGCCTCCTATTTTTGTAATGATGGAAAGAGACTCATGTTGTGGTTTAAAAAAAAAAAATCACTAGAATGAGTCTAATCTGATGGCTCTGCAAAAAGAAACGAGGCAATGAGAAATGAGGTGGTCTGCATCCATCGTGTTGATGATATCATCATTGCTTAACACTGATGCAAAATGGCATAAGTTGTGTAGGTGATGGGATGGGGGTAATGGGGAAGGACAGCTCTCCCCGTCTGCTCCATATGGGATAGGTCTCTAGATTTCCCCCTCCTCCTGATTCACCTGCAGGTACTGGTTGTAATGCCAGGATTGCAATGTGGTAACATAAAAATGGAAGTTGGACTCTTCAAAAAGGTTTGTCCAAGTCTGCCCAAGCTGAAACAGCCCCAGCTCCTCAGATTCAATCCCTTCCCAAAGTGGAACAAGGCTCCAAAACCTCAGGGAAGGTCAGTGCTAAGTGTGGCTCCTGATTCACAGATTAAAAAATAGAAAAAAAAAAAAAAAAACAGCTGAAACCTTTTCACTATAGAGGACTGGGACATGCACAGGGATATCTGCTGTTCCAATCTACAAGTGCTCCCTCCAGACAACAGAATCGTCCTGTCTGAAACAGCTTTCAAAAGCTTTCACATCCCAGCAGAAAAGTACAAGAGTTGTGCATTTTTAAGGCTCTCTGAGCAAGTATTAGCGGAAGATCCGCTCACCAGTGCCACAGTCATCTTATTGGAATGCCTGGTGGAAACGTGGCAGGGTGGTTGTGCTCAAGCTGGAGGTGAAGACGGGGGGTAATGAATGAAGGGGACCAAAGTTCAGGGAGCCTCCAGCTCCAGGAGATTCTTGAGGTTGAGGTTGCAAAGTGGTAAGCAATGGCTGGGTTTCCCCCTGTGAGTAGCCCATGACCAGCCCCCCTGTTGACACAGGTGGGTTACATGGAGGAAGATTCAGGGGGAGGAAGCCCAGAAGATGAGAAAAGTCCATGTTAGCAGCACAGAGAGCCTCTGAAAGGTTAGCAGGGCTCTTGGAAAGCAGAGTCTCGTCCAGAGTTACTGGCTGAGGTGAGGAGGACTGAGGCTCACCAGATGAGAGAGACAGACTGCCAGGAAGCTCTGACAGAAAGCTCTCCACCTCTGTTTTGGGTAGTTTCTCAGGTAAATATGAGGTAGATCCGAGCTGGTACTTCGGAGGAGGTTGTGGTGGGGAGGAGACAGGAGAAGATGATTCCAGAGGATAACTCATTCCAAGTGGAAGAGAGTTGGGAACCAAAGAATGGGGCATCCCTGAGCTTGGCATAGCTTGGAGGTGTGTACTGTACATGCCCATAGGCAGCATGCCTGGAAAGGTCTTACCACTCATCATGTCTCTGGATGCCATGCATAAAACTGGACTCAACTCTTCTTTCACTGCCACAGTTGAGCTACAGCTTAGGAGACCTAACATGTCAACTGGCTCCGTCTTGATCTTCAGCAATTCTTGGGAGTGGCTCTTCTTCATGTGTCTGGTCAGGTGGTCCTTCCGCCCAAACCTCTGAGCACAATACTGGCACAGGAAGTCCTTCCGCCCTGTGTGCACCACGAGGTGTCTCCGCACATCTTTACGTGTGTAGAAGCGTCTGTCACAGTGATCACATGGGTGCTTCTTTTCCTTTGTTCCACCAGATGCCCTCCTGGAATGAGCCTTGAGGTGTTCCAGGAGGACCTGAGTGCTCTCAAAGGTCTGCAGGCACACTTTGCAGCTCAGATCACCACTGGCAGCTGCATGCATAGCCAGGTGTCGCCTGAAGCCTAGTTTGGTGTTGTAGTTCTTGCCACACTCAGGGCAGTGGAGGGCTTCCTTGTTGGGGTCATGAGTCTGCAGGTGATTGCGGAGATGATCCTTCCGGTGGAACATTTTCTCACAGTACATACACTGGTGAGGCTTCTGGGCAGAGTGTGTGGCCATGTGCCTTGTGTGAGGGAAAACGGAGAAGGAAAGTTAGGGTAGTGTTCGACCCACAGCACAGTAAGTGCTGCTTTTGCAAGCTCTCCCCCTACTCCCTCAAACCTTTTTCTGTTTAAAATCTTGTGTGAAATTTTAGTGCTTTTTAAAGTGGTTGTATTAACAGCCCCAGAAGCATAAGTCCTCCATCCACAAAACCAGTAAAGGATCATGGGCAGTAGCATTTCAAATTTCCCTCACAATGTCCTTTCTAAGTTGTTTCACTCCTGACAGAAGGCATCACATCTACACAAGTATACTTTAATCTTCCATTCAGTTCTTGCCTTCTCTACTGAGCCTGCCAACCAGGGTAACTAGCCAGTGCCAACTTTAGTAGTTTTTTGTGTTGGACACTTGTCTACTGGGGACTGGAGTGAGACCAGCAGAGCATTTCAGCAGCAGCCATCAAAGGGTGGTAACATTTTGTCACTACCCATTTGGGCTGAATTCTTACATGAAACTTACAGATAGAATTTTCTTTACCCTCTCAAAAACCTTGATCCATCCAGCCTATCTTCATAGTGAATTTATTTAGCAAATTTAATGATCCCATCCCATTCTTCAGCACCAAAGTCTGGCTCTTCAAGGCTGGCTACTAAGCGTAACAGAAATGATCTTTGTGATTAAAGCATAGGACAAGGATTCTTGGCCTTCTACCATTTGCTTTGTAAGATTAACGTGTGCGCCTCAATATCCTCATCAATAAAACAAAAAATACTTATCCTGGGCCTTAAATTTTAAAGTAGTGTGAGGTCTTCAGATAGAAGGGGCTAAAGAAATTTGATAACACCTGGAACTTAACTACTTGCAAAGTAACAAGGATTTTCTCTCCTCCACCCTGTCACTAGATGTGACAAAACCCCAGTGTAGCACGATTCTCCTTGTCCTATGAGGGGAGAGAACTGTTAATTGGACACACTCAGCATAGTCACCTACCTATAGAGCTTGTACTTGGATGCAAAGGCCTTTCCACAGTGCAGCTGAGGGCAGTTGTAAGGTCTCTGCTCCGTATGAGCAAACGTGTGAGTTCTCAGCTTGTCCACATTGGTAAAGGAGGTCCCAGAAATTTCACACTGGCACTTGCCTTGACTTTCGGCCTCTCGACCCCTTTGCCTGGGGACTAATTTCCAGCCTGTCTCCTCCTCCTCCTGCTTTGCATCTTGAATCCAGGTAGGAACACTTGTATAAAATGCCGTCATGGCAGGCCTAGTAGAACAGGGCCATGTTAAGCAGAACTCATATCTGTGGGCGACTTGCTGTTACGCTGTCCAGGTAGAGGTGGAACCTTTGCAATTATATGACTTTAACAGCAAGAAATCTTCATCTGAAACAATAGAACAGGTGGGGTAAAGGTACTGCATCGTTCTAGCTGTTCACCTGAATGAGTACAAATATACCTTAGTAACAGCCTGTATGAAGCCACGCATATTATGCTGGCCCACTGACATATGAAATTCTCCTGTATCACATTTTGTTCTGAATAAACACAATATAACATGGCCTGGTACAAGGGATTGGTTTGAGAATGCTTCCACTCGGGTAAAATCTGGATATGAGATTAACCCTGCTACCCAATCATCTGCTCTGTGAGGAGAAATGTTCCTAACAGGCTGGAGCACTCTTAGCACAGAAGGCTGCCAAGGAAAGAGAGAAAGTTCTTCTCCAGTCTCAGGTCACATTCTCACCAGTCCCCTTCCTCCCTTAATCTCAGGGGTCCTAAAAGCACTTGTACTAATTTTTTATGAATAAAATGAGGTGAAGTTTAGAACTTTCCCACACAATAACCATTATCTGATCACATAACTTAAACTACCGTATTAAGTCATTGCTGCCTGAGGCATTCATTTCCTTTGAACATAGTGGCTGGTCGTGCCTCTACTCCTGTAAACTTGTCACCTTTTTCTCATCTACTTCTTCAAACTAACATCCCCTCCTCACCCTAGTCCCTTTCTTCATATATTTCGCTCTTGTGCTTTGCTGGGCTTTCCTTCTTGCATCTGTCACAGAAATTCCAAAAGTGTCTCATATTTTTTTGGTATTCTACAGCTGCCTAGAGTTGGGTGAGCTGACAAAAGTAGCTCCTGTGTAGCAAATGTGCGTTCCTCTAAATGGGTCAATAAGACAAGCACATATGACCCTCCGAGGGAGGTTAATGTAGGCTGCCCCTGTTTCAGAGTTTGACTAGTCTGAGAATTTTCTTTCCACCATATGTGGAATTGTTCCTGGCTATCTGGATCAACAAGCCTGCTGTAATGACAGACAGCCCTCCTTTTACTGTCTGACATGATCTTATACAGCAGTTGCTTTTCAGCAAAACTACACGTTTGGCGGTATCCTTATGGATTTTCTGGTTTCTCTTGGAGGGTTTCTGTTAGTAGATTAAAACTCATATTGATTTCTCTCTACAGCTCTAGTAGGAGGCTCCTGAGATTTGAATCTAATCTCTCCCCTGTTTTGCCTTCACACTGTTTCCTGTACATCTCCACAACCTCATGTGGTAGGAAAGGGTTAACTTGAATGACTGTTTTTACCAAAGTCACAATGGAATATATCCTCCTCCTTTAAATTTAGCAGCATGAGAAACTCTTCTTAAAATAGCATCAAACTCTCTAACCCCTTCTCAATTATTGCATATGAGGGAAGAACTTTGTACCCACACATCAACAGCCGTGCCACATGTGGGTCAGATCTGCAGCCAGGAAGGGAAAGAACTAGTCCTTCTGTTAAGACAAAGCCCCAATGAAGATTATAAATAGATGAGAAGAACTGGCCCTGGATACAGGATGAAACCATGACACTACAAATGGTTCCCTCAGACAATGGAAAATAGTGAGGATGGGAGGACTCCAGAATTAGTATCTATAAGCATTGTGTTTTGAAGTCATACTAAGAAAGATAATTTGTTTTTATATAGCTTGAAAACTTTACCAGACACCTATTAGAGAATAAAAAAGAAACTAAGGTACCCCAGCTCTAAAATCCAGTAGCAATGTGCTGGTCCCCTCTCCTCTTTCCCCAGGGTGTTCAGGAATCTCAAATTTCATGTCGGCTACTGGCTGGCAGGTGTCCCATTATTTTATCCTCATGAAGATACTTCTACACTATTATTGTCATCTTTCAACCGTCTTTTTAACAAGCGAAACAGACCGAGCTCTTTAAATCCCTCACAAAAGCATTTTCTCCAGCTCTTGAATAATTTTTGTGCTCTTTTCTGCACCCTCTCTAATTCAACGTCCTTTTTTAAATGTGCACACCGGAACTAACTGTCTGCAGTGTTCTAGTATCTGTCTCACTAATGCTGTATACAGAGGTAAAATTGCCTCTCCTTACTCCTATTCCTTATATCTTGTTTATACGTCAAAGGAATGCATTAGCCCTTTTTGCCACAGTATCACAGCAGGGCTTATGTTGTTTGCTTGTCCACTATCATTCCAGAATCCTTCTCAGGACACAGTGCCCCTCCCCCACCATTCTATAGGTATGACCTGCATTCCTTGTTCATAAATGTATACCTTACTCTGGCTGTATTAAAAAACATAGTTTATTGAAATGGGGCCACTTTACCAACCAATCCAGATTATTGTGTGACAGCCCCATCTTCCTCCTGATTTAACACACCACCAACTTTTGTGTCATTAGAAAATTTTATCAGCAGTAATTTAGTAGTCGCTTCCACATCATAGATGAAAATGTTGAATAGCATTGGACCTAGAATTGACTGTGATGATTCCTAATTGACAAATACCATGAATCTGTCTGTTCTTAATCCATTTAACATGTGCTTTATTGATCTTGTATAGTGCTTTTTAAAAACTGAAATGTCACACAGTAATAAGTCAAATGCCTTACAAAACTCTATCACATCTTTATTAATAAATATTACCTCACTCACCTTGCCTATCTAGTTACCTTATATCAACCAAACTCCTTGCTCCCTTCTCCCAAAGAATGTAATCAAATCTGATAAGACCAATTTCCCATCAAACTATGTTGAATGTTGACTGGCATTTAATTATATTCCTATTCTTTATCATTTACACATCGCCTACCCCAGGATAGTGTCCCGGACTGAGGTCAGACTAACCAGCCTATATATCATCATTTTCTCCTTCTGAATGGCGGGCACAACGTTTGGGAGACCATCACTATAGAGGCCAGGGCAGAAGCGGGGGTGGGGGCAGAATATGATTCCGTGGTTTGAGCAGCCAGCGCTAGAGATGAAACACGGGACCAGGAGCGAGCTGGAAATGAGGGCTGCCCCTGGTGCGGGGCATGTGCCCGTAGGCTGGGGCTGGTCGGGCTCCCCGCGCTCCCCGCAGCCGGGAGCCGAGGCCCACGCCGTGCGGATCGGGACCAGGGCAGCCTCCCCGCCCGGGCTCGCCGCACGCTGGCGGGTCTCTCACGCCGCCCAGGGGCAGGGATGGGGCCGGGGCTCCACAACCTTCTGCCAAGCCACGGCCCGGGCAGGGGGCATGAGGCGGCGCCGGCTCCTCGCGCGCGGGTCCCTCAGGCGCGCCCCTCGGCCGGCTGCCGCGGGGAGAGGCCCGCTCGCGGGGGGCGTGGCTTGGCAGGCTCCTCCCCCTGCCCCGGGGCTCCCCACGTCCCCGCACTCACCCCGTTCCCCTGGGCCCCGCCAGGCTCGGCTCCGACTCAGGCCCCGGCGGCCCCATTGTGCGGGGCATTGTGGGAGTGACGCCGCGCTCGCTCGCGCTCCTTCCGCCTCTATGGTGCCCTTTCCCTCCTAGAGCGCCCCTTCCGTTCCGGAGCCCGGTGCATGCCGGGATAGGCCTCCCGCCCCGCTGGTTGCCAAGCGATGATGGGTGCTCTCGGGCTCGGGCTGCGGCTCCTGCTCCTGCTGGTACCGGCCGGCGATTCGGCGGCGCCCGCCTGGGACCCAGCCGGTTACCTGCTCTATTGCCCCTGCATGGGTGAGACCCTCCCTGCGGGCTCGCTGCAGGGCCCCAGATGGCTCCGGCCCCGCCGGGACCCCCAGTGTCCAGGGCCCCTGCTCCCAGCGGGCCCCTCCCCAGAGCCGCACCCCCGTGGCGTCCCCCTTCCCGGAGCCACCCCAGCGGCCCCTTTCCTGGCCCCTAGCCCCCCAGAGCCCTCTTGTGTCCCAGTCCCAGCCCCCGAGCTTTCCCCCTTGCCGGGTTCCCGCCCCTTCGGAGCTCCCTCCCACCGGTCCAGTCTTTTCTGTTGCGATCAGACTTTCAGCCCCCAGGGACTCAGCTCTCCACACCCACTCTTCCTTCCTCCCTTCTCCCACCCCAACAGGGTGCATCACCCTTCACTCCTGCACCTTTCCCCCCGGGCCTTCTCTTATCCCACCCTCCACCTGCCGTGGGTCCCAGATCCCTGTAATTCCTGAAAACCTCCACATTTTTTGATGACCCAGAGATGGGGGAGGGCATGGAGTTGTAGCGAGTCTTTGTGGCAACATGGGCATTCCTGATTTGGCCAGTAAATCCAGCTCTTGACACTTTTTTTAGGGAGATTTGGGAACCAGGCGGATCATTTCCTGGGCTCCTTGGCGTTTGCCAAGACTCTGAATCGTACCCTGGCTGTGCCTCCCTGGATCGAGTACCGACACCACAGGCCTCCCTATACTAATGTAAGTCCTGTTCAGCCCCTCGATACTTCGATGTTGGGTTCTCTACAAATTATACCATGTCCCGCTCGCTGCTGGTGTGGTGCCACATACGTTTGTAATGCTACATACATGTCCCTGATAAATACATTCAGCACAACTTAATAAAACAATTGGGGCCAAACATGCTCAGTGCTGTACAGGCATAAAGGAAAAAAATAGTCTCTGCTCCAAACAATTTACATTCTAATATTCTAGGGAGACAGGATTCTACATGGCTATTTGCATATTTACATAATGGCTCTGGTTGTTGGGTTTGAAATGTGAAAACCAGTTGGGTTTTTGCCTCTTCAGCATTATTATTGTTATTTATTAAGCACTGATGTGCTGATGCACAATATATAAAGGGACTCCTAAGTTTGACATGCGTCTGATGAAGTGGGTATTCACCCACGAAAGCTCATGCTCCAATACGTCTGTTAGTCTATAAGGTGCCACAGGACTCTTTGTTGCTTTTTACAGATCCAGACTAACATGGCCTTCCCCTCTGATTCCTGAGTTTGGTGATCTTAGATTAGCTCCCAGTGAACAGATGTTGCATGACTCCGCTGGCTCTAAATGACCCCATTATTGGCAGATTCAGCAGGGGGGCCAAGATTTGAATGGACTGTGGGGACTGAATTTCCATTGTGCTGGTAGAAATGGTCCCTACAGCTAAGGGACATTGCCAAGGCAGTGTGGGGATTCTTGGCCTGTTGTTTGCACGCACCAAACCTGTTCTGTGGATACCCAGAGGATTTTAGTCTTTGGAGCTATTAAGTTAGCTCCTTTCACCACCAGTATGCTCTCTTGCACTGAAGATACTGAATGTGAATAAAAACATGGCATCTCGTGGGTTGTTTTTTTTTTTTAAGTCCCACATGTGTCCCAGTTAACATAGTCAGTGTTGTCATGGGAAAACATTATTACTGAGGGGTTTGTATCAGCTGCTGAACTCTGCATCCTTGTAACAGGGGCCCAGTGCTACTTTTTATAAAAGTATCACCCTGTTGTAAATGGGGTATAAAAGTCAAAGTGATAACTAGTGATCACAGGGGTGCTTCTCACAAGCCAACCTGGATGTTGATGCTGCATTTGATGACTCCATTAGGAGGTGATAAGGGTACACACTGGTTATTTTCTCTTTAGAGTAGCTTTGCCTTTATATAGTCCGTTTCATCTGAACATGTCAAAGCACATTATAAACATTGAGCCACATAAATTACATAACTTTACACAGCTTTCCCATCTGTAAACTAGGGATAATACTTATGTACTATACAAGGTTTAATCAGCTACTCTTTGTAAGGGGCATTGGGGAAAGATATAATTGCCTATTCTTTGTTATGTCTCAGGGTCTCAGCATACCAGTGGTGGAGCTGAGAACCCAGGAGTCCTGACTTAAAGTCCCCTCTTCTAATCTCTAGATTAAAACTTTTAAAAAACATAAGAAAACCCCAAAAGTGCCTTAAAAAACAATAAGAACCAAAAAAATGTCACTGTGGCTAATCAACAAAGTAAAAGAAGGAGTGAGAGACAAAAAGGCATCCTTTAAAAAGTGGAAGTTAAATCCTAGTGAGGAAAATAGAAAGGTAAATGAAGTGTAAAAATATAATTAGAAAGGCCAAAAAAAAAATTTTGAAGAACAGCTAGCCAAGAAGTAATAGCAACATTTTTGTTTAAATATATCAGAAGCAGAAAGCCTGATAAACAACCAGTGGGGCCATTGGACAATCGAGATGCTCAAGGAACCCTCAAGAATGATAAGGCCATTGCGGAGAAACTAAATGAATTATTTGCATCGGTCTTCATAGCTGAGGATATGAGGGAAATTCCCAAACCTGAGACTTTTTTTTAGGTGACAAATCTGAGGAACTGTCGCAGACTGAATTGTCATTAGAGGAGGTTTAGGAACAAATTGATAAACTGAACAGTAATAAGTCACCAGGACCCCAGATGGTATTCACCCAAGAGTTCAGAAGGAACTTAAATGTGAAATTGCAGATCTGCTAACTATAGTTTGTAACCTATCATTTAAATCCGTTTCTGTACCAAATGACTGGAGGATAGTTAATGTGATGCCGATTTTTAAAAAAGGCTCCAGAGGTTGATCCCGGCAATTACAGGCCAGTAAACCTGACTTCAGTACTGAGCAAACTGGTTGAAACTATAGTAATTGTCAGACACATAGATGAACGCAATTTGTTGGGAAAGAGTCAACATGGTTTTTATAAAGGGAAATCATGCCTCACCAATCTACTAAAATCTACTAGTAGAATCCGCTACTTTTTTGAGATAGGTCAACAAGCATGTGGACAAGGGGGATCCAGTGGATATAGTGTACTTAGATTTTTGAAAGCCTTTGACCTGGTCCATCTCCAAAGGCTCTTAAGCAAAGTAAGCTGTCATGGCTTAAAAGGGAAGGTCCTCTCATGGATTGGTTACGGGTTAAAAGATAGGAAACAAAGGGTAGGAATAAATGGTCAGTTTTCAGAATGGAGAGAGGTAAATAGTGGTGTCCCCTAGGGGTTTGTACTGGGAACCAGTCCTATTCAACATATTCATAAATGATCTGGAAAAAGGGGTAAACAGTGAGCTGGCAAAATTTGCAGATGATACAAAACTGCTCAAGATAGTTGAGTCCCAAGCAGACTGTGAAGAGCTACAGAAGGATCTCACAAAACTGGATGACTAGGCAACAAAATGGCAGATGAAACTCAGTGTTGATAAATGCAAAGTAATACACATTGGAAAACATAATCCCAACTAAAATGATGGGGTCTAAATTAGCTGTTACCACTCAAGAAAGAGATCTTGGAGTCATTGTGGGTAGTTCTCTGAAAACATCCACTCAATGTGCAGTGGCAGTCAAAAAAGTGAACAGAATGTTAGGACTCATTAAGAAAGGGATAGATAATAAGACAGAAAATATCATATTGCCTGTATGTAAATCCATGGTAGGCCCACATGTTTAATACTGCGTGCAGATGTGATTGCCCTATCTCAAAAAAGATATATTGGAATTGGACAAGGTTCAGAAAAGGGCAACAAAAATGATTACGGGTATGGAGTGGCTTCCATATGAGGGGAGATTAATAAGACTTGGACTTTTCAGCTTGGAGAAGAGACGACTAACGGGGGATATGATAGAGGTCTATAAAATCATGACTGGTGTGAAGAAAGTAAATAAGGAAATGTTAATTACTCCTCATAACACAAGAACTAGGGGTCACCAAATGAAATTAATAGGCAGCAGGTTTAAAACAAACAAAAGGAAGTATGTCTTCACACAACGCACAGTCAATCTGGGAAACTTGTTGCCAGAGGATGTTGTGAAGGCCAAGACTATAACAGGGTTCAAAAAAGAACTAGATAAGTTCATGAAGGAGAGGCCCATCAATGGCTAGTAGCCAAGATGGACAGGGATAGTGTCCCTAGCCTCTGTTTGCCAGAAGCTGGGAAGGGGTGACGGGATAGATCACTTGATGATTACCTGTTCTGTTCATTCCCTTTGGGACACCTGGCACTGGCCACTGTTGGAAGACAGGATACTGGTCTAGATGGACCTTTGGTCTGACCCAATATGGCCATTCTTATGTAGATAGCCTTGTTTCCCCCCCATCAAATTCTATAGAGTTGTGAATTCTAAAGCATTTGTTTACTTGGATCATAATATGTTCTGACCTGTTCATCCTGCCATCACTGAATGAAGAAGAGGGTACAGACCGCAGTGTTTTCTATTCGTTTTGAGTAGATTTAGCTGGAAGTGACTTCCAATTGCACTATGAGTAGGCCTCATTCTTTCATTCACAGCTGCATGTTTCCTACAAGGAATACTTTAAGCTGGAACCTCTCTTAGAATATCACCGGGTTATCAGCTTGGAGGACTTCATGAAGAGATTAGCACCCATTCACTGGCCCCCTGGCAAGCGTGTGGCTTACTGCTTTGAAGCAGCAGCTCAGAGAAGCAGTGACAAAAGGACTTGTCCCATGAAGGTAAGTGTCTCACTCTTGTTTTGCTAGCTTAGGTCAGAGGAATGATTGAGTCCGAGACTGGTATTTATTCGCTATTCTGGGACCTTCCTAAGGCTTGGTGTCCTAGATCACTATATGAGGCACTTCTTCCCCTGCCTATCCCTTTAGGCATTGCATTCCAGATTATACACTCTGCAGAGCATTTCAGGCAATCCATCCATGTGCTGCTCTTCCACTAAACCTATCTGTGAGGTACTTACCTTCAGGTCTGGTGGTTACAGTAAAGGGTTGGGAGTCGATAGAGATGTATGTTTAAGTGTGTATTTATCATATTCAAAGTAACTGTAATTTTAGGTAAAAACAAGACCTTAACACAAAAAAAAGCAGATATTCTACTGGCCTTTTACCCAGCTATCACATCTATACAGCAGTTATCCCCAACTGATTTTAAAAGTCCGTCTCCTTCAGGACAAATGGTCACTGGGCACCAGACCCCTGTTACTTGATATATTTTAGGACAGCTTTTGGAATAGTCTTTTATATTAATACAAGGATCTCCTTAGTTTATCTGCTCCTTCCCAGTAAGTTAGATGGTAGGCATACCAGACTGCAGTCAACCCCCTGGTAAGCATGTCTTTCTGTAGCAGAATTCTGGCTGCAGACCTCTCCAGGTCCTCCACTTTTTACATTCCAGCTCTAAGGCTAGGGATCCTGTTAATTCCACACGGCCAGGGCTCCATGTGCTGTGGTGAATAAGCATCTATCTTTGTTTTGCAGGATGGAAATCCCTTTGGTCCATTTTGGGATCAATTCAACGTGCACTTCAATAAGTCTGAGCTCTTTGGGGGCATTTCCTTCAGTGTCTCTTACAAGGACCACTGGATCCAAAGGTAGCAAGAACCTGGGGAAGCTGTGCACAGTGGTGGAGTAGTGATGCCAATAGCTGAACTTGTCTAGGCACTTGAAGTGGCTCTCAGGGAAACGCTCACTCTAGTCACACCATTGAGCCCCAGTGTCATTTGGGATGGCTTGAAGTGATAGTTTCATGTTTCAGCTAGGAGTATATAATCTTGAGACAAAAACCTTGAAGCTGTTTCCATGGTCAATTGACCCAACACTGTGTTCTATTGACAGTATTAGGTGTGAAGTATGTAAGGCTGAGCAACTTGCCAGCCAATAAGTGATAACATTTAATTACCATGTTTATTGGCTGAGTCTTTAATTGTACTCTTCAGAAGTAAATCAGAAATAATTCAGGTCTCAGCTAATAAACAAAGATCAGATAACAACTTTTAGATAATGTTTTCACCTCTTAGCTCAGAGAGCCGAGAGAGTCCAATATCTATCTGTTATCAGAGCCACAAGTGGCCTAATATTTATTACAGCAGTGGGCCTGGGCATCAGAACTACTTTAACTTGGAGTGAGAGACACTTAACTAAAGAGAACTTATAATTCAGGGATCGTGGCACACAGCCCATCAAGTTTGTTTACCTCTACATCTGCAAGTCCAGCCAACCGCAGCTCCCACTGGCCGTGGTTCACCACTCCAGGCCAATGGGGGCTGCAGGAAGTGGCACGGGCCAAGGGATGTGCTGGCCACCTTTCCCGCAGCCCCCACTGACCTGGGATGGCGAACCGCAGCAGTGGGAGCTGCGATCAGCCGAACCTGCGGATGCGGCAGGTAAACAAAATGTCCTGGCCCGCCAGGGGCTTTCTCTGATGGGCCGTGTGCCAAAGGTTGCCGATCCCTGTTATAACTGATCCACCGCTGTGAATGTCAAGGCTGTCTTGTCATTGTTCTGTCCCTCAAATTTCATTAATTCACTTCTGCTTTGCTGTTGAGTCTGAGGTAAAAAGCAGTGTCTTGAGACTGAGTTGTGTATAATTCACAGGCTGAAATGGTGAAGATTAATTTTTTCTGACAGCAGGAGTGATAGACACTGTTATATTTCAGGTTGCATAATGGTTTCCATTTCAATCCACTGTTTTCAGTACTTTTTATACCAAGCTTTTATACTTTTTATACTCATAAAGTGCACAGCTAAGGATGGCTACACCGTGCATGTAGGGCTAACTAGCTATGCACTGAAACTTGTAGTGCAGGAGTGGAGACTAGGGTTCAGTGCCTACATCTCTCTTATGGTTGTTTTAAAGTGCACACAAGTTAGACTCCTCCTTACACCTCTTAAGGCCCACAAGATGGGAAGAGTAGGAATTTCTCTATCCCTTAGGATGTAGAAGCTATAGCTGGCCAGAGCTTGGAAGGGCAATCGATGGGGGTGAGGTATGGAGAGACCCAAGGACAAGTGAGAGAACTGCAAGGATGGTGAGGGTGAAGAATGCATTTTGTTTGTTCTTGAGAATGTCAGTGATCAAGTAATTAATGACTGAATCCTAATGCATGTACCCAAAGGGGTGGAGTTAAAATCATTCAAGCAGCTCTAATTTTGGCAATTCTTGATTATGAGTGGCTGTCCATGTCATCTCTTCATAGTTTTTAGTCTGAAATTACACGTATTGCTTGAACTACTTCTTTGCTTGTTGTTTCTCTGGACTTCTATAATGCAGGATCACTCAGTTCTTTCCATTCCATGGAGTAACTGTCTTGTCTGATTTACCCTGGCACTCTAACAAGGCCAAAAGATTTCCTGCACAACTGTTTTTTTTCCGTCTCTTTCCCAGAGATGATGAAAACACATGGAGCTCCTGTCTTGTTTCTCCTTCCAGGTTTCCACCATCAGAGCACCCTGTTCTTGCCCTGCCTGGGGCTCCAGCCCAGTTTCCAGTCTTAGAGGAGCATCGGCCTCTGCACAAGTATGTTGTGTGGTCTGATGAGATGGTGCAGAAGGGAGAGGCCTATATTCATTCTCTCCTGGTTAAACCCTATGTAGGAATTCATCTGCGGATCGGCTCTGACTGGGTATGGCTCTTATGCTGTTATGTAGATTTTAGTGGGTCTGGTAAATGCAGTCAGTGTCATCACCACACAACCCTATCGAAAGTACACCAAAAGAGAAATGGAGTAGCATTGATATGGTCAGTCATTCTGAGATGAGTCTAAACCTAGTTTGCACTCAGTAACTGCCTGTGTTTAGATACGAGAAATGCTGACTGAGTTGGAGTCAGTTCTTTATTCTTAGCTGTTACTGTTCACATATGGTATTCTCTCTTTTTGTCCTCTAATAGAAGAATGCATGTAATATGCTGAAGGATGGGACAGCTGGATCACACTTCATGGCTTCACCACAGTGCGTAGGCTATGACCGAAACAATGCTGTGCCTCTCACAATGGACATGTGCCTGCCAGACCTAAAGGAAATCAAGCGTGCGCTCAAGCTCTGGGTGAAGAAGATGGAAGCTAAGTCTGTCTACATTGCCACTGATTCTGAGCCCTACACTACAGAAATACAGCAGCTTTTCGAAGGAAAAGTAAGTCTTTCAGACTGACAGGACTGCTCTAATAATGTCCTTCCCCAGTTAGTGCAATATTTGCTGCTGCTGCATGCTCTGGACATTTGATTGTCTCGTATGTGTTCAGTGAAATTAAGACTGACTGACTAACAGATGACAGGAAATACTCTTTGTGCCTTGGTGCTGCGGTAAAATTGAGGTAGATAGTTCAGTGAGTGTCAAAGGATTGGATGTTTATTGGCTTGATCCTTTGAGGTTCTGAGTGTCATAAGAATTGGACACTCAAGCCTTGCAGGATTCGGTCCTAAATAAATAATCCTAACATTTTAAGAATCCCACACTCTCTCCCCTTTCCCATCAGTTGGGGTGGGGTACATCAGTTTTCACCCAGGCATTGTCCCTGGGCAGTGGAGCCCCAGCCCACATGTTAGTGTAGTGGGAGAAATTGATGAGATATATTAGAAAAAAGAAGTTTCAGAGAAACAGAAAATATGGTAGCACAGATATTTTCCACCCGGGCTAGTAGGTTTACTGTTTGGGCTAATAAGTGTAAAATTTTCAAGTCCTTTTAGTTTAGATCAGTTTGAATTTCAGGGACCGCTAACCTTCATATTAGGAACTTTAATTACTGATGCATGGAAGGAGAAGTGAGCTTTACCCACAGCTACAGGACTAAAGTACTAAGGGTCCTTTGAAGAATTCAGTTTCCTCCAGAACTAAAAGATCCAGTCCTGTGTGCTGGCAAGGACTTGAGCTGAATTGAGATGCCTATGTAATAGCAGTACTTGCTGGAGCCTTTGAAAAGGCAAGTTTAAATTGATTCCAGTTTGTACCCATTTGCTGTGTTATGGCCAGGACTCTTATGCTCTGGGATTATCTGTTCTGTACAGTGATGGCTGGATTAATTTGTTCTTCTCCTTTCACTTTGCAGATCAAAGTGGTGAATTTGCAGCCCGAAGTGGCTCAGATAGACTTGTATATCCTTGGCCAGTCTGACCATTTTATTGGGAACTGTGTCTCTTCATTTACTGCCTTTGTGAAACGAGAACGTGATGTGCATGGGAGGCCCTCCTCATTTTTTGGCATGGACCACCCCCCAAGGTTGCGGGATGAATTCTGATCAGGAGAGGAAGAGGCAGATTTTAATTGTTCTTATAGTTCTGAACACTAATGCACTGTTAGCAGACACATCATGATAAAAATGTAATCTTAGGACATTCAATTCCACTATGACAAGCCTGTCCCCATACCTTCATCCTGGCCTCACATTAATCTTTGGATTCATTTCTGATCACCTTCTCAGTAATTCCATGATGTCAGCATAAGATCAGAAATGGAAAATCAATTTTAAACTATGGGGTGACCTCTTGTAGGAAACTTTCCATTCTCATTATTTGGGATCTAGCAGCCACCAGAATCAGATAGCGGCTCAGATTCCCCTCTCTTCATTTCCCATATCTTACTGTTTCTCCTGCAAGTGCTGGGAAGCATTTGCCTAAAGCTTAGAACTGAGCATCAGAAGATCTGAGTTTTATTTTGAGGACTGCTGGTGTCCGATATGGGCAAGTCACCTTTGTGCCTCAGTTTCCCATCTGTAAAATGGGTTTAATACTTCTACCTCACAGGAGTGTTGAGACTATATTTAATAATGTCTGTAAATTACTGAGATCGCCAAAGGGTGTTGCAGAAGTATGGCGTTGTTATATCATAATGATGCAGTTGTCTGTTTAGTACCTGCGCTGACCATGGCACAGAGAACACATGGGGGCAGTCTTCTTTAGCTTGTCGTGGACTGGTGTTTTATGATTTCATAGCTGTTGTCTCTTGCTTTGAGAGGGAGATTGACATTCGGTCACAGGGATCGGTGGAGATCAGTAAATATTAGAAGCTAATATTTTTAAATGGAACTGAAATTTTAAAATAACCTCAGTAAAGCATTAGGAGGCAGTATGGTGGGTTTTATCCAATGTAGGTTTGTGCTAATGGTTTTTCTGCATTTTCTCACAAAGAGCCCTCTCCACTGACAGCAAAATCTGATCCACAGTGATGGTTCCCATTAAATTAATTAGGGACATTGTCCCTTTGCAGTGAGATGCTAACAGAAACCTGGATTAAGACTTTTGACCAGTACAGTTTAATTTTGCATGAGTAACTGTGATGATCCACATCATTATCCCTGTGTGGAACAATCTTGTTACTCCTGTGGCTATTGGTAAATTACTGAGTTTTGGCACTCACTCCCTTTTCGATAGGGATTAGTTGTACAGCTAGGGCATCTTCTCCTGATGTGCTCTTTGCATCTGGGGAACTCACTCATATCTGAGCATTTTTCTTTGGTTTAACTCTGTCTCCTCTTATTTGTGTTCCTGTGCCTTATAGCAAATGTCAGAGGAGTTGAGGCCCATGTTAAATTGAAAGCTAACTAAGGTGTTGTGTCACTATACACTAGCCTCGTGCTTTTCAGTGCTAATTTCAAAAACGTGTCAGATTTGGTTATTTCAGTGGTGCTAACTGTGAGCAGGATTTAGGCTAGCTGGAAATTTATGTAACTGTGGAAGCTCATAAACCTAAGCAGTTTAGATCCATCAGTATTTTCCTCCAATTTATGATGGTATTGAAAGATGCAATCAAAGGCTGCATTGATTAGAAATGGCTAATGATTTAGACCGATTACTGAGATTTGCAAAATATCATGGTTTAGAGGATGTATTTTGACCTAAGGAGCATTGGCAAGAAAATATTTTTTGTATTTTTTTCATAATAAAACACAATGAAATTTATCTTTGTCTTGAGTGTTTCAGAGCTTACTGATTCCCCTTCTCCCCAGTTTGGATTAACATGTTTGGCCATAGTTCTGCCCAGATCAATATACTCTAAGGCTGTCACATCTTTTTAAAAAATATAAATACAAATCCCCTACGAAGGTCAATCAGTACTGTCATCTCACTTCAGTTAGGAATATCCAAGAACATAAGAGCAGCAAAGAGTCCTGTGGCACCTTATAGACTAACAGACGTATTGGAGCATGAGCTTTTGTGGGTGAATACCCACTTCGTCGGATGCATGCACAGGACTCTTTGCTGCTCTTACAGATCCAGACTAATACGGTTACCCCTCTGATACAAGAACATAAGAACAGTCTTTACTGGGTCAGACCATGGTCCATCTAGCCCAGTATCCTGTGTCTGACAGTGGTCAATACCTGAGCTTCAGGGGGAGTGTACAGAACACAGCAATTCTGGAGTGATCTACTCAGTCTTCTACTCCTGACTTCTGGCATTCAGAGGTTTAGTGTTGCCCCAGGCATGGGGTTGTGGCCCTGACCATCTTGGCTAATAGCCATTGATGGACCTATCCTCCATGAACATATCCAGTTATTTTTTGAACCCAATTATGCTTTTGGCCATCACAACATCCTATGGCACTGAGATCCATGGGAGTTGTGCTTTGTGTGAAAAAGTACATCTTCTTGTTTGTATTAAACCTGATGCCTATTAATTTTGACTGTTACCTGGTTCTTGTATTGAGTGAAAGGGTAAATAACACTTCTCTATTCACTTTTTCCACACCATTCATGATTTTATAGACCTTAATCATATTCTCCCTTAGTTGTCTCTTTTCTAAAATGAACAGCCCTAATGTTTTGTTGTCGCTGCACTTTTGGGGGTCAGATGTTAATATAACAGTGCTACCCCTGTCACTTGGTGTAATGGTTCAGTCCAGTCAGAAGGATGATGCTACACTGCCTTTGGAGTGATCATTAGTTAAAACACAATTTGATGGAACCTTATAAACTAACTTCAGTCAAATATCTTATTGCAAACCTCAACCTTTAAATTATTTTTTGAGAATGAATACTTCTGCCCATATTTGTATTTCCATAACTGCCTACAATGCAGGGTTGTTTTAAATTGTTTTCTACGGTATGTGGTACTGTCCATATTTGGATAGAACAAAATGGACTTCTGGTCTGATCTTAACTTGCTCTAGTATGGTAATTCCAGTGTTTACTCCAGTATTTGTTCTGCAGCAGACTGCAACAGAGAGCAATTTGCTTCTCAAATATAAATTACAAAACAAAAATGAAAAAAAATAGCCTCTCTCTAGCTAATTTATTTGTAGGGAAGATTTACAAAATAAAAAATGAGCTGCTGTACTAATACTATACACAACTGGAGCTTGATTTGTCTGGATAGTAAAACTCACATTTGTTCTAAAACACGCAGTTTAATTTGCACAAATTCAGAACTCTCCCCTTCCCCACACACATGCTCACTATTTCCCCTATAGAAACTAAGTTGGAATATTATAGAAGAGCTGAAGTTAAAAGAATATACTTCTCTTCTTGGGATCAGGAAAATATCCTTTACCCTTGAAACTCTCAACTAGAAAAATTAAATCTGTATTGTGTACAAGAAAGATATTGCTGCTCAATATATATCACACAACCATCTAAGCAATGCAAAAACAGTAACATAAGAAAATAAAGGGAATCTGAACCAAATTTTCTAGACCTATTAGCAATAAAAGACATTTGGCTAGTCAACCAGTGAGCCCTTAAACCAGAGGTAGGCAAACTTTTTGGCCCAAGGGCACAACTCAGAATAGAAATTGTATGGTGGGCCATGAATGCTCAGAAAATTGGGGTTGGGGTGAGGGCTCCAGGGTGGGGCCAGAAATTAATTGGGAGGGGGCCTTCAGGTTGGGGCAGAGGAGTAAGGTGCGGGCTCTGGGGTGGGGCTGGAGGAGACGAGTTTGAGGTGTAGGAGGGTGCTCTGGGCTGGGACCGAGGAGTTTGGAGGGTGGGAGGGGGATCAGGGCTGGGGCAGGGGCATGGGGAGAGGCTCAGGGCTGCAGGTGGTGCTTAGCTCAAGTGGATCCCAGAAGCAGCGGTCATGTCCCCACTCTGTCTTCTACACAGAGCCGCAGCCAAGTGGTTCTGTGTGCTGCCCCATCCGCAGGCACCACCCCTGCAGCTCCCATTGGCCACAGTTCCCAGCCAATGGGAGCTGTGGGGGCAGCACTTTGAGTGGGAGCAGCAAGCACAGCGAGCCCCCTGGCTGCCCCTACATATAGGAGCCAGAGTAGGGCCATGCTGCTGCTTCCAGAAGCAGCATGAAGCAGCCCCCAACCCTACTCCCTGGCTGGAACGCCGGAGCAAGGCAAGCCCCAGACCCCACTCCCCAGCGGGAACTTGAGGGCCAGCTTGAAACAGTTGGTGGGCCAAATCCAGCCCACAGGCCATAGTTTGCCCACCTCTGCCTTAAAGTAAGGATATATCTTAAATTTAGTGTGATAGACCCAGACCAGTGGAATACAGGAGTCTGGTAGAAGGCAAATATACTGGTCACTGGATGAGTAGTTTTCTGTTCCCTGAGTGACCAGAGCAGGGGCTGCACTAGAGTAATCAGGAACCTGCTAGAACCAGTTAAGGCAGACAGGCTCATTAGATCACCTGCAGCCAATCAAGGCAGGCTAATCAAGGCACCTGGGTTTAAAAAGGTGCTCACTCCAGTCAGGTGGAGGGAGCCAGAGGAGATGAAGTGTGTCTGAGGAGCTGGGAGCAAGAGCTGCTGGAGGACTAAGGAGTACAAGTGTTAACAGACACCAGGAGGAAGATCCTCTGGTGAGGAGAAAGAAGGTGTTTGGAGGAGGCCATGGGGAAGTAGCCCAGGGGCTGTAGCTGTCATGCAGCTGTTACAAGAGGCACTACAGACAGCTGCAATCCACAGGGTCCTGGGCTGGAACCCAGAGTAGAGGGTGGGCCTGGGTTCCCCCCAAACCTTCCAAATCCTGAACAGACACAGGAGGAGTTGACCCAGATTGTGAGGAAGATCACTGAGGTGAGCAAATATGCCAATAAGCGCAGGACCCACCAGAGTAGAGGAGGAACTTTGTCACATTAGAAAGAGCGTACCCTGCTAGTCAAGAGAAGATTGAAAGAATAAGCTGGAATTTCCTGTCATAATTTCTTTAAAAAAATCATCAGACACTTGAGAATGGAAACCATTAACATCTGAAAACACATTGGAGTCTAAATTAGAGCTGCCACCTTTTTGAAAATGGAATGCTGGACAGTTACAGAAAACTTGCAAAGGGCTGTGGGCAGCAGCCCAAGCTCCAGAAACCTGAGGGGTTTAGAGCCTGAAATGCAATTTCCTTTATCTCTTACAAAATCCTTTAAAATGTCCCACACAATACATAAACCACAATTAAAATGTCAACAACCTCCAAGGCTGATGTATTCCCCAATTTAAACTTATACATGCTTTCAGCTCAGTTCTGTGTTCTGCTATATGCAGCTTGTGTCAAAACTCAAGAAGCATGGCAAATGGAATATAAAATTCAGAGGGCAAGCTGCCTGTGCATGGATTTATCCCTGTGAAATTACAGAGCTAAGGAATGTATATGCTACTTGGCATGCAATGTGGGAGGTAGGCACAGTGGTCCAACCATAAGACTCTCTCTCCCTGCCTTTAAGCATCTAGTAATTACCTAGCTAAGGACAATAGTTGTCCCCTCATCTCTGCCAAGTACCTGTGGGCTTGCCCCCAAATTCTTCAGTGGTCTTTGCTACAGGCTGCTACTCCTATGTATATCCATGACCAGTGCTCCCCATTCCCAGCCATCTTGTGTTCCTCCCCCTCTACCCCACATCCACTTCCTCCCACCCCCATCCTGCATTCCACCCTCTGCAACCCCACATAGATCAACAGCAATGTAGGGCTGGAAGGTCATCAAATCCACCCCTCTGTGCTGAGGCAGGATCAAGTAAACCTAGACTATCCCTGCCAGGTGTTTGTTCAATGTGTTCTTAAAAACCTCCAATTATGAAGATTTAATAACCTCCCTTGGAAGCCTAATCCAGAACTTAACTATCCTTAAAGTTAGGACATTTTTGTAACATCTAACCTAAATTTCCCTTGCTGCAGATTAAGTGGATTACTTCTTGTCCTACTTTCAGTGAACATGGAGAACAATTGATCACCATCCTCTTTATAACAGCCCTTGACATATATTCAGACTTATCAGATTCCCCCCTCAGTTGTCTTTTCTAAACACTAAACATACCCAGTTTTTTTTTTAACTTTTCCTCATAGGTCAGGTTTTCTAAACTTTTTATCATTTTTGTTGCTTTCCTCTGGACTCTCCAATTTATCCACATCTTTCCTAAAATTTTGCACCCAAAATTGGACACAGTATTCCAGCTGAGGACTCACCAGGGCTGAGCAGAGCAGGACAATTATCTCCTATGTCTTACATACAACACTCCTGTTAATGCACCTCAGAATATTTGCCTTTTTGCAATTGCATCATATTGTTGACTCATTCAGTTTGAGATCCACTATACTTTTCAACAGTACTACCACCTAGTCAGTTGTTCCCCATTTTGTAGTTGTGCATTTGATTTTTTCCTTTCTAAGTATAGTACTTGGCATTTGTCTTCACTGAATTTCATCTTACTTCAGCCCAAGTCTCTAATTTGTCAAGGTCATTTTGAATTCTAACCCTGTCCTCCAAAGTGCTTGTAAGACAACCCAGCATGATGTCATCTGCAAATTTTATAAGCATACTCTCCACTCAATTATCCAAGTCATTAATTAAAATATTCCATAGTACCAGATCCAGGGGTGACCTTAGTGGGACCTTACTAGAGAAACCCTCCCAATTCGACAGCCAACCATTGGTACCTACTTTTTGAGTAAGTCTTTTCAACCAGCTGTGTACCCACCTTATAGTAATTTGCTCTAGACCACATTTCCCTGTGAGACTGTGTCAAAAGCCTTACTAAAATCAATATATAACACATTCACTATTTCCCCCTAGCCACTAGTATCTTACCAGGAATCAAAGTTAGGCTGATTGGTCTAGAATTCCCCAAGTCATCTTTGTTCCCTTTTTTTAAACATCAGTACTATGTTTGCCCTTCTCCAGTCTTCTGGGACCTAACTATTGTCCATGAGTTCTTGAAAATACTTGATAACGGTTCAGAGATTGCTTCAGCTATTTCCTAAAGTACCCTATGATGAATTTAATCCAGCTCTGCCAACTTGAATACATCTAACTTAGCTAAATGTTCCTTAGCCTGTTCTTTCCCTATTTTGGCTTGTGTTCCTTCTCCCTTGTTGTAAATATTAATTGTGCTGAGTCTCTGGTCACCATTAACCTTTGTAATAAGACTGAAGCAAAACCAACATTAAACGCCTAAGCCTTCTTGATGTCACCCATTATTAGCTCTCCTTCCCCGTTAAGGAGAGGACTTACGGTTTCCTTTGTCTTTCTGTAGCTCCTAATGTATTTTAAAAGCCTCTTAGCTCCTTTTATGTCCCTTGATAGATGCAAATCGTTTTGTGCCTTAGCTTTTCTGATTTTGTCCCTACATGCTTGTGGTGGTCTTTTGTACTCTTCCTTATCAATTAATCCATGTTTCCACATTCTGTAGAATTCCTTTTTGATTGTCAGGCCATTAAAGATTGCCTGATGGAGCCATATTGACCTCATACTATTCTTCCTATCTTTCCTTCACATTGGGATAGTTTGTTGTTGCACTCTGAAGACTGAAACTTCCAGCTCTCCTGAACTCCTTTTTCTTCCTATGGAACCTTATTTATCAGGTTTTTTTAATTGGTTAAAGTCTGTGGGTGGTTTTTTGTTTTAATTCCACTGTCTTTATTCTGATACTCCTTCCTTTCATTAGAATCATGAACTTCATCATTTCTTGGTCACTTTCACCCAAGTTGCCCTCAACCTTCAGATTTGCATCTCCCTGTTCAGAGTCAAGCCCAGAATGGCTGCCCCCAGTTACATCCCTGACTTTCTGAAATAAAAGGTTGTCCCCAATATGTTCCAAGAATTTATCAGAAATATGATTTTGCCATCTTACTTTTCCAACAGCGGCCTGGCTAGTTAAAGCAGCTCCTTACTCCCGCGCCCTCCCACCCCATCCTATATGTCTCCCTGGCCCCACACAGCCAATCCAACCGTCCTGCACTCCCACAGCCACTGCCCAGCTACCAGCCCCGGGCTCCCTCCTCGCCCGCCAGCTGAACACACTTCCCCGGATGCAGCTCGCCTTGGGAGGGCGGGGCTCGTTGCTAGGGAAGCGAAGGCGCCTCGTTTCTGTCCGGTCGCCAAGGAAGTGAGACCAGTTGCCAAGGCGGCCTGTGGGGCCGGTCGCTAAGGAAGTGATGGCTTGGGGGCGGGCGCGCGGGTTGCCAAGGAAGTGAGCGGTGGTCGATCCCCGCCGTATCCGGTGCAGCAGGAGTGGCGGCGGCGGGGGAGGAGGCTCCATGGTGACAGCGCAGGTGAGTCCCGCAGTGACCCCGCCACCCATTGACAGGGTCCGAACCGGGCCTTAAAGGGCCCCAGCGGGGGGAGGCGCTGGGGGGTGGGGGGCTTCGTAGCTACCTGCAGGGAGCCCCCTCCCCATCATAGGGGCGAGCAGAGGAGGCCGGGCAGCTCTGTTGCACACTCATATGCGCGTCTGGGCGTGAAAAAGAGAGATGGCAGCCCCGTCGCGCACGTGTGTGTGCAAAGGAGGACCGGCAGCCCCGGTTGCACACGCGTGTGTGGAGCTGGGTGTGCAGACGAGGTCCGACAGCCCCTATTACGCACGTGTGCACACCTGAGTGTGAAGAGGGTCGGCAGCCCCTGTTGCACGCGTGTGTGCCCCCGTCGATTTGCAAAGGAGGGTCAGCAGACCCTGTCGCGCGCACGTGCACCTGGGCATGCAAAGGTGTGGGGTGGTAGCCCCTGTTGCACATGCGTGTGTGCACCTACACATACAAACGTGGGATGGCAGTCCCTGTCATATATGCGTGTGCATATCTGGACATGCTAAGCAGTGACGTTTGTGCATTTGCATGCAAAGGGGGCATGGCAGCCCCTGTTGTCTATAATGTGTGCATCTATATGCAAAGGAGGGATGGCAGCCTCTGTCATGCATGTATGTATACACCTGGGCATGCAGAGAGGGAGAGTTTCCACCCAGATGAGCAGGTGAAGGAGGAACCAACCCCACGAGTATAGAAAAGAAGAAATCTCTCATGTGGGCATGTAAATGGCCACTCTTCCTTCCCCCACACCTTTCCTATGCCTGTGTCAGCCTCCTCATAGGCCTGCTGTGTATTTCCAGAATGATTTCTGTGGCATTACACGCTGTTGCATGATCTTATAACCCACTGCAATAGCTTTGAGTTCTCTCTACCACAAAGTTCACTATTGCTCAGCTGCCTTTATTGTGTGTTATCATGACACCTAATGTCGTATCAGAGATCTAATGTGTCACAGTAACTACAGTGTAGGACTGTTAGTCTACAGAGAGTGGTTCTTATGTTGGTTTGAAGATGAAGGCTGACACTCAGAAACTTTGTGCTCTCATAATCAGAGATAAAGTTATAGCCTCAAATGTTTACATGTAGCTTGGGGTTTACATAGCTCTCTGTAAGCTCTGGTTTCTCTGTCAGTGGGAGGGAGGTATCTGGGAAGTAATAATGCCCAAACAGGCTTGGGATGGTAGTGGGCAACAAATTAAACATGGGTTTGCACTGTCATATGGCAGCAAAAAAGGAGCAGAGGGGTGATGGTCCTTTTCTGTGGTGTGTTCACACCTGGGATAATCTGTTCAGTTCTGGTCACTTCTTTAGCAGGGAGTGAGAGAGAAAAATTAGAGGGAAAGCGCAACAGAGAGGGGTTTGGAGGTATTGGGTTCTGAGAAAAGATTAAAAGAACTAAATGCAGTTAAGTGAGGACATAAGTCTACAAATATCTGAAGACCGTACACCGCAAGAGGGGAATGCGGTTATTTAGGGTGCTACCTGGCAGTATAACCTAAGTAATGAGATGAGATTATGAAAAGTAAGAATTTGGCTGCATATTAAGAAAGTCTTCCTGACAGGAAGACCTGTTAAATTTTGCAGGGAAGTATAGCTGCTCCTTTGCTTGGGAGTGTTAAAAGTAGAGAGGTTAAAGCACACTAGCACAGGTCCAGTATGGTACCAGTCCTGCATTGGCCCCAGGGACATGGACTGGTTGGTCCAACTGTTCACTGCTATCTTTAATTTATAAAATTTTCTGATGATTAAATGTGACAATCTGTGACATCACTTATTTTTTCAGGCATGACTTCACAGTGTATTAAAAGAGAATAGGGCTTAAAATTCTTCCTGCGGTCATTCAAGGCAAAATTTAAAATACACTAATCTCAGTCTTGAAGTCTAACGGATTAGAGGCAATCTGGGATTTTATCCAGATCTCTTTGGATTTACTGGTTTCATGAAGAACAACTGTTAATCATAGCATACAAATAAATGATGCTGTGATGTAAAGCAAGTGATAGTTTACAAGCTATTCTATCCCATCTACAAGAAACAGCTGGAGCTGGTGCAAATTTTGCAATATAATTTTTGGTGACTATAAAAAATAGTTTAAATTGCCCTTTAATTTTTAGGTGAGACAAATTTCTGTTCAGATTCCCCAGAATAACATGTAATGCTTTCACCTGGAAGAAGAGTTCAACTAATTAATTGATATACTAGTAACTGTTAACAACAGCAGCCAGCAGCGATGGAAATGGATCGTGATGTGTTAGCATGACAATAGTGCAAATCAGGGGTGAGATAAAATGAAGGGACTGACTGGTTTTTGGCAAAAGTAGATCTGAGGTGTGCATTTGAGCAAGGCAGTCCTAGGTGACTGACAAATAGACAACATAATTCTCACTAAATATATACAGGATACCAAACAGTGAGGGTTGAGTCCTCTACTGTTATGTATGTTTTCTTTTACATTCAAGATGGCCACATGTAAATACCAATATGCTCTTGTACTGAAAAAAAAAAAATCTACCAGTAGATTAAATGAACCTAGGATCACATAATCCTAGTCAATATCTCTTGCAGAAGATATCAGAGATAAAGGCAAGAGGATAACATTCAAGATAAAACACACCTCTGGTTCTGGCTGCTGAATGAATTTCATTTGTGAATAAAAAATTAGTCTGTTGTTGATAAGGTACATCCCCAGCAATGTTAATTATTGTATCGTTTTTGTTTTATTTTTCATAAACTTTTTGGCCCAAGAAGAATCTGGAGAATATATCCTATATATAGTTTTGATTAACAGAGTCTGCTTCAAAGAATCCGGTAGAACAGTTTGGCTGCTACAAATGTTAGTTTAATTTGTTTGACAGAAGAGTGCTACCGAAGCAGTCGGAGATAGTCCTATTCAGAGATTAACCACATTGATTAGAGGTGGCATTTCCGTAACAGATCATAGCCCATATAGAATCTCATGAGCATTTCCATGCCTAATTTGAACGTACGTGTGATGGTAAAGGTGCATACAATGCACATTCATTTTTGTCCATGCAGTTCTGAGATATTTTCAGTTGCAGGAGCATTGAATGCCAGGGCAGAAGTGGAGGGAGCAGCGTATATTTGGGTGGCATTCACGAGTTTATCAGCAAAGAAGGAGAGTATGCTTTGTGTGCTTTTACAAGTCTTGAATCTGACTTTCATATTTTCTCTAGACTGACATTTTAAATATATATTAGTGAGCCTATCCTTATTGGAGTTGTAACTCAGGAGAGAAAAGATCACTGTATTTTAGTCAGTAGCATCTGGAGACTCATTGGCTATGCACTGTATTGAATCCTTTATGCAAGTTTATAAAGCACTGCAGATGCTCAGCCACTTTGGTCAACTTGATGCACATTCCGGATCATCTACTTTGAGTTCCAAGTGTCTTCACATGGCATACCTTCTCCACTCAGGGAGGCAAGCAGTTTCCATTAAGACACTGAGATAATTTTAAAGGTCTTACTGAAATTTCAGTAAATATTATTACATGTGTTTCTTCGGTGCTCTAAGATTACCTCCTGTTCTTATAAATGCCTTGTTCACAGCACGGGCATTGAGATAGAAAATGTTTTTGGTCCTCTAGCTCTACATCTGAACTTCTCAGGAGGTCCCCTCAAGTAAAGAGACAGAGGCAAGATGCAATTATAGAATCAAAAATTTAGTCCTCAAATGTGGTATTTTTGCTACAGATCCAGCTAGCGTTAGAATAGAGGGAAAGCCCTGAGGGAACCAAACAAATTGATTTTAAATCCTAGATGGGCTTTTCTGAACTTGCTTTATACTTAGGTCCAGCTGTTGGAAAGATTTCAAACAGGCATTCTTCTTTGAGGGTTCATTTTTTAAAAATTGGTTTGTCTGAAAACTCAGTTGCATTTCATGAGCTATGCAGTCACATGCCTTTAGTGGCAGCCCATCAATGAATGGCTACATATTTTCTTTTAAAGGGAAGCTAAGCATGCTAATGATTGAGGATGGATCAACATGTTTCACCATCTCCAGGTGTCTCCTCATTACACAATCCATAAGCTGCAGGGCTTTGTGAATCAAATTGTTATGTAGCATGAGTTTTGTGTAATGTAGAACCTTGTAAAACCAGATGGCATTCGATCACTTAGTACTTTAGAACTTGGATGTGGAATATATTTAATCATTTTCTGGGTACTGGAGCAGAGCTGGCCTATACAAAGAATCCAAATAAAAGTATATTGAGATGGGAATACTTATGGCATAGATCTGTTGAAAACTGTTGACCCCATGACATCTAGAGTACACATGGCTATCTTCAGCTTAAGATGTACGGGATGAAGCTGGGGGAAACTGGTATTACTTTGCAAGCCCCAACCCTGAAGTAGCAGGTACACTAGAAGAAGGTGGAGTATGATCAAAGACCCATTTACTTTTTGCTCATGTTATTTATTTTGATATTAAGTTAAATTTATTTTATTCTTTCCTCTAATTTTTAAGGACAGGGTCCTCAGCCTCTCATACGAAGTGATGCAAATGGGCCTTAAACCAGCCTTAGAAGGGAGGAATGTTGGGCTGATGTAAATTTGGCATCCCGAATCTCCCATTCTCCATCTCTCAGCTCCATGCAGAATATGTATTGGGGCAGGATGTGAGGGGATAGGGGCATGATGGGAGTTGGAGGATGAAGATCCAGGACCAGACTGCAGTGCACTTTGCTGATCCCTTGCTAGCTTAGTTGTCCTAGGTTGTATAAGTTGTAATAGCCTATGGCTGATCTAAGTTGCACTAGGGGCTGGTTCAAGACCAGAGAGGCATAAACATAACCTAGAGCCATCTTCATGGCTTCTTCCTACCCGCTCCACTATGCTAACTGTGAATTGGAACTGCATCCTCTATTTTTAACATGCTACAGATGTTTCTATTGCAAATGCGTAACTGCACCATAGATGTTGGTAAGGAGGAACCTGAAGGTTTTGGCAACAATGGGGGAGGGAAGCAGAATTTTACAGCTTTTAACACTGGATGGGAATATTCCTTCCTTCCACCTTGTGAGCATAGTTGGTGGTGACTTGAAATTTTGTCATAACCAGCAGTGCAGTCCTTAACAGCAAAAAGCTGTCTGACTGCGCCTGCCCCAGCATCATCCACTATCTCTAACATCTGCAACAAGCACAGTAGTTAAATTAAGAGTTGATTATATAATTGCCAGTTGGTTTCAGAGTTAACACACCATTAAGATGAATGGGGATGGTTTACTCTACTTTCCCAAGTGTGCAAACAACTCTGCCTTAGTTCATGCATGCCAGTTCACACTGAAGTTTTCTTTGCAATTATAAGGACTAGAAATGCATTTGTGTGTGTGTGCGCATGCATGTGAGAGAGAGAGAGACTGTTTAGCCCTGATACACGCTACAAATGTATGTCAGTATAACTACATCTCTCGGGGAGTGGAAAAACCACACCCCTGAGTGAAGTAGTTATATAAACCTAACTCCTGGTGTAGACCGTGTTATGTCAACGAGAGGGCTTCTCTTGTCGGCATAGCTACAGCCTCTCGGGGAGGTGGAGTTACCTGTGCCTATGGGAGAAGATCTCCTGTTGGTGAAGGTAGCATCTTCACTAAGCGCTACAATGGCACAGCTGCACCAGTGCAACTGCAGTGCTGTAAGTGTAGACAAGCCCTTAGATTCTGCCACATGTTTCTATCATGGATAGTAGACTCTCTGCATTAAATTCTCTGGAAACACAGACTACACACAGCACTAGCTATAATAGCTGAAAGGTGAAAAGAAGCTTTATGGGTTTCTCTTGAATCCTGGGAGCAATGGCAAGTCCATTAAAGATTTATTGTACTGTAATTAGATCTACAAAAGGTGACTTAAAATGTAACAAAGAAAAGGAAAAAGCATCCGTGGTACTATTCCAGGCAATATCTTTCCTTTAAGAGATTCTATAGATGAGTTTTAAACCTATGGCAGGAAACTGAAGCACTGCATTTTTCTGATGACATAACATGTAAATAACATAGAACTAATTAAATCTGAATCCTGACCCTGAAGTGCCAAAACCCAAATGTGACTCCCTCCAGAATCCAGTGTATTTATATTTGTTTTCCAAAGAATCTCACAATCTAGTCAAGGACAATTTTTAAGCAACTAAAAATGCAGGCAGTTAAAGCTGGTAGTGCATAAGAGGGTTCACAAAGGCTGCTGTTCACCGGTTCCTTTTTGTCCTGCAGTGGTGCTCTGTGACCTTCCATTTCTCTGCAGAATAAGGGCAGCTGAAGAGGGGGAGGCAGCAACATTAGGTTAATGTAACTGTTTTATGCCTCTTCCCTGAAATTAAATGTGATCTGCCAGGAAGGGTATTGGCAAGGGAGTGGCTACTGTAAACTCTTCATTATGAAATGAAAATGGTTAGTAACAGAAGGTAGTTTTTCATCAGAGGCAACTTTAAATATATGTATAATTTCTTCAGTTCTGTCCTGAATTTATAATTTTGCTGGATGTGTTGTAGCACTTGATCTAAACACTGGTTGGGTTCCTCACAAGAACCTCTAAACAGCATCTTTAATGGAGTAGGCAGCAGCATAAGCACCAGATAAAGTGGCTCAAAAGTGCACGTGTATGTTAGATTTATAAGCGCTGTGATTAGAACCTGAAACTAATACTTTTAATTGACTATTACAAACCAGAATGTAGAAGAAGTTTAATACTTTTTTAATTAGATAAACCCATTGCAATAAACAGCATTTCTAATTATTTTTAAAGGAAGGGAAAGGGGTAAATTTATCAACTATAGTGATTTTATTTCATGGGGATTCTTTGCAACATTTCTTTATGTAACTAAATATTAATCGATATGTAAGATTCTGAGAGTTCGTTTCAAATAATTAAGACTTTTAAAATGTTTATCGTAACCATTATTTTTGTGCTTTAGAATCCTTCACAGTTCAGTTGACCCAAAGCCTTCGGAATTAAATGAGTTGAATCTGTGCCTTTGCACAAAAATTTACTAAAAACTAGTCAGGTGCCCTTTCTTTGTTTATTTTTTAGGTTTTCAGCTCTCCTGGCCTTCCTGGATCACCCGCCTGTCAAATCTCCCCACCCACCGTCCTGTCGTCATGTCTAAGTTAAAGAGTTCTGAATCTGTCAGGGTGGTGGTGCGGTGCCGGCCAATGAATGGGAAAGAGAAGGCAGCTTCATATGATAAAGTTGTTGATGTGGATGTCAAGTTAGGGCAGGTATCAGTGAAGAATCCCAGGGGAACATCTAATGAGCTGCCTAAAACCTTCACCTTTGATGCTGTCTATGACTGGAATTCCAAGCAGTTTGAACTTTATGATGAGACCTTTAGACCTCTGGTGGATTCTGTCCTGCAAGGGTTCAATGGGACTATCTTTGCCTATGGACAGACTGGGACAGGGAAAACATATACAATGGAAGGAGTGCGTGGTGATCCTGAAAAAAGAGGGGTCATCCCCAATTCATTTGACCACATCTTCACCCACATCTCTCGATCTCAAAACCAGCAGTATTTGGTTAGAGCATCTTATCTGGAAATATACCAAGAAGAAATCAGAGATTTGCTATCAAAAGATCAGTCCAAGAGGCTGGAGCTGAAAGAGAGACCAGACACTGGGGTGTATGTGAAGGACTTGTCATCTTTTGTCACAAAGAGTGTCAAGGAGATCGAGCACGTCATGAATGTGGGGAACCAAAACCGCTCCGTTGGTGCTACCAACATGAATGAGCATAGCTCCCGTTCCCATGCCATTTTTGTGATCACTATTGAGTGCAGTGAGGTGGGACTTGATGGGGAGAATCACATCCGTGTAGGAAAACTCAACCTAGTGGACCTTGCAGGCAGTGAACGCCAGGCCAAAACTGGAGCGCAGGGGGAAAGGTTGAAGGAAGCTACCAAGATTAACCTCTCTCTTTCAGCTTTGGGCAATGTTATATCTGCCCTAGTAGATGGTAAAAGCACTCACATTCCATACCGGGACTCAAAACTAACTAGGCTACTTCAGGACTCACTAGGTGGCAATGCTAAGACTGTGATGGTGGCCAATATAGGCCCTGCCTCTTACAATGTAGAAGAAACTCTTACTACCCTGCGATATGCCAACCGTGCCAAAAACATCAAGAACAAACCAAGAGTTAATGAGGATCCTAAGGATGCACTGCTACGAGAATTCCAGGAAGAAATCGCTCGGCTCAAGGCACAATTGGAAAAAAGGTCTGTTGGCAAAAGAAAGAGGAGAGAAAGGAGAAGAGATGGTGGGGAAGAGGAAGAGGAGGATGGAGAAGAGGGTGATGAAGGGGATGACAAAGATGACTACTGGAGAGAGCAGCAGGAAAAGCTGGAAATTGAGAAGAAAGCTATTGTAGAGGATCACAGCTTGGTGGCAGAAGAAAAGATGAGGCTGCTAAAGGAGAAGGAGAAGAAGATGGAGGATCTGAAGCGAGAGAAGGAAGCAGCAGAAATGCTGGGTGCCAAAATCAAGGTAGAGTGCTTGTTGGATTCCTTGAAGGGAATGTTCTCTGGGTTTAGGGAAGGATGGCAGTTCATCAAAGTGGGACGATAACCACCATGTAGAGAAAGTTTCAGAGTAATAGTGAGAGGGTGTGCCTGAGTCAGAAGTTTTAAAAATCAACTTTATGTAAACAGAGGTGGGAATTCCGTTAAAAATTGAATTTACAATTAGTGGTTCACATTTGTAATATGTTTTATAATTTAAACTGTGGTTGTAGAACCTACTTGTAGGTCCCTGGGAAGTCAGTACAAGAGATTAAATGTGATATACACACTTATTATGCTGTAACTTATTAACAAGCTTCCTTCTGTTACTGATTGTTAGAAATTTATATATATGAAAGCCTCCATGTCAACCTCTCAGACAAAATGTGGGACAGATTGGCACAATGCAGAACACAAGACAAGTTACTAGTGCATTAACCTTACAATTATGTAGGATTTCACAGAGAGAACAATTTCCATAACAGGTTTAAATTTGGATGTTGAGTGAGTGACACCCCTTATAAAGGAGAGTTCAGTGGTAACTATCTAAGGAGTTGTTAGAGTTTTTTAAAAAGGATGAGTTACATGGCTGCCTGAGAGGTTAACCTCTCAGTATGTTTTTTTTTTTTCAGGCAATGGAAAGCAAGCTCCTTGTTGGAGGGAAAAACATTGTGGATCACACAAATGAACAGCAGAAAATCTTGGAGCAGAAACGTCAGGAAATTGCAGAACAGGTAAGAGAGGGGGAAACAATTTCTTATTTTGTAGCAAAGAGCTGCTATTCTAGACCATTCAGAAAACATGAAGGTAAGAGAAACTATAAACTAGTGTTCCTGAGATTAATGATTGATCCCTAGCCCTAGTTTAGTGATTACTGGCAAAAGAGAGAGAAAAGGGCTTTATGATGTATAAAGAAGGCCTGTAAACTTTTTTCCTCATTGCTTTTTACATTAGAGACTCTGGTCCTGTCTTGGTTAGAAATTTCTGTGGTGGAGAACTGATGAAATGATGATATCTTAAGGCCCTAGAGAGTGAAAGCTGCAGCAATTAAATGAGGGGAGGGATATTTAGTCAGACTATTTACAACTTTTGGTATTTCGTGTTTTTGTTGGTGCATATTTAACTGCAATGACTAATTAAGATTTTGGAGAAGGAAGGTCCTTGCTACGGTTTCAACACTCCCACTTCTTTAACTGAGCTTATTCACAATAAATGTCCTATGAGGCACCCAACAAACTCTTCAAAGTCAAATAAACACAGGGTTGATGTTCTTGTTTTTTCTAAGGTAAAAAACAACTTGAAATTGGAATCTCACGAAGCTCATGCTCCAATACGTCTGTTAGTCTAAGGTGCCACAGGACTCTTTGCTGCTTTTACAGAGCCAGACTAACACAGCTATTCCTCTGATACTTGAATCTAAATCAGGAGTCCTGGATCCCAGGCTAAAGGGATGCCTTGGATGTGGTTTTCATGTGTGCAGGCACCGAAGGCAACAATATGACAGTGTTGATCTAGTCTTGTTTGTGGTATTCCTTAGAAACGTCGGGAGCGAGAAATCCAGCAACAGATGGAAAGTCGGGATGAGGAAACATTGGAGCTGAAAGAAACCTATAGTTCCCTACAGCAAGAGGTGGACATCAAAACCAAAAAACTCAAAAAGGTAAAAAGTAAATAATGCTAGGTCAGATGAATTAGAAACTGAATGGCACTGCATGTGAAGGTGATAGCAACATTGAATAGTCATTGCTCTGGTTCTTCTCACCTGTTCCAGCTATTTTCCAAGCTGCAAGCTGTGAAGGCAGAGATCCATGACCTCCAGGAGGAGCACATCAAGGAGCGGCAAGAACTAGAACAGACCCAGAATGAGCTTACCAGGGAGTTAAAACTAAAGTAGGTCCCATTGCTCCATATGCTGCCCTTAACTCTTACTAAAGGAATTTTATTCTTGGATGTGGATTGCAAGCCAATTGCTTACAGAACAAGAGAGAGAACTAGAAATTCCTTCTCTTTGTCTAGGGCTGTGTTGGAGAGGTGGTGGGGAGATTCAAAATAGAGATGTTAATTCTCCTGTCTGCATACGTCCTATCTTTGTTCTTGTCTGTTATCTACAGGCACCTGATTATTGAGAACTTTATTCCCCTGGAGGAAAAGAACAAAATCATGAACAGATCTTTCTTTGATGAAGAGGAAGACCAGTGGAAACTGTATCCCATAACCCGGCTGGAGTGAGTTTACCCCCTAACCTTACTTTAAGACTGGATCCCATGAAGACTTTAAGCTGGCCAGAGCAAGATTCTCCACACAGTTTTAGCCTCATCCAGCAAGAGTGCTTAAAGTCAGAATAAAGTTTTAGCCAAACTGTAACCTGAGTACAGTAAAGGTGAAGGCAGAGTTAGGAAAATTCTAACCTGTGAGGAGAGGAAGGAATTTCTACTGATAATGTCTCACTCACACTCGCACACACACACACCGTTTTTCTTCCAAAGGATTGCAAATTGCTTTGCAAACTGCATATAGCATTGTGTTCACCATTTAAAAAGTCAGCAGATTCAACATATCTACTACCATAGGTATTTCCTATTTTAAAGATAAGATATCTCAGAGGCCAGTGTATAGAAACTGTTGGCAAATTCTGACTATATATAAGAGGTTCCAAAGAGCAAATGTACATTCCTCTGTCCCTTTCACTCTACATCATCCTATGGTTTGTACTATAGGAATCCCACAGTAAGCAGAAAACAAGAAATTGGAGAGGCCAACTTGTGAAGGACTGTATCTAATACCGCTTGCTGGGTTTTTACTGTCCAGTTGGAGCACATTCCTAGGTGCCTGTAGCAATCTTCTTTTTCCAAATAGATACACTGGATTGCCTCAGTGCATTGCAGATCATAGAATATCAGGGTTGGAAGGGACCTCAGGAGATCATCTAGTCCAACCCCCTGCTCAAAGCAGGACCAATCTCCAACCAAATCATCCCAGCCAGGGCTTTGTCAAGCCTGACCTTAAAAACCTCTAAGGAAGGAGATTCTAAGGAAGGAGATATTTTGATTTATTTAAACAATGAAAAATCTTGTCAGTTTTTGACATGTGATAGATTCAGTAATCATCTCCTTTTCAGTAACCAGCAGATGATGAAAAGGCCAGTGTCAGCAGTGGGATACAAGAGGCCTTTGAGTCAGCATGCCAGGATGTCCATGATGATTCGTCCAGAGGCCCGCTATAGGGTAAGCCCAAACATGGATGCAGCCTGCATCTGTTTTCCTCTTGTTTTCAGAGAAGTATGAATTTCTGAGGATATATACATAAACTGTGTGACAGATGCAGAAGACTGTGGAGAGGAAGCCTCCCTCTTGACATACTAAAAATGTGTCTTAAACCCAGCAGTCTGGTGTTGTTCAAGAAGAGTTTATCACCTTCATGCTGCTACTAAGTTACCTTCACCTGGTGTAGATCGAAAGTGGCAAAGTAAAAGCTTATGCAGGATGATAGGAAAGTCACAAGCCAGAGAGAATGAAGTGGCCCGAGAGTGTGAGAGGGTAATGTGACCATGAGCACATAGGATATCTAAATTTCCAGTAAATCTAGGAGTTCTCGTAACAATCCTTATCAAAGCGTGGAATACGTCAGTATAGTTTGTGGAAAGTATGAGTATGTGTGGACATTGATGGTTCCGGTTCTGCTTCCACTTTCTTAGGCAGAAAACATTGTGTTACTGGAGCTAGATATGCCTAGCCGAACAACCAGAGACTACGAGGGCCCAGCCATTGCTCCTAAAGTGCAGGCTGCTCTAGAAGCAGCTCTGCAGGATGAAGATGAGATACAGGTGGATGCCTCCACTTTTGAGAGCATGTCAAATAAAAAATCAAAATCCAGGTGAGTCAAGTTGTAGAAAGTAGGTTATGTCCACCTCTGTCCATTGGACCCCAGTCAGCAATGTATGCATGCATAGGTCACTATCTGTCTGCAGGACTGGTCAGTGGGATGAAAACTAAATGAGCTCTGAGGTCGGTGGAGAGAGATGGATAAATAAGGCACAGGAGCAAGCTGAGATTGATAGAGAATTATATCCAGTCAAACTCATTCAGCTTTTGGGAGATTCGTTTTGATGTGTGACAGGCAGCTTTCTTTGTTTTTACTTCTTCAGGCCTAAAACTGGAAGGAAATCAGGGGGATCCTCTTCCTCAGGCACCTCTGGGTCTCAGCTCTATCCACAGTCCCGGGGGCTGGTTCCTAAGTGAAAACAGCAATTCCTCTCCAGGGCGTGAACAGCATTTGCCTTCTGAGAGCAAAGACAAGTGAAAACCTGCAGAGAGGACTCTCAGCCAGACTCCAAGCCCTTTCCTTTGAGGAATAGCAATGGCCTCTTTGCAGTTTAACTGACTTGTGTCAAAATGTGCCAGAGCCAGGTGTGCTGAACCTTGCAGGAAAAGATTTGCTCGCAATCTAGCAATCAGCCCCTATTGGGAACAGATTTTAGTTAGGAAATCAGAAATGCATGAGGTACGTTAAAGTGTTTTAGAAGCAATGGGAAGCATGAGGATCACCTCACAGCATCACCCTCTCTCCTTCAGTTCCAGCCTCCTTGGTGTACTGGGCTCTCTTGCTCTTGGGCAACAGGAAAGAGTTGAAAGTCATCTCAACAGAATCAATTCTCCAGAACCTCAGGATGAAAACTTAGTGAGGTTAAAAAGTGGAGGGCGTATCCAAACTTGACTAGGTGCATTTTTTTTCCTCTTTCTATTGAAAGAATGGCATCTTCATCTGGGGTTAGAGTTGGCTTGAACAACCCTGAGATGGGTAGGATTGGAGAGCTGTTTCCATGCACTTCAAGCTAGACCTCTCTGCTTTCCTTTAGAAATGTAGAACAAGAGAGGATCTTGGAAGTATATGTTGCTCCTGTAGAATGGAAGCAATAGAAACTGAAGTTCTCTGTCTGTTTACAGACATCAGTAAGAGCTCTTCTAAACTGCCCTGCTAAAGACTCAACCCCTATTGACAGGGGCCACCTTGTCAAAGAATAAATCTGCATACCAGTGCCAGCTCCATACTAGCTCTCTTCCTCTCTCTCTCCATCCCACACCTGGCATTTTAGACCAGCGTCCATACTGAATATCTAAACCCTACACCGTGTATGGCCATTTCTCAGATCTTCCACCATTTGTAGGAAATGTAGATCTAGCTTGGTGCTAGGTCTCTGCCAAGAGGCACACATGGCCAGTTCTGCCATTCCCTATGACATGGATGGAATCTGGAGCACTATGAGGCAAAGCCATATTAGACGGCACTTTTCTGATAAGTGTGCAATCTTTCCCTTGATGTTATGAGGCGCTTCAGTGCAGGAGCTGCCTTTTGTGTCTCATCGTACTCCAAGTTAAGAACATTCCCTTTTCAGTCTTAAGCTTTCCTGAATACAGTGAGGCTAGATGGGAATGAGGGCAATGTGTCATCACCAGTTTGGGGTTGCAAGGAAATCTGATATAAATCCCAGGGGTGGTACACTGAAATTGAAAGGGGAAGAACTCCTACTTTAGGTGGTGTCTTTTCAAAGTTTGCCCTATGACTAACATCACAGGCCTGCATGGTCCAGTGAGGAGAGAGGAGTTGCTGTATTGGATGGGCTGAGAAGACAGAGTAAGGTGTTCCTGTCTTGCATCTCACTGTTCAGCTTCTAAGTTTTAGTTCCCTGTATTTTGAGAGTCAGGCTATTTTTTTTTTCTTGATTGTTGTCAACTGTTGTCCTGTGATTGTTTGTTTTTACCTATTACCTCTCCCTTGCAGATGACCTCTCCCTAAACTGACCAGTGTATGAGAACTTGCCTGTTTTTAGAAATACTCTAATGTAAGGACTCTACTTTGTGTTCTTGTTAAGTATCCACTGACTGACTCTGTCCAGTCTGGAAAAACTCCATTGTATCTGACCGCCATGAGCAGAAGGAACACAACACTTCTAGCTTAAAGCTCTCCTCTGCATCTTGCTGGCATGGTGCCTTGGTGAGTCAGCTGCTTGGGTGGACTTGGATTAAGTTCTAAATCAGCTGCTTTGATTCAAGGAGTATATTTCTGGATGAGGACCAGATGAATATTTTTTAAAATTTTGATGCGGGGAGGAGAGTTTTGCCTATGGGTGAGGGAGGAGCCATCTGCTCATTTTCTGCTGTTCTAATGATGGAAGCCTGGCATAACCTTCCTTTTTGTAAACCACTGTTTCTGTACAAAAAGCCTTTTAATTCTCTCTTGTGGTATAAAACAGAGTGTCAACGGTTGTCCACCCTCCTGGTATATAATCTTGTTTACTTCATAATTGAAAAGGAGGATTGTATAGTTTTAAGTATTCAGAGAATTGAAATGAGATGAAGTGACTGTATAGCCTGAGATGGTAATATATACATGATATAGCTGTGCTTCTTCACTCACTACTATACCACCGGGTTTCTGTATGAAATTTGTAAGATTTCCCATGGGGCAGGAATCAGTACATTGGAAATCACAGCCCAAACCCAGACTGTTCTGCTTTTACTGTTAATGTGCTGGAATGGCTACGCCTCAGAAAGCCCTGTTTATAAATGTGTATACGTTAAGGTGAGAGAAAGGGAATGGGGTAGGCAAAGTATAAAATTGACTTTTAGTTACCTTTACCCACAGCTCTATTTTAAACAGTATGTCCAGTGAATAAGAGAGAATAAGCAAATCCATAGGGTATGTCTACACTGCAATTAAAAACTTGTGGCTGGCCTGGGGCAACCAACCTGGGCTTGTGGGGCTCAGGCTAAGGAGCTATTTAATTGTGGGGTAGACTTTTGGGCTCAGGCTGGAGCCTGAGCTCCAGGATCCTGCAAGGTCTCTGAGCTCAAGCTGGAGTCCAAGCCCGCACATCTCTGCCACAATTAAACAGCCTCTGAGCCTGACCCTGTGAGCCCAAGTCAGCTTTCATAGGCCAGCCACGGGTATCTAATTGCAGTGCAGACATTTTGTGGCAGTGACATTGGGGTGAAATGAATACATTTGTGTTAAATTATACAATGTTAGTGAAGTTCAGGATCGACATGTCTAACAAGTGATCCTGCCAGGCTTGTGCCTCTCTGCTGCATGTGGGTATGATCTGAACCATCTGGACTTCCTGCAAGCTAACAGCCAAAGAAGACAGGAAATCCACCAAGTTCCTGGAAGAGGCCCTGGGAGAGTGTGCACAATCAGTCTCTTCAGAGGAATGTTTAAAATCCTCCTGCTCTTCACTCTGCTCTGTATAATTGGATACGATTTTATTTTTCAAGTTACATGCAGTAAGGGTAGCTTTTCTGTTCCAGAGTCAAATCCCACATGAAACCGAACACAAAGAAATTACAGCACTTCCAATTCTTAATATAGGTCTGATCATCCTTTGTTGAAAGGTTTGCATGCTGCTTGAATCTTATAGAACATATACCTCTGTGATGACCTTTTGAACTGTAATGATGCATTATACAGACGTTTGGTTTTAATACAGAACTCTCTAGTTGCAGTCCTTCCTCACTGTGTCTAGATTCATTGCCAAGTTTCAGAGAAGCATTGATTCCTGTGAATCTGGATATTTTATCTGTCCTGTCTTTTAATTTCTGATATCTGATCATACAACCAGGCCTTAAAAGGGAAAGAAGTGATTCTTGTGGCTTGCTTTCTACAGTGTTAAACACATAGACAAATGAGAAAAACATATGTGCACAATGCAAAAACCATAATCAGATGCTCAGTTGGAACTGAACGAGAACAGTGGTGCCTGGCTGCTCTGCACCGTGCAGTGGTCATTTAGCTCCCTATGATTTAGGCACTTACTACCTTACCCCCCTCAGCCCGATTTCTCTTGTTTCTGGAATGAAGTGCCCAAGGGTACTTGTGGGCATAACTGTCTGTGAGATTTCACTCCTTGGTCTTACACTGATCTTGACCTTTTCTTTGGTGACCTGTAGACAAAGAACATCTCTAGTTCTGTCAATAGGTTTTACAACTTATATTTATTTGTATCATCTCTTTTGGCTAGGAATGTAAAAGTAATCCTAAAATAAGATGTGTAATAAAATCAATCTGATTTATTGTATCTACCAAAACTTGTCCGTTTTTCATTCTTAAATGAATTTATAAATCATTGCAATATTCACAGATCTTTAGGTGGCTGTAAAACACCAGGCCCTCGTTTTATTAGAAAGTGTCTGCAGAAGCTAGCCTTATTATAACTAAACAGTGGAATGTAAATGTCATTGTGACAGGTGACAGACAGAAGCCCCAGAGAATAACGTACTCTTGTTATTAACAGAATATGTATAGTTCAAGCCATAGCAGCACAAACATCCTCGTTCCCCTCCCCGCAAATGTGGTTCACCTCTACCTTGGAGAGACCACTTGTGGGGCTGGAAGGGTAGGTTAGTCCTTTTGTCCTTTCTGCTGAGCGACAAAAAGGGATCCAGTTAGTGGTAATTATGGTGGAGGTTTTTGTGATGTAAACATCTGGAAAATCGAGTGAGACCACTAAGCTCATTTCATATAAGTCACTGTATGGTCTCTAATGAGGTCTCTAATGAAAGTTTAGTATTTTGGTTGAGGGAAAAAAAAACACTGTCTTTCTGTTTAATGTATTAAGTTTTATAAGCTGTAATGCTACCTCATCTTTCAATGAAAGCTGGTGTTCTGTTCCTCAGATATTTTGTGACATGACATGATGAGGGACCTGTGTCCAAAATAAAAAAAAGCTCCAATGGAAAAACCCTAAGCATTCATTCTCTTCAAGCCTTTCTCACTACACACACTCAGCAGTAAGACCCAGCTCTACAAAGGTATTTAGGATCCTAATTTATATTGATATAAATAGAAGTTAGAAGTCTAAATACTTTGAGGAACTGGGCCTAAATTCTTTGGTCAAGGAAAGTAAGATTGGAAGTGCACGCAGTCTCTAATTTTTCTCATGAGAGAGAGGTAAAGAGAACCACTGTGGTCAAGGTTATAAAGTAAGATAGTTGCAAACCAGCACTTGTGTTATTTACATTGCTTGAGAGCCTTGACATCTACAGGACAGCAATTCAGCTGATTGTAGAAGATAAACAAGTGTGATCAGGAAAAGCTGTATTGGAAGCACTGATACAACCCATCACTAAAAGCAACTTAAAGCTGGCCTTGAGAGTTTGTTATAGCAGGAAGACTTTGTGGTACCAACCACTTAGTTAGAGGGCCATGTTTTTACAATTTGTAATACTTATTTTACCTTTTGAGTTTTGTTTTAATTGCAAAAATTTGAGTTTTGATTATGTATTTATAGCAACCTCCTGGATCACAGAATATAATTAGCACCCAAATAACTATATGATGTTAATCTGTTGTATTCTAGTTTTATTTTTTTTTAAATACTGTGGTATCAGTCAAATACTCAAACCGTTTCTCTTCCCTCCTGCCTCACCACTCCTGCTTCTCAAATGGCATGAGATAGAGAGAGGCTTTTTGTTATAAGATTACAGGGTACTGAATATATGACTAAATCAGTTCTTTAAAACAAAATGGTTTGCTTTCAAATTGTTCTTCTGGTACTTTTTTTTCTATTACTTTAGCTGTTGACTTTTGGCATTGGAAGTTGTGATTTTCACCACTTAGGGGGAAAAAGTCTCACTTTTTAAATGAGAATAGGAAAAACATTTTTTTTTGTTAAATGAAACAAATTTAATATACTTTGTAAGCATATTTATTCCTCAAACATAAAAAGACATACAAAATTAAAAGCTCCAGTTGTATAAGTAAACCACAGCGGCATATTTGTAGTCTGCAGTCTACTGTTAATGTCTGTCATTTTTTTTGTATCTAAGATTAGATATCAAACATACATTTCCCAACTTATTTGCTATTTTAGGGCCTAGCTTATTATGAGGTTTTGATCAAACCTATGTGAATGAAGCTCTTACTGACACTGAATTGGCTGACCAGGAGTGAGGAGCCTCAAAAAAAGGGTTGTCAAAACACTGATTTCAACTGTCCTGTCTCCAATGATTTTATCTCCACAAATTTCCAACATTTTGATGCAAAAATCTATGACCCAAACTTCTTCACAAACAGAGTAGAGATAGAAATCTGGACCTAAACTTTTATATACTAAAAGAAAGGAACTGAGGATTACATACTCAGTCACATTTCAGCCTTTTCTTCTAGTTCTGGGATAAAGGTACAACCTATTATGTTTGATAAAGGAAAGGGTTCAATAGCATCTCGGGGGTGAGGGGGTGGTTATGTTTATTTTATCTGTGCAATTCCAGTTCTTTGTTAATTAGATCAAACCAGATTCCACCGAGACTGCAACAGTGTCATTTGCCTGTACTTTGTGACGTCCCTATGAAACTACCTTCCTTTGGCTTGGTAAATATAGTGCCTCTCAGTTGAGTGTCTCATTCTGCAAAGCACTTGCTCTGTAAAGTCCTCCTCATATTCATCTTAAGATACTTGGACACAATATTCTATTATTTTCTCTTATAAGGGGGATTATTCTTTGTCACTAATGTAAGAAAACGTTATTCCTAGAATGTCTTTTTTAAACTTTGAGTGCCAAAGTCTTTCACTGTTACTCTTCACTTGCCTTGGACCAGAGTTGGAACACAAGCCTTTACTGCAGACATGCTCTGTCTTTTAAAATGCTAAGGCAACACAGGTGTAGTTATGCCACTGTAGTGCCATAGACACTTCCTACGTTGATGGAAGGGGTTTTTCTGTTGATGCAGGTAATCCACTTCCCTGATCAACAGTAGCTAGGTCAACGGAAGAATTTTTTGACTGACCTAGCCATATCTACACCAGGGGCTATGTTGTCATAGTTATGGCACTTATGGCTGTGAATTCTTCACAAGCAAGGTAGTTAGGCTTATCTGAAAATAGATCAAGGCTCAGTAACCATTCTGATAGAACAAAAAGGGTAATATTAGGATGGACTGTGCCCATTCTATTCAGGATGGAGCTGGGCTTAAAGGCCTGCAGCCTAAAGGCCTACTCTAGATTACTTCTGGCTGTGCCACTGATTAGGTGTATGGCTTCAGGCAAATCCCTTAACCCTTGTGCATGCCTCTCTCAGTCTGCTACACAGGGTTGCAAGAGGTGAGTGTGCAAGCATAGGCAAAGTGTTTGTGTGTGTGTTCGTCCATATGAGTGAATGGCTGTGTGTGGGAAGGTGTTCACGTGAGCACAAACAACCCTATATGGTGGTGGTTTAAAAACTGTGTCCCGCCTTATAAGTATAAATGGCCCTGTAGGGGGGTGTGGTTCATACAAGCATAAATGGGCCTATGTGTGTTCACATGAGCATGAACAACCTTCTCTGTGTGTGGGAGGTGTTCAGATGTGAATTACTCTGCGTGTGTTCACAGGAGCGTAAATGGCCCTGTGTGTTGGTGGTGGGGAAGGTGTACATATGAGAGTGAATGGCCCTGAGTGGGGGTGTTCACACGAGGGTGAACGGCCCTGTGTGTCCGTGGCGGGGAGGGTGTTCACATGAGCGAGAACAGCCCTGTGTGTCTGTGGTGGGGGGGTGTTCACACGAGGGAGAACAGCCGTATGTCCCTGTGTTGGAGAGGGTGTTCACATGAGGGAGAACGGCCCTCTGTGTCTGTGCTGGGGAGGGTGTTCACACGAGGGAGAACGGCCCTGTGTGTCTGTGGTGGGGAGGGTGTTCACAGGAGGGTGAACGGCCCTGTGTGTCTGTGGTGGGGAGGGTGTTCACACGAGGGAGAACGGCCCTGTGTGTCTGTGGTGGGGAGGGTGTTCACACGAGGGTGAACGGCCGTGTGTCTGCGGTGAGGAGGGTGTTCACACGAGGGAGAACGGCCCTGTGTGTCTGTGGTGGGGAGGGTGTTCACACGAGGGAGAACGGCCCTGTGTGTCTGTGGTGGGGAGGGTGTTCACACGAGGGTGAATGGCCGTGTGTGTCTGTGGTGGGGAGGGTGTTCACACGAGGGTGAATGGCCGTGTGTCTGCGGTGGGGAGGGTGTTCACACGAGGGTGAACGGCTGTGTGTGTCTGCGGTGGGGAGGGTGTTCACACGAGGGAGAACGGCCCTGTGTGTCCACGGTGGGGAGGGTGTTCACACGAGGGAGAACGGCCCTGTGTCCCTGCGGTGGGGAGGGTGTTCACACCTGGGAGAACGGCCCTCTGTGTCTGTGCTGGGGAGGGTGTTCACACGAGGGAGAACGGCCCTGTGTGTCCGCGGTGGGGAGGGTGTTCACACGAGGGAGAACAGCCCTGTGTGTCTGCGGTGGGGGGGATGTTCACACGAGGGTGAACGGCCCTGTGTGTCTGTGGTGGGGAGGGTGTTCACACGAGGGAGAACGGCCCTGTGTGTCTGTGGTGGGGAGGGTGTTCACACGAGGGTGAACGGCCGTGTGTCTGCGGTGAGGAGGGTGTTCACACGAGGGAGAACGGCCCTGTGTGTCTGTGGTGGGGAGGGTGTTCACACGAGGGAGAACGGCCCTGTGTGTCTGCGGTGGGGAGGGTGTTTGCACGAGGGTGCACGGCCGTGTGTCTGTGGTGGGGAGGGTGTTCACACGAGGGTGAACGGTCCTGTGTCTGTGGTGGGGAGGGTGTTCACACGAGGGAGAACGGCCCTGTGTGTCTGCGGTGGGGAGGGTGTTCACACGAGGGAGAATGGCCCTGTCTCTCTGTGGTGGGGAGGGTGTTCACACGAGGGTGAACGGCGTGTGTCTGTGGTGGGGAGGGTGTTCACACGAGGGTGAACGGCGTGTGTCTGTGGTGGGGAGGGTGTTCACACGAGGGTGAACGGCGTGTGTCTGTGGTGGGGAGGGTGTTCACACGAGGGTGAACGGCCGTGTGTCTGTGGTGGGGAGGGTGTTCACACGAGGGTGAACATCCGTGTGTCTGCGGTAGGGAGGGTGTTCACACGAGGGAGAACGGCCCTGTCTCTCTGTGGTGGGGAGGGTGTTCACACGAGGGTGAACGGCCCTGTCTTTCTGTGGTGGGGAGGGTGTTCACAGGAGGGTGAACGGCCATGTGTCTGTGGTGGGGAGGGTATTCACACGAGGGTGAACGGCCCTGTCTCTCTGTGTTGGGGAGGGTGTTCACACGAGGGTGAACGGCCGTGAGTCTGTGGTGGGGAGGGTGTTCACACGAGGGTGAACGGCTGTGTGTCTGCGGTGAGGAGGGAGTTCACACGAGGGAGAACGGCCCTGTCTCTCTGTGGTGGGGAGGGTGTTCACACGAGGATGAACGGCCGTGTGTCTGTGGTGGGGAGGGTGTTCACACGAGGATGAACGGCCGTGTGTCTGTGGTGGGGAGGGTGTTCACACGAGGGAGAACGGCCCTGTGTGTCTGCGGTGGGGAGGGTGTTCTCACGAGGGAGAATGGCCCTGTGTCTGTGGTGAGGAGGGTGTTCACATGAGGGTGAACGGCCCTGTCTCTCTGTGGTGGGGAGGGTGTTCACAGGAGGGTGAACGGCCGTGTGTCTGTGGTGAGGAGGGTGTTCACACGAGGGTGAACGGCCCTGTCTCTCTGTGGTGAGGAGGGTGTTCACACGAGGGTGAATGGCCGTGTGTGGTGAGGAGGGTGTTCACACGAGGGTGAACGGCCCTGTCTCTCTGTGGTGGGGAGGGTGTTCACAGGAGGGTGAACGGCCGTGTGTCTGTGGTGAGGAGGGTGTTCACACGAGGGAGAACGGCCCTGTCTCTCTGTGGTGGGGAGGGAGTTCACACGAGGGAGAACGGCCCTGTCTCTCTGTGGTGGGGAGGGTGTTCACACGAGGGTGAACGGCGTGTGTCTGTGGTGGGGAGGGTGTTCACACGAGGGTGAACATCCGTGTGTCTGCGGTAGGGAGGGTGTTCACACGAGGGAGAACGGCCCTGTCTCTCTGTGGTGGGGAGGGAGTTCACACGAGGATGAACGGCCGTGTGTCTGTGGTGGGGAGGGTGTTCACACGAGGATGAACGGCCGTGTGTCTGTGGTGGGGAGGGTGTTCACACGAGGGAGAACGGCCCTGTGTGTCTGTGGTGTGGAGGGTGTTCACACGAGGGAGAACGGCCCTGTGTCTGTGGTGAGGAGGGTGTTCACACGAGGGTGAACGGCCGTGTGTCTGTGGTGAGGAGGGTGTTCACACGAGGGTGAACGGCCGTGTGTCTGCGGTGAGGAGGGTGTTCACACGAGGGTGAACGGCCGTGTGTCTGCGGTGAGGAGGGTGTTCACACGAGGGTGAACGGCCGTGTGTCTGTGGTGAGGAGGGTGTTCACACGAGGGTGAATGGCCGTGTGTCTGTGGTGAGGAGGGTGTTCACACGAGGGTGAATGGCCGTGTCTGTGGTGAGGAGGGTGTTCACACGAGGGTGAACGGCCGTGTGTCTGCGGTGAGGAGGGTGTTCATACGAGGGTGAACGGCCGTGTGTCTGCGGTGAGGAGGGTGTTCATACGAGGGTGAACGGCCGTGTGTCTGCGGTGAGGAGGGTGTTCACACGAGGGTGAATGGCCCTGTCTCTCTGTGGTGAGGAGGGTGTTCACACGAGGGTGAACGGCCGTGTGTCTGTGGTGAGGAGGGTGTTCACACGAGGGTGAACGGCCGTGTGTCTGTGGGGAGGAGGGTGTTCACACGAGGGTGAACGGCCGTGTGTCTGTGGGGAGGAGGGTGTTCACACGAGGGTGAACGGCCGTGTGTCTGTGGGGAGGAGGGTGTTCACACGAGGGTGAACGGCCGTGTGTCTGTGGGGAGGAGGGTGTTCACACGAGGGTGAACGGCCGTGTGTCTGTGGGGAGGAGGGTGTTCACACGAGGGTGAACGGCCGTGTGTCTGTGGGGAGGAGGGTGTTCACACGAGGGTGAACGGCCGTGTGTCTGTGGGGAGGAGGGTGTTCACACGAGGGTGAACGGCCGTGTGTCTGTGGGGAGGAGGGTGTTCACACGAGGGTGAACGGCCGTGTGTCTGTGGGGAGGAGGGTGTTCACACGAGGGTGAACGGCTGTGTCTGTGGTGAGGAGGGTGTTCACACGAGGGTGAACGGCCGTGTGTCTGTGGTGAGGAGGGTGTTCACACGAGGGTGAATGGCCGTGTGTCTGTGGTGAGGAGGGTGTTCACACGAGGGTGAACGGCCGTGTCTGTGGTGAGGAGGGTGTTCACACGAGGGTGAACGGCGTGTGTCTGCGGTGAGGAGGGTGTTCACACGAGGGTGAACGGCCGTGTGTCTGTGGGGAGGAGGGTGTTCACACGAGGGTGAACGGCCGTGTGTCTGTGGTGAGGAGGGTGTTCACACGAGGGTGAACGGCCGTGTGTCTGTGGTGAGGAGGGTGTTCACACGAGGGTGAACGGCTGTGTCTGTGGTGAGGAGGGTGTTCACACGAGGGTGAATGGCCGTGTGTCTGTGGTGAGGAGGGTGTTCACACGAGGGTGAATGGCCGTGTGTCTGTGGTGAGGAGGGTGTTCACACGAGGGTGAACGGCCGTGTCTGTGGTGAGGAGTGTGTTCACACGAGGGTGAACGGCCGTGTGTCTGTGGTGAGGAGGGTGTTCACACGAGGGTTAACGGCCGTGTGTCTGTGGTGAGGAGGGTGTTCACACGAGGGTGAATGGCCATGTCTGTGGTGAGGAGTGTGTTCACACGAGGGTGAATGGCCGTGTCTGTGGTGAGGAGTGTGTTCACACGAGGGTGAACGGCCTGGCCTTTGGTACTGAGGCCTGAGCTGGCTCCGAGGAGCTGCTGGGGTCGGGGGAGGGAGCGGCTGGAGAAGGGGCCTGCGGGGCTGCCGCAGCCTCCCAGCGGCGTAGGGGACAATGGCCGCCCCAGGGCACGGAAGCCAGGCACAGCGGGGCCCTGTGAGCTAACGTGGGCAGGGCACCGCGGCTCCCGCCCAGCATGCCTCACGGCACCGGCGCCCTGCCCTTGGCGCACTGCTGCGGGAGAGCCTGCTGGGAGGTGTAGTCTCGGGGCTCGAGCGGCCCGTTCGCTTTTCGCGCCGGGCCGCGGTGGGACTACAATTCCCATCACACCCTGCGGTTTGTTTTCCTTTAAACGGAAAAGGTGCCCTCCCCGTCAGAGCCGAGCGCGGGGGTTGGATTGTCCTGCCGAGGCCACCGTTGAGGAGGTCCCTCCCCCCCACCTCGGAGCCCTTTGACCCCGTTGTTATGTCGGGCTTGAGCCGCCGCCGCCGCTGCTGCTGCTGCATTCCATAGCGCCCGGGAGCTGCCCCACCCCCCCTCGCCTCGCGCCCTCCCTGCCCGCCGGCCGCGCACCAGCCCCGCCCCCCGGCTAACGGTCCGCAGCCGCGCCGCGCGCTCCCGCCTCCGAACCCCTGCCCCGGCCCCCAACACCTCTCCCCCCCGCCCCGGAGCAGGAGGACGATGAAGGAGATGAAGCAGCGGAGGAAGAAGGAGCGCACGTGGGCTGAGGCCGCCCGCCTGGTGAGGGGGAGATCCCCCCAGGAACGGGGGCGGGGTGGCCCCGGAGTTGCAGGGCTGGGGAGGGACCCGGTCCCCATAACTAGAGGGGCCCCTCTGGGTAGGGAGAGACCCTGCGGGAAGGCTTGTGAGGAGAGAGACCCCTGTGTGCAGTGGGCAGGGGGCAGAGATCTCCTTCCCTCAGGGCCAGGTGACCATCCCCCAGCAAACCCCGCAGGGAAGATGGGGTGTCTCCCAGAGAGGGGCCCGGGTGCCGTGGGGGGCTCCCCAGTGCAGCCAGGGGAGTGGTCACTCCATGGGCTGGCGCAGTCACCGGGGGCTGGGCGCCTCACCCTGTGAGCAGAAGGGACCTGGCTCAAAGGGAGAGCTGAGAGGCACCTCCTGATATTGCTTAGCATGATCTGTCTGACTCTAGTGCCGAGGAGTCCCCACCATGGACCAGGACCCCATTGTGCTAGGTGCTCTGCAAACAAAATAAAGAGATGGTTCCTGCACCAAGGATCTTACAGAGAGGCCAACATCCCCCTCTCAGCCCCCCCAATAACCAGGGAGGGTAGCAGTCAGTGGACATTGCTTCTCCCATACAAGAAAAGAGAGAGCAACCTCCTCCCTATCTTCAATATGAGATGGGGAAGAGAGGAGGCTGCTTCTGGAGCGCAATAACACCCCCACACACATCCAACATAATCACAGGGTGACTTCCCCTGTGGAAAGGTGGAGAGTTGCAACTCCCACCATTGTAACTCTTCCTACTCCTTTTTCTGCCTCCATCCCTCAAGAGAAAGAGAGAAATTGCTAGCCTCTTTTCTCTGTATATTACTGGGAGGAAGAAAGGGAATGATTTTAGTCCTAACACATGCACACTCTGTACTGCCAGCAGGGTCTTCATTCCAAACTACAGCAGTGCTTCCAGAAACACTACCTCTACACCAGGGGTCGGCAACCTTTCCAAAGTGGTGTGCCGAATCTTCATTTATTCACCCTGATTTAAGGTTTCGCATGCCAGTAATACATTTTAACGTTTTTAGAAGGTTTCTTTCTATAAGTCTATAATATATAACTAAACTATTGTTGTATGGCAAGTAAATAAGGTTTTTAAAATGTTTAAGAAGCTTCATTTAAAATTAAAATGCAGAGCCACCCCACCCCCCCCCGACCCGGTGGCCAGGACCTGGGCAATGTGAGTGCCACTGAAAACCAGCTCGTGTGCTGCCTTTGGCACCCATGCCATAGGTTGTCTACCCCTGCTCTACACTATCATTTTGAGAGACTGTCATATTACATGGGGGAAGGGAATTGTGTCAGATATTTCTCCCTTCCAGATTTCCAGGTTTGTGGGGGCTTCTCTCAGAGAGGGTGAGAAACAGATCCTTTCACATGCTCTCACACATATTACCAAGGGGAGGGAATGGGTCTTTTAGAGAGAGATTCTCCTTTAACCATGGAAAGAGGAGGATTTTCTGTTTGAGAAAATTGTGAGCGCACACACCATTTATGGTGGTTGGATAAGGCATTTTTCTGGAGAGGCCTTCTGCAGTTTGTAAGCATTACTTTAAGACACATACTGAGAAACTACACCTCTTCTCAAATGGTATGAACAGATAGTCTGATGAGGCATTGACAAGGTATGAGGTGACTTTGTCACTGTAGAAAATGGTACTGTTTGTTAGACAGCCTTTAATTCTTCTGCTTGGGTCAGTTTTACTTACAGGTCAGCAAAGTCTGAGCAGTATGGTAACTGTTCTTAGTTTTGTCAGGTCCTACTTTTTATTCTCCTTTCCCTTAGATTTATTTAAACCTCTCTGGAAGGGATCCCAGCCTTCTGAGAAATGCCAGGTTTGGGCTCCAGAAAACATTACTGTCAGGAATTTCCTTAGTGACAACAAGCTTCTCCCTGACACCACTAGTCTTGGAAAGCTAGGCATTGTAAGGGGTATGGTGTTCAAGCATATGTGAAAATATAAATCTCCCTCCTGTCTACCAAAGGGCTTTACTTGCTTAGTGTCTTCATGGTCAACATTTTCATTTGGTCATAAGCATGTTCTTGGTAACAAATCTGGTATGTGTGTGATGAATTTTGTGGCATGTATTTTCATCAGTTTTTTTTTTTAAATTCCATTCATCAAGCGGCAGATTTCTAGAATAAATACCTGCTTTGATTATAAGAACATAACATGCATATGAGGAAGTGAGTATTCACCCACGAAAGCTCATGCTCCAAAACGTCTGTTAGTCTATAAGGTGCCACAGGATTCTTTGCTGCTTTTAAAGAACATAACGGTGGCCATACTGGGTTAGATCAAAGGTCAGTCTAGCCCAGTATCCTGTCTTCTAACAGGATGCCAGGTGCCCCACAGGGAATGAACAGAACAGGTAATCATCAAGTGATCCATCTCCTGTCACCCATTCCCAGCTTCTGGCAAACAGAGGCTAGGGACACCATTAATTATGTCCATTAATGCCATCCTATTGGAGCCCTGCTGTATTCTGTTGCCCATCACCACGTGGGACAAACCTGTCTTTTATAAAAGAACTAAGGCCAGATCTTAATCTGGAATCCAGATGTCAACTGGAAAATCTAAAATGGAAACAAACTTTTAAAAAGTCTGTACCAAATAAGAAAATATAAACCCACCAATAAACTACAGTCAAGCTAAAATTTTTAAAAGAGGAGGAAAAGACAGGGGAATATGGGCCAGTTGATCCAAATGAAGATTGAACTCTTAAACTGTTGTCTGAACAGTTGGTGCCTTTAATACCCAGCCTCTTAACTCAGTTCATAACACTCTCCATTTCAACCCTGTTGGAATGGGAGAATAATCACATTGCAAATGGCACACTCAGCTTTTTGCATACTTTATTGTGCTGATTGTTGCTGCTATCTACTTTTAATGCTGATTGGAAAAGGCTTGTTTGTGTTGTTTTTTTCTCCAGGGACCAATATTTTTTCACAGTAAACCTTTTAAAAAATAAAATCTGTGAATGCAAGTGACCAGGGGAGGCACAGTGACCCTGCCCTCTCCATATGGATAGATAGTTTTTCTTTTCAGCTCTCTTTGAGCCAAAGGCACTTGATCATTGATTTACTGGCACAAGGGCATACTTTATGTGTAGTATATTGGCATCTATATAAATAATAAATACATGCATCTTGGTGGGGTTTGTTGTGTGTTTTATGTGTCAAGGTTATGTACCAGACCATGCTGACATTTAGTGAGAGCTGGACGATTGTCTTGAGTCCATCCGGTTTGAGTTAGCATCCAATGGATTCTAATAGTTATTCTAGCTTTTTCTGAATAGGACTTGCTTGAATGCAATAGGAGATTCCCAGGCCTGACCAACAAAGAGAATATGAGAATGTTCTGACCCAGTATGGCCAATGAGTCCATTTAGCCCTTTATCCTAGCTTCTGATAGTGGCCAATGCCATATGCTTCAGAGGGTATGAACAGAACAGGGCAGTTATTGCGTGATCTATCCCCTGTTGTCCAGTCCCAGCCTTTGGCCATCAGAGTCTTAGGGACACTCAGAGCATGGGATTGCATCCATGACCATCTTGACTAATAGGCACTGATGGATCTTTCCTCCATTAATTTACCTCATTCTTTATAAGTGGGTTCCAAAGTTTTGGCTTTCACAACATCCCCTTGCAACAAATTCCACAGGTTGACTGTGTGTAGTGTGAAGAAATACTTCACTATATAACCTATTCAGATTAGAACTTCTGCCTTCTGGTAGTTTGCATTGTCCTTTGTGTGAAGATTATTATTTTTTAGCTCACTTGACTTTGACTTTCACTCTTCTCCTGCCCTTCAAGCTAAAAGTTGCTGTTAGAAAACACTAGTGCCAGGTTCATGCTCTGAAGTGCTTCAGCCCACAGCTCCTTTGTGGGTTCTAGTCTTGTAGGTGGAATACTTGAATGTAGGCACTTAGGCTGCTCTTCTGGCAGGTGACCCTGAGTGTGAGGCAAAGACTAAGGTTATATGTGCACTAGAAATACTTCAGCTGTACCACTGTAGTGTAGACACTGCTTATAGCGAAGGAAGGGGTTCTTCCATCGCTGTAGTAAATCCACCTCTCTGAGAGGAGATAGCTACATTGAAGGAAAAATTCTTTTGTTGACCTAGTCCTGTCTACACTGGGGTTTAGATCAGCTTAACTCCATCTCTTGGGGTGTGAATTTTTCACCTCCCCCTCTCCCCGAGAAATTTAGCTAGATCGACCTAACTTTCTAGTGTAGACCAGTACTAAGTCTGCTTGCATAATTTTCCTTGTTACCCAACACACTGAATTCTGTGTTAACTCACTGCTTATTAGTTGTCCAAAAAGTAAGTCTGCAGCTCATCTACTTTGGCAACTCATCAGTAGTCATTTAATGGCATGGCACCCATACTAGTTAATCCTCACTGGCATCTGGTCTACCAGTGAATCTTTTCATGGATGTCATTTGTTACCTTCCTCTTGGTTGGGGCCTCTCCCTATGTGCATTAAGTGTATGAGGTCTCTAAACCCCAGCTTCATCTCTGTTCTTTTTCTGGTTTGTCATTGGCTCAACCTCATACCAGATTATCCTCTTAGGGAGACCAAGCCTTTCCTTGCTGTTCTGGTTTGTGGGGCTTCTTTCAAGCTGATCTTACATCCATTCAAAATAGATATTTGTTTAGTACTAGGTTTTACCACACTCCTGTCAAAGTGCTTTTAATTTGACTCTGTAAGTATCTGTTACATTTTTTATTCCATTAGATGCCTTCATGGATGAGAAGGAAAAGAACTTTTTGGAGCTTCCTGTCCTGTGAAGTGAATGCTTTGCACATTCTGTTTCCAAAAATATATATATATATATTTTGAGATTTAGTGTAGTACATAGAGCCACAAGGAATATTGAACAGGTGTTCTGAGGATTATATTGCTAGTCTAGTAGCAGGGTAATTGGAGGAGTAGCATAAAGGTTCACAGTTAGGGAACTCCTTTGGGAAGGCAGGAAGTGGAAATATTACAAACAATGCATTCAGTTTCTGGGGGAAGTATTGTCTTATCCCAAGACATTCCTTCTGGCGAGTGCTCAAAGCAGCATTAATAGGTTCTTAATGGAGCCATGATGTCCTGCCATAATCAGCCAGAGGAGGCGTTGCTTCAGTGCATGCAGGGCCTTTCAGGGTAGGTGAAGGAATGAGAGAGAATCTTGTTGGATGCTTTCTCTTCCAACTCTGACTCTTTAAAAGTAGTCATACATCTGATACAGTTAGGGGCTAGGAACTGTTCTGAGCAGGGCTTTTTATTTCTGATAGTAAGCATTCATTCTCCATTGTAGGCTGTGTTTTATTTGGTTGTCATTGAGTTAAGTGTTTTCCAGATGCTTTATGGGCTGTGAAGGTTTTTCTTGATTTGGGAACATGAATGTTCCATTTCATGCTTCTCACAGTTGACTGTTGAGTGATGTGTTCTCCACGTCAGATGCCCATTTCATTTGAGTGACAAAGGGTGATAGTGTCTGATGATGGCACTGAAATATTGTACCCCAAAGAAAACTTGATCAGTGTGGGAGACTAGTGGAGCTGTACTGCCTCCAAATAAAAATTGTTTATTCCATTTAAATATAGCTTATCATACTGCTTGCAGTTCTGGCCGTCCAATCTCAAAAATATATTAGAATTGGAAAAGGTTCAGAAAAGGGCAACACAAATGTTTAGGGATATGGAACAGCTTCCATATGAAGAGAGATTAAAAAGTCTGGGACTGTCACCTTAGAGAAGAGACAACTAAGGGGGTAAGAGGGTATGACAGGTCTACAAAGTGATGAATAGTGTAGAGAAAGTGAATAAGGAAGTATTATTTGCCCCTTCACGTAACACACAGCCTAGGGTCACTCAATTAAATTAATAGGCAACAGGTTTAGAACAAACATAAGGAAGTACTTTTTTCACACAGCACACTTTCAACCTGTGGAACTCATTGCCAGGGAATTTGGGAAGGTGAAATCGAACTGGGTTCAAAAAAGATTTAGATAAATTCATGGGAGATAGGTACATCAATGACTGTTAGCCAAAAAGGCCAGGGATACAGTCCCATGCCCTGGGTGTCACTAAACCTATAACTGCCCCAAGCTGAGACTGAACGGCCAGAGATGGATCACTCAAAAATTGCCTTGTTTTCCCTCTGAAGCTTCTGACGCTGGTCACTGTTTGAAGACAGGATACTGGGCTATAGATGGACTATTGGTCTGACTCAGTATGTCCATTCTTATGTTCTTATTTCTTGGGCTTTCATTGCATTTAACCATGGGATTCACAATTCCAAACTTCCAGTCCCTTGGCAGGGTAATGCTATAGTGTTTGTGTATTATTTTCAGGTACTTAAATGTGACATGGTGGATATGGTTTGGTTTTGCTTTTCTTGAGAAGTGTAGGTAGACTTTTAATTGCAGTACAACATTGGAGTGTGTCATTCAGTTTGGGCTTTTTCTTTCCTTTTGGAGGCTGGGAAGTGGGGGTGATAGAGATGGTGACCTGCACTCTTGTCTTGCAGACAGTCCTGCTACTCTACCTTTCAGAGGGAAACTTCAGTCATTGGTCCCTGACATGATGCTGCAGTGACTCAGTTCTAGATGTTGCTGACATAAAAAGGGCATTCATTTTCTTCGCTCACGACTTGTACTAGTTGAATTGAAAGAGAGAATCTCATTGCCAACTTCTGTAAAGTACTGTCCCTGCTAAAATCAGAATTGCATGTCATTGTGGCTATTATGTTAAGGGAATTTATTAAATGATTGCCAGCAGAATATCCCAGATGGAATATCTGTTGCCTTTTCTCTAAGGTATGTTAGGCCATATAGTGAAATGTATTTTTACATTGGAGTTGCTATACTGGATCAGACTAGTGGTCCACCGTCCTCTGAAGCAACTGTCTGTTGCTTCAGAGGACGGTGCAAGAAATCCTGCAGAGTAGGCAGTTATGGGGTAACCTGCCCCTAGGGAAAGTTTCCTCTTAAATCTGAATAATTAAAGGTTGGCTTCAGTTCTGAAACACTAGGGTTTACATCTGTTCTGAAGCTTTATTTTTAATATTTACTATTATAATTCTGGTTATTCCGGTTATCCATATAAATGCCCAGTTCTTTTTTGAATCTTGCTAAGCTCTTGGCTTCAACGATATTTTGTGGCAGAGCGTTCCATAGGCTTATTCAGCATTATGTAAAGAAATATTTTATTTTGTCACTTTGAATTTGTCATCTTTCAGATTAATTAAATGTCCCTTTGTTCTTTTACTATGAGACAGATGAAGAGAAGCTCCTCATCTACCTTCTCTAGACCATTCATTATTTTATACCTTTTGTCATATCCCCTCTTACTCATCATCATTCTGAGACACAGTTTCAATCATTTATATCTTGCCATGGAAATTTTTTTTCCATGCCACTAATCATTCTTATTACCAGTCTCTGAAACCTCTCTGTTTCTTCTGTATTCTTTTTGAGATGGGATGATCAGAACTGAATACAGTATTCCAGCTAAGGGTGTACTACTGATTTATGTAATGACATTATTATTATTTGTAACTCCAACATGTTAGATGCTTTACAGATAAGTATGAAGGGAGAGTCTCTGCCCCAAAGAGCAAACAGTCTATATCTACTATGTTAACGTCTATTTCAATGGAAGCCTTAGACTGTTATACATATATTAAAGGTTGTGTGCAGTAAGGGCTTTGTCCGATGTTTACGAAAGTCAGTGGGAAAGCATCCATTAATTTTAATGGTGAGGGATCAGTGCCTAATCCCCCAGCTCTCCCCTTCTCCCCATACTTGCACAATTGCACACTTGATTAGACCTGATGAAAAAACAGGGCAAACCATTTGTAGCCCTAGCAAAAGTGCAGGGATCATGGATATGTACCGTAGTCTGCTCTTGGGTTAACTTGAATTTTGTAGCAGGTTTTCTTGTGGAGATACTAACTTTTAGCAGACATATTCTTGTCTTTGAATCCCAACCCAGGAAACAATTCAGCGAATGGGAATAGAAAATGTAGTGTGAAGCTTTGGTATTTATATCTTTTCAGGTGCTGGAAAACTACTCTGATGCTCCTATGACCCCCAAACAGATTCTGCAGGTCATAGAGGCTGAGGGACTGAAGGAAATGAGGTTAGTATTGATCTTCTTGTCTATAATAAAGTGTGTGGGGGAGGGTGAGTAAAAAGAGCAGGATTACTTAGTAGAGTTCTACCTCCTTTCTCTAATCCACCTTTCTTTTCTCTCTCTTTCTCCCTCTTTTTCTGTAGCCCAATCATTTGGGGTAGGAATATACTAGCTATTTTTCTTTATTGCTACTGGAGGATTTCTAGTGTCTTGTAAACACAGAGTGAACGTCTCTGCCTTTCAGTGGAGTTGTAGGACTTTTGTAAAATATTCAGAATGCCAACTATGAGTCTGTCTCCGATATAAATGCTTCTCCTTTGTGTGTTTCTTTTACAAATAACTACTACTGGTCTTCCAGTGTTGGGCCTGTGTTTATGTAATGAGTCAAACTCAGTCCTCTGTAGAGCTTCACCTCTAGAGCAGAGACTGCTCCTTTTTCTGGGGTCAAGTAAGAAGCTTCCCTTATATATGCAGTATGCTGCTCTTTCTACATATTCTGCCATACCACAGTATTAATGCTGCTGTATTTTTTGTGGCCCTTGCTATATATCTTACAACATATATCACGTGAAGAAGAGCCTGCGCAAGAATGTAGGAATCTACAGGGATGGGTGGAACCCCAGGTGTTGTCTTAAATTAATTTCCTGGAATTTCCATCTGCTTTTGTTGAATCTAGGAGAAAGAAGATACACAATACATTGTAGATCAGAGGAAGTAGATGTTTGCTAGCCATCATACTGCAAACTCCTTACCTTAGTTACAAGAGTTGGGTTGCAAGTTTGACTGCACACAGTAAATCAAGCTATCTTTGGCCGTTCAGCATTCATTGACTTACATATGGGATCTTAACTCTATGCTGTTATAACTATGCTCTGTTTTTCTTTTGGGTTTTATGAATCGTCTTCCACCATGTTGCCTGTGTCACTGTTGAACTGCTGTATAACTATAGAAGGTAAATGAATCCCTTTGGGACTGAAGCAATTCAGAATGTTAACGTGTTTCTCTTCTCACTATCCCTGAAATCAGGCAACAATCATGATGGTTTGAGTAGTGAACAGCTTCATAATTCACAAACAGTGGTCTAATGTGTAGGAGTTACCATTGTTCAGGGAGGGACTGTGCCAGCATGCTTTGTTCTCTTGATAGTAGAGCTGTTAGAACACCCACTCAATACTCAGGGTTCCCAACAGCTAGGTTTATAGTGGGAATGGACTTTGGTGTTGGTTTCACAGTATGGTATGTAGGGAGTGGAATAAGGATGGGCTTATAATGAAAAGCTCCATATTCCTTCTCATTTAATCAGATATTCACTCTGCACTGACCTACTTTCTTTGATCAGTCCTTTTACCTAGAGAGGTAGCTGCACTGTTTGAGGGTCTGTGAGCGCTAGGCTGTCCTGTACTAATGGCAATAACACGGTGTCTTTTCACTAGTGCAAATTTTCTTGTTGTCTTCCAAGCTTTGACTGGTAACTTATCAAAATAGGTATCTAAAATCAGGCTTCTCTGCATGTGTGAAGTTAAATCCTTCAGAGCTAAATCATTTTTCTAGAGGTTGGTGTTTCCCATCAGGTATATCTGCTTCCCTTCACTCAGTTGTTAATTTGATGCTTTGGGAAAAGATGGCTTTCTTACATTATCGTGTAACTGAAAGGGGCAAGTATTGTTCATAGACCCAGTGTTAAAATACAAACTGTCCACCAAGCATGTGATCTTGTCTAGCTAAATAGCATTGAACATTTTCAATATTTGTGTGGGGCGCTTGCAAAGAAAACCTAAGACCTGAAGGAAGTAGCATGATGATTCAAGGGACACTCTGAACTAATGCCACCCTGATTCTAGAAAACACTCAGTAGTTGGAGTGCTGTCTTCCTTAAGACGTGCAAAAAGTGATACCCAGTGGTTTATGCAAGAGCAGAGATGTTGGGTCCAGTCTCATGGCTAAATTGTAGCTCCAGTGAGTGTTTGGACGTTTCTTTTGTCTACAGTTTCAATTAGGGAAGTTAATCTTTTCCTTTCCTAAAAGTTTTCCTGTGGCTGGTAATGTACTTGCAGCGTTTTGCTCAGTGCAGAGGGAGAAATGATGTGTAATTTACAAGAGAGGGAGTTGGGATTTTTCTGTGGTGTATAAAATGACACACGGTAACTTTGGCTACCTCCAAGGCTTGCAAAGAAATGCCAAAAAGCAAACCAGCAGCAAAACAAACATAATCAAGATTAACCGAGAAGTTGTTCTAAACCCAGTTTTCGAGAAGTTGAGACTCAGTAGTTTGAGCTTTTGAGACTGAAACATTGCACTTAGACCAGTTTTCAGTTTCACTTTTAATAATAGTGAACTTTTACATTGCTTTAATAACATCCCTTGCAGGCTCCAGAGGTAATGTTTTATATGTGCATGTGTGATTATGTGGAAAATCTGATGATTTGGTGTGTCACAAAGGTTTCGTTACCGTGAGTGTGGGATGGGTGATTTACTTACAAATGACAAACCACCACTGAGTTATGTGAGCCATCCCAAGAGAGTGCCATTAAACCCTTCATGCTACACTATGCTAGATATATTCTCTTCGTGCTATGTATATTGAAAGAAAACTATTTCAGAAATGTTTGAGTTTGTAGACATTTTATTGATAGGGTTTTTTTGTAGTTCTCCACCTAGAAAGTAAGGCTTCCTTAGTACCTTGAGTCCAGCTACAAAGAATTCAGAAAGAGACAGAGAGAAAGCGAGAAAAATATCTCAAATGATAAACCTCTAAAAACGAGCTAGAATGGCTTGAACATTAGTGTAACATGCTGCTTTCCTATTATCTGAGACTTATCTCACTATGATGTGCCATTGTGGTAAGCAGCTCAGATAGGAAAGCTATAATAGTGCTCAGACTGGTTGAGATACTGTACCCTAAATCTCATCAACATCCTTCTACTAACTGCCCTTGATTTAAAATACATAAATAATAATAATAATGCTGTAGGGTTTTGTGTATTATTTAAAAATTGGCATTTAGATAATCTAAACCTCATCTCCCTTTTTCTCTCTGGTTTCAGTGGCACTTCTCCCCTGGCCTGCCTCAATGCCATGCTACATTCCAATTCAAGGGGAGGTGATGGACTCTTCTACAAATTGCCTGGACGTATCAGCCTTTTCACACTCAAGGTAAATTGTGAACTCCTGTCTTCCATGCTAGGGACGAAGAGCGAGTTCAAGTTGTTACATATTGCTGTTGTTGTTAATCCATCACTGGTGATCGCTTTATGAGTCTAGCATACTACCCTTGGTAACATCATGTAAAACAGAGTCTCTGGGATCCATAATTCTATATGCAGTGGTTCTTGTGCCTATAAGCTATATGTAATACATTTCTGCTTTTTAACTTTTATAATTCTTAAATTATGCAAGCAAGATAAACGCTCTTCTTCCAGTACATGAAATGTCAGTATTTAGTTCATGCAATCATAAAGGATAGAGCATCATCAAAATAATGAAACCTGTTTGTTTCCCTTATACAGTATATGCCCATTCATCCAAAATCCTATTACCTGAACCTCTGCATTATCCAAATCTCTTTCTTGTCCCTCATGCTGGGAGACAAGCACTTGTCAACATCCGATACTGTTGTCTTTTTATCTCTAATAAAAAGTGTCTAAATATTGTCATACAGCTTCTCAGCCCAAGAAAGAATAATTATTCTGAATATTAAAAAAAAAACAACCCTCAGTAGTTATGCATGCATAAATATGAGCAAACTGTTTTATTTTTCTCAAGTGTGTTTGAGTTACACATCTGAGAAGGGTCCACAGAGCATGTCAGTAACTCAGTTCTACTATTTGAAAAGACGGTGTGTGAGTTAACCTAATTACAATGAACTGTGCTGACTTCTGTTTTATTGGGATCTTGAATGTATTGAAGTCCCAGGGGATTAAAATATGGAGGTGAAAAAATCAAGTAAAAGCTGCAAAGTCTGCAGTGCTGCTGTCTGTGTTGGCAAAATGGTATGAGATCAGAGTAAAACCAATGGATCCTGCCAGGAAGTGGTGGGACAGTGGGCTCACAGTTAGGCAAAGACAAGGGCAGTAATGACAGCAGGAAATAAAACTGCCTGCTAGCGCAGAAACGGAAGAGCAGTTATTCGTCCCACTGCCCATATCTGTGTGCTCACACACATTGCTGCTTTGTGGAAGATTCTGGAAGAACACTGGATTTTAGTCCTTAATGTACATATGAAATGTTATATCAGTGCATGAGTTTTTCTCTCTTTGCAGGTCAAGGATTATCTCATATAGCCCTCGAGTTCTAGCTCCATAATTCTTGCACACACACATTGTGCAACGTATCATAGTTGGACTGTTAAAAGATGTGGGGGCACTTATGTGATTATGAATTCTTTAAGTTAATGCTTGAAATTTTTAATGGTTTATAGTTAGGGCTGTCAAGCAATTAAAAACATTAATCATGATTAATCGTGCAATTAAAAAGAACATAAGAATGGCCATACTGGGGCAGACCAAAGGTCCATTCAGCCCAGTATCCTGTCTACCGACAGTGACCAGTGCCAGGTGTCCCAGAGGGAGTGAACTGAACAGGTAAAGATCAAGTGATCTGTTTCCTGCCATCCATCTCCACCTTCTGACAAACAGGCTAGGGACACCATTCCTTACCCATCCTGGCTAAGAGCCATGAATGGACTTAACCTCCATGAATGTATCCAGTTCTCTTTTAAACCCTGTTATAGTCCTAGACTTCACAACCTCCTCAGGCAAGGAGTTCCGCAGGCTGACTGTGCACTGTGTGAAGAACAACTTCCTTTTATTTGTTTTAAATGTGCTGCCCATTAATTTCATTTGGTGGCCCCATGTCCTTGTATTATGGGAACAAGTAAATAACTTTTCCTTATTCACTTTCTTCACACTACACATGATTTTATATACCTCTATCATATCCCCCCTTCAGCTCCTCTTTTCCAAGCTGAAAAGTCCTAGCCTCTTTAATCTCTCCTAATCATTTTAGTTGCCCTTCTCTGAAACTTTTCTAATGCCAGTATATCTTTTTTGAGATGAGGAGACCACATCTGTGTGCAGCATTCAAGATGTGGGTGTACCATGGATTTATATAAGGGCAATAAGATATTCTCAGTCTTATTCTCTGTCCTTTTTTTTAAATGATTCTTAACATCCTGTTTGCTTTTTTGACTGCCGCCGCAGACTGCATGGATGTCTTCAGAGAATTATCCACGATGACGCCAAGATCTCTTTCCTGATTGATTGTAGCTAAATTAGCCCCCATCATATTGTATGTATAGTTGGGGTTATTTTTTCCAATGTGCATTGCTTTACATTTATCCACATTAAATTTCATTTGCCATTTTGTTGCCCAATCACTTAGTTTTGTGAGATCTTTTTGAAGTTCTTCACGGTCTGCTTTGGTCTTAACTCGCTTGAGTAGTTTAGTGTCATCTGCAAACTTTGCCACTTCACTGTTTACCCCTTTCTCCAGATCATTTATGAATAAGTTGAATAGGATTGGTCCTAGGACTGACCCTTGGGGAACACCACTAGTTACCCCTCTCCATTCCGAAAATTTACCATTTATTCCTACCCTTTGTTCCCTGTCTTTTAACCAATTCTCAATCCATGAAAGGATCTTCCCTCTTATCCCATGACAACTTAATTTATGTAAGAGCCTTTGGTGAGGGACCTTGTCAAAGGCTTTCTGGAAATCTAAATACACTATGTCAACTGGATCCCCCTTGTCCACATGTTTGTGGACCCCTTCAAAGAACTCTAATTGATTAGTAAGACATGATTTCCCTTTACAGAAACCATGTTGACTTTTGCCCAACAATGTGTGTTCTTCTATGTGTCTGACAATTTTATTCTTTACTATGGTTTCAGTAATTTGCCTGGTACTGACGTTAGACTTACTGGTCTGTAATTTCTGGGATCACCTCTGGAGCCCTTTTTAAATATTGACATTACATTAGCTATCTTCCAGTCATTGGGTACAGAATCTGATTTAAAGGACAGGTTACAAACATAGTTAATAGTTCCGCAATTTCACGTTTGAGTTCTTTCAGAACTCTTGAGTGAGTGCCATCTGGTCCCGGTGACTTGTTACTGTTAAGTTTATCAATTAATTCCAAAACCACCTCTAATGACACTTCAATCTGTGACAATTCCTCAGATTTGTCACTTACAAAGGACGGCTTGGGTTTGGGAATCTCCCTAACATCCTCAGCCATGAAAACTGAAGCAAAGAATTCATTTAGTTTCTCTGCAAGACTTTATCGTCTTTAAGTGCTCATTGTATCTCGATCGTCCAAGGGCCTTACTTAACAAACATTTTGTTATTACCTTTTGAGTTTTTGGCTAACTGTTCTTCAAACTCCTTTTTGGTCTTTCTTTCGTTCTTTCTTTCTTTCATTGTTAATTGCACTGTTAATAATAGAATACCATTTATTTAAATATGTTTGGATGTTTCTACCTTTTCAAATATATTGATTTCAATTACTACACAGAATACAAAGTGTGCAGTGCTCACTTTATATTTATTTTTTATTACAAATATTTGCATTGTAAAAAACAAAAGAAATAGTATATTTCAGTTCACCTAATACAAGTACTGTAGTGCAATCTCTTTATAATGAAAGTTGAATTTACAAATGTAGAATTATCTACAAAAAATAACTGCATTAAAAAATAAAACAATGTAAAACTTTAGAACCTACAAGTCCACTCAGTCCTACATCAGCCAATCACTCAGACAAATAAGTTTAGTTACAATTTGCAGGAGGTAATGCTACCCACTCTTGTTTACAATGTCTCTTGAAAGTGAGAACAGGCGTTCGCGTGGCACTGTTGTAGCCAGCATCGCAAAATATTTACATGCCAGGTGCGCTAAAGATTCATGCTTCACCCACCATTTCAGAAGACATGCATCCATGCTAATGATGGGTTCTGCTCGATAATGATCCATAACAGAGTGGACCAATGCATATTCATTTTCATCATCTGAGTCAGATGCCACCGGCAGAAGGTTGATTTTCTTTTTTGGTGGTTCAGGTTCTGTAGTTTCCACATCAGAGTGTTGCTCATTTAAGACTTCTCAAAGCATACTCCACACCTTGTCCCTCTCAGATTTTGGAAGGCACTTCAGAGTCTTAAACCTTGGTTCATGTGCTATATCTATCCTTAGAAATCTCACACTGGTACCTTCTTTGTATTTTGTCAAATCTGCAGTGAAAGTGTTCTTAAAACAAACGTGCTGGGTCATCATCAGAGAATGCTATAACATGAAATATATACCAGAATATGGGTAAAACAGAACAGGAGACATACAGTTCTCCCCCAAGGAGTTCAATCACAAATTTAATTAATGCATTTTTTTTTTAATGAGCATCATCGACATGGAAGCATGTCCTCTGGGATGGTGGCCAAAGCATGAAGGGGCATATGAATGTTTAACATTGGCACGTAAATACCTTGCAACACCGGCTACAAAAGTGCCATGTGAACATCTGTTCTCGCTCTCAGGTGACATTGTAAATAAGAAGCAGTCAGCAGTATCACCCGTAAATGTAAAGAAACTTGTTTTTCTTAGCAATTGGTTGAACAAGAAATAGGACTGAGTGGACTTGTAGGCGCTAAAGTTTTACATTGTTTTGTTTTTGAGTTCAGTTATGTAACAAAAAAAATCTACATTTATAAGTTACACTTTGACGATAAAGAGATTGCACTACAGTACTTGTATTAGGTGAACTGAAATATACTATTTCTTTTGTTTTTTACAGTGCAAATATTAGTAATCAAAAATAATAATATAAAATGAGCACTTTACACTTTGTATTCTGTGTTGTAATAAAAATAAATATATTTGAAAATGTAGAAAAATATCCAAAAATATTTAATACATTTCAATTGTTCTATTGTTTAACAGTGCGATTAATCACGATTAATTTTTTTTAGTTAATCGCTTGAGTTAACTGCAATTAATCAGTAGCCCTCCTTATAATTATTGTGAACATAGTCAGGCTTAGTGATTGGATTAATAAAAACATGTTCCTATGACCCAGTGTTGTAATTTGGTTATGTTATGTTCAAGAGTTTCTTCCTGAGGAAGTGTAACTGTAGCCATGATTATGTATGTTTCTGTCAGTCTAGCTCATAAAGCTTCAAAGGGAAGGACTCTAATCACGTATGTTCTGCTTGGCCCTTCTAGAAGGATGCTTTGCAGTGGTCTCGGAACCTATCTGTGGCAGAGGGAGAGGAGCTGGATGATGCAATAGATGCAGAAAGCTGTGGGTCCAATGAAGCCAGCACTGTGAGTGGTGATAACGATGGTAAGTGCCAAATAATATTAATATTAGACCAGGCTTCTCAAACTTCATTGCGCCGCGACCCCCTTCTGACAACAAAAAACACTACATGTCTTCAGGATGTGGGAGCAAAGCCTGAGTCCCGGTGTCCTGTCAGTGGCAAAGCCCAAGCCCAAGCCTGAGCCTCACCAGCCCAGGCAGGGAGCCGAAGCCCAAGGGCTTCAGCCCCAGGTGGTGGGGCTTGGGCTTCAGTCCCAGCAAGTGTAATGCCAGCCCTGGCGACCCCCATTAAAACAGGCTCTTGACCCACTTTGGGGTCCCAACCCACAGTTTAAGAACAGCTGTATTAAACTATAAGCATCTTCTTCAGGGTCTGATCATGTGCTCTTTTCTTCCAGTATCTCTTGATGAAACCTCTTCTAACGCCTCCTGTTCCACTGAATCTCAGAGTAAGAGTCTCTCCACTTCCAGAGAGAGCTGCAGATCCGCCTCACAGGTAGGGGTGAGTGTGGGGTTAATGGCAAGGGGCAAAGCCAGGATTGTTTATTCTTGAGGAGAGATCTCAGTGCCACATGAAGTCTGGGTGGTAGGGAGAGGGATTAGAGACATATCAAGGTCATCTTCCCAAGCAGGGGCAGAATTACAGAGCCACCTCATGGAGTTGGAATGAGTCTGAACAAAAGCTGCAGCAAAGGCAGATCTGTTATATAAGGGTTTGATTCTATGGTGGGGGGGGGGGGCGGGCATGTGGAGGTGGTGCAGGGTTCCCAGCTGTTAAAAATAAGTTTGATATGTGAGTACACTTGAATACTTGGCTGGTTGTTCATTTGTGGTCAGGTGGAGCTATGTGTCTGCATTCAGCTAGGAAGAGGTGCAGTTTAGAGGGTAACCTATATGTACTTTAGCACCCTAAATAGTTTGTATCTTGTTTTTCTCTGGAACACAGACAAGCAAACAAAAGAAAAAGACTGGTGTGATGTTGCCCCGAGTTGTCCTGACTCCACTGAAAGTAAATGGGGCACATATGGAGTCAGCCTCAGGTGAGCATTTGTTGCACCTTGACTATTTTCAGCAAGTTGCATGGCATGGCCCTTCAGCACTGGTTCTGTACAGCTGTCCACATTAGCTCTTCCTAGGCCAGGGCATGAGAAGTATGTTTAGTGACCACTAAATAAATCAAAGTGATTCTAATTAATTTATGCAATTTTACCTTATTGGATGAAAATTGTATTTAATATAGTGTAATCAGTCACCCAATCAGAACTATCAGTGATGGAGCAATGACCTAATTTTGTTTATCTAAAAATGAGTCTGTTGTAAGCAGATCGTTGTCATGTGCTAAAACCTCTCCCCCAGTGGAGCTTCTGCTACTCATCCATGAATCTGTGACAAATGGCTTTGCCTTTAGGTTTCACAGGAAGGCATGCTGATGGAGAGAGCAGCAGCACTTCCAGCAGCAGCAGCTCCTCTTTGGCCCTGTTGAATGCCACCATGCGCAGTAGGACAGAAATCATCAGGGATCCTCCACAGCTGCTGAGAGGTATCCGGAAGCCAGCAGCTGGTACGTGCTTCTGAATAAAGTTGTAAGAACTGGCCATAAAAACTGAAGCAAATATCAGGTGTGTCCAAGTCTGTCCCCTTCTTATGGAAGAATTCCAAGACTTTTATCCTTCTCAGTGTCTCTTCCAATGTTAAGGCTCCTCAATATCAAACAACTGTCTCCTCACCCTCAGTGAGGAGGCAGGTGCCTCCTAGATGCTATTTGCCTAATCTGAAATGTAGCATCCGGGGCCTTGGTGGTGTGTATGTGAGAGCATGCATACACAATGTGCAGTGTTAGAGATGTACTTTCCAAGTCTTTGGGAACAAATGTTTTTTATAAAAAACATCGTGATTGAAGCTTAGTTTTTATCATCAGTCATGTTGTGTGTGTTCGATTATGTGTACGTTTTTATCCATGTAATAATTCGTAAGACACTTTGGATTCAGTGAGGTGATGCATCCAGAAACAGTGCAAATCTCTCACCTCTATAAATGATCTAGCCAGGTGAACTGGAGAGTGAGTCTTTTGGAAACTCATTAGTTCCATCTTTTGACTCTATCACAAAGATACAGGAGTAGAGAAGCATTGCCTCTTTAATGCCATTGGCCCCATGAGCACAGAAGATGCAGGGTGGGGTCACTAGCCTATTATATATTAGTTCAAAAGTGATCTTACTGCAGGAACCTTGGAAAGGATGGTTTTGAAACATACAAGAGGATTGTGTTTGTATGCTGTGATTCAGATATTCAGGGAACTGATCTCTGAGGTCAGCTCATTTATGTTGTTTGAAATCAAGTTATCTAAGAAGGGCACTCTTATGTCAAAACACTAGCCATCTCCTTTTCTCTTAAATATGCTACCTAGTTATGTAGTAAAATATGAATTATTTATTTAAAGGTGTTTGATAGATCCTTCCTTTGTAGTGGAGTGCCACCACCTGTTTTCTTGTAATTTGCTCATTTACAGCAATACTTTCGTTTATGAAATGTTGTCAGAAATAATTATGATTTTATTTTTTATTTGGTTTTCTGGAAACTACAGGGCAAATGAAGCGAAACAGAGGTGAGGATATAGATTTTGAGACACCTGGTTCCATTCTTGTCAACACAAATCTCCGAGCACTGATAAACTCCAGAACCTTCAATATATTCCCCGCACACTTCCAACAGCAGCTCCTCTTCCTCCTGCCAGAAGTTGACAGACAGGTACAGGCACACAACAGTCACTCTGCGTCTCGTTGCTTGTTATGTTGTATCATCCCTGTTCCCAAAGATCTGCTGTATGTGCTTTCCAACTATTATACTTTTGTCCTCCATAGATGGGGGCAGATGGGCTGATGCGTCTCAGTGGCAGTGCTCTCAATAACGAGTTCTTCACCCATGCTGCTCAGAGCTGGAGAGAGCGACTGGCTGATGGTGGGTAGATTTGTTGTTTTGAATGATTGGGAAAAGCCTGCTGCCTACCTTATTTGGTAGAAGAAAAATAAACTGTGGAGTTTGATTCTGTACCAACTTTGGAGTCTGTTTGGCTACATTCCCCCCTTTTAAGATTTACCTTACACTTCTCTTAGGTGCCCAGAGGCCTTAAAAACAAAGTGCCAGCTAGATTTGTGTAGTCTCTCTCATACTGCCTCTATTGAGTGGATATGACTCTAGACCTGTTCAAGTGTGTGTGATCATGTTGCCCTTTAGTGGCTGCAGTGCACAGAGCTATAACCCCTAAGGTAGGAAAGGAAGAGGGAGGACAGATTAAGGCAGGGAATCTACCTCTAATGTAACTTTTCTCAGGTCCTAGCTACCATTAACTTGTTTTTTAAATGTTGTTTTGGGGGCTTTTGGTTATGGCACTTTTTATTATTACATTAACTACTCAACCTTATTGTATTAAGTTGAGCTTCAGTTATTCTAAATTGAAAGAAAAATAAACAATAAAGAAACTTGGTTCTTTTTTCTCACATTTTCTCTCAGGTAGTTAATGTATAAACTGAACGCTGACCACCTTATTGTGTGACACATACAAATTGCTTATTAATCTAGGGGTTCTCGGGCTTTTCCAGATAATGGGCTCAGGTTACAACAGAAAAAAATATTGGGTCACTTTTCCCTATCTAGTCATAAAGAAAGGGTGGGTGATTAGGACCTCCCTGGGCTGTTTGTGACTCAGTTGAGAATCCATGCTCTAATCTATGCATCTTTACTATGTTCATCTCTGTGGTATATGAGAACTTAATCATTTCTCCCTTCTTCGCTCCCTCCAATCTTCCCATCAAACCATTACAGTAAATGTCCCGTAGGAAGGGAGGATGCATATCCGTTGGTGGTAATATCCCAGTCCAACTACCTATGTACTCTATGGCAAATTGGACACCAATTTTGTAGTAAGCTCCCTGGTTTCTCTGATATGGATATAAATTGTTTGGCAGCTTCTGGTAAATTTCAAAATGGAAACTTATTGAGTTAAGTATAAACGTGAATAATACATGCACTACAGTATCCCTGCTGCTGGTTTTTATAGTTAATGTAATTAACATTGCTTGTACATTTTCAATGTCAGAATTCATCTCTAATGTGATGAGTGCGAGAATTTCACACCGCTCAGAGCTATTGTTTCAGGCTCTCTGAATTCTCAGGGAGAGAGACATCCCTGCATTGATTACTCTCATTTTACATTTTGAAGGTTTTCTGTACAACTCTGAGGGCTAGAAACATTTTTTTAAAGGAATGAAAGAATTTCTTGCACAAGTACATGGAAGGATTCTGTGGCTGAGTCTACACTGCACTTCAAGGGACTACAGGATTGTGAATAACAGTGAGCACCAAAGTGCTGCATTGTATTTCCCCCGTGTGGACAGTGAGGGCATGAACTAAATGGTTCCTAGTTCACATTAATGTTGTCCTCTTAAACAGAGCTGCATTCATGTAACTAGGGGTACGTCTACACTACGGGATAATTCCGATTTTACATAAACCGGTTTTATAAAACAGATTGTATAAAGTCGAGTGCACGCGGCCACACTAAGCACATTAATTCGGCGGTGTGCGTCCATGGTCCGAGGCTAGCGTCGATTTCCGGAGCGTTGCACTGTGGGTAGCTATTCTGTAGCTATCCCATAGTTCCCGCAGTCTCCCCCACCCCTTAGAATTCTGGGTTGAGAGCCCAGTGGCTGATGGGGCAAAAATCATTGTCGAAGGTGGTTCTGGGTAAATGTCGTCAGTCATTCCTTCCTCCAGGAAAGCAACGGCAGACAATCATTTCGCGCCCTTTTTCCCTGGATTGCCCTGGCAGACGCCATAGCACGGCAACCATGGAGCCCGTTCAGCTTTTTTTTTTACAGTCACCGTATGTGTACTGGATGCCGTGGACAGAGGCGATACTCCAGCGCGACACAGCAGCATTCATTTGCTTTTGCATGATAGCAGAGATGGTTACCAGTCGTTCTGTACCATCTGCTGCCAGTGTAATTTGACAATGAGATGACGGTTATCTGTCCTTCTGTGCTGTCTGCTGCTATCATGGATGCCCCTAACTGAGATCGGCCGGGGATCAAAAGCAAAACTGGGAATGACTCCCCGAGTCAATCCCTCCTTTATGGTTTCTAAAAATAGAGTCAGTCCTGCCTAGAATTTGGGGCAAGTGTACTAGAGAACCAGTGTATCAGAGAGCACAGCTGCTCTGTGTCAGATCCCGCAGAAATGATGAGCTACATGCCATTCACGGGGGGTGCCCCTGCAACAACCTCACTCATTGCTTCCCTCCTCCCCCAACCTTCCTGGGCTACCGTGGCAGTGTCCCCCCCCCCCCCCATTTGTGTCATGAAGTTATAAAGAATGCAGGAATAACAAACAGTGACTTGTTAGTGAGAGAAAATGAGGGGGAGGCAGCCTTCCAGTGCTATGACAGTCCAGGCAGGACATTAAGCGGTGCGGAGGAGAGGAGCCCAGCATCCCGCTGCTATGATAGTCCAGGCAGTACAGAATCTTTTCTTTACACAGGAAAGGGAGGGGGCTGATGGAGCTCAGCCCCCAGTTGCTATGATGAGGACGGTTACCAGCCATTCTGTCCCATCTACTGGGAATAACCAAGAATCATTCCTATTTTTACCCAGGCGCCCCTGAGGCCAGCCAGGGGTATTCAGCAGTTATCAAGCATGTTGTACCATCTGCCACCGGAGAGGGAAGAGGAGCAGATACTGCTCTTTACTGCCGCAGCATCGCGTCTACCAGCAGCATTCAGTAGACATAGGATGACATTAAAAAAAAGTCAATAAACGATTTTTTTTCCCTTTTCTTTCACGTGGTTGAGGAGGGGGGTACATTGACGAGCTATTCTCTGAACCACGCTGGACAATGTGTTTGAACCTACAGGCACTGGGAGCTCAGCCAAGAATGCAAATACTTTTCGGAGACTGCTGGGGACTGTGGGATAGCAGGAGTCCTCAGTACCCCCTCCCTCCCTCCATGAGCGTCCATTTGAGTCTCTGGCTTCCCGTTACGCTTGTCACGCAGCACTGTGTAGCCTGTAGATTTTTTTTTCAAACGCTTTGGCATTTCATCTTCTGTAACGGAGATCTGATAGAACAGATTTGTCTCCCCATACAGCGATCAGATCCAGTATCTCCTGTACGGTCCATGCTGGAGCTCTTTTTGGATTTGGGACAGCATTGTCACCCGTGCTGATCAGAGCTCCACGCTGGGCAAACAGGAAATGAAAATCAAAATTTCGCGGGGCTTTTCCTGTTTACCTGGCTACTGCATCCGAGTTGAGATTGCTGTCCAGAGCGGTCACAGTGGTGCACTGTGGGATACCGCCCAGAGGCCGATACCGCCCGGAGGCCAATACTGTCGAGTTGCAGCCACACTAACCCTAATCCGATATGGTAATACCGATTTTAGCGCTACTCCTCTCGTTGAGGAGGAGTACAGAAACCGATTTAAAGAGCCCTTTATATCGATATAAATGGCCTCGTAGTGTGGACGGGTACAGCGTTAAATCAGTTTAAAACTGCTAAAATTGGTTTAAACGCGTAGTGTAGACCAGGCCTAGGAAACTTTTAGTTCATGCCATCACTGTCCACAGAGGGGAGTTATGGCATAGCACATTGATGCCCACTGCTGTTCACATCCCTGTTGTCTGAATGGGGTAGTGTACACATCCTGTGACAACTTTTATGGCCCCTGAATCATCAAGTTTTCTTCTGGTTTTTAATGTTACTTAATATGGTCAGATGAGGGTCATTTCTTGCAATATAGTTAATCTCTAGGGGTGAAATCGTGGTTCCACGGAAGTCAGTGGAAATTTTGCCATTGACTTGATGCCAGAGTTTCACCATAGGGGTGGGGACACTTGCTGTCAGTTGCATAAGTGTTTGGTCACAGCTGAGTATCACTCTGGAGAGGACAGAGGGACCTGATTTTTTCCCCTTAAATAGGTGATTTGGTGCTTTGACCATTAGCAGTATTTAACGTGCCAGAATATCCCATCAGGATATCTAGAATTTCAAAGGATAGAAAATGTACTCTCTAACAAGCACAGAATGTGTACTAGGCATGCTCTGAGTGCTGTGGAACTGGTGAGTTGGCTTTGGATAGTAATGAAACTTGCATTTGCTTGTTTCTCTGCAGGTGAATTTACTCATGAGATGCAGGTTAGAATACGACAGGAAATGGAGAAAGAGAAGAGGGTGGAGCAGTGGAAAGAGAAGTTCTTTGAAGACTACTATGGACAAAAGTAAGGAATGCTGCCTTATGGGTCTTGTTTTATTCCAGTCAGGTGGATAGGGAACTTCCCTTTGGGAGCTAGCTGCTCTCTGAGAAGAAGCAGCTCCATTATTAGCAGCAGCTCTTTTTGGAATGCTAGTTATGGCGTGAATCGTTGAGATTATCACTACAACGGAATACCTAAACCTGAGTTCTTTTTGTTTCCAAAACTAGTAATATTAGAATTATAGGACAGGAAGGGACCTCGAGAGGTCATCTAGTCCAGTCCCCTGCACTCATGGCAGGACTAAGTATTATCTAGACCAGGGATCGGCAACCTTTGGCATGCGGCTCGCCAGGGTAAGCACCCTGGTGGGCCGGGCCTGTTTGTTTACCTGCCACATCCACAGGTTCGGCCAATCGTGGCTCCCACTGACTTTGATTTGCCGCTCCAGGCCAATGGGGGCAGCGGGAAGTGGCGCCCAGCACATCCCTGGTCCCGCACTGCTTCCCGCAGCCCCCCTTGGCCTGGAGCGGTGAACCTGCAGACGCGGCAGGTAAACAAACTGGCCTGGCCCACCAGAGTGCTTACCCTGGTGTGCCGTGTGCCAAAGGTTGCCGATCCCTGATCTAGACCATCCCTGACAGGTGCTTGTCTAACCTGCTCTTAAAAATCTCCAATGATGGAGATTCCACAACCTCCCTATGCAATTTATTCCAGTTCTTAACTTCCTAACTGTCAGAGTGGTTTTTCCTAATGTCCAAACTAAATCGCCTTTGCTGCAGTTTAAGCCCATTGCTTTTTGTCCTATCCTCAGAGGATAAGAACAATTTTTCTCCCTCTTCCTTGTAACAACTTGTATTTATGTACTTGTAAACTGTTATCATGTCCCCTCTCAGTCTTCTCTTTTCCAGACTAAGCAAACCCAATTTTTTCAATCTTCCCTCATACGTCATGTTTTCTAGACCTTTAATTATTTTTGTTGCTCTTTTCTGGACTTTCTCCAATTTGTCCACGTCTTTCCTGAAATGTGGCACCCAGAACTAGACACAGTACTCCAGATGAGGCCTAATCAGCACAGAGCAGAGCGGAAGAATTGCATCTCATGTCTTGTTTACAACACTCCTGCTAATACATCTGTCAAGGTTTTTCCCCCCACTTTGAACTTTAGAGTACAAATGTGGGGGGCCTGCATGGACCCCTCTAAGCTTAATTCCTAGCTTAGATCTGGTAACGTTGCCACCAGCCAGGAGTAGTGTCTGGCACACTTTCTGTTCCCCCAAAACCTTCCCTGAGGAACCCAAGACCCAAACCCCTTGGGTCTTAAAACAAGGAGAAATTAACCATCCCCCTCCTTCCCCCCACCCCCCGACTTTCCCCTCCCTGGGTTGCCTTGAGAGGCTTCACACCAATCCAAACTTCTTGGATCTTAAAACAAGGAGGAATTAACCATCCCCCCTCCTTTCCCACCACCAATCCCTGGTGAGTTCAGACTCAATTCCTTTGATTTTTCCTTGTTTTAAAATCCATCAGGTTCTTAAAAGGAAAGCTTTTAATTAAAGAAAGAAAAGGTAAAAATTATCTCTGTAAAATCAGGATGAAAAATGCTTTACAGGGTACTCAGATTCATATAGACTAGGGCCCCCTCCTCCCAGCCTTATATTCAAAGTTACAGCAAACAGAGGTAAAAATCCTTCCAGCAAAAACACATTTACAAGTTGAGGAAACAAACATAAGACTAATCCGCCTTGACTGGCTATTACTTACTATTTTGAAACATGAAAGACTGATTCAGAAAGATTGGGAAAGCCTGGGTGTACGTCTGGTTCCTCTTAGCCCCAAGAGCGAACAATGAACAACACAAAAAGCACAAACAAAGACTTCCCTCCACCAAGATTTGAAAGTATCTTGTCCGCCTATTGGTCCTCTGGTCAGGTGTCAGCCAGGTTCACTGAGCTTCTTAACCTTTTACAGGTAAAAGAGACATTAACCCTTAACTATCTGTTTATGACAACATCCCAGAATGATATTCGCTTTTTTTGCAACAGTGTTACACAGGCAACTCATATTTAGCTTGTGATCCACTATGACCCCTATATCCCTGTCTGCAGGACTCCTTTTTAGGCAGTCATTTCCCATTCTGTATGTGTGCAACTGATTGTTCCTTCCTAAGTGGAGGACTTTGCTTTTGTCCTTATTGAATTTCATCCTGTTTACTTCAGACCATTTCTCCACTTCGTCTAGATAATTTTGAATTATAATCCTATCCTCCAAAGCACTTGAAACTCCTCCCAGTTTGGTATTGTCTGCAAACTTTGTAAGTGTACTCTCTATGCCAGATTAGTTTTAGATTGTATTCTATTGTAATCTATTACAGATTTAGTTTTAGATTGTAAATCCTGATATCATTTAATCATTTTCCTTATTTCTTGTGACAGTTTACCAGCAGTAGTGAATACATAATCAATCTACCAAGAAATATCTTGAGTGAGATGAGTGTCTGCTTTGTAATCTGTAAAGCACCATGTACTGCTCTGGTAGTACGTACTGTAAATAATAAACAATTTACATCCCTCCCAGGAGATGAAATCGGACCCAACAAGCTTGTTCTGGCCTTTAAATAATTCTGTGGTTGCTTTGCAGGTTGGGATTGACTAGAGAAGAATCACAACAGCAGAATTCAGTGCAAGAAGATGCTGAGAACAGGACTGGGTTGTCTGTTCAGGGAGAAGCAGCAAAGCCACAGCATGGTCCTTCCACACGTCAGCGAGATGGACACTTCAGGAAACGCTCTCGGCCAGATCTGCGATGCAGAGCAAGGAGGAGCCTATATAAAATACGCGAGCCCGACCAGACTGAGACTCCCAAAGAGACTGCGTCTGTGGGGCCAGATTCCTCCTTCCATAAAGAGACTAAAGCTGAGGTGGATTTGGGAGGAGAAGATCTGAGAGGCTCTTCGTCTGCATCATTGAAGCCAGAGAGTTCAGAACTGCAGTTTTCTCCAGAGGCTTCCAGACTGCACAGTAAAATGGAAGATCTGTCATTTGCAGCTACATCTGTAAACAGAATTCCCAGTTTGCCTCAAGAAAACTTAGATCGGGAGTCAAAGGACCAGAAAAGGAAATGCTTTGAGGAGGCTGCCTCTACCTCCTTCCCCGAAAAGAAGCCCCGGCTTGAAGACCGTCAGTCCTTTCGTAACACAATTGAAAGTGTTCACCCAGAAAAGCCACAGCCTACCAAAGAGGAACCAAAAGTCCCACCCATCCGGGTAGGAGAGACACTTAGACCTAATTATTACATTAGGGACTTTGTGCCCTGTAGCACCAAAAGAATATGAAAATGTCATGCCCTCTTGTTCAAAGAGGGGAATGGAAGAGTCTCTCACTGATCATACTGGCTAAGCTCTAATTACTGCACTGTGTTGTCTTGTTTAGATAGCCAGAGAGTAGAATGGAAAATTATTCCATGGTCTTCTATACAAGAATGCAGAGTAGCCTCTTTTATTATACACCTCATTTCTCGTTTTGTGGGTGCAGATATGGCTATTCCTGAAATGGGATGATCTAATGCAGTCAAGATTTTCAAACGTTCTCATTGTAACCTTATAGACTCCCCACCTTCTTCCATGTGGGATGGAATCCTCCTGTCTACCGCTTATACTCCCCTGGAAGTGGAATTGCAGTTCTGCCCTTTTTGGCAGCAGGAGGCCATCCTACTCATTTCAGTGAGAATGGATGACACTTGACAGAAATCAAAACTCTGTCTTCTCCAGAGTCCAAATTCAGCTAGTGTTTAAGCCTTGTCTGGTGGCTCATGACAGATGATCTCACTATAAAGTGGATTTTAAAAGATACCACGATATGGAGCCTGAGTAGAAACCTCTTGAGGACCTCATCAAGAGGCTAAGGGCAGCAGCACTTTCACTGTGCCAAAAATCACGTCCTTTAGCAATATTAACTAAATGTATTGTATTTCAGTGAACTGATTTAAACTGTTTTGCTCTCTGAGAATATCAAGTATTAGATTAACATCTTCTCTTCTGATTCTTTTTCAGATTCAACTTTCACGTATCAAACCACCCTGGGTGGTTAAGGGTCAGCCCGCTTACCAGATATGTCCCAGGATCATCCCCAACACAGAATTCTCTGGTCGGGGCAGAACTGGTGCCAGAACACTCGCAGACATTAAAGCTCGTGCTCTGCAAGCCCGAGCCCAGCGAGAGGCCGCTACAGCTGCCATTGGAGGTGGGGGTGGGCCAGGAGGAGGAGGGAACAGCACTGATAAAGGAGGTGGTGGAGGAGAATCCAGTAGCCATACAGAGTACAGGAGATCAAAGAGAACTCATGGAAAATGTGCGTCAGATCTACAACGAACACAATTACTGCCGCCTCTCCATCTAGATGGAGAAAAGACTAACTTTGCTGAGGTAGCTGTGCAGGTAGCTAAAATAAATTTATGTCAACCTGCAAAACAAGACCCCTACATTCCTAATGGTGAGGGAGCCTTCATTCTTGAACATGCTGCAGATGTTATCTCAGGTGGAACAGAAGATGTTGCTCAACATACTGACAGTTTAGCTAACAGCCAGCTTGGTGATGTTTTGACTGGGCCATCTTTTGACACTGCAGCTTCTCTGAGGCAGGAGGAGAACTTGGAGCAGTGCCTCCATGACATAAGAACTGAAAATGCACCTCATATTGCTTCTCAGGAAGGGCAGAGTAATAAGCAAGAATGCAGAGTTCCTCCTGAGAATGGTCTGTTTTGTTCTCAAGTACAGGGGTCTGCAGTTTATCTCATAGATGATATCAGTGTTGTACCAAGAATTGAAGATGTAGGCACTCCCATAGAGCTGAATTGTAGTTCTCCTATGAAGGAAATCTCCTCCAATAATTGTAGCCTTACCCCAGAATTCTCATCAGATGGTAAAGAACGACATGAGCCAGAAGTTGAAGCTAGATTTAATGGATCAAATCCACCCAAAGGAAAATTTGTAACTGATCATGATGGTTCAAAAATAAATAATATTGGAATGGAGAACATGGGCTCAGAGTTACATGCCTTCACACACCTACAGACAGGAAAACAGCATGAAAGTGAACTACAGAATGGAGAACAGAATGAAGGGTCTTTGGTGAAACCTTTTTCACTTGGTGGTTTAACTGTTCAGAATGGAATAAGTACCTCTGAAAAACTTCCACATCTGTGGGAGAGGCCATCAGGAGCAAACACAGAAAACGTCTGTCAATGCCTGAGAGAGACACAAGGATTTAAGACAAATGGAGATGAAGAAATCCAGAGTACGCATAGCGAAACAACAGATACCGCTTCAGATTTTGAAGCTGACCTAACTGATGAAAATGTGGAGGTGGATATATGTTTCAGGCATGTCCACCTTAAGGAGGCTACAGGAAAAGGAGATGCCACCCATAAGCGAAACACTGAGAGAGATGAAGGGATTAGATCAGACTCTTCTGTGAAAACTGAGAGTCTCCCATACATGGTGGACTTACCGTCAGTAACAATGGTGAGCAACGTGTCTCAGCCTCAGAGATGGGCACCACATACAGCTCTTCCTCAAAAACCTTTTAAGAGTCAGAAAAAACCACCAGGCTCCACTCGGCCCATATCATCTATTGAAGCCAACAATCCTCTGGTGATGCAGTTACTTAAGGGGAACCTTTCTTTGGAAAAGGTTCTACCAGTATCACATGCTAAGATCAAGTTGGAAATTACAGAATCACTTCTGGACAGGCCATCAGAAAACCACTCATTACAAGTGCAGGGAAGTAGCAATTGCTGCTTTAGCCAAGAGTCTTCCCAAGGTGTGGGAATAAATACAAGTGACCTAAGCAGAAGTGATGATTTCCACTCTCCGAGTGCTTTAAGAGATCCTCAGAAAACACAGTGCAACTCTGGGACAGTACTGCCCAAAACAGAAAGCCTGGAGAACCAGCCTGATGTTCCAGACAAGCATTCCAAAGTTGGTCTTAACTTGAGCTCTCCAGACCAACTGGCAAATATGGTGAGTGACCCTCAGAAACCTAAAGAGTTGGGCCCTAGAGAAAGAACATCATCTTCCTGTAGCTTTGAAGATCAAAAAGAGTTGCCCCTAGTCCATGGTGTCCCACAGCACAATCCACTAACAAATACTATTACAAGTGAAAGCCCTGAAAAGCTAAATCCACCTGCAGCTCCTAGGTTTTTATCTCCAAATGTAACCTCTCTTGGTCCAAATCAGATCGATGGAGCCTCAATTAATAAAAATTGTGTTGGTGTCCAGGGCAAAAAGGTCTTTGGTTCTGGTTTTCCTTGCAACACTGCTGCTAGATTGCATCATCCAAGAGCATTGGAGCACATTGGAACCATGGGAACCACATCCCCCAGCAAGCAGATTCCACTAAATAAGAGCTCTGCGTCTGGAGAAGGAGCACCAACTGTCAGGGAAGACTGGCCTTCAAAGCAACATGCAAACACCCTAGGAGGAATAAAAAACGAGAATGTACTGGCCTGTGGAGGCCCAGCCAAGGGTAATGGGAAGAACAGGAAGGACGTTGCACACAACCCCATGGAACTGATGGAGCATTTGCAGAGTGTTCCCCTTGTTATGGATTTGCCATTTTTCAAGTTACCAAGGGAACCAGGAAAAGGACTCAATCAGCCCTTGGAACCTTCTTCCATCCCCTCTCAGCTCAATATCAAACAAGCATTTTATGGGAAGCTTTCTAAGCTGCAGCTTCATTCCACCAGCTTTAATTATTCACACAACACAGCTCCAGCTTTTCCCAGAAGCCTTGCTGGAAGTGTGATGCAGCTAAGCCACAAAGCGAACTTTGCTGCAAACCATAATACGTCCCTTTCTGTGCAGATGTTTGCTGATAGCAGCAGTGTTGAAGAAATATCGCTGAAATGTTCCTGCAGCCTTAAAGCCATGATTATGTGTAAAGGATGTGGGGCATTTTGTCACGACGACTGTATAGGACCCTCAAAGCTTTGTGTATTGTGCCTTGTAGTGAGATAATAAATTATGGCCATCAGAAAATTTGTATATTTAGTGTGTGTATTTTGATAACTGACCCTAAAACCTGTACACAAAATATTATTCAGTTTATAATAGAGACAATATTAGTTTTGGTGAGAGAGTTGATTTGCCTTCCCACTAAAATTCACAGTGCAAAACCTGTTCTTACTCACAGTTACACTCCCCCATCTGTGGGTTGTGCCCTACTGGAGTGATCTTCTGCTTAACACCATCATGGAAATGTTGATTTGTGCTCTGGGCACACATGCTGAGGCTACCACCTGACTGAGAGGCAGTTTGCTCTGGGAATCCATGGACCTTTTCTAAAGGAAACATTTACATCCAAAGGAACTGGAACAGAGTGCTCTCTGTTTTTAAGGGCTGAGCTCGGTTAGTCCTGGCCATGCCTTAGCAGAGCAGAATACAGTCTTCCACTCTCCGTTCCCTGTCTGTGTGGAAAAAGTACTACTGTACGATAAATGTGGACATGAAGCTTCTCTGTAGGTGGTGGCTGTGTAGTACTTTGAATGCTACAGCAGAATCAAGTAACCAGTAAAACACTCAGCAGGTGGCTGAAGAGCCATATATGGGTGATGGCGCATTGGATGGAGCCAGTTAAGGGAATGAAAGAAGCAAATGGTAGTGGCTGCCAGCTTCAATGCCTTCTGCTGGACTGAAGGAAGATGTGTAGCCTCTGGAACTGTATGCACCTGACTGAACTGTTGGACCAGGCTGCCTCTTCTGGCCAAACGTTGCTACAAACTTGTATGAAAAGCCAAGGAATTCATTAGTGTGTCCGGTAACCTGCCCATATTACAGCCCTACAATGAGAACCTTGCCATGCCAGCATCTAACCACCTGCAAGTGTCTGGCTGTGCATCTGTGTGTGATGGTCATTTTACATTCTAAACGGTGTTCCCCTCACCCCCTTCTTTTTTTTTTATATTTTAACTTTTCATTCTTGGATGTATAAAGTGAATTATTTGATTCTTGTAAGTATCCTCTATGCATCTGTTTGATCATGTATTTATATGTTGTACACAGTACTGGCCAATTCTGTAAATGGATGTAATGTACATAGAACATAAAAGGGTTTTTTTGTTTCTTTATTTTCAGGCTCTACAGCAGTATTACATTAAAGTGGTGTTGGTTATTAATCTACATCTGTAGTCAAAGCCACTGTATTCTGTGCTGCCTAAAGTGAGGCTGAACATGCAAAGGAGTCACGCTTGGTTCAGATTGCCTCCCTTTCTGCCTACATGGCACTGCTGTGGGCAGATAGACTGCAATGTGCAATCTGAAGGATGACCTGCCCAGATTTTCTGAGCTGGATGTATTTTGCTCCTTGCTCTTCTAAAAAATATTTCTATAGCAGTTGCTGGTCATTGTCATAACTGGTGAGTCTCCCAGAGCAGTGTTTATAGCTGCAGTGCAAAGGTGTGAAAGCCCTTACCTAGCCAGAATTGATGTGAGCAGAAAAATGGACCAACCCTCTTTTGAGCAATTGCCTCTCAGGACCGGGTTGCTCTAAGTGGGAAGAAGCAAACCTACAGTTTAATTTACCAGCTCTCTCCCACCCCTGTCCTACGTCCTACCTACCTCTTTCTTGACTATGCTTTTCTTTTAATTATAGACCTCCCTGTTTGAGAGCTGTAGAGAGTGTAAAATCTGTGGGCTGCAGAAAGCTTCGTCTCTGAAATGGTTTACCCCTAACCCATATGGCATCTTGATATTGTGAAATGGGAGCGGGAGAGACGGGGGTGAATTGAAATGCAGTATTAGTGAAGTGTTGAGGGGATGGTGTGAAAACCTGCCTACCAAAGATAGGGAGCAGAGCTGGGGCAGTCTGGCTCTGTATCCTTTGGGGCCACTGTAGGGTACAATTGAAGCTGGTCTGGTCTGCAGAGCTCTCCAGCAGGGCCCTGCTCTTGTATGTCCCTTGTGGTATTGGAAAAATAAACATTCTGTAAACCTGCATGTGTGGTTTCGATCCTCTTCTGAAATGGGCTTGGTGTTCTGGGCTCGAGAACTTACCAGTTGATGTTGTCCTGCCATAGCCAGGCTGAGGGAAAACACTTGTTTTTCCAAGGCAAAGTTTTTCCTTTTTGTCTTGGCAGTGTCCTCACAAGCTTTTAAACTGAGCTGATCAAAAAGGGACTGTCATTCTTGTCTGAAGGTCAGTATGCCATTTATACTAACATCACTGAAGATACTGCGTCAACTGCAAGTAATGTATATGAGCCGAGTGAAGTAAAAGTACTTACGTCACAAAACAAGTAGTTTGGGTTGTTGGACTTCTTGCCAGAGCAAAATTCACTGCTGTACAAGCCCTTCTGCGATGGCGTTGCTCCCGGATATTGGTGGTAATGCACCACACACAGTAGAATCTACCTAAGGAATTCCTTAAGTATTCCTAAGCCGGTATGTGGTCTCTGCTATTATATGGCATTTTCTTCTAATGTCTGGTTACATTGTTGGATTAATGGGATTTTAAATGCTGATTTTGAGGCAATGCAATGATTTGGTACCAGTTACAACACTTGAAACTGGCTGTAAGCTTAGATTGTCAATACGTTTGTTTCTCTTCAGTAGATCCAGCTTTCACTGTAGTGGAATTTCAACAAAGCAAATGATCTGATAACTCGTCTAATGCCACATTTGGAATAGATACATATACTACAGTACGGAAGCTAACGATGTGATTTACATTCTACAGTGCTGCTGTTACAGTAGCTCCCAGTGCTGTTGTCTTCTGGTGGCTCCTGCACCTGTCACTCCTGCCTGTGTTTGTTTAGCAGTAGTGGATTCATTCTTGAATGTAGCTTCTTTAGTTTGCTTGTTAGAAAAAAACTAAAACCATCAAGGGTAGTAGGAAAGAGGAACATAGCCGAGCTTTGCTGCTCTTGCCTAATAGAAGAATACATCATGTTCTAAGTGGGAAAGAAGGTTCATGTTTTAAATTCTAGATTAGTCTCACAGCACATTGTGTTGAGAGAGAACTGATGCTTACCTACAGATCAAACAGCAAAGCAATCCCTCCAGTAATATGAACGGAACTCTGACAGGAACCCGCTGACTTTAAATATCCTCTAAACTCTGATGCTTTGGCAATGTCGTGTTCTGAAAAGTCAAGTGGTTGCTTAGGACAAGTTTTGGTTTTTGTCTTTGCCGTCAGTTGAAGTTCTCTGACTGTAGCTGAGCAGGCCTAGAAGTATGAGTGTGCTTAGATGGGGCCACCTGTTAAAAGAAAACTTGATCTAATTGTGAAAAATACATGAACTTGCTATTTAGAAAATGGCTGAAAAATTGATAAGTCAATAGCTTGTCATTCTGACGGTGCAGTGTTTGACAGCAGCAGAGCTAGCTGTCTCTGGAGTAGCAGGGATCTGGGAGATCTCACTGTTGGTTTTAAGGTAAGCCCTAATATATTTTGTTTGAGGCTCAAATTGGTCTAATATGAAGAATATTAAATATTTTCTCCATAATGTTTTTCTAGTAATAGAATTTACTTTTCAAAAAAATTGAACACCTCCAACTTGCCTTTTGCATTCAGCTGAGCAATGCTCCGGTGTGTAATCCTGTCGTAATGGGATGACTGACTAGCTGGGAAGTAACAGCAAAATCCATCACTTCCTTGAGTCAACAGAACCATTTGCAGGTGTGGAGATACGAAACAATGACAGGTATTTTTAACTGTTCTCAAAACTCACTTGTATACATGAACAATAGGACCCTGCTAATCCCCACACCCTATAATTAGAATGGTTCTTCACTAATCAATGTAGATTTAAGAGTAGAGGTCGTCTAGTATTACTAAGGCTTCGTTATACTTTCAAAACACACAATAGAACACGTTTACTAGTGTATATATTATGAAATATTATAAATAATTACAACTAATATAGAATTATTAAATACATTTTAGGATGCCCTCTCCTTGCTATTTCTTATAGACCGCTTACTAATGTACAATATTCAGCCATTCACAATGGGTCTCCTGGTCACTCCCTTGCAAGTGTCTGTCAGCCAACTTCTTGTCTGTTGCTGGGGAAGCTCTGCCCATTCTGGAATCAAAGGTAGGGCAATGGAAATTACTGTTTTAGCATACAATCTGGCTCTTTGAAAACTGTCATACTTGTCTTTCCTAGGCCTTCTGCCTCTGTCACCAGATCACTGACGTGAATTAGTGAGGTTTAACTGTTGTGGTTTGAGATTCTTTAGTACAGCGGCACCATGTTAAGTGCAAAGTATTTATTTATTTAATATATGTAATTAACAGAGTTGGTCAGGAAACTATTTTTTATAGACAATACTGAATTTCATTAAAAAAATTTTTTTTTTCATTGGGGAAAAGCAAAAAAATTTCCATGAAAGCAGATACTTTTAGCAAAACATTTCATTTTGTCAAAAAAAAGCTTTGACAGTGCCAGTAGTGACTATTAAGGTAGCTATCTAAAATATAAGAATAGCACCAGCTGATTGTTAAGGAATAGACAGCACAGCTTGTTTTAAGGTACCTGAGTGATAAAGGTACTTTGTTTGTTTGTTTTAAAACACCTAAATTTGAAAGCTGTTCTTGGTACCAGTAACAGTCAAACTGACCTTCCATGTGTTAGGTCACAGACTGACACTGGGTTGCAAATCTGAGATCTCTAATGGGAACTCGGGAGACAGCTGGTGGCATATGTCTCAGTTGGTGGAAAAAGCCTTGCAAGCAAGAGGTAAAAGTGACCCTAGCTGTGTTTGACACTAGAGGTCTGAGTCCTGTTTGTTATACAGTGTTTATTAAGTAGATTCAGTCTTATATATGATATACAGATTCAAAAGAAAAAAAGGATTCCACATACTTATGAAATCAGTGCATTTAGCAAGTAATACCATGGAAATAACAGGTTGATTAACAGCTCATTGGTCTTTGTTAAGTGAGGGGGACAGGGAGTTGGCCTGTGCTAATCATTCCACAAACAGAACAGAATTAAGTTGCATCACATATAATAGACACACATTCTAAGAATTAAAATATTAAGCCACACTTACTGGAAAAATCCACAGTATATAACACAAATTTTTATAGAGCTTCTTGAGGAGGAAGTGCTCATCTGCTTAAAAGAGCCACATTAAGTTGCATAGGTGCCTATCTGCAAAAATATCATTTAGAAATTAATCAATTGATTAAGCAATAAAGTGTCGCCTTAGAAGTTGAATTAAGTGCCATATGCTCAGTATCTGAGTGGACCCTGTTTCCCCCCCCCCCCCCCCCCCCCGTACTAACTTTCTCAACGAGCTGCCTCCTACTCCATTTAGGAGCTCTGGTGTCCCTAGAGAGAATACTCTCCTAGCATTTTTATTTGAAATTGACATCTTAGATGATTTAATCATGAATCAGTAAAAATGTGTTCAATTGTGCTGAAGGAAAGAGGGGTTTTCCCCTTCTCCCTGGCCTCCACTAGGCTTGAGCATTGTTCTAGACTCAACTGGAACCCTAAAGTCAGCTAGTAGCGTTCACCTTCATGCCTGGGATGTCAGGGAGAAAAGGCGGTGAAACAGCACCATCATATGGTTCTATTTCTGTTTCAGGTCCTGGCTGTTTACGGTCACCTCACCCTCTCAGATCAGCTCTCAAATTTTAAGCTATAGCTATTTTTCAAATTGATCACTTAAAAGTGTGTGAGGTTGTGCAAACGCTGAAATCTCTTGCAGCACATCCCAGGTTTGTGTTTTTAAGGTGGTTGAGTATGTGTCAGTGTCTCTGTGGCTTTGCTAAGCAGATGAACTGGCTGAGGTACATCTTCCTCTTCAACAGCAGGTCTTGCAGAACACACGGGGCTGGGAGTTCTGTACATGTAAACAGTACACTTCACTGAGTCCAAAATTAGGAGCAAAAATACAAAGGTTCACATTGGTCTTAGGTAGATACAGGTGAAGAACTGAGCTGTACGGCTCTGAAACAACCAAACAAAAGTTTCTAAAGCACCACTAAATTATATAAAAATCAGACCATGGACGGATTGTAGTTGGTATTCTGGTGAAATACTATGCTACCTTGTAAAAAGTTTTTACAAAAAATTACAAATCAAAAGTATATTAACCCTCTGAGTTCAAAGCAGCATTTTGTAAATGACTGGTACTAAATCCTATGGCCACCTGTGGGAAGAAGGTGGCCCTTTGAGTGGGGAGGTACAGGTCACGTCTGCTGGGAATCCTGTGAACACTCCCCCTTGCTGAAACACTGTCATTGGGAACTGAACATTCCCTGTGTACAGGTGGTAGTGGGGATGTTTAAGATGAGAGGTTTATCTTCTCCATCACTGGTTTTCCAGACCATCTGCTAACCCAGTGCTCCTCTTTTGTCTCTCACAAAGCCTGGAAAGCCAGAGTATTTTGCTCCTGCTCATTCCTTCTGATTGAGAATCGTAAATTGAGATACCTAACCCTTTAATATCTAGTGAAAACTTACAGAGATGGCTGTGAACCAGCCTTTGAGTAGAGAAGGACCACTACTGAGCAAGGATCAGTTAGAGCACTGAGAGATTCTCTGGAGATGGCTCTAAAGAGACTGAAGATGCGGTTTACATAAGTTTCCCTGACACCAATATGTAGTGGATGGATCCCATTTGTTTCACAACTTGTCACAAGTACTACTGTCATCAGGGCTTCAGAAATCTGAGTTTGTACCATCCAGCTGCAGGTTATGAACATTAGCTGATGTTACAGAGTAGGCTGTCAAGTCTTCTTCCTATGCAATCGTAAGTCTCAACTGTATTCTACCACTGGTTTAAATACGAAGAGCTACTAAACATGAAGTTCCAGGGTAAGCTGGTTAAAACAGCTAGACGTTGCATAAATACAGTTTTAAACAAACTGTAGCTGATGTTAATCTGTTATAATAAGCCCCTGGGCAATGTCTTTGTTGGTTAATTGGCTGGCAAATTTATGGCTACATGTTCTTGATGGCCTCTTGAAAAGAGTGGAGGCAACAATTAAGTAATTTATATAGAGAATTCTGGGACAGCGATTGTCTCTGCCTCTCTTTAAGACTTTCACAAATGACTGTGGTTAACATTTTGTAAAAGGTTTGCTACTTCATGGTATTGTACACGCAAAAATAAATATTTACACAAATTCAAAGTATGGGAGGATGCCGTGGACAAATCAAGCAGGCTTGTGAAGTGCTGGGGAAAGTGTCGACCTGAAATTTGGACTTCTGCGTGGTCATTCTGTTCTCAGACACCTTGGCTCTGATACTGACCCACACTCCCTGGAAGTTGGTCAGATTTTGTCTCTTGTCCATATATGCTGAGAACCAAAATGTTAGAACGTTCCCAAAGAACCACCCTGTTGGCTCATGTTAAAATGAAGGGAATCAACTCTGATTTACAACAAAACCACCACCTTCTCCCTGCAAGGGCTGTCTGAGTGTAGAAAACAGTCAGGAATTAAATTCCTTTTCTCCAGCAGCTGGGGATAGTTCAGGCTTTGGGGAAAGTGGTCAATGCACTTGTTAATCCCTTTTGGGGCTGGCTGGGCAGTCCTGTTCTAGAGAGCCAGAAGCCTGGTCTATGTTACAGCTAAGGAAAGGGATAGGGCCTTGTTTTTTAGCCAGCATAGTTTTCCCACTAGTATGAATGGAAACTAATTTGGTAGAAAGGTTCTTGGAAAAACTATTTGAGGCTGGAGCCCAACCTGTGCTACTTGAAAGTGTAAAACCCATGTGCTAGTATGGTTATTTCCGCAGGATGGGGATGTGGGGGGGAGGGAAAGGGAAACACTGTGGACCACCCCTGCAGAGCAGAAACCTTCATCACTGAAGTGAGTTCTCAGTACATTGGTCTAAAAGGAGGTAACATCTGAGAAGGAAACCACTTGCATTTAAAATGATCAAAATTATTTTAATATTCACGTCTATCTGGTGCTGCTGCTTGTGGTCCTTGCCCTAGAAAGGAGGACAGGAGAAGAATTCTGCCAGCACTGACAAGGGAGAGGGTGAGAATTCTTCTCACCGATTCTTAGGCAGCAATTATCTGCTGCTTTTTATGGCTACAGACTATGTTGCATTGCTTGGCCCTGCTCAGCATCTTGATGCCTGAGCAAAGTCCCTGGTTTTAGCAGCACTGGTAGTAGGTATTGCACTGAGCAAAGGGAAGTGCATTGGTTTTGGTTTTTGAGAGGGTGGGAGTTGGGGAGAAACAGCAATGGTAATCAGGCCAATTTTTTCCCCCACGCTTTAGGAATTGTGAACTTTTCCCAGGACTGTTACTGGGGGGATGAGGAGGGCGCCTGGGCCCTGGGGAGAATTTTCACCCTTTCTGCTGCTGAGAGTCTCCTAATTTTCCTTTTGAGTAGGAATGAACTGCTTGTTTCACTGAAGTAGTTTACTTTTCTCCCTAAACGTCTGCGCTAGTCTTTATTATTCACGTGTGTTTCTCTAAACAGTTCTCTTGCTGCTGCCCTCAGCGCTAGTTTCACATATACTTGTGAAGACAGCCTGGGATTCCTCATTGAGGAGAGGTCAGACATCATCCATTGCCACAGTGAGCTGCTGTCCATCAGCAGTGCATGTCCTTCCTTCTCTTCTGAACAAAAAAGGGAGCCAGCTTGGGGCAGCTGTCCATCTGCTGGCTTAGTTTTGACTCCTCAGTGTTATCTACTTGTCTGCTCCCCAGTCTTAGATGCACATCATAATCATCCACATTATGGGGTGAACTGTTCAGAACCCCTGTGAGTCCTGGAAAAAGCCCACAATGAAGTGCGAGGTAGAATATGGATGGTGAATATGTGACAGTGGTTCTCAGATATTTTCTGTTTTGCTCTGCACTGAGCTAAATGAGTGTGAAAGGTCCTTCCAGTTGGAGGTCTACTGAGCTTGCTGAGTCTCTGCAGGAGATATTGGCCCTATTGCTGCTGCTATAGGACTGCTTAGCATAAAGGTCTAACAAGACACTCTTTCCTCATTGTTCAGCTTCTGCCTAAGCTTGCTGGAGGCCGAGCAGCCTAGAAGTTCTAGGACTAAATGGGAAACTTGCACCCTGTGGAAAGGGGTCTCTCCCAGGTGTAGCTGCTCAGCCATTAGTAGTGTAGTGATCCTGGAATGTGTTATTTCACAGGAATAAATTCCTCCTGATCAGACGGACACAAAACTGGCAATCTGTACAAACTCAAAAGAAACCATTTTCAGAAAAATAAATTACTAAGGGGAGAGGAGGGTCCATTTCTCAATAAATATGCAATTCTGCTCACCTAAGACCTTGAAAGGTAATTATCTGGGGATGTGATTCTAACGTTGGGGTCCACAAAGGTTATTCTAAATACATCTGCAGCCCCAAGCCTCCCTTCCACCCTAAAAAATTCCCCCACCCATCCAAGCTGTAGGTTTGCCTTCTGCTCAGCTAGGCGCACCTGTGTTGAGAGAGTCAAAAATGTGTCCTTGTGCCCCAAGTCCCAGGTGCTCGGAGTGTGAAAGAAAACAGTTCTGGATTCCACCTTTTAAAAACTAAATGTACCAGCTACTGGGTGGGAGGACGATGGTTAGTCCTGAGCAGGATACCAGTGGGAGCCTATTTCCAAAGGGTGTAAATTGTCTTCTGCCACAGGAGCTACACAGACATCAGGAGTCAGTTCTGCTGTAAAATGAGGTTTTCCAGTTCATCTGCAGACCGAAGAAGAAAAGCCGCTGACTCTCGGTAGCCGGCAATCAATTGCCGCACTGCACTGATCTCTGTGGGGCTGAGCTGAGCAGTTGGCATCCCCCTGCTGGTGCTGTTAGAAGGGGCTGTACTTGAGGCCCCACCTTTCATGCTGAGATCAGTAGGACCTGCAAGTGAAAAGTAAGAGGGAGGTTCAGGAAAAGACACTGGCACAGTTGCTGCCCCAAAGTGGCACATCAAATTCACAGGAGAAAATTCCAACAGCACCTGCTGTTTTGATTCACAGCCCCTTGTACAACACTCTGCATCTTACATTATGTATGTAGTTTTAAGCCCTACAGAACAGACTGTCAAGCTGTAGGCACACTGCTGCTCTGTCACAGAGACACTGCCATGGTTCTGTTCTCCTTAACAAAGTGTGTGTATCTATGTATTTTGTAAACATACTATATCAAGTCAGACTAACCCTCTGCTCTGCTAGGAGTTAGATCAGCCACAAGTCAGACACATCTGTTTTAACACTGTAATAAAACAGGCAAGTAGGGAGAGGTTTTGCACCTATAGTACAAAAATATATTCATTGCAGTTTGTCAAGGGCTAGAATCGCAATGAAACACTTGGGAGCTTGGCTTAATTAGCACAAAATTTAAAGGGTCAGTCAACTGAGAGCAAATATTGTACCGACAGTTGTTTCAACTGATTCCTCAGAGTACTGAAACCTAAGGATTAGAGGAAACAATGTTCTTGTTTTCTGGTTCTTCTCTGCATTTGATAGCATGTTGCATGGAGTGGTGTGATGGTCAGTTGTGTAATTTTCATGCTCCTGGCATAGGTTCTGGAACTAGGAGCGCTGGGGGTGCTGCCACACCCCCATCTTGAAGTAGTTTCCATCAAATACAGGGTTTAGTTTGGTTCAATGGCTCTCAGCACCCCCACTATACACATTGTTCCAGCACCCCTGGTTCTAGCAGGGGCTCCCAAGCATACTCTGCAAGGGGTGTTTCCCAGTGACAAAAATGGAAGGAGAGGTAGCCTCGAGCATGTTTGGGGCTGCTGCGCTTTGGCCCATCCAAAAACCTCTTCAACACGTAATGTGAAGCACAGTGGGGAAGGGCGGTGGATATTAGAGCGCTGATACTGGGAGGGAGGGAGGAGGCTGGATGTAATGAGAGAAGGAAATGGAAGAACCGGAGCTAACTTTGTGATTGTGAGTCTGAGTGATGGGGAGGGATGGAGCTGTCAGTGATGGAGGAGGAGGGTTAGGACAAGTTGGGCTTTTCGCTGTGTTCAGACTGAGGAAGTGTTGGGACATGCAGGAAGAGAGAGCAGAGATGGGGAGGCTGTGAGGCTAGGCGGGGGCAGATTGAGAGCCATCAGCACAATGGCAATAAGGGACACCGGGAGCAGGTGAGGTCACCCAGAAGGTAAGTGGCAGGGAGAAGGGAGAGTAAGTGAGGGTAACGAGGAGGAAAGGGTCCGCAAAGAGGCAACACTAAAGCAGCAATCAGCGAAGCAGGAGTAGAACAAGCAGTGGACAGTTGGGAGCTCAAAGGAGCAGAGGCTTGCGGAGAAGTGGACAGTCAAAGACAGCAGAGGTCATGGAGGAATCTGGAAAGATGACCATTAGCACTGAGGAGGGGAGTGGGGTTAGCGACTTGAGGGGAATTTTAGTGGAGAGGGAAAGGCAACAGGCACCTGAGAAGGGAGCTGCACTGGGAGCAGAAAGCCTGCCCAAGAAGAGGAAGGAACTGGGGTAACAGGGAAGTGGGTACGCTGGGGAAAACGGCTTGCTTCTGTGCAGAGTGATTGATAAGAGATGGAGCTGCAGCACAAACTCCAGGGACTCGGGGGCGGGGGAACAGAATTGTGCAGACTTCATTCAAATGGGTGAAAAAGGGACATGGATGGTGATGAGGGAAGGAATTATGAGAGGATCTGGCAGGAGCTCTCTTGGCTTTAAAGGAATTGGCAAGAGCCTGGGCAGAGGAGGGTTTGGAATGTGGAAAGAAGCAGGATTTCAGCTTTGTGCTTCCTGTGCATGCCTGAAATAGGCCTGGTTGATCAATTTTGGGGTGAGGTGTAATGAGAACAGCTGTGTGGCTGGGTAGCGCCTCAAGGAAAACTGCACAGTGGAAACTGCCACCTGTAGAGGAAGGCAGTGGAAGCTAAGGAATCTTGCTTCTCCTCCTACACTGGGAGCCCAGGAGTGCGTGTGGTAGTCTAGAAAGAAAGTGTAACATCCTCTACTCTAGCTGCAAGGATTAGGGCTCAGCAGCTGGAGACTAGGGTGGGATCTTTACTCCGGGTTAAGAAGCATTAGGAAGGGATGATAACAGTTAATCCCAGACAGGCATCTTTCAGGACTCCAGAAATCACATCCTTTCAAGTCCTTACTCCAGGCAGATAGGGAGGGGCAGGGGGCAAGGCCCCAGGAAAGGCACTGGGCGAGGGGCCCAATGGCAAAGATTGCTGAGGGAAATGTCTCAGGGAGGAAAGAAGTCTTGTGCTATCGGTGGCGTGCTAATGGAGGTGGGCAGGGTCAGTCGCATATACAGTTCTCAAGGGGTTCTTAGAAGAACCCAGATAGATCCAGAAGTAAAAGCTCTGTTCCTCTCTGCACACCACTCCTGGCCAGGCTCTCCAATCAGGGTTTCCACGCATGCACCCGGGGGTGAGGCTATGGAAGCAGGTCCTGTGATTGCCTGACAGGTCTGGCTAGAGGGCTCCAGCCACTACTGCTCAGGAGTGGCACAAGAACAGTCCCAAGCGGCTATTGCTGAGATGTGTGAGACCTGACACAAGATCACCTGATTCCATGCTTTACAGAGGCTTCTGGTCAGGGCGTGTCTATGCCAGGGAGGGCTGGCCCTCGGTTTGGTCCTGTGGTCAGGTGCTGCCCCAGCCTGGACTAGTCATTTTGTTTACCAGATCATTCACTGTCACATTATTCAGTCTGATCAGGCTTGTTCTCTCCCTCTCCCCACACCTTGCAACGCAGACCTGCTCCACTGTCCCCCAGACCTCCCATCCAGCGCTCCCTTTCACTGCTGTTCTCTTTGCCTGGCCTCCTCCATGCTGACACTCCTGCCAGCAAGAGGATTATTATATATTATCTTGTAGATTGTGGCAGCGCCCACAGCATGCTCAGTGCTTTCCTAACTCACAGGCAGACACGACCCCCGGCCCAAAGAGCCTCCTATAAAAAGGCACATGAAGGGTTGGGGCAGGGTTGTCTCACACCAGCAAGGCAATCAGGGTGGTGACAGGTGCCCGCCTTGGTTAATTATTAATAGGTGGTACCTGTGGGCTTTTTTTTAAGTTAAACTAAATTCCCTTCCCCCACAGTTCAGCCCTTGTCTTTCTCCTGTTCTGCCGTCCAACCTTAGTCAGCTAGTTTGCTGTGGGAGTAGGGAGTTCTCAGGAGCGGTTTAGTGGTGGGGAGGGGGTGGCTCTGCATGCCAGAGGAAGGAGGCTGGGGCGAGCCACTCGCACTGTCAGTGCTTGGAAAGCAGGAGCAGCCTCAGCCTCCCCTCAATCAGCGCTTTCTAGCTGCAGAGCAGGAAGAGCAGTTAGGAACCACAAGCCCCCTGCTTGTATTCTACAGCACACTCATCTCAAGCATTCTTCAAACCCCATCTGAATGGAGATAAAGGGATAGAGGAGACCCAATTCTGTGTCACTCCCAAGTGCTGTGCCTCCTCCCTTCTTACCGTTACTGTGGTTCCCTGTTTGCAGTGAAGTGGGTGGCTGCAGGCTGCCTCCAAGGGTCCCATAGCCACGGTAACTGTAGTTCAAACTTCCGTTGACGTAGACCGGATCCTGGGAGTAAGATGAAGCTGGCAGTGAATAGGAAGAGTGCGTGATGGCTGTGGAATCTCTGGAGTGCTGCTTATCCAAGGCGATCGGCTCATCCTACAGCAAGGAACACAAACCGATTTATTCCAGTGAGGAGTCTTTCCTGCTCTTCACTTCCAGTGGAAGGGCTGCACCAAGCAGTCAGCTTTTCTACACTCTGATTGCCTGGAATGACCTGTAGGGCCAGCCCACACCAGTATCCTGGCATCCCAGCCAATCAGAGCACAGAAAGAGCAAGGATGGCTTCAAACCTAGTTACATATACGCGAAGCTCCCAGGTTCCACAGCTTTCCCAGAAAATTGTGAGGAAGGTGTTTAAATATACACAGCCAAAGCATCCCTGACCCTTTCCCCTGGGCAGAGCAGGCATGCAGAGCTGCTACTCTCTGCTTGTGTTAGGAATGAACTGCTGCTCACACATCCTCGTCAGTTAAAGGAAGGATACCTCACCCACCTCCTGCACAACAGTGCCTCCAGAAAGGAAATATCCCTCTGCTGCTGCTTTCCTTGTCCCTGTCCTCATCTCTCTCTCCAGTGTGGGCTCTCTGAGCCTCCCCTGCACATACTCACTACCATATCAATTGTTTCTTCCTGTTCTCCAGACTGTCTACCCCCGTGACATCTTCCTCTACCACATGCATGCATGTCGTGGGCTTTCCCTTTCTAGGCAAACCTAAGCAGACCAAACTTGCACGGCTTGAAGCAGGTATTGTGCTCACCCTCAGTGAACAATATCTCTGACCTGGTCTGTCAATTCTGGCTCATCTTCTGCCCCTGACTGGGGACAGAGCAGATGAAATTGTGCTGAGCGTGCAGAGGATTACAGGGATTGTACCTGGGATGTCTGATATATCTCCAGTCGCATTCTCTTGGCTGCTTTCCGTGTTTCACTCTCGCATGCAGCTGCGAGGATATTTTCTGCCATGGCTGAGGTCAGATGTGGTGGGGTGGGTCTGGTCTGTGGAGACATACAACCAGTTAGGTCATCTTTGGAGAAACATGAACACTGATGGAAACAATCATTACATTTGCCAGGAGCATGGCAAGAGCACAGAATACTCTCATGCTCTTAAAAGTTAATATTTAAAATCAAAATATTTGAGGCCTCAACTTTTTAACCCTCCAGTGCTTGCATCTGTTTCTCCATCTGCCAGTGTTAGTCTCTCTCTGCCATGCACACCCTTCGGGTGGCAGAGAACATGTAGTGACTTTTCAAAAAAATTAGCATTGAAAGCAGGGTCACAGACAATATCCAGAATGGATTGTGATCTAATCTCTCTTCCACACAGCTGGAAGGAGGACACGTCTGCAGGCACAAGGGAGGCCTTTCGAGCAGGAGGAATGTGAGGAAGGGAGAGCGGTAGGGCAACAAGGGCATGGAAGGCAGGGGAAGCTGCTCACCATCTCCATGCCGTTCTTCTTCATACGGCGGCAGGATTTGAGGTAAGTGCGAATACGTTTGCGAGCTCTCTCCTGGAACTCAGGGAACTGTCGGCTGCAGGACTCAATGATCGCCTGGATTTTCTCTTTGGGCTGCTTAGAGATGGGAACCATTCGGTCCAGATTCTCATCCACAAAAAGGCGCACAAACATCTGCAAAGAGAATGGAGAGTGGTTGGGGAGACAAGACGCAGGAGAGACTTGGGACTGCTGGACCCACTCTGCCCTAGTTACTCTTACATTGAAGGCCTTTAACCGCTCTGGATCCATCCCCTCTGAGTCATTTATCTTATCGTTATCCTCGTGGTCGTCATGGTCGTCGTCATCTTCATCTGCTGTGGGCGCTCTGCCAATGGTCAGGTCCTCCGGACAGCCACTGACCTCGGTCTTGATGGAGTCATAACTGCCAGAACTGTATGGAGGGGACTGAGAGAGAGCAGGGGGAGTCATGAGCACCTAGACCTCAACTCACCCTCCGGTCTCTGCCAAAGGCCAGGGGCCTGATTTCAGACAGGACAAGGAATGGGGGAAGCAGAAGCCCTTTGTCTTTGCCAGTTAGCTCTGGCTCCTGTGCTCCTTTTGCAGCTCTATCTGAAACAAAGCTTTCTCCCTGACCACATAGCCGATCCTGCTATGAAACTGAATCCTTTATGACATCACAATCTGCTCCCCTGGAAATGATGAAGCTGCCACAGATTCAGCATTAGGGTCATTGCACTGCAGGATCACACAAGAGGAGCAGATGGGCCAGGAGAGAATATTAGCAAAAGAGAAACTCAGGCAAACTGATAAATAAGAGCATCGGAAGATGGAAGCAGCAAAGAGGCCAAGTCCCATGCTGCCACTCCATGTTTAAAGGGTGCGTGTGCAGTGCTTCCATTACAATCCGTGATGAATTACACTGGGGCCAACAGGCCATAAACAGTACAGGGATATGTCCTCTAGAAAAACCTGTGATTGGGTTGTGAGACCTCTCCTCTTTCTCCTGTCAGGGAGAGGAATGGCATATGGGAGCCCTGTGGCTAAAGTCAGGGATTAGGACTCTGCAGCCCTAGATTCAATTCTCACCCTGCTACAGATGTTGCCTGTGTGATTTTGGCCAGGTCACTTAGAGCCAGATTTTCCAAGGTACCGAGGTGCTTAAAGATGAAGATTGCACCACATCCCATTTTCAAAATGGCCAAAGGAGATTAGGCACCTCTCCCCCATTTACATTTTCAAAGGACTGAAGGAGCAGTGGCACCTAGTCGGCTTTTGGGCCTTTTGAAAATCCCACAGAGCCACTGTCTGCATCTTTAAGCACCTAAATACTCTGTCAATCTGGTCCTTTGTGTCTCCAGCCTAGTTTCCCACCTGTAGAATGGGGATGATTGAGAGGCGTTCCTTATAGGCCCTTCATCACCGTAGTGCAGATAGAGCAGGCCAAAGTCCATAACACAAAAGAGGAAAGATTCAAGCAATCTGTCCTAGCCCACAGCTCTGTCAAGATTGGTGGATGCTCTGGACTTGTTACTTCAGTCACAGGCAGAGCTGCTATTGGGGACAAGGCTTATGCATGTGTGCACCAGGTGCTGTCTTCTGAAAGTTTTGTCACTGTTTTGACATTTATAGAGACTGATGGTGTAACACACGTGCGCGCACACACAGAGCTTCACTGTGTTCACAGTAACGCTCAGCCAGTTATTCCCGGGAGTGCTATCAGCCCCACTTGTGAACCTGTTCCTACAACAGCAGAGAATCACTCACTCCACCAGGCGGTATGCACAATGTGTACTCTGCCACCCAAACTTAGTTTTAAGAAGCTGGTTTCTGGGAGAGGGGGTTGCTGAGGCATTACAGGTGGCTGATCCCGGATTTATGGTTCTGCAGCAAGATTGGGAGATCCACCATAGCAGAGAGCATGTCTGCTGAGATCTCCTAGGAAGACGCATCTGTTATGGCTAGGGTGTGTTGGGAGAGGAGGCTGGGGGAATGACTTTCACATGGAATGCCTAAGGGGAATTTCTTCTGTGAAACTGAACTGAAAGAGCTGGGGCTGAGATGAAAGGGAGGGAGATGCTTCTGTCTCGACTGAAGAGTGTTAAAAGCCCATTACACAGTAATGTCTTTATAGGCAATGAGAAAATAAACCTGCTCAGCAGCAGGGTCTTTGTGGAGCAGGCTGGGGGCAGGGCTGTGGCTACATGCCAGGGTTCCTGGTATAATACTTCCTCTCTCCTTACCTCTGCTAACCACACTCTCTCTAGTTGGGCCTTGTTTTTACCAACAGCAAGAGCCCCAAGCCTGGAGCAAGGCCAGTCACAGCCGCTCTCTAGCAGTTCCTCAGAACGAGCAGAGCACAGCTAGACAGCTTTCCCCTTCCTCCCTAGAAGGGAATGCATTCAGCTCCCTGAGCAGACTCCACCCCTCCCAACCGGCCCCCAGGCTGAGCCCTCCTCTCTCAGCTCCATGAATAGGAGCAAAGTCCTCTGCTGCCCTCGGACATCTCATGTGCAGTTGCCTCCATTTTACTATCTGGCTGTGGCAGGCTGTAAATGAGACCGTGCATTTTGCCCCTGTTATGCTGTCTGTGCACCCCCCGAAGCCCCACAGGCCTGGCCAGACCAACCTCAGCTGTAGTCTTTGCTGTGTACTTCACCCGGCTCCGCAGCCCATCGGCACAGCTGTCTGACTGGTAGGAAGGAGTGACATGGGCAGGCGGGAGCTTGTCACACAGGTTGATGGGCTGGTCCTCGGCTGAAGCAGTGAAGTCCATGGGAGCAGCAGGTCCATTCCCATTCATTTCTGGGAAGGTGCTGTCTCCCTGCGTGCTGCTGGAGGTGGAAGGGTTCAGGGTGGAGGAGCCGTTCCCACTGCAGCTCTCTGATGAGGAATCATCTGCAATGAGAGAGACATTATCTCAGATCCCTGAGACCCCTTCCCTTAAAGCACCCATCAGCCCTAGACCCCTTGGGCACCTGCAGACAAGCCAGGAGAGCAGCTTCTGTGCCCTCCCAAAAGGCAGAGGCCTCCTGCTCAGAACCTGCGTGGGCTCCAGCTGTTTTCCAGACAGCCAGTGGGCACACTGGGTGAGAGAGAAATGAATTGTTTGACCTCAGCTCTGCTGAACCTGGGTTCCCAGAATCCCATGTGCCTGGTTTGCACACCAGTCAGCATGGGCACTGCCAGGAACAGATACTTATAAAACATAGGCCTACGCTCCAGGCCAATACACAGAGGCATGATCGCCCTGCTGCACGACGGATGGCAGCTTACGAGATCAGAACAGTCCTGCTCCTGGGAGGCAGCTTGACCGTGTCAAGTCCAGCCATTTACAAAGCCCCTTGCCGCTGGGGGCTCTCCTGCTGAACAATCCCAGAAGTGAAAGAATAGCCAACATCTTCCCTTCCCTCCCACGCCCCCATGGGAAGGGTAGTCCCTTCCTTACTCACTCCACTGAAGTCAATGGGAGTTTTACTTGCAGGGGATTGTGGAATTTCCATTTTACCAACGCGGTAGGAAAGGGGCTCTTCCCCTCCCTGTGCTTGCTCTCTGGCTTTAGGCTATTTGAGAAGTGATGTCCTCACCCATCTCATCCCCGCCCCCCAAGTTTCCCAGGTACTGCCCACTGCAGAGAGATTTCAGAGTCAGTAATGACCCCAGAGGACAGACCTCACTGGGCCTTATGGCAGAAATGCACATTAGCGCAGAATGGAAGAAGCTTTTATGGGACCTAGGGGAGCCTGTTGCTAAAAACGCAGGCACCCATCCCATCCCAGGCACTTCTCGCATATGTCCTGTTGTAGCAATGGCGTCTGCAGACAGAACTCCTGCCTCTTCCTCTGCACGAAGCCCACAGATGTAGGGACACAGACTGACTGACCCCCACCTCTCTCCTGGGTACCATCCCTCTCCTATCTGTCTCTGTATCGCTGTGGTATCGGAGCACCTGAATGCAGACTCCAGGTCTGTGCGTCACAAAGAAACGCCATCCATTCGTCCTCCATGCACAATCTAACTCGCTTCCCACTGCAGCTCCTGCCCACTTCTCCCAGAGCTCCCTCCAATTCACAGTCGCAGCTCACTCCTTTGACCTTCTCTCCTCAGCTCGCTGACACATACTGTCTTTCCCTGCACCTTCGTTATACAGACCAGCCAGCTCCCCATGTCACAGGCACAGACACCAACCCCCTGCCTTCCACCCTGTGCCTGTACAGTTCTCTCCCGGCTTCTCTGCATGCTTTCTTATGCATGTCTCTGCTCCCAGCCACAGTGCCCTGTACATGCTTCCCAGTCTCCTCCCTAGCCACATGCCTCTGCATGTCTTGGACACAAGCTACTCCTTTATCACTTATCCCCTTCCTTTCATGGACATGGACTGTGTCTTACACGTACACACACGCTCCTCATTTACACACACAGCTCCCCACACCATCGGTATGTGGCATTAGTGCTGCTCTTGAAAACAGTTTGATCTTGCGCAGAAATAGCTTTCCTCTCCTGCGCACACCTCCTAGGCAAAGCAGCAGGAAGAGCCTGGCTCTAGAATGCCCAGGAGCCAGTCTCCTGGGTCAGATGTCACATTTTTAAACTCTGCTCTATTTCCCCTTCCCCTCCCCGCTGCAGTAAATCCTTTATTTCATTAGGTGCCTTGGAGAGGGAACGGGAGCTGCTTCCTGTGTAACTCTGAGCTGTGCTTCAAACAAAGAAGCTGCACCGACTGACAAGCAGATGGCGGTCCCTGGCTTCCTGTTCCCTGTATCCTCGCTCATGCAGCAGGACAATAGGGGTCAGACTGCAAGAGAACATATGGGATTCTAGCGCATGTGCAGTGAATCCAAAGGGGTGTGTGAAAGGAGGGGGGAAGGAAGGTGTTCTAGTTGCTGCTATCAGTCTCCGTCCCTCTCCTCCCCCCTCTTGGCTCTACAGGGAAGCTTTAATGAGTGAACTTTCCTGTGACCCCTGTGGAGGCTGCAGCAGCAAGGACTTTGTATCCCTTAGAATAAACAGACTCAAGTACAATTGCATCTGAATGAAGCCCAAGGCGCCAAGTGGGACTTGGAATCACAGCAATGTAGGGCTGGAAGGGACCTCGAGAAGTCATCTCATCCAGACCCCTGCACTGAGGCAGGACCAAGTAAACCTACACCACTGGCTTTCAACGTTTCCAGACTCTTGTACCCCTTTCCGGAGGCTGATTTATCTTGCGCAGCCCTTGCTTAAAAACGACTTGCTTCAGACAAAAATATAAAAGGGTCACAGTGCACTAGTACTGAAAAAGTGCTGACACTCTCCCTGTTACCACATAATTATAAAATAAATCAATTGGAATATAAATACTGTACTTACATTTCAGTGTATAATAGACAGAGCCACATAAACAACTAATTGTATGAAATTTTAGTTTGTTCTGACTTCGCTAGTGCTTTTTCCGTAGCCTGTTGTAAAACTAGGCAAATCTCCAGATGCAGTGCTGTATCCTCTGGAAGACCCCTGCGTCCCCCTGGGGGTGCATGTACCCTGGGTTGAGAACCACTGACCTAGACCATCCCTGATGTGTGTCCAGACTGCCCTTAGCTGTTGGTACCAGCTGTTCTATGAAATCCTTTTACTTACTTGTGCACCAACTTCTAAATCGTTCCCTTCTTCTTTCCTCCTCCTCCCAAAACTGCCTGGTTTGTACCAGCCACCAGACTCTTGCCCCTGCCCTTCTGTCACACAGTTGTTCTGATCCACTTATTTGTCTGAGTGATGACCAGAGCTGACCTAATCCTCAGTGTGGTATTTAAGTTCCACTGTGTGTCTCCGTCCTCCACGGGCTGCAGTCTTAAGTTTGCTGTTACTGAAAGGGGCACAATTGAGCTGGAATATGTGGAATGCTGGGCTGTGTCCAGACAGGACTGGGAGCTAATGGGTGGGATTTGGCTGAGGAATGTGTCCGAGGCAGGAGAAGCTGGTGCACCACTGAAGCATAGATACAGGTGGAAGAGTGTGCTTCCCCAGAGCATCCTCTACCTGTGCCTGTGTGCTCCTTGCCTGGGCATCTATGTATGCTCGTATGTGCACTGTGCTTCAGTATGAGTTCTCTGTGGTCTGTTCATGCTGTGCATCTGCATGTGCTCAGTCCAATGTACTCCTTGCTAGTGAATGTTCAGCCTCCCTGTAGGTATGCTTCCTGGGCCAGTGTTAAAGCTGTCCGTCTGCACACATAGCATGCCCTGGGCCTGTGTGGATGTTGTGGGGGCAGAAGCCCCTTGTTTATTCAGCCATGGCCACGAGGCAGTAGCACAGAAATCAGGCGGTTTGCTCTTGGGGAGCTGGGAAGGGCTGGGGATCTCTTCCCCCCCTCTGCCTGGCTGATAGTTTGAGACCTGGCCCTCCCCCTGCTCTGCTTCTTCCGTGCTAGACAAGACTACCAGAGGGAGGCTGTGGCCTTATCCAGTGATGCCTCTCAGAAGGATTAAAAAGAATTATTCTGTACGCAGAGGCACGAGCCACATGACAGGCCCTGCTGTAAGCCTGGGCATCGCCACAGCAACAGAGCTGTTCCTCTCAGGGTGGCCAATCACAGATCTCCCTCTAGGCCAATGGCAGAAAATCTCAGCTGCCTTGGGACCTCTCCTGGCTGATCTTTTTCTCCCTAGCTTAGAGGCAGCCCCTCGCCCCAGGCTGCAGCTGGGCTTGCTGGCTGTGCTCAGCCTACCTGCCCTCCTTTGTGCAGAGACCAGGCCTAGCTGAGAGCTCACGCTCTCTGCACCATGACTGCACAGCTGGCAAAAAGCACAGACCCAACCGTTGCTACTTGCAGTGGGGTGGAGAAGGCCTGGTTTCCAGGATCTCTGCTGCCTACAAACCCCACAGCACTTGGAGTGGTAGTTAGCATTATTCTGCCCGAGGAATAATTTGAGAACATGTTACAAAGGTGTCAAAACTCATACTGAGGCAGATGCATTGCAGCCTTTCTCCTTGCATGCCTGTATCCATACCAGCCTCCATCTCAAGGCTGGACTTACTCTGCTGATGGTCAGCCTTCCATGGATGCCCACTCTCCTCCCAGCCACCTTGTTGGCAGAATGCCCAGTGTCCCCCCCCCATGAGCCCACAATTCCCATCCATGTCAAAATCCATCAGAACCTCCACTGCCCAGCTACTCAAACACCTCAGCACCGAATTCCCACTGCTGCCTACAACCAAAGGATAAGGTCTAAGAGGCCATCTCTAGGTCAGCTGTCCATACCAAGTACCCTCCTAGAGAATAAAGTTTTGAACCCACCTTTCCCAGGGTCTTGCACTTGCTTTTGCACACCACTTCAGGCATACAGAAGATGCACAGTAGCTGAAGAATAAATTTATATCCAACTCTGATATAACAATCTTGGGTTTGTTACAGACAAAAAATATGAAGTAACAGAAGGGTAGCCATGTTAATCTGGATCTGTAAAAGCAGCAAAAGAGTCCTGTGGCACCTTATAGAATAACAGACGTTTTGGAGCATGAGCTTTCGTGGGTGAATACCCACTTCACTAGATGCATGTAGTGGAAATCTCCAGGAGCAGAAATGTCTGTTAGTCTATAAGGTGCCACAGGACTCTTTGCTGCTTTTAAAAAATATGAAGGACATTCTAGAAAACTTATCAACCTGTACATACGTAATAAAATGCAATGGCAGTCTGAAACAAATGCCCAGTAGCTACTGCGGGGAGAACGTATTTGATTTCAATCTAGAATGAATGAAAGTACTCACCAAAGAAATCTGCAAGCAAATTAGCCACAGTTTATACATTTTTATAGGCTGTGCTGCTCACAGCACCTCTCTATATTAACAGTGTCCAGTTCATTCCAACAGGAACAAGATACTCTAAGGAAGTCATGGAGAAACTGTTTCAAATACAGATGTAGACGTCTTTGGATCAGGATAAGAAGAGCTTTAGCAAACTTGTGAATGCTGAACTTCACTGAAATCCTGGCTTCCTGCTGCTCAGGACCTACGCTTGAGGTTCTCTCAATAATTCTCACCAACACAGGTCAGTCAGCAAGACTGACCTGCCTTACACTGTAAATGACAAAGCACTGAGCAAGGAGTCCCTAAGGCCTGAGTGATGAATATGGAGGTCTTGTGAACAAAAGCAAGGGGCTCTGCTGGCAGTTACAAGTGAAGAGTTCTCTAACCAGAGCATGAATGATACCTAGTGGGCTGGAATACAGCAACAGGACTCCCTGAGTTAGAGCACATTGAACACAAAGATTTCACCAGTGCCAGCCCATCACGCTGTCACCATGATCCTGTACTAAGAGCAGCACAGCAGGACTGAGCATCAGTGAAATGTAAGTAGCTGTTCAAAGACTGAGCTGCCCCACGGCAAGGGGCTTGAGGTACCATTTAGCCTTTTATCCTGCTCATAAACCAATCTCAATTTTGTTATTTGTAACCATTTGCCAGATCATTTGGCTGGGAAAATTCCAGCCCTGTGGGGTTCTTTGCTTCAACCAAGCTATTTTGTGTTGCGATTGGTCACCTTGTTCACACGGGCCTGTTGCTGCTCTCTGACTGGATAACCAATCTTTTTTAAACAGGAGAATAGCTGGTAGTGAGGGATTCGCTGCCAGTTTGAATTCTCAGACAAGGAACTGTTAGTGTTAAAAAGTGTGAAACTTTGGGGATTTGTGCATGTTTCCACAAACAGTTGGCGAGTGCCCGAACACATACAAACACCAAACAGTACAACCCTGTGAACAGCAGGGGAGCAAAACCAGGCTATGCAGCCATGAATATGTTAATTATCCCAACAGCATGAGCCTCGTGAGCTCTCTGCTCTCGGCTGGAGTTTGGCTAAGTGAGAAGCCCCTCTAATGAGGATAATTGGAAGCCCCCACGCACCCCGATGCCCTAATTGAGGCAGATGGAACTGTAAAAACAATGTAACTTTTAACTGTTCTGATCTTTCATTCAGAAAACAAAATATTTAAACTTCACATGTAATCTTTGGCAGCTGGGATTCCGCTGGCAGAAGTTCTGATGCCGAGAGACACTGAAACCCGTGAACTGGAATTTAACAGGTCCAGGTTGGCAATGGAGGCCTGAAACAAGACTGAAAATTGAAGGAGTCTTATGAATTCAGGCTTGTGCAGAAAACCAGCCTGCACAGACATTTGCGCAGGCCTTGTTCTAACGTGCTCTAGACAGGAGCATTGTTCTCTGGTGCAGGGCACATGTTTGGCTGCAAAGTCAAAGCTCCCTCCGCCATAATTATGAGCATCCACTGTGTGGCTTTTGGAGCAAGGAAGCTGACAGCAGCATCTCCAATCTCTCTTCAGCTTCACCAATCCTAGAAAAGCGTCAAGGGAGGGACAGACAAATGGCTCGTGGCTCTTCAGGAAGGCTCGAGTGGGGGGGATCGGTCATTTACTAAATACATTAATCAGGGCTCAGCATTTTCATTTGGAGGAGGCGCCTGGATTATCCTTGATTTCTGTGATGCTGGATTTGCAGAGATCAGGAAGGGAAGGGGAGATTTCCAACACCTGCTCCCTGTGCAGTTTTATGGCCAGGAAGTGGTTGGGTTTAACGTCTATTTTAACGTAGGGTAATGTGCTGCCGTCCAAAGAGGGAATTACAGATGAAAGGGGCAAATTGTTCCTCCGCCTGTCACATCTCCAGCATGGAGACAAAACCCTCTTTTGACTCGGAAAACAGTGAGCTTATGTAAGAGCCAGCAGCCCACGGGAACCTCCCAGCAATACAACACCACCACTCAGTCACAGTTCTGTGACAGCCCACCAATTGTCACCCAGGACTTTGAAGGACTCTAGAATAATTGACCAACTGCTGTGCAGGACTTTCAAGGGCTCTGCCATCCTCCACCAGTCAACACGCAGGACTTTCGATGGCTTCGTGATTATCTACCAGAATTAGAAGCAGTTTGGGTCAGTACCACCAGCTCCTGCTCTCACAGGATCACACATGATCCTGTGATATAATAAGCCAACTGCCCATCTGGAGTCTCCGTGTCGAGGCCGTTGCCTCTGACACAGATTCTCCCCTTCACTAGAAAAGGAAACACAGTTTCCACATTGAAATGTCACCAGCACAGTTCAAAACTTTACATCTAGCTTTAAAACGACTGTCAAAACTGTTCAAAGCATCCCACCGACATTTCACTGTAACAACAGCCGGGAAGATGAAAATGCCATAAATTATTCACTCACAAAAGAGATGAGGAGGGGAAAGAGGAGAGGCTGCAAAGGAGAGAGACTCAATACAAAGTAGAGAGACAGAGTGAGAATGGGGGGCCTCATGCAGGGCCATTGCTGGGAGGGAGACCAACATTAATTAAAGGCAAATGAGCAGCCTTGAAGGACTCCTCCTCACCCAGTGCCCAGGAACCTGTGAACTCCAGAGGAGGGGCCAACCAGTGCCAATCTGCTTCGTTCCAGCCCCAGCTCCCACTAACAGGGAGGGACAAACACCCATTACCAGGAAGCCCATCTTCTCTAGTGCCTGCCTGGCTGATTTCTTTTAAGATGCTTAAAAAAAATGTTCATGGGAGCAGAGCAAATGAGGCTGGCCAATATCCAGTGAAGGTGTTCTATTTCCTGTCTTTCTTCGTTAATGCAAACCTCGTGATACCCAGACAAAGTGTCCATCCTCCACCCCGTCAGCGTCTTCAGTGAGCCAGACATCTGGTAATGCTGGACACAGTGTGTGTCGACTGAGAAGGGAGTGCTGTTTGCTCTCTCCTGTACTGTGTAGGAAAGGTGTCTCCTCGTGCTATCTCCCAGCCCATCTTCTCCCTCTCTCCCTCCCTGCCACTGTTATGGCATGAGGCCAGCTTTGCTGTACAGGCAGAGGGTGGGGCTGACTAGGGTCTGTGAGGGATGGAAGTTTTCCCATTTGCCTACGGAAGCCAAAGCCCAGAAGCCAACACAGCAGAACAGCAGCATCTCGACAAGCAGTCTCCTTGGCCTGGCCTTCCTCTTCCTACTGCGATGGCTTGTGCGATCCCCTCACACTCCATACTGTGGCCCTCCCAGCACTATGCTTCCCTTGCCAGCCACTGTGCAGCCAAGTTTTGCCCTTAGGTCTTTTATTAAGAGAGATTTTCTCTTTTCTTTTCCAACAGGTTTTTGGCTTGGTTTGTTCTAAAAAAGAGTCTACGTCTGTGTCTGGGAAATGAGAGTAGGGCTCTAGGATGGGGCAAGAGTTAGGAACAGGAGACCAAGGCTTTAGTCACTTAGTTGCTGGCAAGCCGATTCAAACCCAGCCAACAGGGATGTAAAGTGGTTACTGTCTGAGAGCCAGTCGTGGCAAATGCATTTGGTGGGTCTAAGCACAGTTCCTAGTTGGCAGATGTACATCTACACAACTGACACCAGCTGCTCCCCTCATTGGCTGTCAAGGGCTGAATGGACTATGGAGACACAGCTGCCCTCTCAACCCCCAGGTGGGTACTTCTTGGGTGAGGGGGAGTCATATAGGCTGGGTGGCATAGGAAACACTTGCCAGGCTGGAGCCTGTGTTGTGGTTAAATCACGGACTTCTGTAGCTGGTGAATTTGGTCAATAAAACCCAAAATAACTAAACTAAACAGTAACAGGGAAAGGGGTGAAACTTGCCATCAATTAGCTGGCTTCATCTGCATCCCTGCTTAGGCACTGGGAGGGCAATTTATGGAAAGCTCTGCTTGATTTACATGCAGAAAGAGTTACCATCTGGCAGAAGATGTTTTTAGTTAGAAGCAAAGGCAGATACAAGCCAGGCAGGAAGGAAAGCCTGGACAGAGCGCGTGCACAGGCTAGCAAGGATGTTTCGGAAGCAGCTTTGGATTTCCCAAACCTGCAGGAGCAAGAGAAAAGAGAAGCTGAGCAAAGATGTCTGTGACTAGTCTGGAAAGGTCCTAGGAAAGAGAACAGCTGCCCTGAGAAGCAAGAGGAAGACCAAGGACAGGGTAGGCCCACTGCTCAGTGAGGAGGGAGAAACAGTAACAGGAAACTTGGAAATGGCAGAGATGCTTAATGATTTCTTTGTTTCGGTCTTCACTGAGAAGTCTGAAGGAATGTCTAACATAGTGAATGCTTATGGGAAGGGGGTAGGTTTAGAAGATAAAATAAAAAAAAAGCAAGTTAAAAATCACTTAGAAAAGTTAGATGCCTGCAAGTCACCAGGGCCTGATGAAATGCATCCTAGAATACTCAAGGAGTTAATAGAGGAGGTATCTGAGCCTCTAGCTATTATCTAGGGAAAGTCATGGGAGATGGGAGAGATTCCAGAAGACTGGAAAAGGGCAAATATAGTGCCCATCTATAAAAAGTGAAATAAAAACAACCCAGGAAACTACAGACCAGTTAGTTTAACTTCTGTGCCAGGGAAGATAATGGAGCAAGTAATTAAAGAAATCATCTGCAAACACTTGGAAGGTGGTAAGGTGATAGGGAATAGCCAGCATGGATTTGTAAAGCACAATTCATGTCAAACCAATCTGATAGCTTTCTTTGTTAGGATAACGAGCCTTGTGGATAAGGGAGAAGCGGTGGATGTGGTATACCTAGACTTTAGTAAAGCATTTGATATGGTCTCGCATGATATCCTTATTGATAAACTAGGCAAATACAATTTAGATGAGGCTACTATAAGGTGGGTGCATAACTGGCTGGATAACCGTACTCAGAGAGTAGTTATTAATGGCTCCCAATCCTCCTGGAAAGGTATAACAAGTGGGGTTCCGCAGGGGTCTGTTTTGGGACCGGCTCTGTTCAATATCTTCATCAACAACTTAGATGTTGGCATACAAAATACGCTTATTAAGTTTGCAGACGATACCAAACTGGGAGGGATTGCAACTGCTTTGGAGGACAGGGTCAAAATTCAAAATGACCTGGACAAATTGGAGAAATGGTCTGAGGTAAACCGGATGAAGTTCAATAAAGACAAATGCAAAGTGCTCCACCTAGGAAGGAACAATCAGTTTCACATATACAGAATGGGAAGAGACTGTCTAGGAAGGAGTATGGCAGAAAGAGATCTAGGGGTCATAGTGGACCACAAGCTAAATATGAGTCAACAGTGTGATACTGTTGCAAAAAAAGCAAACATGATTCTGGGATGCATTAACAGGTGTGTTGTAAACAAGACACGAGGAGTCATTCTTCCGCTCTACTCTGCGCTGGTTAGGCCTCAACTGGAGTATTGTGTCCAGTTCTGGGCACTGCATTTCAAGAAAGATGTGGAGAAATTGGAGAGGGTCCAGAGAAGAGCAACAAGAATGATTAAAAGTCTTGAGAACATGACCTATGAAGGAAGGCTGAAAGAATTGGGTTTGTTTAGTTTGGAAAAGAGAAGACTGAGAGGGGACATGATAGCAGTTTTCAGGTATCTAAAAGGGTGCCATCAGGAGGAGAGAGAAAACTTGTTCACCTTAGCCTCTAATGATAGAACAAGAAGCAATGGGCTTAAACTGCAGCAAGGGAGATTTAGGTTGGACATTAGGAAAAAGTTCCTAACTGTCAGGGTAGTTAAACACTGGAATAAATTGCCTAGGGAGGTTGTGGAATCTCCATCTCTGGAGATATTGAAGAGTAGGTTAGATAAATGTCTATCAGGGATGGTCTAGACAGTATTTGGTCCTGCCATGAGGGCAGGGGACTGGACTCAATGACCTCTCGAGGTCCCTTCCAGTCCTAGAGTCTATGAATCTATGAGAGAACTCTAGCAGGGTGGGCAGGATTTACTGATCCCTGGTGCAAGGGCTGTAGCTCTTCTACACTCATGACAGATGCAGGAGGGCTGGAAGAGCACAGAGGCAGGGAGCCTGAAGAGGGATGATGGGCCAGTGGGTGAAATCTGCAGGAAGCCAGCCAATGGCCCAAGGCAGTGCTCACTGGACTGTGATTTGAGAGGAGGCTATTTGGTGGCTACCCTGCATGGGAAATCAGACGTGTGCTTGGAGTGTCATGGAAATGCCAGTTTGGCTGTCAATGCTCTATTGGTCAAATTCAGCCCTGTTACACCCCTGTCTGCAACCCCACTAAGTCTCTGGGGTTGCATACACGTGACTGAGAACAGAACTTGCCCCTTCTCTGGAGGTGAGCTGGGCCTTTAAGAGGAGTTCAGGCCCAGTCTCCACACCTGTGCCTGGGTTTGCTCCCCAGTCATGTGACTGAGACACAAGGGTGCTGGAAACTATAAAGTGCAGCCTCTCCAGTAAGTGGTGGGAGTGGCAGTAGTTGGCAGGTTGGGGGTGTTCACTCAAGTGAGCTTGGGCAGCAAAAGGCCTGGGAGAAGACAGGATAAAAAACTAGGAGGGGTCAATCCAGAGGAGGAAAAGGTCTGAAGCAAGGCCTGGTGTGGGTACAGGTCTTTGTTTAGGGGCCCAAGCCAGGCCTGGTGGAGAGGATGAGAGGCACCCTACCCTCTTCAGCCCTGTATTGACATGGGGGAGGCTGGGGCAGACCCTGGGAAGGGTGCAGGATTATGGAGCCTGGAGAGAACCCAGGAAAGAGGCATGCTGCCTAGGAGTGGTGAATGAGGGTCACAAAGGCTCTGTGCCCATGGAGATGAAGACTGTGGGTGGCAAAGGATACATTTTCATTCCTTACCCTGGAAGGGTAGGGCTCTTGCTTTGACCAGAGGGCCCAAAAGCACCACAATGACCATGAATGGACACTACAGCCTGGAAGGAAAACTGAGGAATGGACATGCCACTGGATGTGGTAAGTGACCCTGTTACAGCCCTATATGTATACGCAGAAAAGTGTGCAGCACTCTGAGGGGCTGGGAGATAGGCTTTTGGCATGTTTTAGGGGAACATACAGCATCCTGCTGGAGGCTAGTACCAGGTGTGACCTGGGCACTTGAGAAGCTTGGAAGCTGAGGATGTAACAATGCTGATAACTAAGGGTGAACTTGCTGCATGAATGTAAACCCCGGTTCCTGGTATGTCCTGAGCTTGACCCGTGCTTTCCTGAGAGGCTCCTCTCCAAGTAGAATGTCTAGCAATATAATGCTTAGGAAGTCTTAAGCCTTGTGACACACCAAGGTACCCGTGCACCACAGCGCACAAACAGCACCAGAAAGGAGGTGGGTGTCTGGGGACGTCCTGTGTACTGCCTTCACCCCTCACCCAACCCACCGTGGTCCGTCCAAGGGATCTCTGTGATACCCCTCCCAGGCCCCACTGGAGGAGCATGTCCAAGGAATACCCCCAGTATCTGCCCCATAGCTGCCTCCTTAAAACATTCTCAAGGGAAATGCCTCCTTCCCCTGGCCTTGAGGAACGTCTCCAGGGGACATCCCTGATAGGTTGTTTAGCACTAAGCAGGTTAAACATGTCCTTCCTCTTAGGGCAGGGATTAGTGACCATTCCCCGATGCAGAACAGATTCTGCAGTGGCCCTGCCAATCAAACACTGGATCAGTACCAAGGCAAGCCTTGGCTGAAAGGGGATCTGTCCCAGCCCAGTGACACAGGAGAATGCTGTGCTGCCCACTCCCTGCGATAGGGAAATGAGTCTGTACTCAAGGGCTGGTTTTCCTTACAGCCTGTTGTTGTATTTTAAAAAGGGATGTGGGGATGAGTTAAGATCCCTTCTCTCTCCCCCAGGCTTTGTGCTGAGAGCACCTGCAGCCTGATCCCTGACTAAGGTAGCTGAGTGGTGACAGCTCTTTATGCGGCAATGTCATGGATTGCAATGTATTATCCATTTTGGGAAGAACTCCTAAAACATTGTGGGACTTCGCTGCTCTGTACTAGCCCCAGAGAGACTATCAGGAGCCAGTTAGCAAGTAAAAAAACACAATAGATACATATGATCCGGGCACCTGCCTCCCTAAATGCTCAGTATTTAGTCTGAATGATTTGTAATCTACTAGTAAATGCACCATAATGCAGTATGTAGAAATACAAGGTCCTAGTGCCATGGTTCACTGCAGCATCTGGTATTACCATCTTGCTGAGATGGGGAGAGACCTCCAGGCTGCATGCGCAATAGATAGATTTCACTGTACTTCTCTATGGTTGACACAGACGAGTTCTGCCAGATGGAGAAGGCCAGAACCAAAACTAGCAAGAAAATGGTTCACTCCTTGCAGTGAGGTAAAGCTTCCTGGGACACTAGAAAGCCATGAGGCTCATTTGTCTAGCAAGTTTCTGTAATTTGTTTTGTGTTGGACTGGATGACTGCACGGGATGCCTGGAGAGGAAAAGGCGAACCCTGCACTGTACACTGACATTGTCCCAGGTGGGGCTACCGTGACGATCTCTTCTTGTTCTTCAACATGCACACTGACCCCAGCAAATTAATCCCTCAAGGCTGTCCTGGAAAATGGCTCTCACAGTGGATAGTAAAAAGTTCCCATTCATCTTTGCTTAGGCCTTGGGCACCCAGTCACTTCCTTTCGGGCAACTTAAGATACGAGTAACATTTGAGTTGGACAAGGAATGTGCGAGAACCTCACATTTCCCATTGTGGGAGCAGCAGAGTGTAAACACAAGAAAACGGAAGGAGCTGGTTCTTGCTCCATTATTGTGCTGTAGAGAGTCTGTGCACTATGGGACCCCATGGCTCACTCTGTACTTTTCTGCAGTTAGCAGTGTCAATCCTATGGGACACCACCTCTGCTGCTGATACAGTGCCTCTGAAATTCTCCCAGACAGTGTCTTTTACCATTTCTGTTGGTACATATCAAAGTGATTAGCTCTAATTGGGTCTCTTTGCTGTTTCAAAGGTTGACACAGCTTGCAGCAGGATAATAGCAGGCAAGGTTTCTGGGCACTGAGACCGAATAAGGTGGTTTTTGTCTGAGTTGCTTATTGCTCCCTAAAGACTTAGCAGACACCTACACCCCAAGGCCAGACAAACTTGCCTCTTGTGCACCCTCCCATCACACACACTATCACACTCAGAACAGGTTGTCAAACCGATCAGTAGGTTCTGTATAGCATTTCCTTATCGGGCTCTTCAAGTCATGAAACTTGGGTGATTTGTCCTTAAAATAAAGTTTGAAATCTGTATCTACAGTTCATGATCTCAGAACTGGGTCCTCTGATTAGATGGAAACTGTGCATTACAACTTTCTTTTGTAAAAAGTCTTTCATAGTATGTGTATTACAAACATCTTTACAGCTAAACAATAGCAGGAGAGAGATTTTCAGACACAGAAGAGGAAGGCTAGGAGTTTTTTCTAATGAGATGTAGCTAAAAGATTAAATGTGCCTGTTCTCGTGGGCAGGAACTGCAGAGGAGAAGGTGCTCACACACCACTGGCATTGGGACAGTGGGAGCAACAGAGAAAGAAAACTGAAACAGGCACAAACAAGGAGGGACTCTGCTCCATGTTGTGAGATACCTGAGGAGAGTGCTTGTACCTCTTTTCCTATTTGTCAAATGAAATATCTGACACACACCCTTCCTGCCAACTGCTCCAGCTGTGCATCCTGCCTATTACTGACCCAGCCAATAACTTGTTTCTTGTGCATGCTAGAGTAATCCCAGGGCCACAGTTCTGGAGCCATTATCAGGTCTTGAAAACAGCAGCCCTCACTAGTCAATGTGAAGACCAAAGCACTCACTCTGGCTCCTACAAGGCCTGGCACTTAAATGCAAGGTGTGTTTACACTATTCAGTTGCAATTCCTGCTGTAGTGGAGTGTTTGTTCAGGGAGTTGCCCCCTTCACCTGCTGGCTGCTGAAATCCAGCCGTGGGACAGAAAGCTGTCAGCAGATGGCCTCAATCCAGTTCCTAGTGGACAGATGTCCATCAAAAAGCCCCTTACAAAAATGGGAAATAACTGGTATCTTTGTTGGCAGTCTCAGCAGAGAGGCTAAAAGACTGAATGGGCCTGGCCACCCACCCAGCCTGGGGGACAGAAAGGGGGCGTGACCCCTTCAGGTCAGGGTCAAGGTGTTTGGTAGGATGCTTGCATTGCCACTCTCCGTACTGTCCCTGGACAAATACACAAATTTCGGCAATTAAAAAAAGAGCCATGTCCATTCTACAGCCGTAAGGAGACATCCCCTTGACCCAGGACTCCAAGGAAATGGGCATGGTTTAAAAACTGTGTGGCTCATTAAATTCTCTCCCCCTTTAAGCCCCACTTGCCTCTCCATTTCCCTCACTCTCATCAACTGTTCTCCTGGACTATCCCTCCCACTATTGCATCTTCCTCATTTCTGTTTTGTCTCCTGTGCATGAAGCATCATTTCATTCCTCCCTTCTCAGCCCTTCCCATCGCTGCCTCCATCCTTGATGCTGACAACTGGACTGGCCAAGGCCTTCCATCCCAGTGGCACCAGTCTACACCCTAGAACTCACTCCAGCATGTGATATGGGCCATTGGTATTCACTGGAAATACGGAATCATCCCTAATTTAGTCAGTCCTATAAAATTCCATAGTATCGGACAGTCTAATGGAGACCCCAATCATCTGGTTTCAATTCAAGTGTCCTCCACAGCCAGCATGCTTATTCTTTGTCTCTATCACCTCTGATCTGCTATTCCTGTATATTCCATTCCTCTCCTCCCCCTACCCATATGAGAGAGCCCCTGAGGCACGTGCACAGACTCGACCGGGGAGAAGAAATCACATGTACGGTTTAAACTCACCCCCTGAACGGAATGAAAGGAGCTACAGAAGAGAGGGTTTCTCTAGGCAGAAACCATAGGTGTGGAGCCTGACTGAAATGGAACACTTAACATTTAACGAGTGATTAGAAACCTTTTGTGCCAAAGAACTGCAGCCCTTCCTCCCCTTGCTCTATACTGACACCTGCACCATGACAGCCCCACAAAAATACAGCCTCCGGGGTGTAGAGATTTTGGGGCTGTGCATCCTTGAGAAAAGGATACTTGCCCCTGGAGAGAGAAGTGTTGTTCCCATGATACTCACAATTTCCAAAGTGTGTGTGGGAGGGGGGAAAGAGACAGAACTTTAGTCTCAGTGAAGAAATCTTAAGCTCCTGCCTAAAGCGTTGTCCTTTTGCATACTGCAGCACTGGGGAAAGGGATCCAAAGCATTTCATTCTAGAGCATTCCTGAGTGACAGGCATTGGAATGCAATGCTGCATCACAAACCATGGGCTGGGAAATGTTCTCTGTCACCAGAGATGCAAAGTACAGTGGATGTAGAGAAATACCAGCCTAGAACCATAGGTGTGGCGGGTAGTATGTGCTGAAGAATAGACTGCTAAGGGCAACAGATGATGGCACAGCCTGATGCCATGCAGCCAAGCCCTTCTAAGCATCACTTCAGAGGCACTTGGGAATGATGTGACAACAAGCTGTTAACCTCAACAGGTCCTTCCACCTACCGTGCTGCAATTGGACTGTACAGGGCTTGGCAACATATTCATAAGGAGACGAGAAGTGCTAGACTGTCTGCTACCACTGACACCGGGACACCCTGCAGAGCAGGCAAGTTTCACATCCTCACACAGGCAGCAGTAAGACTACTGGCCAGGCACTGCTATCTCTAAAAACAGCAGTTTCTCAAAACAGCAGCTTTGCAACATAAACCAAACTTGCCCCAGTGTATCTAAGTGGCGAAAGCACCAGGGCACCAACACTCTGCCTCTGGCCATGAGTGGCTAAAACCCATGCCAGGCAGATATGCTGGCACAAAAGCCCTTTCTTTCCCGCAGTCCAGGGTGGTTTTCCAGTCCCTTCTCTTAAAGCAACACTAACTTGATCTGAGTTACCCCAAGATACGTCCACTTCCTATCTGCTCTCAAACTGCCTCTGCACAGAGCCCTCTGGAGACAATGAGGGATTCAGCCACTGAGAACTGGGCAGAGTCAGTAGTCTGACTCTCATTCTAATACCATGGAGATGAACTTTGACCTGAACTCAGACTTTCACCCCTTATTTACTTTTTTAAAGCTAACATGTTTCACAGAACTAGCACAACACCCCTCCTTACCAGCCTGCCTCCTCCCATACATTCCACGCTGCTCAACTTTGACTCTTCTTAATTACCTCCACTACCCAGGCAGATACCCCCACTTCTCCCCTGTGTATCCCATTCTCACTGCTGAGTGTCCAGCTTCTTGGGGATCAAAACCACTCCGAAATGTGTAACTCAACCGAGTGCTTCTGGCTGAGAAGCCCATATCCCAGGGCCTCGCCATGCTCCCTTGTCCGTCCCTCTGCACCTTCTGCATCTTAGAGTGGGCACTCTATGGCAGATTAAATCAGTGCTCAGAGCTTGTATGTGATGTAACTTCTGATTCTAGCCCTGCCAATGAGTTCAGCTCTAGGAACAAGTGTGCCCAGTGCATTTCATGGTGACTCTGTTGCCTCTTGTCGCAGGAAGAGTCTCTTATCTCACTATCTGGATTCATGAAAAACTTAGAACAACATTGTGATGCCCCAAACCGCAGAGCCCTGCAACAGAGTATCACCAGACAGGTACCAGCAGCAGAGAGAGAGATGGAAAGTACACTAGTTCCAGGTGGTACTAACAGGAGGGGCCTCACTCCAGTGCAGTCCCTGTGCACTTGCTGCTAGGAAATCCAGCTCCCAGGTGGGACACCTGATCAAAATGGAGCAGTTAAAGTTTAATGACTGTCTAAAAACAGCCTATGCCAAAGATGTGCAAGTCCTCCCTTCCCCTGCCCCACGGACATCAGGAGCACTCACCATCCTCCTGGCTGTGGAGATTCTGAGGGCTGCGCATGCTCTCGTCCTGACTGGGGCTCAAACTGGAGTTAAGATGCTGGTCAGCTGAGATCCATGTGGAGTCATTCATATCAAAATCCTCACTGCTCACCGATGTCTCATCCTAAAAGCAAACAGGAAAGGGTTAAATCTGCTTTGGTTTTGAAGCTCCTGACCACATCCCTTTGAGGGTGCAGCAGCTCCTGCATCCCCAAAGAAATGTGTTCACCTCCTGGCATTCAGGGACTCTGAAAATAGCCCTTCCCAGCATGCTCTGGGCTAGGCAGCATTTCCCCTGCGGAGAGCACCAGTGCTCTGCTTCCTGTTTGAAGACGTGCCTGAGGAATGGCACAGTCTGTAATTGAGGACAATTAGAAAGAGCTTGCATCCTGTAGGAGCGGATGGCTGAGCCCTGGAGTTTACCCTTTAATCTCCATCGACACTGCAGTGTGTCCATGGCAGATAAACAGCTGTGCCAGTGGCGCAGACAGGGTGTGACTTTGTTAAAGTGGTTTTGAAATGTACTAGACTGAACGTTGTGTCTAAAAACAAAAAATGCACATCCAAACAATATCACCACCATTTCTCTAACGGAGCAGGAAGGGTCAGGCCACATCAGCCACTGGTGAAAATCTGCAGACCAGCTCTGACTTCCATGAAGATATGCCCATACACAGCAGCAGGGGATATGCCTGTAGTGTGGAGAGGGTCTAAGAACCTGCAGCCTAACGGCTTAATCCCTGGCTTTCAGCATGAGACTAGGATCTTCAAGGGCTTCACAGGCCCTTGGATCTGCCTGCAGATTCCTGGGACTTTTCAGCAGGGCCAGAGCCAAAGATACCAAAGAAGCCACAGTAACACCATGAAAGTGATGCAAATGGGACCTGAGGGGGAATAGCGAGCCCAGGCATGATCCAGAAACATCTGTAGAGCCCCCATTTTCGGGGGTCCTCTACAGGAAAGCATGTCTAACAGCAGAGAAAAACCCATGGAGTTGGGTAAGCCAAGATGTGACCTGGAGGATCTTCCACTCTCCAGTACAAGCATGTATGAACCACACGCAACACCATGATAGAGTGAAATGCACCCTTGCTTTTTGCAGCAGGAGTGTAGCCTGCATTTTTTTAAATTACAAATAATGCTCTATTCACTCGTCCTGCTGCTCTGAAAACTGCCCGCTCTGAGGAGGGAACGAGCCATTTCTGAAGTTATGGACATCCTCACTCGGCAATGCCACTGCTTTTCCTATGGCATAGATTAAATTCCTCTCTCCCACTCCCACAACTGAAAGGACATTCTTTCTCTTCCTCCTTTCTAACTTTTACTGTGCTTCAAGAGACAGCCCTTGGATAGCTTCCAGAGCCAGAAAGGTCAGCCACTGGATTTCAAAATCATCCTTATAAAAGCAGCAGTGAGATTCTGAATGAAAGGAGCAGCTAAGGAACCTCAGAGTTGGCCTTCCAAGCCAAGGCCACAGCAACACAGTTATGAAGGAAGCACCGATAACATGGGGATGTGTAACGCATTTGCTGTAATGGTTCCTCTATCTGCCTTCTCTCTTGTTCCCTCCCAAAATAAGACAGAGACCCCATCCAATGCTGTGGGCTGGAGCCACTGAACACACGCCCAGAGCCACTTTCTGCTTTAGCTACTATTGCCTAGTGTTTAAAACAACTTTTCACAGGCTTGTAGCCTCTCCATTTCCCTCCAGCATACGAGCAAAATACCAATCCCCACTCCTCTTCCTTGCATTAAGTGAGTGCCCCTCCAACCAGCACCTGCACCTTGTAAAGCTGCTCTGCCTCTGGAAGACTTTTGTTCACAATTAAAAAAAACAAACAAACAAAAAAAACTTCTCTAAGAACAGGTTTGAACTTTCTTCCTTCCTTGTCCCTGAAGAGCCATCTGCTCGCTCAGGGCAGGAATTGCTGGTGTTAGCCTGCTCCCTCCCCCAACTGCCTCCTCACTGAGTTGTGCCTCAGAGGGAGTTTCCTGGAATTTACAGCTTCTCTACAGCCTCAGCTTGAAGACTTGTAAAATCATACACAGGGCAGAGCTACACCGTGTAACCACACGTGCACTCTCACACTATCAGGACACAGGCACACTCATGCTCACATGCCAGTGCTACAGCACGCAACTTTCAGCCAAGCATGGCCATACACTAACAGAACCCAGGCAGAAGCATGTTCATGCTTACAAACCTATGGCAGCTTGGTTTCAACAGGACACACACAGGGTAAACAGAGAGCACTTTTTCTTGGCATTTTGGCTAAGATCCATACAACTTTTCTCTCCGTCTTCATTTCCAATTCATGGTTATAACATCATTTTTGACAAATTCGGCCGGGGACTAACAATGCCTATTCAACAATGTATGTGTTCTTTGACTTTAAATATTCTCTAAAAGTTTTAATCTGATACCCCTAGTTTCATGATAGGTAATGTATGTCGACACTGCAAAAAAACAAACCAGAACAACAACAACCCTGTGGCAGTGAGTGTCAGAGCTTGGTCTACAGACCCAGACAGGCAGAGCTCTCACTACAGCGTTAAAAATAGCAGTGTAGATGTTCCTGGTTGGGCTCTAAGACCCACTCCCCTCCCTGGGTTTCAGAGCCTGGCTCCAGCCAGAGCAGGAATGTCTACTGTGCTACCTTTAACCCCGAGTATCTGTAGACTCGGGGTCTGAGAACTGCCGCCGCGGTGGTGGTGGTGGGGGGGGGGGGTTATTTGTTTTTTTTCAGTATAGACATACTAAAAATATCCTCCTCTTACACAGACTGAACTGGAAGGGGATATTTCACTGCTAACATATATATATATATAAAAATATGGTATTCATAGGGTGCCCATCACTGTGGTATTTGGGCATCCTTACAAAGCTTAATCTGGAACAATTACCTTAAATTAGACAGACTAAATGCCAAGGTCTCCTGCTGCTCACAGCTTCCCATCTGGCCAATCCACCTCAAGAGAAGGCCTGGGCTCAGAGTGCATCTTGTGGGCTGAATGAAAATGGCCAGGCCCATGCTTAAGAAAATATCTTTCAGGTGCAAATTCTAGAGGAGACTGCCCTGCCTCAGCATCCACAAGCTCACCCACGGGATACTGGGTTCTAGTATGTATGTTTATGCACACATGTAAACACAGCATCTTTCCTATCATTGTACACCTCTACCCCAATATAACACCACCTGATATAACACGAATTCAGCTATAACACGGTAAAGCAGTGCTCCAGGGGGGCGGGGCTGCGCACGCCAGCAGATCAAAGCAAGTTCGATTATAATGCGGTTTCACCTATAACACGGTAAGATTTTTTGGCTCCCGAGGACAGCGTTTTATATTGGGGTAGAAGTGTATTGTGAAACGCTGGATTACATATAAAATGCCCTCAGTGCAATACATTGGCCTGTTATCCAAAGCATTAATTTACCTGAGAGATATCGAGCAAGAAACTGACCCAGCTGTAAATGACTGAAGTCCAGTAAGACTCAGGGCATGATTAGCAGTCTCTAATATGACCTATCAGCAAAAAGAGCATGCTATTGAGGTAGAACCTTGCAGAGGCAGACAACCTCCTCCATTAATTCTATGCTTATCTCCGCACCTTTTTCAGCCTGGACCTGCTGCATAAGGTTCCAACTGGGAGAACAAGAGCATTTACATGTAAAGACTCCAGCAGGATTAACTTCCTGGCAGCAGTGCCCCATTTCCACAGCATGCAGATCTAGCAGTGTGACTGCAGCACAGGGGTCCTGCATCAATACCATCCGTAAAGCCAGCAATGGGAATTGCCTCTTGGTAGTATCCAATTAATACATCACCCAAAGCTAACTCGGAACAGTGTCCTATCACAACCACACACAATGGCCCATGAGAAGTTCCTTTCAGCAGCACACAAACAATGCTGCCCTGAGGGCTGCTTAGCCCCCAGTGCTCTTCCAGTCTTTCTCCAAACTGCAACACAGCCCAGAGTCATGGCTGCGAGAGGAAGCATCTTCCTTTGCTGCCCTGCTAACACAAGTCCTGGCTTTAGCAATTTAAGATGCCCCTTAGCAGTATCCTGTCACTACGAGCTAGTACTCCAACTGCCACCCGTGCAAACTTCCTCATCAGAGTATCCTGTCAAAGCAAATAAGGCCCTGAGCTCTGTGACTTCCTATCAATGCCAGCAATGACTCCTGGCAGTGCCCTCCTTATGGCAGCAAAGATTCCAGTGATTTGAGGCCTATCCAACCTATCCAAACAATACCCTACAGCTTTTTTCCCCAGCTATGACTCCAGTAATAACTTCCATGTCAGCTTTTTCTGGCTGCAGCACAAAAAGGCTTGTGCACCCAATACACAGTATGGTGTCAAAACTAATGAAACAAGCAAGTTCAAAATATCTGATGGAAAAATGCCCTCTTAATTTTGCTCTGTATACCAATCCTGTGACTGGACAATGGAGCTGCTTATTGACTCCTCATCAGCTTAAGTGACATTTTTGAACGGCAGCACCAGCTACAATTCAGAGCAATACGGTAAATATAATCTGCCCTTCCACTCCCTTTCAGCCTGCGAGTCAGGCAGCTCATTCTTTTCCTCTCCGTATTCTCAGGAGAATCGCTCTGCTAATTTCTTCTTTCCTGTAAACAAACTTCAAATGAAACTTTCATTATAAAAAGAACACAGTCCATTACCACAGCCTGGCTCCAGATTTGCCTTCTCTTCACCCGTACCATGCCAGTCATGACACAGATGAAAGCGACAGCAGCTGCCCTAATCAGCTAGCACAATCTCTTTTTCTTTCTCTCTCTCTCCCTCCTTCCTAACCTAACCTTCCTTCCCCCCTCCCACTCCCTTATCCCTCCCCTTTCCAGCTCTCAGGAGAGATCTTCTCACACTGCAGTAAAGTTCTATTGCTTCATTTCTAGTGTTCATGGGATTGAATGATTAGGGGTCATGAAATATTTGTGCAGCTTCCTTTCTGAAAGGCAAAGCAAGTGCCTGTCGGGTATATTCACAGGGCCACACCCAAATATGTGAACAAGGACTCCAGGCACAGCAAGGGACTTGGAAAAACATCACTATACTCTCCTCATCTCCAGTCCAATATTCACATCTGCTCTACAGACGGATTTGGTCTACATATCTATTCTAGTTAGCAAAAGAAAATGCATGTGCAATATTAATAATACTTTGCACATCTGTAGTAGCTTTAATTCAAGAACTCTCAAGCACTTTACAAACATTCGTCAATTTTAAGCCCCACCACTTCTCTTTGAATTAGAGCAATAGTATTCCTATTTCAGAACTGAAGAAACTGAGTCACCAACAGCTGCAGTGACTTGCTGAAGACCTCAGAGTGAGTTGGTGGCAGATCCAGGAACAGAATCTAGATCACAGAACTCCATCTTGTGCTTTAATCACCACACAATGATTCCCTTTTTCATGAATAACCTTTTCTCTGCAGAACTTCTTGGAGAATAACCTTTCACACCACAGGCTGAAACTGAGCAGGGTAGGAAAGCTCTTCTTGTAACTGTGCCTTGTAAATATATGCAGGCGATATCAGTAACCTGCTTATTTTACAACTAGGCTCAGTTTCTCTGGAACTGGTTTGCAAATGCTTCCAAAGCCAGTTACACCCTCTATATCACAATTTATTGTACAGAATCTGAGAACTGTTAATGCTGTGTTGCTTATTTTCTTTTTGAGGTTATCTGATTTTATTTATAAGTATACCCCTACTTTTTTTTGCCATGACACACTACCCTGGCCTGTTCTTTCTGTGGACTCCAGAAACCAAAATCTAGGGTGGTGATTGTTTACTTTAATGGAAATATCAATTGCTCAGCCTCGATCAAACAGGTGACAAGCACAGTTACCATATGCCAGTGTTAGTTTGACAGTAGAGTCAGCTACCTTTTTAGAATCAACTAAATGTGGCATGATTGCCTGCCTTTGTAGCTGCTTTACCTGTACACATCATCAGCAGCAACTTGGGAGAATGCTACCAGAATATTGTCTTGAAGGATGGCACCTCCTGCTGGCCACCTTGAAGGTAGTATCAGTCTTGGGGAATACTCTACCAAAAGGGTAGCCTCATCTTCATGTCAGCAAGCATTAAACACAGCCTTCTGAGCATGCCAAGAAGGTACTGAACCACATCTGACCCTAACTTAACCACTTCAGTTCACAGAAAGGCTTAATAATGGAAGATAAAACTCCTCAGGTCAAAGGCACTGGATATTGTAGCAGCCAAATAATGCACCGCAGAGTCCAAGAAAGCTGAAGTATTGTTGATTCAATTCAGTTTCAGAGTTAGGAATCCATGAGCTCTGGTGCCTATTTCTGTACATTACAAACCAAGACTATATTATGAATGCCCTTCCTATCAGCTTGACTAGAGTTCTTATTCACTGTAAATCCTGTTATTCTCTATCACACAAGATCATTCTCTTCTAGCGAGTAAGGGGAAAGAAGCTGCTTAGCCCTTGCTCGGACATGAAAAAACAAGAATTCGTTCTTACTAGTTCCCCAAATCAGGTGAGACAAGATCTAGCTGAATATTTTACATGAAAAGGGAAAATTCATGAGTTCTGTTGTCCTATGTTTTCCCTCCTTCCTAAGAGCGTTCTTTTCTTCGGGGAAAAAGACCCAAAAGAGAGTGTTACTAAAGAGCACATGCACATTCCAGATGTCATTACCCAAGGCAAAGAGGAGCAGCCATTCTTGCAACAGATTCTGAATTTTTGCCCTCTGGGTTGGGTGAAATCTTCAGGTGCTCTTGCTGTTCATTTGGGAGGTGCTGAACAAGGGGTATAGGACTGCAGTTGTCAACCTGTGGTCCGCAGGCCCCTGGGGATCTGCAGACTATGTCTAAGATTTCCAAAGAGGGCTGCATCTCCATTTGAAAATTTGTAGGGGTCCGCAAATGAAACAAGGTTGAAAAACTGCTAGTATAGGATACTGAGGGGGAAAGTGTGAATTTTCCAAGCAACTACAGCTACTGCCCGGTACTATTAACATTATATATTTCTGAATACTCTGAAGGTGCAAGTCTTCAATCCACCTTCATGGAAACAGATCTTGGTCAAAATCAAACTAGCATTTGATTTTATATGAAAGGACATAATTAAGCCTCCTAGCCCATAAATCCCTCAGAATGAAAGGGTACTTTAGTCTTCCATGGACACAGTAAAAAATTATCCAAAATGGGATGGTCTGAGTATATGGGTAGCACAGAGATGTTGCCAAGTCCAATCTAGACCCACAAGCAAAGTTTTGTGAAAACATATTTCTGCACAACATATAATCAATAGGAACATTTCAGTCAATATATTTTCACGGCAGTGGCAAGCAGGGCAAAAACAGATTCCAACAATCCTTCCCCCACCCTGTTTCCCACCAAAACAAGGGAATATTGGCCTAATACCTGAGAATGTAAAAGTGAAACTGGCTAGGAACTATGAACAAGTGAAATTTACTATCCTTTTTCCATTGTATAATATGAGCCAAATACAGGAAATAAGCAAGGTGCCTAAAGAGTGAAAAGGTTGTTTATTTGTTTGTAACATTATTTCCAATGTAGTGTCTGCACACACAGGTAGGTCTCAGATCTATGCAGTGTGAAATGTGAACTCTGCAAGGAAGGGAGTTTCTTTCTTTCCATTTATACTGATCCAAATATATGTAAATAAATAGATTAGTGAGGCAAATCCCTCTGAGCATGTGTGTAAATAGCTCCAGCCCTGGCAGGCTGGGGTTTCAGCATGAAGCAGGGATTGACCCATAAGTAGGGCTTTACCTCTAGGGAGAAAGCTATTTTCAGCACAATCCCTCCCCAGAAATGGGAGGAAAATCAGGCGCAGAGACAGTGAAATGTTAGAGCCCAGAGCCCCTTCTAGGTGCAGCAGCGTGATATTATTCTTGTGCCCTCTGCACCAGGGAAAGGGAAAATCGATGTTTCAGAGAGGGAGAAAGGTTCCCTGTGAATTAATGGGTCTGTAGCTTCCCCCATTGATCTGCCTCCTCCCACTTTCTTTCTGTGCTTTTGTGCTCTTCCGGGGAAGGGGGAGGCTGCTCTCCCGATAAGGGAAGGACGCTCTAACCTTAACCTTTCTCCAGGAATAATGCTAATTAGAGACGCTAATGAGAACTTCCCGGGAAAGAGGAGCAGGGAGGGAGGAGGAGCCCCCGCCAGCCGGGTTCGGTTTGAAATCGGGGGAGATGGAATCAGAACGCAGAGGGCGAGTTTAAAAAACGGCAAAATCTCCCTCCCCCCGCAGGCACAAACGGGCCCACGCGATCTGCACGCCCCTAGGCCGAGCGGTGCCCCCCCCGAACCCCGCAACCGGCACAGGACACTCACCATGCGCCCCGCAACCACAACCGTAGCCCGCAATCTCCCCGCGCCAGTCCATGCACCCCCGCTAGGCAGCCCCTCCCCCCAGCAGTGCATTACTGTGCAGGGTGTACCCCCTCCCAGAGCGCTCACCCCCCTTCCCTGCAACCCCCTCAACATACGGCACCCGCCATGAAACCCTTCATCCCCAACATCCACCCCTTCCTGCCATGCCCATGCAACCACCTGACCAGGGCTCACACCCCCAGCGACCTGTGTCCATGCACCCAAACAACTCCAGGGACCTGAGCATAGGCATCCAGCATACCCCATCCAACCCTCGGGGCACACATCCCCAGCGCCCGTCCTCCATCATCCAAATCCAGGGACCTGTGCAAACAACCCCCCAACAGCTTGTGCACACCCCAACAAACTCGCTGCAACTCACGCCACCCAAACACCATCCACCTCACTGACCTGTGTGCACGTCCAACCCCACAGTGAAGTGTGCAACCTTCAGATAACACCCTCCAACCCTCCTAGTGATCTGTGTGCACCCCCAACAAACCCCTCAACTCCCAGTGACCCCTGGGCACCCCTAACAAACCCCCTTCAACTCCCAGTGACCCCTATGCGCCCCCCACAAACCCCTCAACTGTGACCCCTGTATGCCCCCCACAGCCCCCTCCAACTCCCAGTGACCCCTGTACGTCCCCAACAAACCCCTCAACTCCGTGACCCCTGTATGCCCCCACAAACCCCCCAACTCCCAGTAACCCGTGTGCGCCCCCCAACAAACTCCTCAACTCCCAGTGACCCGTGCGCCCCCCGAAAAACTCGCTCCAACCCACCCCTAGCGCCCCCTCCACACCAACAACCAGCAGCGCCCGCGGAGCGCCCACCCCCAAGACACTCACTCCCTTTCCCCCGAGAGCCAGGTGGCCCCGGAACGCCCCCAGCCAGCGGGGCGCCCCCCCCCCCCCGGGCCCGGCAGGGGGCAGTTGTGCTCCCCCGACGCCCAGCCTGGGGGTTACAATCGAACCACCCCCCCCCCGGCCCCGTGTCCCACCCGCGGGCCACCAGCTCCTACCTGCTGCGGGGCCGGGGCCGGGGCCGCGCCTGGGGCCTGCCGGCCTGCGCCAGCCCGGCGGCTCGCTGCGGGGACGGGAGGGGACGCTGGCCTGGCCGCGCTCCGGAGCGGCTGACAACCAGCTGCTGCCCGCGGAGAGGGGCTGGCGCTGCGGAGCGCGTCACTCCCGGCCCGGGGGGAGCGGGAGCGGGGGCGGGGGCGGAGGGGCGCGCTGCAGGGACAGACGGACCCGGGCGGGGAGCCCCGCTGCTCGTGGGGGGCGGGACACGGGGGGGACGCGGAGAGACAGGCGCTGTGGGGAGGAGCAGAAAGAACCCATCCATTTTCTAACGCGACAGCCAGGCCGCCTGGGCTGAGTGCCTCGTGAGAGCCCCGGGCTGGAACCCTGCAGGGCGAGGCGGTGTCCAGAGAGAAATCCTGGAGTCTGGGGGGAAACACACCTCCTGAGCAGGCAGCATAATACACACACTGTGCAGGGAGCGACACAATACCCAGCGACAGGCTCTGTGCGAAAGAGAGACGGGAAGACCGGGGGAAAGGCACAGCTGCCCACACTGGGAAAGGGCCAGAGGGCGGGGACTGGCCAGTGAGAAACAGTGACATGGAAATAGCTACTACCTGTTAAGGTATTGTCATTCAGGAGAAAAGACAGGAGTGTTACACTGAGACTGTAACCATGGAAAAATACAAAGCAGCAATGAGATCAATTCCAACAGCCATGCTACAGAGGGGTGCTCAGGGCAGTGCCATTCTATAGAAAATTACATGGTATAGTCTTGTGAACCAACCATGCTCTGCTCTCCCAACCTTTCCCACTGCAATCTCCATCTTTTCTGGTTGTCCTGGGACCCACCAGAAAGGGCTCCCCAAGTTACTGGGGTCCATGGATCCAGTCAGATGAACACTGACGGAAGTAACATATTACATGGTGGGGTGGGGGGGAGTTTGAAAACTCCTAGGTGAAGTGAGAAATCTAGGGTTAGAGTCACTGCCTATGTTCTGCAAGCTAAGTGATCCTGGTGACACAATCAGCCAGCAGGAATGGTGCACCAGGGCAAGCTACCATTTCACTGGAGGAACCTGGACTAGGCAGTCACAGCCTATAAGCGGGAGGAAGGACCAGGGATCCTAATACTTGTTTTTCCCCTACTGAGTCCCTTCTGGGATATTGCTGCCCCCACAAGCGCAGCAATATTTGTGTGGGGGGATTGGGGTGGGGATGGATGTGGATGTGACAACCCCTTAGTTTGCAAGGAACGGAATGATTCACATCACTTTTTAAATGTACAATCTCAATTGTAGCAGTTCCTCAGGCAGAAACAGCCTGCCACTTAAAGGTCTCAAATGTACTTCATGGGCCTTGCACTGGGTGTATGTAGCCACAGTGCCCCACCACAGCTCTGGGAGAGGTTGTGTCTCAGGGAGAGCACAGCTGCCCCACCATGCCTGAGGATGCTGAAGTGTGTCCTTCTCCCCACCTACAGTCTCCCTTTACTCCTTCACATAACACAAGAACCAGGCATCACCCAATTAAATTAACAGGCAGCAGATTTAAAACAGAAGGAAGTATTTCTTCACACAGCGCACAATCAACCTTTAGAACTCATTGCCAGGGGATGTTGTGAAACCCAAAAATATAACTGGGTTCAAAAATGAATTAGATAAGTTCCATGACTATTAGGCAAGATGGTCAGGGATGCAGCCCCATGTTCTGGGTGTCCCTAAACCTCCAACTGCCAGAAGCTGGGACTGGACGATGGGATGGCACTCGATAATTGCCTGTTCTGTTCATACCCTCTGAAGCACCTGGCATTGGCCACTATCAGAAGACAGGATACTGGGCTAAACGGACCATTGGTCTGACCCAGTATGGCTGTTCTTATGTTTGTTCACCCCCCACCCCCGGGCAGGATTCTAACTGGCCCAGGCCAGTGACCCGTTACTTATTCCGAGACTGGCACCTTGTGCTCCAGAATCTCAGCTTTCCTTTTTTATTTTTTGAAGTCTTCAGCTGGTAGGGTTGAGAAGAAATCCTTAAAAACTTGACCCAAATATGGTGATGTCTGGCTGAGTCTACAAACAGCCCATTACACACTGAGAGGTATGAATGACTACATTATTCTCAGTGGAGTGTTAACACCAATGGCCAGGTATGATGATTTATATTTCAACATTAACTATTTCACTGCTGAGCAAAACATGTCAGAAAAAAGAGAGACGAGCTTATTATGAATATCTGCACAATTTACTGACAACTCTGTTTGGTGATGCAAGTGGATGTTGCTTGGGAGACACCACAACCTTTTTCCCCTCCAATCTGACTTGTAGAGCCAAAAGGCCAGAGGGGAGGAACAGAGGTCAAGTGGTTATGTGACCCCCACCAAGGGGAACCAATCCTGCAAAGCCCCATAGGGCATCCAGACATAACCCCCAATCAGCCTGGGTGTGATGGGGGCCTTGTCTGGTCTGGTGGAGAGTGTGGTGTCAGGCAGCTTACTTCCCAGTTCTAACGGCGGCTGCTTCTCCCTCTGCTGGAGCCTGTCACTGCATCAGCTAGGTCACATTTTCGAGCTTTTCTTCGCAGTTACATGGGCTAGAAACAATTGGCTTTTTTTAAATGATAGCTGAGACTCTGACATTTCATGGCTCTGGGACCGGGGGCTGTTTATTGTACCTTTGCCATCTTCTGGCCCTGCCCATGAACATATACAAATCCTGCTGAGACCGAGCCCACCAGAGCATGTATGATCATATTTTAAACACCTGCCCAACCTGCTGTGAGAGGTAGTTCATTTTAGTGTCCCATATAGGCAGGGCTTGGCTTGTGGGTGGAGCCTAGGGGAGTATCACTACTCTCCACTCCCAGTTTGGGCCCTGTTCCACGGGGTGCAAGGAGGGATCATCTTTGCCCTTGGGTAGCACAGAAATAGATACTGCCTGGATATGGCATGCAGCGAGAAAGGCTTCTTACACCCTTATTCCTGCTGTGCCCCCACTCAGTGTCTGTCCCCGAGCATTATGACATACATTGCTGGGGAAGAGGACACTCCTTATATGGGCTGTCCTTATAGAAACATAGGGCTGGAAGGGGCCTCGAGAAGTCAAGTCCAGCCCCTGGGCTGACTATGGCATGGAAATAGCTCAAGAAAAGATTATTTCAGTTCTGATTACATAAAGCAATGCCACTTACATTGAGCATTTTCAGTTTAAGTGGGCATGGTCATAATATCTTCTGTGTTTAAGTCTTTGCCTGCATTTCTTATTATTATTAAAATTAAAAAGACTTTTAAAAATCTAAGATGAAATCCTAACCCCATTTAAATCAATGTGTGTTTTGCCATTGACTTCAATGGGGCCAGGATTTCATCCCAAATGTCCCCCTTGACATTTGTGCCCTTTTTGTTTACTCTTTGTTCTTCCCTCAGCTTCAAACTACGCTAGCTAGTTTCATTTCCTGATTATAGTCTGTTTCAGTTTCTGGGCCTCATGCACAACCAAGCTGCTGTGTTTTGGTTTCTAACAGGCTAGAAGAAGGGTTATCTTGTTTACACTGACATTTTGGTCCCCATTTCCAAGGGCGGGTAAAATGGGTGGATTTGGTAAAATGAAAACCCACCCTTTGCATGTGCAAAACCCTGCAGTTGTGCATACCAATAGTGTGACCATGCACACTAAGGGTAGATGCATGTGCAGTTCCCCATTGTTGCATTCTGCAGGTACAATGATCTCAAATTAGGGCTGTTGATTAATCGCAGTTAACTCACACGACTAACTCAAAAAAATTGTGATAAAAATAATCACGATTAATTGCACTTTTAATCGCACTGTTAAACAATAGAATACCAATTAAAATGTATTAAATATTTTTGGATGTTCTTCTACATTTTCAAATATATTGATTTCAGTTAACATAGAATACCAAGTGTACAGTGCTCACTTTATATTATGTTTTTTCATTACAAATATTTGCACTGTAAAAATAATAAACAAAAGAAATAGTATTTTTCAATTCATCTCATACAAGTGCTGTAGTGCAATCTCTTTATCGTGAAAGTGTAATTTACAAATGTATATTTTTTTTGTTACATAACTGCACTCAAAAATAAAACAATGTAAAACTTAAGCGTCTACAACTCCACTCAGTCCTACTTCTTGTTTAGCCAATCGCTCAAACAAGTTCGGAAACATTTGCAGGAGATAATGCTGCCCACTTCATGTTTACAATGTCACCTGAAAATGAGAACAGGAGTTCGCATGGCACTGTTGTAGATAGCGTCACAAGATATTTATGTGCCAGATGCATTAAAGATTCATATGTCCCTTCATGCTTCGGCCACCATTCCAGGGGACATGCTTCCATGCTGCTGATGCTCATTTAAAAAAAAAAGTGTTAATTAAATTTTGACTGAACTCCTTGGGAGGGAATTGCATGTCTCCTGCTCTATTTCACCCGCATTCTGCCATATATGTAATGTTATAGCAGTCTCAGATGATGACCCACCACATGTTGTTCATTTTAAGAACACTTTCACTGAAAGCAAAGCAAAACGCAAAGAAGGTACCAATGTGAGATTTCTAAAGATAGCTACAGCACTTGACCCAAGGTTTAAAATCTGAGGTACCTTCCAACATCTGAGAGGGAGGAGATGTGGAACATGCTTTCAGAAGAGTTAAAAGAGCAACACTCCAATGCGGAAACTACAGAACCTGAACCACCAAAAAATAAAACCAACCTCCTGTTGGTGGCATCTGACTCAGATGATGAAAATGAACATGCGTCAGTTCGCACTGCTTTGGATTGATATCAAGCAGAACTCATCATCTGAATGGACGCATGTCCCCTGGAATGGTGGCCGAAGCATGAAGGGACATATGAATCTTCAGTGCATCTGGCACATAAATATCTTGTGACGCTGTCTACAACAGTGCCATGCGAACTCCTGTTCTCATTTTCAGGTGACATTATAAACATGAAGTGGGCAGCATTATCTCCTGCAAATGTAGTCAAACTTGTTTGAGCGATTGTCTAAACAAGAAGTAGGACTGAGTGGATTTGTAGGCGCTAAAGTTTTACACTGTTTTATTTTTGAGTGCAGGGTTTTTTTGTACATAATTCTAAATTTGTAAGTTCAACTTTCATGATAAACATATTGCACTACAGTACTTGTATTAAGTGAATTGAAAAATACTATTTCTTTTGTTTTTTACAGTGCAAATATTTATAATAAAAAATAATATAAAGTGAGCACTGTACACTTTGAATTCTGTGTTGTAATTTAAATCAATATATTTGAAAATGTAGAAAATATCAAAAAAATTTCAGTAAATGGTATTTTATTATTGTTTAACAGTGTAATTAATCGTGATTAATTTTGTTAATCGCTTGACAGCTCTAGTTCAAATGCATTTCACACGGCCCTCAAATAAATATTTGAGATTGTCTCTGGTCATATGAGAACTCCTCTTTCATACCAAACCTTAATCTGGGGCCTAAACTATCTGAAAATTGGTAAAATTTTCAAAACGCCTATGTGATTTAGGAGTTCAAGTCCCCATGAGATTTAGGCTCCTAAATTAATTAGGCATTTATCAAATTTTATCTAATGTATCTTTAGGTAGCTATTTCTGGATCCAGGGGGAAGGGCCAGGCAGTTCAATACAGGTTCAGTAACAATAATCCCTGTAGTAGTAAGGACCAGGAGTTAGTTTTTAAAGGATTTTTTAAAAAGGAAATAAGTAAAATCATAATAATTAAAAATATTATTTCACACTGCTTCCTTCTCCCACTCCTTTGTGACTTGTTCATTCAGGCCCAGCAGCTGAAAGCTATTTCACATGGGTACAAGAAGCCACCCCTGCAGAAACCCTGGGGGGGCTCCCCACTGGGGTCTTCTTGCCTGAAACAGCCTGTAGCATCGGAGCTTTAGCAAAAGATCTTCCCAACAGGAGCTGTGTTGTGCTTTTTGTCTGTAAAGCACCTAGCACACTTGGATGTGTATATATGCATATTAAATCGATAAGAACAGATACAGCTTTTAGATATACACTGACTACATCTTTCATAGTTTCCCAGGGCAAAGTTCCACAAGAACTACCAAGGCCGCCCTCAAATGAAGGTACAAACCTCAGTCCGAGCCCTTACCCAGCAGCTTCATTTAACAGATGTGTTTGTTGATTGATATAGGTCCTGAATCTAGTGACTAGTGCAAAAGACTGAGAGCTAGGAGGATCTTGATTCTCATCCCAGAGCAGTCACTGACTCACTGAGCAATCTTGTGCAAGTCACTTGATGTCCTTGTGCCTCTGGCTAAGTAGGCTAAATAAAAAGATGGACCTCACTGCATTAGATTCTATATCACTACTGAACCCTCCTAGAGAATTAGCTTTAAAAAATGCAAACCTTTTATGAATGAAGCCAGTAAGGAAAAGGGGGTGAGAGTGTCACTAGAAAGCAAGTTGCTGAGAGACAGCCGTAGTCAAAGACTACTAGCAGGATAATCTATTTTCACATCATCCTTGTAGCTGAACGTCTATGGCATTCCATAGCTTAGGGAAGTCAGGAAATAGAAGGTCCATGAAACTTTCTGGTGGGCTGTGGGTTGCATCATGTGCTTTAGCTTGTTCACCCTTAGTTATAATTCCATCTTTCTTTAAAAATAAGAGTTATTAATAAATAATCATAAAATCATCACTTCTAGGAGCTAAAATAAAGAGAGACAAAGGAAATGCAGCTTCATCCTCCAGGGTGCAAACTGATCACCATCGTCTGAAAGAGGAGGGAAAGGATTGTTTTGGGGGTCAGGCTGCCTTCTCTGGAAATATCAGGTATTGGGCACTCCCAAAGTCTCAGCGCTATTCTATAAGAACCAAGGGTCTGAGCAAATATGGAAATTCCAAGTTCTTCTGTCTCCTATCAATTTCACTCTGAGTATTCATGCACACCACCTGGTGGTATGTTTACATTGTGATAGGAACTGACAAGGATAGAAGAACTCTTAAATGGTGCCGCATATTTCTTGGCCACAGAAAACAGAATCAAGTAATTTCAACACAGTAGCTATTAGAAGGTACGGAACTGAATCATTTAAGGCCAACATTTTAGCCAGTCCCAAGCCCCATTCTGGTTTTGAACATTCCCATTTGTAAGCACAGCTTATTACACAAAGGTGGCTGCACAGTCGTTTTATACATGTATATGAGATCATTTGGTGCTTAAATTTCATGGTGTGTGCAACCAAACCTGGTGCAAGCCTACTTTAGTGGGTTTAATAGATGCACATGCAAAAGTGAGTGTGGAAATTCAAAGATCAGGGTTAAAAAGCAGAACCTTAGAGTCTCCTCTTCTTTAAGACTTGGCACTTTTAAACCACTTCCATGCAAGGCCCTCAAAGAGCTTTACAGACATTAGTGAACTTGGCTTCACAACCCCTCTCTGAGGTTTTGTTATCTGCATTTTAGAGACGGGGAAACTGAAATATACAGAATGTATGTGACTTTACCAAGATCCCATAGCAAGTCTACGGCGGAGCTGGATACAGAGCCTACATAGATTTATTGGCTATGAAGCATTTTGCTTGTATTGGACACACTGCGTTAGATACATTAAGCCCACTGTATGGAAAACATACCATGTAATAAAAAATAAGCTGTGTTGTAATTTTGCAGCACCACATCTTTACAGATTTGTTGATCCTTGTGGAAGGCTTTTTTATAGACTCACTAAACAGGTTGAGATCTGGGCTTGTTTAGGATTTTATTGGGGGGAGAAGTTACATGCTGCTTGTCATTCTGTTGGGAAGAGTCCATATCCTGACAACAGCAGACTGAACACATCCAGTCCTTTGATTCACATGTGGTTCACAATGGTCAGGAAGAAACGTAACTTAATAAAGGCAGAAGTATATGAATGTTGGAGGAATACTGACCCCACTTATTCAGTATGCTCAGTTCCAGACTAAAGCAAGTGGGCCATATTAGCGGTGTGCCAGTGGTTAATATGCACCAGAGACTAGGAGTGTGTTCACTAGCATTGACAATACGTTGCACTTCTGAATATCTCCAAGCACTTTATTAAAAACAATGAAGCAAGCTGCACAACATTACAGTGAAGAAGGGTACCAGATAGCTAGGGATCGGCCTCTCTTGGCACCACAGCAGCCTCTCAGGGAACACAGAGCTGTTTAGCAGCACATTGCAACACAACACGACAGTTTGGGACAGGAAATAAAGAATATTATGTTCAACTAAAAACACAGGAGGAGTTTAGGGAGGTAGACTGTAATTTGCCCAAGGCACCAGGGTTAATACCATTAGTCTTACATAAAATTCCGTGTGATCATCAATAACACCAAAGGATTAGGGCCTCGTTTCACATCTCTGCAGCATGGTTTGTCTCACTCAGCCCAAGTTTTGGCATCAAATTGTTTTGTTTGTACTTGGACAGTGCACTGAGCACACACTGCTATTTTACAAAGCCTGGGAAATCTACTCTGGGAAAAAATGTTTGTCATGACCTACCCAATCTAAAAGCTTTTAAGATTCATTCCAGTTTTTACTATCCTCAGTGTTACGGTTAATTATAATAATAAAAAAAATACATTCATTCAAAGCAAGCCATTCATACAGTTATCATCCATCTGACTTCTGATATACCACAGGCCATTAAATTTCACCGTTACCCCTGCACTGAGCCCAATAACTTGTGTTTGCATAAAGCATCTGCCAGAAAGGCATCTATTCTTGATTTCAAGACATCAAGAGATGAAGAATCCACCACTTCCCTTGGTATTTTGTTCCAATGAACAATCTCCTTCACTGTTAAAAATGGGTGCCTGGTTTCTAACTTGAATTTGTCTGGCTTCATCTTCCAGCCATCGGTACTTGTTATAGCCTCTGCTAAATTAAGGAGCTCTTTAATCCCTGGTATTTCTCTCCCCAAAGGTACTTATAACCTGTAATCATGTCACCTCTCAGGGCATGTCTATGTGACAGACACCACAGCTGCAGCGCTGCAGTTACAGCACTCTAGTGCTGCAGTGTAGACCTCTCAACACACAGTAGCTAGGCTGATGGAAGATTTCTTCCATCCATCTAGCAGTGTCTACACTGGTTTTAGGCCAGCTTAACTACATCTCTCAAGGGTCTGCATTCTTTACATCTCTGTGGGACACATTTGGCTGTAGCTCAGGCCTGAATCGTCTTTAGGATAACCTAAACAGATTGAGCTCTTTAAGTCAGATTGAACTCTGTAAGGCATTTTTTCCAGCTCTCGATTAATTTTTGTGGCTCTTTTCTGCACCCTCTCCAGTTTCTCAACAGCTGTTTTAGAATGTGGACTCCAGAGCTGGACGCAGTATTCCAGTATCTGTCTCACCAGTGCCATTTACAGAGGTAAAATCATCTCCTTACGCCTACTCCCCTGTTTACATATCTAGGGATCATATTTGCCTTTTTGTCACAGCATCACACTGGCAGGTCATATTGACTTGCTTGTCCACTCCAACCCTTAAACCTTTTTCAGAGTCCCTGTTTTCCTGGATACAGTATCTCATTCTGTAGGTATGACCTGCATTCCTTGTTCTTAGATGCATAACTTTACTTTGGCTGTTAAAACACAATTTGTCTGAATGGACCCAACTTACCAAGGGACCCAGATTGTTCTGCCTGCCTTGTCTTCATGATTATTTACTACTCCACCAACCTTTGTCATCCGCAAATTTTATCAACAGTGATTCTATATTTCCATATGATTTGATGAAAATGTTGAATAGCATCAGGCCTAGTACGGATCCCTGTAGAACTCCAGTAGATACACCCCCATTTGACGAACAATGATGAATTAAAGGATAGGAATACAATTAATGCCAGTCAACATAATTTTAATGGAAAATAGGGCTTGTCAAACAAACCTGATTTCATTCTTTAAGGAGATCTGTCAGTTTGCCAATTCTTAATCCATTTTAAGTGTGCTTTATTGATACTGAACAGTGCTAATTTTTAGCCAAACCCTCTTACAAAAGTCTATTACACCCATGCAGCTACCTTTATACACTGCACCTGTAATCTTCTTAAAGAATGAAATCAGGTTTGTTTGACAAGATCTATTTTCCATAAAAATTATGTTGACTGGCATTAATTATAGTCCTATCCTTTTAATTCTTTATCAACTGAATCCCATATCAACTTTTCCTTTATTTTGTCCAGGACTGGCCTATGGTTCCCTGGATCATCCTGCTTGCCCTTTCTGAATATTGGCACAATATTAGAACTCTTTCAGTCTTTTAGAATTTCCCCAGCATTCTAAGATTTGTTAAAAATTAACATCAGAGGGCCAGACATCTCCTCCACCAATTCTTTTAGGACTCTTGGATTCAAGTTATTTGGACCTGATGATTTAATTTTTTTATTCCTAGTAAAAGTTGTTTAACAACCGCATTAGTTACTAATGGACTGGAAAGTACTTCATTATCTTGATGTGATATAAGTACATCAACCTGCTTCATTCCAAATACAGAACAGAAATTCTTACTGAACACTTCTGCCTTTTCTGAATCACTATTAACAATTTTACCATCTCCACTGAATAATAAGCCTATACCATTGTTAGGATTTATTTTGTTCCTAATATACTTTTAAAAAAATCCTTATTGTCTTTAGCCCTGCCAGCTATGGATTTTTCCCTTTGCTTCCCTTATCATTTTCTACACTTCACATCTTCTAAATTATATCAATTGTTAGTTATTTCCCCCTTTTTCCATTAGTTATGTGTGGCTTTTTTATTTTTAATTGCTGCCTTCACTTTGCCACTTAACGTGGATGGTCTGTTAACCAAAGTTGTCCTCTTTCTTGATGGTGGAATCATGGCTTTTTGGCCATCTAATAAGCTCTTCTTAAAGAACTCCCAGTTTTCATTCACATTTTCCTGTATAAATATTTCCTCTCAACCAAATTTGCTCATAATTTTCTTCAGATTTGTGAAATTAGCCTATTTGACGTACCAAATCTATCTATTGTTGGTTGGGATTGTCTTCTGTTTGCCCATGTTGAACGTAATCAGGTTAGATCACCAGTCCTAAGCAACAACCAACTTCCAATTCAGTGATTAATTTATCTTGATCCATCATAATGAGATCCAAAACAGTTACCTCATGTTGGGTGCAATACCTTTTGTGTTAGAAAATTTATCATCTGTAATTTTTAGAAACTCTAATTATGATTAACTACTGGCCGCATGAGACTTCCAGCATATGTCTCCCAACCTGAAGTCCTTCATAAAATGCCAGGAAGATTACAGATGACAGGATGGGTATATAAACTGGTATGAGAGGACAGACCGAATGCAGAATACAGATATGGCTGTAAATTTCAAAGGGTAATATAGTTTAAACCACACAAATACAGTCCTGAATACTGCTCTAATACAGCTTTCACCAAAACACCAAGGCAATAGAGATTGTGACAATGAACTTATCTTAGGTGCTTTATACAAAATAATTCACAAGTGGGGAGCGGGGTGAGAGGGTGGGGGAGAAATAATACATGAAAGGAGTGAAATTCTTAAATTTAGAACCATTTTGTCCCCAAATATTATTTACTGGGTAATTTTTACCATCGTTAGAGTTTCAAGCCAATATTCAAAGTTGAATCAAAAGGCTGATATACATACCAACTTGTACCAGAAAGCCTATGCTAATTCAGCTCCAACAGCAGCTCCTGCCATTCACTCATTATATAACCCCCGGCCCATTTCTGTATCATTTATACCTGGTTACCAAACCCCAGACTGGACTGTACTGAATCTGCCAAAACAGCAGAATGTCCAGATCAGAGGGAGTCAGTTTGGCATTTCAGTTTAAAGATTTGTTCCTTTTAAAGTCTTAAGAGTCTGCCAGCCATTGTGTAAGATAGGATGCCTTAATGGAAGTCATGCTGAATGGCCTAGTATGAACCCTGAAAAAATAAATTCAGGACTGAGTTGGAATAAAACCAGACGGAATAGCTTGCCCAGAGAATGACTGCCTTAAACTTGGACTACCCTCGCATTTAAAAAATGATAGTATTCATCATTTAAAAATTAGGTGATAGAAGCATTAGGGCTAAACAGCAAACATTATCTTTTTGCTCTTTTTAATTACTAGTTTGTAACAATCAGGAGTTCAGAAGATAGTTTAGTGCCCCAGCAGTCATCCTACACTGAGTTACTTCTGCATAGTGTGGAAATTGTAAAGGACCTGATTCTCCTCTCACACCTGTGCGAATTTGTTTAAAACCAGTGTGAGAGGAGACGCAGGCCACAGGAGACTCTGCACGTTCTTGTGACCTCAAACTAAATTCTGCTCTCAGTTATGCCAGAGTAAATCTATTGACTCCAATGGAGCATTCCAGATTTTCTTAGGAGTGAGAACAGAATTTGGGCTGGGCTTTTCAGAGTAACCTCATTACTCTTGGGGAGTTATTTTGGAATGTTGCTTTCCAAGGTCTGTACTCTCTGCAGGGAGCCCCTGCTTGTCATTTATGAAGGCTCAAGTAGAAGTTCCTGATTCTACTGTCTTCTTTGTTCCTCAGCCCAGATAAAACACCCCAACACTCTTCCACCTGTGCTTCCTTTGGGACACGCTGCTGTTTTAATATTGCTGTGTCTAGCGGCACCAGTAAATCATAGACACGGCACACAATTTTCCCTGGATAATGAAGTTAAAAGGCCATCTTGACATCCATTCATTTAACGGTTTCTGTAGATCAGTTACCCCAAGAAAAGTGAGTTCCCCATGGTGCTGCTGGGCACAATTAATCATTTATGGCATAAGCCAAGAGGCACACAAGTCAGTTATTTAATTTATTTCTATTAGTGCCACCAAATGCTAGTTAATTGCATGGCAATAAGGTGACATTGCTTTAAAGATGAACTAGAAAGCAATAATTAATTATTTAAAGCGGTGTTTGAGATATACAAAAAGAACCTCAAAATGTTTGCTTCCACTTCTTCTTAGAAACAAGACCTGATTCTTGGAGGACTTTTGCAGTCCTTGGGGCACCTCGAACATCACAGCTGGAGACCAAAACCAGAGCTGCAGCTTTCTAATCCTAAAACTCCACATCCTCGCTGCCTCAATTGGGGATTGGGAGAGCAGCAACCTCCATTCCATGTCTTCCAAAGATTGCCCAAGTCCTCCAGAAAAAAGAGCAAGATCATTACCTGATATTTCTAATATAGAATACGAACAGGGAAAAAATGAGCTGGGGGAGGAGGGGGACTGAGTCCTGTTTTATTATTATTCGTCACTCACAGCAAGATCACCTTTACAGTTATTTTCTACACAGCTCTAGGGATAGTGAGGAAGAGAAAACATGGGTTTCTTGAGCTCTAGCTGGCAAGCCAGGCACCTGACATTGGTGGAAATTGTAAGGATTTGCCCATCAGCTCTCCTGTCCTTCAGTCCCCAGTCTCTCCAAGCTAAAGTTGCCATGAGACTGCTTCCTTGAGGAGATCGCCCACCCATCTGTATTCTGCATTCAATGTTCCAGGATGCAAATCAGCCTCTTTTTCCTTAGTCTTTGGATTCTCCTGAAAATATCAACTCAAGTAGAAATTCCAGTTGAAAACTTTCAAATGGTTCCAGTTGGCCAACTAGGTTTTGGAACAAAGCAATGGCTCTGCTGGTTAGGGGGGCCACTGATCCTTGAAAAACCAGTACAAAGCAACAGAATCCAAAGAAAAACATCAGAAATTAACAGAGACCAGCCGAAGGACTCTAATGAAGATGACCTGAATGTCAGCTGGAGAGGGCTTCAACATGATTCAATAACGTGGTCCAAGCACCTCCATCCAGGCAATCCTGAGTACAGCACAGGTGAGAGGCCATTGCGCTGTAATATAGTTCCTCACATGGTCAGTCAGTCTCTATGGACAGGCCCTAAAGCTACCCTGGAGAATTTTATTTCAGGTAATGTGTCCCTTTGCTCACAGACGTTCCTCAGAGACCTTTGGGCAGATTTTCAGAAGAGCTCAGCTCCCATTTAGATGGCTAAAGAAACTGGCCAGATTTTCACAAGTGCCAAACAGCTCCCGCTCAGAACAATGGGAGCTGCTGTGTGCTGAGCACGTTTGGAAATCTGGTCCATTGTGAATTAACCCTCTTAGGTCACATCTACACTAGAGAGCGTACACAGACACAGCTGTACTGAGGCAGCTACGCAGCTGTACGATGGCTTGTAGCCACTCTATGCCGATGGGAGAGAGCTCTCCCATCAGCATCATAAAACCATCTCCACGAGCGGCGGCAACTCTGTCCGACGGAGATGCTCTCTCACCGACATAACACTGTCCACACCAGCACTTCTGTTGGGTAACTTATGTGGCTCAGGGACTGTTTTTTTCAAATCCCAGAGCAATGTAAGTCCTACCGACAAAAGTAGTAGTGTAGACATGGCCTTAATTCTTACTCCTTTTGTAACTGTTTCCCAATAATAATTGGCATTAATATTCCTTTATAGATTATAATGCCAGAAGAGACAATTCTGATCATTTTAGTCTCACCTCCAGTGTAACCCAGGCCATAGGACCTTCCTGAATTAATTTCTACTTTAAACTAGAGCAGATCTTTTAGAAAAAACACTCAGTCTTGATTTAAAAATTTCCAATGATGAAGAATCCACCACGATCCTTGGTAAATTGTTCCAATGGTTAATTACCCTCACTATTAAAATTATGCAGCTTCCTTCTAGTCTGAATTTGTCTAGCTTCAACTTCCAGCCATTGGATCTTGTTATCTTTTTGTGCTAAACTGTGGAGCCCTCCATGATCACATTTCTGTTCCTCATGTAGGTACTTACAGACTCTGCTCATCACTCCTTAACCTCCTCTTTGTTAAACTAAACAGAGTGTGCTCCCAGGGTCATTCACGATAGGGTATGTTTTTCAATTCTATAAGTATTCTTGTGATTCTTCTCTAAACCCTCTCCAGTTCATCAGCATCCTTCTTGACTTGTATAAACTGGAGAGGGTTTGGAGAAGAGGCATAAGAATGATTAAAGGTTTGGAAAACATGCCTAGTACTGAAACACTCAAACAAACTTGAATTATCATATGTGCAACTCCTGTGTCCACTTCACTTTTCCTTCACCAATACCGTAACCCTGTCAGGGTGCGACGCATTAGTGGCTGTTCTAGGTGCTTGGTCTCCCAGAAAAAGTCAGAAAATGTCCTCAAGACTCAAGGTTGAGGGCACCCAGGACACACTGGTTCTTTCCCAAATATCCCCTCAGGATTAGGTTACGCAGCTAACTTTGATGGAAAGTCCTTTTCCTGTGGAAATCTGAACAGCAGCACTCATCTCTGGCTGCTCTTCTGCTCCCAGAAATCTCACTGGAGCAGACTGAAGGGCAAACTATTAACATTGAATAATTTCTTCCCTCAGTTGTTACATCTTGGAAAGGCTTAGGGAACCCACCTAACCAGGAAACGCTGGTGACAAGAGGAAGAGTTCAGAGGATGATATTCCTGATAAACTGAGGGTGAGAAAATATAAGCATTGTGGAAAGCAGCTGTAACCAAGGCGGCATACACTGGTTGGTGAAGGTAGAGCTGATTAGATGCAATTCAGAGTGGAAGCAGCTCAAGACAGTAGCCAATATATTTGCTTTCTAATTCAATGGGCAGTTGGTGAAGCAAAAGGAAAAAGAAACAACAAACTGAAAATGCATGAAATTGCAGACCGAGGGACAAGAGTGTGACCAATTCAGTTTTCTCTTTTCAAGACTAGAAGATCTAAGAGAGGCCAGAGGGAACTAGGTAAACAATGTGATATTTTTCCTTGAGCCAAGAAATCATTTAGTGCCTGAATCCTATAGTTCCAAGTTGGGCAAAACTCCTGTTGACATTAATGGGAGTTTTTTTCTGAATAGGTATTTGAGGATTAGACCCTTTAAAAATCCTAATCCTCGGGCCACATAGGTCAGTCTTCTTCAAGGATTCTGGGATCTTCATATTTTGCAGAAAGCATGTTTTTTCATGTTGCAGAGTTGCCACTGGAGGTGGAAGATTACAGTCAAATCCCTGGTGCAGAGTAACATTTGCTGACCTATTGTGGCTAACTGAAGGCTCAGCCCTGCAGAACTTACTCATGCTAACCTCCTATTGAAGAAGTCACTGAGGGTGGTGGTACAGGGCCCATACTTATGAGTTTTTGTCATGTGATGTGGGGCCATTTCTGGGAACAGTAACTCCAAGTAGACCTAGAAATGCCCACTGTTAAAAGAAATGTTAAATATGGAAGAATTAATAGCATTACTGCATCCAAGGGTCTGTTTGGCAAATACGCTTTCCTCCCTTTATAAATATTTTGTATTGACTTTCACGTAGTTACATAATTTATCTAAAGAGGGAAACACTTCATAGCATAGTCATAGGGCTCAAATCTCATGGAATACATGACACTCCTAGGCTTTATAAAGAACAAAATGGTCTGATATGGCACCCACAACATCACTGCGAGCTTTGTCATTGACTTCAGTGGAAATAGGTCGAAGCCTTAGACTGCAGGCTCTTTGGGGCAGGGAACAGGTTTTATTTATACAGAGCCCAAACTTGCAAGGCACTGAATAACCTTCAATTCCCACTAAATGTGGTAGGTGTTGAGGACACCCAGTACCCACCTAGGGCTGCCAATTCTCTATGCACACAAAACCGAACACCCTTGCTCTCCCCCCTGCCCCACCCCTCCTCTGAGGCCCTGCCCCATGCTCACTCCAGACCCTCTCCCTCTGTCGCTCACTCTCTTCACCCTCATTCACTCACTCATTTTCACTGGGCTGGGGGAGAGGCTTGGGGTGCGGGAGGAGATGCAGCCTCCAGGATGGGGCCAGAAATGAGGGGTTCAGGGTGCAGGAGGGGGCTCTGGGCTGACGCAGTGGGTTGGGATGAGGAAGTGGGTGAGTGCTCTGGCTGGGGGCGCAGGCTCTGGGGTGGGGCTGGTGCTGAGGGGTTTGGAGTGCAGGAGGGGGCTCTGGGCTGGAGCTGAAGGGTTCAGAGTGTGGGAGGGGGCTCTGGGCTGGTGCAAGGGGTTTGGGTAGATGAGGGTGAGGGCTCCAGCTAGGGGTGCAGGCTCTGGGGTGGGGATGAGGGGCTTGGGGTGCAGGACGAGACTCTGGGCTTGGTGGGTGGAGGGTGGAAGGGGGCTCAGGGCTGGAGCAGGGCGTTGGGGTTAGGGGTTCAGGCTCCGGGTTGCACTTATCTCAAGCAACTCCCGAAAGCAGCAGCATGTCCCCCTTCCGGCTCCTATGCGGAGACGCAGCCAGGTGGCTCTGCGCACTACATTACAATCTGCAGGCGCCGCCCTCACAACTCCCACTGGCCGTGGTTCCCAGCCAATGGGAGCTCTGGAGCTGGTGCTTGGGACAGAGGCAGCGAGTGGAGCCCCCTGGCTGCCCCTGTGCCTAGGAGCAGAAGAGGGGGACATGCTGCTGCTTCCCGGAGCCGCGGGGAGCCACAGCAGGCAAGAAGCCTGCCGTAGCTCCACTGCGCCACCAAGCGGTATATATACCTGCCCCTGGAAATTTCCACCACATGCATCTGAAGAAGTGGGTATTCACCCACGAAAGCTCATGCTCCAAAACGTCTGTTGGTCTATAAGGTGCCACAGGATTCTTTGCTGCTTTTACAGATCCAGACTAACACGGCTACCCCTCTAATATGTGCTCTATGAAACTTTATTTGCATACATTTAAAAAACAAAAGCCATAAAAGGAGTTGCAGTTGCTCAGCATTGCTCAGAATTTAGCCCTGAGGCTGTATAGCCTGATCAGAATCTCCAAGTAATTTAAATAAATGCCTTTAGCACCAGTGAAGTAAAGAGCATTCATTGAAGGGCTGAGCCAGCTAAGTGGATGTGAAACATTAGGATTTCCTTTGAACATTAAGCATCAAGATTTAAGTCACAGCAGCTTCTCAAATTAGCCACCACATCCTTGGGCAGAAATTGGTAGTCGCAGGATCCACTACCTTCACACAGCAGAAATGGCATGGATAAGTTACAAATGTAAGATCAAATGGATAATACCCAAACATTTAGTTCAGCCCCAGGCAGGAGGGATCCAGGGAGATTAGTCCATTTTAACAGATTGCCCCTCTGTCACTTTTCCCACTCTTTCCATCCTGAGCAAAATGATCCTCTTTAACCTTTGGCTGGCTGATTCCATATCCAGGAAAGATGAACGTTCTATTATAAACAATATGACACTTTCTGGGAAACTGAGGTATAGCATCAGTTCCATAAGGTCTAACCTAATACTGGTTAACACCTTTCGCCTGCTCTGAACCCCTGGGATAAGGTCAGGCAGGGGAGAACATTATATTGGGACCTGATTTCATGTTTGTTTCCTTTAATATGTGCTCTTGATCCATCATGTCCAGATGCATCACAGCTAAAGTAGAGTAACATTCATGTCTTCTCCCCACTGCAGCACACTCCCTCACGCTCCATCCTCCCTACCCCCCCAGTGCACTCCTCCCACCACCCAACCTCCCAGCACCCCAGCCCTGACACACCACCATCCACCTCACACCTTCTCTACTCCCAGACCCAGGCACAGCAGGCTCCCCTCTGCGCCACTCTGCCCCCACAGCTATGGCCACAATCTCCTCAAGCTTTCAGAAGTGTAAGTTATATTTCCAAATATTGTAGATCCTATTTACAGGGGGCCCTGCCTGGCCTGACTTCAGGGGGATTGCATGAGTGCAAGCGAGGGCAGGATTTGGCTAGTGTGTCTTGCTTTAAAAAGAATCTAGTACATTATCCATGACTGGAAATGGGCTTGAGGACTCTTTACTGACAGATATTCAGTATAATCATTTGGACGTATCTTTCTACTAACAAAGGAATTTTTTGAAGTGGTTTTAACTATGATGTGTGACCTTGGGAAAATCATTTAAGGCCATTTTCAGAGGTGCTGAGTACCTCCAGCTTCCGTTGACATCAACTATCTACCTGTCTGTCTTAGGAGTTCATTGGACTGCCCATCAAACTACTATTGGAGTGTCTTCCGCAGAAGATTAAATTGGCAATAGCAAAGTCCCTTGTGAACTTCAACTGGAGATGCAGGTGCTCAGTAATTCTGAAATTCAGACCCTTAACATCTCTATGCATCATTTCACCCATCTGTAAAATAGAGATAATAATGCTTACCTATGTTACAGTGGTGGTGTAAGGATTAATTAATGTAATCTTTGTATAGCACTGTAAGATCCTCAGATAACAATTGCTTCCGAAGTGCACAGCATACATTACAATGGTCTCCTTGTTATGCCTGTGTTTCTGTTCCCTGTTTCCTGGGCCGTGCTGAGAGAATCTTGTATCTTTTCTCTCATGAACTAGTAACTTATCAGGCTCCTCTCCACCTGCCTGTGTCCTCCAGTGAAGTCTCTGATGTATTTGCTTTGTATGTCTATGAAGATAAATATTCTAATAGTTTCCTTACGGTGTAGTGGTTTCAAGGTACCTCTGTTTGCAAGTCCGAGCTCAGGACCAGGGCAATGGAATATGTCATCTGAAAACCTTCTGCTGTTTTCAGCTAATTAGGTATTTTTTTTTTTGTTCTTTGGCATTTATCTCCAATCACCTTCTACTCCTGAGCTGGCGCGTCAGGGAGAGGGTTATTTTCAGAAAGGGGAATAAATTCAGTTAGTAAAATCAGATAACTCAGTGTGTGGGTCTGCCCAGCAACAGTCATCTTGTTTGCAGCTTTCTACTCCTCACACTGGACTGTTTTCGAGGCTCAGTTAGCTAGATGCAAAAGCATTTCTAGGTAGCAGTACATGTCCTATACATCTTTTTAGTGACAGGTCCAAGAACAGAACTGAGGACACACACTTGCTATTGCTGTAATTTACTGAGAAAAAATTCCAGACACAAACATTCCTGAACTCTAGAGTTCAAAACTCAGGTCCTACATCAAATTCTACTGATTTCCAAGGTATTTGGGTTTGGCTCATTGTAAAGGTAAATTCAATATGGAAATTCAGATCCATATTTATGACTTGGATCTGGGATTTTGGTTAAGATTCATCACATATTTTTAGTTAATTGAGTTTTAGAGACCAGGAGAATGAAGTCATCTCTTTCATAGAACAGGTAAAGCACAAGCAGTGATTAGGCAAACCTCCCACACACTCCTGCTAATATGCCTCATCCCTGACGTGAAAGGACCTCTTCCTGCGTTGAGATAGGAGTTCAGTCTCCATGACCCATATGGTCCATAGCCTTGCAGTAAAAAACATCAATTATGGTGGGAGATTTTGTGGATTGAGACTCGCCAACTCATTTCACATAAGTCACTGAACAGTCAGCAATTGTTAACAATTTTTGGCCAGCTCATCCAAGGATGGATATAGAACCAGTGATCAGATTCTTTGTTTTGCTACTGATCCCCTGAGCCATCCAAGCCCCTTGAACTGATCCAGTTCAGAATCCAATTTTTTCATGATGTTCAGAACCAGTTTCTGAGGAAAGAGATTCTAGGTTGGTGAAGATGTAGAACTGTCTATAATTCTACAGCATCAGACTCCACAACTGATTGCAAAATCATTAGATCCCCAGCTTTTCACAGTTCTAAACTCTAATATTACCCACTGGAGAGAGACTGTTAAACTCGAGTGTCCAGCATATGAAAGTAAAAAGCTATGCTGAAGTGCACTCTCCAACATGTAATTTAGCCCCACGGTAAGATGTTTTTCCACTGACCCAATGAAAAGATTCAACATCTATTTCCTCAGTCCCTGCAAATAACCACAATCCGGCACTTTACACCCCTGCACTGAGTCCTCTCTTCAGGCTGCCATCAGATAACAACCATCCATGTACTTCAACTTTACCTTTCAGGTTAACACTTGACCAGTGCCTCCTGCTTGCTACAACACACACACACACACACACACAACTCCTCAGCTCCTGGTGGCAATGGGAAGCTAGGGAGAAAAGCATAAGGGGATCAGACTCCAACCTATATTTGGTGGGAAGAAAATCTGACACTTGGTTTCTGAAGTGCCAGCAATTCAACTTTGTGGGGAGTAAGGAAAGTGTATTCTTTTTATAGTCTGTTTCCATGGTGCATTGAGGATCCCTTGGCAAATTCTGCAGCTGCAGAACATTGGAAAATTCCATGGCCTGGGTATAATCATGTGGCAGTCTACCCCCTCCATTCCCAAATCAAAATCCAGAGGTATAATATTGTCACCAAACAGCTGAGCCTCTTCCCAGACGGAGACAAGAAGGAAGTGACTGGAGCTGATTCTCCAGGAAGACGCCGAACAACTCAAGAAAAGAGAACACCTGAGCAACAGAAGCAAAGCCTAGGGATCAGTCCTGATCTGCTAAAGCCCTTAAGCAGTTTGGAAGGTGGCAGAGATATACATTCCTCTTCATCATGGATATTTTTATATTAATTTCACTTAAAACCAGCATATGTCTAAAGAACATGCAGATAGTAATGAACAATAACTGCACTGAATACATTTCTGTTCCTCTCCTCTGTGCCCTTTCGGCAAAAACCCTGCATGGATTTTTAGAGACAGACTTTCAAAAACAAAATGTTGCATGCACGCAACCTACACACAGCAACACTCTCTGCAATTGTGCAATTCCCAACTTGCACGTGCACACAAGCTAGACATGTGCAAAACTGTTCCTGTGAAAATCTGGTCATCACTACTTTGAGATGCCAAGCATCAGCCATTCACCCTACTCTGTCAGTCTGTACAGAAATCTGCTCTGGTGCCACTCAGCACCTCTTGAAATAAGACAGACTCTGTTAGTCAGGAAGAGAGCAACTCACCTGCTCCTGTGAATTCATGACCCGCAGCTTCATTTGCTTCAGATAGGTGGAGGTGAGAGGCATGTTGTAGTCAATGATTCCAGACACCAAAGAGGAGGGTGGCTCATTTTCTGAAGTAAAAAACAAAAGGAAAGCTCCTTTTAGACGTGAGATCCTGGCAGCACAGACCTGATGCTGTACTACCATCAGCATTATTTAATATCTGAATTGCAGTAACCCTTCAAAGCTCCCATTCAGTATTTGGGCCCACTGTGCTACATGCTGCATAAAGGCCCCACCCTGCTGGGAATTCCCTTTCACTGCAAAGGAACCATCCTATGTGGAAATGGTTACACATAATGCAATATTTTTAGTTTGGGTGACTAAACATTAAACGCAGAATGAAACATCTAACCCTGCCAGAACACTCAAAACCACCTCTGACCAAAAGGAACACAGAGAGAGTTTCACAAACAACCAGATTTTTCCAGCCAGTTGTTGTGCTGCAAAGTTGCAACCATTTTGATGGGGACTCTTTCATTTTGGGGTGAATGTTAAGGCAGTTTTGGAAGTACTTCCCTCTTGTGATGGAGATTGTGTTTCAGTGAGATAATTAAAATAACCTTTTTATTTATTTATTTTCTTAACCTGTCCCTATTGACAGCTTTCTATATATCCACATGAAGACTTAGTGATCATCAGGAAGACAGATTCAGACCACTCAAGCAAACAGTATTTCCAGCCAGTCAAGTAGAGTCCACTGTAAAGCAAACTCTTCATTATTTTCTAGACCTTATGTCATCCGTCCCTTGTCTGCGAGGCCATAGGCACTTACTTTCTGAGTTCCCAGGGGTGCTTGACCCCCCTGCTCAGTCCCAGGTCCCGGCCCCGCTCTTCCCCCTCTAGGGAACTAGCCCCAAATGTGAGAAATTGACAAAACTTCAAGAATGCATTCAGGGCAGCAGCCACCTGATCCGAGAGCAGCCAGTGGGCCATAGTGGAGCAGCCATTATCCCAAAGACCATTTTTTATAAAATACTGTATCTTCATTTTCTTTCTTTTGTATGGCTGGATGTTGCCCTTCTCTCTCCCTGGCTTTGGCCAATAGATTAATTAACACTTCCTTGCCTGCATGTCACAGGCACACAAAATAACCCACTATCCTACGTGGGATAATGTTAACTAGTGAAACAAAAACTGCTAAGAATCCAGTGCAGAAGGGCTCCCACGAACTGGCTGCAGGAAAGGGGAGAAAGCTCCCAGGGACACATATCATATCTTTGCCAAATGGGACTAAAACCGATTCAGAGCATCATAAGGTTCAACACGTGCTGTCTGATCACCCTACTAACTATCAGGGTGGTTAAACACTGGAATAAATTGCCTAGGGAGGTTGTGGAATCTCCATCTCTGGAGATATTTAAGAGTAGGTTAGATAAATGTCTATCCGGGATGGTCTAGACAAGATTTGGTCCTGCCATGAGGGCAGGGGACTGGACTTGATGACCTCTCAAGGTCCCTTCCAGTCCTAGAATCTATGAATATAAATCTACAAATAAATAAATAAATCAGCGGCATAAAAGCTGTGCTCAGCTCAGGCAGTCTCAAACAGCATTAATGAAACAGTGAAAACTATGTCCACAGTGGGGTCTATGTGGTAATATGATCAGGCACCTGACTGGACTTCCTGCAAAATACTGTCTCCTAGCACTTGGTGAGCGAACTTAGAAGCTGCCACTTGCTCCAGAGCATGAGCTGGACCTGGCAAAAGACATTTAGAATGAGCACCCAGCAAGGCTGAGCTTGTAGCCTCTCAATGTCATAGCAAGACCTGATTGTAGGAAAAAAGACAGAATCTCAGAAGATGGGTGGAAAAGAGCTGTGACTTCTTCAGGGAAGAAGGAAACACTGCACTTGCATCTGTGTGTGTGGCCATAGAATCTTGGTGGACCCTATGGCTAGTGGTTTTTGTCTTCCCAAGAGCAGTCCCATGTTGTGAATCCAGTTTTAAGAAAAGAGGACTTGTGCATAGAGTGAGTGAAGCATGCATTATGGGTTTGCAGCAGCTATGGAGCTGGTGTGATGGGGTACAGTCCCCACACTGTTGAATGAGGCCAGGTAGGCCCAATCAGCCAATTAAGGCCGCTAATTAGAAAGAAGCTCACCTGTGATGGAACAGGGGGGTGTCTATAAAGCCATGAGGCTGGAAACAGTGTGAGGCAGCAGTGAGGAAGCCTGCAGTCTCTCTTCCTGAGGCAGGGGAGCTAGGAAGGGTTTACTTAGTAGGCCTAAGGGAGAGGGGTCTGACTAGGAAGGCTGATGAAAAAGAAGCTTCAAGGGGCATGTTAGGAAGTCATTCAGGGGCAAGAGCAGTAAGGTTGGTGAAGTCCTTGACCAGCTGCTTGCTATAGGGCCCTGGACTAGAACCCAGAGCAGAGGGTGGGCCTGGGTTCTCCTACCATCCACTGCAGAGTGCTATTGCTGGGGGCAGTGAATAGGAAGACTGCTGGAGTCACTGTGGGCATGACACAGCACAGTGAGAATGAGGACTGCCTCATGCTGCTGATGCAGAAGGACTCTGAAAGACTCCCCAGGAAGGGGAAACCATGGTGTGACTCAGCCACAGTATTGCAACTTTGTGAGCAAGAGGAGAGCTGCAAGGATGGAAGTCCAGGAAGGGGGCACTGAACCGGGTGGAGCTAATCCCAGAACTGCCAGAAGGGGGTGCCACCCAACAGTGAGTAGAGCACCCTGTGACAAAAAGAGCGTTGTCATATTTGGACCAGACCTCTTTTCCCCCTGCCCCAGGCATGAGGGAGGGTAGGTCTGTGTGAGATGAAAAGAGAAAAATCTCTCCCTCTAGGATGCTTCATATCCACTGCTGAAGCCCTCAGGCTGAAGTAGCCTTTGCTGCTCTGCAGGGATCAATGGCTAGTGGATCTGAACATACCTGGGCTTGTCTTCCACCCCTGCTCATATCCCAGCCTACATGACGATGAATAAGGAGCTGGGCTGTGTAGTGTCCAGAGGCTGGAGACTCCCTGTGCTTTGGAAGAATCCCAGCTATGATGGTATGAGTAAGAGCAACGGGATGAAATTCTTACTAACAGAAAATGGAGGCTATCAGGAGGGGACAGAAAGGTCTATTAGTCCCCAGGAGATGTGGTGCAAGTTCCATCACCCTGGGACCTTGGAAACTAGTCTGGACAAAACCCTCCTGCATTGTAAGGGGGAAGGACTAAGTGGCATTAAGGGTCTTTTCATCCTCTAGTGTCTATGATTATACCTTCCATAGCACTACTACTATATGGTGGGGAGCGCGGGGGTGTCTGTTGCTTTGCTTTGGTCTTCTATCATATCTCTTATATGAAAACAAAATATAGCTTCTAACTTTCTGTGAAACGTCACCATACAAATATTGGGGTGTTTCTGTCATTATGATACTCTTTTTGCCTTGGTTTCACTGGAATCAAAACTCGCTGAACCTCAACTGTTGGGAATGGGCCACATCCACCCTGATTGAATTGGCCTCATTAGCATTGTCTCCCCCCACACTTGGTAAGGCAACTACCATCTTTTCATGTGCTGTACATTTATATCTGCCTACTGTATGTTCCATTCCATGCATCTGATGAAGTGGGGTTTAGCCCATGAAAGCTTATGCCCAAATAAATGTGTTAGTCTCTAAGGTGCCACAAGGACTCCTCCATTGTTTTTGTTGATACAGACTAACACTGGTACCACTCTGAAACTCAGTTACTTTAGAAATTCAGATAAATGAATATAGCCTGTCATTAATAAGGAGTGAGCATAGTGTGCTTATAGCATGTCAGCAGCGGTCTAGGATTAATCTGCTCTTCGTTCTCAGAGGGCTGGTTTCTGGGATTCCCCCAAGGACTGTACATGCAGGAGGTTTATTGGTATTCTAGGGATCTCTCTGCCCTAACTGTTCTGCTAATGTATACAGAGGAAGTGAGCTGCTAATGACAAACACTCTGCCCTTCAAAGATCTCTGCTGCTGGCAAGAGGAAGCAGCCTGAAAGCAGCTGGACCTTGAAGACCTCTGCTGTCTGACCGGGCGGGGTGGCAGCTTGAGGAGCACAAAGTGATAGCCCCAGAATATCTCAGTGGTGTGAGTTGGGGAAGGAGAAGGGTGTGTCCGCAGTGGCTTTTATCTAAGAACCTATGCCATCTGAGTGGGAGAAGAGATTAACAGTAGCCTCTTTCCAAAGATTCTTGCTATTCAGGGCTTAAGGCGAGCAAATTGACATCAGCTGACTCTCAAGGATCCCTGCTTTGAGGGCCAGTAGTGGCTTCTCAGAGGCTCTCTGCCCCTGCACAGCCTGATAGCAAACACTGCTTCTCCTAGCTTGTTCCACACTTCCCACCAGGCTTCCATCTTTCACATCACAATTGGGTGCTGAAGTAATTAATGCAGTTCCACAAATGGGGGATGATGTCACCAAATGGTGAATAAGCGGCAGGAGCTGATGAACTCTGGCAGTCAGATTCTGCCTTCATTTACACTGGTGTGAACCTGGAATCATCCCATTAACTTCAACACCTTTACTGTGCCTTTACTTCACTGTGACTCAAATAAGAATCTGGCCCTATAAAAACAAAGATTTTTTTCCCCAAGCCAATGTATCTAGTAATAAAAGATAGGGAAACCTTATTTTAAAAAGCCCTGGGGGCGGGGGGCTCCACATTTTATAGTCCTGCATACTGAATCCTACCAGGGGGCTGCTGCACTGGTTTATGCCATTATTGTAAAATACTGTCAGTGTATTTTTCTCTTTATAAAAATATTACAACTCCCCCCATGCCCGGAAACTATATATAACACAGGTAGAATTGTTTAGACGAGAGCTGGCCTGATCCTAATTCCACATCTACATAGCTCTAGTGGAGTTACTTATTTAACCAGCATCACTGAGATTATGATGAGGCCCAGTGTTGTTCCAAGTTTCCTATAAGCAAGACAATTTGTTTTTATGCATCACATTGGTGCCCTGCAGAGTTCAGCACAAGACCCGTTTACTCAGGGATTTTTCTGATCGGGAATGCAGCGAGGTGAGATTTGTTTGACAAATGATGGAGGTGAGAACTGGAAGGGAGGGTTCAGATTTTTTTCACCCTACTGTGAGTTACATTTTAGATGTGGGTGTGTAATCTTTCACCAAATGCCAATGTGATCTACTCCAGATAAAGTCCCACCTAAATATATATCAGTGGAATTAGCCAATGTTATTGATAAGAGTTAATCTAATCCATCTATCTTTCATAGGTTTCTAAGTAGGATCTGTGCCCTGCACAAAATTAAAGAGGAGAAAAGCTCAGAACAGAAAGGCATTTCTCTCTTTCTGCCCCTCTTGGCTGAGGAGCAGTGTGAAAGATTTTTTTTTTTTTTGGTGTGCTTGGTTTATTTTCGAAGAGCATTGATTTTGAGGGAAGGCTTTATTGAAAAGGTCTCTGTTACACTTTGATCAAGACAGTCAGGCTTTGGCTCAGCGTAGTCTCTTCTGACCACGAGTTCCATAGCCGGGGTTCAGTTACTGAGAATGTGTAGCACCCAGTGCTGTCTGGCCAGAATCAGCCTGTGCAGCTGCAGTGTCTCTGGGAAACACAGCTATTTCAGGAGATCCGGGACAATAAGGCAGTCTCTGAAATAGCCAAGTCCCATTCCATTAAGGGCCTGGAAGAACAGGGTCATGGCCTATCTCAGTGGTGGGACAGACAGCTCTGCTGGTGCTAGATGTTATTCAAGTGCTGTGAATTGGGTCTAGGGAACCCCTTATCAGACTATCCTATAGCCCAGTGGTCAGAGCACTCTCCTGAGAGCTAGCAGATCCCTGTTCAAATCCCTACTCCCCTTGGGTGGAGAGGAAATTTGAACTGGGGGTCTTCCGCATCCTAGATGAATACCCTACCACTAGGTGAAAAGTGATGAGGGAGCTCCTCCCTCCCCCGAAACCCTGACCTCTAGCAAAAGCACTTAACTCCAAAGTGGATTTCCAGTTGACAATTGCTAGCAGAGATAAGTGCCTCCCTGAAGTCAAGACTTAGGTGCCTATCTCTGAGAGAGGGGTGGTGTTTAGTGCACACCACTAGGTTGGCATCTCCCTTTGTCTAGCTTAGGCGGCTTCCTGACTAGAGTATTGGCTTTTGTGAATAACAGTCGAAAGCATCTCTCTCCCCATTCATTGTACAGGGAGCATAGGTGCCTAACTCAAGCTTTGTGAATTGCAGTGTGTTCCTGTGATTTTTCTAGGCACCTAAGAACCTTTGTGCATCCAGGCCTGAGTCTCTAATCAGCAGCATGGGAATATCCTGCAGTAATGAAGCATAGGCTAATAAATGTCACATGCTTATTTGGGACAATTTCTAAAAAATATACTCACTGCAATGCCTTTCAATAACTAGCTATGAATAAATGGCGCACACAATCCATTTAATTGGAACCTCTAAGGCTGTCCATAAGTCTGCTCACAGGAGTTAACTGGTGGGAGTTGGTATTTAATAGGCGAAATTTCCTGGTGCAGGGCACTTTTTTCATTTTATTTTGCTTCTCTGCTGAATGAGAGTAGCCAAATGCATCACATTTGCCTTAACATTTTAAAAATGTTTTAATTCTCTGTATTATGGGTTGTGTTTTTAATTATTTTTGCTCAAGAAAACCTCCCTGAGACAGTTTTATGTTTTGTACTTGGTAACACAAAATAAAAGTTTACAGCTCACCATAACAAATATTATAAACGCTGACTTCAGTGGCATTTTTCCCTTTTACATCAGCAGAGAATTTTGCCCAGTGTTATGCATTGCTTTTGTCTTTAAACTCCAAGAAGTGATAGGCTGACAAAGGAAGGATAATGAAACTAAATAATGGAGTTGTGGTGATGATTTGGTGTATACACTGATGTAGCATAATCTTGATTATCCAAACACTCTCTGTTATCCAAAATAGGGTCACAGCCTGCATGTCTATTAAGTACTGCAAATTACTTCATTATCAGAAACTTCAGTTATTCAAACTTTTCATTATCTTTCATTATGAAACTAATAGTTTAAAGGAGAAATTTAAGATCAAACTTGTTCAGAAATATAAGTTGTGAGGGGGGGAGGAGAAGGCCTTTGCAAAATCTAAAACCAACAGAAATATCTGCAGTGTTTCTGACCCAAACATTAGGGCATGGTGCTAGTGCAGGAGAATCAGAAAGTGAAACTGACCAGAAAAAAAATGAAACTGATTAGTCTATTGTCCTTGTCCAATCTGACAAAAGGCAAAAAAACAAACCAAACCGCATATAAAGTGAACAGTAAATTATTTTTGCACAGTTCTTTCAGTTTTAATATATTAATCTATTAATAATATAGGTAATGAAGTTCTTTTGGAAAAGAAATACCATTACTAACCAAACAGTGTCCTGACTGCATTTCAGTGTGAAATGCCTAGAGTACCGGTTCTCAAACTGTGGGCCGGGATCCCAAAGTGGGTGGCAACCCCTTTTTAATATGGTTGTCAGGGCTGACGTTAGATTTGTTGGGGCCGGTGGTCAAAGCCTAAGCCCAAGCCCCGCCATCGGGGGCCAAAGCTGAAGCCTGAAGACTTTGGCTTTGCCCCCTACCACGGGGCATCAGGGCTCTGGCTTCAGTCCCCCCTCCTGGAGTTGTGTAGTAATTTTTGTTGCCAGAAGGGGGTCACAGCATAGACGCCAACTCCGTGAGTGTTCTGGGGCTGCAGCACCTGCGGAGAAAAAACTGGTGCTCTGCAGCTCGCCTCCGCCTCCTCCCCTGAGCATGCCGCATGCCTGTTTTCCCCCCCCCACCTGCTTTTTCGCACAGCAAGTGTTGGGAGGGAAGGGGAATGCAGTACACTTGGGGAAGAGGTCCAATAGGGGCAGGGACTTTGGGGAAAGGGTTGGAATGGGGGTGGGGTAGGGGTGGTGAAAGGGTGGAGTCGGGGCAGGGCCAGGGGTGTGCGAGCACTCACCAGTGCCGGGGAAAGTTGGTGCCCCTGGGTCGTAGTGCAATGAAGTTTGAGAACCCCTGGCCTAGAGTCACCTATGCTGGCAGAACTCATTTGCATTTACCTTTGGGCTCCAGTCCATTGGAGTTAAAATGCATCCTCTTCTGGCACTCAGTGCAACTCATCAGGAACCTGGTCACAGCTTCTCTTGGAAGGAAAGCATAGGTCTCTGCAATCTGGGAAAACAATGAGATGTCTGTGTATCCTAGATAAGAGAGACGGCTTTACACACAGAACCAAAGGACATGAATGATCACAGGTCCTGTCCCACTTCACCTTGCTCAGCATAGGAAAGAACAGTATTAACTCAGAGTGAGACACTCCCTTAGGGCCCTATCCTGTGAAGTGCACAGTGTGTCCTTATCACCCTACCAATTATTGGTGGAGCACAGCACCTCTCAGGAGGTGCTCTGAATATCACAGGATAAGGCCAACAGTGACCTCAAATGACAAGAACAGACCTCTGGACTTCCCATACAGCCAGCACTCCTACATCATCTCCTATAATTACTCCTAGCAGGAAAGGCTGAGAACAGTGTAGCTGTAAGTTCTTAAACTTAGTGAGAGTGAGGTTTCTGAGGTTCTTGTTCTGTTTGCATTATTAATTACCATTATACCAGTAATTGGAAGAATCCATAACCCTTTTTAGGGGAAGTTCTGTCTTTTCCACACTTAAAATCAGTTATTGTTAATAACACTCTTTATTTCTATGACACACTTTATTGAGGGAACAGAAAATATTTAGAAATATTAATAAATTAAATTTCTCAATACCTCTGAGGTAGGTATGAGTTACCTCTGTTTTACAAACAGGGAAACAAGGGTACAGAAAAGCTAAGGCCAAATTTTCAAAACTTTGGTGCCTGAAGTTAAGCACCTATATGCATATTTAGGCACCCAAATATGCAGCCTGATTGTGAAGCTAGGCACTCCCTATTCTGAGCTGCAGCAGGCGGCTCAGCACCTTTGAAAATCAAGACACTATGTTTGAACATTTTGATTAGTAGATTTTAAGGCCAGAAGGTACCATTAGATTATCTAGTCTGACCTTCTGGATAACACAGGCCAAAGAGTATCACCAAGGTACCCCTGTATTGAGCCTAATAACTTCTGTTTGACTAGAGCGTCTCTTCCATAAAGGCTTCCAATCTTGATGTGAAGATAGCGAGAGATGGAGAATCCACCACCTCCCTGGGGAGTTTGTTTCAAGGGTTAATGACCTTCATTGAGTGACGTATCCTTGCAAGGGAATAGAGGATTCAGGAAGAGAACCCAGGAAGTCCTGACTCCTTGTCTCATGCTCTAATCAATGGAAGCACTCCTTCCATTTTGTTTTGCTAAGGAAAATGGGAAACACTTACGCCAGAGAGACAAGGTGGACGAGTGATATCTTTTACTGGACCAACTTCTGTTGATGAAAGACAAGGTCTGACCTGAAGAGCTCTGTGTAAGCTCAAAAGTGTGTCTCTTCCACCAAAAGAAGTTGGTTCAATAAAAGATATTACCTCCCCCACTTTGTCTCTCTAATATTCTGGGACCAACATGGCTCCAACAACACTCCAAACAACTTAAAAAATCCAAGCATTTTATATCCCTTAGGTAAGGTGAGAAGGATGAAGTGTGAACATGTTGAAAAAGAGAAAAAATCTTTTAGAGCAAAGGGGGCAGTATTTTGGTTGTTAATGGTTAAAACGGATTTCTGCAAGCTAAAGTTATCATGGGGAAGAGAGACGTTTATCTCCACTAAGTGGCAGCATAACCCCAGTTTTACATGCATGCTAATAGATGGATGGAAAGAAGTTCAGAGGGATCTTGTCCCAAACTGGGGATGCAGAGCCTGGATCTCATGGGATTTTCCTTCAATCTCTGTAGACAAAGACCAATCTCGCTCCACGTCTTTTATGGCTGAATAAGTGTCTTTGCTTTTCAAGGAGTCTGTCAGACATTCAGTCATCAGGAACTCTCCACAAAAGGACTAAAATTCAGGCACATGAAGAATGCTGCTGGAAAACATGAGTATCTGAAGTGTACTGTGAACTGCCCCTTAGCCATGCCTGTATGACAATGACCAGTTCCCACCTGTCATTCATTCCAGCAGCCCCATGGTGTCTGTTGCAAATTTCAGCTAATTTTAGTGATACAATTGTTATTTCTCAGCTGATTTGATGCTCTGCAGAGCAGGTAGCTTCCTTGATGAGTTATCTCCCATCCAAATTCCCTTTCTGATTGCCTCTCTCTGGAGGTCATGGACAAGGGCAAACTCTTCAGTGACTCTCTGATTAGAGATGGTGGAGAGAGAGAAATAGCAGGGGACACTCTGAATCTTCTGGAGTTGCCCATCCAGACAGAACCCCTTTGTGCATCAAGCCACCAGGATCTGAAGCTGTATTTAATACAAAGTACTTCACACTCCAAACCTGGCAGCAAGTGAATTCTAGGGAAGCGTGATGGGGCATAAGGGAGAACAGACAGTCGAGTCCTGCCAGGTCAGAAGGGGATACACACTGTTAATGTGATGATCTCAGCTCAGGAGGGAATCTGAGGGGTGGAGCATGGAGCTATCTGACTGCTGTTAGCAGGCCTGGGAAAACAGACGGATTCAGCCTGGTCCCCTGAGGCTGTGCAGTGCACAGATTAGTACTCCAGAGAGCTGAATTGAAGGAATTAGGGGAGGGTCAGAGCGGTCTGCTGTGGAAATGAGCGGAAAGTTTCTGAATTATGGTCATGCTGGTGGAGTTGCCCTCCTTAATGAAGGAGAGGTCATCTGCCTCCAGCCAGAGAGCATCACTGTATACAATAATGCTGCAAGCCCACAGAGCTCTCTGCTCGTCAGCAGGGGCGCCAGCAGTACACAGGGGGACTGGGCTCCATAACAGGCAGGGGGACTGGGCTCCACCACAGGCGCTCAAGGCATGTGCAGAACCCCGTGGAGCCTGCAGTCTGGAGCAGGGACAGGAGCATACTCAGCAGCCTGTATCCCTGTGGGGACTCAAGTAGCATGCAGAGCCCTGCATGATCCCAAGCAGAAGGCAGGCTCGCTGCAGGGACCAGGGCAGTATGTACAGCCTAGTGGAGTCCCAAGCATGAGCCTGAAGGGTGCATACAGCAGAGAACCAGCTACTGCTGCATGGCCAGTCCTAACAAAGAAGGAATTTTCCAAGTGGCCAGGTCCTAAGGCCTCCAGGATTCAACACAGCAGCAGGAATTTGGAGAGTGAATTCAGTGCCCCATATAAAAGAAACACAACACACATACTTGTGTTGAAAGAATATGGAGATGAAGGAGACATATTAACCTTTGCTAAACATACTTCTGGACAAATTCATTCCTGGTCTAAGCTCCTGGGCTTCAGGCTGCATAGACAGAAATATGGCGCTCTGCACTCTAGGCAGCACTTTACGAAATGTCCCACTCTCAGGTGCCTGGCACGGCCTCAGTTTTGCAGATGAGGAAACTGAGACACAGAGTTGACGTGGTTTACCCAAGGCCACTCAGCAAATCAGAGCTGGGAAAAGAACAGCGGACTCCCAATCTCTTGCTCCAGCTATGCCTTTTCCTTCAGCGATGCTTCTCTGCAACTGAGGGGGGAAGAGAAGCAGATGGCACAGAGCAGGAAACACAGGAGGTGGGTAAACATACCCTCACCTGAGTAATGCTCCAAGGTCAGTAAGGGTTGAAGCCTTTTGAGGATTTTTTTTCTGATTATGTGTAGAGTTGCGTTTGGGTGTTACCGTTGAGCTGTACGCTTCCCTGCCACTGTACGTTTATGCCACTATCCCCCCGCCCTTTCCTGTATCCTCAACACAGCTGCTGTGCCATTATACCACTCGTTCACACCACACACGCGTGCGCACACACAGGCCTTTCACTTGTGCCCGCTCCCCCCCCATCAGACCCATTCCTCAATCTCACGCAGGAGGCCTTTCCCCTGGGCGTCTGTGTCCCCTGCTGTCTGAGAAATGCAGGAGGAAGTCTCACCGCTCGATAGGTTTTCTTCTGGCCAGCATGTTTGGGTGCTTTGCCTGGCTCTGCTGAGCTCTCCACATGCATCGAGTAGATGATGTCAAAGAAATCTTCCACCACAGCAACGCGTTTCAGAGAGATGCCCTCAGGCTCCGACAGTCCATCTGCCCCCTACAACAGCACAGGCAAGTTGAGTTAATATCAGTGATGGGTGACAGGGGTGATGAGATGGGCCTCGGGCTAATGTGGTTAGAGGGGGGACAGGCACAATGTTCCAACCCTGAGCTGCCTTAAGCACACAGGATGAGGGGGGATAAATTAAATAGTGCTCCAGGGAGGTTCCTACCAGAACCAGGGCAGTGGCTGCGGCTGCTGCTGTTGTGCTACTAAAGCTGCCAGTGAAAATGGACCAAGAATAAAAACAAGAGAAGAGTCCGGAGTGGAATTTTAACCAATTGGAAATTTAAATTTTCATAATTTAGAGCAAACTCACTAGGCTGGCAATAGGCAGAAGAAAGTCTTTGGCCTTGCACACTGTACCCATCCTTCTGGGGCTGGGGGATACTAAACAGATGCAACCCCCACAGACTCAGACCAATTAGCAGGGCTAGCTTTTACTGTGATGCCAGGATGAGGTCCCTGAAGAACAAAACTGAATCACCTTCCTACCCTGCACTGACCTTTCCAAGCTCACTCGTGCACACACAGCAGCTGAGCACTAGCAGCACCATCACTGCTCTTTGTGTGTTAGGATGCGCTGAAGAACATGAGGCTGAAATCTTGACACATGGCAGTGGCGAGAGACTGGTGGGGGTGGAAAACATGGTGAGCACTGTATCTCTTATCTGACTGGCAAGAATGGTATCAACTCACACTGGCAAGGTTTGCCAAGAAAAGAAGCGGCATCCTTCAGTACCCAGCAGCTGCTAATGTCACTCCATCAAACAGAACCAGGTGTATTGACGGGAGATGGTAGGGATATCTAGTCTTGTGTAAAAGTAAGGGTAGCTATTCTAGGAGTCAGATTCCTGGAGAGAACATTCAGCCTGCTTCTTAAGAAAACAGAATTATTGCATATGTATGTGTATATATACACATGCACTTAGGTATAATTATGGGCCTGATTTCCAAAAGGTTAAGCATGGATTTGTAAGCCCAATTTGCAAATGTAAAGATTGTGAATGCACATGCAAGTTGGGCACCTGTGTATGTAAATGACCCACAACTCATCTTTTGGATACCCATTTTGCATGTGCAGTCACAGTAATTACACATGCAAATTATGCATACAGTTGCACATCTATTTTTTTTATTGAGTCTTGTGTACACATTTACTATATTCAAAAAATGAACCCTATTCTTAAGAAACCACTCAAGGGACTGTCAACAATCACTTGTTCAGTGGAGATGGCCTCCTAATAAAGGTTATATTCCATATAGATTTGTAGATTCCAGGGCCTGAATGGACCATAGTGATCATCTAGTCATGGGGCACTCAATAGGCGGATCGCGGCCTAAATCCAGACCACCAGGCACTTTTGAACGGACCCTGAAATCTTTTAATTTACTTATTATCATCATTATTTCTTTAATTATAACTTTGTCTGGAACTGGATTATAGCTAGACCAAGAAATTTGGACCTTGACAAAAAAATAGATTACCCCTGATCCAGTCTGACCTCCTGTAAAACACAGGCCATAACACTTCCTCAAAATAATTCCTAGAGCAGATCTTTTAGAAAAACATCCAACCTTGATCTAAAAATTGGCAGGGATTGGGAATCCTTTCAACTCTTAGTAAATTATCCCAATGGTTAATTACTCTGTTAAAAATGTATACCTTATTTTCAGTCTGAATTTGTCTAGCTTCAGCTCCCAACTGTTGGATTATGTTATAATCTTCTCTGTTAGATTGAAGAGCCCATTATTAACTATTTTCTCCCAGGTAGGTACTCAAAGGCTGTAATAAGTTAGCCCTTAACCTTCTCTTTGTCAAACTAAACAGACTGAGCTCCTTGACTCTATCACTATAAAGGCAGGATTTCTAATCCTTTGATCATCTTTGTGGCTCTTTTCTGAACCCTCTCCCATTGATCAACATTCTTCTTGCGTTATGGACACCAAAACTGCACACAAGATTCCAGCAGTGGTCATACCAGTGCCAAATACAGACGTCAAATATCTCTACTCCTACTAGAGATTCCCCTGTTTATGCCTCCAAAGCTCACATTAGCCATTTTGGCCACAGAGATGCACAGGGAGCTCATGTTCAGCTGATTATTCAACACGACCACCAAATCTTTTTCAGAGTCACTGAGACACATATTATATCAACACTATTACCTTTATAAACCAAATTTGTAATCTCATCAAAAATATCAAGTTAGTTTGACAGGATCTATTTTCCATAAACCCAAGTTGACTTGCATTAATAAAAAATAAAAGGAGGGTAATATAATTAATTGAGTTCTAGATCAGCCTCTCCATTATCTTGCCCAGGATTGATGGCAGGCTAACAAGCCTATAATTCCCCAGGTCATCCTGTTTATCCTTTGTAAATATTGGCACAACATAATCTTTCTTATAGTCTTCTGAAACTTCCCCAGTGTTCCAAGACTTATTGAAAATCAACATTAACGGTCCAGAGAGCACCTCAGCCAGCTCTTTTAAAACTCTTGGATTCAAGTTGTGGACTTGCTGATTTTAAAATGTCTTAAACTTCAGTAGCTGCTCTTTAACATCCTCCTCAGATACTAGTGGAATGGAAAGGATGTTGTTATATGCTATGATGACATCATTTTTTTCCTCCTCAGATACAGAACAGAAATATGTATTGAACACTTCTGCCTTTTCTATATTATTATTGATATATCTACCCTTTCCATCTAGTAATGGACCAATACCATTTTGTTCCTGATATACTTCAAAACTGAGGCTACTTGCAGACCAGCAATCCTCAGTGCAGGGTCAAAATGGGGATAATTACAGCAATGAGACAAAGGAAAACTGCACCGTGTGAACAGCACAGACATGACAGACAAAGCCCTCTTCTTCGCTGAAAGCAATCCATTTGAAGGGGTTTGTAATGAACTCCACAAGCAAAACATCCACACCCAGGGCCAGCCCTAAACAACTATTCAAACTCTCATCCTTGCGCCACCAGGGGTTCCATATTCATTCCAGGATCCAGTTCAAAACTGCCATTGTTCCTTTTAAAATGCTCGATGGACTAGCAGAACTCAGAGCCTGGGTGTCTAGTTATACCTATCCACTCACCCAGCACCAGCCTCCTACCCAACCCTTCCCACTGTGGATATGGGAGTCACCTGCTCTGCAGCTCTTGACTTCTGGAATGGCCTCCCTACAAGCTCTTGGCCTCACTGACTCTCCACCCTGCTTCCAGGCTTCTCTCCCTTTTCTATGCCCCTCTGTGTTTATTTAATCCTGTGAAGCATGGTGGGATGCAGTTTGTACTGAAGACACCGGATACAAAAGGAAGTTAGCTGGATTGGGTTTATCCCTTTAGGATTTAAAGAGGTTTAGAACCAACTCATATTCTGACTACCACTCAAGAAGGAGATCTTGGAGTCATTGTGGATAGTTCTCTGAAAACATCATTCAATGTGCAGCGGCAGTCAAAAAAGCGAACAGAATGTTGGGAATCATTAAGAAAGGGAAAGATAATAAGACAGAAAATATCCTGTTGCCTCTATATAAATCCATGGTACAACCACACCTTGAATGCTGCATGCAGATGTGGTCGCCCCATCTCAAAAAAGAGACATTGGATTGGAAAAGGTTCAGAAAAGGGCAACAAAAATGAACAGGGACATAGAATGGCTGCTGTATGAGGAGTGATTAATAAGCCTGGGACTTTTCAGCTTAGAAAAGAGACGGCTAACGGGGGATATGATAGAGGTCTATAAAATCGTGACTGGTATGGAGGAAGTGTTATTTACTACTTCTCATAACACATGAACTAGGGGCCACCAAATGAAATTAATAGGCAGCAGGTTTAAAACAAACAAAAGGAAGTTTTTTGTCACACAACATAAAGTCAACCTGTGGAACTCCTTGCCAGAGGATGTTGTGAAAGCCAAGATTATAACAGGGTTCAAAAAAGAACTAGATAAATTTATGAAGGATAGGTCCATCAATGGCTATGAGCCAGGATAGGCAGGGATGGTGTCCTTAGCCTCTGTTTGCCAGAAGCTGGGAAGGGGCGACAGGGGATGGATCACTTGATGATTACCTGTTCTGTTCATTCCCTTTGGGACACCTGGCACTGGCCACTGTTGGAAGACAGGATACTGGGCTAGATGGACCTTTGGTCTGAGCCAGTACGGCCATTCTTATGTTTTTACCAGGTACGAGGGAGATGTGCCCTACAAACACCTCAATAAACCACCCCTTACTGGGTCTGCAGCCACCTCCTCTCTTCCCTCTACCCCCTAGTATTGCTCACCACAAGTGTTCAAAACCATGAGCCAGGCCCCCATAAATTCATGAGACTGACGTAAAAATCATCAGGGATTTTTTCCAAAAATAATTAAATTGGAGTCGGGAGGGGAGGGAGGGTTCGTATTTGCCTTCTGGTTGGTTGGTTGGTTGGTTTTTGAGCTTTTAGAGGGAAGTCACTCACCCTCAAAGTGCATGTGTACATTACAGGGACAGATTCAACCTGCAAGGCACATTCAAAAATGCAGGCCTTGCTGCTAGCTGCTTGGAAGGAGCAGGAACTCCACTTGCCAACTCCTAACTCCTGGGGTAGGGAACTGCCATTCCCTTCTCCGTCCCCTCTGTCATCGCTATCCTCTCTCTCTGCACCATCCACTCTCCTCTTCCACTTACATTCTTCCTCCCTCTGCTCACAAAGTCTCCTGGTTCCAGCCCACTTCTACATTCGCCTGCCCCCAATTTTCCCCTCCATAACCTTTACAGCCTCCTACATCTCACACTTTCACTTTGCCCTCCCATTCCACAGACCTCATGATCCTCCTCTTCCTCCCTGATCTCCAGTCTCCTCATCCTCCCTCCTATTCCCCACATTCCTCTGTTCCCCTTAGTCTCCTCCTACCCCATATTCCCCTGCAAGCCCTCAGTCTCCTCATGCTTGCTCAGCACCCTGCCCCTTCAGTCTTCCTCCTCCACCTCCCGTCTGCCTCATGCAGACATCTTTGTCCTCCTCCTGCATCCCACCACCCGTCTTATAGTCCCACAGTCTCTCCTATGCTCCTGAGTCTCCCTGGCCCTCTGCATCCCTCTGCACCTTCCTGAGTCTCCCCCCTGCACTTCTTCAGCCTCTTTCCTACTCCCTATATTCTTCCGTCTCCTCACAGTTTCCACTCCAGCCCCCTAACTAAAACTCAGCAGCCATCTTACCCCTAAAGGCAGTCTGGCTTCAGTGTCACACAAGGGAAGGTGGGGGCCGTGAGGGCAGTTTGGCTTCAGCCCCCTTGATGGGTTGCCAATTTCGGTTGGACATATTCCTGGAGTTTTTTTCGCACGACATAATCCTTAATTCATGGAGACTCCAGGCCAATCCTGGAGGGTTGGCAACCCTTCCCCTTCAAAGTAACAGGAAGTGGCAGCCATTTTGAATAAGGGGAAATTCATAAGTTTTAAGTCAGGAATGATGCGATCATGTGAAACTTTAGAAAACACCAAATATTGCAAAACTCAAAATAAAATCATGAAAGTAGGCAACACTTACCTTCTCTCACACAGTCTGTGACCTTGCATCCTTGTCCTCTTTCCCATTTATGGAGCCCATAACCATATAACCAGGTCTACTTCTCTCTTTTGTGGGGCCGCATTCCCTTGCTACCCCCTCATGGGGCCTGTGCTCTCTTCTAACTCACTCTCCACACAAGGCCAACTGCCTTTGCACCCATATCTTCTCTCCTCCCTCTTAGTGCCCAGGGCCCATCTTCCCCCTCATGGGACCTGTGTACTCTTTCTCTCTGTCCTCCTCGCAGCGCCCGTGCCTTTGCCCTCAAGCCTTCCCCCTCCTGTCCCTCCTGAGGCCCAGGCCCTTTCGCCCGCTCTCTCCAGGGCCAGCACTTCCATTGAGGCGAACTAGGCAATCGCCTAGGGTGCCAGGATTTTCGGGGGGTGGCATTTTGCCGGAGGGGGCGGCAGGCGGCTCCGGTGGACCTGCCACAGTCGTGCCTGCGGAGGGTCCGTTGGTCCGCGGCTCCGGTGGACCTGCCGCAGGCATGCCTGCGGACGGTCCACTCATCCTGCGCGGCGCCGGTAGACCTCCCGCAGGCACGGCTGCGGCAGCTCCACTGGAGCTGCGGACCAACGGACCCTCCGTAGAAATGGCTAGGGCACGAAAAACTCTAGCGCCGGTCCTGGCTCTCTCCCACTCCTGGGACCAGTGCTTAGGGTTGCTGCTGCTGAGGTACAAAAAAACCGGGACAGCCAGGATGATCCTGAGCCATAAAACTGGCCAGCTGGCAGCGCACACTGAGCACCCTTAACGATTTCCCGGGACAGCTGCCTCATAAAAAGAACAATCTTTGGAAAACCTGGACAGGTGGCAACCCTTTTGGTGCCCCCTCCTCTCTTCTAGACCTATGTCCCTTTCCCCCACACAGGGCCATGCCCTTCTTCTCAGCCATCTCACGAGGCCCACGCCTCCTCTCCCTCTCTCTTCACTCACTGGGCCCATGTCTGCTCCTTTCTCCCCCTGGGGCCTGTGTACTCTTTCTCCCTGTCCTCTTCATGGAGCCTGTGCCTTTGCACTCAAGCCATTTCCTCCCTTTCTTGCGTCCCGAGCCCTTTCTCCTTCTCTCCCCCTTATGGAGCCAGTGCCCTCTCTCCCGTTGTACAGGACCTGTGCTCCTCTCCTCCTCCCTGCTCTCATGAGGCCTGTGCCCTCTCTACCTCCTCTCTACCTCTCAAGTGGCCATGCCCCTCTCCTCTCGCCATTCATGAACCCCACGCCTCCTCTCCCTTGTCCCCTCACGGGACCCATGTCCTTGCCCCTATGGGCAGGGATTTTCCCTGTGCACCATGCAAACTGCAGCCAACTCTGCAGCCTGCCTGGTGCAGCACAGTTCCCAGACTGGGGGAGGGGAGAATCACTGCCCACACTGGCTAGGGACACGGTGCTAGAACCCTGCTGCCAAGACCCTGCGCCCCAGGTGGTGCTGGCAACCTGGCTTTGGGATCTACATAATAGCAGCAGAGCATCTGAGTCAGGCTCCATCCCACCCCGGCCCTTGTTCCTCTCTAATAACCACACCATGCTCCCCGCCCTCCCTCTGCAGGCAGCCAGAGTGGCCTGCTGCCAGGGCTTGGTGCCTGAACCGCCCAGCTCAGGCTGGGCGCCTTCCCTCGCGAGTGTTAATGACTGTTGACAGAATACAGAGGCTGCCTCGGTGACATCTGCTCAGTTGGCTGCATGCAGCAGGGTATGACCCGGACTTCTCTCAGCACTAAGGTTGCACAGAAAGGAAAGGACCCTCCCTTCACCCCCCCAACCCTGGCCTCCCACCCACCGGCCTCCCCAGGCCCGAGTTTAAAAGCCTTGTTGGAACCACCAGCGCCTCTTCGTCAGGCAGGTAATGAGGGTAACCATGGTAACCCGGCAGAGGAAGTGTATTCTGCAGGAGACGTTAATCCGCGCTCCCTCGAGCTGGGACAGCCTGACTTTTCATTCTCACACAGTAATTAGATACCAGCTGTCAGTGCAGGGGGAAAGGCTCAGTGACTAGGGGCTGGTGGCGAGGGGGCAGGGAGGAGGGTGTTAAAGACACAGGGGTCCTTTTCATGGGACAGGAAAGGATCCCCTTGCCGCTATGCATCCGCATGAGAATGAGTGGCCACCGCAGCATTGGCCCTGCCTCATGTCCAGCTCCTATTACACATTCAAAATCCCTCCCATCCCATGCACACCTGCTGCAACCATACATTTATCCCACCTGTCCTTTATTCCCTCCCTAGACACACACGCCATCATGCACAAGCCCGCTGCCACCCACTCACTCCTTACACGGGATGTGACTTCTCCTGTTTGTTGCCTGCCCGTCTATCATCCCTCCTTTACTGCAGCTCCAATTACCCCACTCCATCCTACAAAGGCCTGGTGCTGCCCTGCTCGCTGCCTGTCATATCTCTCACATGCCTCTCAGTTCAGATCCAAATCCTCTACCCTACAGACATGTGTTATCTCTCGCTGACCATTAAACCTCAGGTCTACTCCTCATTATGGTTGTAAATCTTCATCCTCTTGTCCAGCACTCTCTCCCACCTATCACAGTGTTTCTATTAATATAGCTCATTAAACCCACTCTTTTCATTCAGCAGGCCACATCCTCACATGTGCCTATGTCCCCTTCTAATCCCCCATCATGACTTGGGGCATCACCGGAGGGCTCTGCAACCACTGATGGTCCATCAGTGGTCCACTGTGTGATGACCACTATAATCAGAGATATGTGTAGCATAAACTTTAGAGGAAAGAGCAGCAATGAAAAGTAAAGTGTGTTGTTTTTCCTCAATGTGATGTGTCTAATGCAGCCAGCTGCCATCTGATCCTCTCTATGCTGCCATGCCAGTGACCTCTACTCTGACCCAGTGCAAGTTACCACCCTCTCCAGAAGTAACCAGACACTCCCTTCTCCAGGCTGAATGAATCCAGTCTCAGAGCATCTCTGAAAGAGACCAAATTATGAGTGGTGGGCTTTGTGTTGTGGATCACTAAATGTCCATCAGCACATGCATCCAGCCCAACCGCACCCCCGACTCCAGTTAATCTGAGTTTCAAGCAAAGGACCCAGTCCTGCAAGGTACCACGTACTCTCAACTCCCTTTAAAGTCGATTGGGTTGAGGATGCTTGGCACCTCTCTGGTGTAGGCACAAAAGGAGAATTGGGACCTGAAGCTGTGAACCCCACATAGGCCAGAAAGAAGAATCCCTGCCTGTTAGAATGGAGCAGGCAGCTCTTCCTAAGGACCTGGAAGTGAAGCTCTCCCCCAGCTCTACTTCTCCATGGAAAAGCAGCAAATTTTGGAGAGGGACAATATTAGCCCTAATGTACAAGAGGCTTTTCGGGGGTATGGGGGGGCTTGGTACTTCCCTGTCTGCTCTGTTTGACTAAAGATAAATGCTCTCCTGGCCTTCAGACTAAGGGCTGATACCAGCTGAATTCAACTTCCTGTCAATAAAAAGCCACTTCCTGCCAATGAAATGCTGTCTGATAATGGCAGAACTCTTATTTTCTGTCCATACAGCAGACCCTCTACCAACACTCATTAGTTTCCATCTCTCCTTGTCTCTGTGTCTTCCCCACACACTGCAAAAGAGCCTGTCTCTGTCCCTCTCACTCTAAGCACTCCCTTTGCCCAATACTGGGAGGGGGCCATCTCTGTCATTCTAACTGCTTGAGTTCCTGCTGTCTCATAGTGGGGTGGGGTGCTGCCAAGTGCAGGGTGTCACAGGCCACTGATCTTCTGTCTTCTTGTTACATTTGTATAACTTTCCAATTAAGTGCTACTGAATTGACCTGAAATCCCTGAGTTGAGTCCTGACCCCATAGTGAAAAATTCTGTTTCCATACTCCTTATCCTCCCCTATCCCACATGTGGAGGTGCTCTGTGTCTACCAGTCAACAGTCTGTCACTCCTTACTGCAAACTCCCAGGGGTTCTGTCTGGCCCATGTAAAGAGATTCTGTCAAACACCTGTTTTGGAGTTATTACGTATGATGTTATACACTTCATCTCAGGAATTTTTGCTTCCCTCTTAGTTGGATTTTTTTTTTTTTTATTTCCTACAAGTTTTATTTTATTTTATTTTTCAATCACTGTCCTTTAGGGGAAAACTGCCTGTCAGCACCTGGAATTGGGAATTTATTGAGAAACATTTACAAGCCAAGCTACCACCTCGAGAAGGAGCTGCAATTTATGGTGAAGAATCCAGTCCTGTCAAATCTGGACAGCAGAATTCACTGAGCAGAGCCCACCTAGTGTGCCCTCAGTGTTCTACATCTTGAATGCAAACTGCTCCAACTGACTTCAAACCCAGATCCCCCAAATCTGTTATTTGCATCCTGACACTAGGGAGGTATGTGACTAGTTGAAAAGCAGAGTGCACGGGTGAACAAGCCCAGCTTGACAATTATTAATTCTTCACACACTTCTCTCATAATGAAAGGGATACCGTTTCAATATGAACTCTTGGAACTTTTGACAAAGAAACTGTTCCTGATACTAGTGCATTTATGGGAAGCTGGTCCTTGATTGACTTCTATATTTAGACTTCTCTGGGGCTTTAGGAAGTTCACTCCTTTGGGAATTTAGGTGTAGGATAAAAGCAGCTTTTGCAGGGGATACGTTAAATACAGCAGGCTCCCTCTACTGATGCTGCTATGACCGGTTCTAGCTCCGTAGAACTTCACTCTTCCTTCTAGTTTACAGCGCATTGGACACCAGTTGTGCTTTAGGAATACAGGCCAACATTAAGGTGAGAGAGAGAGGCCATGTCTACATCTAAAATTTTGCAGCGCTGGTTGTTACAGCTGTATTAGTACAGCTGTATAGGGCCAGCGCTGCAGAGTGGCCACACTTACAGCAACCAGCGCTGCAAGTGGTGTTAGATGTGGCCACACTGCAGCGCTGTTGGGCGGCTTCAAGGGAGGTTCGGGGAACGCGAGAGCAAACCGCGGCGAAGCTGGTCTCCTTTCCCGGTTTGCTCTCTCGTTCCCCGAACCCCCGAGCAAGCAGGTCTCCTTCCCTGCGGTTTGCAGGGTGGTTCGGCGAACGCGAGAGCAAACCGGGAAAGGAGACCAGCTTCGCCGCGGTTTGCTCTCGCGTTCCCCGAGCAAGCAGGTCTCCTTCCCTGCGGTTTGCTGGGTGGTTCCGGGAACGCGAGAGCAAACCGCGGCGAAGCTGGTCTCCTTCCCCGGTTTGCTCTCGCGTTCGCCGAACCCCCGAGCAAGCAGGTCTCCTTCCCTGCGGTTTGCTGGGTGGCTCCGGGAACGCGAGAGCAAACCGCGGCGAAGCTGGTCTCCTTCCCCGGTTTGCTCTCGCGTTCGCCGAACCACCCTGCAAACCGCAGGGAAGGAGACCTGCTTGTTCGGTGGTTCCGGGAACGCGAGAGCAAACCGGGAAAGGAGACCAGCTTCGCCGCGGTTTGCTCTCGCGTTCCCCGAGCAAGCAGGTCTCCTTCCCTGCGGTTTGCTGGGTGGCTCCGGGAACGCGAGAGCAAACCGCGGCGAAGCTGGTCTCCTTCCCCGGTTTGCTCTCGCGTTCCCGGAACCACCCAGCAAACCTCAGGGAAGGAGACCTGCTTGCTCGGGGTTCCGGGAACAAGAGAGCAAACCGGGAAAGGAGACCAGCTTCGCCGCGGTTTGCTCTCGCGTTCCCGGAGCCACCCAGCAAACCGCGGCGAAGCTGGTCTCCTTTCCCGGTTTGCTCTCGCGTTCCCGGAGCCACCCAGCAAACCACAGGGAAGGAGACCTGCTTGCTCGGGGTTCCGGGAACAAGAGAGCAAACCGGGAAAGGAGACCAGCTTCGCCGCGGTTTGCTCTCGCGTTCCCGGAGCCACCCAGCAAACCGCGGCGAAGCTGGTCTCCTTTCCCGGTTTGCTCTCGCGTTCCCGGAGCCACCCAGCAAACCGCAGGGAAGGAGACCTGCTTGCTAGGGGTTCCGGGAACGAGAGAGCAAACCGGGAAAGGAGACCAGCTTGATTACCAGAGGCTTCCTCCTTCCACGGAGGTCAAGAAAAGCGCTGGTAGGTGTCTACATTGGATTACCAGCGCTGGATCACCAGCGCTGGATCCTCTACACCCGAGACAAAACGGGAGTACGGCCAGCGCTGCAAACAGGGAGTTGCAGCGCTGGTGGTGCCCTGCAGATGTGTACACCTTCAAAGTTGCAGCGCTGTAACTCCCTCACCAGCGCTGCAACTTTCTGATGTAGACAAGCCCAGAGAAAGAAGACCATGTGATATCAGCCATACAGCAATAATCAGAGATCATCAAAAATGTGAAAAAATGTTCATGACATGTTCTTTTCCCCTGAAAATATTTTTTCTAAGAATATTTTCTGATCATCTCTAGAGCTGGTTGGAAAACAGAAAAAAATTGTTGCTAAAATTTTCATCGTATTCCCCCCTCCACACACACCTAATAAGCACTTGTATATCACTCCGTATTTTCAAACCACTATATAAACACTGAGCCCCGATCCAGCACTTATAGCTAGACCCCCCGGACTTCAATAGGAACAGACTGGGTGTGTCAACCAACTACTCTTCACTACAGCCAGATACGAAAGGCAAGTATTATTATACCCAGAGGGAAACTGAGGCAGAGAGAACAGGCAACTTTCCCAAAGCCACACAGTGATTCAGTGACAGACTGCAGGATGAGCAGTCAAGAGTTCCTAGGTCCCAGCCCTGTTCTCAATGCACTACACCACATTGCTTCTCTAATTAGAGTTTTACACAGTACTTTTTTCCAAGGTAAATACTTATTTGTGAGGGGAGAGGCGGCTCCAGTTTTTGGAATATAAAGTTGCATAGATATATTCCTTCTATGGGAGCACAAAGGTGAAATCCCACCTACTGGGAAAGATCCACTGTTTTTAATCTGTCACAGGGCAAGCAAGGCCTTTAAGGCAAATTCAGGCCTTAGCTCTGAGCTTGGCCTATTTTCCTCCCAGATCCTGAGTCTGAGCTGCAGTCTGTAGGCTGAAAGCAAGGATCCCTGAGAAGGGGGAAACAGGAAATTAAAGGCAAGTCCTTTTCTCCAAGCTGGAGAGAGAGATTCAGGGAGAGTGGTGTACGGAAAGCTTTACAGGGTTCAGGCCGGAGGTCTGTGCTAGGGTTCTTGGCTGAAAGGTAGCTGAGAAAGCAGATGAACAGGATAGGAAGTAGCCTGGGGGAGGGGTGAAGCAGAATACTGAGGCTGGAGTAGATAGCTGGGTGGCTCCATATGTCCCTGGGCCTGCAACCTGAGGCAGAGGGACAGGGCTGCCCTTTAGCTCTGTTCTGCTACCTGGAGGTGGTGGGCAGAAACCGCTGCAGCAAAAGGCCTTGTTTGTTTGGATTCCTGTTTGCTCTCAGAGGGGGTGGATTTTTTGTACAGCTGGAGGGCTAAACTGCCCCTCCATGAGGAGACTGTGAATTGGTGGAGGGAAACTGAGGCTGCAGACACACCTAACAGCAGAGAGGTAAGTGTCACACTCACAAAATCAACATGTTTTTATATATTTGGGGCTAGAAACAACTGGGCATCTGGCTCTCCTGCACCAGAGCTGGTGTCCTCAGTTAGGAGAGGTGAGCGTAAGATCGTAGAGCGGACTATTTCAGAGGCAATCAAATGCCAGTGGAGTGGACTATTTCAGAGGTAATCCCAGTCAGTTTGGGCTTTGGAATGGGCTAGGCTGCTGCCAGAGGGCTAGTTCTGTTGCATTCAGGGAGAAAGCTGATGCTAAAGAGCCCTGAATACACAAGAACTGCACATCAGTAATGGCACTGTGGTGTCAAAGTGAAACTATAGCAGAAGGGTAACTCTACTACAGCAGTTCAACAGTCCAGGGACAAGGACAAGCAAAACTCTATGTAAAATAAGTTACCAACAATGCTAAAGCTAATACAAACTGACCAAGGTCAAGAAACTGTCAACTAAGAGTACACAACATCCTTAACTCAGCCCACAGTTCCCCAGTAATGCAACATACATGGGCCATTATTGGAGTCTCCATGGGAATGGCAAGATGTATGCCTAGGGAAATGCAGACTTCATCATCTTGCATTAACCAGACTGTGAAAATTTAGCCAGTACCTTCTAGCACAAGGCTTAAAGCTTCTCCTCAGCCTTGTTACCTACTTGCTGACCAAGCAACCCTCAGTGGCTTAGGCCTGAAATCACCAGTCGCCCACTAAACTAATCTATGCTGGCCCTACACACAGTCCCCTGATGGGGTGGTGATGTCGTCTTTGGGAGGTGTTAGACTTGGGCTGCCCTTGCTCCAGGGGCTGGGGGTGCAGCTCACTCTCTGCTGACTCAGAAAACATGTATTGTTACACTAGGTTCATGTTTGAAAGGCTTCACAAACATAAGAGATGGACTTAAAAGTCATGTTGTGTGAATGAAAGCTTAGATTCTGCAGAAGTTGATGGCACTTTCCAGGGATAAATTCCTAATCAATGTGGGCAAGTTTGTGTTTCAAGTTAAAGGAGGGTTATGTAATTAATGCAAATCAACACAGGCTTATGGAAAATAGATCCTATCAAACTAACTTGATATCTTTTTTGATGAGATTACAAGTTTGGTAGATAAAGGTAATTGTGTCGACATAACAGTCTTAGACTTTTTGAAGGCATTTGACTTGGTACTGCACAATATTTTGATTAAAAAACTAGAATGATATAAAATTAACATGGCACACATCAAACGGATTAAAAACTCACTGACTGATAGGTCTCAAAATGCAATTGTACATGGGAAATCATCACTGAATAGGTGTGTGGTCAGTGGGGTCCTGTAGGGATTATTTCTTGGCCCTAAGCTTTTTAACATTTTTATCAATGACCTAGAAGAAAACAAAAAATCCTCACTGATAAAGTTTGCAGATGACCCAAAAACTGGGGGAGTGATAAATAATGAAGAGGACAGGTCACTGATTCAGAGCAATCTTGACTGCTTGGCAAACTGGTCACAACCAAATAATATGCATTTTAATATGGTTAAATTTGAATATACATATTTGGAATAAAGAATGCAGGCCATACTTACAGGATGGGAGGACTCTACCCTGGGAAGCAGTTACTCTGAAAAAGATTTGGGATTGTGATGGATAACCAGCTGAGCATGAGCTACCAGAGTGATGCTGTGGCCAAAAGAGCTAATGCAATCCTAGAATGTATAAACAGGGAAGAATCTCAAGTAGGAGTAGAGAGGTTATATCACCTCTGTATTTAGCACTGGTACAACCACTGCTGTATTTTTGGGTCCAGTTCTGGTGCCCACAGTTCAAGAAGGATGTTGATAAACTGCAAAGGGATCAGAGAAGAGCCCCAAGAATGAGCAAAGGATTAGAAAACCTGCCTTATAGTGATAAATTGAGCTTTTTGAGTCTATTTAGAGAAAGTTAAGGTGTGACTTATTAAAGACAATAAGTACCTACATGGGGAACAAATATTTAATAATGGGCTCTTCAGGCTAGCAGAGAAAGTTGTAACACGAACCAGTGGCTGGAAGCTGAAGCTAGACAAATTCATACTGGAAAGAAGGTGTCAATTTTTAACAGTGACAGTAATTAACCATTAGAACAGTTTACCAAGGTTTGTGGTGACTCTTGATGACTGGAAATTTTTAAATCAAGACTGGATGTTTTTTCTAAAAGATCTGCCCTAGAAATTATTTTGGGGAAGTTGTATGGCCTGTGTTATATAGGAGGTTAGGTCAGATAATCGCCATGGTCCCTTCTGGCCTTGGAATCTTGAATCTATACATGCTAGGCTAAGAAGGTGGGGAAAACAGAACGCTAGCATGCCACACAATGCTGACTGCTATAGCCTGGTAATCCATCTATAAAGATTCCTTCCCCCAGATCTGAAACACTCCAGTGCTGTGGGGCCATATTCATGCAACAACTAAGCCAGAATAGGGTAGGCACATGGGCTGTATGGCAGCCATAAAACGGGCTGTTCTTTAGCTTTTTGTGAGGTTTGTCTTTGAAACATGACTGTTATTGAGAGAAGGAGGTAGAGTATGTGGGGAGAAGGCAATCCAAATGGGGAAGAGAAGACAGACAATTACAATAATCTGCCCTCCCCATGGAAAATAAATTGGCAGCTGACAGGTTATACTTTGTACAAACAGAAGCTTTGCAGGAGAAGTGAAGACTCCAGAGGGGCCAATTGGCAGGTTAATTAGGATGATGCGAGGGATTAATGAAAATGTTTAAGAAACAGGGTTTGAGATGCAAAAGACTCTGAATACCTGCTAAAGAGGAATCACCTCTGGTTTGGGGGAGGAGATGGGAGGGTAAAATAGCAGAACAGAGAATGACCAATGCAGATGTCTCTGAGAACCAAGGAAGGGAGAGGGGATTCCCAAGGAAGGAGCAGGGAAGTTCAGGGAAGGACCCCATGATGTCTTATTTTTCTAGAAATAAATGGGCTGTGTCCTCCCCCCCGTAAGACCAAAAACGCATCAATAATGCAGAATAACCTCTCTCCAGGTAGCTGGCACACAGCCTCCCAGGGCTAGCCAGTGGGCTATCTCTTTACCTTGAAGATACAGGGCAGGCGGAAAGCAATTAAACTGGAGCTTTGATTAGGGCTTGCAGACAACTGCTTGTGTTAGAAAAGCCTGAGCCTCTGCAACTGTGCTGGCTGTGGCTGAGGCAGGCCTCCTCCATCCCCTGCTCAGCGCTTTCCTGGTACAGCAGAAGCATGACTGATGCTCTCTGTCCCACACAAGCTCAGTGAGCTCAGAGGTAGGAACCAGTTGCTAAGAGACAGGACTGTACTTTCCAGCCCACATTCAGACCTTTGTCACCAGCTCAAGGGCTTTTGCTGGATCAAAACACACTATGCAGGTGAGAAAATGCAGGCAGCTTTTCTCCACAGCTAGTCAGATCTCATGAAAAATCACATGGTTCCAGTTAGGGGAGCCACTCCACAAGCATCAAAACTGATGATGGGAATAGAGAATCTTCAAGCGTTTGTAAGGAAAGGGGTGGGGTGGGAGGGTACAGAAACACACACAACCCTGCAGCAACGCTGGCTTCTTATTCCTAATACGGCAAGATTCAAAACAGCAATGCTGTGCTGCCCGCTGAAATCCAGGATCAAAGGGATGATACCTGCAGCACCAGAACCTAGAAGTCTTTAGATATCTAGACATGACAGGTGACTGGATGACTCTAGTTAGTGGGGACGGGGACTGGTATTAAGATACGGAGTCTTTTGTTTCTAGGTCATTCACTCAAATCCATCCCAGACTAGTAGAGTCACCAACAAGTTTTGGGGTTTGGTTTGCTGTTTACTGGCTCGGGAGATGCGAGCTTGATGTCCACACTGTGAAACAACCACTACATCTAGCAATCTCACCAGAGAGCCATGGACTGAATTGGCCACGGAGACTGAACTACCCTCTTCCGCTTGGCAGTGGTCCCTCCAGATCAGGATTAAGGTCTGTAGGCAGCCAGTGTGGGAGAAACTAGCATAAAGGCTGTCCATGCTACTTCTAGTGTGTGAGCAGAGAACCTTGTCCTCCTGGATTGTCAAGCCAACACTGCATGCACAATCACTGAAAGAAAATATTTATATTGCATATATTCCTGAATCCTCCTTCTCTGAAGAGTCATGCACCATAGTGGTAAAACTTAACCAACCTCTTTTCAACACTGAGTGACTGATGGATGTTCCCATACTACACAATAAAGAAAAATGCTACTCCATATCCCCAAAGCTAGTGACACTCCTCCCCACCCCCTGCACACACGCACGCATGCACAAACATATGCACACACACACACTGCAGCTATTTTCTTTTTAAATAAATTGCTGTTTTGTTGGCAACCATGCTAAGAGTGGAAGTCAGCAGTGTTCCTATAAAGAAGCTGATTCTGGCCAATAGGCCCACTCTGTACCACCCATTGCTACAATCAGCTAATTAGACTGACGGGACACTGAAACTCAGTGGTGGCTTTGGCCCATCCTCAATGCAGTTCTCCAGGGAAGGGCACAGCTAATATGAGAGCAGGGAAAGGTAATTGCTAATTGTTGCTAGAGACAAAGAGAAATAAATATACATTTTGCTGTCAAAGCAATGCAGACAAGTTTCTATGAAGCTAAAAAGTCAACACAGGTGGATAAACGGAACCTCCATTAATTCCCCTCCATCCATCTTTGTGCCTTCTCAGACATTTGTTTGTCCACAAAGTAAATTTACACACTATTCATGTCTGCTCTAATTTAACAGCAAAAACAGTATCATTTCTTTTGGTTTACCTGAGAGACTCATGTTGATAATGGTTTGGGCAAACAGACCCTGAAAGGGCTCCCCGTGAAACAAGTTTTAGTGGCCTCCACTGGGCTTTGCTGCCATCCTGCACCAGTGACTGAATCACCTTCCTGCTTAAAATATGGGAAAGCTCCTTTGGGTCAGGAGTCTGGAAAGATTGAGTGGAGAGGGAGGCCTGAATTATGCTTATATATACAGGGTCTCTTCCTTCCTATTGCTTCCAGCATGCTCAGTCCCCCTTCTCCCTTCTCGAACACTGCCTGTAGCTTGCACAATTTAAACAATGGTGTTTCTGATTGGAGCTGGATTTTCCTTCTCTTCATTTTAACTTTTTTGTAACAGGCTTTTACAAAAGTTTTGTGCTTGGTTGCTTTTTTTTCTTCTTTAAATCAATGCCAATCAAGAGCCGTAAATCTGAGAGCAATTTTGTTGTGTTAATTTCAGGTGACAGAACCAAATGACTCGACTAGTTTTGGGGAGGCCTGGGAGGGAGCTCCTTGTCTCAGATCCAGATCCTGCCTGTTATACCCTATGCAACACCAATGAAATCAATGGAGTTATGTAGGATGCACAATTTAGATAAGGATCTGTATTTTTCTTTTAAAATTGTTCAGTCAGTCAGAGCTAGAGGACTGGATGGCTTAGTGAACTAAATGATGGGCCACAGAACCTTTCCCTTGTAGGTTGCAAGTTCACCTGTAGCCCAAGTTGGTGGTAGAGACCAAAAATTGTTACCACCTGATGACTGTTTTGTGGTCTCTGATGGGAATTGGACCATATGCATGTCACAAAACTAACCAACACAATTGCTACTAACAGGGAACCTGTTGGAAATCTTGGCAGAGAGGCCAAGGACCAAATGAGCCATGGAGACTGATCTCCTAGTGATTCAGCAGGTCAGGACTGAGGTCCAGTTGGCACTGCCACTAGCCCTACTCACTCTTATGGATAGAGAACTTAATTCTCCAAAACTGTCAATTCTCTTTATACACACACAGAAAGACAAGGCTGTGTAAATTCAGCCTGCAAATATATCAGAGACTATTGCTGCTCACCAGTGAACTTTAACCAAGAACCCTGAAAATCTCACGAAGAGTGAGTCCTTCATTAATGTGACTCTTATTCCTGAAAACTGCTGAGGGTAAAAATTACAATCGATCCTGTGCAGACACAAAGAGCTGAATCTGGAAGTGTTATAGGCTGGTATTCTGGGGTCACACTGGACTTGGTTTACAGGCTCATGCATTTTGTCAGTATTGTGCCAAACTGTCAAGTGCACTTCTAAATGTGAAGCTACTCATCAATTATTTGGGAAAAATCAGACCCACAGTACATCCTCACCCTCAGACTTTTCATGGAGAGTGAAGACTCTGTGTGTTAAATAATAGGCTATTTCTCAGTTCGATGTCTTGGGATCCATTTGCACACCTGTTTTTCATTTCAATAATCTTTGTTATTGTTTTTTAATTCAGACCAAATGAAGATCACAGAAAACCTGAGCCGTTAGCTATAACAGTGAAAACTTTAGTAGACTAAAGTTCTCAAAGGTTATGCCAGTGTGGTTTTTTGGGGGCACCAAATGACAACCTTAGGGAATACTTGTACCAGGAAAAAAGGGACCTCTATTAACCATTAGGTCTGCCTCCTTTCTACAAGTCTGCCTTCCTAAATCTAGCTTGTTCCTACTATGCTGTACCATCCTGAGATCTACTGTTTTTTTAGTTTTCATGCAGAAACAAAGAAGTTTTTAGGCATATGTTGTAATGGTCAGCTCTGTAGAGTATCCACAGTGATTTTTCTGCTGTTGATGAAAGGCCGCCATCCACTCCCCTCTTGGTCTCTGTCCTCTGTTTATTATGCTTCACTCCTAGTCTAGTATCTTTCTTGAGGGGGTCTCCAAATGTGTCATTCTGGGATTATTTCAAAACACCTCTACTTTCTGGGGAGTCTGCCTTGAAATATCTAGGAGGGCTCTGCATGTAAGTCAATAAAACACCACTATCACAAATGCCCTCAGCCTTTTATTAGTGTCTGGAATTAACCCTGGAACCATTTATCAAGCTCTGCAGGGGTAAGAGGAGGCAAAGAAGGGGAAAAGCAAATGCATGTACTGCCACAGAGGCTCCCAGAGCCCTGTGCAGCACCCAAAGGGTCCGTCTAATGTGAGGCTTTCCCATGTCCCATCTTACAGTCCAATCTGACTCACTCTTGTAGCCCATATCACAGGCTGCCAGAATGAATATATCCTGCTAGGCTGGCCCATGTTCCATAGCTGTGACAAGTGCACACCATGCAGGGTGAAGTATAGCACTGATTTACAGAGTGTGCATATCCACTCCTGCAGCCAATGCCCAAACCAAAGGCTGGGTCTAACCTTTCCCCTAGCACCTGGTGCTACATGAAAACAAATCAACACCTCCAGCTGTCACTAAAAATGTCGTATTTTTCCTTACACAATATCTCCATCTCAACATACATCTGTAGGAAAACTCTGTCCAAAGGACGCTAAATATCTGGGGCAAGAGAAACATCAGACTATAATAAAAGCCACATTTTAACTCCCCACCATGAACACACACTCTCATGGTTTTGAGGCAAGATCAGAGATATACAAGGCCAGCTGGCTAATGGATGCTGAGATTCAAGCATTGCTACACTGGTACTAACATACCAGTAACACATCAGCCTATTGTAATGTATATAGTTGAGCAGTGCGAGGGTGCACTTAGGAATTGCAGGATACCTGTTGTTTGTATTGCAGTAGCACACTGAGATCCCATTGTGCTAGGCCAAGGGTAGGCAACCTACGGCACATGTGCCGAAGGCGGCACGTGAGCTGATTTTCAGTGGCACTCACACTGCCTAGGTCCTGGCCACCGGTCCAGGGAGCACTGCATTTTAATTTTAAATGAAGCTTCTTAAACATTTTTAAAACCTTATTTACTTTACATACAACAATAGTTTAGTTATATATTAAAGACTTATAGAAAGAGAGCTTCTAAAAACATTGAAATGTATGACCAGCACGCGAAACCTTAAATTAGAGTGAATAAATGAAGACTTGGCACAGCACTTCTGAACGGTTGCCGACCCCCGTGCTAGCCATTCTGTATGGATATTTTTTAAAGTCCCTGCCCAAAGAGCTTACAATCTAATTAATATCTGAACAGGCTTGTTATGCTGCCAGGAAGGTACCAAATTTCCTACACTGACTAGGACCTCATTTCTTTGGTTTTTGTTGTGTGTGTTAAATGATCTGAATCTTCAGGACACTCATCTGGGAAAGGGAAATCCAAACTCCCTGTGCCAGACCTCACTGCTGCCTCTATTCCCAACCCATTCGTCAATAAAAAGACCACCATCTGCTGTGACCATCACCTAAGGCAGATGCCCCCTTCTCACTGTACAGTCTTATTTTTCAAACCACCCAAATCTGATTAGGCCTGCTCTGATAAGAGGCCTGAAGGAGGGCAAGGGAAAGTTACTCAAGAGAGAAAAGAACCACACGTTAATCGTGTTTTAGCCACAGTTGCACAGAAAACACTTATGTCAATTAGGAATAAACAAGGTCAAAAGGGACACTAATAACCCCCTATCCCCTCCAGAACAGAAGTGGCCCTGACTCCGTCATTAGAAGGAAAGACCTTAACCCCACTAGTGCCCTCCACACATTCTTTAGCTCTTCTCAACTTTTCACTCACGGTACTTCATATTTCCTGTGACAATCTGCAGATACTGTAGAGCAGCATGCAGAATCCCCTCCCCCTCTCACCCCAGCTACATTTTGGGTATGATTATTCTTTCCCTGGGTCCCAAGTCTCAGGACAGTCCTGAGCACATTAAGTCTTTGACAGATACACTGGGAGAAGGAAGATGGGGCAGAACAAGAGGTGTCAGATAGATGAGTAGCATGATGAAGGGGAAGCCAATTGAAACACCAGCCCAGAAGTGTTTGGAAAGAGCAACAGAATGAAGATAAACCAGAACATGCACTTTATTGTTGAGCTGAATGCTAGTATCAGCTTCATAAATTATCTGACTGCACATAGTGAATAATGAAATGCACCCATCTATACAAAACTAGCAAAGACCACTGAAAGATACCAAATCACTGAATTATCACCAACTAAAGAAAAACCCTGTCAAGTTATTTTTAAATTTTCAGAGATGTCTTAAACAAAACAAAAAATAGCAAATGCATCAGCTCAAAATCTTTCACTGGATTTACAACATAATGGTTCCTCTTAAGTAACTGAGCCAACAAGGGCGGGGGGTAGGGGGGAGAGAACAAACAACTTCTACAGACTTGACACCTTAAGATTTAAGGGGGAGCAGCAGTGATGGGTCTTTCCTGCAGCCAGTCTCTTTACAGAGCCCCCAGTTTTCACTTATTACAGTATTACAGCCTCTGGCAAACGTGCTACATGGTCCCGTTGAAAATTCAGCTGTCTCCTGAGGGTCTGCCTATTTTTCATTTGTTGATTTATGGAAGTCTAGGTGTGTCTAGCATGTAGCCTGCAGCGGCTGTAATAGAGGAGTTGGGGGTCTAGATACTCTCCCTGTTGAGACTTCATCAGGACATGAGGCTTTTAGGGAGCCAGGTGCCTGCACTAGTCTCGCTGAGCCATCAGGTGTAAGGACCTGGTTGTGCACCACAAAGGGAAGGGGTGTCTCACTAATTAACAGCAGGGTCTAGGGAGTCTGGCATGGCCTCTCTGGGGTACCATGACTCTGCAGCACTGGAAAGATCTGGGTATGTACACCGAGTAGCTAGTGAGATTGAGAGGCTCTGGGGGGTGGGGGAGATTATGCTGTGCACTGTCTAGGAGGGGGTGTTTCTCACTACCTCAGCCAAATCAGGGTTGGGTGGCTTTGGGGGGGAGGGGCTGTTGTGCAGAGTTGGCTGTCTCCCAAAAATTAAAAGACGTTTGGGGTGGAGGGGCCAGAAAGAGAGAAGAAGCCTCTGTGCCCTAGGGAGGAAAAAAAAGCAGCAACACTGACCCTTCCCCCTCCCGCAGGAGTAAGGCAGGCCAGATGGGAGGTAAATAGTGCGTTTAGAAGCATTTGCCACAGATGGGCTGCCCTCAATGGCAGCATCCTCCAGCCCTATCAATGCTGGAGTCTGTGTGCGTGTGCACGGAAAACACTGCACCCTCAGAGCAGCAGCAGCAGCGAGGGGGAGAAAGCCCAGCCCACACCAGCCTGAGCCCAGCTCTGCCCACCTTCCTGGGGCGCAGGCTCCCGTGGGCAGGCCCGGCAAGCGGCTCCCCGCGCGGACGGGGGGACACACGCCCCAGTGCACTCTAGTAACCACAGCCCCCCTGGGCTGCCAGGCGCCGACGCGCTGGGGCAGATGGTGCAAAGGACGGGGAGGGAGTTCCCCCCTCCCGCGCACAGGGGTCACCTCCTGCTCCCACCTGGAAGTGAAATGGCCCCTGCAGCGGGGGCGCGGGCAGGACAGGGAACAATGGCTCCAGCGGGGCTGGCTCTTCCCCGGCCGGGACAGCAGCCTGCTGGGAGGCGGGGGGAGGGGAGCCGGGCGCTGCCCTGCGCCGTCGCCCCAGCAGGGCAGGGAACAATGAGGCTCCAGCGGGGGAGTTTCCCGGGACAGCAGCCCGCGGGCAGGCGGGGTGGGCACGGCCCCGCTCCAGGCTCTGCCCTCCCCACCCCAGGCCCGGGACAACCAGCGGCGCCGCGGGACAGCAGCCTGCCGAGGGGGGAGGGGCGCGCTCCCAGGGCCCAGCGAGGCTGGGCTCCAGCCTGCGCCCGGGTCAGCGGGGGCGGGGGCAGGCGGCCTGGCCCAGGGAGGCTGGCGGGGGTGGGTGCCCCCGCCCCCACTCTGCCCTTGGCTGCAAAGCGGCTTGCGGTCACGGGGTGGGTGGGAAATGCAGGGCGAGCGTGATCGGGCAGGACCTGCGGGGGGGCTGGGGTGTGTGCAAGGGGGCTCCCTCCCCGGCCCCGCTCCCCGCCGCGTGGGCTGCACGGGAACCGCAGAGTCTGGCCTTCGTTTGCACCCGCCCGGGACCGACACCTAGCGCGGAGCTCTCTGCTAGTCTGCACCCATCGCGGGAGGGGGGCAGGTGCAGTGGCCTGGGATGGGGGGAGGGATCTCCTCCCGCCCACCCTAAAAGAGGGAGCTACCGCCCCTCTTCTACCCTGCTCAGCAGCAGGGAGGTACCGGCTGGACCGGATGGGGCAGGAGGGGGGAGGGGAGGGTGTGTGTGGGGTTTTCCTCCCCCGGACTGGGTGTCTGACCTAATCTGCATCCTCCCCCCGTTGCTAGACCAGCTGCTGGGAGACAGGCTGGCCCTGCCCAGCCGGGGCTGGAGGGTTGCCTGGCCCGCGCCTAGCCGCGCATGGGTGGGTGGCGGATGGGAAGCTCAGGTTGGACGTGATCGGACAGGGGTGGGGAGGGGTCCGCCTCAGCTGGACCCGCCACCACCGCCCCATTCAGCCCCTGCGCGGCGGCTGGGAGGGGCGGGCAGCCCTTGCTCTGCAGGAGGCTCTGCCCCACGCCCCCCAAGAGGGGGTCTGTCTGCAACTCAGCGCACTGCGGGGGGGGGGGCTTGGCTGGACCTGTCCAGACAGGGGCGTGGGGCGGCTATTTTTTAATGGGACCCTCGGGGTGAGTGTCTCGCCCCCCATGGGACATGCGCGATCATTTGCACCCTGCTGTGTGTCTGGGATGTGCCAGCTAGTGCTGATGGGACAGGGGCCGGGATGGCTGCCGGGGGGGGAGGAGGTGAAACTGGGGGGGGGGGGCTGCCCCACATCGGGTCTCTCCCCTGCGCTGGGCCCCAGCCCCTGGGGTGCAGGCTGCGGGAGGGAAGGACACACAGACACAAGACAGACAGACAGACAGACAGACACCGAGCCCCCGGGGCACAGAGCGCACTAACCGTTCCCGTTTTCACCGGCACATACACCACTTGACCCATCTTCGCCGCCTCCCGGGTGCCGCTTCCCAGCCGGAAGCCCTTGGACCGGACCCAGAACTGGAACTTGCCTTTCTCCCCCCCGCCGGAGCCGGTGCCCGAGCAGGCCCCCCCCTGCAGCACCTCGGCGATGCGCTGGTACTTGCTTCGGGTCACTGTCTTGGTTTTGGCCGAGTCCCCGTAGGTGCGGAGACACCAGTCCCGGAACTGCCGCCCCAGCTCGCTGTCCCCGGGGCGGCTCCGCCGCAGCAGCAGCGGGGGCTTCGGCATCCCGGCCGGAGGCAGCGCCCGATCCCCTGTCCCGGGCTGGAGACGGCAGCGAGTCCGGCCGGCAGCTGCGCCGCGCCGCGCCCTGCCCTGCCCGGCCCGGCCGGCCGGCGGGGATGGAGTCGGGACGGGCTGCGGGGGCGAGTCCCCGGGAGGGGCCGCTGCGGGGCAGACGTGGAGGGAGCGCGGCAGCCGGACAGCGAGCCGGGCAGAGGGAGGCACCGGCGGCGCCAGCAGCAGCAGCAGCCGCTCCTGTCACAGGATCACAGGCGGCTCCGGCTCGTCCCTCTCCCTCCCCCCGCCCGTCCCTGCCTCCTCCGCCCCCCTCCGGCCGCCTCCTCCTCTCCGCGGGATCCCACCTGTTAGAGCCGCGGCGCGGCCGCCCTTACCGCCTCTCCTGGCCCGGGGGCGCAGGGGTCGGCGCTACCCGCCTGGGGCCGGACCGCGGACAGAGGCGTGGGGGGGGGGGGCTGGGCAAGGCGGCGCATGGGGGAACGGGGCGCCCGGGGACTGGGGAAGGAGACACGGGGGGCGCCCGGGGCAGGGCAAGGCGGCCCATGGGGGAAGGGGGCGCCCGGGGGAGAGGGGAACTGGCCGGCAGACTCAATAAAGAGCAGCTTTCTCTTTCGCAGGGGCGCACGTGTCCCTGCCCCAGGCTGGGCCGGGGAAGAGCGCGGTCTCTTCGGGAGGGGATGGCTGGGGAAGCAGGCACCTGTCGAGCTTCTCTGGCTGGGACCCTGAGCCCACAGGCAGACGCTGAGCCTGGGATTATCCGGGTCCCTAAATTTTCTAAAATAATCCTCTCAAAACAATGGGTAACTTCTCTGAACCTTTGGGGGTCCTACCTAGCCCAGGGCTTCCAAACTGTCCCAGGAGACTCAAGGACAAAATCCATTCACTAATATTTGCCTGGTCCTGCCCTAAATTATCCCAGGCGTGCACCCTTAAACAGACCAGGGATTGCTGGGCACACCCTGGCTTTTCACCCATCCCCTGAAACAGTGAGTTAATGCCCCCCTCCCCCGCTCCCAACTCAAGAGGCCTTCTCAAACTATGTAGTTCACTGAATCCAATCTCCTTGCACCATTCAAACTGGGACTGAAATGGTCAGTCTCCGCTTAGCTGGAACTAGCCTTTCTTGGTACATTCCTAGGATGAGCTCAGCGCCCCTAGTTAACTGTGATCAATTGAGCGATGAAATTGCCAATATAATGAAGATTACCGCCATATTGTGCCTGATTTCTGTTTCCTGTGTCAACCAGATAGTCAAGAAACAAAGATCTGTTGGAAACCTAGCCCTGTGACTTCATGCCATATTGTTCTAGGGAAGAAAGATGGTGTTGTGGTTAAACCACAGGACAGAAAGTCAGAAGCCTTGCCGTCTGTTCGTAGCTCTGCCACAGGCTCAGTGAGTGACCACAGGAAAGCCACTTAATTTGTCCATGCCTCAGTTTCCCCGTTGGTTACATGAGGATGAGTACAGGTATCTCAAGATTTGTAAAAGGCTTTGACTTGGTGGAAAGTGCTATAAGTGTGTACTTTATTACTATTTATCTGTATAATAGACTGCCCACAACTTTATAATATATTGACACAGAACCAGTCCTAGACCAAATGGTGCCCCACGCAAGGAGTGTCTTCTGTGCCCCCCCCAATTTGTTAAGTTTTTGAATACCTTATTTTTTTATTGCATTTGTAGCCCATTTCACAACTTTGATGCACAATTTGAGTGCATGATTTAACCCTGTCATATAAGATGATAAATTTTCACGCTAGGATCCGTACATCTGTGAGCCCGGCGCCCCCCAAGCCCAGCACCCCAGGCGGTCGCCTGGGTTGCCTGCCCCTAAATCCAGCCTTGCATTGAGACTTTGCCTGGGTAATTAATAAGATGGGTGAATTGATATAAAGTAGACCTGGCCCAAATGTAGCACAGAATCAAATTATCATCAGTTTGGATCTTTAGTCTTCTCCCTCCCCCTGATCTTCAACAGGCCTCTTATGGCGCTTTTGCTGAAACCCAGATCTGAGTCTTGGCAGGTTTATCTGTCTCTGCCAGGCCACCTGCTGTTTGCAAACTTCATAAATTCTGGGGTTTCTCTGGGGCAAGAGAGAGCAATGTATTACTGGGCATCTCTGACCCAGAAATAGCCATCTAAAGCATTGCACAGACCTCAACGACCCTTTTGTCCCTCTGTTATGATATTGCAACTGTCTGCAACCATAGTTGCCATTATGCGGCACACCATGGGCATTAGCAACTTTTCAGTCATGAAGAGGATAGAATTCAGACTGTTCTGCTCCAGAAATGCAGGCCTCCATCACTTGAGCTAAAAGACAGGGCTATTTGTTGGACCTATGACACACATCTGAATTGTTCTAATTCTAGGCTGTAGCAGCCAGTGGTACACATATGCACTAACTAGTCATTGTGTTGTTATCAAAAGTAGGGGTGGGTGAGGGAGATGGGAGCTTGTTTGGAATCTGGAAAATGAATTTGGGGAATCAGAGAACCATTTGGGGCACAAAGAGATTGAGCTGGAGGTGAAGGGAACAGGAGGAGCTGAGTGGATTGGGAGGAGCGGGTGAGTAGAAAAGGGGAGAGGAAAGAAGAGTTTTGGGAAGGTTCAGATAAGCATTAAATACATTTAGAAATTGGGAAATGCTAATCAGCCCATTCCAAATGTGGTATGACAGAATAAAAAGCAAAAAGTAATTATAGGTGGTACATGTCCATAATTACTAGAAGTTTAAATCGAAGCACCTATAGTCAGTCGTGAAAAACATAGTTACAAACATTGTTGATCTGCACTGTTGTGGGTCTCCATGCAGAACTGACTAAACTCCCAAAGTTCTGTCCCACTGCACCAGGCTCAGCATCAAACCTGGAATGGATATTTGGAACCCAGCCTCGGTTATGGTTGTTCCAAAGATGCACAAGATGGGAAACCTGGAAGGGAAGTCTTCAATACACCACAATATTTTGATTGGTCACTACAAATAAAATGGACACCTTTTCAAGAATCAACAGACCATAGAAGTACTTCTTTGGCCAAGTGACAGTGCTGCCAGGGACAGCTGGGATGGTGGAAGTGGCAGGAAGACATCATGGAAAAAAGTATCTGCATACTTAGACTCAACAACCAACCTCCCTGCAAGGAACGTCTTGCATCCCAAGTCAAATTCAGCCTGCGAGACACTGAGCAATGAAGCAGACCAGCTGAACTCCGTGTCAAGGAGTGGCAAGCACAAAGGAGAAAGATAAGAAAGAAAAGAAACTCTTTTTATAAATTGGCCATGGGAGCAAGTATGATGGTAGCTACTGGACAGGAATGTAGAGGAAATACTGGAGCACCATAGTCCAGCTGTTTAATAGAAGGTGTTTAGTTGGAAGGCGAGAAAGGAGAAACTTTACTTTTATTAATACAATTAAGTGTATGTGTTTGCACTATGATGATAATAGGAGGGGGTTTTCAATTCTTAGCAATGATCAAACTCCTTGATTGAGATAAATTGCTTAGTTTTCTGTCTTGCAGTTTAACCACTTAGGAGAGGGACTGTTGCCAAGGAAAAAAGAACCCCCCACTCCCACCTTTTATTCCCATAAATTATAAATTCTTGTCTGAATTACCTTCAGAGAAAGGGAATGCACAGAAGTCTTCTGCCACCCCTGTTCACTCACTCCAGAGTGTGCTTAAGAGTTAGCATGGCCATAGAATCTGGTCATTTTCCAATCAACTGAACTAATTTGTAATTTATGACTGCCAGTTCATGGCAAGCATCAAACATATGGGCTCCATCACCAGGAAGTAGGCTAATAAGCATTATTATTATTTATTATTATTATTAATAGACACTCTTCTTACATCATAGACATACATGGCACTTTGCAGAACATAGACTAAGGCTGAGGCTCTGCTCTGAAGATCTTAGGGCTTGTCTACACTACGCAGCTTTTAGCAACGAGGCTGTGTCGACACAGCCTTGTCACTAAAGGTCAGCATGTGGAAACGCTCGCGTAGACAGGACAGAAAGAACACAGGGCACCAGCTCAGGTCAAGAAAGGATGGAGGAGATGAATAGTGAGGAGGATGGTGTCAGGTGCTAAGAAGGTGAGAAAGGGGGTTTCAAGAGAGGATTTGAAAGAAGAAAGGTCAGTGGGTGGACAGGAAGTGGGGCACCATGTCAAGTATAGTGAGTGGGCAGCTTGAATAGAGGTGTGAAGCAGAGTGGGACAAAGGGTGCTGTAAGGAAGAGGGTTGACGGGGACTGGACACACACATATTGTACTAATAATGTAATTATGTTATATTATTTGCACTAGTAATTATTACTACTGTGTTATCACTTGTTCATTTATACAGTGTTAGTGGTGTGCATGGCACTGCAGAGACAAATCGAATAGCATGTCCTGTGGAACTCTGCCAGAGGATGTTGTGAAGACCAAGACTATAACAAGGTTCAAAAAAGAACTAGGTAAATTCATGGAGGATAGGTCTGTCCAGGGCCGGCTCCAGGGTTTTTGCCGCCCCAAGTGGCGGAAAAAAAAAAAGTCGCAATCAGTGGCAATTTGGCAGTAGCTCCACCTTCTTCTTTGGTGGCACTTCAGCGGCAGGTCCTTCCCTCTGAGAAGAACCGAGGGACCCACTGCCGGATTGCCACCAAAGAGCCCAATGTGCCGCCCCTTCCCCTTGGCTGCCCCAAGCAACTGCTTGCTGAGCTGGTGCCTGGAGCCGGCCCTGGGTCCGTCAATGGCTATTAGCCAGGCTGGGCAGGGATGGTGTCCCTTAGCCTCTGTTTGCCAGAAGCTGGGAATGGGTGATGGGTATGAATCACTTGAGGATTCTCTGTTCTATTCATTCCCTCTGGGTCACCCGGCATTGGCCACTGTTGGAAGACAGGATACTGGGATACACCCTGTATGGCCTTGGTCTGATCCAGTATATCTGCTCGTATGTCCTTACCCGCAAGGAATTTACACTCCAAGGTCTCACTCATGTAAGTCTTATATAAGAAACTTTACTCGAGTGCGTAAGTCCGTGGAAATAAATAGTAATAGTCCCATGTGTAAATTTACTCCCCAGAATAAGACTTTGTAGGATTTACACTCAGGAGTAAACTTCAGCGATATTTTTTGTATGAGTAAAGTGATTTGCATAACTCTCTGGAAGTTTGAGCCCTAAGGGCTCTGTCCAGCAACCACTGACACACGTGAGTAATGTTACTCACGTGAGTATTCCCATTGGACACATAAGACTAGTCAACTGAACAAAGGTATCCCTGTGCATAAGTGTTTGCAAGATCAGAGCCTAAATGTATAGGTGATATTAGCAGGATGTAAGGACCAAGAGCAGAGATGAAGAGGGAGGATGAGATTATTTAGAGCCTTAAAGGTGAGGAGCTTAAATCTGACATGATGAAGAAATAGGAATCCAGTGAATGAATTATTTCAAGGAGGGAAGTGACATGTTCGATTTGCTAGCCAATCAGTCCCAGATTCCTTTAGAGACCATTGGCAGTCAGCAGTTTCTTTAGGTAGGGTGTAGGCTTGAAATGGCCCAGTCTCTGCACTAGGCACACCGTGACAGTGGTTGATGGAAAGGAAATACTTAATGGTCTTCTCTCTGACAAAGATGGACCCTGAAAGAATGGATCTTGCATGGAAAATTGCAGTATATACAAGTGAATGTCCATGGATCTGATGTGCGGAGCTGGCTGGGCTTGGAATGTTATTTTAATTGTCTAGACTTTGAGAATCGTGTCCTGTTTGCATTTTCATTTGACCAGATTTTTCTCCCTTCTTCCATCTGGTTTGATTTGTTAATTGTTCCAACTATCTGTTTTTGCCTGCTCTTTCATAGATGATCTGAATCTGTCTATTGTTTCTAATGAGTGGGTTTGGGGCTTTACCCAGGAAACGATACAAAGGATCTTTCCCCTGAGAGTCCGGGGTTGAGTTGTTCTAATAAAACAGAGGCAGCACGTTAAACAAAAGGAAGGAATAGCATTTTCTGGATGAAGATTTTTGAAGACCATTTCCATACAGATCAGCATACAGATCAATATCTTAGGCCTCAATCAGAATAAACTCACACATGGGTTTAACTTTAAGCATGTGAGTAATCTCATTAAGATGACATGCTAGTCCATAATAATGCATGTCATTGGGACCACTCACATGCTTAAAGTTAAGAATGTGTGTAAGAGTTTGCAAGTGCTGGGCCTTAAACTGTGAGCTCTGGAGACTAGAGATGCGGATCTTTGTTTAGCACATTTTACTTATAAATTGTTGCATGCATTTCATTCTATCAAACTAGATGCATTATTATTTACATTATATAAATAATTATCATGCTTAGTAATGTCTAACAAATGTAGATTGGACATCATTTTTTTTATAATGGCATTCTACAAATTCATGGTACATTCTCATCTGGAATACTGTGTTTAGTTCTGGTCAGCCTCTATCAAAAAGGATAGTGCAGAACCAGAGGAAAATCAGAGATAGGAGATGAAAATGCTTAAGTGGAAAGACTGGAACAGTTTAGTTTAGAGAGGAGATGAGTATGAGAAGACAAGACAGAAGTTTGCAAAATAATGAATGGCACAGAAAAGGTAAATCAGGCAACTTAATTTACCTTTTTTTGATAATGCAAGAACTAGGGGCCACTGATGAAACTGAAAGGCAGTAAAACTGATAAAAGCAAAAAAAAATTGCACAATTTATGGAGTTAACCTGCAGGATGCAATGCTGCAAGATAATATCGAAGCCAAGAGCTTCATAGGATTCAAAATTTGGATAAGAAAAAGTTTTAGCATTCCAGGGGATTTAAAAAAAATCAGAGAGATCTAAACTGTCACACTTCAGGGTATGCATCATGGGTAGGGAAGGAATTTTCCTGTAGGTGAGATTGGGATTTGTTCCCCTTCCTCTGCAGTGTAGGGCACAAGTCACTTACTAGGATTATCTGGGAATCTCTTACTTAACCAATTCCCTGCCATTGCAGAGGCCTCACACATTGGTGAGCTGGATCCCTTCTGTTCTCTGCCCGTGGCACACAATAGTTTAGTATCCTGACGGCTTTAATACTTTGTTCTAGTTCTGCTTGGTGGGCCAGTGGCTGGGTGGGGGCAGCCTGTGATATACACAAAATCAGATTTGATCTGGTGATCCTTGCTAGCCTTACACGCTCTCTAAACCTAAAACGTATTGCCTAGGATTTGGAAGAAACTTTCCTTATGGATATTTCATTTCACAATCACCCCCTAAGGGTGTTTTTTTGACCTTTCTTTGAAGTCTCTAGTATTTGCTCGTGGTAGACACCACATTCTGGCCTGGATGGGCTGACTGAGCATAGCAGTACAGCTAGTCCAACTTTTCCTACAAATTTATATCCACTTCTAACGCTGACAACAACTAAACCGTGTTAGACTAACTGCTAATCCTTGTCAGGGAGCCTGCAGTGAATCAGTGCTGGTCTAAGGGCTTAGCCCATCTCATGAGTACTGAGAAGCCTCAACTTCTAGACACTGACTTCAGAGAAAGTAGCAGGCACTCAGCTCCCCCTTGGATCAGGCCCTTAGGAATGGGAGTGTTCCAAGCGGTGAGATTAGTTTAACTTTCCTTTGTTAAAGAGTTTACAGGAAAAGGGAATCAGGTCAGTTCATTGAGGGAAAACAGCCTGTTTCATGGTGCCACCTTCTACAAGTCCCTGACTGATTGTCAGGAGCTGCTCAATGAAACCTGCTGCTCAGAGTCAATAGGAAGACAGAAAAGCTACAATTTCTCATTTGAGTAAGAATGTGTTTTTAAAATGCTGTGCCAATAAACAGTACTGGGGCTCTAAAACACTTCCCTAGTATGGACTCCATCTTAATAGAGAGAGCATGCTGTGGACACTTCCCATCCCACACAAGATCCCATAACAACTACAACTATTACTTTCATGGAAAGGTGATATGAGGAAGATACCTAATGTATTTGTAGCTGTTTTTAAATGCAGGTTAGCAACTGGAAATAGGGGTAGCCTGCATCATCTAAAAGTCCAGTCTCCACTGGCCACCAGCAAGTGCTTCTTGGATCTCAGCTTGAAAACAACTGACTTGTACAATAAAAACTAGGGCCTGAGGCTGCAGTGGGTTATTTTGTTTTTATTGCTCAATATCTGGATTGATATTCAGAGTTGGACCCAAACTGGAATCATTTATCTGAAGTTCCTGAACTTTGCAGGGTTTGATAAAATAGCAATCTAGTTTCAGGTTACCCCTGGTTTTGGCAGACTGTGAATCTAAGCAATGAGGCTTTACAAAAGCAAAAGAAAAACTACTCCCAGGTTTTCCCCAAATCTAATGCAAACCTAGGTCAGATAATGAATCAGTATAGTTTTGGGTGGAGGGCCAAGAGGGTGATCGTATTCTTGACTCACAACACCAAAACCCAATATGGTCTGGCTTGCCTCAGGAGAGGCCTGGGACTACAATAGGCAGAGGTATTGCAGGAAAAAAATTGACCCCGAATGGCAGAACTAGCTTAGTAGCTGCTCATATGTTTTCTGGATCTAGCTCAGCTTATCTTCCTCTTTGGTCCAGAACTTGAACAGCTCAAATACTGGTTTGAGGTGCATTGGAAAAGCTGAAGGGGCTCAGAACTGGAATAGCTGAGATGCTTTGGTCCTCTGGACTGAAATACCAGGACAACGCCTGTGTTGGGATGGGGGAGCCTGGGAGTGGAACAGCCAAGACATTGTAGGTCAGGACTGAGTTACATTTCCAGAGCTGCATGAGGGAGCCTGACAGCACCTGCCCACATCATGCCTTACTGCAGCTGATGCCACCCATCCCTCATTTTCACGATCAGCAAATTCACTCCCTTTCTTTTCAAAGCAGAAAAGTCTTATGATCGAAGTCTGGGAGCTTCCAAGGATAGGCTCTCGATGGGGTCAGAGCTGCCATCAGGAAACCTTGAAGAGACAGAATGCCCACTTGGTAGATTTTTTCATAGTCTGAATGGCAGAGAGCGAAAAAGGAAGTAATATGGATCAAAAATAGTTCTACAGTTTGGGAAGTGAAACCTTGTTACTGAGACCTCTTGCATTTGCACTAATTTGCAGGATGGCAGGTTGTCTCCCTGACCTAGCCCAGGCGCAAGGTTTGCCTCAGTCTCTCCAGACGTAACTCATTCCTAGCATTACAGATGTTTGGTTTTCTCCTTTCTAAAGATCCCCTCATTTCCATCTTCCTCTTTTGAAATCCCCGCCATGGTCCCACACTGCAGCAGCCTTTGTAGCTGCAGACATCTGGGCAGGACTCTTTTCGGAGCCACTTAGTGCGGCTCCTCGTTTGGCCAGAAGGATGACTGCAGCGTGGGGTGAGGAATCCCTGTCTCCCCTCTGTAGGGGCCCAGCTATTGCTTGCATGGGAGTGAGAAATCAGACCTTTTAAGGGCCAGTTCCTCAGTCAGCAGAGCTTGTTCACTTCAGTGAAGCTTTGCTGATTTATACCAGCTGAGGATCTGGCCATTAGTTTTGCAAGTTTAAACTCTGCTGCTTAATTTAATTTTTAGGGTGGGCGTACAGGGCTAACAGGGCTGCCCTAGGAACCTGTGGACCCTGTGGCCACAGAGGGCTGCCTACTCCTCAGGGGCCTTCAGTGGTCACTCAGTTTAAAGTGGGTGTCATTTTCGTTGCTGTGGAGGACATAGAAGCCCTTGTTTCAATATTTGTGGGTGGGCCTCACATCAAGCTGGGGCAGCCTTGCAAAGCCTGCTTATCCATACAATGTCATTTTCATCCGGGTGAACCTGCTCCCTAGTATCTCCGATGCTTTGGCATGGCTTTTAACGTCACCCTGGTTCCTCCTTCAAGTGATTTCCCTGCCTGTTTGGATGCACAATAGAATGTCTTGTGTGACCACTATTTAGTTAATGACCACATCACTGCCGAGCATGGAAACCTTCACATGTTATTAACAGACATTCCCAAATGGACACCTCTTGGTTCATCCACCTTCCGGTACTTGTGCCATCAGCCTTCGAACCAGACCTCAAACTGGCTCCTGGCAAATGCTTTATCTCACTGGAGCTGTTCCTTACTCTACAGGTGTCACATCGCCTGGGTCTGACTCCTCACATCAGGCACAGCCACTGCATTTCAACCATAGTTTCGCAGTGACTTTTCCCTATTTCTGGTTAGCAGTGCAGAGGCCAAAATTGTCTCCGCCAAGTGATTCCTGCCCCCCCAGCCTCCCATGTGGGTGCACAGCAAAATATCTTTTGTGACCACTATGTAGTTAGTGACCATGGAGAATAAAAAGCCTTCACATGTGATTAATACACATCCCCAGGTGGACACCTCCTGTTTCTACATAACCTCTAGAATTACACACTCAACACCTGATCCTGCAAGGGGCCAACCGCCCCCCGGGAGACACTGAGCATCTGTCGTTCTCGCCAACTTTCGCAGGAGCTGAGGGTGCTCAAGTGGCTCACAGGTTCAGGCCCCTAGTCACCTGGTAACCAGAGGTTGCCATATGATATTACCTTCCTCCGTGTCAACTCTGGATGGAGTCTCATGACTGGGTGAATGTGGAGACGTTTTATTTATGTATTTATTTGATTGCTTTGTTGTTGTTGTTGCATCTGTTTTCCCAGGATACACTAAGAGATGTCAAAGTCCTCTCCAGTCCAGGAGTAAAATGGATTCCTTGAAGTCTTGGGCCTGAAGAGGTTAATTTTTGTGCTTCTCTCCCCAGCTCACTGCCGGGCTCTGGCTGGGACAGAACATCTGTCTGTTGCTATGGTTGCAGTATAGTTGAAGGGGATGACTGGATAATTATTGCAAACATCCATCCTGCGATGCTGTTCCTAGACCCTCTCTCGCCAAAATTAAAGGCTGATGGACAAAAGGTTCAGAGTGGAACTTCTGTTACAGGGATCCTATCTAGGGATGGTGTATCTGGAACACCTTTCATTTGCATAATTAATGAAGCTGAGGCTGCAAGGCTCCTGGGAAATATAACATGGACTAGCAGCAATAAGATGGCAGTGAGGACTCCAGCCTCCTCATTGGCTGGTTAGCGCCCTGCACTGTGCTAACACAGTGGTGCACCCCAGTTTGGAGCTAAAAGGGGAAACATCCTCCAAGTTCCATTCAAAGTAGCTGTGAGATAAACTATGAACGGATGCCTTAGGGCCCAATCCTGCAAACACTTCCTACCAAGAAATGGACTCAACCCTGCCAGCTGATGAGCCGTCTGGCCTGATCCTGTGATGCATTTAGGCCTGTGCTTAACCTGAAGCACAGGAATAGTCACGTTGTCTTCAGTGAGATTACTCACATGCTCAAAATTAAGCATGTGCTTACATGCTTTGCTAGATTGCACAGTAGGTGCTGCTTCCTTCCTTCGCCCAGAAGGTGAAATCCTGTCCTTACAGCAGCTAGCCAGGGGTGATGAGCGGATACATTGGCAGGTGCATTTCTTGCATGAGGAATCCTTCCAGCACAAGGCAGGTTGTTGTGATGCAGTGAGAAGCACTTTGCTGGTCCTCTGGGCATGAGCGAAATCCATGCCAATCCTCTGCTGGCTCATGCTTGCTTAGGCACCAAGGTGGTAGGCGCTGTAGAAATACCGTATATCAACAGCAAATGTGCTAGCCAGTTTGGGGCAAACATGCTCCTCTCAGCATACTATACCTCCTTGAGTTTGTGGCAAGGCCCACGTGTTGGGCACTCCTGCCTGTGCTTTGGGGAATTATTCTGCCCAGCTGCTTTTACGGAGAGAGCTGAGTCACAACACCAAAACCACCCCGATCTAGAATTTGCAGCTGGTCTCTTTTTCTGTGAGGCTTAAACTAAGACTCTTGATCCAACCCCCTGGGAACTTTGGGATGTTTGAAGTCCAGGTCTGGATCCCACATTTGCAGCGTGGCTCCCTATCAGCCAATTTCTGCTGTCATCTCCAGCACGCAAGTGCAAAGAATGGTGCAGAAGTTCCCCTCTTTACTTGCTACTGTTGTATCATTTGTTTCACTACATAACTTCAATACATCCATTATACAATTTTTCTGTTTATCCACAAGTGGTAGGTTGGTGAGTCAGAGAATTGATCTGAAATCACAATGAACACAGACCTTGCACAGCCACTAGCCAATAAACAGAGTTTCACAGTGAAGGGCCCTCAGCCAAAGGCAAGCATTATCTCCCAAGAAGTCTAGGTAGGCTACGGAGGACAAGACTGCTCCACACTCTCCAAGCTACTTGTAACAGCAGTAATCAGTAATAACACAGAGCATTTAACAGAGTGGTTTACGTCTGCAAAGCCCTCTGCGAACATGAACCAATGGCTCTTTCCTACACCCCATTTTATAGGTTGGGAAGCAAAGAGATTGAGTCACTCGCCCAAAACTGGTCGCAGGTGTGGAATTAGAAGGGACATGTTTGGCTCACTCCACAGGTAATGCTGCCTCTTTAAATAAGAATAAATGGATGGTATAGAGAAAAACCTGGGCTGCTACTTGGGTTCTCCTTGAACATCATCATCCATCCACAGCATTGAATATATGACCCACTAAGAGTGAGTCCTGCAGTCTTTACTTGCATACCTTACTGAGTGCAACAGGATGACTCTGGCACATGAGGGCTACTCATGGGATTAGAGGTTGTCGGACTGGGCCCCGTGGCTGGAGAACCCTTTTTGGACTGGCGAGGGCAGAGCCAGGTTCTTCCCTCTCATTGGCTGGTGCACAAGGAGAATGGGATAAACCGGTGGAATTGCAGGCACGGCAGTAAGGATACACAGGGATGTGGTGGACTTTCAGACAAGCCAGTACGTGAAGTACAGGTCTCCATTTGTAAAGCTGGCAGAATGTCTGTTTTGGTCTCTGGTGTGTCTGTTCAGCCACAACCTTACACTAGGGCTGGTTCACTCCTGCAAGGCCCAGGGGGAGCTCCGGGAGGTATTGTCCTTGAGTCAGACTCAGTGCCTCCTGAAAGTACAGTAGGAGCTCAGCCATACCTCCTAAAGGCGCAGTGTCTACTCCCCCCTGAGCTGGTTGCAGCAAGAACTGCAGGTGCTCAGCATCTCTCCAAACCAGCCCATTTATATGTAGATGACCAAATATGGTGTGAGATGCTCGACTTTGGTTTGGAAATAAGTGACTAGCCTGAGGGTCACAGAGTGAGTCTACAGTGGAGCCAGGAACAGAATCCAGATTGCAGGCCTTCTGCCTGGTGCTTTAGCCACCAGAGTCAGCCCATGCTGCATTCAAGCAAATGATTGCATCTGAAAAGGGCACAGGTTCCTTTAAATGGTTTACAGTAGGCTGCCCTTTGTACTCTGGCACCACTATGGCTTGATCTGAATCAGTCACTGGAAACTCAGGAGCCTTAACCTCTTCTGCTGGGGCTGGAAGCTGGAGGGGTGTGGGAGCAGATCCTGGTGTATGTGTTGAGAGGGTCTCCGTGGCAGGTAGAAAGGAAGAGCAGCCTCACTGGTGGCAGGTCTTGAATCTGAAGCTATGGGTTTGCTTCACCTTTACATTCTTGGACTGCAGGTACTTTGGGAGACTATTTTTTACAGCCTCTACAACAGCTACAGTAGGACCCAACTCACAGGGGTGCGGTCAAGGCTGAACAATTAAATAAACGCTTGGAGATCTTCAAAGAGCCTAAATCAAAAGTCAAATAAAAAAGAGCCTAAATAATCAGACATTGTTATTTGTTTTATTAGGGGGGAAATAAATGCCATCCTCTGAAACTTTTTGTAGGGGCAGATTACCCCACAACTGCCCATGGAGGATCCATCACATCTTCTCAAGCAGCTGGTACTGACCACTGTTGGAGACAGGTTCCTGGACTGCATGGACTGTGCTCAGGCCCTGCCTGCCCGATCAAAGCCCTTGTAGGATAAAAAGCTCTCGAAGGACAATTTTGGTCTCTGAGCTGTTAACCAGAAATCGAGAAAAGGCCAAATGAAGTCACTGCAAAGCCCTGGGTGAAATGCAGGGGCTGCGCTGTCTGCACAGTGGGTGTGAGGAGTCAGATCCAGCTGATGTGACACTTTTAGAGTAAGGAGCAGCTCCAGCAAAGTCAGATATTTACCAGGAGGCAGTTCACGCTGGCTGCCAAACCCAAGAGCTTCCAGCAGAGACAGGTGTAGGAATGGGAACTGCTCTGTGTTCTTTTCTCGTTCTCCAGATTTCTGCTGATCAGCAAAAAGCAGGGCAGGCCCTGTTCATCTGCTTCTGGATCAGGCCTGCTTGTTTAAGGCATTTGTGCAGCCCCCATCACGGTAGCATCTGAGGCCTCACAATCTCCAGATAATATCCCTGTGGGCAGGGCAGCACTATTATCCCCATTGTACAGATGGGGAACTGAGGCTCAGAAGTTCAGAGACTTACCCAAGATCCCATAGTGAGTCTATGTCAATCCTTTCTCACTGCTCCAGGGCAGCCATCCCTTTGAAATCCCTTGTGGTTTACACACGTCATTCTGGAGCTAAAGCAACAAAAGGTTTGTGTGTACTTGAAGCAGAGTGTGAGGGTTACACAGACACCAACGCAGACCCCAGTGATGGGACAGAGTTTGGCACAAGGGAAAAAGCAACAGCTTTTGAACAGACTCATCAGGACACAGGCTACAATTCTGCTATAAGAGTGTTAAAATTGCCCAGTATGAAAACATGCAACTTTACAATACACTCCTCCCAGCCTTGCCCCTATGGGCGCGAGAGCCTTGTCTGCAACACCTGCCATCTGGAAGAGCCGCTGCCTGTCTCGAGTGTTGACTTTCTCTTCCCTCTGCTGTTCAGTGTGCAGCTCTCTGCCATCTAACTCAGCCAAAGGTTTTGGCGTCATTTTCATGAAAGATGCAAAGTAAGGGCCCATCTCTGCTAGAGATGCAGATTTTCTGCCCGCCCTCAACCTAGACAATCTAGGGGAAGTTAATGTTTCTGTTGCCTTCTCGGGGTGATGCTTTGGCTGCTGGGACAGCATAAATTGCTAGTTAAAGGGACTGTCACCCTGTCATTTCCACTGGGGGCTACTGCACACAGAGCCTTTGCTGTGGCTTGTGGGACTGGAATCCCCTTGTGCGCTCTTGTATTTAACAGAATGATTTTTCTCTGTTGCCTTGATATAGACAGGCTTTCTGTGGTACTGACTTGAGGCCAGTGCCTGCTCCTTTTCACTCACGTGAATAGCCCTGGGGGTGAGAAGGATTTGGCCTGCAGTAGAAACCTACAGATGTGGGTTTTTATTAGAATTTCCAGCATGTTCCTCCTCTTGTGTATAATTTAGTCACATGAAGAGAAGCTGTGGAAGGAGGGGAGAGGAAGGGGAAACTTGCAGAGTCAGCCATGGAGAGGAATCGGTGTCAGAAAGCATTACAAAGGGAGCCGGGGGATTGGCTCCAGTTGCTTCCAGTTGCTGTTTATTTGTGCCAATCCCTTAGGAGATTGCCCAGTGCGATGCAAGGCTCTTTCTTTCCCTGCGTCCCTCTCTCCTTTTATTGCACTGCAGACTCCGGCTGGGACAGCCCATCTCCGTTGCTATGGCTGCAATATGCTGGAAGGGTTTGGCCGGATAGTAAATGTGAGCATCTCTCTTTCCTGCCTTGTGGTTCTCCTCCAGTCCCTTCTGTCCAGACCTTGCAGCTAAACGGCACTCGGGAATCACTCCGTCTCCTCCATGATAAAGCTCCGGCATGGATTTTATACACATTAGGTTAGACAGGACTGGGCATGTTGCTGTTGGAGCTCAGTTCTCCGGCTGGCCTTCTATGCTAGGAAAATAGGAGCCTGAAAGCAGGGGCAGATTAATGGCTGGTCTGAACTGGGAGGGAGCCTGTGAGCTCCCAGAGGGTGGGTCTTCGGCTCCTGGAACTGGGGTAGTTGGTCATTCCCTAAGGTGGGCAGGGAGAGGTGACTCATAAATGTGTGTGCAGAGTGAATGCACTGTAGTGAGTAAAGATTAGGCCTTGCCTGCCCTGCCTGCCCTGTGGAGCTTTCACTGCACGGGGACATCGGCCCTGCCGCTGTCCACTGGGACCAGGGAGCAGGAGGGACTAGCCAAAAGCATCGAGCACAGCTGATCCCAGGCCCTGACAGGCAGCTGATCCTCCAGCCTGCCCACCCCCTCCCTGCCAGCTGCTGCAGTGCACGCAGCTGGGTGCTGGCTGAAAGAAGGAGCCACTGTCCGAACCAGCTGCCCCATAGCCTGGCCCCACACTCCACCGGCCTGCAGTGACAGCCAGGGTTTACAGCATCCAATCCCTCCTCAGTGCCCCCATCATGGCCCCGAGGGCCGACGGGGCTTCCAGCCGGCATTACCTGGCTGGCACGAGACCAGGCCTAGTGTCTCAATCACACTGAGGGCAGGGCCTGTGCTGCTGGGCCTGCTGCCTTGTCTCACCTCAGGCCTCTTCCACAGCCAGGCCCTGCAGCCACAGAAGGGGGAAAGCAGTTGGGGGCTGATGGCATGTTGTGGGGGCCTCGGGACTGAGGTGGGGAGGACAGGCTGAGGGGAATGGGGCCTGAAGGAGGAAGGGAGAGAGGATGGACTGAGAGAGGTGAAGGGAGGCCTTGGGGTTGAGCAGAATGGGGCGGGGAGTTGTGGAGAAGAAGGGGCTCAGTGGAGAAGGGAGAGGGTGTGTGTTGGTCCAGAAAATGGCAGAAGTCCGAGGCAGGGTCCCTGGGGAAGAAAATGGGGTTGTGGGGCTGGTGAGGATGGAGGGGCTCAGGCAATGGGGTTGAGGGGCTGATGCCGTGAGGGGAAGGGGCTGAGATAGAGGAGAGGTCAGATTATTGGTATCACCTGCCCTGAGTGTTCCAACGGCATGAGTCAGGCCCCCAAAATCACGAGTCTGGCTTAAAAATAATGAGATTTAAAAAAAAAAACATTAATCCAAGGTCATTTTATTTTCCTGCTGGTTTTGAGCCCACTGGGGCCACGTCTTCCAGCTTTTCTCCACGACCACGAGGGCTGGAGAAATGAGAGCTGAGATCCTCTTGCCTCCAGGAGCTGGGTTGTAAGGAAAACACCAAACACCAAGTGCCCGGCGATGCCCAATTCCCCTCAGCCTCTCCTCCCATCTCAGTGCCAAGACCCCGTCCCTCCCTGCCCCTGCCCACATGCCCTAAGCCCCCAGCTACTTTCCCCCTTCTTCAGGGGCTGCATGGCCTGGAACGCTGGGAGGAGCCGTTTGGGAGGAAGCGTTTTCCTGAGCGTAGATATGGGCCCTGTTGTGCTTTGCTCTATCCCTGTAGGAACTGGGGTGAAAGCAGATTGAGACAGGAGGGGGAGCGCTCACTGCACCAGCCAGCACAGAGAGGGCAGCTCCTCTCAGCTTTTGGAACAGGAGGGGGGTTTGCTCCCCCTTGGGGTCCCCTTCCTTTCACCCTGAACATGAGAGCTTTACTTTCACAGTCCCTGCTAGCTGCTCCACCACCAGACCAAAGCCTGTCTGCAAACGTTTTTTAGTTTGGCTACTGACATTCAGCCGGGGCTGAGTGTGCATATACAAGGGCTGAACCTGGAGGGGCGTTTTTCTCAGGGGCAAAAGCTGATTAGCACCAGCCCCCTGGCAGGGACAACAAGACTCAGTGTGAGGCAGGCCCTTAGTGCAGGCACACGTATCTTTGTGAACTGTCATGTTTTTATGGGAAAGTTTTGGCACTCCAGGCACCAGGAGCTCCTAGCCATGCTGCTCCACCAGGATGCCTCTGCTCTCTGCTGGAGGGACTATCTGTAACCTACATCTCCAGTATGCTGCAGAGAGAGCCATGGCAGTAACCAGGGCCGCCCAGAGGTGGAAGCAAGTGAGGCAATTTGCCCCAGGCCCCGCAAGGGCCCCCACGAGAGTTTTTCGGGGCCTCTGGAGCGGGGTCCTTCACTCACTCCGGGGGCCTCGGAAAACTCTTGCAGGACCCGGGCCCCCACAGCTTCTTCTGCTCCGGGTCTTCAGCAGCGATTCGGCGGCGGGGGGTCCTTCCGCTCTGGAACCCGCCGCTGAATGCCCTGAAGACCCGCGGCAGGGGGTCCTTCCACTCCGGGACATGCCACTGAAGTGCTGGGTTGACTCCAGGCCCCCTGACTCCTCTGGGCGGCCCTGGCAGTGACCAGGCTCTCACATACTCGTCTGACATGGCTACTGCAGACGTGGTTCACACAGCAGCATTTTTCCTGGCACAGCCATATGTAGACTGTGTTGGCTTGTCCACACCTTCTGCCCTGCCGCTGTATTTGTACTGGAGTAACTGGGCAGCTGTCCCACACTGCCTCAGCTGCTGGTGCCAAGAACTGTGGGTGTTTTTCACATGACTCACATGCTGGGATATCCTGCCCAGCCCCTCTGCTGAGTCTGCCAGTCGAGCAAATCCATTCGGTACAGGGCCCTTATCAGCCACCTGCTGACAAAGAGTTTAATTCACTAACAACCTGAGGAAGCTTTGACCCAGCGAGAGTTTTCTAGCCTGTCCCTAATGAGCCACAGAGCCTAAATCAAGGACATTTCTGCTGTTTTGCTGAATCATCTGCCGGGTGGAATCTAGGGGATGTAAACTACCTGTCATCCCATACAGGTGTCTGTGATGGAAATGCTCCTATAGGGGAAAGGAGCTTTAATGATGCTGCCAACGTAAGACCCATCTTTGGCCAAGAGAAATATGGGCATTTGTAATAGGCTCATTTCGGAGTCCCCCCATCCACACTGGCTGGGAATTAAGTCCAGGAGCCATGTTCAAACTCAGTGTAAATACAGTTCCAGCTAAGCTGATTTCTAGCAGTTTGGAGACTTGTGAGGGCAGGGCCAGTACATCTTCAAATCACGGAGCCTTAATTCCATTTGGAGCCCAGTGTAGCGAGGAGTGAGGCCTTATCTGCACTGCAGCATCTACTGCATTTAATCCCACTGCTTACACACAGTCCTGCTCCAGACGTCTGGGCAGTGCAGACAGGACAGAGCCACATCCTAACCGTGTCAAAGACCCAGGTGCTCGCTAACAGTGGGAAAAACACACGCAGCCCAGCCCAGCCCACTTTCTGCACCATGCTGCAGCCCTTGGGTGTCATTCCCTAATGTGCAGTGTGATTGTGGAAGGGTGACACCTTCTCACCAGCTGATTGCAGTGACAAAGAGAAGCTTTTACTGCTTTTGACTCCTCACAATCCAGCTTAGAGTGAGGGAGTAGCTGGGTTCTGTCCCTTCTCCTGAATGAAGCAACAAGAGAATTGTTTCCCAAGCTACATCTACAATGTCAGTCAGCTACACCCGTGCAGCCCTTTGTAATGGGCATCTGGTGTCACCAGCACAAGAGGTTCTGCAAGGCTCTGGGTAGCACAGAGCTCTGTAAAAGTTTGCCTGTCACAGGGTGAGTCAAACCTTCACCTCCGGGCTCAGACCTGTACTTCCAAGTCATAGGGTGCTGCAAGGCCTGCTGGGGCGGGGCGGGGGAGAGGAAATAAAAGCCAAGCCACTTTCCCAGTCTGAGGCTAGGAAGAGCTAGAGAGCAGCAGCAGCAGCAGCAAAGGAGCCCTGGAGGGAGAAGAGCCAGTGTCTGAACGGGACTCCCCATGGAGAAAGAGCGGGTGGCAGTGCTGCAGGAAGCAGGCCTAAAGGCAGGCTGGCAGTGACCAGACAAGCGAGGGTAGGAAGTAGCCTCAGGAAAGGAGAGGGAAGTGTGGAGCGTGGGCCTGGGGTCTGGTCCAGAGGAACTAGGCAGCTGTACACCTCAGCGCCGCCACCTGGAGATCAGTGCGGAAATCCCAGCCGTCAAGGGGCAAAGGGACTCGCTGTGATTTGTTTGTCCCAAGAGGAGAGGACTCTTGGCATACCTGAAGGGCTGAGCCATCCGACCACCAGAGGGAGACTGAGGCGGAAACTGCCCCTGATGGGAGAGGTAAGCCATGCTCGCTCACTGCCCCAGGCTACACCTGCACAGCCTCCCCGACCCCCACCTGCCTCAAGGCTCTTTCTCCTCAGTCCTGAAGCATCTATTCCCCCCCATGCCCCCATCCTATTACAAACATTCTTTCTTCCTTCTCCTGTGGCTGCATTGGCAGCTGTGAGGTCGTACAGGGGACACTGATGGGATAATTTAGTCTTCAGAACTTGTCTTATTGGTGATGATGTGCAAGAAGGAAGAGCCCAGCTTGACTCTCAGATCCCAGGTTGAGCTTCTGGGGCTGGCCATTAGAAAAGGCCTCTCCTCATTCTGAAGGTGAGCAACCTGATATGCTGTCAGTGAGGCACAATAAACATGGGCACCCTTCCTCCCCCATGCCTGTTTTACAGAGTTGCTTTGCAGAGCAGAACTGCACTTCAGCATGGTATTAACATAGCTCTGTGACACTCGCTCTGAGGAGGCCAGACAGTGTTATAACCCATGCTGGGTAGAAACAGGCTCATGCTGCATTATCAAATGCAGATTTGCAACACTTCTGAATTCAGTGATCTGTGGAGCTGGCATTTTGGCTTGGCCTGTTATAAAGGCAGGGACCATTTGCAAAATCTGAATCCACAGATGGGTTTAGATCTTAACACTTCCCCTTACCTAAAGTTTGGGACAGTGGGAAAGACTTGGATCTGGGCCATGGTTTAGAGCCATCTCTACTCCTGTGCTTAAGCATGATTTCACAGTGTGGACAGACTTTAGATGAGACATACACACATGGCTAAAAATGTAGTTCCAGCCCAGGAGTCAGCAACCTTTCAGCAGTGCTGTGCCGAGTCTTCATTTATTCACTCTGATTTAATGTTTCTCGTGCCAGTGATACATTTTAACATTTTTAACATTTTTAGAAGGTCTCTTTCTGTAAGTCTATAATATAGAACTAAACTATTGTTGTATGTAAAGTAAATAAGGTTTAAAAAATGTTTAAGAAGCTTTATTTAAAATTAAAATGCAGAGCCCCCCGGACCAGTGGCCAGGACCCGGGCACTGTGAGTGCCACTGAAAATCAGCTTGCGTGCCAACTTCGGCACCTGTGCCATAGGTTGCCTACCCCTGTTCTAGCCAATAATTGCATCTGGTGCTTGGTGTTTACTTATGAACCCAGACAGGTCAAGTAACAGATGTTTGAAAATGCACATATTTGTCCTTCCCATACAATGACATGTTCTTAGCTTTAAGACCATTTAGGAACATTGCACCTATAGCTTTGCTTCATGTGGGCAAAGTAGGAGCATTCTTTCTTGGTGGCTTGTGGAAGTGAATTTGCAGGCAAATACCCTGTGATAGGAATAATGACGCTTACTGAGTTCAAGAGGGAGGTCATGAGGCTTAATTAAATCAGTGTTAGTAAAGTGCTGTGAGATCCTCAGCACGGGGGTGTGGGGTGCTACATAAAAGCAGAGCAATATTACTGTCTCCTGTTCTAGCTGCTGTCAGGCAAGTGTCCCACACAGTCTGGATTATTTTGGTGTTTATGTCCCATAAGAGCTACAGGGGAGGCCCTCTAAGGTACAAAGAGGGGGTAGGTGCCAAGTCTCTCTGAAAGTCAGTGGGGGCTGGGTGCCTAGTTGCCCTTGGAAGTCTCCCCTGCATCTGCAGGGGGTTCCATTTACAGGCCAAAGAGTCCTACAAGGCTCTGAGCACCTCCAGCTCCCATTCAGGTCAGTGGGAACTGGGGGTACTTAACATCTTACAGGATCACGCTCTGAATAAATAATGGATTGGGAACTTACCTATAAAAGCTGGTTCTAGCTGGCAACCAGGCCTTGGAATAGGGCCACAGATCTACTAGCCCGCTTGTTCCTGAGGCTAGTGATCCTTCAGCTAAAGCTTAGAGGGGCTGGTAGAAATCAATAGAGACCAGTGAAAGGATCCTAATGGCAGCTGGAGGGATTCCCACTAGCAGAGGTGCAAGTGCTGCCTCTGAGGGCACAAGCTGGACACGCACAGGAATGCAGAGGGCTACGTATGTCTCCCCAGGGTGGAAAGCTGCAGGCAGCAAAGGTGTTGTTAGAATGCAGTTAATTAAATGGTGATTCCGGAAAATCTGTCTCTGGTGGGGCGTGGGGGAGATGTGGCGTTAGGGTGTGTCACACAGTGTTGTAACACTGCACACTCAGAGCCCAGCAGTATTGACCGGGCCCACTATTCTGGGAGCCATTGCACAAGAAAAGACAGCAAGGAAACCAGTCACTCAAGTCAGCAGCCACTTTCCTTCTTTGCCTTTGACCCACAACTGCTATGTGGAATTCTCTTAGTGGTCCTTTGCCACCCTCTGCTGCCTAGTTCTCTGCATTGCAAGATGGCATCTTTCCTAAGCTATAAATAATGCTTTGTCCATTAGGGGGTAGTTATTGTGCATGAGGAAAATGCCAGGCATGATTCCACAGCCAGCCAGGGGACAGAGCTGTGGAGCATTTTCCTGCTTCAGAGATGTGAATGACAGCTGGGTGTGACTTAGCAGTCACTCTGGGGAAACATTTCTTTGTGCAAATGGGCCTGCACTGGATCAAACGGCTCATGATCTGAACTGCCTCCAATTCTGGCTGGTGGGGATGCTCAGGCGTTGTGTCTTGGTTCTGATCCATACAGATGAGCTTGAGTCATTAAGTACAGACTTGAAGTTCCCTGGGTCTGAAAGGTTTGGTGCTCAGTCCCTTCTTCGGGGAGGCTCTTTGGGAGAATTGCTCCGTAGGAAAAGAGCAGCAGAGGAAAGCAGCCTGCTGGGATGAACTAAATGCACAGACTGTTCTTCTGCTAATGGCGGTGCCGCAGCCTAATGACTAGGACACAAGCCTGCAAATCAGGAGAGCAGGGTTCAGGTCCTGGCTGTGTGGCCTCAGGCAAGTGATTCTGCCTCAGTTTCCCTATCTGTAAAATGAGAATAATCCTACTGACCCACCATTGTAAGATGCTTTGAAATCTCCAGTTGAAAGGGGCTGCACATAGTAAGTGCTAAGCATAGTTGTTTGAGCTGCTACATATTAACAGTATGAGCATCATGCATAGAAACATTTTGTGGACTGAAGCATGTGGCCCAGTTCCTCACATCTTGAGGCCGTGCGGCTGTGACCCAGAACAAGCAGTAAATGAAGCTCCTGCTCAGACTGTGGAACCTGACTGATTCTTTAAACCTGTAGCTGGAAGGAGGCACGGGATGGTTTAGGGAGAAGCTCTGTAGTGAAGCAGAGATTGAGGAACTTCAGGGATGACCATATTTTCCCCATTTCCCGTGAAGTCTCCTGTTCAGCATTTGCAGAAAGCACCTCTCTCATGTGGATTACTTTGTCACATGACTGTGAGGAACAGATGTTTGCTTTTAAATGGCAGTAAAAGTTAGCTGGGAGTAGATGACTCTGGAGCGTTAGCAGGATACCAGCTTTCCCCCTCTAGGTGACTGGTTGAAATCCAGCATGGGTTGGTAGTAAATGAAAGCTGTTAACTCAGGGGTCTTAATCCAGTTTCCAGGGCACAAAGGTGCCAGCCCCCACTGGTTGTAACTGGCACCTTTTGTTGGGAATCTCAGCGCAGAAGCCAGGACTGCACAGCCCATGGAGACTGAACTCCTTTCAGGTCTGTGCTGGGTGGGTCTGGGGAGTTTGTTCTGCTCCTGCCTGTGCTGTATGTGTTCTCAGATAAGGAGAGGATTTCAGCCTGTAGGTCTGTCAGGCTGCCAGCCCCTCCCTCAAACATCACCTGGACACACAGGGGGGAAAGGGTTAATCTGCTGGTGTACCTAGTGCACTGGCAGTAAAGGAGTTAACACTAGGGGTGTCTTTGGCTACTAAATCAGGTGGCATGGTCTGGCGATAACCTTATTAGTGATTCAACTGCGTGTTAAATCAATGCCCCTGGGACAGCACAGACCTATAAAATGGCTCTTTGAACTGTAGAAAGAGACCTGGGAAATGGGGGATGGAGTTTCCTTTGCTGTTTGGTACATGGAGCTTTCCAGCCCGCTAAGAAGAGTTAGAGATGCGCATTTCCCCATAGTCATTATAAGATCTCTGATAGGTTTATTTTCTTCTTGCTGAAAAGTCTTTGCAGTTGCATTTGGGATGATTCATGACTTGTCAAAGCTGAGCAGTCACACCTGAGTGATGGGGGCACTGCAGGGACTTGCTTTAGTTGCTCTGAGATGTTTTTAGCATGGGGGAGTCTGAGAGGAGGGTGAGAAATGCTCCAGAAGTGATGGTGTAATAGGTATTTTGGGGTGAAGACCCACCATGGCCTCCACTGAGCCACTCGCCCTTCTAGAAATGACTGTGGGTGCTTTTGTGTTTGGAAAAATCCTCAAAAGCCCAGTGCCTTTCAGTTAGATACTAATTTGAGAAGTAATTATTTGAGATGTCTTGGGATCCGAACATCCCTGAACTTGTGTGTGGGGGGGCTTTTGTAATTCAAACCTGAACCTGAATTTTTCAGCTGGTCCCAGTTGCTGTGATGGGCCAATCCCAACCACAAACACCCCCTTCAACTTTTGGGTTGAGATGCCCAGTCCCCTCTGCCTCTTGCTGCAGTGCCATCAGGCTCCAAAGTCCCACAGAGAAACTTAGCCGATTCTTTGCTCTACTTAAGTGTGCACTTGCGGGAAGTGGCCCTGTGGAACCCTGAGGAGGCTGGTGCTGTCAGGAGGAGATGGAATGAACATGTGCGGAGCCGTGGTCTCTGTTTGCTGCCGTTATGCCTCTAGATCCTGATTTACAGTAGAGCACAGAGTTCAACCACCAGCTGCTGGTCTGCATGCAGGAATCACTGGGTGAGGTTCTCTGGCCTGGGTAAGGCAGGAAGTCAGATTACATAATCATGACTATCTCTTTGAGCCTTAAAATCTGTGACTTCTTGGAACTTTGGTGCCCAAGAGATTTTCCCAAGGCAGGATGTTCTGTGTGATCAATCCACAGGATTCTTTCCTTTGTTGATCCTCACCCCATGGTGCGAAAGTAGGTGCCTGGGCATTAATTCTGTGTACCAGTAGACAACACTGGGTCTGGTCTGAGAATCACAAGTATTTCCAATATACCTCATTAGGAGGACGAGAGACACCAGGCTGGACGGCAAGATGAGGTGCTAGAAACATTGCCATTGCTGTGCAAACCAGAGCTCTTTCCTCACACAAGTCGGTATGGGAGCCGGTCAATCTAGTCCAGATCCATATTCAGCCCTGGGCTACACATAAAATGTAGATCGACCCAGCTACGGCACACAGAGATGTGAAAAATCCACACTCCCTGAACGCTATAGTAAGCTGATTTAACTCCTGGCGTAGGCATGTGTAGGTCGATGGAAAAATTCTTCTGTTGACCTAGCTGCTGCCGCTTGGGGAAGTGGCGTGCCTCCCTCGTCAGAGAACCCCCTTCTGTCACTCTGGGAAGTGTCTATGCCACAGTGCTATAGCAGCACAACACAGGGCCCTCAGTGTCTAACTAAAAGCCTCAATAAGAGCACGGATGGGAGAAGATTCTTTCCAATAGCTGGGAGAAATCCCACCTTTGGCTGGAGACTTGGCATGCGCCACTGTTGGAGGATTCTGGGCCCGATCCTGTTCCCACTGCTGTCAATGGCAAAGTGTTAATTGACTTCAATAGGAGAGGACTGGACACAGGGACTGATCTGATCTGAACGTAGGGGTGCTCTTGAAGTTGGGTGCAGAATTGTGTAATGCAAATCTTTGAGGGAGGAAGTGGAGCTTGAATACTCTGAGTCCTCTCAATGATATTTGTGTCTTGGCAGAAATCTGGAAGCAGCCAAGTGTTTTACAGTCTTATCTAGTAACCTCAAGGAGCAAATCCCCTTTTAAAGGGAGGCAAATAAGCTCTGATTTAGGCGCTGTCTGTGCGTGCTGAGCAGATTAGGCACCCTGGACCAGAGCTTCAGCTGGTGTAAATGGCATCGCTCCATTGATTTCAATGGAACTGCGCTGGCTTATGCGCTCTATAGATACTAGTGCATCAATTCAATGGGGGCGGGAGGGGTTAAGGCCTCTCGCCAATGAGAAGTTCTGAATCCCGCCACCTTGTCCTCCACAGTGACTTCTTTCTAGAAAAAGCCTTTGGCACGCCTCCAACAATTGTTTGCACTGATTGGTTACATTTTGTGTTTCATATTATTCGTTTTCAAAAAAGACCGGGGAGATAGAATTGGACAGGAGGAGAGGAGTGTATTCAGAGTGCAGAAGCTTTAAAATGACAAGGGCAGGGTTCAGGAGTGAGGTAATATCTTTCATTGGACCAAATTCTGTTGGTGAAAGACACACGCTTTTGAGGTTACACAGAGCTCTTCTCTTCAGGTCAGGGAAAGGTACTCCGAGCGTCCCTTGAAATATGTTAACTACTTAGACTAAACAATCTGTTCCACCTTGTATTTAGCTATGACACTCGGAGTACCTTTCCCAGACTGAAGTAGAGCTCTGCATAAGCTCCAGAGCTTCTCTCACCAACAGACGTTGGTCCAATTAAAGATATTACCTCCCCCACCTTGTCTCTCTAATATTCTGGGACCAACACAGCTACAACAACAATTCATATGAGCTTTAAAAAGGCAAATAGTGCAGTCTCCCTGTAGTCCCTCTGAGTTCCTAGGGTTACTCTTGGGCACTGGTCGGTGTTAGCATGGTTCTAAAGAAGTCCTTGTCCTGGCTGAACTGGGAATCTGGACTAGAGCTGTACTGGCAACAAGGATGTTGTGAATGAGTTGTCCAGCATGAATCGGGATGATCAGTTTTTGAGAGCGGTGGTTAGTAGCATGGTTCAAGCCATAGTGTGGACCAGACCTAAAGGCTTGTGCTAGAGGGACTTGCAAGTATATATGGTAAAGACTGAAGCAAATCCAGAACGTTATTCAGGGGGCTGGAATGACACCAGAATGACTATTTGGAGAGGGATTCTGGCCAAAGGGCCACCAGCCTTGGGTAAGAAGAGATTGATCTGCAGCATGTAGAAATCAACTCAGGTTTGAAAACACAAGTGGTACTTTTGTAGTGCCCAGGGTAGGGGTGAGTGGGTCATCTCCACTTCACAAGGCAGGAAACTGAACCTCTGGGGGCTTAATTGACTTGTCTTAGGTCACACAAGAGGTCAGAAGCAGAGATCAGAATAGAGCCCAGGGGTTCAGGCTCCTAGTCCTATGCTCTGCCCATTAGACTTCCTCACTCCTCCTCAAGTCTTATGAACAACCCTTGACTGAGTTACAGCTTCCCAACAAAGCCAAGCCAAGGAAGCCACACGACCCCTCTGTAAATAGAAACTGAAGAGAAGTTTATACAGAAGTCTTGGGAACAAAAGAACCATTGTGTGTATTGCATGGTTCTGCCAGGAATCATCGGAGTTTCCCCAAAGTGGTCACTGCGTTCCTTCCGGGATCAGCCCTGTAAGGTCTCGCTTTATCTTTGATTTAATGGCTGGAGGGGTGTGATACTGAATCCCTTTTCTCTGAGCACTGGGGCTCCATCTCCAGTTCATATGACCTTCTTGATACTTTTCTAGTAGACCAGTGGACTCACTATTGTGTCTTTCTCCAGTCTTGGGAAAGCCCAGAGAGATTAGTAACAGCACCGTGCTCTACAGCATAACTGCGCAAAACACTTGCAGTAATTTACCCACATCTTTTGGTTTGTTTTTGCTAGCAAGTCAGAGACTTTAGCAGATGTAATTCACATCCATTAACAAGGCAAGCAGTGATGGCCTCCTGCTGCCCTGTCCAGCTGCTGGTGGCCTGGTGTTATTCCAAATGCAGTATTCTCCCCCATCCCCAGCACATTTCTAGTAAGAGATTCTCTGAGTTACTGCCTCTTCCCCCTACCAGTGTCACAACCTTTCACTGTGAAATGCAAAACATTCTACCCAACTGATTTAAGACTCCACAAAGCAGAAGAGACCCATAGAATTAAATGACTATGTGCCATTAAGAGTACACAGGGCATGTCAGACAAACAAAGGGGCTCAGACATTGTGGGGAGATCGTCAGGGTAGGAAGCCTTCCTGAAAGTGGGTTTTAAAGAGAAATCTGAAGGAGCTGCAGGAGGATGCATGGTGCATTTGGGGGTCATTCCAACCAGGCGGTGAAAAAGGATGCAAAGCCAGGCATAAGAGAAGACAAAGGGAGCACTTAGGAGAGGGGGACCGTGCTATGTTATGACAAAGCAGTTGAAAACAACCCTCATTGTGCTTTAAGTACGTACCAAGACCCAGGTTCAAGATGCCAGGTGAGTCCTCTGACACCTGATGACCTCCTAGCCCCTCCATGCACTAGTCCAAGTGGCTGTTATTGCAGAGGAAACAGAGTCCGAGGCAAAGGCACTTTCAAAATAGTTTGTTTAAAATGTCACCTATGTCTGCAGGCAGTAGCCCCAACTGTGCTGGGATCTTAGTTCACTTTTAAGAAACTATGCACAGCTTCCTTCTCTTCAGGTTGTCTGGGGCTTGGGCTGTAAAATAATACTGAATCGCCCGCAGGCTGTCTGAGTACTTCCCAAGTGTTACTGACTCCACAGGAAGGCTGATTAACCCTATTTTACAAATGGGGAAATTGAGTCACATTAAGGGCCAGGTTTTCAAAAAAGCTTGGCATCCAGCTGCTCCCACTGAAAACAGTGGAGGAGTGGGATTCTCCACGATTCTCAGTGGGAGCTGGGCTCTCAAATATCCCGCTGCATGTGAGCTGAACAAGGTCACAGAGCATGTCATTGATAGGGCTGAGAACAGAACTCCCCATTCCTTCCTCTCCAGCCTGTGCGCTGACCACTCCTAGGCAGGCACTGAAATGGTGCCTGTTTTGTACACTCCAAGCAGGGGGAGCTCAGCTGCTTCTGCTTTTCATGCTTAGAGGAGTCCTGTATGGATGAATTAAATGGCACAGAATTACAGAACAAAGTAAAGACACCATGTGCTAAAACTTCCCTACTTGCCACATTATTAGCAGCGGGAAATGTTAATAATCACAACTGAAAGTAGCCTCTCCCGGAGCTGTGTGGGCAGCACAGCCCCTTCTCCCTACAACTCTGCTACCACAGTCTAAAAAGAAAAGATATATTAAAATATCATAAACATTTCAGAGCACAGGACCACTTGGGGCCTATCTCCCAAAATGGTATCCATTTAGAGGATATTTTGAAGGATTTGGCAAACTGCATCCAGCATATCTCACAAGAGTCAGTCTGGATTGGCCAATCGCCCTGACCTAGGTGAAATTCTCTCCTGTGCAGAGTCTAGGCGCTGCTTGGGTAGCACGTTGGCCATGTGCTGGCCCTTTGCAGAGCACAGAACTACAGTCCCTGGACTGTCTGACATTCTCTAGGTATTCTGGGAGGGATAAATCAGAAAACCGAGCCAGGCTCACTACTGTATCTTTGGCCTGAATTGGAGCAGAATGGCTCAAAGATCTAGTATTAGAAGACAGAGTGAGCTCTCGTTCCTTCACTGCTTTAAGGCATGCCTTACCAGGGGGAAGGAGGGAGCAGCCCAGCCACGAAGTGTAAATACCCAAGATTGCCCCTGCCCTGCCACTACTGCATAAGGGAGTTAGGGAAAGCCTGCTGCTTTGGCTGCTTCCTGCTGAAAAGGAGGCGAGATCTACCTAAGAGTCCTGTGTCTGTCTGGAACTGTGAAATTGCAACTTTTTCACAGCTCTTCATAGTACAGCTCTGAAAACCAAAGTGGTGGGAGGGGGCAAGAGCTGCTGCTGCTCCCTAAGGAAATGGGCTGCGAAAACCACCAGGGAACCAAAACCACTGAAGAAATACAGTTAGCTTTCAGCCCAAGCTACAAGAGGCCCTTATTTCCCCCTGAGCCTGCTGTCCTGTAGAGATTAGCTCTCGGCTCACTGGGCTTGACTGGCAGCCGGAAAAGCCGGTCCCATACTGAACACAACAGGAGGCCAGCTGAGTCAGCCTTTGTACCTGTCAGGAAATCATTCATAAAACTGACACATGGACCAGGACACACCAGTACTCCCCTTGCCTGCCCCCTGCTAAGGCTGCTGCAGTGGGAACTGAGGAAAGGGCTCTGTTCTCAAATCTCTCGCTCTGTCCCCCTCCCCTGCTCCCTGTCTGACTCCAGCCTTCCCTCCCCCACCTGCACTGCTAACAACAAGGAAGTAGTATTCAGGAGTAAGGGCAGGACCAGCGGGAGTGTGGCCAAACACCTCTCCCCATATCACTCTTAGACCAAGATCTGGGAGTGGCTGTGGAGGTGAAGAATGGGACGAGACTTGCTGTGCAGCGAAGACAAAGTTGTCTCATTAGATTTCTTGTTGTGCTCTCTGGAGGCTTGGTTTCCTCCCAGACCTCACAGTCCAATGTAGAGATCCACTTCCATTTTAATCCACTGCAGTTGATGTTCCTTTGTGCTCATGCCACAGAAAAGTTTCAAGTCACAGCAGCCAGGGCTCCACTCAGGCCATCTACTAGAGTTCATTTCCAGAGAGGCGCTGCCCGTTCAGTCATGCACAGTCAAATACACAGGATGAAAGGGGGTATTATGGGGCTAGCCAAGACCTTTGGTAGCACATGAAGGTCACTTCACGTTGCAGAGGCATTATGGGTGCAGCAGCAGTGCTTTAATGCTGCTTATCAGAGACCCTCCCAGGGACTGTCAGGCTGCAGCGGGAGCCCTTAGCTGGAGGACATGAGGCCTCAGCACTCAACAGGCCAGAACTTAAGGGTTGGAGGGGGGGGGAGAAGCAGGTTAGATTGTTCTAGGTCTGCAGCTGAGAGTGGCACCTTTCAGGGCTTTGCTGTATTCCACCCCCACTACAACTATCATCTAATAGTGACAAGCTAGGTACAGCAGGGCTGGGTGAAATGAAAATGTAAGGCAGAAAGGCCCCTCTTCTTGACACAATGACCCTTTGGCTTTTCTATGTGAGATGGGGTCGGGTAAAAAAATAATGGACAAGGAATGTTTTACTCAAAGGGTTTTATTTCTAAGGGTTTTATTTCCAGTTTACAATTCTCATGTGACAAAGCAGGAACTCCTGATCAATGGAGTGTGACACAGGGAAAGAAAAAGGCAAATATTTGCCATGAGCCAACCCGGGACATTTCAAGTAGGATTTCCCCCATGTTAGACTCTCCAAACACAAGACACCGTTCTCATTTGTCACTTGGTCCTACTTACAAAAGATAATGTGGAATTGTTCGTATTTTCCTGTAACAGATTAAAATTAGCATGTAATACTGCATCAGAGGGCAGTCTGTCCAAGTTCTGGTATTTATAATCTCTCTGCATAGTTTTATGGGATGGGAATGTTGTAACTAGAAGAAAAGTGATTTAAGAAAGGAAGGTCTCATGTTTGATCATTCACTGAAACTAGCCAGGAAGGACTCTCCGTATTGGCAGGACTGTTATTTTAGGTGTTGACTGCGTGCTCGTTCAAGCTCTTATTCCTACACATCACAGTCTATTAGTTCCTTCCATCATACATGTTGTGACTGGAGTTGCATGTGAAGATCTCGTATCCTCAACAACATTTAGTGTTGGAAAGAGAATACTTTGCAAGTGGGATCACCTTTCAGAAGACCTGTCTCAAGAGGTGTGCTTAGGGTGAATTTAGGCTGATAAAAGGTGCTAAAGTGACAACCCTGGAGAATGAAATCTAGTCAGCCAAAACACAGGCCTAAGTGAAAGCAGTGGTAGATAGTACAAGCCCTCTGCTTGGCCCTAGAGGTGTCTCAAACATTCCAAGTGAGTTCATCTTCCCAAGAGACTAACAAGAGTGACAAATGTACTAGGAAGTAGGAGACTTATTTCACACAGTCCTGTCCTTAGGAGCTCTTCACTAGAATCATATGTTTGTTCAGAAAACGGGGATTATCAGGGTGAATTTTTTTTTTTAAATAAAAGCCCAGTGTTCTCCCATGTCTACCATTTAATAATCATTTCCATTATGGGGCAGTACATTATCAGTCCAGTTCTTAGCTTTGATGTGGACCACTGCTAACTAATTCACCTAGTTAGGATTCTCTCTTTTAAAATGCTCTTCACTCACAAGTTTGCTTTATCCCTTTTATGTAAATACAAAAGGAAGCAGGATACTAACAAGGATTCCTAGCTTGCATACCACTATAAATGTCTATATAGCTCTGGCAATATTTTCTTCTAATTGTTACTACAGAAAAGCAACATGAGTACTTCTGTTTGTAGCTACTAAATATTTGTAAAAGTTTCAGATTCTGAAAGACAGAAACAACAGTTTTAAAGACCATTTCCATTCTGGGTCCAGAACTATTTGACAGTGTTGTTTATTAAACAGTGCAATCTTCATCCAATATGTTACAAGTCTGATCTTAACTCTGCAGATATGTTGGCCCACGAGGAGAAATTACCCCTCTATGGTATAAATGCAGTCCCTTGAGGTTTCAGCTGAAACATTCCAGACTGGTTTTGACTCGTTCCATCTCATGTAGAAAACTGTAGAACTGCGGCAATGTTAACTCTGAGAAACGGGAGGGAAAAAACCCAGCTATATTTAAAGTCCTATTTCTAACACAAAGCTATTCACATCCATATCAAGGAGCAATTTTCCACCACACCTGGGCTGGATTGTATTAGAGATTCTAGGTCTTAACATGCTTTTCTATACAACATCATTTGAATGTAACAGGATTTCAGGCAAAGGTTTTCATAATATATGACCGACATTGGGATTGCTCTCATTTCCTTTAGTATATTGCTCTCTAATGACTACTTCTAAAGGCTCCAATTGTCAGAGCGTGATGATAATATTTTGATATGAAGACCCTCCACACAGCCAGTACTTCTGAATTATTTCCTATAGTGCCACTAGCTGGGAGAGGCCAGGGTTGGAATAGCTGTGAGCGTCTATAGTCAGTGCTTCAACAGCAGTGGCTTTCAACCTTTCCAGACTCCTGTACCATTTTCAGGAGTCTGATTTGTCTTGTGTACCCCCAAGTTTCACCTCACTTAAAAACTACTTCCTTACAAGATCAGACATAAAAAAACAAAAATGTCATGGCATACTATTACTGAAAAATTGCTTACTTTCTCATTGTTACCATATAGTTATAAATCAATTGGAATATAAATAATATATTTACATTTCAGTATATAGCACGGATCGGCAACCTTTAGCACGTGGCCCATCAGGGTAATCCACTGGCGGGCCGGGCCGGGCCGGTTTACCTGCAGTGTCTGCAGGTTTGGCCGATCGCAGCTCCCACTGACCGTGGTTTGCCGTTCCAGGCCAACAGAAGCAGCGGGAAGTGATGGCCAGCACATCCCTCAGCTTGCGCTGTTTCCCGCGGGCCCCGTTGGCCTGGAATGGCGAACCAGGCCAATGGGAGCTGCAATTGGCCGAACCTGCGGACAGTGCAGGTAAACAAACCGTCCTGGCCCGCCAGCAGATTTCTCCGACGGGCCTCATGCCAAAGGTTGCCAGTCCCTGGTGTATAGTATAGAAAGCAGTATAAACAAGTAATTGTGTGAAATTTTAGTTTGTACTGACTTCGCTAGAGCTTTTTATGTAGCTTGTTGTAAAACTAGGCAAATATCTAGATATGTTGGTGTATTCCCTGGAAAACCTCTTTGTAGCCCCAGGTACATGTATCCCTGGTAGAGAACCACTGTTCTATAGTGACCCCCTGCTGGGAGCTGGGTCTGCTTCCATTAAGATCCAATGAATATATACAACTTTTTTCTGTAAATACCTGGAATCTCAAATGCATTTCAAAGGCTTAATGAAATACTTCTGAAGTCTCTTCATGAAATATTTCTGCTCTAGAACTCCCCTTTGAAGTTAGTTAACTCACCTACATACACGTGATCCATTTGGCTTCCTTTTTTAACCACCAATTTCAACTGGGAAGAAATCAGAGACATTTAATTGAAACAGCCTAGCATCATAAAAATCAAGGCATCAAACTTTAGTTTCAGACAGCACAGACTATTGAAGTGGTCTCTCTACAATTGGTCTTCCAGTAAAACCTACTACAGGAGTAGATCCTTCTCAGAAATCATCCTAAGGAGTGTCTTTAAGCTAAGCAAATCAACCCAATCTCTCGCACACAATATCAGGACCTCTACTAGACTGCAAATGTTGGTGCTTCATCATCCCTACTGTTGGCCACAAATCTCCTTAGGTAAGTGAAGCATGCAGAAAAAGCAGCAGCGGTGCACGTTTTAGCTGCTGTCTTCAAGAAATCAGAAGCAAAGCCAACTCCAAATGCCATACTCTTGGGTTCCCTTGGCTCCCACTGGAGTCAGCACCAGCAGGCTCATCCTGTTAGCTTGTCCTTTACCAAGTGATGAACTACAACCTGTTCCCTAAACTCTCATTTTGGGAGACTTACCTGTAAGAAGATACTTCCAACTTTTTCCAGTTCACTGCTCCCTGCGGTCACTGTGAAATGGAGAGAAGAGATGGCAGATAACTTCCCTGAGGGTCTAAAGTAGCTTAGTTTAGTGAAATTATTTCAAGACAGTCTACAGCTAAGAACCACTCCTGGATTTCAGCCTTGACATCATACAGACAATTCAGCCTACTCATGTTTCACATCCATTACCTCCAAATTTCCACTCCATATCTATAAGCTGGTTAATCATCAGCGTCTGTCCAACAGCTAGGCGTGTCAGGGTAGGGGAATTCAGCTTCCACTGTAAGAGCAAAAAATGGACACCTAACCAACTGATGCAAAAATACTTTTCCTTACCATATTACCTGCAGCTCCAACACCAATGAGGAGCTGGGCAGAGCCCCAGCAGAAGCATAAAGCAGATGTACATGCAGCATGTAGCAAGGGACTGCATAAATGCCGAAATATGAAAATGGACTGGGGTATAAGTTTAAAAACATAGCTTATTTTATTTTTTATTTATGTAGTTGATTTAGGCATTTTTGAAAATTCTGCCATGGGACCAATTTAACACATTAATGCAAAAAGTCCTGTGTTCATTTATTTGGATAACACTGATGTTCAATGCAAGCAAAGGAAGAAACCGAATAGAAGCCACATTTAATTGCCACAGTCAATAAAACTGTTTAAGGTGCTTATATGCTACAATGCATATGCCATGCCAAATCAGAACTGCTTAGACAAAATGTTTCATACCAGTTGTCCTGGCATCTTCAGTTTATGATTTTCAACTAGGTATGAAGCAACACACAAGCTGACTTCTTGGCACCTCTGAATATGTGGCCACAAGTTTATTAAAAAAAAAAAAATCTCACTGGGACGGGGCGGTTTAAGTTAAGAAGTAAAGGAATTCTACTAATACCTGCTCTGCAAAATAACTGGCTTTCTCTTCACTGAGTCCTGTAGGAGAAACACAAGATTAACAAAATAACCACCAATTAATATTTAATATTTAGTAAAGTCAAGTGACCTACCCAGAGCGATGAAATCTGCTCTGATTTGTTCAGATGACAGATTTCTCTTCAGGGCCCCTAGAAAAAAAATTCCAAAAGGAAGAAATCATTTTTACTGAAATACAGAATTGCACACTGTGTTAAGTCAAACAAACACAGGGACAAAGAGGTTTTAATAGGATATTTTTGTTCTCCAATTGTGCTGTTCAGCAACTCGCTACTCACCAAAGTAGGAAATACTGTTGTCTCCTACTGTACCCCTGTAGAAGCCAAAGCTTCTGCTTAAAGAGTCAGTCAGATGCATGTGCATGAGAGCAAGATGAAGCTACATTGTTGGTCTCCATGGTAATGGCAGCGGCAGATTCGTTTTGAAGTTACTGCCTTTTCCCCTACAGAAGCTTTGCTTGTTAACGGCTGGCAAGCTACTAATTTAACCTACCTGCTGTGTTTTGGATGGTGGGTGTGAACATGTGCCTATAACATTTTTCTCCTGCTGTGCCTGCCTGCTTTGTTCTTGGGGAGCAGGCTGCACATTGAAATTTACAAGGACCTTGTTCTCTGAAGCCAAGAGAAGGAGTCTGTCTGGTAAATTTTGATAGACTGCCTGCTCCACACGGCTTTGTATCTGTATTGTACATAAGCACTCAGTGAAGTTATCAGAACAGATGGCAGGTATCATTCATGGCATCTCAGCTCTGACAAAAATGATTCAAGGATTTGAGAATAAGGCACATAAATAGCAACAGAGGGAGATAAATGCATGTTGTCTAGAAAAGAAAAGCCTCAGAATGGGGAAAATTATGATTTCTGACTATAAATACCTTTAAAGTTGCTACATAAAAGGAGGAAGGAAATTTTTTCACTGCCTTTTATGCTAGCAGGAAAAGGAGAAATGGCCTGAAGCTACAAAAAGAAAATTTAGTACAAGCAAAATGCTAGAAGAAAATTTGCACTTAAGTACTATGGTGATGGGAACTACAGAAAAATCTAAGACTTAAGATAATAAGGGTAATGGATCAACAGGAGAAACTGCCCAAGGGAGGTGGGTGAAGCACAGGCACTGCAGATTGCTGAGAATAAGTTGGCTATGGTGGGAGCAGGAAAGTGGTCAGACTGAATGACTGGGCTGGTCTTTTCTGGCTCCACTATGTGTGATTAACATACACCTGTTTTGGTGAGCTGCTCATAGATAAGTAAAGAGAACAGGAGTACTTGTGGCACCTTAGAGACTAACACATTTATTTCAGCATGAGCTTTCAGCCCACGAAAGCTTATGCTGAAATAAATGTGTTAGTCTCTAAGGTGCCACAAGCCCTCCTGTTCTTTGTGGATACAGACTAACACGGCTGTTTCTCTAAAAGGAGGCTGCAAGGATAGAAGTCACCTTAACACAGTTTTAATCGCTCTGATTTCCAGAGTCTTCTAATGGGGTCTCAATTTGCTCAGCCCTCTCTGTCTAATGAAGCTGGTCCACCTACTAGGAAGTACAATGTTGCATCATGTAGCTGGCAGCTGCAACAGTGTTTTTGTCTGAAGATAAAACTGCACTAGTTTCACCAAATATATACATTTTTACAGGTGCAAGTTAAACTCATGTAATCAAGTGTTAAACCAACAGATGTGTGGTTTGGATGGATCACTTGATGATTACCTATTCTGTTCATTCCCTCTGGGGCACCTGGCATTGGCCACTGTCGGAAGACAGGATACTGGGCTGGATGGACCTTTGGTCTCACCCAGCATGGCCGTTCTTATGTGTCTGCATAAAGGATTTCTGTAGGTTCAACTAAAATATTTAACAGATTTTAGTTAGGCCAGTGGAACTTGTGTATAGACATGGCTTAAGAGAGACAAGAGCCTGATGAATGGAACAGAAATACAGTGGATGAAAAGCTGGATATGAGTCAACAGTGTGGCCTTGTTGCCAAGAAGGCTAATGGCATTTTGGGCTGTATAAGTAGGGGCATTGCCAGCAGATCGAGGGACGTGATCATTCCCCTCTATTTGACATTGGTGAGGCCTCATCTGGAGTACTGTGTCCAGTTTTGGGCCCCACACTGCAAGAAGGATGTGAAAAAATTGGAAAGAGTCCAGTGGAGGGCAACAAAAAAGATTAGGGGGCTGGAGCACATGACTTATGAGGAGAGGCTCAGGGAACTAGGATTGTTTAGTCTGCAGAAAAGAAGAATGAGGGGGGATTTGATAGCTGCTTTTAACTACCTGAAAGGGGGTTCCAAAGAGGATGGATCTAGACTGTTCTCAGTGGTGGCAGTTGACAGAACAAGGAGTAATGGTCTCAAGTTGCAGTGGAGGAAGTTTAGGTTGGAGATTAGGAAACACTATTTCACTAGGAGGTCGGTGAGGCACTGGAATGGGTTATCTAGGGAGGTGGTGGAATCTCCTTCCTTAGAGGTTTTTAAGGTCAGGCTTGACAAAGCCCTGGCTGGAATGATTTAGTTGGGAATTGGTCCTGCTCTGAGCAGGGGGTTGGACTAGATGACCTCCTGAGGTCCCTTCCATATCATATTCTATGATTCTAACAGAAAGAGGGATTTCTAAAGGATGTTTGAGAACTCATTTTTAATTCTTGATTACTGCTTTCTTAGCAATCAAAGGTTCTGTCCCGCAAGCTCATAGGCACAGTGAAATCAGTGGGGCTCTATATGGATTAGTGTGCAGGCACAAACACAGCAGTTGCTTTCAGGCCAGGAGTAACAATCTCACATACACAACCATTTCCAGGCTACTCACCGTTAGGTATCAAGAGGATACTTTTGATAATATTTTTCAGAGGACCCAGGCTGATTTCATTCATGGTGGCAAATTCAGAGAGCTGAGTCAGAAACCTTTCCACCTGCAGACAGCAAAGAGAAGAGAAAACCGTAACTCTGTGCTCATCTCATCTGACCGCTGCAATCAACCCCGTCTCCATATTGTGCTGCAGAGGCCTTACCTCCTTGGGCTCCGTTAAAAAGCGGAAGACTACATCAGTCAGTGCTGAGAATTGCTGTGAAAAAATAGGATAGTGTCACTAAACCAGGGACTACCAGGCTACATTTCTCACTCACTTCTTCCAAGTTCTCTCCACAGATCCTTGAAAGAGGAACATGTGCTGTTCTGCGTTAACACCCTTCTCCTATTCAATGCAGCTGTACAGGCACAGATTCATTTCACCACTATACAGTTTACTTCACAGCACTTCCTTGGCCACCTCCCGCCAATAGCAACAAGGAAATGCAGCTTCCTCACACAACTTTCTAGCTTTGTAGAGGTCACTCACTGATCTTTTTGGAATACTCTGTCTTCAAGAATATTAGCACAGCTAGTAACTGTCATTGGAAAGGGATTTGTATGGTGCTGAGCGAGATAGCACAAGACTATGCAACCCAAGTTTAGTATACAGGGGCACAATAGGAGAAGGAATGTGGACCTACCCTGATATTTCCACAACTTTACAGGGTATTTGGGCTGTTGCTGTAACAGTTAATGTCCATTAGCTCTCCATCATGTAAACATGTTGTAACCCAGGGATTGGCAACCTTTGGCACGCGGCTCATCAGGGTAACCCCCCTGGGGGGCCGGGCTGGTTTGTTTACCTGCCACGTCTGCAGGTCTGGCTGATCGCAGCTCCCACTGGCCGCGGTTCACTGCTCCAGGCCAATGGGGGCTGCGGGAAGCGGCGTGGGCCGAGGGAAGTGCTGGCTGCCGCTTCCCGCCACCCCTGTTGGCCCAGAGTAACAAACGCGGCTAGTGGGAGCCATGATCGGCCAAACCTGTGAATGCGGCAGGTAAACAAACTGGCCCGGCCTGCCAGGGTGCTTATTCTGGCGAGCCACATGCCAGAGGTTGCCAATCCCTGTTGTAACCTGTACCTGCAAGTAGAGACTGAGGGTTTGTCTCGATTACAAAATGTTATCACTTTCTGATGCTAGATGACCTGTTGCTGCCATGGATCTGTGGCTAAAGTAGGCCAAGTTAATCACGGTTAGCGGCTGCATTTCTGAATGGGATTAATCTGGGCCTACCTTTATATTGTCCCCATTGTGTTAGATAAGTGGATTTGAAACAACTGTGTTCAAACTTTGTAATGCAGGAGAAACCATTAAGAGTTTCAGCATTGCACAACCAAAAGGGAGGCAGACAAGCTGTCCAAAGACCTCGGTGTGAGTTTAGCTCAACACCTAAAATAAAGATGGGAAACCAAAACTGTTACAGACAGTTGGCACCTCATGTAGGTGTATGTGTACCAGTGACTGAAAAATATTAATCTCAAATCCATGGCTAGCTACTGCAACAGTGAGGACCAGATGCTGTGCACCCGTGTGGGACAGGCACTGTAATCCCAGACCTGACACCCTGCAGGGAGCAGTTGGGCAAAAAGCAAATTTGGTGAGAAATTATTTGGGAGCCACTCAGCACCCCCATGTCTCTGGAATCTCTCATTGCTGTGCACCTGCACCAGAGCGACCAGACAGCAATGTGAAAAATTGGGACAGGGTGGGGGGTAATAGGAGCCTATACAAGAAAAAGACCCCAAAATCGGGACATCTGGTCACTGTAACCTGCACGCTCAGAACTAGGCTGCTCACAAGCAGGGCTGTGCATTCAGCGCTAGTTACACAGAGGGTTTGTGAACCTCTGGAAACGCAGGAGGTGCAGCGGTGACCCCCCCCCGCATTAAATACACTTTGTCTATTTAACACCGTTATAACCGCTGGAGCCAAAGCCGGGGGGAGAGGGGGGGCTGCTCGCGACCCCGACGGGTCCCGCCCCCGGTCTGAGCCCCTGGAGGAGTCGGCGCCAGGCGGGGCCTGGATCGCACCCGCTGCCCACCTGCCGCGACAGCTCGGCCCCCCCGGCCCCGGCCCCCCGCTCGGACCGGACCGGACCCGCCTAGGCCGCGGCCCTTCCCCGCCCCGCACCTCTGCGCGCAGCTGGTTCAGGCTCTGCATGGCGCCGCTCCCCGCCGGCGGCCCCAGCTCCCGCGTCCCGCCCCGCCCCGGCCGCCGAGCCCCGCCCCGGCCGCGCGTCCCGCCTCAGCCTGAGCGTTGGCGGCAGCACTTTCCGCGCGGGGCCCCGCCCCCGCCGCGCCTCCCGGGGGGGCCCCCGCGCCGAGACCCCCCCCGGACTCCCCCCCACCCCCCGCCACCCACTGCGCCGCTCCACCTGGGCCCCCGCGCTGAGACCCCCCCACCCCTCCCTGGCCACCCACTGCGCCGCTCCCACCCACCTGGGCCCCCACACTGAGACCCCCCCGGACTCCCCAGCACCCCCACACCTGGGCCCCTGCGCTGTGACCCCCCCTGCCACCCCTCACCTGGACACCCAGGCCCCGCTCCCATCCACCTGCCCCCCCTGCACTCTGACCCCCCAGGACTCCTCTGTGCCCTCACACCTGGGCCTCCGTACTGTGACCCCCTGGGTCCCCCCCGAGCCCTGTCCCCTGCGCCCCTCCACGCTGTGACACCCCACCGCCACCCCTCACCTGGACACCCAGTGCCCCGCTCCTACCCACCTGGGCCCCCCCGGTACCCCTTGAGCTCCCTCACCTGGCCCCCTGGGCCCTGACCCCCACCTGGGCTCCCTCACTGTGACCCCTGGGGACCCCCATGCCCTACCCCTTGCCTGGGCCCCTGGGCCCTGGCCCTTGGGACCCCCCACACTGTAACCCCCCCAGACTCCCCCCATACCATCCCACCTGCCCCCCCACACCCTGCCCCCTCAACTCCCCTGTGCCCTGCCCCCCACCTGGGCCCCCCGTGTCCTGCCCCCACTTGGGCCACCCCACTGCCCCTCACCTGGGGCCCCATGCTGTGACCCCCGTGCTGTACCCCCCATGCCCTGCCCCCCACCTGGCCCCCTGCACCCTGACCCCAACTGGGCCTCCATACTCTGACCCCCACCTGGCTCCCCCAGTCCCTGACCCCACGTGGGCCCCTGCACTCTGACCCCCCCGGACTCCCCTGTGCCCACCTGGGTCCACCACGCTATGACCCCCCGATACCTCCTGAGTCCCCTCACCTGGCACCTTGACCCCCACCTGGGTCCCCGCACTATGAGCCCCTGGTACGCCCTGAGCCCCCTCACCTGGCCCCCTATGCCCTGACCCCCACCTGGGCCTCCCATGCTGTGACCGCCAGGACACTCCACAGTCTGCCCCTCACCTGGTCCCCTGCACTCTGACCCCTTGGTATCCTCCACACCCCCTCACCTGGACCCCCTGTGCTCTGCCCTCCACCTGGCCCCTCCACACCCTGACCCCTGGGACCTCCCAGGACCCCTCATCTGGGCTCCCTGCTCCCCCACTTGGGCCCCCCATGCCCTGCCCCCCCCCCGAGGCCCTCCTGCGTTCTGACCCCCCAGGACCCTCCACGCCCCGTCCCCTGCCCCCCATGCCCTGCCCCTACCTGGGCCTGCTGCACCCCCTCACCTGGGCTCCCTCTGCTCTGACCCCCGCACCCTCTCACCAGATTCCCCCGTTCCCTGCGTCCCTACCTGGGCCCCTGCTCCATGCCCCCAATCTGGGCACGCTGTGTCCTGCCCCCTCCTAGGCACCCTGCACTCTCCCCGTGCCCCCTTCACCTGGGCCCCTCCATGCTCCCTCACCTGGACACCCAGTGCCCTGCCCCCCTCACCTGGAGACCCAGTCGGCTGCTTCCACCCACCTAGGCACCGCATGCCCTGCTCCTCACCTACCTGGGTACCCTGCACCCTGCCCCCCATCCACCTGGATACCCAGTGCCCTACCTCCACCTACCTGAGACCCCACTCCCACCCACCTGGGCACCTCGTGCCTTGCCCCACTCACCTGGGAACCCCAGACCCTTTCCCACCTACCTGGGCATCCCTTGACCTACCTCCCCACCTACCTGGGCACCCAATGCCCTGCCTTACCCACTTGGACACCCTGAGTCCCCACCTGGGCTCCCACACCCATCTCCTGGGCACCCTGCACTCTGCCTCCTACCTACATGGGCACCCCATGTCCTGCTCCCCCTCCTGGGCACCCCATGCCTTGCTCCTCACCACCCTGGGTATCCTTTGCCCTGCCCCAGACACTTAGTAGGGTTGCTAGTTTCGGTTGGAGGTATTCCATTCATCACATGACATGATCTTTAATTAAAGATTAATCTTTAATTCCTGGGGATTCTAGGATAATCCTGGAGGGTTGGCAACCCCGGACTTAATATCCCCCCTGGGCACCAGTGCCTTGTCCCCCCTCACCTGGCCACCTACCACCCAGTCCCCTCCTTCCCCACTCACCTGGTTTCCCTGTCTCCTCTACTCACATGGACACTCAGCATTTGTCCTCTCCATTCACCTGGGCACCCAATACCATCCCACTCATCTGCAATCTAGCACCCTGCCCTCTCCCACATTTTGCACACAATACTCTGCTCTGTCACTCAGCTGAGCACCCTATCCTTTGCCTCTCCAACATGCTTGGTACCTGGGCAACCAATACACTGTCCCCCAAAACAACTGGCACCTGGATAATCTGCCTCCTCACCTGGGCACCCAAAATTGCCCCCCCCCCAACACACATACACATCTGGTACCAAAGCGCAAAATAGCCTATTCCTGCTCCCTCCAAGTGCACATTTACACATACAAACATTTGACTGGTGGTGCCAAGGACAATATATTCTTATTCACAGATTTCAAGGCCATAAAAGACCATTGTGATCATCTAGTCTGAACTCCTGTATGACACAGACCAGAGACCTGCCCCAAAATAATTCCCAGAGCAGATCTTTTAGAAAAACACCCAATCTTGATTTAAAAATTGTCAGTGGAGCATCCACCATGATCCTTTGTAAATTGGTCCAATGCTTAAGTATGCTCAGTGTTAAACATTTATACCTTACTTCTCTTCTTGTCTAGCTTCAGCTTCCAGACACTGGATTGTGTAACCACTTTCTCTGTTAGATGGAAAAGCCCATTATTAAATGTTTGTTCTCCGTGTACATACTTGCAGAATGTAATCAGGTCACCCCTTAATCTTCTCTGTTATTCTCTGTTAAGGTGAGACTATTGAGTTCCTTGAATCTGGCCTTATAAGACATCTGTTTTCTAATCCTTTGACCAGTCTCGTGGCTCTTCTCTGAACCCTCTTCAATTTATAAACATTGTTCTTGAATTGTGAGCACCAGAACTGGACACAGGATTCCAACAGTGATTGCACCAGTGCTAAATACAGAAGTAAAATAGCCTCACTACATCTACTTGAGATTCCCCCGTTTGCGCATCCCAGGACCACATTTGGGCAGTTATCACACAGGGAGCTCATGTTCAGCTCGTTATCCACCATGACCCCCAAATCTTTTTCAGAGTCACTGCTTCCCAGGATAGAGTACGTTTAGCTGTATTAAAGCCCATATTGTTTGCATGTGCCCAGTTTGTCAAGCAGGCTGGATTGCTCTGAATCAATGACCCGTCCTCTGCATTTTTTACCATTCCCCCATTTTTTATGTTACCTGCAAACTTTATCAGTGGTGATTTTATGTTTTCTACCAGATTATTGATAAAAATTGTGAGTAGCGTATTGCTAACCCCACCTCTAGTCTCCCTGACACACATCCTCATTGCTACCAAACAAGGCTTGCTCCTATCCTCTCTTCCTCTCTCTAGGCATGCTTCAGTAGAGCAATAACAAATAGATGACATGCCGTATATTCTTGGCACTTCACTCAAACCCAGGGATTGCAATATATCTGTAATATCACCTGTGTGCCAGTGTCCTTTGCTCTGAGTGGAATTACTCTGGGCTTGTACACACTACCACTTATGTCGACATAACTTATGTCAGGGGTGTGAATAAGCCACACCCTGAGCGACATAAATTACACCAAACTAAGCGCTCTCTCCGCTGAGAGCATCTTCACCAGATGCATGACAGTGGCACAGCTGCACCAATGCAGCTGTGCCAATATAGTGCTTCTACTGTAGACTAGCCCTCATTTGCTGCTCTTGTCCTTCAGTGGCTTTGCCCTGTAGCATGGTTGCTATAATTTCCCCAAGCTCTGATAAGTGACTCTGGTAGAAAGGCATTGTGGGTTTCCATGATTATTCTTTCTTGGGTCTTCCACCTCCAACTTGCTTTAAAGTAACACCGGTTACAAATCTGTTCTCAGTTCTGTTTTTCTTGTTCTCAGTTCTGCTAGTAATGCTTTTTTTTCTTGTTACAAAAACTAAATCTCTACCCTAAAAGACCTGCCAGAGCCCGCAAAGATTGAACTTTAACTGTGTACTCTTGCTTTTTGGGTTTACTTTTTCTTCGTTTGTTTCCATCTTTAAGGCCTCAATCCTGGAAATATTTCTGCACCTGTTTAACTTTATGCACATGAGTCGTCCCATGTAAAGTTGAACACATAATTGTTTGCATCTTTGTGGCTTAGGACACAGACACACTTGGAGATAACTGCTGAGATTGTGTTTAAAAACCACTTTGATGTCTGAATGACAACTGCATTTTGTTACATATTTTTTCTGTATTTAGAATTCAAATTAAATGAAAAGATTTTAAAAACATCACAGTTTACAAGTCAAGTTATTTGTTTTCCTGCAGACTCCGCTTGGCAGCTGAAAATTCAGCCATGATCTTTCTGCCTTTTACATGGTCACCGGTAATAAAGGTTCTGCAGTCACAGTTTTGCGGAGCAGCATTGCTAATGTTGCATGAGCCTGAAGAGAATCCAATTTATTCTCTCATAGCTACATTGAGTCTGCAATGTGAAAAGTTTTTGTGAAAGGCAAGTGAAGAGACATGATTCAGAGCAGGTCTGGGCACTACAAACTTGCAGGGGCGCAACTATACCAATGCAGCTGCTTTGTTGTAGCACTTCTGGTGAGACCTCACTCCCCCTCCACAAGAGGTGGTGGCTATTGGCAGGAGAAGCTCTCCTGCTGACATAGCACTTAGGTTGGTATGAGACACAATCCTGGCCTCTTTGAAATCAATAGCAAAATTCCCATTGACTTCAGTAGGGCCAGATTTCACCCACACAGTCTAATCCAACTCCCACTAAAATCAATTAAAAACTCACTTTGACTTCAGTGGCATTGGGATGAAGTGCACAGAGGGCAGCTGTAAGGAGAGTAAGAAGGTGACGCTTTCACACTCAAATAGTCACTTTTCCGACCATAGCTACAATTGAGGCCCTTCTTCAGCAAAGCACTTTACATGTGTTTAACTTGATGACTGGGAGTATTCCCATTGACAATGGAACTGATCATGTGCTTAAATACTTGATTGGGGCCTCAAGCTACCACTTTGCAACTTTCCAAGAGCAGGGACCAAATCTGTTTCACTGTCAATGTGATATCCCATCCATGTTTTTGTTAGGGTTTCTGACTGTCTGCCTGAGTGGCTGGTATGTATGTACTGCCTTTGTGAAAAGTGAAAGTGCTGCAGACCGCAGTGCTTCTGCTGATGACTGTCACTTTCAATTGCAAATGAGAACATGGAAAATTGTATAGGGCCTTTCATTCTGAAGATATCCCAAATGGTTTTATCAAGCAGTGAGTTAAGCCGCAAAGCACCAATGTTAAAGGATATGTTTCCTGATGGGCTGACTAGAAGAATCGATTCCAGATTTTTTTTCTATTTCTAATAGTGTAACAACAAGTATTTCTTATATAACCTGAACTCAGTGAGTCTGTTGATATGAGAAAAGTTACTTACATTGTGGCAGTGTTTGCAGGCTTGAGTCCTAAAATATATGAAACACTTTAACCATATTTTATCTGAAATATAAAAGAGGCTCGTTTGTGCTAGTTTTAATCAACGTCAGTTAATATTTTCTATAGTTCTCCAAACCCAACAAAATCCAAGCAAAATTACACTGTGCACTACAGGAACAGCTGTGAAATAGTGGCAAGACAACTTTCTGTAGGACACTGGATCCTGTGACAAGTTTCACAATATAGCACTTAACCATTGTGCTTGCGTCCTTCCTTCTCCCTTTCCCTGGGGAATGCTTAAAGAGAGTTAATCAAAGAACTTGGTAGTGTGGGGGTGGGGCATGGGGTGGGTTTGGAAGTTAGCACTGTTCCAGTATTTCTCATGCAGCAAATGGAATCCCTGGGAAACTGAGTGTCCAAGAAGAAGAGTTCTAATCAAAATACATGTTCATAACATCCTGTTTTAGCAATCAGCAGGAAACTCAGCAATCACACCTCGCAGGATACTGGTTTCTTTGAAGAGAGTATATTACAGAAGTCCATGGTGCTGCGCTATCATTTCATAAAGTCCTGGTCAGACCGTCTTCTGGTTTTGGTCACGCTCTCTGAAGAAAGACAGTCAAGGAGGAGAGAGTATAAGTTGGCCAAATAATGCGATAAATAGAATGGAGCATTTTACATATGAGGTGAGACTGGGATTTTGTGGGATTGTAGGGTGTGGAGCTAAGTAATTGAAAGGAGATAGTGTCACTTGGTTTTCTTTCAGTGTAGAAGACTCTCAGGTCTCATACCATTGCTGCATTTCTTGTATACCCAAAACTCCCTTTGGCTACAGTGAGTGCATGTTTCAGAGTAGCAGCCGGGTTAGTCTGTATCCGCAAAAAGAACAGGAGTACTTGAAATTCAGGCTCAGGTTGAAAGAAAGTTTCTGTAGTCCGTCATCAGATGTGGGGACATGTGCATGTCCTGAGCCATTCTCATGCAGAACTTGTCACTGATTGACTCATCAAGTTAGTAGATATCAATAGCATTTGTTGTGCTGCAGATAAGCCCTTTGCATGTAACCATAAATACTGGAGAGCAAACAGCAAGAGAAAATAGCAGGTGAAAAGGGAACAAGGAAGCATAGAAAATGATTTGCTTCAAAATGAGTCCCAGGATAAGTATCTCCTGCTTTGAAAATAAATTTCTCATCTTCAACTCAGCATCTATTTTGTTTAAATTGAAAAATGTCTTCTTGGCCTTTACTTGGCAGTTGGAACCCATTATCCTGTGAAAGTCCCTTATTCTATTTGTGGCAACATCTAAACACCATACACCAACACTTTGCCCTTTGATAGCATCTTCTATCCAAGGATCTCAAAACACCTTACCAACATTCATGAATGGAGCCTCACAACACCTCTATAAAGTAGGGAATTGTTTTTATTCCCCTTTTCTGGATGGGAAAATAGAGGCACAGAGATTAAGTGACTTGCTCAAATCCACAGAGTGAGTCTGTCAATGAGTCAGGAATAAAATTCTGACCTCTTGACATCCAGCCTCATGGATTCTATTATGTCTGATCTACAGTGAAATCTCATTTGGAGTAGATCTCGGATAATACCTGTACCCCTAAGGGTATGTCAACACTGCAGCTGGAAGTGTGTCTCATGTCTCCCGGCCCAGGTAGACAGACATGCACTAACTCCATTCAAGCTAGGGCTCTAAAAACTGCAGTGTGGACATTGCGGCTGCCCCGTAACAAGTCTGCCTGGCTCCATGAGTCCATACGTGGGCAGCTAGCCTGTGTCACAACATCTACACTGCTACTTTTAGGGCACTAGCTTGAGCGGAGTCTCCTGGGCTGGAAAGCACACCCTAGCTGCAGGGTAGACAAGTTTTTCTAAAAGATCTGCTCTAGAAATTGTTTTGGGGAATTTCTCTGGCCTGTGTTACATAGAAGGTCAGACCAGATGATCACAATGGTCCCTTCTGGCCTTGCAATCTATGAAGTCCTTTCCTATTTGTTGTATTGACTGGTTGATGTTAAAGAGCTGGTAATGCCTGATAGAGAAACTGGAAACAGCTTTTCTGGGAGCATTACTACTCACACCAGGAGACTTATATGAACAAGATTTTTGTTTCTTAGGATTTCAGTTCCTCCTCCAGATTATTCCCCTCTAGATCCCATCATCCTGTGCAACATCACAGTCTTCTGCAGGAGCAAATTATGATGAATATTGCACTGTAGGTTACATAACGTGGTGTACAATTTTGGCAGCACTGAGAGGAGTGGCTGGCAGTCAGGACTCCTGGGTTTTGCTTCCAGCTCTGTGACTAACTTGCTGTGCAAACCACTTCCTCTCCCTGTGATTCATAAAAACATAAGAATGTAAGAGCGACAAGACTGGGTCAGACCAAAGGTCCATCTAGCTAGGGCCGGTGCACCCCATTAGGCGACCAAGGCGGTCGCCTAGGCAGGGCTGGTGCAAGGAAGTTTTGTGAACCTTCCACCTCCCACCCAGCTAACCCCGCCTCCCCCATGGCAGCTAACTCAGCCCCCGACCCAGGGAGTCCCCTCCGCAGCAGCTACCCCCCCACCGCGACTGCTAACCCCTCTGCCCCTCACCCCCCTATGGCAACTAACCCCGCCCAGGGAGACTTCCCCCCCGCGCCATGGCAGCTAACCCTGCCTGGGGAGACTTCCCCACTCTCCCCCCACGCCACGGCAGCTAACCCTGCGTGGGGAGACCTCTCCCTGCGGAAGCTAACCCCACCTGGGGACCCCTCCCCAGCTGCCCTCGGCTCCGCGGAGCATGCTGGCTCTGCTCTAATTCTCCTCCCCGCCCAGGCTAGGGGCGCCGATTGGAGGAGACTTAGAGCTGGGCTGTGTGCTCAGCGGAGGAGGCAGAGTGGAGGTGAGCTGGGGCAGGGAGCAGTTCCCCTGTGCACCCCCCCTCGTTATTGCGGGCAACCCTCTCCACGCGCCCCCCCCAGCTCACCTCCACTCCACCTCCTTGCCTGAGGGGACTTTTAGGTGCCCCCAACCACTAGGCGCCCTGGGCGGCTGCCTAGTTTGCCTAAATGGTTGCACCGGCCCGGCGCCTAGGGCACTAGCATTTGGGGGGCTGCATTTCGGGTCCTTCGGTGGCGACCGTGGCAGACGGATCTTCGGCCGCCTTGGTCGTTGTTGGTGTTTAGGCGGAGGGAGCTGGGGCAGGGGGGCGCGGGGAGGGCCGCCTGCAGCAAGTAAGGGGGGTCGCGGCATGCAGGGGAACTGCTCCTTGTTCCAGCTCACCTCTGCTCCGCCTCCTCCCCGAGTACGCTGCCCCGCTCTGTTTCTCTCCCTCCCAGGCTTGCGGCGCCAAACAGCTGATTGGTGCCACAAGCCTGGGAGGCGAGAGAAGTGGAGCGGTGACGGTGGAACGGAGGAGAGCTGGGGCGGGGAGCTGCCTTGGGGGGGGCTCAGGGCGGAAGTGGGGGGCAGAGAGCTGCCACAGGGCTCGGGGGGGGCACAAGGTGGAAGTTTCACCTAGGGCGCAAAACATCCTTACACCCGCTCTACATCTAGCCCAGTATCCTGTCTTCTGACAGTAGCCCAGGGGTAGGCAACCTACGGCACGTGTGCCGAAGGCGGCATGCGAGCTGATTTTCAGTGGCACTCACACTGCCCGGGTCCTGGCCACTGGTCCGAGGGGCTCTGCATTTTAATTTAATTTGAAACGAAGCTTCTTAAACATTTTAAAAACCTTATTTACTTTACATACAATAATAGTTTAGTTATATATTATAGACTTATAGAAAGAGACCTTCTAAAAATGTTAAAATGTATGACTGGCGCACGAAACATTAAATTAGAGAGAATAAATGAAGACTTGGAACACCACTTCTGAAAGGTTGCTGACCCCTGCAGTAGCCAATGCCAGGTGCACCAGAGAGAATGAACAGAACAGAGAATCACCAAGTGATCCCTCCCCTGTCGCCCATTCCCGGCTTCTGGCAAACAGAGGCTAGGGACACCATCCCTGCCCATCCTGGCTAATAGCCATTGATGGACCTGCCCATCCTGGCTAATAGCCATTGATGAACCTATCCTCCATGAATTTATCTAGTTCTTTTTTGAACCCTGTTTATTCATCTGTGCAGTGGGGACAACAATATTTGCCCAGAGTTGTAAGAATTAATTCATGTTTGAAAAGGGCTGTGGGGTCCCCAGATGAAAGACAGGTTAGAAGGAAAGAATATTCTAGCAGTAAATGTTACATAAACCCAGAGCGGCGGTTCGGGGAGTTCCAATCACTTTCCTTTAGGCCCCTGGTTGCCACATTCATATTCTCTCTCTGGGAAAAAGGAAGTTTTGTGGTCTGCTCCCTCTGAGCTGTGTTGGCGATTTTCCTTTACATGCCTGTCTCTTTTGAGGGTTTAATACTGGGCTCTTCGGTCTTGCTGAAAGTATTGGTTAAACAGATGTCATTGATTATTAACCTTTTTTGTAATTAAAGGGCCATACTATGTGGTCCTACCCAGCCCACAGGAAGCCTCCTGCAGGAGCGATAACACTTCCTATGTAGCATAAACAGAATTTCCCAACAGGCATGAAGCACCAGCCCAGCTGTGAGCGGAGGCAATGGCAGCATAAGGGAACTTTCATGCAACCAGAACAGAGTTAGATGTACATTTAAGCAAGCACACAGGGACAGTACAGGCATGGATGGTGTATTGCTCCATTACCATTCATAACATGCACTGCAGCTTTCTTTTGTGTCATGTCTTTCATACAACCTGGGGAGAGAGAGAAGAGCGGGCTGTGGAGGTGGGCAGAGAAATGTTTCAGAGGAGCTTTGAAATGGGATGGATGGTCAGTGAGATATAGGGAGACTGTTCCACTGCAGAGAAGAAAGCTCTCTCACCAGCAAGATGGAGGGACTGACTGAAGGGCGAGGCTAGATAAACCCTAGGGATGGGGAGGGAATGGGGTCCATGTGATAAAGTAGGGTGGAAAAAAATCATGGAAGATTTTAAATTCTAGAAGCACAGATCCAAACTGGGTCCTGAAATCAGTGGGGAATAATAATAACAAATAGTAAATATTATTATTGTTGTTAGATTTTTTGTGGAGAGGGCCATTGTGCTAGGTGCTGTACAAATGCCTGCAAAGATATGGGATGAAATCTTGGTGTCTATTAAATCAATAAGAGTTTTACCATTGACTACAGAGGAGCCAGGATTTCCCAGAGAGTCCCTGTCCCAGGGAGCTTACAATTACAGAGCAATGTTGGGTGAAGAGATGAAGATGGTGTGATGGAGCACATTGGTGCTGCTTGATATGTCTGAGAACGCAGAAGAAGCCCTCTGCCCATGCAGGAGTCTGGAAATCTGGGACATAAGGGTACCAGAGGAGGGGGAACTGCACTAATGAAAGCAATGGGAGATATTATTTATTTTATCATGTTTTGCATTATGGAGTGCTTCGGAGCCTCAGCCATGGACTAGCCACTGTGCTCTACAAATACAGAACAAAAAGATGGTCTCTGTCCTAAGGAGCTGACACTCTAAGTATAAAACAAGAGACAACAGATGGATACAGACATACAAGGGAGCACAAGGAAACAATGAAATTGGGGGAAAACACTAGACGTGGTATGTCTTGATTTTTGTAAGGTTTTGACACAGTCCCACATGACAGCCTCATAAGCAAACTAGGGAAATGTGGTCTAGAGAAATTACTATCAAGTGGTTGTATAACTGATTGAAAGACTCTACTCAAAGAGTAGTTATCAATGGTTCGCTGTCAAACTGGGAATGCCTGTCTGGTGCGGTCCAGCAAAGGCCAGTCCTGGGTCTGATACTATTCAATATTTTCATTAATGAGTCAGATATTGAAGTGAGAATATGCTTATAAAATGTACAGATGACACCAAGTGGGTTGCGGTTGCTAGCAGTTTGGAGGACAGGATTAGAACTGAGAATGAACTTGAAAATTAGAGAATTGGTCTGAAATCAACAAGATGATATTAAATAAAGACAAATGCAAAGAAAGACACTTAGGAAGGAAAAAATCAAATGCACAACTACAAAATGGGGAATAACTGGCTAGATGGTTGTACTGCTGAAAAAGATCTGGGTTATAGTGGATACATTGAATATGAGCCAACAATATGATGCAGTTGTGAAAAAGTCTAATATCATTCTAGGGTTTATTCACAGGAGTGTTGTATGTAAGACCCAGAAGGTAATTGTTCTGCTCTCCTTGGCACTGGTGACGCCTCATGTGCAGTACTGGGTCCTGCTCTGGGTGCCAAACTTTGGGAAAGATGTGGATACATTGGCCAGTCCCGCAGTGAGCCACCAAAACTGATAAAAAGGTCTAGAAAACCTGACTGATGAGGAAAGTTTAAAAAATTAGGCATGTTTAATCTCAAGAAAAGAAGACTGAGGGTATGTAACCTTTTGTAACCTTTATGTTGAAATGTTCCCAGTTAATATTAAGTTGTTCAGGAGAAGGGTGCAGTAAAACCAACTTAGATTTCAGGTTTGAGCCTTTAGCTTGGTTAACGAAAATGTATTTAGTAGAGGATCACTAGGTGACACTTGGACTGATACAACCAAACTTTACTTAAAAGAAAAATAATTAGTTTAGCAAACAGGCCTGCAATTACCACTTACACAGTAGTACAGTTATACTTAGGCCTGGTCTACACTACGTGTTTAAACCGATTTTAGCAGCGTTAAACCGATTTAACGCTGCACCCGTCCACACAATGAGGCCCTTTATATTGATATAAAGGGCTCTTTAAACCGGTTTCTGTACTCCTCACCGACGAGAGGAGTAGCGCTGAAGTCGGTATTACCATATCGGATTAGGGTTAGTGTGGCCGCAAATTAACGGTATTGGCCTCCGGGGGGTTTCCTACAGTGCACCACTGTGACTGCTCTGGACAGCAATCTGAACTCAGATGCTCTGGCCAGGTAGACAGGAAAAGCCCCGCGAACTTTTGAATTTCATTTCCTGTTTGCGCAGCGTGGAGCTCTGATCAGCATGGGTGGCGATGCAGTCCCAAATCCAAAAAGAGCTCCAGCATGGGCCGTACAGGAGATACTGGATCTGATCGCTGTATGGGGAGACAAATCGGTTCTATCACAGCTCCATCACAGAAGACGAAATGCCAAAGCATTTGAAAAAACCTCCAGGCTATGATAGACAGAGGCCACAGCAGAGTGCTGTATGATAAGCGTAACAGAAAGCCAAAGAATCAAATGGACGCTCATGGAGGGAGGGAGGGGGTACCGAGGACTCCAGCTATCCCACAGTCCTCGCAGTCTCCGAAAATCATTTGCATTCTTGGTTGAGCTCCCAATGCCTGTAGGGTCAAACACATTGTCTGAGGTGTTTCAGGGTATATCTCGTCAATTTACCCCCCTCCCCCCCGTGAAAGAAAAGGGAAAAGAATCGTTTCTTGACTTTTTTATACGTCACCCTATATCTACTGCATGCTGCTGGTAGACGTGGTGCTGCGGCAATGAATAGCAGCATCTTCTCCCCTCCCCTCCCCAGTGGCAGATGGTACAATATGACTGCTATCCATCGTCATCATCCACCCGTGAGTGCTCCTGGCTGGCCTCAGGAGAGGTCGGCCGGGGGCGCGGGGTAAAAATTGGAATGACTCCCAGTTATTCCCAGCAGATGGTACAGAACGCCTGGTAACCGTCCTCATCATAGCAACTGGGGGCTGAGCTCCATCAACCCCCCCCCTTTCATGTCTAAAGAAAAGATTCTGTACTGCCTGGACTATCATAGCAGTGGGATGCTGGGCTCCTCTCTCCACCACCGTTTAATGTCCTGCCTGGACTATCATAGCAGCTGAAGGCTGCCTCCCCCTCATTTTATCTCACTAAAAAGTCAGTGTTTCTTATTCCTGCATTCTTTATTACTTCATCACACAAATGGAGGGACCCTGCAACGGTAGCCCAGGGGGGTTGGGGGAGGAGGGAAGCAACGGGTGGGGTTGTTGCAGGGGCACCCCCTAGAATGGCATGCAGCTCATCATTTCTGCGGGATCTGACATGGAGCAGCTGTGCTCTCTGATACACTGGTTCTCTAGTACACTTGCCCCATATTCTAGGCAGGACTGACTCTATTTTTAGATACAACATAAAGGAGGGAATGACTTGGGGGGTCATTCTCATTTTTGTCTTTGCGCCCCCAGCTGACCTCAGCAAGGCCAACCAGGAGCACCCATGACAGCAGCAGACGGTACAGAACGACTGATAATCGTCATCTCATCGCCAATTTACAATGGCATGGTAGACAGTACAGAATGACTGGTAACCGTCTCTGCTACCTTGCAAAGGCAAATGAATGCTGCTATGTAGCACTGCAGTACCGCCTCTGTCAGCATCAGCCAGTACACATATGGTGACAGTGATAAAAGGCAAAACAGGCTCCATGGTTGCCATGCTATGGCATCTGCCAGGGCAATCCAGGGAAAAAGGGCGCGAAATGATTGTCTGCCATTGCTTTCATGGAGGAAGGAATGAGTGATGACATTTATCCAGAATCACCCGCGACACTGTTTTTGCACCATCATGCACTGGGATCTCAATCCAGAATTCCAATGGGCGGGGGAGACTGCGGGAACTATGGAATAGCTAGGTGATAGCTACCCACAGTGCAATGCTCCAGAAATCGACGCTAGCCTTGGTACATGGACGCACACCACCGAATTATTGTGCTTTGTGTGGCCGCGTGTGCTTTGTGTGGCCGCGTGCACTTGACTTTATACAATCTGTTTTACATAACCGGTTTATGTAAAATCGGAATAATCCTGTAGTGTAGACGTATCCTTACACTCCAAGATGAAATAGTGTATCAGTGGGTGATCCTTCTGCTGACAACAGAGTGAAGTGTAATCCTGGAACCTACTAGTACCCTCTAGATATGAATTGGAACGCACTTGCAATTTGGCAAAATTACTCCTTTTATACTCCGTTATAAAACTAATTAACATGAAACTACTCTTTACCATCATTATATTTCTATCACCTTCTTATTGGCTCTTTAATTACACATTATTTAAATTAACATCTGCACTAATGTCCTTCCCATACTATCAATATAGATAGCATTTGAATAGAACATTCATAGTTCTCAAAAACACAAAAAACCTTGCTTAAATCAGTTATAACCAAGAGATAACGGTAACATAACCCTGGCTCACAGCCTTGCTAACGCTTCCTTTCCCATAACACTCTGTTTTCAACTTGTTTCTAACTTTTTCACACTAGCAATTTCCATTTCCCATACAACTTAGGTGCAAAATCTAACTTCTACTTACATTTTTAACCCAAACTATACTCCTGGTTACAAGGGGACCTGATAGTTTTCCAATACGTTAAGGGCTCTTATAAAGAAGCTGGGAATGAGCAACAGGGGATGGATCACTTGATGATTCCCTGTTCTGTCAATTCCCTCTGGGGCACCTGGCATTAGTCACTGTTGGAAGATAGGAAACTGGACTAGATGGACCTTTGGTTTGACCCAGTCTGGCCGCTCTTATGTTCTAATGTAAAGAGGATGGCAATCAGTTGTTCTCCATGTCCACTGACGGTAGGATAAGAAGTAATGGATGTGCAGTACCTTCCCTCTTAACTTGTGTATATTTAATTTTAAAGATCCGGCAGGTAGTATAGACATACCCTGAATGAATGTTCCCATTTCAGTATAATTTTGTTATGATGGTCGTGACAGATAGTGCATCTTTCAGCTGGGTGGTTAATGGGCCCCACATATTTAAAGTGAGGGCGGAGGAAGACCAGCAGAGTGACAAAATACTTCTCCTTACTGGAGGGATACTGTCTGTGCAGACGTAATTCCACTTTCCACTTTCCAGACTTCTCTGAATCACCCTGATACGGATGTGCAGGGAAACTCAGCTCCAAGGACCCCACCCTGCAACTCCTTCCAAGCAGATGGACCCAGGGCTCTCTGTGGAACAATGCTGGAGAGCACATGGCTTTGGGGTCCATCCGCCTGGAACAAATTGCAGGATCGGGCCCTTATTTGGCAGGAGTGGCTGAATTAACAAACCAAGCATATTGGAAGGATCTATAAAGGGTTCATTTAAGTACCAAATCCTCCCAAAAAGCATGTTCTTTCTCCTCCTGATCCACAGACAAACTCCCTTTACTGTTGAGAAATTGATTCAAAGCATCATTGCATTTTACCCAGTAGTGTTGCTATGGCTGTGGGGTGGGGAAGGGGGGTGAGTGTTTACATTATAATCCAGTACAATGCAGCTTTGTTTTGTACTGTGCCTTTCATACAAATAATATCCTCCCAAATGCTTTCCGTGAATGAAATAATAACAGAAGGGGAGAGGACATGAAAAGGGGCATTTCCCAATGAGATTTGAGCGAGTTGTAGAGTCAATGGGGAGAAAGAAACAGACAGGATTTTAGCAGAGGAGCTGTGTTTATGGCTCCATAAGGCAGAGGAATGTGGCTTGGTGATAACCACAAATTCTGCTCTGAACCATGGCCTAGAATATCTCAAGAGTTTGACTCATGAAAACATTTTATTTTCCAAATTTGGAAAAACAAACAAACAAACAAAACCTATTTGCCCGGTTTTAATTTTCCCAGCAGATAGCAAATTAGCTATAGGTTTAGGTGGCTTTTTGTTTGTTGAAATTGCAATCTCCAGTGTTTCAGAAGGCTTATCCAGGAGTAGGTTTTTGGACTTTTCCCTTTATTCACTTGCATATTTTGGATGTGCAGCTCCATTTTTCACCTCTGTCTTTTGCATTAAGTGGAAGAAAGGTCTTGGAGCTAGAGTCCCAGTTCTACCACGCATTTCTGTGTTACCTTGGCTAAACCATTTTGCCTCTGTGAAATAGGGATAATAACATATCCAGAACCGGCTGGTAAAAGCCATCCTGCCGTCCCTGGGACAGATCACCATCGACTCCGCCATCCCCAGAACCGACAGCTGACTACAACCTGACATCGTCGTGACCGACGCAGAAAAGAGGAAGGTCCTCATGGTAGATGTCATAGTGGCATTGAAAACAGGTCATCAGCCTTCCACGAGGCCCAAGCATGGAAGGCATTGAAGTACACCCTGCTGGCAGACACCCTGAGAACCCAGGGCTATGAGGTCCAGATACACGCCCTGATTGTGGGAGTCCTGGGCGCATGGGACTCCCACAACGAGCCAGTACTGAGAGCGTGTGGAGTTGGTCAACACTATGCCTGGCTCATGAGACAGCTCATGGTGTCCGACACCATCAGGTGGTCCAGAGACATCTACACGGAACATGTCATGGGACACCGCCAGTACCAGGTCGAGTAACGAAGATCGCTGACTAGGGAAATAACCCACTTCCTTCCCTGATGGACTGAGGGACGCACCCCTCCCATGTACTTATTCACTACACCAGTACTGACTTGGACTCTTCATACGTTCCATGGGTGGCGTACCTGAGCCCACTTATCCACTGATGCTTTAAAAACTCCCACACCCCAATCTAAGTCTATGCTGGTTATGTGATATGTATGTACCTCGTGAACCTTGTAACCAATACTTGCAATCCGCCATAACCCAAGCCTGACCCCAGATTTACAGTACCTTCCCTCTTAACTCGTGTAAATTTGATTTTAAACATTAACTTTAATTAAAAATTTTATTCCTGTCTCTTACAGGTCTTTAGCTGGTGAATCAGGAACAGAAAATAATAGCAATTAGACATGGGGCATTAAACCTCAAATGCCCTCTGATGCCCTGTCCTGGGCAGAAACTGGGCACATTGTATCTCTCTCTCACACAGACTTCAAAACTTCTGTCCCTTTTTTAAACATTGGTAACCCCAGCTTAGCTTGTCATGAGGATTTTGAATTTGTTGTGAGGCTTCGTTCATGTTCACAAAGTGCTTTGAAATCCTCAGATGCTGTAGATATGCAGAGTGCTGTTGGCGAAGTGACTCTCTATCCTGTGTAGGCTGGTTGACCTGAAGGTTGTGGGGTTTACCAGATCCTTTGGTTCCAGCTGGCCACAGTGGGATGACTGGCTCTTTATTTTGATTGCTGTGTGTTTTTGTTGTTGTTATTTAACATTTAGAACACAAGAATGGCCATACTGGATCAGACCAAAGGTCCATCTAGCCCAGTATTCTGTCTTCCGACAGTGGCCAATGCCAGATGCTTCAGAGGGAATGAATAGAATAGGGAATCATCAAAGTGATCCATCTCATTGTCCAGTCCCAGCTTCTGGCAATCAGAGGCGTAGGGACACCCAGAGAATGGGGTTGCATCCTTGACCATCTTCACTAATAGCTGCTGATGGACCTATCCTCCATTAATGTATCTAATTCTTTTCTGAACCCAGTTATAATTTTGGCCTCCACAACATCCCCTGGCAATGAGTTCCACAAGTTGACCATACATTGTGTGCTGTGTGAAGTAGTACTTCCTTTTGTTTAAGCCTGCTGCCTATAGATTTCATTAGGTGACCCGTTTTTTGTCATGTGAAGGGGTAAATAACACGTCCATATTCACTTTTTCCACCCCTTTCATGGTTTTATAGACCTTCTATCATATCCCCCCTCAGTCATCTCTTTTCCAAGCTGAACAGTCCCAGGCTTTTTAAATTTTGCCTCAGATGGAAGCTATTCCATACCCCTAATAATTCTCATTGGCCTTCTCTGTACCTTTTCTAATTCTAATATATCTTTTTTGAGATGGGGTGCCCAGAACTGCACAGTGTATTCCAGGCGTGGGCCTACCTTGGATTTATCCAGTGGCATTATGATTTACTGTTTATTATTTGATTTATTATTTATTACGCTCCGTCAGTGTCCCCAGGGCTATGGAGAACTGGGAGGGGAGGACATGCTCCTTGTTTCAAAGCGCTTAGGGTCTAAAGTGCAGAGCCAGACAGGCCACAAAGGAGAGCAGCGAAGGGGGCAGGGTCCCAGCTCCGAGCACTGTGAATGGTTTCTCCCCTCTGGAGAGAGCAGCACATTTCATGTATTGTCAGGTTCATTGTCCAGCTCTGGGCGCCAGCTGCTGCCTAGGTGGACTCTAGACTAGCAGGGAAGAGGGCACAGTCTGCCCAGGAGCTAAACGCCGGGTCTGGGGGCTGCCGGGGGAGGCCGATTGCTGGGTTCATTCCTTCCCCAGGGGACAATCTGTGACCCGCAGAGATTCCCGCTGTTTCTGCCTCGAGCTGGCCCGGGCGGCGGGGGATTTGGGGCGGGAGGAGGAAGCCGGCCCCCGCCTGGGCGGGGGGATGTGCAGATCCCGGCTGCCCGGCCCCCTGCCCCGGGGCTGCCCCAGGACTGGAGCAGCAGCAGCAGCAGCAGGAGGGGCTGCCCGGCGCGGGGAGGGTTAAAGCGCCAAGTAAATGTAGCGTTGAGGTTGCCAGTTTCGGATTCGAGACCCGGGAAAAGTCACGCCTGGCTCCCAGCGCCCGCCGCGGGCTGCAGAGCGGCTCCGCCGGGCCGGCCCGCGAGGCTCCGCGCGCCCGCCGGGACGGGGGGGCGGAAAGGTGAGTCGGGGCAGCAGCCCCCCAGCGGCGCCGGGGGTGGGGGGCCGAGCCGGGGGAGGAGCCGGCCGGGCTGCGGCAACAATCGCTGCAACTTTGTATCCAGGAGCGAAACTTTCTGCATCCATGTGAGTGAGCTGGAGTGGGGGCGGGAGCCGTGCTCGGGGGGAGAGCCCGGAGCGGGGCCGGGAGGGGGAGCGGGGAGCCAGGCTGGGGGAGGAGAGCCCGGAGCGGGGAGCCGGGCTGCGGGGGGCGCAGAGGTTGGCGGGGATGGCTAGGGGAGAAGGAGCCTGGGGGGGGGGGAAGAGCCGGGCACGGGACCGCTCCGGGGTAGAGCCGGACTGGGAAGAGGGGGGAGCAGAGCCGGGCACGGGACCGCTGGGGGGTAGAGCCGGGCTGAGGGTAGCCGGGGGGGGGCAGAACCGGACACAGGAGCGCTGGGGGGTAGAGCCGGGCTGGGGGTAGCCGGGGGGGGCAGAGTCGGGCACGGGACCGCTGCGGGGTAGAGCCGGGCTGGGGGTAGCCGGGGGGCGGGCAGAGTCGGGCACGGGACCGCTCCGGGGTAGAGCCGGGCTGGGGGTAGCCGGGGGGGGCAGAGTCGGGCACGGGACCGCTCCGGGGTAGAGCCGGGCTGGGGGTAGCTGGGGGGGGCAGAGTCGGGCACGGGACCGCTGCGGGGTAGAGCCGGGCTGGGGGTAGCTGGGGGGGGCAGAGTCGGGCACGGGACCGCTGCGGGGTAGAGCCGGGCTGGGGGTAGCTGCGGGGGGCAGAGTCGGGCACGGGACCGCTGCGGGGTAGAGCCGGGCTGGGGGTAGCCGGGGGGGGCAGAGTCGGGCACGGGACCGCTCCGGGGTAGAGCCGGGCTGGGGGTAGCCGGGGGGGGCAGAGTCGGGCACGGGACCGCTCCGGGGTAGAGCCGGGCTGGGGGTAGCTGGGGGGGGCAGAGTCGGGCACGGGACCGCTGCGGGGTAGAGCCGGGCTGGGGGTGGCGGGCGGGGGGCAGAGAAGGAAGGAGCCGAGCTGGGCACAGGACCGCTGGGGGCAGACTCGAGATCGGACTCAGGATCCAGCCGCCGCTGGTCCAACATCTGCAGCAAAGCAGCTGGCAGCCTCCGCCGGGCGCCGGCCGGGCTTTGTCTAGGGTCTGGCCGGGCCGGGTGGGTCTGGGGAGGGGGAGGGGAGGGTGTTTCGTTGACAGCGCTGGGCGGCGGGTTGAGGCTGTTTTGATTTGGAGCCGGTGCCTGTTCTTTGGGGTCATGTGGCTGATCTCATTAGGGGCTTGTCGCTGGTATTGGGAGATGGGTTGGGGGTGATGGATGGTTGGAGATGGGGCTGGTAGTTGCGGGTGGGGAGGTGTTGCTGTTGGGACCCTTGCAAAGGGAACAGCGATGGAGTCTCAGCAGAGGATTTATTTATGTTCACTAATAATAATCCTGGTGGATGCTCCATCACTGAGCATTTTAAAATCAAGATCTAAAAGCTCTGCTGTGGGAATGATTTTGGGGAAGTTCCTGGCCTGTGTTAGACTCGCTGGATGATCACAATGGCCCCTTCTGGCCCTGGAATCGATGAATAAGAATGTAACTGCGTCAAGTGGTGCATGAGTAACATGTCAAAGAGGGACATACATGGCTTGGGGGAGTATCCTGAGAATTTTCATACATCCACAGCTGTGGGTGTAGAAAGCCCCTGAGCACACAGTAGGTAAATTTAATGATTATTTAGGTCACTGGTTAGAGTGGGAACCGTCCCTCTCCCATACATTAGTACTGTTTGTTCCAGCCAGACTTTTAGTTGGGATTTTCCCTCCTGTTCTGGGTGGGAAATTGGCAGAGGGATGGGGATTAGCTGAAACACAATGACACCATGAATTTGGCTCAGAGATTAAATGATTTGCCTAAGGAAACTCAGTGAATCAGTGGCATAGACAGAGAAAAAACCCAGTGTGCTGCTCTCACCTGTAGGCAACATTATATTAAGTGTTTCCTGAATTTAGGCATAAAGGGCCATATTTTTAAAGGAATCTCAGTTTGGCCTCCTTTTCAGATTATTGCATATGCAAATGATTATGCATGCAGAATGGTGTGCCACAAATGTAGAGTGTTGGGGTCCTTTTAGCTGTAGGCTTTAGAAATGGGTCAGACAGCTTGGCTGCCTTTCAGTGTATTTATTATCCTGTCTTGGAGGTCCATACTTATTTCTGGGAAGAGTTTTTGCACAGAGATGAAGGATGGTCCTGGCGGTACAGCAATAGGAGCTCTGTGTTCAAGTCTCTGCCCTAGACTTCCTGCCTCCAATGGCCGGTGTGTGCAGTGTGGGCAGTGTAGGGCTGCCTATGATGGCACAGTGCAGTGCCCATGGCAGGGGAATTCTCTGGCTGCTTGTGCGCTGGTTCTGGTTCGGGGGAGGGGAGACAGAAAGCCACCTTGGGTAAATCACTTAATCTCTCTGGGGCTCAGTTTCCTAGCTGTAAAATGGGGATAGCATTCATTCCTTTGTTTGTCATGTCTGTGTAGATTGTAGCCTCTGTAGGGCAGGGAAGTGTCTCCACGAGTGTGTACAGCACCCTGCACAATAGGGCCCTGATCTCAGTTTAGACCTCAGGTGCTGCTGTAATACACATGCATAAATAATGACAGCTGCAGTGGTTCCCCACTGGGACCTGAGTTATGACGTTTGCATTCTCAAGTACCTTTGGATACATTCCTAGTTTTTTGACAGGTTGTCTGGAAATAACATTTTTTTAAAGCAGATCTCGTCTGGTTACTAGGGCATCAGGTTACCCCTGGCCTGGGGAAGGAAAGGGAGAGGGAATTCTTCAGTGTTGAGACATTGCACTGCAGGTTCCAGACACAGAGCCTTCAGGTAGTGACACAGTTAAAGGAACTGCAGTTTATTCTGCCTCATCCTCCCAAAGGCCAATGAGAAGAAACTCCTTTGGTGTTGGGTGGTGTCTGAGAAGCAAATAAATTCTGAAGCAGCTCTGGCGCTTGTACCAGTCCCAGGTGGATGGGAAAGGCAGTTGGATGGATAGCCATGGGGAAGAACTGAAAGTTAGGATCTCTGTAGTTGGTAAATGTGTATTAGAGAAAATGATCCATGGAAACACAATAGGAGGCAGAAAAGAAGCGAAGGATCCCCTGGGCCCAGCTGTAGGGGATGCACTTACTTGCTTCTCTGCAGGTACACCCAGTTATTCCATTTCTTCCTAAATGACTGGCTTGTTTATTGCTGTGGTTATTGTTCTAGCATTGAAGTCTGAACGGAGTGGGGGACAGGCGTGGAAGGGAAGGATGGAAAGAGTGAGTCTTTGTTGCTTTATTTCTCTTTGTGCTGTTGCTTGTATGTGTTTAGGGGTGGTGAAAGGTGCCCAGCTGACAGCTGTGGAAACTGACAAACTTTTTCTACATAGCCGGTGCAACTCCCTGCCACTTTGTGCTTCAGCCCAGACCTGGGAGTAATTAATCTCTTCTCTGCATTGGGGATTTTCCCTGGTTAGAGAAGTCAGAGAGAATAAATAATGTGATAGATTTAGTCACAGTTGCTTAATGCATTACTGGAAGATGCTCAGATACCGGGGTACTGAGCATGGGATAAGAACCTATATAGAATAGAATAAAGTAGAATAGTGACCAGCCATGTATGTAGCTGCTTCAGAGCAAACGCCTAGGCCTTGTTTTCCCTAGGCAACGAGGTATTGTATCACCACTTTTTAGCTAACACATGGTTACTAATGCATTAGTGAAATCCTTGTGTACAAGGCAGCTGTAGTTTTAAAATGTGATAGCAAGTTGAGGTGAACACTGTGGTGGGGATGGGAGTAGGGGCGGGAGAGGATGAAATAACAAAAAAACCCAAACCAAAGATAGTGGTAAAATTGGGGAAGTCTCCAAGCTTGTGACTGGGGGGAGGGAGGGGGAAACTGGCAGCAAGGCAGAGTGTAGAAACAGGAGGTGGGTGGGGCAGGGAAGGACTGGCCTTTTTAAGGAGCACATCTGCAAGTCAAGAAGTTCCTTTTCTTATTAAACTGCACATCCCAAGTACCTCTTTACTTTTCAGGATTAGAGGGAAATGCTCTGTTTTAGGGAGAATGAAAGGCCATTTGGGAGGTGATGGCCCAGAGTTGTGGATCAGCCATTGGTTTCAGCTATTCCTTTTTTTTGTGATTCAAATGGAATTTGGGTCATGGCTGACATCCCAACCATCATGTAAAATGCTTCCCTGCGGCCTTTTGACATGCACACGGAGGTATCTACAGGCAAAGCCAGACTGTTTCCATTGCAATCTCTGCACCTACAGAGGAAACGTACCTATGAGGGTAATTCTGTTTCCTCTGGAATTAAAACTGAAACTAGCCCAACGGCATTTTCAGGGAGGGTGGGAGCCAGGTCATTGAAACTGCAGTAGTCAGCAGTGACTGATGGGGCCTAGAGGGACAAGCCGGTTCCAAAGGGCGGAAAGGCCTGGAAATAGGGTTTCTGGGGGAAGCTTGTCAGGGTTTCGAAGGCAAGGCTGGCTCTGCTTTCCTTATCTTGGATGTAGGTGGGAAGCTCTTCAGGACAGAGTACATCTGTGTTGCTCTGTGAGCAATGGATAGTAGTGTGTGATCTTTACCCAGCATGGCAAACCTGAAATGGCCTGAACTGCAAAGCTGGGATCTGGATCTGATCTCAACAGTTTCATTGTCTCAGTGGGATGTAACTTTTGAGGGAGAGACCGTGGTTCCAGATGCAGAAGCATCCTGGGAGTAGCTGGGCCCAGTCTCATGGAGGGTTTGAATATCGGGACCAAGACCTGGAACCATTCTTTTCTGCTCTATATGGGTTCTTACATTGTGCTCATCACCATAGTACATGAGTGTCTTCCCAGTCATGCTTTAAGCAACGGTGACTAACTATCACATGTTTGTTCTTTCCTCCTCTCCCCAGGGGAAAAAGTGTGTGCAGAGGATGTTTAGTTTTGGATGTTTTAATTTGTTTTTATTTTTATATATAATCAATATATACACACATTGCTGTCTATGTACACTAGAGAAGGCAGGTCGAAGAAATGTGCCTTGCATTTGGAGCAGAAGATGGGGAGGTTTGGGTTGGTTCTTCACTCCTGGGGAAGTTTGTAGTCTGGGGCTGGCCCCTGAAAAAAGCTCTGTCTCCTCTATTCACTGGAGCTTTGTGTTCAGTGGGAGCTAAGTGCAGGGAGCAGGGCACTGAGGTGGTGTGTTAATGGACAACATCTGTGATGATAAGGAGATGAGCTGTTGCAGATCCATGCAAATAGCCATCCGGTCCATACCTGTATATATTCTGCAGGCCGGGCATACAGGCTGTGTTTTGAAAATTCAGCTCAGAAGCCCATGTGGTGCGTTCTGGCCTGTTTCACTTTCTGGTGCAGTTGTGGTGGATGGGATACCAGCTCTGTAGGAGAATGTTCACTTTCAAACAACACACTATTCTTTTCAATGCAATTCTGAAAGACCCCAGTGAAACATCAGAACTCCTTAGCTCTGGGGTTCAACACGAAGGAGAGGCCTTTCCAAAAGTCACGTGGGCCAAAGTAGCCTTGGTGTATTAGCCCCCTGTATAGAGCTGTGTTGCTGGTGGAGCCTTCCTGAGATGCTCACAAGAAACCGCAGCCCTCTTAAAAATAATAAGGCATTGTACAGCCTCAGCCCAGAACATACCCGTGTCTGACTAAGGATTACAGGATTCAGCTCTTCAGTGATTTGGGCTGTTGCTATAGATTGCTGCATTGTAATGCTCAGGGCCTGCCTCCATGGCTGAAAAAGCTTGTGTTTTTTACCTTGGGGTGGCTATCGCACATGAGCTAGCCGGAGGTGAAAACACAGTGGAGACGAGGCGCTTTTTTTCATTTTACTGCGCACCGAGGCCAGCCCCTTGTACCCGCCTGGGGTTGAGCTTCAGTGCCTGGTCTCCACTGTGTTCTCCCTTGGGATAGCTCATGCATGCTAGGAGGGTAAAAACGCAGCTTTGCTAGAGGAGCCCTCCGTAGCAGTGGGGGCTGAAGTGGAGGCAGGAGTGAGCCCTTATTGCCCATTACAGACTTCGAACGCTTGTGTACTAACCAGCCGTGATCAGGCAGCAGAACCCAGAGGCAGATTTTGGACATCCCTGAGTTCAGGGCTGTTCAAAACCAGGATTGTGGTGCAGCCCTATTACAAAGATCGAGGTAATTTGCAAAATTTGGATGTGGACGTTGGGATATGTTTCAGGATGTTTGGATCCAGGGTTCAGGGTCTGTCCTGTCTCTGGTAATAAACTCCTAATATTCAGTAGTAACCTGAAATCTGTTGAGGGACAGTGGAGTCCCTAGAGAGAGAAACTGTGACCTTTGCTGCCTTTGTTGTGAGGTGTGTGCGTCTGTTACTCCCAGCTTCCGTGGGAGGCATCTCTGGGGAGGAAATGCTGCTCCCCCTGAGCTGCTAGCTGCAGTACTCAGCAAGCCTTTCAGGTCTCTGAGTAGCTGAGGGGAGTCCAGCGAGTCTGGGCAGCTCCCAGTAATTATTCATTTGGGTCTGAGAGCAGATGTGCTGGATCAGTGGGATTTCTGCAAACAGCTGTAGGGGTTTACTTAGCTTGAGACTCTCTCTTTCTTCTGTCCCTGTGCCTGGAGACTGTTGTGCTCTGGGGAAAGGATCTGAATGTGCACTTTGTGGGGACTTTGCTTTCGGAAGGTGTGGGATGGATGCCTGACTGACGATTTGTGTCCAGAGCATAACGGACTTAAGGCCAAAACGTCTTCTCTAAAAGTTCAGTCCAGATGGCTCCTTTTTCTTGTCAGATGAGGTGAAAGAAGAGCTGACAACAGAAACTTCAGTTGTTTCTGTAGTGCCTATAACGCACAGATCACAGAGGCATCCGTGTCCAAATTGAGAGAGAGAAAGAAAAGAGAGAATTCTCTCACCCAGGCTCTTATACTGGATGCTGAACTGCCTGGAGAGGACATCAGTGACCTGGTCCATGGGTACCAGCACCTCTCTGCTCCCAGGGAAGGTTTCACTGGGTCCTGAGTCAGGTAAGATACCAGTGACATCAGTGGGAATTTGGGTGAATATGGGCCTCAGTTTTCTGAGCCAGTGGGAACAGCAGGTACTTCGTGCTGAGTTATAAATGTCCCAGGAAAAACATGGGTTTACACTTGGAAAAGTTGTGGACGACATTCATGCCATGTCGTGACTCTCGCTACACATCAGCGAGACGGTTTCCTTTCTTGGTCCAGGGGCAGCTACTGGACTGCAGCCCTATGGTCCAGAGTGCTTCTGACATCATCTGGGAGCTTCCATTTCCTAAAATGGGACCAAGGAAGGACACATCTGGGAGGGCAAGAGACACATGGGCTCAGGTGAGGTGCCCCTCGTTGCATGGGAACTGCTGGACAGGTTTAGGAGAGATGGGAGAGGGAGAAAAAACCCTTGTCTCAATAAGAGAGAGAGAGAGAGAGAGAGAGAGAGAGAGAGAGGAAGGGAAAAAACCCAGCCCTCTCTGTCTTTGTTCTTTGGCTCAAGGCTGTGCGTCCCAGCTGACAACCCACAGCTAAGGAGGCCCTAGGGTGACATTAAGGATGTATGTTTGCGACAATGATGAAATTCTGGCTGACACAAGGTGTGATATGCTGAGGATTAAGCAGAGCAGACCCCATTTTGTGCACTGATGTGTTGCTGTGACTCTGGCTGTGCTGGCAGGAAAACGCTCTAAGGAGCCGTTCTCCTGCTTCTGCATCAGTGGAATGGGATCAAGCCCCAAGCAGAGATTTGGGGCCCGCCGCAGAACTCGTTGTTGGCCCCTCTTTGTTCCCAAACGTGTGTGCCCCAGGGAAAGAGCATGACCCCTAGTGGGGAGCTGTAGGGAAATGGAGGATTCAGTTTTTAGGCAAAAATGTAGACTTTTAGAACCAGCTGTGATTTGAAAAATCACTTTAGTGATAACACTGTTGCCTGCACCCTGTACAGGGCTTTCAGACCCTGTTCATCATGACATTTCTGGTGGGGTTTGGAGAATTTAATTTTGTGGATGACAGACTCTCCCGTACTTAAACCACCAACTTATCTAAAGTTATAAATGTTTGATGATCTCTAAATAGGTGACAGGTCCAATTGGGCCATCAGTGATGCTGCTGCAATCGCAGTGAATTCACTGGCTATGTCTGTAATGAAGATGTTTTCAGTCCTTTTTCTATTTTATCCATTTGTTGTTGTTATTAGTTAGTGAAATCTGCAAAACGCTTTGGAAGGGCACTGCTCGGATTGGATTCAATGGGAGAAGGGCGGGGGGCTCTTGATAATTATGAATATTGTAGCACTGGGTCCAATAACCTAATAGTTATTTCACGTATGGGAGCAGGATCAGGCCCAAAGCTGCAGCCTCGTGTCCTTTACATCCACAGTAGCTGTGTCGTTCTCAGTGAATCTTTGCTGATTAGGAAAAGGGGAAGCTGGTGCTGAATCTAGCTGGATGAGGGGAAGTTAGACCAAGGAGGAGGAAATTCTAATAAGACACATTTCTCACCACTAGATCTGATGTGCTGTGTTCATCCAGAATGGATCTGATCCTACTTCCACTGCAGTGAATGGCAGTTGCCATTGACTTCAATTGGAGCAGGAATGGGGCCCTCCCTCGGCCAGTCTTCACAACTGAGCAGTAGCATTGCAGAGGTGAATCCATCTTACTGCCAGTTCTGAAATGGTTTTATCCTCCTATAAACAATTCATTAGGTGGGCCAATGGCTCTGGACTTGGTTAAATGGTTTATGTGGTTTGGCTGAAGAGAAAACGTTTTTAATTAATAATTTCTCTGATTCTATCAAGATTATGCCCCTACTTCACTTGAAGCCATTCTGCATAATTAAACAAGCATGGCTGCTGAGTCCCTGCTCCCCAAGAGGGACGCATGCTCTCAGTTCCTCCCCCTTTGTGCTCTCTGCAACTTCATTGTGCTAACACCAGTGTCACAAGGAGCAGACTTTGTCCCTGGCTCCTGAATCTCCTCTGGAAAGTGGAACTCACAAGCCAGTGTGCTGAAAGAGAAGGGAGTGTAACGGGGTCCTTGAATGTCAGCACGGAGAGAGACAACACTTCCACTGCCTCCCTGCCTAGCTTCTCTGGTCACATCTTTCTCTGTCACGTGTGGACAACTGTAAAAACAATGCAGGAGAATGGCACTAGCCTCGGTGAGGCCAAACAGTAGGGGATAGAGTTGGAAGATGGTGTGACTGGATTGGAAGAGGCAAAGGCCTGAGGCAATGTCAGTGGCAATATGAGGACTTGGTTTTCCCTGGTAGTTCAGGCTTTTTGGAACCATCTCATTCCTCCAATGTGATTGAGGACAGCAGCTTGAAATCCAGAACAAGAAACTCAGCTCTAGATTAAGGATGTCTAGTCTGTTAGATTTGGTAATTCTCCTCTCATGTACACCAGTATAAATTGGGAGCAGCTCCATTGAAGTCACTGGTGTTGCACCTGCGTGAAGCTGGCCTGACTTCAGGACTAATGCTGCAAAGTGCTGATCAGACCATTTCCAGGCCCCGTCCAGAAGGTGTAAAGAGCGACAACACTGAGGAGAATCAGAGCTGTGTGTGAATCTCAGCAGGGCGGGCGACAGAAAGGGACTGATGTAACATTCATTCCAGTCGGTGGAATCTTTCCATTAATGTCCATGAGCATTGGACCAGGCCTTAAGAAAGCTGCTAAGCGAATGTTCAGTTGTGGCTGCATTTAGTAGGTTACGCAGCCCATTTTGTCTTTCTCAGACTTTACTTGGCTGTATGTAGTGGGTGGCTAAATTTCTCTCCTGTTGTACCTCAAATCATTTCTGCAGGCCAACATGAAAAGAGACAAGTGCCATGGCGATGGGGAGACAGACTGCCGGGCAGAGCTAGTCTTTGTCAATGGAGGCTGCAGTGACCCTGCTGAAGATGAAGCTTCTCCCCCAGCTCTGGAAGCAAATGGAAGGCCCAACAAACAAGGTCAGTCTCCTCTTACTGCACTCGCAGCATGGGCTCGGCTCTGGCTTTCCACAGCTGACTTCCTGGGGGCGGTGCGGGGTGCAGTGAAGATCGCTGCATTGGGTGCTTGTATAGATTGGACTTCTCTAATGTGGCTCTCGTCTATAAAAAGAAGAGGAGTTCTTGTGGCTCCTTAGAGACTAACAAATTCATTTGAGCATAAGCTTTCGTGGGCATTCATCGGATGCATGCAGTGGAAAATACAGTAGGAAGATATATATACACCCACAGAACAAGAAACAATGGGTGTTACCATACACCGGGGGCTGGCAACCAACGGCACACATGCCAAATGTGGCATCCGAGCCGATTTTTAATGGCTCACAGCGGCGGGCTGAATGGCTCGGCACACTGCTGCTCTGGGTTTTGGGCGCAGGCTCCTGCCAGCCGGGGTCCCACCACTGGTCCCACTCAGCGCCCGCTGCCGGCCTGGGTGAAGGAACCCCAGGTTGGCAGCGGGCTGAAACCCCGGCTAGCAGGAGCCAGCAGCCGAAATCCCAGAGCAGGGGCAGGCTGAGCTGTTCAGCCCAACACTGCGGGCATTCAAAAATCGGCCTGTGTGCCACCTTTGGGCTCTGCTCCTGGCCTTGCATCAGTGCTCTGCAGCCTCCCCGCTGTGGCCCACTGTCCCCAGCCTGGGACAGTGAGGGTTGCACACGAGGCAAGAGGGGGTGCAGCTCAGCGTCCCCATCTTAAAATTGCTTATATCAGACCACGTTGCGTTTGACCTTGTGCCTGCCTTCTTTCGCCATTTTTTTTCCCACTGAGAGTTGAAGGGAACATTTGACAGAATGGCAGTTCCTAAGAAAGCGAAGCTGGATGTCCGATCATTTCAGCCTCTTTGGACGCACATTTATTGAAAAGAAGGACTGTGCTATTTGGGCTTTCTGTTATGAAAGTGGTGTTTGTCGCACGTCAAGAGTTCGACATTTTGAAACGAAGCACAAGAAAACCTTTCTTGACGAAAGAGACAAGACTGAATTGATCAGAAAGCCAGTAGCAGCCTATGAGAAGCAAAGCAGTGTTTTTAGAAGCTTAAGTGTAAGTAAAAATCAAACTGCAGAAGGAAGTTACAAGATTGCACAGTGCATTGCAAAAAACGGAAAGCTGTTTACAGATAGGGAATATATAAAAGAAGTGTTTCTCAGCAGTTTGGAGATTTTGTTCAATGATTTGTCAAATAAAGATACAGTGTTTATTCCCCCCCTCCCTCCCCCCGCTCTTCCTCACATCTTCTTCTTAACTGCTGGAAATGGGACGTTTTCATTACCACTACAAATTTTTTTTTCCTCTCCTGCTGGTAACAGCTCACCTTAACTAATATAGTACAGTAACACCCATTGTTTCACATCCTCTTTTTGTGTGTGTGTGTGTGTGTATCTATCTATCTTCCTACTGTATTTTCTACTGCATGCATCCAATGAGGTGGGTTTTAGCCCACAAAAGCTTATGCCCAAATAAATTTGTTAGTCTCTAAGGCAGGGGTAGGCAACCTATGGCTCGTGTGCCGAAGGCGGCACGTGAGCTGATTTTCAGTGGCACTCACACTGCCCGGGTCCTGGCCACCGGTCTGGGGGGCTCTGCATTTTCTTTAATTTTAAATGAAGCTTCTCAAATATTTTTAAAACCTTATTTACTTTACGTACAACAATAGTTTAGTTATATATTATAGACTTATAGAAAGAGACCTTCTAAACACGTTAAAATGTATGACCAGTACGTGAAACCTTAAATTAGAGTGAATAAATGAAGACTCAGCACAGCACTTCTGAACGGTTGCCGACCCTGCTCTAAGGTGCCACAAGTACTCATCATTCTTTTGGCAGATACAGGCCTGGTCTAACTACGCGTTTAAACCGATTTTAGCAGCGTTAAACCGATTTAATGCTGTACCTGTCCACACAACGAGGCCCTTTATATCGATATACAGGGCTCTTTAAATCTGTTTCTGTACTCCTCCCCGACGAGAGGAGTAGCACTAAAATCGGTATTACCATATTGGATTAAGGTTAGTGTGGCCGCAAATCGACGGTATTGGCCTCTGGGCGGTATCCCACAGTGCACCACTGTGACCGCTCTGGACAGCAATCTGAACTCGGATGCAGTGGCCAGGTAGACAGGAAAAGCCCCGTGAACTTTTGAATTTCATTTCCTGTTTGCCCAGCGTAGAGCTCTGATCAGCACGGGTGGCGATGTAGTCCCAAATCCAAAAAGAGCTCCAGCATGGACCATACGGGAGATACTGGATCTGATCGCTGTATGGGGAGACAAATCTGTTCTATCACAGCTCTGTTACAGAAGACGAAATGCCTAAGCATTTGAAAAAAATCTCCAGGCTATGATACAGAGTCCACAGCACAGTGCTGTGTGACAAGCGTAATGGGAAGCCAAAGAATCAAACTGACGCTCATGAAGGGAGGGAGGGGGTACCGAGGACTCCAGCTATCCCACAGTCGCTGCAGTCTCCGAAAATCATTTGCATTCTTGGCTGAGCTCCCAATGCCTGTAGGGTCAAACACATTGTCCAGGGTGGTTCAGAGTCTGTATCGTCAATTTACCACCCCTACCCCTCCGTGATAGAAAAGGGGGAAAAATTGTTTCTTGACTTTTTTATATGTCACCCTATGTCTACTGCGTGCTGCTGGTAGACGCGGTGCTGCAGCAGTAAACAGTAGCATCCTCTCCTCTCCCCTCCCCGGTGGCAGATGGTACAGTGCAGTAGGACTGATAGCCGTCCTGGTCATGAGCCCGTGAGTGCTCCTGGCTGGCCTCAGGTGAGGCCGGCCGGGGGCGCCTGGGTAAAAATAGGAATGATTCCCGATAATTCCGAGTAGATGGTACAGAACGGCTGGTAACCGTCCTCATCATAGCAACTGGGGGCTGAGCTCCATCAGCCCCCTCCCTTTCATGTGTAAAGAAAAGATTCTGTACTGCCTGGACTATCATAGCAGCGGGATGCTGGGCTCCTCTCCCCCACACCGCTTAATGTCCTGCCTGGACTATCATAGCAGCTGGAGGCTGCCTCCCCCTCATTTTATCTCACTAAAAAGTCAGTCTTTCCTATTTCTGCATTCTTTATTACTTCAACACACAAATGGGGGGACACTGCCATGGTAGCCCAGGAAGTTTTGGGGAGGAAGGAAGCAACAAGTGGGGTTGTTGCAGGGACACCCCCTAGAATGGCATGCAGCTCATCATTTCTGTGGGATCTGACATGGAGCGGCTGTGCTCTCTGATAGACTGGTTCTCTAGTACACTTGCCCCATATTCTAGGCAGGACTAACTGTATTTTTAAATACCATAAAGGAGGGATTGACTCTGGGAGTCATTCCCATTTTTGTCTTTGCGCCCCCGGCCGACCTTAGCCAGGGCACCCATGACAGCAACAGACAGTACAGAACGACAGATAACCGTCATCTCAAATGGCGCAGCAGACGGTACAGAACGACTGATAACCGTCTCTGCTGTCATGCAAAGGCAAATAAATGCTGCTGTGTAGCGCTGCAGTACCGCCTCAGTCAATGGCATCCAGTACACATACGGTGACAGTAAAAATAGCTGAACGGGCTCCATGGTTGCCGTGTTATGGCATCCGCCAGGGCAATCCAGGGAAAAAGGGCACGAAATGATTGTCTGCCGTTGCTTTCCTGGAGGAAGGAATGACTGACGACATTTATCCAGAACCACCCGCGACAATGATTTTTGCCCCATCAGGCACTGGGCTCTCAACCCAGAATTCTAAGGGGCGGGGGAGACTGCGGGAACTATGGGATAGCTACGGAATAGCTACCCACAGTGCAGCGCTCTGGAAATCGACGCTAGCCTCGGACCATGTACGCACACCACCGAATTAATGTGCTTAGTGTGGCCGCGTGCACTCGACTTTATACAATCTGTTTTACAAAACCGATTTATGTAAAATCGGAATAATCCCGTAGTGTAGACGTACCCACAGATTAACACGTCTGCGACTCTGAAAGTTCTCATTTATGGAAGGCTGGATCCTGCTCTCCTTGAAGACAGAGGGAGCTTTGCCATTGGCTTGAGAGGGAGCAGGACTGGGTCCAAGGTGGGCAATGAGCAATAGCGCAGATTTGCATGCTAGTGTTGGGTGTGCTTGATGTATTTCACTGATGCCACACAAGTTAATAATAAACCACTGGCATCTTCTGAGCCGTAGAGTACATTGCAGAGACATCATAACTAATAATGGCAACACATGCTCCTATTGCAAATTCCCTGGAGCTAAGTGACAGACTGTGCCATCCTGAATCATGTGACAAGCTCTGCTCTGCCTCCCTGAGTCAGTTGACTGCGCCACCCTGAGCCAGACAAGCAACAAAGAGGACAAATAAATATGCACAAAAGGAGTGTTGCCAACTCTTGCGATTCTGTCAAGAGTCTCGTAATAGTGCCCCAGCTCTTGGAGTCATGTGATTAGGTCAGACTGCCAGCTTTAATTAAAAAGAGGAAGGAGGAAACTTCTAGCCTGTGTGGCTGTGGAGAAAGGCTTGAAAATACAAAGAGGAGGTGGCAGAGCGGCTTAGGGGGTTGAGCACTGAATTGGGACTCAAAAGACCAGGGTTTCATTCCTGGCTTTGCCGATCACCTGGGGGGAATCACCTTCTGTGCCTTAATTTCCTCATGTGTAAAATGGGGATAATGATACAGATGTCTTTTGTAAAGCGCTTTGAGATCTGCTGCTGAGAAGCTCTATCTGAGCTGGCTGTTACCATTATTGCACCCTAAAGGCCTAACATTCATCATTTAAAAGATAAAAACCCTTTACAATTTTTAAGGCAATCTCACGATTCCAGCTGACTTGTGTGAATGCTTGGGGTTTGCAATCCTGCAGAAGTGAGGTCTGAGAGTGTCAAAATCTTCAGAGTTGGGTGAGATTTCTTCCCTAGGGTGGGATGTGGGTGAGATCTCTCTTTCTCCAAATAGGACTTGCTGATTTATACCAAATTCCATGCTGAGGTAAGTGGGTCCCATTCCAGAACAACTGACTGACGGCAGTATTGTTTTGGGCTGTTTCCTGTAGATGCTGTGGACCTACGATTAGTGTCCACTAGGAGCAAGAAGATTGGCAAGGAAGACCTCTCCAAGCAAGACCTACGTTGGCCCGTGAAGCTCAGGGAGGCTCCAGAGGTCAGTTTTTTCTTCCCACAGAACATCGTGCTCTGGTCTGCAGTTCTAGTTTTTCTGGTCTGTATTGTATGGTATCCTGTGAATTGTCACAACAAATTTTTTGGTGGCCTCAGAGTGCGACCACCAACTCTTGCCTGGCAGCAAGAGATGCCCCAGGGAAAGTGGTTTGGGAACTCACCGGCTGCTTATGAAGTCCCTGGCTCCCCGTGCGGGAGTGGGAGATCTGCACGGGGAGTACCCTGGCAACTGAACCCTGCGGCCACCTCCATTGCAAGTGCCTCCGGCGCCCTGTACACCATCCCCACGTCTTCAGAGGCACTGCCTGGAGCCCCCGAGGAGGCTGCACAGTGCAGGGCACTGATCCCTGTGGTGGCCCCAGGGCAAGCACCAAGGCAGTGCACCTCGCTGCCCTTAGTAACAGCTATTCAGGAGCAACAGCCGTGTGCTGCTTTGCCCCTCCCTCCAATCTCTGCCCACACTTTGGAGGCTTTTTGGCGGCAAAAAAATTGTTGGTGGCCGCATTTGAGAAACACTTCACATGTCTGTATGGTGGTTTAATAGCTCATTCGGTTAAACAGGCTCACAGCTCGTTTGTGAAGTGCTGCTAATAACTGTCTGGGCCAAATTCTGTGCTCCTCATTTGTTCTTTACTCCCGTGGCCTGAGGAAGTGCTGCGGGAATTGACCCCAGGGGTGGCTCTAGCTTTTTTGCCACCCCAAGAACGGCAGTCAGGCAGCCTTTGGTGGCACGCCTGCGGGAGGTCCCCAGTCCCGCGGATTCGGTGGCATGCCTGTGGGAGGTCCCCACTCCCGTGGATTCGGCGGAGTGCCTGCGGGAGATCTGCCGGTCCTGCGGCTTTGACATACCTGCTGCCGAATTGCCGCCGAATCCATGGGAGTGGCAGACCTCCCACAGGCACGCCGCCGAAGGCGAAGGCTGCCTGACTGCCGCCCTTGCAGGGCCCGGCAGGGTGCCCCCCGTGGCTTGCCGCTCCAGTCACGTGCTTGGAGTGCTGGTGCCTAGAGCCGCTGCTGATTGGCCCTGTGACAAGACTGGCAGCTTCTAGTCAATCTGGACCGTGCATTTGATCCAATCTGGCCCTTGTTACACTCTCTGTCGGCAGATCGGGAGCCAAACTGCTCTAGCTTCTTTCTTGAACCAGAGAAATTCCAAGGAGCAGTTTAATCAAAAAGAAAACCAAAAAGCCAAACAGTATTCAGTTATAGCTGGATTATCTCCTGTTTACAGAACGAAGAGCATGTCAACAAGAGACAGACAGTCACTAATTCCCTCCCCTCGCCCTGCAGAGCGCCTGGGGGGATTGGAGTGCGGTAGAGGAGGGGGCAAGCCTTACATTCCTTTACAAGGGTACATGGTCTCGTGATCCAAGCGCGAGATCGGAGCTTTAATCCCAGCTCCGCCATGGATGGTGAGACCTTGAGCAAGTCCCTTCCCCGCTCTCTGCCTTAGATTCCCTGTCTTTAAAATGTGGGGGAAGTACCTGCTTGCACGGGAGCTGGGAGGGCTCTTTCACTGATGCTCCTCACGTGCTTTGAGACCCTTGGGTGGAAGGTGCTATAGGGAAGGTCAAAGCCTTGCTGAGAGTGGAACTGGAACCAGCTCGCAAACCTTTGCCTCCCCCAGACACGAGCTGGGACTTTGCTGCAACTGGGGCTCATTACTTTTGCCTTTCGCTTCCATGTGTAAAATGATCATGAAATCAGAGGTCTTTCTGGCCTGCAATGTAACTTTATTGTGTTGACTTGGAAACCCCAAAGCTAGAGATCTGCCTGTGAGTACAGACCTTCCAACGGCAGAAACCCTGAAATACACCCAGGGGTTAAAATTCTGTTTGCTTGAAGGGCCTGTTCACCCCTAGGCTGGTTTGAAGACTTGTTTTATTTTAAAGTTCTGTTACCCTAGATGCAGGAAACCCGCCTGCTTTAGCATGTTTCATTGAACATGAGATCTACAAACCACAGGGGAAAAGCTGCCATGGGAGGGAGCCTCTGCAGTGTGTGTGTGTGTGTGTGTGTTTGTGTGTGTGTGTGTGTGTACACACATGTACATGAGGGCTGGGGCCCTAGGAAGGGACTGCAGAGACAGAACCTTCTCCCCCACGTACAGCCCAGCTGCAGATGCTGTGCTCCAGAGTCCATAGCATTCCAAAGAGCTGCCAAATCTCAGGTCCTTTTTATTGCCTTTTAAACATGTTTGTTAGTTACCTCTCTGCCAAGAAGTGGTAGTTTTAAGAGGAGACAGTGTCAGTGAAACACAATGACTGAAAACAAAAGTTGTCCCTCTAAATACGGATCCCTTCTAGGATCTGGGCTGGGCTCTCTTGGGGCAAGATAACTGCTCCAAGGAGAGAATATTGGGTTTCTCATGGGTGGGATATCAAGTAGTTTAAAGGCACCAGGCCCATGCAATGAGATGCTGAGATACCACATGACAATACACATTGTTATTGTAGCACCTGTTGGCTCTAGTCAAGATCAAGGCCGCATTTTACACTGTACAGTCGCACAGTGAGAGGTAGTGTCTGGCCTGCAGAGCTCTTGTTGAGGTAAAACAAGTCCAGAGAGATGCAGGGGTTCACCCCACGTCACCCAGCAGGTTTGTGCTAGAGCTAGGACGAGAACCTAGATCTCCTGCCTGCAAGCTAATGCCCTGCCCGCTGGACCATACACCTTTTGTAGCCCGTGCTACTGTCCCTCACAATTCAATCTCCAATTGCTGTTGGCCCTGCAAGGAGAATGAAACTGGCCCGTGATCACAGCATGGTCCTTGCTGTGCATTGTGGGAAAGCATCAGTACAAATTAAATGTATTTTCTGTGTTGACTCTATGCTGGGAAAAGAGCATGAAGCGTGTAACCAAGGCCTGTTCTCTCTGGGTTCCAGGTGCGACTGCGCGGTGCTGCCGGCTGGGAGAGCAGCCTGAGGCAGAAGCCTCCAGCTCGCAGGATATTCCAGGCAGGAGTGAATCTCCAGGAGACAAAACTTAAAGAAGGGAATGATCTGGAGCGTGACAGGGAGTCCCTGGCTCCCATTCGGGTAGGTCTGTGCTTGGGACCGGGGACCACACACAGGGAGAGTGTGAATTGGCGAGGGCAGAACTGAAGCTCACGTGGTGTGCAGCGTGGCTTCAAGAGCAGAGCTTTCTGCTTGCGCCTGTCCAGGGCTGTAGAGGAGGAGGCTGGTGTGAGTCTGGCTCTCTGATTCTCAGCCTGGAGACATGGTCTTTTAGCGTGTTTGGGGGATGCAGTTTGCAGGGATGATATGATGCAGGATGGGTCTGTGCTGCCTTCCTGGCCCTTCAGGCTTTTGTTCTCTCTCTCCTCCTTGCCCCTCTGTTTCCGTTCCTGCCTCCCTCTGCTGGCTACTCATGCCCTATTCCTTCTCCCCAGTGCTCCAAGAGGAGGACGGCCATGTCTGTCCAGGCGCCCCTGATTGACCTCACTGAGGAGGATTCCAAGGAGTCCTCCCAGAGCAGCAGCACCATGTCTGCCAGCAGCAGCCTGGAGGACCAGAATGGATCCCCCCAGCTTGTCGCTGGGAAGCAGGAGAGCAGTGTTGCAGGGGAAGTGGTGGAATACCAGGTAGGGGAGCCCAGTGATCCCTGAGCTGTGGCTGTTCCAGGCAAATCATTGTCTCTGCACCCAGGAACAGTATCGCGTCCTCACTGAGATCTTGGGACAGCAAGACAGTACCCAGAGCTAGGACAGACTCCCCAGATGAGGGAGGTATCTCATGGGTTTTTGCAGTCTCACACCCACCTGGCACATGATTTGGAGTTTCATGGCAACCTCTCTTCCTGCCTGCTGTTTGCCTTTGACTCCTCTGCCCTTGCACATGTCACTGCTCAAGGTTCCTCTTCCAGCCAGGTGGGCAGGAGACACAGGGCTCTGTTTAGGTGCTTGGTGGCAGCAGGTGGGATGAGTCAGCACAAGGTGACATTCAAGCCCTGCCCCACCATGGGGTCTGCCGCCCTCTGTGCGGTGCTGGCCAGGGAGGGAAACAAGCCAGGATGCCCAGGGGATGCTCTGGTTAACCGTTCTGTGGAGCCCGTGCTGCGCAGTACAGCTGCTTTCCCCCAGCAGAAGCCCTGAGGGCAGGGGGTGGTGCGGAGGATTAGAGTCCCCGGTGCGCCATGGCCCAGGCTGAGAGCTGTGCCCCTCGCAGAGCCTGCTGTTGCACACACTGATGTTTCCAGCAGGAGGTGCCAAAGAGGACAAATTGGTTGTTCCCTTGGGTGAGTGCATCTGTAACCAAGTGGGGATTTTCCCTTATGTTGTATGTGAGCCTATGTGAGTCTTACTGTTTTGCATGACTACTGTGTGTGCCTCAGTTTCCCTGTGTGCTGCACCAATACCTCAGTGGTGAGGCTAGGGGTTGTGACTTTGGCTGAGACCTCTGGGGCAGGTGAGGCTGCTCCAGCTGCCTGCAGGTAGGCTATGGCCAGTGCTCTTCATAACCTGAGACCCAGGAGCGGGATGCAACCAGGTGATGACCAGGTGACTTTTTGCCTGGGAAGGGAGACAAAGAGAAGGAGGAGCAATGGAGGTTGGGTCGTTGGAAGAGTGGGAGTCCAGGGCTTCTGGCCCAGGACTCCCCAGGATGGACTTGGCTGAAAGTCACTGATTTCTGTGCTAACAAGTTCTGTCCTATGCTGTGTTCCTGTCAAATAATAAACCTTTTTACTGGCTGGCTGAGATCACGTCTGACTGCGGAGTTGGGGTGCAGGGCCCTTTGGCTGCCCCAGTAGCCCTGCCCGGGCGGACTCGCTGTGGGAAGCGCACGGTGTGGAAGGGGGTGCTGAATGCTCCGAGGTCAGACCCAGGGAGGTCGAAGATGTTCAAGCTTCCTGCCCTGGCAACAGTCTGCTCAGAGAGAGGAGGCTGCCCCAGAGTCCTGACTGGCTTCATATGGAATAGTTCCAAAGCATCACCCGGTGACTCTGTGACCGCGTCCCAGTGCCAGGGCACAGTCAGAGGCTTGCTGGAATTGTGCAATTGCATTTTGCTACATAATTAGGCACCTAATGCGCACCAAAGCTTAGCCTGAGGATTTGCACGTGGGATGATGGTGCCTCCCCCACCCTACTGATTAGATTATTGAAGAAAGGCCTTAGTTTGGATTTGGCTTGTTTGCTTTGTGTTCCGTGCAGGACCAGGATTTGGGGCCCCCCTCAGGGTTATTCTTGGTTGCCCATCCCCTTAGTTTCTTCTCCTTTTTTCCCCTCAGACCTTTTCCTTTCTCTTGCCCCTGGTCAGGAATGGGGTGGGAGGGCCTGTTGGCCAGGAATCACTCTCCCTCCCTGTAGTGCCTCCTGTGTTAGAGAAGACAGGCCTTGCTGTAAAGGGTAGGAAAGGGATTCTTTCGTGTGCTGCTGGACAGGGGCAGATCTGGTGGTTCCCTCTAGCCCCCTGACTGACTAAGAGACTCTGCTGTGTGGGGTCCCCCGGGGCATGCCATGCATCCTGGCCAAGGTGAGCGATGCAGTGGATTGTGAACTATACTGCCTAATAACTGGTCAGTAATTATGGGCCTTTCCTGACACAGAGCTGATAGGGAGGGATGGGGCCTGCTCGCTGGGTCTTTTCTCAGACGCAGTCCATGCATGTAGGATGCAGTGCCCCCTACAAAGAGCTTTGAGTGCCCTGTGCTCCTGTAAGGGCTAAGTATGCACCTTGCAGGATCAGGCTCTCAGAGGCACATGTACCCCAAAGTCATGCTATCCCACAAGTGTGAATTGGGTTCACGGATTCCAGACTCCAGCTGCACAGAAGTGACACCACAAATTGTGACAGTCCAGTGGGGGCTGAACCACTGGCATGCAAAGAACATGTGTAACAACCAATAGCAACTGGAAAGAAACCAGAGCCAAGAGATCTCTCCATCCAGAGAACCTTCTTGGTTCTGCTTTCACTAGCCTACTTGCCTTTCTCCCCAGTTAATGTGGGGTTTAAGTGATCAGAGTGCTGGCCCAGCCATTGGTTCCCAGCACTCTGTCACACCATCAACACTCTCTGTGTGATGTCTATATTATCATCTCCTTCACGGATGAGTTTTCCACCAGCATGAAGTGGTGCAATTCCATCTGGAATTAATATACCTCCCGGGAGTCTTTCTACTTCTGTTTTTGCAGCACTAGTGATGCACCGTCTCAGCTTGTCATAACTGATGCAGAGTCTCTGAAGGTGCAAGTCTGTGAGACCCAAACTCACGGTGTAGCTGTGCAGCAAGGCTTATGTGCAGTGGATTGCAGAATGCACAATATTTAAGGCACTTTCTCTGTGTGTCTTCAGAAGGATGGTGCTCATTGCTGGCTGAGTTCTGTGCCTGCTTATCTATGAAAGAAAGACCAAACTCATGCACCAGTTGGGGCACAAAAGTACCTGGCCTCTACTATCACTTGGATAATATTCTGAGGCTTTCATTCTTGCTCTTTCAGACTGAAGGGTTGAAGTGGTATTATAAAGAACCACTTGATCATTTGAAAGCAGTTCATCAGGCTCACTCACTGGAAGAACTTAAGATCTTGCTTCAGATGACTGGCAGCTTGGACAGCATCAGCTAATGTTATTGCGCTGCATAGAACAATGGTAGACTTGCCTTGTCCATGCTGTGCATGGAGTGAAATTACAGAACCCCAGTGTTTTTTCTAATCTTGCCTGTAAGTTGCTACTGGCATAGCTTGCTGTTTCTACATCCGAGGAAGCAGGGCTTTATATCTTTGTAGCAGCTTGGACAGGAGATGTTGTTTTGTCTCCAGCTAGGTGATACAATGCAGTGTTGTGAGGTGACTGGAGTGTTACTAGATGGTTTTGGGCAGGGCAAGTGATAAACAGCATCCTTAGCAGTTCAGCTTTTTACAGATACTCTGCGCAACATGTCGTCATCTCCACTTGGACTGCTGCCTCCCTCAGATTAGTTGCTCCCTCATATGTTTCTGTTTTATAGTGTGTCCTGTGTGTTTTTTTTTTCTCAAGCAAGCATGGCAGCAGGACCCGTTGCTGGAGGACGTGCTTGCTCTGATGGCTATAGAAGCAGGTGATCAGATTCAGAGTCTGTTTTCTTCCCTGGGTTCGACACAACTCTGACATGCGCCTTATTTCATGTGCTTGGGTACTTCTGAAAGCAACACTTGTGATTGAGCATTGGTGGCACATCACCTAAACTAGAAAACTCCCCCAGGAGCCGCTGATACAACTCACTACTCCTGCCTTCTGCTGCCACCATCACCACATTCTACCCAGCACTGGTGACTTTGGAGAGTTTTTTGCTTTCTTTTGACTTTCTTGACAGATAAAACATTTTTCAAAGTTTGCGGGGAGTTTTTTTCTCTTTGATGTAAGCGTAAAGGGGCTTGTATCCTCCATATCTTCATATACTGCAACTCCCCACAAAGGTAAAATTCCCAGTGTGTAGTGTGAGCATTCTCACCGTTTTTCATTTTGTACAAGTACACTGACTTGTACTAAATTGGATCTGTATGTTAGTATCCAAATTGCTATTTTTGTTTAGTGAACACTTTGAAGCCCAGTATAAAACTAGCTTCTCATTTCTTCACTGACCTGGGCGTAAGTGCCACTGAATTAAAAAGCTAGTTTCTAGAAATTTCAAAGGCCAGTACAGCATGCACAGGCAATTACACATTAAAACCTTCTACCAGGCAGACTAGGTGTGATGTATGTACAAATGGAGAAGCATTACATCAGGAATTCACATACATCTGTATCTACCCACTGTGCAGTACAAACTGTGGGGATGCAATCTATTGCTACTGGTGAACAACCTGCAGCGTGAGACTGATCTGGTCAGCAAATTTCATTTGAAAATATAAAAAACCTATTCTAATCACTTGTGAAATACTTTGGCAAACTAAGAGTACGTAATGTGAAGATAGTTCATGTGAGGTATTTTGCAAAATGTTATTTGTCATTTTTGCCACATGCTAATCAACATCATTTCTGAGGGGAAAAAAAAACTTGCACATGCAAAACCAATAAAAGTCTTTTACTATATTGTTGTTTGGTAGCTTTGGCCCTGAAATACCACACTAAGGTGCTGAAATTAACATAAACAGTAAAAGCCGTCATCGTCATGTTGCAGTATTCCTGGAACTATGCAAAAAACGTCACTGCCTCATTTTGGGTACCAGTGTTTCCCTTGCCTACAAGCTTATGGCACCACTCGAGTGCTCCATATTATATCTCATCTAAACGTACATAAAATAAGTTTTCAATTTCTATGTAATGTGGATGACTAGGGCAGGTACATTGAACTCCAGAAATATAGCCCTTTTTGGAGAATTGCTGCATGCCTAATAATACAGCATAATTCATACCTCTGAGGGAATCTGTGGGAGGGAAAAGGCCTCTGCTGGTGAAATGGGTGGAGCTCACTCACCTCACCAGTTTTCACCAGCTGAGGATGTGGCCAACAGAGTGAAGGTGGTAAACCCGTATGTTTCTGCATCAGTGAAACCAGGCACTTCTGAGACTGCCTTGTACGAATGCAGAGAAAAGGCTGCTCTGAGGTTTTTTTTGCATAGTGCAAGCCAGGACACAAGCAGGAGGGGGCATGCTGGTTGGGTGAGTGCAGGAGGAGGCATGCACTGTATGTTAGTGCCCAGGAGGCCTAGTTGGGTGTGAAGTTGCCAACAGAAAAAGCTTTCCCTCATTCTTCTGAAAATCTTACAATACTTCCTACAGACAGTTGCTTGGAACCAAAATTCCCTGTTCCCTAGTGACTTAGGGCCTGAACCTGGTCTCATTGATGTCAAGGGCAGCTTTGGCATTCATCTGGGAGGGAGTAGGAGCTAGCTTTCAGGGCCCAATCCTGTAAATGCTTACACACATGAGTAGCTGGACTCATGTGAATTGTGTAAAGGTGAGAGAGATGCAAACAATGCCCAGCTGCAATGTGTACACGAAGCAATTTCACAATCACTTGAGGGCGCTTGTTGGCTTTTCTGTGGGCTCCTCGTGCTATGTGTGGCTGGTGTTTGCTGCTGCTGATTTGCATTGCCCTGGTCTTTTTCAGGATGGGAAAGATTTTGGAATTGGGGAGCTCGTGTGGGGGAAGATCAAGGGCTTCTCCTGGTGGCCTGCAATCATCGTCTCTTACAGAGTCACGTCCAAACGTCAGGCAATCTCTGGAATGCGCTGGGTGCAATGGTTTGGGGACGGGAAGTTCTCTGAGGTACGTTGAAAGCACAGGGGCTGCGGATGCTCACTGCCCCCTCTAGCAGTCAGGTCAGGCTGGGGACTCTTGTCTTGCCGATTGCTTTGCAACTTGGGTTGCTGTGACCTGTGCCACTGCAGAGGCAGCCAGATGGCCAGTAGAGGGTGCCCAAGTCTCGTTGTGATCCCTCCAGGATCTTGATGCCTTGCCCCTATTTGCAAAGCCTGGATTGGATTTCTTAGCATGGTTTCATTCTCAAAAACAAAGATTCTGATAATGAACAAAAAGAGGAAATAATCCCATCTGCAGCAGAAGTGCCAGTAGAGACCGGAGCAAGCCTACAACAACAGGAGGGACAGCTTGTGAACGAGGGACTAGATTTTAGTGTCGGACGTCTCAGGTTGTTCAGATAAGAAATGGTTCTATGAAAAACACTCTGCCACAGGGGCTGGTCCTTAGCCGCACAGGTGCACCTTTCTCGCCTCCAACCCATGCAGAATGGGCAGGGAATGTGCAGATGGCCATTCGCATGGGAAGTCGCCCATTCTACACGTGCAGAATGGATGCCCCAGTGAATGTTGTGGGTGATGCTGTGGAGGCTAGTTGAAAATGTGGGCTTCAGGGTCCTGTTAGCCTGGCGAGATCCTCTGAGAGCACCTTGGAGCCTCAGGTGTCAGCCATTTATTCCTATGTTCTTTACACTCTCCCTTACACTCACTCAGTCTCCCCATGGCATGGACCCTCCTTCCAGCAGAGTGTCTCCCTCCAGATGCCCATTAACAATTCTGTGCATGTTGGTGTCACTGGAGAGCAATGTGAGCCCTGCCTCCCACTCCCCAGGGACAGTGCGTGGTGGGTGAAATCACTGGGAGCTAGATGCTGGATCTGAGCAGAGCTTTCTTGGGGGAAACAAACCGTGTCTCGTAGGCACCTTGTGTGACCGGATGTTTTGAGAGTAAATGACAAGCTGACTCTGTGCCTGGCTATTCAAGCACCATTTACAAACGCTGCTAATTGCCTTTCTGTTCATTGCAAGTTCCTTCTCTGCAGGACTAAATATTGTAAATCTAGACGTGCTGTAGTGTGCCTGAGGCAAGGGACTGGAGCCGAAACACCTGTGCTCTATTCCTGGCTCTGCCATTAACTCACTGTTTAGCCTTGAGCGAGTCTCTTATTTTCCTTGCAGGTGGGAGGAGATAATGCAACTCAGTTTCATGGGGATGTTGCAAGACTTAATGTTTATAAAGCTTTTTGAGGTCCTTACCTGGAAGGAGCTAGATAAGTGCCTGGTACTTCTTATTATTTGTATTTTATTAATAATAATAATATCTGTTATTAAGTATTAATCACTCTTCTGCTAGGTTTCAGCAGACAAGCTGGTGGGTCTGATGGCTTTTAGGCAGCATTTCAACCACTCCACGTTTAATAAGCTGGTCTCCTATCGACGAGCCGTACACCATGCCCTAGAGGTAACTGGAGAGCAGGGCTGGGTTTTGTTGCAAGATTGCTCACTCAGCGGGAATCTCTTGGCAACACAGGGTGGCAGAGCATTTCTCAGGGCTCCAGCCTGCGTGGGGAGCACGGGGGACGTAGGAAGGGAAGTCAGAACCTGCCATATCCCACTCACACTGAAGCTGTAATTAGTGATCTGCCACGTGAGGCATACGCTTCGTGTTGCCCAGAGTGACTGACTGAGGCAGGTGGTGCAGCTGGGCTGCTCAACATTAATACTGAAGAAACTAAGGAGGGCGAAAGTGCCTGGGCCAGGAAACTAGGCTCCTTCACCCCTGAAAACAGCCCTGCCACCCTCTTCTGAGTAGAGCAGGTAGTGGAGTGAGGACTCTTGGCTTCCATTCCCTTGCTCTGTCGCTCTCTCTCACTGCGTAAGCTTGGGCAAGTCCCTTTCCCGCTGTGCACGGGGAGGTTAGGAGAGTTCCTGGCATTGAGGTGTTAGTTAAGGGGTGGGGGGGAGAGGGGTACGTTGAGGTCCGGGGAAGAAAGGGGCTAACGCTGCAAAGTGTCAGTGATTCTTCCCAGCTGTTCAGGGTGGGCTCAGTGCTGCTCTCACTGCTCTCCTGGCACCGTGCTGAGCTGCAGACTTGGGGCCAGACTCTGCTCACATTTACGCTGCAGGGGATCGGAGTAACTGCTGGCTGCTCCAGAGTCGCACTGGTCTTGCTGAGTCTGGCTCTGTGTCACGATCTTTGCTTCTCCAGCAGCAGCTCCCCAGTCGCTCGGGGATGTTATCCTGGGAGCAGTTGATCCAGGCTGATGATTGATGAGCAGCAGGCCTTGTTATTGGCACTGGGGCTAAATGTCCCATGAAGCTAATATCTGGTACACACAGTGGGACACATTCCACTCTTGGTTACTCTCTGCAAACCTGCAGGGACTCCGCTGCCTTTGGAATTAGGCCAGTGGCCGTGGGCTGATTCCTCCTGCTCCTGCCTGGTTTGGGGCTCGCAGACATGGCTGGTTGCAGGCGTGCTCTTCCCCAAGAGAGCCGTCTGGAGCTGGCGCACCCACTGCTGGAATATGTGTCAGCGCTGCCCTCAGGAAAGGCCTGTGCATCCCCCACCCTGGGAGCAGCTGTTGCTGCAGGTGCTGGTATGAATGAGCCAGTGTGCACGTATTTGCGGGGAGGGCTGGCACAGGAGGCTGCATCCAAGCAAGAAAAGTCAGGCCATCTATTTTGCCCGGGTTCCGCATTTCAGCCAGACTAGAAGACAGGGAGCCCCCATGACCCTGGCCCTCTCTCCTTGAGTGGTTGTTTCCAAGGGAGACTGTCATTGGGATGCCATTGTGAGATGCTTTGACTTGTCATCCAGCTGTGTAGAACATAATAACTTCTCCCCTCTCTCCGGCAGGTTGCAAGGAGCCGGGCAGGGAAAACGTTCCCAGGCACCGCTGGGGAGTCTCTGGAAGAGCAGCTAAAGCCCATGATTGACTGGGCATTCAGCGGCTTCAAGCCCATGGGATGCAAGGGACTGAAACCACCGAAAACTCCAGGTTTGCTGCTTTTGTGAGCCAAACAGCAGAGCTGGCCTGGTCAAGACTTGCCAACACACCTGGTCCCTTGCCCTCATTTCCTGGCTCTGGATTTGAATTTGGTTAGCTGCTACTGACCCCTTGGCCACCCTCTTCCCTCCTGGCTAAATCGTCTTCTGCTGCTCAGGGTTCCGTTCACACACTGGGGGCCAGAGCTATCTCTAGAGGTTGCAGTGGAGTTGTCCCAGGGATGCGTTTGGCCCTGCCTGGGCAGTAGCACAGTGGGTACCGTTAGACAAAGAAGCCCAGCAGCAGCTTAGCGAAAGGCCAGAGGAAAGACACGAAGCACCTTTCAGTTGGCATAAAAATATTGCTCCAGGAACTAAACCGTTGTTTGGTTGTGTTCATCCATCAGGCAGGGCTTGAGTTGGGTACCACATGAGGGGTTCGGGGATCACAGCTTCCCTCTCTGTGGAAATATTTTGATGCCCAGCGAAGGCAAAAAGTAAGAATGGCCCTTGAGATGCCTCTCCCAGAGTCATGGCTGGCCGGGAGGGCTTAGTGTGTGAGGGAGAGGGGGTGAACTGTGCCAGGTGCAAAGAAATCTCCCAGCTCCTCATCCCAATCTCCCAATCATCTCTAGCACTTGCAGCTCTGGCCTTGGTCCTGGCACACAGCAGGAATGTTGAGGGTCTCGCCAGAAGCTCAGACTAAATCCCTGCCGGAAGGACGGTGTGTGGGTGCCGCGTTGCCAGACACTGTGGGGAACGTGGCATTGGGTCGAGCATGTGTTCGGGAGTGCTCTGGCCTTTGTTTGTCATGGCTCTCTCACTAGACTAGGATAAATCTGACCAGGGGAGTAGGGCACTTATTCTTGGTGAGGATGAGGGGGAGAGAGAAATTCAACACCTTTCTTGGAGGCTCTCAAGATTGCAAAGAGCCAGGGTAGTGGGTCAGGACCGGACAGAGTCCGGGAAGGCTGAGGCTGCTCTTCTTTCACAGAGAACGGAGTGGCTCCCCTCAAGAATGGCACTGAAGAGGTCTGTGCCCCTGAACACTGCCCCCCGGCCAAGCGACTAAAGACTAACTTCTGCAGCAACAGCAAGGAGCGGGTGGAGGAGGACCAGAGCAGAGGTAACTCGGGAGATGGGGGGGTCGCACCAAGAGGGATGTCACAATTCAGCAAAAACTTAGACATTGAAAGCACCAAAGAGAGACCCCTCTGGGCAGGTGACATGTGACAGGCTGTGACTCCCTCTCAGGCAGCACTGAATGAACGACATTTTTTGGTGTAGCACCAGAAATGTGGGAGCTGGAGTATTGGCATAGCTGTGTCAATACAGTATCTACACCTCTGTACACTGCATACCCACATCATGTGTACACGGCCCCACTACACATAGCCCTCGCCTGCACGTCCCCTAATCTGCACACAAACACACTTAGCATGACATAGCCTAATCTAGGCACCGCCATGCATGCACATCCTCATGCTGCATGCTAATATACAGCTACAGAAGGTTTTCTGCCAAAATGTATTGAACTGTATTGTCTCCTGGGTTCATTTGGGACTGTTTCAGAGCAGTGAACCCCTGGAGTAAAGCTCCGAAAAGGACACACAGTCCGTGTAAGATAAGTGCATAATATGTGACTATATATATGCCTTCGGGTGAATATTCAGTATTGATATAGTGGTTTAAATTAAGGAACTTGAGTGCTATTAAATAGGTAACATGTAAAGTTTGCTACATAAAATCGTTTAAGGATTGAGCACGTTTTCTTTTTATTTTTTATTTGTAAAGAGCAAATGGTTTCCGAAGTCACAAAGAACAACAGGAGCCTTGAAGGTAATTAGTTTCCTTTCTTCTCTCAGTCAAAAATCAGTGGCTAAATCAGGTGCTTGGATACGGCCTCTGATGAGAGATAATTGGTCTCTCCCGTTTAATTGCACCGTGTGGAATTATTGGAAATTCTCCAGGTTGCTGCAGAGGTGACCATCCTTCCCGGAGGGTGAAATGCATGAGGGCCAGTCACCCTGCAAACAGTTAGCCAGGTGTTTAACTTGAGATGCTGGGAGTAGTGCCTTGGAGTTTGCTGAGGCCTCTCTCTGTGTATAAATTGAAGCATGTGTGTATATCCCTGCAGGAGCGGGATCCTCAGGAGAGTCTACCTGGTACCTAGACCTTTCGCTGGCCCTCTGTACGTACAGGGGTAAATGTCAGTCTAAGAGAGGGGGGCTACTGGCTAAAGGTTAAACTCAAGTTGGTCAGAAATTGGTTTGTTCTTGAAATTCTGCTATACCTAAACATGCTGTAAAAAATTATATGGGGCAAAGGGCCGTATAACGATCTATGGAAAATGGAGAAAATGAGGCGGGGGCCGGGGGGGAATAGAATTAGTCCAGTGTTAAGTGGGATGCAGCAAAGGGGAGAAGTAGCCTGTCTTTATGGACAGTGTTTCCTTACAAACTTGGCAAAACCGAAACTCCGGAAAGGACCAGAGCGTAGCGCCATAAGGCCCAAGCGGGAACGGGTAGGGCTTTAAGGACGGCTGTGTTCTAGTCTGCTCTGCCACTGACTCAGAACTGACTTTCACTCTCTGTGCCTCTTTGCAAAGTGCTAATCATGATCATACCTACGTCACAGAGGTGGTGGTTGGCTCTTCAGGTGCTTCATTCTGCAGACTAGCAAGAAGGGCCCTGTGATCTTCTGGTAGGTGCTCTGGTATGAGCCACGGAGGGGGCAGTGACAAACAAAGGGCTTCCTGTGGCAAAGAGGCTGCTGCCTGCCACTCGATTCTTAGGGGTCCCTTTTCACCGATTACTGCAATGAAGGAGAAAGCTACCCAGGGAGCTGAGCTGCCTGGGAAATCTGGCTCCCGCTGTGGGTGCTGAGCACCTGAATCGAGGCCCTTTGTCTCTCGGAGCTGAGGCTCCCCGTTGTTAACGCGGGGAATAATCATCCTTCTTTTCTGCCCTCCTGTGTCTCTCGTCTGCCTAGATTGAGCTCTTCGGGGCGAGAGCTGTCTCTCACTGTGCGTCTGTGCAGCGCCTGGCATTGTGGTGTCCTGCTCTCGTTCTGGGCCTCTAGGTGCTCCTGGGATCAATAACACTGTTTTTAAAGGGTGTGTTCATTGTATTAAACAGACAGTTGTTTATCGTGTGGGAGAAAAAACCCAGCCACATTCCACCCGCTGTTTGAGGGGGGCCTTTGCCAGACTTGCAGGGTAAGTCACTAGTGAGGGTGGATGTGGGGGACCAGGGGAGAAGGCTGGCTCAGGTCACTGTCAGTGTGCAGTGACTCTGGCTACTGCAGCCTGCGAGGCTTTGAGAGCAGCTGCCGAGTGCGGTGGGGTGAGAACCAGGTGGAGTGAGAACCAGCTGGGGTGGGAAGCCCCAGGGCCTACAGGAGCACTGCTAAGCTTCCCGTGTCAGGGTTAGGGTTAGGGTGGGGGCCACGCTGTGACCGTGCGCTAAGGCTGCGGAAGGGGCCGGTCACCCTACCCGGGATAGGGCTGGGGGAGGTGAAGCCAGGGTGCCACACCCTTGTCCTGGCCATCGTAGGGGAGAGCACGTGGCACCATTCTAACATCTGATCCAAAGCCCATGGAAGTCAGTGAGACTCATTCCATTGGCTCCCCGGGCACTGGATCCAGCCCTACGTGCACATGCGGATGCTGTATCTGCTGCCCTGTGTACCCAGGAGCTCAAGAGGCTCCCAAGGGACACCGGAGAGGTGCAGCTCGGTGCTGCCTCTCAGTATGAGCCAAAGCCTTCCTGGAGCCTCGGGTTTTGGCATGCGCCATGGGCCCCCTGTGTTCTCTCCATCTTGCCTGGTGCTGTTAGGGGCTGGCTCTGCAGCAGACTCCGGGATTCTGATTCTCCCTGTTGGGCATGCTTCTCGCTAGGATCGATTCCTGGAGCTCTTCTACATGTATGATGAGGACGGCTACCAGTCCTACTGCACTGTGTGCTGCGAGGGCAAGGAGCTGCTGCTGTGTAGCAATGCCAGCTGCTGCCGGTAGGCACCCCTTCCCTGGCACCTGCCACGGGTGTTTTTCCATCTCCAGCAGATTCTGGCCCAAGTTCCCTCTAAGCTGCGCGGCTGTGCCGTAGCCTATTAAGCACCGTGCAGGCGCTCGGCTGCGGCGGGGACAGATGCCTCTCCCACAGCCCTTGACCTGACACGATAAGGAGAGGTGCCACTCCCGGCCGTCTCTAGCCCAACCTCTCCCACCTCAGCCCAGGTGCTGCTGCAGGGATAGAGAGCTGGGGGGAGTCTTCTCTCCCAACTGTAGCCCGGGGCAGCCTGCATGCCAAATCCCTTATCCCTGGCCCCACTCCAGAGTCTGCATCCCCAGCTGGAGCCCTCACACCTCCACCCCCAGCTTTGAGCCCCTGCCCACACTCCGAACCCCTCGGTCCCACCCCTGCCACATGAATTTTGTTCTGTGCACCAAGATGGAGGGAACCTGTCACATAACAAAATTAATTCTGCACATGGGTGGGAAAAATTAGAGGGAACACCAAATTCCTGGGGCAGACACTTCAGGGGGACGGGGCTCAGCGCTGCTGGAAAATCTGCCTAGTTGGGTTTTGGTACCTAAATCCAGGTTGAGGATCCATGGGATAAGCAGTCCAATTTGAAAATGTTGGCCTCCAACCTTAATGCATCCCATAGGTGTGGACTAGGACAGGCCGATCAGTGCAGTAATAGGGGCTGAGATTTTCAATGGAGACTGGAGGGACTTGAAATTCAGTAGGGGCTGGCAGGCTGGCTCCTTTGAAAACCCCAGCCAGAGAAAGGGAGAAGCCACTTAGACATAGTTCAGAGGACACTATTTTAAGCCTCTGTAATACGTCCCAGTGGCTCCTGACTCGCCTTCCCCAGATTGTAACCCAAGGATGTATAGCCTTTCTCTTCACACAGTGTCCAGTGTCGTCTCAGAGTCCAGCTGATCAGACCTGGCTTGTGGACAGCAAATCCCAGGTGAAAGCACTATGCTCTGGGCCCGACTGTGGTGTGGTGCTCAGCAGACCTGCCTGCCTCATACCTGAGCAGGTCTGTGCGCATAGCCCTTAAAGAGAATAGCACATGCCTTGTCCAGTTTGCAGGGGCGTGAATACCCTGGCTGAACACGTAGCTGGGTCATCAGCTCTAAACACCTAGAGATACATGCATTCCACAGTGGTGCCAGAGAAGACCTGGAGACCTACTGTCTCCCTTAAAGATGGGAGAGATGAGAGAATTGGGCTTCATGGTAATGTCCTGTCCTGGGGAGATTTACAAGCATAATCTTGGAGGTGGAAGGTGGCTCAGTGGAGGAGCCTCTGGAACTCAGTAACCATTTTCTCCTGGTTTGCGCAGGTGCTTCTGTGTCGAATGCTTGGAGGTCCTGGTAGGCCAAGGTACCTCGGCCAAGGCAAAAGAGCAAGAGCCCTGGAGCTGTTACATGTGTCAACCACAGAAGTGGTATGGGGTGTTACAGCGCCGACCGGACTGGAATGTACGGCTGCAAGACTTCTTCACCAGTGACAAAGGACAGGAATATGTAAGGAAATCGACCTGGGGCAGGAGTACAACAGATCACACATGGGGATGGGCGAGAGATACTGAAGGACACTAGCGATGGGGAAGGACATGAGGCTGGGAGTGGGGATTTGCGCAGAACCGTACAGCAGGAGGGTAAGCAGCAGAGAGGAAATATTAGCTATGCATCTAGACATGCAAGTGGAGGAGCAGATCCTCAGCTGGTTTTAGTGGGCCAGTGCACTTCAGTGGAGCCATCGCAGCTTGCCTGAGCTGAGGATGTGCCCCGGGGAGAGCAGCAGAATGGCTGAAGGACAGCAGAATAGGGAGGAGGAATTGAGGCAACAGGGACTGTTTTATCTCTCTGGCTTCTTGTATGTCATCCGTCACTGTGATCTCTGAGTGCTTGAATCCTTCGTGCTGCCTGTAAAAGGCAGGATAGCATCTTCCTGAGGGGTCCTGCTGACTGTCACCTGGGATTATGGGAATCTGCTGGATTCTTAAAACCATTCCTCAAAATCCACACTTTTCTGTTAGCATTTGACCCAGTCGTGGTGCCCTCTGCTTTCCTGGCTTGTGTTTTCCTGCACACTCGTCTCCCAAAGCATCTGGGCTCTCCCAAGCTCTCTTGAAGAGAAGCCATCTGAGAGCCACGTAACGACAGGGCGTGGGCCTGGGGCCTGCCTCGCGGAGCATTGAGCTGTTACCCAGAGCAGGGGAGTCCTGCTGCGATAGGAGCATGAGCTCACGCTGATGGTGCTGCCTACTTCATTTCTCTCTCTGTTTAATTGCAGGATGCGCCTAAAATCTACCCGGCGGTCCCTGCAACAGAAAGGAGGCCAATCAGAGTGCTGTCCCTATTTGATGGCATAGCAACAGGTGAGGAGTCAAGAGAGCTTATTTATGAATGACTAACAGTATTAAATACTGTTGATTCATACTGCTCTAGCGCCTGCCATCCATGGAGATGCAAGCTCCTCACAAACCTGAATGAACTCAGCCTCATGGCACCCCACAGTGCTAGGTCATTGTCATCATGCCCATTACACAGATGGGGAAACTGAGGCCTAGAGCAATGAAGTGACTTGGCCAAGTTCACACAGAGTGAGCCTGAGGCAGAGCCAGGATTCTCAGTCCAGCACTTTATCTGCAAAACCGCCCCTTTAAAACTAAATGCGGAGGATGAAGAGTCAAGAATCTGAGTAGCTGTTTTTTCTGCTCAACGAAGGGAAGTTGTGGGAGAGGGCAGGCACATGAGACACAATTGCTGTTGTCCCTTCCATTCACCAGCGGAGCCTGAGCACAGACCCAGCCTGCTTATTAACTGATATGGAGAATGTGAAAGAAAATCAAAGCCAGAGGTTGATGCCAACACTGTGTCTCAGGTAGAGCTGGCTGGAAAACGAGAATTCCAGTTTGCAAAAAAATCGGAGGTTTCAAAATGTCGCTTTAGTTTTGCATTGGAATGAAAATGAGAACTTCCAGAATTTTTCATGAAAAATCATGGAAGGGGGAGAGACTGACCCACCACAGAACAGCCAATAGCCTGGTGGGTAAAGCACCCGCCTTGGGGCAGGGAGATTGAAGTGCAAATCCCTTCTCTGAATCAGGCAGAGCTGGGACTTGAACTTGGTTTCCTGCATCCCAGCTGAGTCCCTGCCCACAGGACTGTTTGGGGGTGGGGGGGGATGTAATCTATCTATTCCTTTCCTTTCCTTTCCTTTCCCACACCCCTCTCTCTCCCAACCAGAAATTCCATCCTTCGTCTGAGAAACCTTCCCAAGGAAAGTTTCACAGAAACTGACTCTTCCCACAAAAAGCATCTGTTTTGACAAATCACCATTTTCCATCAAAAAAAATTCCCGACCAGCTCTGGTCCCAGGGCTCCGGAGCCTGGAATTAATAACACATCCAGGGCAAGTTCCGTTCTGCTGTATGTAAGATGCAAGTCCACTGAAGTCAGTCGAGTTGTGTTTGTTTACACCAGGGCTGGATTCGACCCTGTAATTCAGCTTCAAGGTGAAGAACCATGTCATACTCACTCACTAAGTGCAACAAGGGCAGTGTGTCCTCGCACACATTGTATCCTGGGCAAAACCTAGGATGAATTCTTCAGTTACACCCCATATAGGTTCTGCCAAAGTCCAGGACTGGATCTGGATGGGAAATGGATTCTATATTGCCAACTTGAGGAGAGAGAAATGGTGTGTTTGGATCTTAATCTTACCTGGTGACATGCCTTCAGGAAAGGCTAAGTGAGTGCTAACTAGAGCTGCGTAAAACATTCGTGGAGACTCTACACGATAAGCAGCATGTCCTGGGTAATACTGAGGAGGGGGAGCTCTGGGGCGGTATGTCCCCGTTTGGTTTGACTGAGGAGGCTGGAACAGTTGGGCTTTAGAAAGCAAGGGTCTGATTCTCTGAGCTGCTGAGCACCTTTCTTGCCCACTCTGTTCAGGGAGAGGCAAGGGATCTTTGGAGGCTTCCCTTTAAGATGGAGCCCCCAGTGGGGAAATGTCTCCGTGTAGGTGGCTTGACTACTGAAGGTCCAGTTCTGCACACACCTCCCTGGCTGTGCCTCCTCCCCCTGGAGAGAATGAATGGGTACTCCTGGGAGAAGTCCAATGTGTTCTTTGAAGGTATCTCTCCATGGAGAGGATCTTAGACAGGTGCGGGGGAGCTCAGAGGACCAGATTCTGCCACCCTTACTGACATAGAGAAGATCCTTAGTCTGCACTGGCTCATGATGTGCCAGGGTGACAGGGCCGCCCAGAGGATTCAGGGGGCCTGGGGTCTTCGGTGGCGGGGGGCACCTGCCGCCAAATTGCTGCTGAAGACCCGGCACTTCGGCAGCGGATCCCGGGGCAGAAGAACCCCCCTGATGTGAGTCTGCGGGGTACTTTGGCGGCGGGTCTCAGAGTGGAAGGACCCCACCGCCAAATTGCTGCTGAAGTCCCAGAGTGGAAGAAACTCCGGGGGCCCAGGCCCTGCGAGAATTTTCTGGGCCCCCCGGAGCGAGTGAGAATGACCCCGTGCCAGGAGCCCCGAAAAAGTCTCGTGGGGGCCCCTGTGGGACCTGGGGCAAATTGCCCCACTTTCCCCTGCCTCTGGGCAGCCCTGCAGGGTGGCACCGAGTGTGTCTTATGGGCCAGTGGAGGAGGCTGAGGGACTGATAAGAACCACCCAACCAGAACTCAACCTGGGTGTCTTTTCCCCAACAGGTTACCTGGTTCTGAAGGACCTAGGCATTAAAGTGGAGAAATACATCGCCTCTGAGATTTGTGAAGATTCCATTGCTGTGGGAACTGTCCGACATGAAGGGAACATCACATACGTGCATGATGTCAGGAACATAACCAAGAGAAACGTGAGCATAACCAAGAGAAATGTGTTCCACGGAAGGGCTGGCGAACACACCTGCCATGCCCAGGGGGATTTACTTAATTTACTACTGAAAAGGAGAAGTGTGAGCTGAGTGTGCAGACCTGTGATACAGTTGTTGTTGCGCCCGCAGTGGCATATACTTTAATGGGAGAGAACTGCTACCTGATGTTCACTGACCCTGAATCCGATTGTCTGTCTTAGATTGAGGAATGGGGTCCTTTCGACTTGGTGATTGGTGGAAGCCCCTGTAACGATCTCTCTGTTGTGAATCCTGCCAGAAAGGGTCTGTATGGTAAGACTGTTCGTTTGTTTCTGGAGGGGTGTGGTGGCTAATGAGGAATGGAACATTTCACCTCTAACCCCCTGGTTCATATCCAGCCGGGTTTGGTACTGGCCACAAAATTCTACCATCTGGTCTGGTGACTGTTTGATGGTCTCTGGGAAATGACTTGGTGTCTCATTCCAGTTCCTGGTGGACAGAAGTCTAAAACTACCACCACCGTAAATGGCATTAATCTGTTCCCCAATTGGCACCTGCTTTAGGGAGGTCCAGGACTGAATGGACCGTGGAGACTGAGCTTGTGGAGGCGCATTCGCAGCACTGTGTGAAGGGAGCTCTTTTTGTTCCTGCCTGTGCTGTTGCTGTTCCAGGAGATGAGAGTCTCTCTCTTCTCTTTGGGCTACGGTAAGGCCTCACAGTCTTATACATTCCCTGTTGCAGAAGGCACTGGAAGACTGTTCTTCGAGTTCTATCATCTCCTCAATTACGCCCGTCCCAAGGTAGGGGAGGAGCGCCCCTTCTTCTGGATGTTTGAGAATGTCGTGGCCATGAGAGTCAATGATAAAAGGGACATTTCTCGATTTTTGGAGGTAGGCGTCACTGGGGGCCATTCCCCGCATTCCTGCTCTGCAGACAAGGCAGGCTCTTGCATCCTTCATGTGCTTTGTCATAGAATGTATCTTATAAATCAGCCTAAGGATGAAGCTGGGCTGTAAGAATATGTATGAGCGGTGGTTGTATAGGGACCCGAGGTTAAAAAGCTCAAACAAAACAATTGGGGAGGAAGGATGTTCCAGAGGATGATTCACAGAGCTGGGAATTGGCACATGTACGTTCTATTCCTGGCCCTGCTTCAGGTTTCCTCTCTGACATTGAGCAAATGGCTTCCCCACTCTGTGCCTCAGTTTTCCCATCTGTAAAATAGGATTAATAGTTCTTAGCAATCTGGCAGGAGGATTGTGAGTGTCCGTTCATTAGTGTAAAGTGCTTTGATATTTCCAGCTGGAAGGTTTTAGGGAAGTACAAAGCATTAACTCTCACAATAACAAAGACGGTGCTATAGATGAGGCTGCAACTTCTGTGACATCATTTGCAGCCTACTGCATGTTGTAAGAGTCTCTACCTAGGAGGATAATTCTGTCCCTGACCCAAAGTAATGAACAGTGAGAGACTGGAATTTGATCAACATGTATCGTTATTATTCATTTGTATTGCTTTGGTGCCTAGGATTCCTAGTTCTGGATCAGGACCCCATTGCGCTAGGCCCTGTAGCATGCAGAACAAAAAGACATTTATGCTGGCTCCCTCTGAGAGGATCTACTGAGTTTTTAAAATTGCATGTAGTGGAGAAGGCACTTGCCATGCTGGCCATTGGCTTCAGGGAGCTGGAGGATGCTGCTTCAGCCCTGGCCACTGCCGCATTGGACTTCAGGGAGCTGGAGGATGCAGCAGCAGGACTTTGAAATTTAAGGTCCTATATGTAGGCCTTTTAAGGCCTTGTTCATTGGCTGTCTGAGGAGCAGGGCAGTTTGCCAGACATCTCCATGCAGTGAGATGATTTGGAACGCGGCTGGAGGTGGCTGCAGTTAGTGCTGGATGGTACGGTTTGTGCTGGCCACAGGTGCTTCTCTTTAATCTTTTCCCTTTTTCTGTCTTGGAATGCAGTGCAACCCAGTTATGATCGACGCCATCAAGGTATCAGCTGCACACAGAGCACGCTATTTCTGGGGCAACCTGCCTGGGATGAACAGGTAACTCTTCTATTTGTGACGCTCTCCTGGTTCTTTCCTCCTCTGCGCCATGTGCAGCTCCTGGGAGCCAATGAGACTCGTTAGCCTGCGACCCCACAGCCCTTAGTGGAGCTCAGTCTTCCTAACAATGGTTCTGTTTCTGCATTGCACTTACCGTTAGCAATTATGAGAATCTGGAAAAAATTGTAGAGTTCGGGTCTGATCCAAAGCCCGTTGAAGTCAATGGGACCCCTCCCTGGATAGCAGGGTGGACTGGCTCAGGCCCTTCATGCAGTTTGCTGGAGCTCTGGTAGGAATTTCAAACTCATTATCCTCTGTCCTAATAGGTTGCTGCAGCAAACTATTGGACTGCTGACAGGACAGTGAGTAATCTGAATTCCCCTCTGCCACCACACAGGGCACTTGGTTTCCCTTGCACAGTGCTGTAAGACTGGGATCCATGCTCAGCCAGCACTCTGGGTTTGATATGTTTAACAGACCTTGTGATAAATGTACCCGGTTCTCTTAAGCGGAACACTCCCCTGTTTCCATGAGTTGGAGATTCTCTTGCCTCTACAGATACCGTTCAGTGTTTCCAATCGCACATGCACAGTTGCCTTTTCAGAAGGCAACTGACAGTCCAGTTCTCTATGGACCAAAACCCACCACTGTGAGTGGCACTGACTGCCCTTCCCCATGCTGACAGCCTCAGCATAAGGGAACAAGGGTTTGGATGGGCCGTAGAGATCAAACTAATCTCTTCGTCCAGGAGATGGTCCATCCAGGGCAGTAGTGAGGCCCATTTGCAGGGCAACATGGGGGAAAGCTGGCATTGTTGCAGTCTAAACTGTAGCTTTCTGAGGATGAACAGAGGCTCCACTCTCCCTGAGCCTTCTGTCCAGCTCCTTTCACCACCGCCAAATTCACTGGAACAAGTTATAATAAAATGACATTGCAATTAAATAAAATGATGCAAATAGTGACCTGTTAACCAGAGATTCCTAGCAATGGCAGATGGAATTTTCACACATCAAAATTCTCAGTAAGTAAATAGAGACAAAAAGAAACCAATGGAATCCCTTATGGATTTCTGAACTTTATATGCTTGATTGCAGTCTAATTGCAGATATGTTTAAGAATTATAAAAACTTAAAGCTGCACCTGATGGAAGTAGGCTTTTGAAAAGTGAAAGAGAAGCTCCATGGCTTCTGTTACACCTGCATTTTGAAAATCGTAGTTGCACTTTAATTTGTTTGTAACTGAGCATAGAGATTAAAGCATGAGGGCTCGGTGTCCCACTAAGGTGGGTTTGGGGTCAAATTTTCAAAAGTGACTACGTCCCGTTTTCAGAATCGATGGGTACTTAGGAGTCAAGTCCCTTTGACTTTTAATGAGACGTGGGGTCCTAAGGATCTTTTGAAAGTGGGACTTCGGCACACTTGAAAATGTTACCCACGAAAACCTATGGAGAGCTTTGCAGAAAATGAGTTACCAGCCACATGTCCCAATTTAGAGCATGTGCCTGTGAACAATAGCTAATTAAATGAGGCTAACTGTACTAGCTGTTATTGCTATTTGAGCTGCTTCTATTCATTTAAAATTGTCAGGTATCCAGGACAGCTGTAACAGGATAAAACCTACAGTGGTTGCTGTGTAGTTGTAGCTGTGTCGGTCCCAGGGTGTTAGAGAAACAAGGTGGGTGACGTAATGTCTTTCATTGGACCAGCTTCTCAAAAGCTTGTCTCTCTCTTCAACAGAAGTTGGCTCAATAAAAGATAAAGATCTTACCTGCCTCACCTTGTCTCTCTCATCACTTAGGCTATAATTTTTTAAAATGTTTCCTTCAGGCTATTGAGAGAGAGACTGTCAATGACGCACCATAATTTTATTGTTATGGATCATTCCCAGACCCTTTAATCATTTCTGATCACATCATGATGTGTCTGATGGATAGGGGCAGCCACTGTAAGTTGCGTAACTATTGTACGATGCCTGAAACAAGTGAACTCTGCAAAGAGCCAGCACTAGCAGCCTGTAAAGGGGTGCGGTTGGTTTTGTAATATGGCTGACCTCAGCCAATGAAGTTGAACAAGGGCATGTGCAATGGCATTATAATGTGGGTGAAGAGGCAGGTATGGTCTGGAGCTGGAGAGGGAGGGAGGCACTGGTCCTCTCTGGAAAGCTTGGTATGAGAGAGATCCACAGACGACCTGGGAGCTGCGTATTCAGACAGCTGGCAGCACACTGCAAGGAGAGGGGTAACAGCTCCATTCTGTAAGCCTGAGCTCCAGTGAAAGCAGCCTCTGAGCTGGGTTCCTGGGTGGTCCTACATTTGAAGGAAACAGCTTATTTGTTCTCTTGGAAGAAGCACTCAGTTGTTACCTTTACTTTGAAGAACATGGTGGTTCAAATTGACTTGCTAGCTGGACCCAGAGCTCCGTACTGTGTGGGGTATTTGTAAGTAGATTATATGCTCTTGCATCATCTAATAAATAGGCATGTTCATTAGAGCCTCTTAAGTAGTCAAGAAATGTGAATCTGCGTTTGAGCATCAGGGGGCTTCACCACTGGACCACTCATTTTTCTGGTTATATTTCTCAAGCTGGCGGCCCTCACTGACATTGTCTCACAACCTCCCTCTTCATCTGTGCCTGCCATTTTAAGGTGGGAAATGAACTGATATAAGAGGCCGGGGTACAGTTGCTAGGGGTGACACAGAAAGCACATGCACAAATTCTAGTAATCAGTTGCCAGATTTGTTGTGCAGGTTATTCCCCTTCACACATGGATCTTCAACAGTCCCATTGTCTTTACAAAAAACCCAATAGGCCAGTAGGTCTTTCTTGGATTTTTTTCAAAGTCAAAAATATTTTTCCATTTCTTACAACTATAATTTAAAGAACAAAACCAGAATCCCCGGCCAGCCGTTAATGTCATGTTTCCCCCATGACCTCTCTTAGTTCTTCTCTCTTTTGGGAGGTTTCTGGATTCTGTTGCCTCTTGTGCATAAAGCTTGCTTATGCTGAGCGGGGCTGTGTGGGGCTTTCACAAAGGCTGTTCACATGTATGAAATGATGATAATGGTGAGGCTTTATTTTCACCCACTTGACTTGCAGTCTGGGATTACATTTGATTTTCACCTTTTCTTTAAATGATGCCGCATTCCCTGCTACAGCAGAGGAAGCAGTGAATTTTGCACAAAAGATAAGCTTGGTGGAGGACTAGAGAACAGAGTTAATTGTAGAGTTTAGAGTGTAATGAGCTTTGCCTGTTCTCAGGCCTCTGGTAGCTTCCAGGACTGATAGAGTTGAGCTTCAGGACTGCCTGGAGTACAGTAGGATAGCAAAGGTAAGACTTGCTGTTCTATCCTTTCCCTTGCCTTCCTTGGGGCAGTCTGCTGTTTCTCAGCTTGCCATGAATACCACTTATTCGGGGGTCAGGCACCTCCTGGGGCTCCGTCGTGTAATACTGCATGCTGTAATAAGGGATGTCCTGTCTGTCTGGTGGATGCTCTAGTTGATTTACTCTCGAGGATTCTCTGCTTTCTCCTGGACTTGAGGATATTCTTTCTCATTTCAACCCTAATGAGGGATTTCTCTGTGATTCTAACCTCTCTCTCCCTCCCTCCCTCTCCCACACCTCCCTTCCTTTTCCCTCTGTTCTGAGTTGTGGATCTGGTGAGACAGATGATGCTGGACTTCTGTCTTGTTCATAGGGGCTTTCTGTTGAGGTATCGTCCACACACAAATGAAGCCCAGAGCCAAGTGTTTGGCTGTAACTGTGGGGACGTAATGCCATATGGAGCAGGCCTGGTTAATGGGCACACACCCTGGCCTGCTACTTTCCCTTGTTTCCTACATGCCAACGCTATTCCTACAGGAGCCACAAATTGCTGCTTTCCCTCTGGATCTCTGTATAGATATTTTTAATTCTTGGGAGCTATGGATTTCAGTGCCCAGATAAAGTAGCTCTATCTGTTTCCATATACATTTCCCCCCCCCCCCCCCCCCAAATACCTTCTTCTGTGAGTGCAACCACCTCTCTTAAGAGCTGACGTGCTGGTGGTTGCGGAATCTGTTGCTGGCATCTGATGCATATTGGTATAAATACTAAAAGTGCTGGCATGCAAAATCCCTGCTCCTTCCTTTTATCATTCCCTGCCTGGATCAGCCCTGTTCTCAGTAGGAGGTCTCTGCAGGGCAGCCCACAGTACATCCGTTTGATCCCTAAGACTAAACCCAGAAGTTCACGTCAACTCTTGTTGTTTTGTTCTTCAGTTGAGAAAAGTGCAAACCATAACGACTAAATCCAACTCCCTCAGGCAGGGGAAAAGCATGCAGCTCCCAGTGCTCATGAATGGGAAAGAAGACAATTTGTGGTGCACTGAGTTAGAAAGGTGAGCGTCACTACCATGGGGTGGCTCAGAGAGAGGTGGAGGGATGGGAGAGGTGAAAAAAAAGGTAGAACCACACGCTCAGGGCACGTCTGTAGGGAGAGTCAGTGCATATCAGGCTGGGGTATAAATCCACAGCACTGCAGCCTGCTGTGAACTAACTGGCCATGTGGCTCTTGTTACCGTGAGCAAAAAGTACCGTGGAGCGCGTTGACCTACTGCTGTTCAGATCAAAGCGGACTATGGAACTTTTAGTGCACAGTAGCAGGGTCCATCTGGCCACGCCCTTAAAGGCCTGTGCATCTGCCAGCTCTTCCCATGGGAGTCTATGATGGAGTTCACTGGCTCTTCAGGGTGAGACGCCAAGAGGGCAAGGCCGTGGTCCAGAAGCCCCCTGCCTTAAATTGGTTCCCGGAAAGGAAACACTTCTCCAGCATACATGGGAGGGAGGTATGAAGTGTGCATGGGAGGTGGCCTTTTCTAACCTGGCAGTTCCTCAGCAAGAAGCAGAATCTGTTGACCCTCCTTGGAAGGGGCATAGGAGTTTACACTGCAGGCTCCCTGGCTTGTCACTAAAGGCTATGGCCCAACAAGGGGGACTTCTCAATGGTTTGTAGACTATGCAGCAAGCAACAGCAAAAGGAAGCCTACAGTTTAATGACTGAAAGAGCCCTGGCCCTGATCCCTGGACAGAGAGGTCTTGGATGTGTCATCTGGTTCTTTCATACCCCCTTCCCTGGTTATGATTTAAATAAAGCTGGCAGCCCAGGAAAGGGTAATTTGTTAATCAGACCATCCAGGGTCTCTCTGTCAGCCAGAACAGCTGGCCTCTGCTGTGGGGATGCTCCCAGTGGAATTAGTCCGTGCATGTGTTGGCGGAATGTGCTTCTTCTTTAGTTTAGGGGGATTCCAAAGTTCAGTTCTTGTGGAAACTGGTTTTCATGTTGTGCAGTGATTCTCCAGTACCCGACACATGTGTTTGAGCTCTTCAGGCAAGTGATTGGATATATTCACTTGCCTTGTGTTTCAGTGGACAGCAGTAATAATACTAATACTAGAAACCGCCATTAAGAGAAATACATTACTGCACTTCAGTCAAGTGCGACAGTCACTGCATTTCACCTGACTGATGGCACATCAGGGCTTTTCAGTATGACAAGAGCCCAGTGCTGTGTTTCAGAGAAGAGGGATTATCTCTGCCTTTCAGTAATATAAGCGAACCAAGATCATAGAGTACTTTTCCCTCCATGAATCTAACAGTAGTGTGGATCACTAGATTTCAGCATCTGAATGGAAGCTGAAAAACCCCTTAAACCTGAGTTAGGTTTGTGAAAATCATGAGTATGGAAGAGTGTGAGAGCCACTGGAAACATAAAAGCCATACCAGAATAATGTGACTAGACAAACATTCACAGATGGGTGCAGAAGTGATTTTTCAGGATACAGATCTCTACAGGAAAGAAAAAATATGTAGCATATATGGAACACTCAGCTTCAATGAGAGAAGGGCCAGGGTTTGGGGACCAGATTTGTAAAAGCGGGAGGGGGGCTTCTTTAATGTGAGTGTAGCATGTACCTACAATGGAACTGTGGGCACAGATCAGAGAGAGGCTTGAAGACCCTGACTGAGGCCTTGGCTACATTGGTGCTTTACAGCGCTGCAACTTTCTCAGGGGTGTGAAAAAAACACCCCTCTGAGTGCAGCAGGTTACAGCGCTGCAAAGCGCCAGTGTAAACAGTGCCCCAGCGCTAGGAGCGCGGCTCCCAGTGCTGCAAGCTATTCCCCACAGGGAGGTGGAGTACCTGCAGCGCTGGAGAGCTGCGACCGCACTCGCACTTCAAAGCGCTGCCGCGGGACCGCTCCCACGACAGCGCTTTGGAGTTTTGAGTGTAGCCAAGCCCCTAGACTTCCAGTGCAGACTGTGGGCAGACACTGTGCCCACAGAGTGGGAATCTGGGCCTCATCCCTGTGGAAATGCGCCCCTTAGTGAGACAAAACAGTGACCAGCGCAAGAGACACCGTGTGGAAATAATGCCTTGAGGCTGTGCAAGGGCACTCCATACTAACTGTGTGTCATACGTGTGGAGAGCGCTGTCTCCGTGACAACGCAGAAGTGAGCATAGGTGAGACATTGGCTTTGCTACTGCAAAGAGCCACAGGCCAAAACTCCTTCAATGCAGGAGCTGTATAGTGGGCGTGGGAATCCCTCCCCTGGAACACCCAGAGAACGCATGCACAAAGCCCAGTACCATGGGCAATGCATAGGGTCAGGGTTCTGGCCCTCAGGAATAACCCTCTGACTTCAAGGACAAGACGTCATCCAAGGGTAACTGCTATTCTAAAAGCTCCTCGTCTCTGCCTTCCCCCTGCAGGATTTTTGGCTTCCCCCTTCACTACACAGATGTGTCCAACATGGGGCGTGGAGCTCGTCAGAAGCTACTTGGGAGATCATGGAGTGTCCCGGTCATTCGGCACCTGTTTGCCCCGCTCAAGGATTATTTTGCCTGTGAATAGCAGGGATTCCCTTGTCTCTTCTGGTAAAGACGCACTAGCTCAACTGCCTGTGTGGGAGAGGGAAGGAAGAGAACAGCCCACAAGCTCCATTACTTGGTAGGAAATGGTCCCCTAAGCCACACGCTTTGGGAAGGAAGTGTGCCCCTGCAGGGAGAGCGTAGGAAACTTTCTTTAACCAAAGAACCTGTTAGGGTGACTTTTTCAAAGGGACAGAAGACAATGCTCTTTAGAAAATACCGAACATAGAATCTAGCTTACCCCACCCAGGAGAGCGGAGGTATGGTGGATGAGACCACTGTGTCTCACACAGAGCATTAACCATTCCATTTTACTGTACAATTGAAAAGTAGCGATTCAGAGGCTGGGTGGTGAAAGCCACTGGCTGGCGTGCTGCAACCATACTTGAAATAGGTAGAAACAAGGCTTTTGTGGGGAAAAAAAACAGCCTCTCAAAAGAGTTGCTTAGAAATCAGAACTGTAGCCAGGGGTACAAAGAACCCAGTCAGGTTACATACACTGAACAAACCAGATTACATACAAGAACCAAATAGCTTTTTACATTTTTTTTTATTTGTTTTTTGTTTTTAAACTTTTGTTGCTGCTTTAAGGCATTACATGAGAATGTGGAAATTCCTAGACGTGAATGTAGCTGAAACTGAACTGTGAGGTGATAGAATTACTGTTCTAGTTAGAGCTAAAGAAATGTTGTTGTTTGTGTTTGGCTGTAGTTTTACCAATATTCACTCCTTCCTTTTTAAAACATTCTTCTAATTTTTACATTAAGAACGGCTGAACAGCTAGAAAGGTAAAACATTCATCAGTTTCTGGAGGGTTTGGGCACCAAATCCAAAAGGAAAATGTTCTCTTAACGTTTTGCAAACGAATGTGCTGAAATGGGCAGGAAGGGGCAGCACTCATGTTCAATGCTGGGTTGTTTTGGTTTTTTTTTTTTTTAAAACCTCAAAACTTTATTTTTATTAGCAGTTTTATAAACCTGAACAGTGTTGCCCACACAGTGTTGCCCAATCCTGATCCCACTAAGTCACCAGGAGTGAAATCCTGGCCCCATTGAAGTCCATGGCAAGACTCCCGTTGACGTCAGTGCAGCCAAGATTTCACCCTAGGAATTTTGCCCTGGGCTTTGGCCTGATTCTTCTCCTGGTTTAGTCAGTGGTGCTTTTGTTGCTGACTACAGTGGGGCTGGAGCAGGCCTGTGTTAACAGAAAAGGGAATCCTCCTGCCATGGAGTAAACTCTCAACACCCCTCCTCCTCCTCTGGGAGAGTCAGTTTTTATTATAAGGTCAATCAGACAGATTCCCACTGTTCTTATGTCATCTGCCATCCCTGCACATACAGCTAATGTCTGTTAAGAAGCATAGAGGGACATATTTTTACTCTATTTGCCCGCCCACAGGCACAAAATGGTGTGCACATAGGTGGGACAGCTGGACCTCCACCTGCACCAGTTGTATGCATGGCCCTGGCCTTTGCAGGTGCAATCACCTACCTATTGTGAAGTGGATGATGCCCTTTGCTGAGCTGGGTTTGACCTGGGTTGTAAATCTGGCTTCAGGCTGAACAACCAAATATGGATCTAGCGCCACTGGAACCTTCCTGTCTAATCCACTGCCATGCTCTCAGAAAGGGACGTCCCAGTCAGGCCTGGCCATCATGATGGTGGCTAGGGCAGACCTGCTGCCCCAGCGCCTTGCTGAGGGCCTCACCTTCCTTCCTGCCTTTACTGGAAAAAAACAAACATTTGAAATGTTGAAAGAAAGTCCCAAGACTGACTAGCACTCGCTGGATCCTGAATCGGATAAAGCCTGGACCCAAAGATTTCAGCTATCAAATACAGTAACCATGGGCCGGGTAAGCTAGTGTGTAGGGCTGTTTTGCATATCGTACATATACCGTGATGAACAGTCTTTCTCACAGATCTACTAATGACACAGGACCCTTGGATAGGAAGTCAGACTTTTTTCCCCACAGAGCTTCCCCTAAAAGTGGCACCCTCATGTGCATATTGCCATGCTTTGAAACAATCTAGGACTCCAGCTCCTCTGTCTTTTCCTAGCTCTGTTCTTCACTCCAAACAGTGGCCCCAATGAAGTGAAGCACTTTTTATGCTCATGCTCAATAGAGCACATGTGCTTCTAGGAGTGCTTTGCTGAATTGCATTAAGTTTTGCTATATCTGATTTGAGTGAAAGCAAATGCCATTGTATCTAGGAAAAGGCTCAAGCAAGAGACAGACCAATGGACTCTGGATAGTGGTTGGAAAGGCTTCCATGTCTAACTTAAGAGAAGCCTCTGTCTCCTATGGCAAAGTAAACATCAGCCTGGCCCCCCAGACAATCTTGCAGGCATTGTGAAAAGCTAGGCAAACAGAAGTCTTTCTGCATTGTGCTCAGCAGCATTCCTAAAGGGCAGCCTCCACATTAACAAAGATCCTTGAGAAATGAGAGCGTCCCTCCCTCTGCTCCTTCTGCTCCTCCTTGATAGCAGGAGACCCCTGTGCATTTCCTTCCCAGTCCTAGAAGAGGGCATCATCCCCAGTGGATGAAGACTCTCATGTTTCCCACTCCTTTCATGGTGTAGCTTACCCTGTGTCGAGCTGTTTTTGCAGATTGTTTCCCACCTCCAACGGCAGCTGCAGCCTGCCTCCTCTCGATGCCCAGTCCGAGAGTCTGTTGGGAACTGACAGCAGGGGGAAGCAGGTCACAGCCATGGGAGACAGGTTTTCCCACAGAGGAGAGGAGAGACTGAGTAGCGCTCTCCTCTCAGTCCTACTCAGTTGCACTTGGAAACCCTGTCAGTTAGATGTTCCCAGGTGACCTCCGCTTGAGAATGCTCTGACTTCCAAAACACTGAAGAAAAACCAAGCAGTGCTCTCCTGTGTGCTACCTCCATTCTTCCTAAGCAACTCAGGGACAAGCAGCAGCCTATCATCTCCCTTTGTCATCTCACACCCATAAACTATACAGATGTGACTCAGGAGACACATGGGGCCAGATTTTCAAGTGATGTAGGTGTTCGAAATGCTCTTCTCACCTGAGCATGCAACTGACAAGTCTGCACACAGTAATGCACATGCAGCTAGCTAATTGGGTGCCTCTGTGTGCAAAGTTGGAGGAACTCCACATGTATTTGCATGCCTACCTCGACTGAAACTCTTGAGCCAAAAGCTAAACTCTGAACCCTAAACCTGTTCTGGACCTCGATTAGAACACTAATTCCTCATCTCAGCCCTAGTTTACTGTAATGTGAAAGCATTTTATAGTCCCTGAGCTCCAAGGGGGTGGACCGCAGAACCCCACAGAGAAGAACAGAGTTTTGCATGTTTGCTGGAGTCTGCCTACATGGAGCTCATGGCAGAACTGAGACTTTAGATTCAAATGAGATAAGAAGATTACAAAATCCCCATGTGAGTCCTCCATTTATTTTAGCCTTTGACCTTTTTTCAGACTGGATTAACACACACAACCTCAACTCAGCTTTATCTTTGAATTCTCTATCCCAGTTTTTATATCCTTCCCTTCCTTATCAAAAGAAAAATAAATACAATACAGAAGATTTGGAAAGCAGACAAAGATTAGGAAAAGAGGAATAAGAGTTGTCTTGGCATCAAATTTACATGAAAAATTGTAATCTTCCACAAAATATTTTTTTCCTGTTAAATCTGCCTTTTATTACGTGTTTATACAAATGTTTTCAGGAGAGAGCTGCATTTCAGGAATGCTATTTTAATGATTCTTAAAGGCCTTTTACTGTCATTGGTGCTATTTTTTTAGACTAAGGATTTTAATGTCAAAACTTTTGTGGGTGATCTTTTAAAATCACGACAAGCTTGTGTTTTTGTTGTGTTGCAATAATTCATGTTACCTGTAAAATTGGCCTAGTACCAAAGTATGAAAAATCAAAACTGTGCCTTGTCTAAACAGTTTACTCATTTTCTTATGGAAAAGAAGAAAGATCAATGCCCAGAGTTTACCTTAACATTTATCACAGTTTAATTAAAATCAGTATTTCTATATGAGTGGACAATTTTTTTTTAAACAGAAACAAGAGAAAGGAAAAAATCAGTAATGTGCTGGGAAATGGTGGTGATGAGATATGTGCTTAAAATTAGTTAGCTGTCCACTTAGTATTCTCTTCATGTGAGTAGAAGCACTATTACCACACCCACAGGAGTATCCACCAAGCATCTTCAACACCTCGCTGAGGTGATCAGGACCACGGTTCCTAGAGCTATCTAGCGGTTTGCTTTAGCTAGAAGGTTCCCACTTAGAGTGAAATCTAATTGAGGCAGAAGGCCAGCACATGGGCCCACACACCATTAAAATCCTGCTGCAGGCATGAGAAAGACTTAAGGGGTTCCTAGAGCTTGCGCTGGCCCTCTGCAAAGGGGCATGTGTCACAGTATGAGTCAGTGGGACCGCCACATCAATAAGGTGATGCAGGATCAGGCTGTAGCTTGAATCCTGAAGTGCTGAATCTCTCACCTTAAAATGAAGGGTGTTCTACTCTTTGCAGGAGTGAGCCCATAGGAAGCCAGAAGCATGAGCTGTTCTCCAAAGAACTTTTGTCTTGAGACTCAGCTGTACATTAAGGATCTTCTTGCTGATGAAATCCTGTAGCAAGAAGCATCATCTCTACAGCTATAGTGTCTACTATTCACCATAGCTCAGCCTTATAATGGAGCCTGTGGTGTTCTGTCCATTAAGCCATGGAGAGCTTGTGTTTAATTATTAAATTATTTCTTATTTCTCACATTATGTAACATAGCAACACGAGCCTCCTGTTGGCTGAAGCCTGCCACTCAGTTCTGCCCCTGCAAGCCAAGGCCTCGTCATTGACAATGTAGTCTAACCTTTGGTCTCTGCAGCCCACCTCACATCCTTGCATAACAATAACAGCTGCTCAGTTCCGTTCCCTGGGTTGCCACCTTAACTATGGAGCGACTGCTGTCTCTACAGAGATATTTAACTAACAGGATCCTTCAGTGTTTAGGTCAGGGAATCAGAATGGGTGCTAAGTGGTATTGGTGGCCATTGATGTAAAGGAGGCCAGACTAAATGATCTGGGGGTCCCTTCTGGCCTTACATGCTGTGCTTCTATGCCTCGAGTATCGAGTTATTCACACTGGGCAAAACTATTGATTTCAGTAGGAGCAGGGTCAGGACCTTGTTATTCATTCCAGTCATCCTAAGACCCATCCTCTTCAGCAGCTGTGAGGGCATGTGACCAGGAGTACCATACCTATGAGTATCCACTTTGTTCCTCACTCTGAAGTCAATACGAAGCCAGTGGTACTTTATCAGTTACAGCTGGACTTCTTTTCATACTGATGTCTTTGGTCACGACGATGTTGGTATTCACCCATGAAAGCTCATGCTCCAATACGTCTGTTAGTCTATAAGGTGCCACAGGACACTCTGCTGCTTTTTGGTAACCTAGAAGCCTTTGCTCCTGGCTGTGAATTCTCTGGTGGAGAATTTGGTCTGGCCTGACTGAAGACTTTTTCCTTATTTTCTTTAAGCCTGTGATGCTAATTAGAAGTTTTAACTGTTTTTCTGAACTGTTTTTTAGATAGCGAAGGCCTTAGAGAAAGCTGTTGCAAAAAGAACTATATATAAATTGTAACTGGTGAACCTTCTGCTCTCCAAAGCATTAGAAACTCACATGACTGGACAGGAATTTCTAAATAGTTATTGCTAAAGAAACACTTCTCATTTGTGTTCATCATGCTCCTTACGTTACGCTGCTACATATCACATGAGCAAAGCCACATCTTCAAGATAAACAAAAAAGGGAACTAACTGCAAGATATGTTAAAAATATACATGCATCACGGAGCAGCACAAACTTTGTCTTTTTGTTAAAAGAACAAGAGTACTTGTGGCACCTTAGAGACTAACAAATTTATTTCAGCGTGAGCTTTCGTGAGCTACAGCTCACTTCTTCAGATGCACAGAATGGAACACACAGACAGGAGATATTTATACATACAGCTCACTTCTTCAGATGCACAGAATGGAACACACAGACAGGAGTTATTTATACATATATATATATATTGTATAAATATCTCCTGTCTGTGTGTTCCATTCTGTGCATCTGAAGAAGTGAGCTGTAGCTCACGAAAGCTCACGCTGAAATAAATTTGTTAGTGTCTAAGGTGCCACAAGTACTCTTGTTCTTTTTGCGGATACAGACTAACACAGCTGCTACTCTGAAACCTGTATTTTTGTTGTTTGCTTTTGCACATTGTAGTCATAAAGATGAGGTATTTTCTCTTTTGTGTCTCCAGCTATGTGCAATGAAGAGATACAAGGAGACATCATTCTCCACTGCCTAGCATCTTGTGTCTCCATCTACAGCTATACACAGTGAGTGCAGAGCACAGGTGAAAAGTACAACAGGATGCAGAACAAAGAAGATTGAGGCCCTTAGCTATTAACACTTACCCAGGGTAACATGATCTTCTAGAAAGCTATAAGAAGTTTGTGTATGTGAATGCAGGGAAGACAGAGTCATTGACTGATGGTACTGAGGTAGATTCCATGCATATTTAAAGAACAATTTACACTTGCCTTTCATCTCAAGTGGGGATCTGTTTTAGCCCTGTGTTGAGGATGAGCAATGGCTACTCATTTGTTGTACCCAGGGATGAGGACTGGTGATGCCATATTTTCCTGTTGGCTAATCAAGGATATTTTTTTTATATCATGAGGAGTTGAAGTGGCAGATGATGTGTTCCGAGAGGGTGGGGTAAGTCATTCCAGTCCTCTTTTGGCCAAGTGGGAACAGGCTTATCTCTGATTTGGGGGTGGGTAGCTGGGTGGAGATGAACATGGCCCTGCATGGCAGTTGGGGGCTGCCAAGGTCTGGCTTGGGCAGTAAGTGGAGGGCTTTTTAGATATGGCAATTGGGATTGGTGCCATGGCCACTATGCACAAGACAAGCCTGAGTAAACACCTCAAACTTTGCTGATTATTTTACATAAAGTGTAGGTGTGTCTTTAGAGTCCCCTGACCCTCCCGCTGCAAGGAGAGGAGCGCAGTTGTTTCTGCCAGGGTCTGTATGCAGCGCCCAAGCCAAGAAAAGGGCTCTCAAAAAACAACAGGCCAAACAAACTGGGACGCTGGAGGCTGCTAGGACCTAGAGGGGTCTGCGTGCAGGATGGCGAGGGTTTGCAAGGGTCTGGGGTGCAGGTCAGGGAGTCTAGGAGGAAATAAGCCTGGAGTGAGGTCTGGGGAGTAAGCATAGAGGGGATGAGCCTTGGGGGTGGATGGGGCTAGGGGTGAGTGAGTCTGGGGACAGGGCTGCCCAGAGGGGGGGGGGCAAGTGGGGCAATTTGCCCTAGACCCTCAATGAGAATATAGTATTCTATAGTATTGCAACTTTTTTTTTATGGAAGGGGACCCCAAAATTGCTTTGCCACAGGCCCCCTGAATCCTCTGGGTGGCCCTGCCTGGGGAGGAGGCAAGGAGACTGAACTGAGGTGCAGGAGGGACTGGGTGGCAGTGAACCTGGGGGGAAGGGGCATTTGCCTGGGGCAGAGGAGGGGCTGGGGGGGAAGTGATGAGTTGGGGGGGCAGCGAGCCGGGGGAGAGGAGGGGCTGGAGGCAGAGGGGCTGGGGGGCAGCGAGCCGGGGGAAGTGATGAGTGAAGGGGGAAGCGGAGGAGGGGCTGGGGGGAAGTGATGAGTTGGGGGGGCAGCGAGCCGGGGGAGAGGAGGGGCTGGGGGGCAGGGAGCCGGGAGGGAAGTGATGAGCTAAGGGGAGTGAAGAAGGGGCTGGGGGGGAAGTGATGAGTTGGGGGGGCAGCGAGCCGGGGGAGAGGAAGGGCTGGAGGCAGAGGGGCTGGGGGGCAGCGAGCCGGGGGAAGTGATGAGTGAAGGGGGAAGCGGAGGAGGGGCTGGGGGGAAGTGATGAGTTGGGGGGGGCAGAGAGCCGGGGGGGGAGTGATGAGCTAAGGGGAGTGGAGGAAGGCGGGGGGGCAGCGAGCCGGGGGAGAAGAGGGGCTGGGTGGTGGGGGGGCAGCGAGCCGGCGGGGGAGTGATGAGCTAAGGGGAGTGAAGAAGGGGCTGGGGGGGGAAGTGATGAGTTGGGGGGGCAGCGAGCCGGGGGAGAGGAGGGGCTGGAGGCAGAGGGGCTGGGGGGCAGCGAGCCGGGGGAAGTGATGAGTGAAGGGGGAAGCGGAGGAGGGGCTGGGGGGAAGTGATGAGTTGGGGGGGGCAGAGAGCCGGGGGGGGAGTGATGAGCTAAGGGGAGTGGAGGAAGGCGGGGGGGCAGCGAGCCGGGGGAGAAGAGGGGCTGGGTGGTGGGGGGGCAGCGAGCCGGCGGGGGAGTGATGAGCTAAGGGGAGTGAAGAAGGGGCTGGGGGGGGAAGTGATGAGTTGGGGGGGCAGCGAGCCGGGGGAGAGGAGGGGCTGGAGGCAGAGGGGCTGGGGGGCAGCGAGCCGGGGGAAGTGATGAGCTAAGGGGAGTGGAGGAAGGCGGGGGGGCAGTGAGCCGGGGGAGAGGAGGGGCTGGGGGGCAGGGAGCCGGGAGGGAAGTGATGAGCTAAGGGGAGTGAAGAAGGGGCTGGGGGGGAAGTGATGAGTTGGGGGGGCAGCGAGCCGGGGGAGAGGAAGGGCTGGAGGCAGAGGGGCTGGGGGGCAGCGAGCCGGGGGAAGTGATGAGTGAAGGGGGAAGCGGAGGAGGGGCTGGGGGGAAGTGATGAGTTGGGGGGGGCAGCGAGCCGGGGGGGGGAGTGATGAGCTAAGGGGAGTGGAGGAAGGCGGGGGGGCAGCGAGCCGGGGGAGAAGAGGGGCTGGGTGGGGGGGGGGCAGGGAGCCGGGGGAAGCGGAGGAGGGGATGGGGGGAAGTGATGAGTTGGGGGGGGCAGAGAGCCGGGGGGGGAGTGATGAGCTAAGGGGAGTGGAGGAAGGTGGGGGGGCAGCGAGCCGGGGGAGAAGAGGGGCTGGGTGGGGGGGGGCAGGGAGCCAGGGGAAGCGGTGAGCGGGAGCCTGAGCGCGCTGTGAACCGGGGGGGGCACCAGGGTTGACCCAGGGAGGAGGCACCAATCCTCTGACATCAATGGGGGAGGGGCTAAATAACATCACGTGACCAAAAAAGGAGGTCGTGCGGCGCCTTAGCAACGATGCCTCGGCTCCGCCCCTTGGTAACTACTTTCCTCCTCGCCCCGCCCCGCCCGCCCCGCCCCAACTCGAGGGAAGCTGACAAGGGACGCTCGCTGTAACGGACGCCGGGTGGTGACGTAAGCACGTACGGTGCGCGTGACGTGCTGCTCCCGGGCAGGCGGGCGGGGCCGGTTTGAACGCTGAGGAGACAGGACGGAGCGGGGGCAGGTAACGGACTCGGGGGCGCGGCGGGGGGCCCCGGCGGGCTGTGAGGGACCGGCACGAGGCCCGCGGGCGGGGCGGGGCGGGGCCGGGGGAGCTGCCTGAGCCGCCCCCCCCCCGCCCCGGGCCGGCCTGCGATGGCAGCTGCTCCCCTCCCGGGACACGCGTGTCGCCGCCCAGCGGGCAGGGCCGGGCGGGGTGGGGCCCTGGGGGCCCGCGCCGTGGGCTGAGAGGGGAGAAGGGGGCGGCGGGCGGCTCCCGTGCTCTAGCGGTGCCTTCCCGTAGCGTGGGGCCTGCGGGCTATTTCCAGGGGTGACGTTGAGCCGGTGAGCGTGAAGCGGCGTGGGAAAGGGAGTCCGGCTCCGGCCGCGCTGCGGGGCGCCTGGGCGGGCGGGCAGCACAAATCCCCCCACGGGTCAGTGCGAAAAGGAGACTCCGGGGGGCTCGTGCTTTTTGCTGCGGTGACTCCTGGAGGTTTGTGTTGGGACACTAGCGGGTGGAGGTTGGTGGGAGCAGCTTCCCTGAAGAGCGGTTTAGTGGGCTCCGCCCTCTGGAGTGCACTAGCTGTAATCCACTGGGAAACCTGCCTAGTACAGTGCAGTACCCTTTCCGGCAGTCTTAGGGAAGATGGACAAGAGGACTCCTCCAGCTCATTATGGAGGTGGTTCCTCTTGGTCAAGGTGGAAGCATACTAGGGAAAGTTTGGGTTGCCACTACCTGAGCTGTCTTCCCTGTCCTTCACAAAATACTAAATCAACTCCTCTCTGCTTCTGATGATGTGGGGTACTTCCAGCAGCTACTTCTGTGACTTGGCAGTGTTAGAATCTGCTCTCTGTAGCAACAGGCGGGTGTAAATCCAGGTGTACACTACTGTTCTAATGAGTCAAGTCTGTAGCAGATCATATTCTAACTATACGTTAGTATGAAACTTTCATCTGTGGTTTCTGTCTTTCAGAAAATGGCAGTTAATGTGTATTCTACTTCAGTGACTAGTGATAACTTGAGTCGACATGACATGCTTGCGTGGATCAACGAGTCTTTGCAGTTGAACCTGACAAAGATTGAACACCTGTGCTCAGGTAAGAGGGCTGATGACAGGGCACTGCTAAGGGGTTTAAACGCATCTCTCTGATGGTGACTATCAAAAGGTTAATAAGTGTGCAAAGTGACTGCAAGTATACAAGATATAGTAGTCTATCACTGGATCTTGCTTGATTTGAGAATTGCTAACCCTGAACCCCAAACTATAGCTCCTAGTTGTGAGTACAAAGGATTGCTTCTATAGCTTTGTGGAACTTGAAGACTTGTTTGCTCTACTCTTACCTTAGAACATAGCCTTGAACTTTCAGCTCATTCCCTATTTCTTTTGACAACAGGGCTAAAGCTGGAAATTGTAAAACATGGTTATGATATGCCTCTAAACTGCCATAACTACATGGTTGATTAAAATCCTAGTACAGACAAATCCAAGTCAGAGTTAATCTGTCATCTTGCATTATAACTTGACTGTGAAACTGTCGCTAAAACCCTGCATTTAATGTAAAAGGTGTATTTTAAGATACAGGACAAAAGTTCAGGGAAGGGAGAATAAAATAATATCATTGGTGTGGAGAAGGGAAATTTCCTGGGAGAATCTGAATTCTAAAGAAGGAATTGAAATGGCTTTCATGGACAGGAAGTAGACTTTCCAAGCATCTTTCCACATCAACACGAGAGAAAGATGTAAACTAGATTGTGGCCACCGTTTATAAATGTTGGTGGTGACCAACTTCTCTGAACAGCTGGTTACTAAAAAGATGAAAAGAAAAATAAGGTGGAAGGCCTGGGAGGAGTTTAGGGATTGAACTGGGACAGCAGATAGGTAGGACTTTGAAGATGAGGTCAAGAAGCTCTAACTTAATGTGGTAAGGAGGCAAAGCCAACAAGGGGATTTGAGGTGATATAGTTGGAGTTGAGAGGCTTTTGATATGGTGGTGTTTTGGATAGACTTGGAGGGGAAGAGAAGGGTTATAATACTGAAGAGTCACATTTTAACGGAATTAGTTGTGAAAATTGAAACAAAAGAGTGTCTTTTGATGCTGATAAAATTAAGTAACAGACCTCAAGACAGTATATGGGGAAGGGAAAAAGAGTTGAAGACTAAAGCAAGGTTGTGAGCATGGGACACAGGAAAAGTAGTGGTAAATAAGGAAGGTGGAGAGGATCAGGCGAAAATAGTTCAGTTCTAGGAGGTGAGTTTGAGACAGTGGTAGGACATCCAGTAGGTGGGAAACACGAAATTTTCTGGTTTGACAAAGGAGGTGGAGAAGTTGAGGTACATTTGGGAATTGTCAGCAGAGTTTGTGGCTGAATCCATGGGAACAAATTAGTGCAGAGAAGTAGAAAGGTGAATGAGGTGCTAATTTAGAAGATGCAAAAATGGTCAGCAAGGATAGAAAGAACAAAAATAGAGTTATGAGAACCAAAGAGCTGAGTTACCCAGTGTCTAAGGTTTTAAATCAAAATAAGAAGACTTTTGGATTGCTAGTGACTTTCGTTTAGGACCAGAGGATTTGGAACTCCATGAGGACTTTGCCTTGAGGAGTGAGAGAACCTATATCAGTTTCTGCAGAATCCTGATTCATTTTTACAGGTCTTAGATCCTAGCACTCACAGTTGCAAAGAAAAACTTTCAAATGTATACTTGCTATAAACTGTGTAGTGTCACTTTCCAGTGTTTGCCAGACAGACCTCTCCACTGCTGCTTGCTCATTTCTCTACAGAGTGAAATAAGCAAGATGAAACAGCTTCACTGCTGGTCCATGAAAACTGATTGGTCATGTCAACTTCCTGGGGACTATCATGAACTTCCAGCAGAGGCAGACACTGGAGTTATTCACTGAATAGGGGAAAAAGATGCTGGAGGATTCAGTTGCAGACACTTTTTTCCTACCTTAATTTGCACTGTCAGGAAGCTGTGGAGAAGGGAGAAGAAGCTCTTTTCCAATAACAGGAGGAGACAGTGGGAGCCCCCAAGCAGGAGCAACACCCTGGTTGAATGGCATGACTAGACCACACATTAGGACTGAAGGCAAAAGGGAACTTGGAATTCTATGTTCTTGGCAGTTAAACAGACTTCTTACAAACGTTCCACAAAAGTGTACCACCTGTCTTGGTATGGCAGTTCAAGGTGTTTGGCTTCTGTTGTCACCAGTGAATGTGGACATAGACTCCTCTGGTATGTCAGGAAAAAAATAACCCCTCTAAGATAGGCACCTACCATGTATGTGGCATGAACTGTTATAGCTAGTTAACCTTCCAAACCTATTACTAAATACATATTACCTCTGCAGCCAACAATAAGGGCTGGAAACTTTTTTTTTAAATTAAAATCTTTACAGAATCTAAGATAATACATGCTGGGGAAAGAATTCTATTTTTTTCTGGGTGAGTGGATTCTCCTCCTGCCCCCCCCCCCCCCAAGTTCTAATTGTAGTTACGGGGGGACTGGTAGGGAATGAGAGGTCTATGAGGTGGGTGAAGAAGCCCTGGCTCTTTTGTTACTTTTATTATGTCTGGATTTTTGTTAAGGAGCGAGGATTGATATGGCCTTTTAACTCCCAGGGCATCAAGAGCTATGGATAAATGCTGTTTGTTTTATTTATTTATTCATTCTAATTTCTAAAATCTTTAATTTATTCACTAGGTAGAGAATCAAGTTTTTTTGCCTAGCTGAATAGACAGGTTATCTATCCCGTGCAACCCTACTGAATTTATTGTTGCGAACATGTCACAGTGCAGATCTTAGTTACATGTCCAACTAGTATGCTCACTCAGTGAGTTATGGAGGCAGTGTTATAAGGGTTCAAATCATAACAGGGACCATCTTATATCCTTCATATTTCCTCTCTCTTGCAGTAAATAGTCTGCCCAGATTTGTCTGCTTCTGACTGACTTTGAATAAGGTGGTGTAGCCATGTTGGTCCCAGGATTTTAGAGAGACAAGGTGGGTGAGGTGTAATGTCTTTTAGTGGACCAACTTCTGTTGATGAACGAGGCAAGCTTCTGAGCTACACTTGAAGAAGAATTCTGTGTAGCTTGAAAGCTTCTCTCTTTCCCGAAAAGAAGTTGGTCCAATAAAAGATACTACCTCACCCAACTTCTCATTGTATAAAATGGCTTTGTGGAAACATTCTGTTTTTTCTTGGCAGGTGCTGCATACTGTCAGTTTCTGGACATGCTCTTCCCTGGTTCGGTAGCACTCAAGAAAGTGAAATTTCAAGCAAAGTTGGAACATGAATACATTCAAAACTTCAAGATTCTACAAGCAGGTTTTAAGCGAATGGGTGTTGACAAAGTAAGCTGGAATTGTAATTGGTACTCCTTGCATTGGGTGCACGCAATTTAGTTTCAGGTCATCAGTACTGCCAGCTGCACAGCTGTATGAACTCCATGGCTTAGACCTGGATTTCTGTTTTTTCATCTGGGTGTCTGCCAATCATCAGCTTAGATGACAGCACTTACCCTTCCAACTTCCCCAAACTGGAAATTTTGTTCCTAGGTTTGGATTTCTGGCTCTTACTAACTGAATGAGTTTCACTACCTGAAACATACATGCTTGTTTACAGACCACTGTTACAACTCTTCTTCTCACTGCAGTTGAGCTTCCTGCTCTATTTGTGCCAGACACGTGGCTACAACCAGTTGGTGTGGTAGTCCCAAGGACTGCAAGTTGTACTTCTTCCCACAAATTCTAAGCAGCTGTAGCGTAGATGTGTGAAGGTGGTGCTTCATGGTTTGAATAACCTTTGTTTTCATGGAAAGTGCAGTTTATTCATGTAATAGGTACTGCATAGCAATATCAGTACGAGGTTTCTGTATTAACATATCAATGTTATCTCTTATTTTGAGGGAACCTCATGTAAGGGTGAATAGACAGGCACACTGCGTGGGTATAGAGAATGGGCTAAGACTACTATTTAGTGTGACAACTGCATTAGTTTGTGCAGGTCTTGTCTAGTAAGAACTGGGCTGGACTGCTATGTCTCAATCACTGAATAACCATCAGATGGCTAGCCATGGTCATTGCCCATTTGACTGACCCCATACTGGTTGTCTATAGGGAGGTTTTTAATAATTCTCTGGCTTCTTGTAGGGTGGGGTGGGGGAGAAGGGAACACCCCAAAACTGGGTGTTGAGTGTGTGGGGAGGTGGGCCAACAGGTGAGACTTGGAATGAAGTTAAGATATTAGAGTAGGGAGAGAGGGATGGACTTCAGCAGAGGAGGAGCAAATTTGACAATGAAACTCATTGCAGAGATTGCCTAATGGTATAAGATGTGATAGTCGCCCCTCAACTTTAATGGCTCAACTATCTCTCCATTCCAATGAGTGGAGAAAAATCTTTGGCCACTCCTGTGTTTAAATACATAAGAGAAATGTTCCCTGGACTTGGACCACAGATTGCATTTATGCATTCTTGAGCGCAATCTGTCACTTTGTAGAGCTTGCTCTTTACTCTCAGAACGTTTCCCTCTGTTTAACCAGCTTTTTTTCCCCCTCCCCCAGATAATCCCTGTGGACAAACTAGTGAAAGGAAAATTTCAGGACAATTTTGAATTTGTTCAGTGGTTCAAAAAATTTTTTGATGCAAACTATGATGGGAAAGAGTATGACCCTGTTGCAGCTCGACAAGGCCAAGAAACAGCTCCAGCACCCACCCTTGTTGCTCCAATACTGAACAAACCCAAGAAAGCTCTCAGTTCCGGCAGTGCAGGTAAAGGAAATGTTGAAGGTCTTCTGAAAGTCTTTCTAATTGATAAGAGCTTCAATAACCTAAATAGCAAAACTGACTCATTGCTTAATTTCAGTGCATTAAATTGTGGTAGTTTCATTGCTTTCTTCTATTTCACAAAGATTCCAATCTGTCAAAATACAGAATCAAATCATGATACATATGCCTGAGATCACACTGTAGTGCTAAACTTATCTCATGGAGGATAGGAAGCTATTTTCCATGTGAGACACTTAATCTGTAGGTTTGGCATGGCAGGCATCTTCAGGTCAGATAGTGTGTAACCATTAGAACTGCTATACCTCTTCTAGATGACAGTTACCTGGGAGCCACAGAAATGAAGGCTGCAAGAACAGACGCTTCTTCCTTAAAGAAAATGGCGATGATTGGTACCAACACCCTTGCCAGGGAGAAGGGACACTTCACATGGGGAGCTTGGGGCATTTCTTGCTACATTACACTGGCTTTCAAATTCTTCACTGTTCTATCTAAGCATGGATGGAAATAACTCCTATGGGGACTTGGTTCTGAAAATGATTAGGCTAAGAATTAACACTGCATCTTACCTTCTAGCTCCTCAGAGGCCCATTGTTACTCAGAGAACCACAGCAGCTCCTAAAACTGGCACTGGAATGGTTAAAAAGGCTCCCATAGGAATAGTAGAGGATGAATCAGCAGAGCTGATCCAGCAGGTGAGTGTTAAACCTGTGGACTGTCAGGTTAAGTGAAAGTGCTTTAGATTAATCTACATGAATCTTTATTTAAGCTAAGAAATGACTGGGTCTTGGAAATATAGCAAATAATTCAAATTCCTTTTGCAGCATGGCACACGCACACACCAACTTAAATCTATTACATGCTGATACTTCATCCTGCAGCGCTGTTGCAGACATCTAGCAGCATTGCAGTTAAACTATGAATGGCTGTTGCTATGCTGCAGTGTGAGATGTCATGGGTCACACTGTTAGAAGCTAAACTGACCTCATGTAAATGGTAATTTAGCCTTTAAAAGAATAAGCCCTGCAGATCTTTGGGTTTTTATCTGTATAAAGTAGCACTCCCTTAGCATTAGCAAAGAGAACCACCCCTCGTGTGAATTGGACGTCTAACACAGAAATAGAACATATGAGCTAAACTGAGTGTCTGTAATAGACCAGTGCAGGTCTTGATTATTCCCAAAGTGCTCTCATACATCACAAAAATCTGCTTTTTTTGTGAACTATGAGAATCTTGCTTTCTGAGTAAATGCTTTGTGCACTTCTCTCTGGTGGAGAAATGATCATGTGTGTCTATCTTTGGCAGATCAATGTATTGAAACTTACTGTTGAAGATCTGGAGAAGGAGAGGGACTTCTACTTTGGCAAACTGAGAAATATCGAATTGATCTGCCAAGAGAATGAAGGGGAGAGTGATCCAGTGTTGCAGAGGATTGTGGAAATTCTTTATGCAACAGATGTAAGTCTACTAATTGGCAAGCAGGTGAATTTTCTCTAACTAGAAGTCTTCCATGGGGCCAATGTCCAATCTTGCTTGCCTCTATGTGCTTTGGGGCAGGCATCTTTTGTACTAAAGCTCTAGATGGTATCCTTGTGTTTACACCCCCGGATTGTCTGTCTGAGTAGAAAACTACTTGAAATTCCATGACAACTGGATCCAAGATCTGAGAGGAAAAATCTTTCTAGTATCATAACTGGTCTTTCATAAGTGAGTGTATACCTCCTTGACAGTATCCCAAGTAAAACTGCAGGGAAGGGTATGTGCAACCAGTTGGATCAGTGGGTCTGGTTTGACACCGGCTTCCATTAATATATTCTTTCTTTCCCCCTTCAGGAAGGCTTTGTGATACCTGACGAAGGAGCACCACAAGAGGAACAAGAAGAGTATTAACAGTCCATATACTGTACCAGCAGAGCAAGAACATCAGAATTCTTTGCCCCAAATCATGTGCTTAACTGTAAAATACTCCACTTTATTATTCTTAGAGGACTCACTGGTTTCTTTTCATAAGCAAAAAGTACCTCTTCTTAAAGTGCACTTTGCAGAAGTTTTACTCTTTTCCAATGGGTTTGAGTTAGGAGCGCCTTTTCACTTCGTAGCAGAACAGTATTAACATCTAGTTGGTATATTTAGGGAACAAGAGGTTGAATATTTTGAAGCTTGCTGCGGAATTATTTGGTTGTTGGTAAAACATTGGTTTGTGGAAAGTCTTTTCTTCTGTACTTTACTGAGGTGGAGTGTCTAGTAGAGAAACTAAACACTGACTCACGGAAAGATTGTGTTAATGTGAAATTGCAGCAGAGAACTTTTAATAAAAATGCCTTAAGAGTATTTAAAATATGCTTCCATATGCCAAATTATAAAGTAATGTGACAGGAGATTTTATGTGCTTCATACTGGGGTTAGAAAGTATCTGACTTACACTGCTGTCTGGGAGGCCTTGTATGGCAATGTGACTACTCAAAAGGGGCTAGTAAAATAAAACTCCCTCCCTGTGTAAAGCCGCTTACTGAGTGGTAGTTCTCAATGACAAAATAGGCCTTAATACTGCTTGTTACAAGATTGGAGTGAGTATGAAGAGCTCAGACCAACATGTACAAATTATCTTGAGTGCTAAATCCTTCTCTGGCATTGTGGCTAACAACTTTGCCAAATTCATGTACTATATTTTCTGAGAACATGGATCTAGTCGTATTGCCTGGAAGGTTCTTCAAAAGTTTCTCACTTCACTCTCTGGATCATTTTTCTGCTTGTCCTGTCTCCCTTTATTTTTGTGGTGGTCTTTCTGGTATGTTTGTTTCTGGTTTCCTCTTCTTTCCCCCATCCTAGAGTACTGGTTAAACCAATGGATCTAATAGAACTTGCGTTATGCAAGTGTCTCTGTTGTATTAAAAGGAGTGAGTGGGTTGAAGATATACCTATTTTGTGGCTGTTGGGAAATCGTCCTCAGCCCTTGGTGTAGCTTAATAGTGATACTTGCCAATACAGTAACCTTCTGGGGACAAACCTAATGTGCTAGCTAATAGAGAAGCTAATGTTGCAGAAAATACAGTACCCAGACTAACTTTAATATTTATATTTAAGATACTTTATCCCTGAACTGTCTCTTCCTTTGCTATCAAGTTCCTCTCATTTCTGTTTGTTTGGCAAGATCCCACAGGACATCTGATCCACCCACACTGAGTCTGATCAGTTCTGATGTACTTGTATGCATTTGTTTCTGGTTGTAGCTTGTCCTAAAATGTGTGTAGAAGGCAAGCATTTATTGTAACTGTTGTGTAGTGCATGAATCTTTGTGAAATTCAGAGGAAAACCCAATTTCAGTGAATGCCAAAAACAAACAAGTAACTAGCCATTGTTTAAAATTCCAGTGGTGCTATTTCTCTTGTGGCCTTCTAGACTTTTGTTGCCCGAAAAACCATATTCCACCTGGATTTTTCTTGACAGAGTTTTTTCTACTTTAAGCCGTTTCTAAATAAAGTTCCGTATTTCAAGAGTGTCATGTCTGCTGGAGTCGTCATGTTCTGGGGATATGATTAGATTAAGCAAAGGATCCTGGTATTTTCAGTCTGAAGCTACACAACTTGCAACATTGGCCTTCATCCTCCAATCATAGCTCCTTTCTTCGCTCAAATTACTACTGCATTAATTTTTCTTGGGACTCCCTTGTATTCTATTGGGAGAGAACTTCTTTTGGTATCTTAGGCTTACAGTGAATACAAATCATAGTTGGACTATAGGTTTCCCCTTCCTTTGGTGTAATGTAGTGGTGCACTGTAACAGCAATATTGGTCTGTTTCTTTGTATCTGACTCATGAAGTCTAATGCATTGCATTACTAGAACACCAAAGTTACAAGAATACCATGTTTTTGACCTTAGGTTCTGTCACCAGCCTCTCTGAGCAAACATAATCTATTGTAATTTAGTCATCTTGTTAAGCTTGCCGTAAATTTCAGTGAGCCCAAGCCTTAATGTTAGACAAGAACTAACTAGCTTCTGCAGAAACAAATGCTAATGTGGCATGTCTGGCCTTTTAAAAGTTCTGATAAATCCCCCAAAGTCTTGCCAGTATTCATGCTGGAAAACTTTGGAATGGTCCATCGAGGTCTTATCCTAAGGAATAGTTATTAATAGCAACAAAACTAGTACTGCAGTGTGAAAGTGCATTGGTAAAATGGGGTTTTGATGCACATAAAATCTTCTCTACTATTACTTATTTGGTATGAGGTGAAAAATTTACTATCTTTCAACTGCTGATAACTGTGTACATCACTCTGTTATCCTTTCTGCATACTCAAGGCAAAGTGGCAACATGTGGCTTGTGTGACCTGCCATGGGAAATAACATTTTTAGGCTTTCCACATTTTGTGAAGGGTCAGCTGTGTGCAATGGATCATTGTGGTTTCACCTTTGTATTGCAAGATCCCACCTGGTGAGGAGCAAGGATGGATCCATGTTTACCATGACACTAGATGAGTTGCGCTGTGATCAATTTGACCTCTGCTTCTGCCAAAAGCAAACAAATCTCTTAAGCTAAAGGGGAGGGAATGATGGGAATCATAGAAATACTACTGGTGCTCCTTGACCACAAAATTGACCACAACTCAATGTGGAAGCTTTCAATCTTGGAAGTCGAAGTCCTGTGAAATTTCAGATTGCTGCATCATTCTCTAATATACCAAGAAATGACAAGCCGTAAATAAAATTTGGAAATTCATAATACAGGTAACTTTATTTACAAGTTTGTGTCATAGACTTTTTGGGCAGTCTTTTATAATTTCCTTGCTGGAAAGCAGATAACCAGAATAAACTTAAAACTCAAGTGGCTACTCTGACCTGGTACAGCATTGGTTGATACATGTTAAGTGCTTTTCTGCTGGAATGACTATTTCAGAAAACTACCAACCTTTCTTAGATTTAGTTTTATCGGTTATCTGAAACAAACAAGATAGAACAACCAAAAGCTTATATCTGTCTTTCTGCACCCAATGTGTCTTACAGGTGTGCACTCAGATTTTTTAACTTAATTGTTCAATCTTTTCAATATTCCTGGTTTGCAATGACAATTCTTACTGTAACTGTTACAAGGCTCCAAATAAAAGTCAAGAATTTACATCACTCATTTGTCTATTACTATTTAACGTGACCACTGTTGCACTGACAAATGATATCCTGTTGCTTTTGATTTAGAACACACAACACATTTATGGAATTGGCTGAAGTTGAACTAGTACTTGGGGATCCTCTTAGCCTGGTGATTTGAGCAGTGCTGGGAGCTGGGAAGTAGTCCTGATCATAGCTCTCTCCTGTGCTTACTAAGATGGGGTTCTAGCTCAGAGGGCTTGAGGATTAGCTGGGAGTTGTTTGTACAGTGCTCTGACTAGAATTATGTAAGTCTTCAGAACCCTGTTTAAAGAAAAATGGCACTATGCAATGCTCTGAATTTCTGAACTTAGTAATGACAATTATGCAGCTATTTCGATCATTAGTGTAAACAGCTCATCTACACTTGTGCAATTAAGAACCTTGGCCCATTGTGCAGGAAACTCTAAATGGTAGTCAGATTGCTTCTACAGCACTGAGGCATAATGTGTAAGTAGTGAAGTCTTCTAATACTGCCCACGCATGGGCTGCAATACATCTACTCTGGCCGAATGGGGCTCTTAAACAGATGCCTGCCATGTGCATTATAGTCTTCTGATACGGAGCAGAGGATGACAGCAGCCCACCTAGTCATTGTAAGATAAACTCCTACTGCATTTTCGTTAAAAGAGGGTGCCAGTCCCTTGTTTCTGGAAATTGCTTGACTTTCCAGAGCAGTTTCATTGTATTGTTACAAAAGATGGCAGCAGTTTGTATGTAACTAAGAGCAAACTGAAGTCTTAAATGTCAGACCTTCCAGAGCAGCATAGCTTAGGTGTGATGCTTTCAGCTTAGAATTACCAAGTATAAAATCATGGCTGAGGTGTTTTTTTTCCTTCTGCTTTGCTGCTTTTTCTTACAAGTTGGGTGGTATAATTGATTAAAAAATTATTCTGAGTTCCATCTTTGAAAGACAACTTAATTTTTCCCTTTGCATATCATCTTTGGGTTTTGACATATGAAGATTCGAAAGGACTTAAAAACTTGAGTTCTTATCCAGATAAATTGTGTGTTGGTGGAGGATCCCTAATGGCCTGTATGCGTTCTACTGCTTTTCTCCCTTCCCTGGTTATAGGACTCTTCTCAGGATTAGTGCAGTGTCTGTGTCTTGTGCTCTCTGTGTTATAGTGGAAGACCTTTATGAAAGGTGCTGGTCTAGCAACACCTCTTGCTCATTAACAATTCCTGTGAAGTTAGAATGGAAGTTAGGATTGGTGCTTGGGGGGCCCACGATTGGATTCTGCAGCCACTTGTTTTATTAGATGGGGGTAGTTTCTGCCAGCTGTGATGACCGAATAGAAATTTCTCTGCTTCCTTTACTATGGTGGCATATTCCTATGAAAAGCCTTTGTTTTGTTGTTGGATTGGTTCAGAGCATACTTTGTCCTCCTGACATTCTAGCTTTCTTTTTATGGGCTTCATTTCCTGATTCTCAATGGTGAACCTTGGTGGTCTTCCTGCCCTGAGAGGGGGAAGCTTGATGTTAGTAGTTATCTGGTGATCCTACTGTTCTATTGACTTGTTAGCCCTTTGGTCTCACAGCGGAGCAGTTTTCCTTCCTAGTATGTGTTGAAAACTTAGGATAAAACATTGACACAGACCAGTCTGCTTTAGCGGTTCATTCTTAAGAATGGTCTGACCCAGTATGGTCAATGGTCCATGTAGCCCACTATCCTGTCTTCTGACAGGGGCCAGTGCCAGATGCTTCACAGGGAATGAACAAAACGTGGACATTCAATAGAGTGATCCATCCCCTGTTACCCAGTCCCAGTTTCTAGCAAACAGGTTAGGGACATTATCCCTGTCCATCCTGGTTAATAGCCATTGACGGACCTATCCTCCACGAATTTCAGTTTTTTTTAACCCTATTATAGTCTTGGCCTTCACAATATCCTCTAGCAAAGAGTTCCACAGGTTGACTGCGTTGTGTGAAGAAATACTTCCTTTTGTTTGTTTTTAAACCTACTGCTTATTAATTTCATTTGGTGACCCCTAGTCCTTGTTATGAGAGTGTTATTTACTCATTCTCCACACCAGTCATGATTTTATTAGACCTCAATCTTATCCTCCCTTCGCCATCTCTTTTCCAAGCTGAAAAGTCCCAGTCTTATGAATCTCTCCTCATTCCATACCCCTAATCATTTTTGTTGACCTTTTCTGAACCTTTTCCAATTCCAATATATCTGTACACAGTATTCAAGATGTAGGTCTATCATGGATTTATATAGAGGCAATAAGATCTTTTCTGTCTTATCTATCCCTTTCTTAATGATGCCCAACTTTCTGCTTGCCTTCCATCCAGTGAGTGGATGTTTTCAGAAAACTATCCACAAAGATTCCAAAATCTCTTTCTTGAGTGGTAACAGCTAATTTAGACCCCATAATTTTATATGTATAGTTGAGATTGTTTTCCAGTGTATGTTCTCTGCACCTATCAACTTTGAATTTCATCTGCTGTTTTGTTGTCAAGTCACCCAGTTTCATGAGATCCCTTTGTAACTCTTTGCAGTCAGCAACTACTCAAGATAGTAGTATGGTATCATCTGTAAACTTTGCCACCTTACTCTTTACCTCCTTTCCCAGATCATGTATGAATATGTTGAACAGTATATTCTCCATTTGGGATGGGTGAAGACCTTGGTATTTGGTGGTTGGAGCTGGAGAGTGGGGTATGTGTGATGTCCTCAATAGCAATACCTACCAAAAATTGGAGCGAGCCTGGGTAAAACCGATAGCTTTCATATTAGACAAGGGAATGGGAGCTTTAAAACTCATTTTGGAAACCCCTAATTCACTCAAATAGCTGAATTAATAGTTGGAAGAAAAAAATCTTTTGTGAAAAGGATGTGGGTGTTGAATCTTTATCTAGAGGCTAAGAACTTCCAAGGCACAAGTTGGCGTTGTCCAAGAAAGGCTTCAACCCAAACAGGTACAAAGCTAAATATTGATATTACTAAGGTGAAGGGAAAAAATCTTTGTTTAAGGTTGAAGCAGCCATCTTATTTCTACATGGTATAGAAGTAAAATATTGGCACAAACCTATTCTTTGCCTGCAGGCCATAGTGATGTGATCTGGAAGACACTGGTGTTTTTCAGAACACATGCTTGTCTCTTCAAAGCAAATTTTTCTCAGTCATTTAGTAAGCTTGGCTAGTTTTCAAACAGCAGCCTTTTGAAAATCTGTGGCTAACCTGTCAGGAAATGTAGAAAACAGGAACTGAGGGTGCTTTTTCTGAGGTCTGTGAGAAATTTCAGCAAGACCCCGGAAGAGTGATGTGCTTTTGCAAAGTAGCTTCATAAACTGGTTGCCTCTTAATCTTCCAGGAGCTCTCTGAATCTACTGCTGTTCTAATGGGAGCTACAAGAACAGTTATCCAGGAAGCTTTAAATAATGTGGGATTACATTCACATACATCTTAACATAACCTCAACTTCATGATTCAATATTTTATATTAAATAAACAAGCAGCAGGTTGGCCTAAAATGGAGGGACAATTGAGGTGAGATCATCTCAACAAATCTAAATACAAACCTCATTTCAGCTTGGCTTTCTCAATCATCCCGTCACTTGGAGGTGAGGGGCGGGTTTAATGACAAAGACCTGTGGGAGTCCTACCTCTGGATCTGTTGCAGAGACTGCTCTCCTATCAGCCCTTCAAAGGGGCAGGAAAAGGAAAGAGTTTCTAGCCATAAATCCCTGGAAATGTTCCTCTCTTGTGTTCTATGGATCCTTTGTAGAGCCCCTGCCTCAAGTCATCTCTGGTGCAAACGTGCACATGTATGTGCTCCTTATGGAGCAATTGAAAAGGAATTCCCTGTCACCATCCAGCTGCTCTGAGGGAGAGGGATAGAAATGGGCTGCTTGGTGGCTTCTCGGCATGGAGACTTCCATCTAGTCTTTCTAAGGAAGAGGACCCCTTAACCCCTTCCCACAGAGACTGGGGAAAGCAATCTGCCTGAAGTTCTGTGGATGAAGTCACAAATCCAAAGGTGACATCATAGTTGAGTCTGTTGATGGTCTTGGGTGAAGTCGCCAGTGGATACACAGCAGGAACAGGGAGAATGTCTACCTCTGAGAAGCTGAGCAGCTCTTTGATGGGCTCAGAGACTCATAGGATCAGTATTCATCCCTCTGTGGCATGGTGAGTGATGAAAGACACGACACCCAAGGAACTTTCCTTTTCACAATACCTAGTTAATTTATTGCTGCTTCTCTGAGCCACCCTCCAGTATAGTAACCCCTTCTCTTAATCCATCCTTCCTCCTTGCTAGGATGATGTAGTGAGTTAATGTGTAAGTGCATTGAAATTCTCTCCTAATTTCCCCATCTGCAAAATGGGAATAAAAATGTCTCTACCTTCTTTGGGCATTGTAAGGGTTAATTAAAACTGGTAAAACAATAAGGGCCTGCACATGCAGCTCCAATTGACTAGCTGGACTTCCTGCATAGGTCAGAAAATCAGCCTTAAATGACTTTAGTTCAAGGTACTTTGCACCTCTCATGATCAAAGCCTTCCATAACTACCAGGATGCGAGTTCAGGATTACATAGTTCTGCAGTAAGAACTAATGACATCATAGTACCTAAGGCAGTATAGAGAGTGTCATCTCCTATTTCAGGTTACACTAATTTATGCTGGAAGCAAGGCCGGCTCTAGCCATTTCGCTGCCCCAAGCATGGTGGCACGCCACGGGGGGCGCTCTGCTTCTCGCCGGTCCTGTGGCTCCAGTGGACCTCCCGCAGGCATGCCTACGGATGCTCCACTGGAGCCGCGGGACCAGCGGACCCTCCGCAGGCATACCTGCGGGAGGTCCACCAGAGCTGCCTGCTGCCCTCCTGACCACCGGCAGAGCGCCCCCCGCAGCATGCCGCCCTAAGCGCGCGCTGGGGCCTGGAGCTGGCCCTGGCTGGAATTACTTTAATACAAATATTAATACCTGAATAGCCATTTTAAGGATTGAAAGACTTGCAGCCTTATTAATAATTACAATCTCTCTCCCACCCCCAAAGCAAATAAAGCAACATTTTATCTGTTTAAAATTTTAGGGTAGACAACGATTCTGAAGATAAAGGAAGCTTTAAACAATATCAAATGGGGCAAAAGGTAAATGAGCAGTAATGGTATTGATGGACACAGTGTTATATGAAAAAGGGCTGTTATCAGGTGTTTCTAAAATGCAAATGGAGCAAGATTGATCTGGTGGTCTTATTTTCTTAACTGTACATGTCCATATTTTGGAAGGTTAAATCATACAATATCAAGGCTGGAAGGGACCTTAGGAGGTCATCCAGTCTAACCCCCTGCTCAAAGAGGGACCAATCCCCAGACAGATTTTTAGCCCCAGATCCTTAAATGACCCCCTCAAGGATTGAGCTCACAACCCTGGGTTTAGCAGGCCAATGCTCAAACCACTGAGGTATCCCTCCCCCAAATGATAGCCTTGCTTCTCTGAAGTGCAGTATTTGGTGACCCCTTTAGTACCTGCATCCAGCTATATTTTTTTTTCTCAGATTTAAATTACTTTAAGAACTGCTCGTCATGTGTTAAATTTTTTTTTTAAAGCAAGCTTTAATGGTTATACCTTTACCTTAAGGTATCAGGTGGGCAAGGAAAATATTTTGTTTTAAAGTTGAAACTTATCGCAGTGTTTCCTGCTTTGAAACCCCAATGTGCCCAGTTCATCCTGACTTTGGGGCTAAATTCTGTGCAGTTGCTGAGCGGGTGCAGGAAATGTTGGCTTTATGCTCATTTTGCGCCTTTCCTATCCTGGACCAGCAAAGGGCCTATTCAGCTTGCAGCACAGATTGAAACAGCCTGAGTGCTTGGTGGCCGCTATAAATTGGATCCTGTATTTCTTAAGTGATTTAAAATTAATCATATGGTAGTAATGAAATGGGGCTTAAGTGAGAGTTGTGGTGCATAAGACCTTGTGTGGGATCTCTGCACTGTCATTGATTTACCCCTCTTGAAGTCCATGGGGTTACTATCAATAGTGAGGACTACTTCCATGAACAAGAGTTTCCAGAACTGGGCCTTCAGTTTCTAAGTGCTGTGCTGTGCTTTTGGGCAGGGGCCATTTCTCTGCTTATCTGTATATGCTTTCATAAGGTTATTGCTTGTAAGATGTTTACTATCTTCCTGCTCTTGCCCCATTTATGTAAGACATGAGTAAAAAGGACTCTCTTGGGTGTAATAAAAGCTCTGCACATGCTGTTCTTGATTCTAACTGTTTTTTCAGATCACTGGACTTCTGAGCAAATCTGTCTCGAGCTGCTCATCTCCCAAACAGATACCGAGATTCCCAGAATCCACTGATACCTCCCGTGCGCAGCAAGTTGAGGACAAGATCAATTATGAGCATTTGCAAAAATTGGAGCGATCGTTCCGGGAAGCTGACTTAGACAAGGGTGGAGGTGATAATGCAGCATTTCCCAGAGCATTTCAGTTTCTAGATAACTCTGCTCTTTTGGTCACTTTTTTAGTTTCATAGCTATCTCTGTTGCTGTTAAGAAGCATGCCGTCTACACAACAGCATCCATCAGAATTAGCCCCTTCAGGCTTCATCAGTTACTTTGGACCTGCTTTTTTCCACTGAAGAGATCTCCAGCTTACCTCTCACAGCAAGTCTATATCATCCATTCTTTGTGATAGCTTTGGGTTTCTGTATGGTGAAGCAGACACAGATTTCCTCTTCCTCAGTTGTTAGATGTAGGTTTGTGTCCCATTGTTCTGTGGTACAGAAGTCAAGCTTAATATTCAAGAAGTCAAGAGAACAAATGTACCGATCTCTAATTAGGTTTGGTTTAAACAGGGTAAAATCACATATTACAATAATGACACTAACACTTCCACAGCATCTTCCAGCTGAAAATCTTGACTTTCTTTATGAGCATAAGTTAAGCCTTGCATTGCTTCAAGTTCTGACTCAGGTTTAGACACTTAAGGAAAATCTTAGTTAGGGGCCCCTGTTCAAAAATCTATTTGCTGAGGACCAGACTTTCAAAGAAGTTCTGCACTTATTAGGTACCTACCAGTGTTCGCAACTACTGCAGATTTGCATGCAGATTGGGAAATTGCATATGTAAACAGCTAATTTATAAGCATTTGCACACATCGATGCATTACTTACGCAGTTGCAATAAATTGTATGAGCAAATTTGATACCCATGTGTGCGTTTTTGTATGCACAAATTGTTGAGAAATCTGCCCCCATTGTTTTTTGGGGGGGATTGCTTTTGATGCTTAATTGCCATTTTGATGTGCTCTGTGCAGTGTATTTTTTCAATAGATATAATTATCTGGAAAAGTTTAGGGCTAAATATACTGTTCTTCTTCTCCCAGGGCTGGATATTAAGGAGTTTCGCAAGGCAATGAAGAAGATAATGGACAATATTACAGAAGAAGATATTGATATCATATTTATGAAAATTGACACTGATTGTGATGGCTCCGTGGGCTGGGTAATACTGTGCTCTAATCAAAGAAAATGGTGGTTGTGTAGCAGTTGCAAAAATTTCCTGATTTTTATTTACTTTGCTTTAATGTTGGGGGAAGGCTGTGTTTCTTGCTATTCCTGTTATCTTTGCCATAGTTTTTGCTGTATCTGTCAGCACCATAGAACTTGAGATAATTAATTCTGCTCTCCTTTTTATACTGTGCTAATGAAATTGTTCTCTTTCACAGGAAGAATATCTGAACTATATATTGCGAGAGTACAGAGGAAAGGATGACATGCTGAAAAGCAAATCTCCTCTGCTATTTCAGACACCCCTGAAAATCATTCCAGTGTAAGCTCTTAGCCATTACTGTCTGAAGAGGAGCGATCCACATTAAAGCTGCTTGTATTAGTCTTCCAGTTTAGTGTGTTCTTGTGACGACATCCTAGCTGAGAAAAATTTCTTTTTTTAAAATCAGGTATTTAACAGCAAATGGCAAACATGCGCATCTTCCTATATGAAATTGGCTTAATAAACTAGCCTCTAATCATATAAGGAACAACCTCTATTAAAGATGATAGCCTAGGTGAAATGTCTGCTTGAGGTGAATTCCCATCAGTATTAATCAGTCTCAGTAGGATATTGTGAGTATAACTAGGGACGCATTAGATTATTGCTGTTATAGCAACAAACCTGAACATGAGAAACGACAACACTCACTTCTCTGGGGGTCACTTAAAAGTGAGGTGTTGCCTCTTTCTCAGACCTGCCAGTGTGACACCACTGGGGGTTGATGCTATGATGAATACCTGGGAGCGAGTGTGGTGAAATATGGCTGACTTCTCTTGCACACTTGCTTCTGACTCAATTTTGTTTGAACTCAGATCCTCTCCAGCCCAGCCAGAACTCTCCCCCCAGCCAATGTGTTCCCTTTCCTTCCTACCTGGATAGAGCCTGGGAATAGAGGAGCTTTACAGCATGAACTGAAGGCTAGCAAATTCTGCGACTGGGGACGCATGCTTCAGAGCCATGGAGACTCTGGGCTGACTTCAGTTTCTAGGGTGTAAAATAAAGGGACAGGTGATCTTTTGTTGTCCAGGCCTCTCAGAAATGGGTGCACTGTAAATACTTCAGTCGTAGTGTCTCTTCTGATCTTAAACCTGTGATCATCTAGTCTGTCCTGTGTAATACAGGGGGTTTCAAGCTGCACGCAAAGGCTCGGCCCATCTGCACTAAGAGTTTGTGGCCAGCTTAAAAAAACATCCCATGTGATGTGTCCGGGTTTCAACTTCTTGCCACACATGCCAGTCCCTCCCACAAGTCTTTTCTTCTCTGTATGTGCTGTCATGTATCTTTGTGCTAAGGGGTTGGAAACATCACAGCGTGGACACCAGCCACCTTATAGTGTGAAAATCTCCTTCCCACTCCCACCACTTTGCCTTGTGTCTCTCGCCCTGGGTGAGGCTTAGACTTACTTAACTCGCATCAAATGCTCCTGAGCTCAGGGTCCTGAGTTTCTAAATTCTGCAAAGTGCTTTCAGTCCCTGTGTTCCCCCCTGCTCTATTCCCGCCCTCTTACAGGCCCACCTTACCCTTCCGCTTCCTGACTGTTCTGCTCCATTTCTCCTATCTCACTCCTTCCCCTTGCTCAGGATCCAAGGCCAGGAAATCATCAAGGTGCAGTTTTTCCCAAGCCAGGGCCGGGTAACGGACAGGAATGAAAAGGCCAAGAAAAGTAGTGGTTGGAATCTGTCAGGGCGATTCCTGACGGTCAGCAGGGATGGAATCTTACTCTACTGGAGTGACACGTTCAAACTGCTCCGCATTGTCCAGGTACATAGCTCATGAACCTGACCGAAATGAAGGGCTAGATTCTCTCTAATCCACACAATGCAGGGCTCTCAACCTTTCCCAGACCATGACACCCTCCCATTTAGACATCTAGAAATGAGGTCAATGTGGCCTCCCTGGGAGTCTGAACCCATGCCCTCATGGAGCTTGTATTCACAGTGCAGATGTCTCCTTTGCATATGTAGTGCTCGCTCTGCATGGGTGACATCCCATTGCCATGAGTGGCGATTCCACAAGTGTGGATGCACCACAGAGCCCCCCCCACCACTGCAGATGAGAAACCCACAGCGTGGCTCGGAGGGGAGAGTTTTGCCCATCATATGAAGTATTTCTAAATCACCAAATCACTTTAGTCAGTGGGGAGGCAGTGCTGTGCTACACTGGACACTGATAGCACAGAGGGTGGGGTCAAAGCCTTCTCTTCTGGAGTGCAAGCACTCTCAGAAAACCTAATATTGAGGGCATATAAGGGGAAAATGTACCATTTCTCATGGAAGGGATATTGTGCACTAATTTCCCTGGAGAATCTCTTTAAACAGAAGCATCTGGTTTCAGCTCAAGTTTTGATCTATCTGCTAAGTTTTCTCTTCTTATAAACTGAACATAAGATAAGGAATGAGGGCTGAGCACAATAGGACAAGACCAATTAGACCCTTGAATCACTGCATCTTTCTACCATTTCAGCAGTAAAACTCTTCCTATTTAAAAATAAATGCGGGTCTGGAGCTCACATTCAGGGTGGAAAATACCAGAGCTGCTGCTAACTTAGGGGGAAATTCTCCTTGGGTCAGATAGTGAGCCCAAGGCCTATTCATTGCTTACATCCTGCTTAAGCCTGGTGCATTGTAGTGCTTTTATTACGTGAGCTTGAGTGGGATTTGCAACTACTTTGAGGTTACTTGATTTTTCAATGTATGTTTCCTCTTTGTGTAGCTTGACCAGTCTGGACGACGGCCCAGTCAGCAGATGTGGGTCACTGACATGGTGTGTCTGTCTAATATCAACCTGTTGGCAATAGCATCTACTGATCAGAGTATTGGTAAATAGAGACAAATCATTCCCCATTGTGAAGATCTGGTCCCTAACCTGCACCACTGATGTTAATAGAAGCCTTGCCATTGACTGAAGTGAGCATGAGGTCCGCTACGTATGGATGTAGTAGCGTCGGTCAGTTGAACACCTGTTCAGCAACAGGCATGTTTGCATGGCAGAATGTCTAAATAAACGCACATGCATGTGACAGGTTCAAAAGGTCTATCTTTGCATGAACACCAAACATCAAGATGTTGATGCTAATGTTGAGATTCATGAGATTTCTCTTTTTTTTCTGTTGCACAGAATTCTTTGATATCAGTGGCAACAAATGTGACAGGCTCTTTTCTCTTGTTGAGCTTGACAGCTGCGTTACGGCCTTGGATTACTGGTAGGTTACCTGCTTCTCTCAAGAGGCTGTTATCGATTCTAAAATACATAGATACTAGAATCACAGACCCATGGCTCCTCTGCTGTGCAGGGTACTTGAGAAATGAATAATCCTTATATTGTAATGAACTGGGGAATGTTCATGTGCACAGATACCCTCTACCGGACGGAGAGAGAACTGCTCACTGAATCACAGCCCCTGTTCTCGCTAACACTTAAAGGCCATGGATCCGTGCTCTTTGGAGCAGAAGAGATCTGAGTTCTATATCTACTGCTCCTGTGATGCTCTGAGTGGCCACCGTATATATTATAGAGACAATGGCAAGTTGTGAGACACCACAGATTTGTCATCTACATTCTTTTACTTTACATAGTGAGACTCTCTCCTTTTCTATTTTCTTACTAAATGGTGTAGTGACAGGAGTTTAGGGATGTTCAACCCTATTCTTTTGCTTTTTTACACACACCTTTTTCAACTGCACATGAATCTTTTTAAAAACAATAATGTGTTTTGCAAGGGTCATATGTTTTGTGCAACTCCTCCAGTAGGCCTGACACTTCTGTGTCCCTCCAAGGACTCCCAGAGGAATCAATGTCACTGTCTCTGGTGTACTGCTTGTGCTGTCATGTATGTCCAGGGGACAGTGAATATCATGGACAGAGTATTATTCTTGAATGTTTTTCTTTTAGTTGCTCATGGGATTTCAATGAGCATTGGAGTCTACCAAAAACATGGCCAAGTGCAAAATCTATTGAATCCTCTCTCTTCCCCATATTTGAGTTGCCTGGGTGTAGTTTATCACTGGATAACTGCTGGAGTCTGTTTTAGGATATGTATTCTTAAAACTTTGTCAAGGAGGCTGAGTTTGGGATAGTCACTTTTATTAATTCAAATTCATGCTTATAATAAATAAATACTGTTGTATCTGAATTGCAGCTGTGTATGATAGAGCAACATTTCAGCTTTCAGATACTACCTAGAAAAAAAATGTCAGCCAATCTTAAAAAAAAGCTGCTGCCACAGAGATGACAGGCCCTCCTTCCTACATCTGTCTTGTGCCCAGTGCATGGCTGTGGTATTTAGGTGTTCTCTTTCTAAAGATGAGTTCTCAAATAGGTTCTCCAGATCCTGCCTATGCATGTTCATATTGGCACTTAGGTGCATAAAATGGGTGTTTTACTACATGTGTCTGTGAGCCAATTGGAGCACAAATGTTCAGTTAAGCTGGCCCTGTTTGAAAACTGGGTTTTCTATTTGTGACGCCCTCTAGTGTAATACTAGCCTGAAATGGCAATGTACATGGGATCTGATCTGTTTTCTTTCCTTTCTCCCTGAGTCAGGACAGATGGGTACAAAGGAGTGTTTTGTGTTGGTGATGTGAAAGGAAACATTCTGATCTTCACCTCGCTGGATGTTGTAGCAAATGGGATCTTCAACGTCCGTCACTATATAACTAAGCCAGGTACAGATATGTTGTCCAAGCTTAGCTATAATCACATGTTCTCCTGTCTGGTATTACTGGAGAGGGGAGTGAGGACTGAGCATTTATCTGAATTGCCCTTCCTGGAGAAAGAGCAAGTGTTACCCATTTTACAAACACAGAGGTATTCTGAGACTGACTGAGATTTTATTGACTCCAGAGAGCTTCGCCCCTCTGAAAATGGCACCCTCCACGACTCATCCAAAGTCTCACAGGGTCGGGGTAGAATCCAGGAGTCCTGGCCCTCACGTCTCTGCTTGCTCCTTAATCATCCTGATTCCCTAAGCAGGGCTAGATCCAAAGCACCTTGGTTTCAGTTTTGAAAAAACGAACTCTGTTGCAGGTTTTGCAAAACCAGAATCAATCTGTTCCTTGGTGTCTGTCCTGATGCACCACTTTTTCTAATCTCTAGGTAATTGTATATGATTACTGTTAAGATCATAAAATCATAGGACTGGAAGGGACCTTGAGAGGTCATCTAGTCCAATCTCCTGCACTCATGGCAGCTCTAAGTATTATCTAGACCATCCCTGACAGGTGTTTGTCCAACCTGCTCTTAAAAATCCCCAATGATGAAATTCCACAACCTCCTAGGCAATTTATTCTAGTGCTTAACTACCCTGACAGGAAATTTTCCAGAATATCCAACCTAAACCTCCCGTGCTGCAATTTAAGCCCTATCTTCCTGTCCTATCCTCAGATGTTAAGAAAAATATCTTTTCTCCCTCCTCCTCATAACAACCTTTTATGTACTTAAGCTGTTATCATGTCCCCTCTCAGTCTTCTCTTTTCCAGACTAAACAAACCCAGTGTTTTCAATCTTCCCTCATAGGTCATGTTTTCTAGACATTTAATCATGTTTGTCGCTCTTCTCTGGATTCTCTCCAATTTGTCCACATCTTTCCTGAAATGTGGCACCCAGAACTGGACACCATAATACTCCAGTTGAGGCCTAATCAGCAGAGTAGAGTGGAAGAATTACTTCTTGTGTCTTGCTTACAATACTCCTGCTAATACATCCCAAAATTATGTTCTCTTTTTTTACAACAGCGTTACACTGTTGACTCATATTTAGCTTGTGGTCCACTATAACCCCCAGATCCCTTTCTACAATAATTCTTCCTAGGCAGTCATTTCCCATTTTGTATGTGTGCAATCGATTGTTCCTTCCTAAGTGGAGTACTTTGCATTTGTCCTCATTGAATTTCATCCTATTTACTTCAGACCATTTCTCCAGTTTGTCCAGATCATTGTCCTATCCTCCAAAGCACTTGCAACTCCCCCCAGCTTGGTATCATCTGCAAACTTTATCGGTGTACTCTCTATGCCATTATCTAAATCATTGATGAAGATATTGAACAGAACCGGACCTAGAACTGATCCCTGTGGGATCCCACTGGTTATGCCCTTCCAGCATGACTGTGAACAACTAATTACTCTCTGGGAATGGTTTTCCAACCAGTTTTGCACCCACCTTATAGTAGCTCCATCTAGGTTGATTTCCCTAGTTTGTTTATGAGAAGGTCATGCGAGACAATATCAGAAGCTTTACTAAAGTTAAAATATACCACATCTACCACTTCCCCCCATCCACAAGGCTTGTTACCCTGTCAAAGAAAGCTGTCAGGTTGGTTTGACACTATTTGTTTTTGACAAATCCATGCTGTTACTTATCACCTTATTATCTTCTAGATGTTTGCAAATTGATTGCTTCATTATTTCCTCCATTATCTTTTTGGATGCTGAAGTTAAGCTGACTGGTCTGTAATTCCCCAGGTTGTCCTAATTTCCCTTTTTATAGGTAGGCATTAGATTTGCCCTTTTCCAGTCTTCTGGAATGTCTCCCATCTTTCATGACTTTTCAAAGATAATTGCTAATGGCTCAGATATCTCATCAGTCGGCATATTGAGTATTCTAGGATACATTTCATAGTAATAATATTCTATTCTTGAAGACATCTAATTTGTCAAAGTAATTTTTAACTTGTTCTTTCCCTATTTTAGTCTCTTCTGATCCTACCTCATTTTTACTGGTATTCAATGTTAGACATCCAATCACCACCAACCTTCTCGATGAAAACTGAAACAAAGTCATTAAGCACCTCTGCCATTTCCCCATTTTCTGTTATTTTCCCCCCTCACTGAGTGACGGGCATACGCTGTCCTTGCTCTTCCTCTTCTAATGTATTTGTAGAATGTTTTCTTTTTACCTTTTTATGTCTCTAGCTAGTTTGATCTTGTTTTGTGCCTTGGCCTTTCTAATTTTGTCCTTACATACTTGTTGTTTGTTTATATTCATCCTTTGTAATTTGACTTAGTTTCCACTTTTTGTTGGACTCTTGATTTTTAGATTACTGAAGATCTCTTGGTTAAGCCAGGGTGGTCTCTTGCCATACTTCCATGACCCAGCCTCCTTCCCCACTACCACGGAGGCCATTTATACTTGGATTCTGCAGTGGGGAAGGAACTGAGGGGCAGTTGGGCCTGCTCCACCCTTATGCCTTTGATAAAGGAGCATGAGGACACTTAGGCACATGTGGCCCCAGTGAATGCTGCTGGCCAAAAGACTGATCTCAAGCGCGTGGGCATATGTGCTCCAAGAGCGGAATGTACATAGATGACACATCTCAGAGGGCCAGTTACAGTAACATAAGTAACTTTTCTTTTTTGTCCATCTTTGGCCCCACTTGTGTTTTCAAACAAATTGGAACCATTTCTCTGAACATCTGTGAACTTTGAGGGGTTGGATAAAATGCGACCTGGATCCAAATCCTCATCTTTTATCTCATATCTTGTTTGAATGCATTTGCTAATATTTCTCCTAAGCCTAGATTGTAGCTAACACTTTAAAGCTTTTAGTGCCATGCTTGTGTCTCGACATTTAAGGTGGATCTATGAAAATACCATGTAATCATTCCAGGTGTTAATGAACGTCCCTTGTGACTAGCTATTCTGTACACTATATATCCTAGGTCATGCATGGGGTTTAGGCTACTATTATTGCCTTAGGTCACTTCAACACAATTAAAATAACTTCTTTTGAGAAATGTGGCAAGTATTGGGTCAGGATTAATATATAGCTTTTCTCCCTCAGGTGTCTTAGCCAGAATCCCAGTACATCTTCTCCTGAAAGGAAAGGCCAGCCTATACAGAAATTTCCGAGTGCCTGTGAGTTTCTCTGTCTAATGTTACATTTTGAGACAAACCCCACTCCTCCTTAGATTCCTGTTGCTCCCCTATCCTGAAGAAAGTTGGGGAAAGTTGATATTTATTAAATTACAAACTAAAATACTCAGAAGCAATTATGTACAATGTCTATCAGAGTTGTCTCTTTCCCACAGCCTCTGTATGTTGTTCACCGCCTTAATCTGTAAGCTCTTTGGGGCAGAGGCCTCATCTACCTGTGTGTGTGCAGCACCTGGCACAGTGGGGTTTCTGAGTGCTGCCATAATACAAATATTACTAATAGTAGGTCTGTGGGACGCCCATTGCTCTCATTCCTTCCGTAGTCTTACATAAAAAGGCAAAGTGTACTTTACTGCTGATGCTTGTAGACCAAGACCTGTGGCCTTTCAGAGTCTGTCTACACTGAGTAGCAGCTCACAGTGGTGAGTCCAAGAGACCAGGTCAACAGAATCTGGCTTGCCAGGTTTTCCCTATCGCATTAAAAATGGCTGTATAAATGTTGCAGCTTGGGCTGGACCTTGGACTCTTTAGCCTAAGGAAGGGGGTGGGCTTCAGAGCCTGAACTCCTACACAGCTATTCTTAGTGCTGTAGTGCAAGTTTTGTGAGTCTGAATCTGTAGAGCTGGGTTCTAGGACTTGCTGCCACTCCCTGTGTAGACACACCTTCAGGGGTGGAGTATGGGCTGCGGAGTGCCACGAGGGGCTGCACTGTTTACACATCCCGAAGGCTGGCTCTGCAAACCAAAATGACCTACCATGGGTCGTTTTGTATCATTCCATCAGCCAGACATTCACGATCTTGCAGCTCAGCAAGCAGCCAATTCAGACCATTTGGGATGGCTGTAGTGCGGTCGTGGGTGTCTCCCCATCAGTCGCTGTAATGCTCCTAGGGTGGCTCTGTTCGGGGGAATTAGCCAACAGTTAATAGGTCCTGAGGCAGCAGTTGGGGCTAGTAGCCCTGACATTCAGCCAGAGCCGGGCAGCACATAGTTAATGGTTCTGGCCCACAGTCAGGCATGGTAGTGGCACATCTCTAGGCCTGGCACCTTCAATCAGGACAGGGTCGTAATCAGTGAAAGGGCTCTGGCCTTCTGTCAGGCAGAGCAACTCAGCAGTCTAGGGAAAGATTAGCTCTCTGCTGGGAGAGTCAGCAAAACCATCTAGCGTCCTAGCTCGGGTGGGTGTCAGACCAATGCAGGCCGCTTGGCCTAAAGGTGGGGAGGTTGCCACCCTGATGGTGGAGTGGCAAGGGGTAGAGGGACACAGGCCCACCCACTCCACTGCATCCCAGCCCAGAGCCCTAACAGTGGAGGAGTGGTCCGCCACTGGGTCTGTGGGGAAATCTGTCCACAAGACGCTGACCATCTTGCAGTCAGTCACACAGCTGAACACTATACAGCTTCCCCGGCTCCTTCTTACCCTCCCAGTCTGGGGGGACCTGGGGTCATCATTCGCCTCGCTGGGGTAGACAGCTAGTGGCAGCCCCAACAGCTCCTCAGTGTCCCAGGTGTCTGGCAGCTCCTCCAGGTCTCTGGCAGTATGGCAGTCGGGCTTCAGCAGCGGGGAGAGACGTCCTGCTCCTCCGGCAGCTCTTCCCCAGCTGAGCTGGAGTGCCAGCCTTTTATAGTTCCGGTTCCTATCCTGCCCCCGTGGATGTCCCGGTTCTGCCCACCACGGGGCAGTTGTGGGTCTCTCCCTGTTAATCAGAGGGGGAGACCACATCCCTTCGCTACAATGGCTAATGCACATTCAAACCCCCACTGCTTCCTGGGTCCAAGAAGAGCCTTGTCTATAAGAATCCCTTTGATCTGAACCCTCTCAATCCCCATGTCTAAGTCATGACCCTCTTCTCGTTTCTTGATGTGCATAATGAACCTTCTCCTCTTAATTCAAAACTGCACTCATCCAATCAGATACCATGCCCTTCCCCTTTCAGGGTCCTGCTGTGTGCATCACTCTAATGTTTCTCTTCTCCCTCTTTCTGCTGCCTCTGCTCCTTGTCCCATTTTTCCTGTGTTTATTGTTCCTCAGTTTCACATTTCACTCTGTTTTTCGCTGTTGTTTTTCTGTCTTCTTCAAACTGTACATGAACCCAGGCATGTTGGAATGGGAGTGGCACTGCTGAGCCCCCATTAACGAAGAATGAGCTCCTTGTGCTCTTGTTTATGACCTGCAGTGTTACTAAGCAAAGTCTTTCCTTTCTCTTCCAGGCTCTCCATGGGGACTGGTGCCACCAGATAAAATTCATTCCTCAGCTCAATCTTGTTGCCTCCTGCTCAGCAGCTGATAAGAGAGCCATGGTGCTTACTTCACTTCCACTACATATCATGGGTAAACCCCAGTAAGACAGGTCTCTTTGTCTGTTCTGTAAATTATCCATCACACAATGGTAGCAGACAATGTTACAATTCTCTTAAAATTCCGTTTCCTCCAGGAAAATCCTGTTGGGACTCAAATTTCAGGCAGGGCTCAGGAAACCTAAATTACAGAAAGTGGGTAAAGGGGCCCATAATTGACACTACTCGGTGGCCTGTAAATAGATGAAGTTTCCAACAGACTTTTCAGGCTGTAAGTACAGTAATTTCTGGGGCCTCTGGGCAGTGGGAAAATTGCTGGACACGGCACAGTTTCTTGAGGAAAATATCAGAGAAGATGGGAAGACACTGCTCCAGCTCCATCATGTCGTCTGTAGAGATGGGCCTGACCTGAGAAGTCTAGCCTAGACCCAGATGTCTCCAGAGCTGATAGGTCAAACCAAACCCTTCAGCCCATCATAGAACAAAGGTCTAGCTGGGAAGTCCCAATCTTGGTCCAAAGTTCCCTAGCAACTGTGGGTTTTTGGATCTAAATTTTGCTTGGGTTGGATTTCTTCTTAATGTCCTGTAACCCTCATGTGCTGCGTGGGAAGCTTACTCCACAGGAAAAGTGAACAAACAAATGCAAGTCTCTTAAACGTATTTCTTTTTAGCTAAAAAGAAATTATTAGATTTGCTGAAGTGGAAAATAAGCAAAATGCAGCCGCAATGGTGTCTGACTTCCTGTTTTTTCTCCCTTCCCGTCTTCAAGAGGCAAGGCAAGGTGAAGTGGGGTTCAGTGTAGCGAAGCTTGGGAACAGCCTTCTGGTCCACTTTCTGGGTGTGGATGCCCATCCTGCTGTTGCTGCTCCTGGTCTGCTGGGCCCGAGCGTGCCGTGCTTGTTTGTAGGCAGTGATGCTGAACCAGAGCTGAGCAGCACAAGTAGGACTCTGTGTTGTGAGGAGGAGCGGGTGGGAATAGGGCAGGCTCAGCGGGTTGTAGGGGGAATGGGCAGGTGAATGTAAATTGGATGGAGCTGGGCAGCAAAATTCCGATCCAAAGTTCAGCTCACCCCAGAGTTAACATCCGAGATGGGGAGGGGAGTTTGAATCCAGTGATTCCAGTTCAGGCCTATCTCCAATTAAAATGTTTCAGGGATTGGATCTAGAGTAATACACATCCGGCAGGACAAGTACAGGGTGAAGACTGTTTGTGAAAAGCTTGAGGAAGGGGAAGACGAGGTTGTCTTGCATACATGGCTAGTGTTTACAAGCTGCATCTGCTGTGTACCCCAGCTGCCATTCACCTCCCTCATTTCTCTCTACTCTTCACTCCTTCCTCTGCTTATTCTCTTTGCAGCCTTAGCTCGTCTCCCTTTTCTTTTAATCCCCTTCCCTTCCCGGCTTCTTTCTCTCCCCTTCTGCTTTCCATATCCCCCCTCTTTCCTCCTTCTCTTTCTTTTCTTCCTCAATCCTTTCTGCTTCTTTCATTGCTTCTTTCCCAACCCTTTTCAGCTCTGTATTCTGTCCCTGTCCCTTTCTCTGCTTTCAAAGTGCATTAGGACTGGCAGCAGTCCATTGCCTCCTGAAAGCTAATGGGGTGCAGCAGACAGCCCCGTCGCTAGCTAGCATCCTGGCAATGGGCCAAATACATATTTCAGCAGCTGGCTCACTGTAAATCATGCAGATAGCGGACAGTGGGTTGAATCTACAATTTTACTCTCTCTGCAATTTTCCCTGGCCCCTGGTAATCACCATTTTGTCTCCCCTTTCTCAATATGTGCAACGCTTGGCTCTAGAACGGCACCCTGTCCAGATCTTTTTCATCCCTCCTCCGAAATCAGTCCCTTTGACAACGGTGGCTATTGCTCTTGAAAAGGCTGAATTATGTGTTGGCCTGGAAATTGCAGGCCTCTGCATCTGCAATCTGTCCAAACGATCATGGAATAACAAAAGATGTGAATGCTAAATAACCACCTCCAAGACTAGAGTCTAAAATCTCAATCGCATTCTGCTGGCACCTGGGTGTTGAAACTCATCTGTCTTTGGAGCCTCAGGAGAGAGTAATGCCAAGTCTCCTGTTGCTAATTCATATAATTTAACAATCTCTCTTTTTGGTCGTGGGATTCTTACTGTAGAAATATATTCCTCTAGTGACAGATGGGTTTAAAGGAATGGATTCCAGTGATTTGTGAATGTAAAGATGGTGTGTGCAGAGCTACATAATTGGGTTTGTCTGTACTTAATACTAAAACTTGCTTTATTAATGGATTTGTCTGCAGTTCTGAAGATTGTGCATCCTTAAATCCAGAGACATTGTCCCATGCTCTATCTGTATGTTGGATAATTTCTGAAGAGTTGTGTGGTAGTGTGTGTGTCTGTCTTTTTCTCTTGCTTAATTCAAGAAGATCTGGATTAATGCTAAAATAGCTATTTCAGAATTTCACAACCCCGGTTGCTGTGTGGAAGATTTACCAGCAGGTGGTGCTATTGGGCTTTGCTTTACCTGCGACAAGAGAATTATTGGTGGTGGGCTTTTATGTAGCTGAGGGCTGCGTGAGCAGTTCCCACTGAACAGTTTATTTGGCAGCTTTAGCCTGGATCATTGCTGCATTTTTATTATGCTATTTGTATGGAAGTTTTGGGTGAATAAATTCCAGCTTGCGGGTTACTTGCCAACTGCCCATTACCCCTTGAGTATTCATAACTTGGTATTTAAGTTGTGCTGCTGGTTAACTATGTTTCATGGCATTGTTTTGTTCCTGGGCAGGGTGGCCTAACTCTTAGGAGCGCCACTCCAGCTTTCTTTCAAACAGTAGCTTGGTTAGTGATTGAACGGACCCCTGGGTCACATGGAGGGCTTAGAATTTGCTCTGCGACCATTTGTATGGGCAAATCTTTGCTCATGGGAGTGTTCATGACGAGGGGATAAAATGGACACAGTCAAAGAGAGAATCTATTTAGACGTCATCTAGTTATTTGCAAGTTGTTGTTTTCTAGTAAAGACAAATTTCTTCATTTTTAATGATCTGCCTGTGAGCTGGCCATTGTGGCTACTGCTCTAATGCAGCTGAGCCTCTTGCTCTGCACTAACCCCATTTTTATGATTTTCACCCTTGTGCTCCACCCCCCCCCCCCGCTCATTATTTTTAACCACAGCTGCTTTCCCTTTTAGAAATGGGTTTTGTACCTTGAAATGGGTTGGCGGAGGCCACGGAATTCACAGCTGTCAGTGGGGTGAATTGTCACACCTGGGGTCCGAATATCATCTGAGACGGAGCTCCAAGGACTCAGATATAACAGGTGTTATTTTTCTGTTATGATCCCCGGCTCTCAGATAATAAATCACTGGATAGGCCCAGCCAGGGCCTTGTCCTGCTCCTGACTATTGTACTACCCATAAGAATGGGTTAGAGGATGGTTGAGTTCAGCTCCTTCCTTATAGCTGTTCCATTCCTTCTCTTTGCATTTCCTCTTTGCCAGCAGGTGGCTTCCCAAGTGGCACATTCTCTGTGATCCTGCCTCTCCTGGTTACCTTCTCTTTTTTCTCTCCCCACCATAGCATCTCTCTGCCTTGAGTCTTTACCCTGCTCTTCCTCTCTCCTTGCAATTTCTTTTCTGCTTGGTCACCCTAACAATATGCAGAATCCCAATGCAAGAGGTCCTAGCAGTCGGGAAGTGAGCCAGCCTCCCCTTCCTGTCCTATTCTTGCAGAGGGTGAATGGGCCTGCAATATTTTTCCCCTGGGCTCCCGCTGGTGGGATTAGCAAGTTGTGGAGCTTGTATGGGATGTGGAAATCCAAGCAGCCCCTTGCTTTGCTTGTGTTGAAGGCCAGCCCTGGTCCCTTCTCTTCCTTAACTATTTCTTCTTAGAGATGGGTCTGAGCTACGCCCTTTGGAGGGGAACTTTTCCAAAGTTTGGGGATGTTTTGGATTGGGGGCTTCAGTTAGAGCCCATTGGGGGGCAGGTCACAGAGTTTGGCTAATTTCATAGAGCTCTCTTGCTGTTCCTTCTGCTTCTCTACACGTGTCTGTAGTTCCTCCTTTTCTGACCATGCCACCTATTCTGGAGCTCCCCTGTTTAATTGGCATCTAGTGTCCTTCACACGAGCAGATGTTTCCACAGCCTTGCCCATCACATCTGCAATGTGTTTTAAAAGGGCCAGCTGTGGTTCTTGCACAAGTCTGTTCATTTGATTTTCTCTGTTCCAGGTCATCAACGATTGCTTTAAAGAAAGGCATTCTCTGCTTCGATTATTCACCTGAGATGAACGTGCTTGGTAAGTCACCATCATCAAAGCCCATTTTTACCCCACTGATCTCTGCACTCATCTATAGTTGCTGTGTTGAAGCTTTGATAAAAAGACAAGTGCCCAGAAAGAGTCTGAGTTCAAATACAGAGAACCGCCTCTTAAACAGCCACGTAGAGGGCCAGCAGAAATGGGTTACTTTAATGGCAGTGGCCTCATAATAATCGTGGAGCAGGGACTCTCAGGTCATGAGGTTCCATCCCTGACCACCCTGGCTAATAGCCCTTGATGGATCTGTCCTCCAGGAACTTATCTAGTTCTTTTCTGAACCCTGTTATAGTTTTGTCCTTCACAACATCTCCTAGCAAGAGTTCCATAGGTTGATTGTACTCTGTATGTGTGAAATGTACCCCTATGTAAAAGCCAGCACGCAGCCTGTACGGTATTCCATTTAAGTCCCACTGAAACCCTCAAAATACAGGTTAAGTGGAGCATGGGTTATGAGAATTTTCTTCTGCCTCCTGCTCTTAGTGTCCTGAGAACATTTTTCATTGAAGTTATCAATCGGCAAAAAAATAAATACAAATTCCCTACGTCATCATCCACAGAAAGATGTGAGATACCTCACATCTAACTCCCTTTCCTTGTACCTGTATTGCAGACTAAAGCGTGTGACACTGTATTTCTCTGGTGGAATCTGTCACTCCCTAAGTCAGTTCTAGAATGCTGTGATGTTTCAGACTTGAAATAGGAGACTTAGTATGACACACAGGCTTGGCCTTATTTAAGATTTAAGCACATGTAGGGGAAAAAAACTATCCAGTGGAGATTGTGGAAGAACACACACAGTTTGGCTACAGGTCTGAACTCTCCCAATCTGTGCATCATCCCCTCATTAGTCATATCATGGTCCTAGGTTTTCTCCTCTGTGTGTCAGGTGTGGTAATTACTTTGAATTAGAACAAGGAGATGGGTTAGGTATGGACCGAAGCATCTTCTGATATATTGTTCCAGTGTTTCCTTCATGGGATGCTGGAGAAGTTAGGTGAGTCATTGCCTACTTTTTTAACTAAAATGTATTTTCTTTACATTAGTGACCGGGGGATTGGATCCACTGGTTAGAATATGGAATCCATTTGTTACCAACAGCCCCATAACGCTGATGAAAGGCCACGTTACTGCTGTGACTCACATAATAGTGAATGGAAAGAGAAACACCATCCTCAGCATCTCCAAAGACAAAGTACAAAGTCTGGATTATAGGAAAAATGGCTTGCTGCATTTGGAGCCATATATTTCTGTGCTCGGGCAATGGGAAAGTGTCATCTAAATATCCATATTACTTACTTCTGTGGGCATGATGGGTGCAGGAGCTGTGTCTGAATGACCAGCTGGATTTGTATTAGGTTTGAGAGAGATTCTTTTAATGCTAGACATGGGAGCAGGAGAGAGGAGCCTTTGGTGTAATTAGCGTGTGCTCTTCCAAAAGAGATTCAACATTAGTGAAACTGGCTTCGCTCAGTAGAAAACTACATCTTTGCATCCTCTCTGGGCCAGGAGCAGGCAACTGAGGGGCACCAGAATCAGTCAGTCAAATATTATAGCTGCCATGATCCTGGGAAGCTCCCGCATCTGTTTAGTTAAGGGTCCTCAAAGCATGAAAATGCGGTTTGCTCCTCCTTGCCTTCCTCTGGCCCTGTTTGTCTTAACCCCATCAAAACCTAGAGTGGAGCAGTAACACTGTTCAGTCCCTGGCCATCTTCCGTGATGCCATTCTACCTTTGTTGGTAGCTCCATCTTGAGTAGATGTCAGGTACAAAGAGCCTTTTTTATTGTGTCCTTGTCTGTTGTGCTCAGCTCACTAACATTGGTGGGAGGAAGAACCAGGGCAGTAGAAAAGGCTCAAATATTCAGATTTTAGCTTTAGCTTTGAATCTCCTCGTAGGTTGTGGGTTTGACTCAACCCCCCCACGCATTCCATTCATATAGCTTGTATTGTAATTTAAAGCTAGTGCAGCATCGTACTTTAGTGCTGCCTTCTCTGGAATTCTGCAAACAAAACAAAAATTTCCTGGAGAATGTTGATATTTGGTTTCCTTGGGGAAGGTGGCATCTATGTGGTAGGTCTTTTGCCTCCATTCCTGGGCTATTGCAGGGAACACAACTCTACACTGGGATTGTGCATGTGTTTGGATATTGGCCTGAGCGTATGGGAAGCATTTATTTCCTCTGGGTTGAGCTGCTAAACAGCATGAACTCTCTAATGTGCTCACAAATGCCTTAATCCCTTTGACTTCTGGTTTCTTTCCTGCATCCTTCAGAATATCCGTGTTTGGGATTTGCTGGATCACTTCTGTCTCCAGTCCATTCCTGGCAAGAGTATCTCATTAGGGAATTGCCCAATTGTTGATGCCTGTTACAGCGTGTTAAACAATATGCTCATCTGCACCACCTTCTCTGTGAGTTAGTTATTTTACCTTTTAACAGAAGACATAATGTACCCTTTTCTTTCACAAAAGGGAAAAACATATTTTTGGGATGACATCTCTCCTTTCTTTGCTCATCTTTCTAGCAAACATCAGTGAGTGATTAATTTTTGACTGAAGTTCAAAGTTCTTGTTGATTTAAATTCACTCTTGTGCAAAGGGCCAACATGAGGCGTACGCACTATTTAAACCTTTAGGGCCTACATGGGACCGGGGCTGGGTAGGAAATGTCTTTCCCAACCTGCAAATGTTTTTGAGAGTTTGAAAATTTTTACCATCAGAATGGGAATGGAAGATTGAAATGTTGGCTATAAACAAATTAAAAAAACCTGAAGTCACACCTCTGTTTGAGCTGAGAGGTCTGGTTCCCAGCTTGCAGTGACATACCTGTGCTAGTTCTGCTCGAGCGAGCACCCAAAAATAGCAGTGTAGTGGGAGGTAGCATGGGGGACAGCTACACAAGTACAACTGCAGGGAGCTGAGATGCTGCCTGTGCTATTCTGGCTTTGGAGCAGAACTAGTGCAGGTTTTTGTACACACGCAAGGAATCCTACCTCCCAGCTCAAATGCAGATGGAGCGTAAGCTCTTGGTTTGGGTCAATTGAAATGTTTTTTGTTTTGATAATTTTGGAATGTCAATTTTGGCCCTTTTTTTGACTTTTTCAGTCTAACTAGCTTAAGTTTCAAAATGAAAAGTTGTTTTGAATCGCAAAACCAGTATTTTTCTTTTTGAAAATGTTAAAATGAAATGTTTCAACTATTTTTCAGAGTGTTTTTTTTCTCTACATTTTGTTGAGTTGGGAAATTTGCTGAAGCAGACCCCATTTTACCAGCAGGTTGTGTTTCACCAAATTGATATTTTTGCTGAAAAACAATTAATCCAAAAATCCTAACCAGTCCTGCATGGGACCTTGTACCTGAGGTGAATGTTTACCCACTGAGACACAGCATGGCCTAGTGGAGATAGACTCAGGAGCACATACTTTTTAGTTTCATTTCTGCCACTGGCTTGCTGTGTGGCCTAATGGAGGTGAGCTAACTTCGGTCTCTGTACTCATCTCCAAAACTGGGACAGTAATATTCTTTAGCTACCTCACAGGGATATTGTAAACAAGATTTTGACTGAAATTCTCATCTTATTCATGTGAACAGAGCGTCAGTGGGACTGCTCGCATTAGTCAGGGGGGCAGGGTTTGGCCCTCTGTTGGGGTCTAATCCTGCAGAGTTCTGAGTGCTTCCTGTAGGGTGCCATTAATTCCTATTGAAGTCAATGGGAACTGCATGAACACAGCACTTTGCAAAGTCCTGCCCGTATGTGTTTTTACAGTGCTTTGATGACATAAAGTGCTAAATACTGTCAGTGATACATGGTGGTGGTATAAGTAAACGCTGGATTTTTATTCAGTAGGAGGCTCGGAATAGAGATGCAGATATTTGCTGACCATGTTTGTGGATCGTGAATGGATGTGGATCCAAATTCTATATCTGGAGCCCTGAAGATCTGCGTATATCTGTGGATCATCTTTGCGGATTGCAGATCAGATGCGGATACAAATTTTGTATCCATGCAGGGCTCTGCAGACCAACTGATGCTCTGACTTCAGTTCCAGATATCCCACCATAAAAGAAGGAATATCTGGATGTAACCTAACATTCCTTCCAGTGTATCTGCAGGAGGATGGTCATGCTGAAAAACTAATATAGTCGGGGTATTTCAGTGGACTGAAGTGGCCCTTTGGTATCAGTAACACAGCAATGCAGAAGTTCTTGAGGTCCTGGTTTATTTTTCCTTGGGAGGTGTAGTAATATTGGGGGGCTGTCTTTGATGGTTTCCCTGTTTTTGAAGCATCTAGATACCTTTAGTCCATGTTCCATTCACTGCCTGATTCATATAATTAATCTTTTATTCAAATCCTGATGGTTCTTTTTGCAGAAATGTTTGTTTTTGCATCTTGTGATTTTTTAAATCTATTTCAATCCAGATTGGAATTTTCTATGGAGAGGTAGAATTTATGGAAACCATTAACTCAGAAGTCACATCCCATGACCAGCCGCTATGTACAGCCCTGTATAACAGGAACTTCAAACAGGTGAGTGCCAGGATTATAAACTGTCTTAATATCTGTGGTCACTAAAACTGCTGTAATGACACACCAATGTCTTATGCACTCCCCCCATTATATCTTATGACTTAGGAATGCTGAGAACTTGATAGATTGACAATATGCACTTCATGTTGTCTATACAGGTGGTGAGCGGTTGCCATCGTGGGATGGTCAGAGTCTGGGATATCATGACTGGGCAAAAGATGATGCAGTTTATGACCTCAGAGGGCAAGCACACTGAAATAACAGCAATGGCTTTTGATGGGCCGGAGAGACGCCTCATCACTGCTTTGAAAGATGGGACAATCAAGTTCTGGAACTTCAACAATGGGGCCTGTCTGCTTGAGATGCCTCACTTGGATAAAACGGAGGTCAGCACCTTGTGAAAGAAGAGAGAAGTATTTTATCAGTGCTTGTCACATCCATCTCTCCTCTATCTCAGCCTGGAGTAGAAGCACCATTTCATTATGCTCTGATTCAGCTTGCCAGGAAGCAGGGGGTGGTGCTATCATAGTGTTTTTTTTGTCCTAGCATGAGTAAGCAGGAGAAGACTGACAAACTGAAATACCAGTGAGGGCTTGGCTACACTAGAGAATTGCAACGCTGGTGAGGGGGTTACAGCGCTGCAACTTAGGATGTGGCCACACTTGCAAAGCACGGCCAGCGCTGCAACTCCCTGGTTGCAGCGCTGGCTGTACACCCAGTCGAGCCTCGGGTGTAGGGATTCCAGCACTGGTGATCCAGCGCTGGTCAGCAAGTGTGGACGCCCACCAGCGCTTTTATTGACCTCCGAGGTATAAGGAGGTATCCCAGAATTCCTGTCCACAACAAACCGGAAGAAAGGGAGAGCTTGGAGTTCAGCCAAACTGCTTATTTAAAAAACAAACACAGCTCCTGTTTGCTGAGCGAGCTGAGGCAGGCAGGGGAATTACTTTGGAATGTTCACAGCTGTTTGCTTGAAGAGAGAAACAGCATGCTCACACGGCAGGGGGGGAGGGGGAAGTACGTGTTCAGCAGTTGCTGATCTGGTCTGACGGGTATTTAGCAGTACATAATTTGCATTTAGTGAATGCGAGAGGAGTGGGGGAAGGGAGTTAGAACTTTTAAAATGATTGAAGGTAGGCACAGTCCTTAGAACTTGCAAGGCAGGGAGCTGAGAACAGTGTCAACTCCAAAAATCCATTCTGTCTGTCTCCTCCACGCTCCCTGTCACATTCCACCCCACCCCCCTCTTTTGAAAAGCACGTTGCAGCCACTTGAATGCTGGGATAGCTGCCCACAATGCACCACTCCCAACAGTGCTGCAAGTGCTGCAAATGTGGCCACACTGCAGCGCTGGTAGCTGTCAGTGTGGCCACACTGCAGCGCTGGCCCTACACAGCTGTACGAACACAGCTGTAACTACCAGCGCTGCAAAACTGTAAGTGTAGCCATACCCTAACAGTTTTACTTGGAAAGGTGGCCCTTTCAGGGTCAGACTTTCAAACTGTCTGTAAAAACCCTGAAAACATTGCAGAGGCATCCATTGTGCATATAAAACCTGCCTTCCTGCATGCAGCTTGACCAACGGTGACAGCAGTGATGGGTAATTTGGTGCACAATTATCTGATTTGTGCAAATTTTGCACAAATGGAGAAGTGTGGATTTTGCATATGTGAGCAGATGTTTTTCAGGCAATTACTAGTTATACCTTAGCATTGTTTCTATGTCTTTCCCGTAGATCAGTGGAATTCTGTATATCAATCTGAAGGTATATGTGACAGGCTGGAGTAAAAGAGTTACATGGTACCTGTAAGTAGGAAGTGGGCGGGGATTACATGATCCCATGTAAAAATGTATTTCCTTGGTTATCATTGCTGGTACGTTATCTCTAACCCTGCTGTGTGCCAAATGTCTCCTTAAACATACCAGTGTCTGAAAGGTGAAGCAGGTTATGGTCTTGAGAGGGATTTGTTGTACTTTACAGTCCACTTCCTTCTAACTTCATTAAATACACTGTTCTTCCTGGATGACTGTTTGATCTTGCTCACCAGAGATGTTAAAGAAGATGAGGTAATTGAATACAAACACTGGAAATCCTACCACTCAGAGGACATCTTATCTATAGCTAATTATAAAGGTCAACTCTTGGCTACTGCCTCTTGCGATGGAGATGTAGTGATCTGGAGTACAGACTCGGGACAGGCACTCTGCAGGTTTAACGCATCCCAGAGTCCTTTGACCCTTATGCCAAACAGGGTAAGTTCAAGAACAGCTGCCCAGCTCTGTTTCCTACAAAATTCAGTGCTTCAGTATGGTAAATGTGCCTTCTGATTACTGTTAAATTGAGGGGATGTGTGCACCACATTCTAACAGCTAATCAGATTGCTCTGTCACTACATAGAAATGGTGGGATCTAAATTAGTTGTTACCACTCGAGGCCATGGCGTCATCGTGGCCAGTTCTCTGAAATGATTGGCTGTATGTGCAGCAGCAGGCAAAGAAGCGAACAATGTTCAGAACCGTTAGGAAAGGGATAGATAGTAAGACAGAAAATACCATAATGGCACTATTATAAATCTGTGGGTCATCCACACCTTAAATAGTCCATGCAGTTCTAGTCACCTCATCTCAAAATATATATTAGAATTGGAAGAAGTGCAAAGGAGGGTAACAAAAATGCTTCCAAGTGAGGAGAGATTAATAAGACAGGGACTGTTCAGTTTGGAAAAGATGCAACTAAGGGAGATATGATAGAGGTCTGTAAAGACATGACTGGTGTGGAGAGAGGGAATAAGGAAGGGTTAGTTACTCCTTTATATAACACAAGAACCACGGGTCACCCAATGAAATTAATAGGCAGCAGGTTTAAAACAAACAAAAGGAAGTGCTGCTTCATATAACACAGTCAACCTGTGGAAGTCATTAGTGGGATATTGTGAAGGCCAAAAGCATAACTGGGTTCAAAAAGAATTATAGACTTTAAAATCAGAAGAGACCATCAAGATCACCTAGTCTGACCTGTGCTTTGCAGGCCTCACCCACCCACTCCTGAAATAGAGCCATAGTTTTCAGCTGAGTTACTGAAGTCCTCAAATCATGATTTAAAGACTTCAAGTTACAGAGGATTCACTATTAACACTAATTAAATCTGCAAGTGACCCTGTCACAGAGTGTGGGAGAGTTAGGGCCCTGCACCCCCAACTTTCTGCGATTTACCGTGACTTTTAGCCAGCCAGTAACACAGAAGGTTTATTAGATGACAAGAACACAGTCCCAAGCAGGGCTTGTAGGTACAACCAGGACCCCTCAGCCAGGTCCCTCGGGGGGGCAAGGATCTTAGACCCCAGACTTGGGGTTCCCTGCCTTTTTTCAGCCAGCCCAAAACTGAAACCAAAAAACCCTTTTGCAGGCTCTCTTCCTCTTCTTCTTTTTCTCTCTCCCTTTGTCCAGTTTTTTGGGCAAAGGTGTCGACTTTTCCCTCCCCCCTTCCTGGCTCAGGTTACAGGCTTAGGTACTGTCCCTTACCTAAAGTTATTCCCTGCTTTTCCATTTTCCATGCAGACAGTTCCAGTTAAACTAAACGACATTTCCAGGTTAATCCGCCCTGCTCCCTTCGGCGTCACAGACCCATGCCCCATGTTGCAGAGGAAGGCAAAAATTCCCAAGGTCTCAGCCACTCTGTTCATGGATAAATTTGTGGAGGATAAGTCTATTAATGGCTATTTGCCAAGATGGTCATGGACAGAACCTCATGCTCTGGGTATCTCTATTCCTCTGAGTACTAGAAGCTGGGCCTGGATGGCAGAGGATGGATCACTCGATAAATTGCTCTGTTCTGTTCATTCCCTCATTCAGAAGACAAGACACTGGGCTAGAACGACCATTGCTCTGACCCAGTCTGGCTGTTCTAGTGTTCTTATGATTTACAGTTAGAAAATATATTTTTATTTAAAAAAAAGTTTAATTTGTTGCTCACTAAAATTAGGTACTGATGATAGCTGGAGCCAGGCTGTGCTCCTTTAGTTCTACGATTGTTCTGCAATCCTGATTTATAATGTCCCCGCTCTCCACTCCTGGGCATTTCCTAAATGGGGACCTGGAAATCTGATGAGTTTTACAGTTGTTTTGCGCTTTTGGACAGGTATCCTCTATACACTAAGTTGAGAGTGATGGAGAAGTTATGCAAATAAAATTATGAATATTAATAATACTCCAGCCAATCAGAAACAAGTTATTTAAAGTACAGTCAATTGTGTTTTTAATAAATATCTTGGTTTCTAGTTGTTTGAGGCACAGGACAAGTCTGTTCCTGTCCCCATCAGAGCGTGCACATCTTGTTGAGACAGCAGCTGTTCTACCACTGGAGCAAATTGAAATTGTGGAATCACTTGATGTTTAATTTGCATGTCAGTAGCTAGAATTCTGTTTTAGCTCTTACAGAACAGAATTAGCATCTGCACACTGCGGGACAGAGCACAGATTTGTGTGGTGCTTTGTAAGTGCATCATGTTTGCATAGAATCATAGGACTGGAAGGGACCTTGAGAGGTCATCTAGTCCAGTCCCTGCACTCATGGCAGGACTATATTACTGAGAGCATTCCCGGCAGGTGTTTGCCCAACCCGCTCTTAAAAATCCCCAATGATGGAGATTCCACCACCTCCTAAGGTGGTTTATTCCAGAGCTTAAGCACCCTGACAGTTAAGAAGTTTTTGCTAATGTCCAACCTAAACCTCCCCTGCTGCAATTTAAGCCCATTGCTCCTTGTCCTATCCTTAGAGGTTAAGAAAAACAATTTTTCACCCTCCTCCTTTTGTTGCAATGCTTTACAAGGCTGGATTGTGGGAAGGTTTGACCGCTATGAACCTCTAGATTTTGTATTGAAAATATACACATTGGTATTTGTTCCACAAGTTAAAGGCTCAACCTCCTTTCACTCAAGTCACAGACGTTATGAATGGGAGAGAGATCAGACCCTAATTTAGTCACACTGGGAGCTACTTCTCAATAGAAACAGGAATTCTACTTCTCCTTAAGCTACTACAGCAGAAAAGTGATGTTGCTGACTAGAATGGCTGGGTCTGCTTTGCAAGTGAAGAACCCATTTCCTCTTTAGTAATTCAGCCTAGCAGACGGGATGGGATGTAGCAGTTTGAAGAAGGAAGATGGGAAAAGTCTCATGGGACCATTTCACACTGAAATGCAGTTTTTGTTCCCATTGCTTAGGTGTTTATTGAGAGCAAGGAAGATCCCGGCAGAGGAAATATCCCAAAGAAACCATCAGTATCAGTAAAGCTCAGCAGTTATGCCGAGTCTGGGAAAAAGCGCTGGGCAGACTCGAGGACTAGCTTGGCAACTAGGCTTTCAACTACTGAGAATCATTCTGTTTCCTTTTTTGGCCAATGCAGAAATTTGGCTCCTGCTCCATCTGTTATAAGACAGTCCGGAGAAAAGCAGCTGGATGACGCTAAAGGGCAGCAGGTATGGTTCTGTGAAAGCTCTTGTGGTTTAGACTAAACCCACAACAATCTCTGGCTTGTTCCCGGCTGGGTGAAGACATGTCGCAGCATAAGCATTGTTGTCTTTTACACAGTTAACCATGCCCTAAACAACAAATGGTAAACATTCAAGGTGGTTTCCTGGTTCTCTTGCTTCTTTTCACCCCCCACCCTCTGCCGCATGTTTCCTACACAGCTCTCTGCTTCTTTTGGCCTTTACTTACCTCTGTAAGGGGGTCTCAGGACCTGGTCTTATAACAGAGAACTTCTTGTAGTTAAGGTTGAAAGAAATATTGGCCCTTCAAAAAAGTCTTACCACCCTGCAGACTCTGCTGTCAAGAAGAGCAGAACATAATCAGCCTCCAATGTAAGGCCTGGCTATAGGTATGTGGTGATGTTTTTGATTCTGTAGGCAGTCCAGCCTCCAGGAGGGGAAAATACTGACATAGAAAGTGATTCTCCCAAAGACCAAGATGCTGCTGAAACCAGCAACCAAGAGCAAAACTATCCAAATTGGCAGGAAGAGTTGAAGGGCCTCCCAGCTGCTGTGGAAAAGGTTAGATGTCTACATTTCTCTCTGACCTACCCAGCAATCAGAGTGGATGTGAGAGCGGACAGGGCACATGTTGTTATGGCTTTCTCTTTTGCAGATACTTTTCCTGGAGACACGTGAGCAGTCTCCTGACACAGCCATTTTGCTAACCAGCTCTGCAGGTGGCTACATCTATGCCTGGTCAGTCAGTAGTGAAGGGGGGATGTTGGGCAAATTTCAGGCAGTACATGGTGATGATGTAAATGCAGTAGTCGGTACCATGTCCACGGATCCAGAGGACTTCATCTTGTTGACTGGAGATTCCCTAGGTTATATTAAGGTGATTGTTTTATGATGTCTGAAAAACAGCCTCTTTGAGAGTCTGACTCTGAAGATAAGAAGTAAAGTCATAGGATTTTTAACTTGTCTGCTGTTCAAAACAGACCAAACAGTTTGTTCCATTTTAAAGGCTTGGAAAGTAATGAGCTGTGTGAAAACGTGAGACCTTAATTTAAAATCTAGTGAATGAACAAACAAAGCTGGAAAGCAAATGAGACTATATTTTGTCCCTAGAGATGTCACAGGAATTAAAACTGGAGGATGAGTTATGTGCACCACCTGTACTATTGTAAATGGGAGCGGTGTGACTGGTCACTTCCTAGCCAGTTTCAGGGGAATGTGCAATATGGGGTTTCTGTAAATGAAAATTAAAAAGTTACTAACGAAGTCTCTCCTTAGATCTGGGATATCGAGAATTACTGCAAATCAAAAGAGGTAAAGAAAGTTTCCAGGGCAGGAAAGACAGAAACATCTCGTAGAAATGAGAACATGTTTCGTGACTTAATCCCAAAATACTGCAGAGTTCCTGCCAGAAAAAATCCATCTATGGAAACTGAGGTAGTGCATTGCAGAATCTGTGCTGTAAAGAGTTTATACGTTATATTAATTTGCAGTGGCACAGCCTTGTTTCCTTTAAGCTCTCCTCATCACCTTCAGGAAGGGGTTGGCATTTCAGAGTTTTTATAATGGACTGAATTTTCTGCAGGCCTCTAAAATGTCCCTGCATAATAGACTTATGCTCCTAAATAATGTAGGTGCTTTCGAAAATACCTGCCTATAGTCACAAATATTGCCCATGCATTTTTAGAAGGTTATTGGAAGTATGACTCTCAAGATGTCTGAAGTGGTGCTCAGACATGAGTACCAGCCTCAGGGCAGACTGTGTAGAAGCAGGGCACAAATCCCAAACTGGTTGTGAGTTTTATACTTAGATTTCACCAACCACTTATCAAGTGTGAACTCCTCAAGCACTTAGAACAGGCTTAACATGGGAGTCACAGTCAGTCACCTTGGGTACTCCGATCTGTCTTGCCACCTGGTAAACTTGCCTTTGCATGGTAGAGGCTCCCTTACACCAAAAATCACAACTTCCCAGTCCCAAAGGATCAATCACTTACTCCAGATCAGCTTCACCTTAGATCCTTGTAGCTAATCCTATAATAAATTAACTAAAGATTTATTAACTAAGAAAAAGAAATGAGTAATTTACGAAGTTAAAGCAGATAAACACAGATGAATGAGTAAGTCTTAGGTTCTAAAAGGCAATAGAAGCTGCTGTAATATGCAAGCTCTGTAAGCCCTCTAGGGCTGACCCGGGTGAAAAAGCTGGAGATCCCTTGCTTATGCTTAGAAATCTTCACCTCTCAGACTTCAAGCCGCACAGAGATATCAATTTCTTCTTGGTGGATTTTTATTGCTTTCCTCCCAGAGTTCAAGCTGATGGGATGAGTGCTTGTGCACATCTCCTCTTTGTGAGTGTGGGGGGAGCAATTAGCAAAGTCTTGTCTCCCCTGATTTTCCCCAATGGCTTGTCTGGTGTCTATGGTCCTTCTTTTGTTGGGCAGGAGATGACACCCTTTGTGGCAAACTAGTATTTCACTTGGTAATGCTTCTCTCCTGACTGTGAGGGTTTACATGTTCAGAGTAAACACTTAAATACTACCTTATAACCTGGGATACAGACATTACAAGTGAGATTAATGCAGGCAGCAACTCACTAGAGTTTATGAAATGCTTAACACTAAACACATTTTTATGAATTTGATACCTATTTTAACAATACTAACACACGGGTGAGTCAGACTGGCTTCCAGCCATGCATTTGTCATTTTACAGTGAGACCTACAGGCCTCGGTGTGAGCTGGCACTTGGTCTGCCAGTGTCAATGACCACCTCTTGAAATACTTGGTAGATTAACTAGGCTATGTGGATTGGTCTCATTGCTTTTGGGAAGGTATCAATAGACGTGCTGATTCATGACATTATTTTCAATATAAATATCAGGATAATTTTTCTTTCTGGAGTGACATTATGAAAACATACCTTTCTCCTCACCCTTGGAGGTGACCTGCACTAAATTCACACCACCTCTATGAGGAAGTGAGCCCTTCCTGGCTCAGCAAGATGTGATTTCATAGCAAGAGGGAAAAACAAATACACTTGCTTTCTTTGAATTGAGAAATATGGGCCAAGAAGATCCTGACTTTGTAGACTCCCTAGTGTTATACTGGACACAATCCATTAGCAGATTCCCAGTGGAACTGGGATACAAAAGGAAGACTTTGCCAGCTGATGCATGCTGCTATCAAGATAGTTACAGATTATGCTTGAAAAGGTGTCAGAACTATAGAACCCTACTGGCTTTATACCATTATTATTGCTGTCCACAAACTGGAAGGGATAAAAGTTTGTTTCTTGGTAGATTACATTCTCATGGTATTTAAATACCATGGTGTTAACTGACATAAAAATAGCTTAAATAGGGAGTGGAGATGATTTATAGATTATAAAGGTTCATGTCATGTTTAAACTAAGCTGTTGACCTTTTCCCAAGTGAGCATCTTCACCAATTAATTTCTCATGTCATCTGTTCTGCAGGTCCTGGGGGGCTGGAGTACCATCCTTGTCCCCCCAGATCTTCTAAACTCTTGGAGGGGTCATCTGAAGAATGTTTCCCACATTGTGTATGTGGAAAAGCTCAAACTGATTGTCACGTCCAGCTATGATTGCAACGTCAAACTCTGGCTGCTCTCAGGCAGGCACATAGGTACAATTGTTCGGATTGCTAAAGCCATTCATACAAGCTGGTGTTTTATAGAGATCCACCTTTGTTATGAGACAGAAGAGACCAATAGACGTGTCACTCTGCTGGCTTGTTAGATAAAACTGGCTTCCTAACTTATGTGCAATTTGTTAACTCTAAAGGATTTTTATTTGGGTAGGATGACTGGCTCTCAGCTCAGTCTAAATTAGACCACAGCTGACCCCACCAAAAACTACATCCTTAGAAATATTCTGAGCCCATCAATGCAGTTTTGGTTATAATGTGAGGAAAGTGCTGCAGAAGAGTGTCAGCCAACTCTCACCAAAGACTATGAAATTACAAGGATGTTGTCTCATGGTTCAGGACCCAGCTGAAAATCTTCAGGGAGAACACTGCACTTTGGAACAGCCAGACTGGGTCAGATCAAAGGTCCATGTAGCCCAGTGTCCTGTCTTCTGACAGTGGCCGATGCCGGGTGCCCCAGAGGGAATGAACCTCTGTGGCTGAGCTACCAATGCCCTGCTGCTGCCTGAAGCCATCCCAGGCATAGTGCCATTTCTTACTAAAACGTCAAAGATAAACACATGACAGCCCTTGCGAAGGCAAGGTTGGTCTGTAGTACAGGCTTGACTGGAAGCCCCCATGTTGTGGAAATGACGCCTGTTGTGTACAGTATTGCAGATAAGAAAAATGATGCCATACAACTCCCTTTTCTAGGATTTCCCCCTTTTCTGTAAATTTTACTTTAAAAGAGAGAGAGAACATTTCAATCCAGTTAGTCAGTTTTTTAAAAAATTCTCATTTGTTGAGAGAAATAAAATTATTTTGGTAACAGATCTCATTCAAGTTAGCCATGACTACCAGGAAGCTGGGGGTAGGTGATTCTCTGGTGTCATGCCATTTCCATTAGACAGAGGTCTGTCCCAAACACTCAGGGCCAGATACCGGCCCATGTGAAGGTCTCTTCTCACTGCCCTGGTGGTGGAATGGCACCATAAAGCTTCCCAAATGGTGCTGGCTTTACACTACCCCCAGAGAGCAGAGGGCTTATCAGGGGCATGCCCATGGCAGGGGGTGGTGTGGGATGCTGTTTGTTGTTTGTAATATGGTAGCACCTAGTGGCCCTAACTGAAATGGGTCCCTGTTGTGATATGTGGAGAGGGACCCAGCCCCAAAGAGCTGAAACCTAAACATAGAAGAAAGGGTGCATCTGTGACTCAGGTGCAGCTGTGCTCTAGTGATCTCTGGCTGGCACAACGGCTCTCCTATAGTTCAGGCTGTCGGGGGCTGTTCTTTAGGGCTCAGGCCTGGACGATTCGGAGGGCTCTCACTTCCTACTGGTTTCAGTGGGAACGGAGAGTGCTCCTCTCTTCATCTGGGCCCTGAGAGTTCTGTCCCGGCGATGGCCCTGGAGCCAGGCTGTGGTGTGTAGGGTTGGCCAGAAACTAAGGTCCCATTTTGTGAAAAACTTTGAGGTTTCACAATTAGTTTTTGTTGCACTTCACAACAAAACTGAGACCTTTTTGCAGTGTTTCGTGATAAAATGAGAGCGATCCACCGCAGAATAGTCAATAGCTCGGTGGCCAGGGCACTCACCTGGGATGTAGGAGACTCAGATCAAGTCTGAACCATTACAAAGGGCTATTCTAGGATAGGTGTGTGTGTGTGTGTCTCTTTCTCTCTCTCCCTCTCCCCGCCCCCTTCTGGCTTTGAATGGAAATTCCATCCTGGATCTGAGAAGTCTTCCCGATGAAAGTTTAGTCAAAGCCAGTAAGTTTCCATGGAAAAGCTTCAGTTCTGATGAATTGGCATATTCTGATGAGAAAACATTTTGTTGATAAATTTCCACCCAGCTCTAGTGATCTGTAGCATAGTGACAACCATAAAGTCCTGGGGTTATCATCAGTTTCACTTGCAAAAACCTTCCTTTCTGCAGAGATGGGGATTCGCCAGCCATTCCAAAGGCAAACAAGAATGAGAGGTTTGCTTGTAGGCAGGTGTAAACTGCTCTGTCCATTCAGCCCTCATTCTGACCTTTCTTTTCTGCTGGTTTAAATGGCAGGGACCTTTGGGCAGTCGCTGTGGAATGTTGGGCTCCAGTATCTGAGGCCAGCTGAGGTGCCGTTGGAAATCCGAAGAGTTGGTTCCACTCAAACCCTGAAAGTGCTAAATGAGGGCAGGTTCCCTCACTGGGAGTGAGTGAACTGGAATACATCTTGGAAGAGTCACATTTAAGCAAATGCCTTTCCAGCGTGGAGGATAAATAGGATAGCCTCTGTCTTTGTCACGTGTGGTTTCAGTATGCTGGGACAGTCTGTGTCTGAACTTGAAATAATGGACAGGGATGGTTAAAGGAAGTGATAAACTCATTCATTTTTTGTCAGCGGGGTGCGGGGTAAACCCAGTAGCTGCCATGATCTGTTACAAATCTCTGTTCAGCAAGTGTTCAATCTCTTTCTCCACAGTTCGAAGTTGGATTTTTCGGGCTGTCTCTCCCGGACTGTGTTTACACTAGCACTTTTGTCAGTAAAACCACACCCCTGATCGACACAAGTTTCACCGACAAAAGTGCTGGTGTGGAGAGTCTCCTGCCAATACAGCTATCGCCACTTGATGGGGGGTGGTTTAATTATGCTGACAGGTGAGCGCTATCCCATCAGCATACACGGGAGACCTTACAACAGCACCGCTGCAGGGGTACAGCTGTAAGGTCTGTAGTGTAGACATAGCTTTAGACCTGAGGGTCTGTAATATTTAGACTTGAGAAAATTCAATCAATTTTTCCATTCGCAAAGGTTCCTTTCACAAGAAAATTGTGTGGAGCCTTCTCTAAAGCACCTGATAGGTCTGTGTTTCTAGGGCCGCTCTGAGAATATTTGTTCTAAGTCTGACTGGACACTGAATGCCAGAGGAGTAGTCCTGTCCTCACATACCCCCATCAGCTCTGATTGAAACCACTGAGTAGTGAGTGCCGAGCTGGGCTCAGGAGAGCAGACAGCGTGAGAAACAGAAGGGCCAAGTCCCACCATGAACTACGAATCGCAGAGATCTGAGAGAATAGATAAGAGGGCTGGGAGGGGCGAATGGGAAATGAGGCTGACTTTTTCTGAACCCAAAGAAAGTCCAGTTCAAGTCCTCTCTTATTTTATCCTAATTATTTTGCGTAGTCCTAATGCGGCGTCTGCTTTAAATATTTCCTAGCTCAATGAGTAGGCTGGGCTCCATTCTGCTGCATTAGGGAAGAGGGGAAAGGCTATTAGTTTGCTGTGGAAATTTAATCCTCGCCTTATGCCTTTGTGCCCAGAGGTACTCGAAGCATTATGCACACGTTTAACCAGCAGAGGCGGCAGCAGTCCATGATGACGAATTTATTGCAAGGAAAATCAGGCCTAATCTCAGATGTTAATCCGAACATTCAAAAAATGATCCAGAAAGAGAAGCGACTCACCCGTTACATGGATGAACAAATTGAGGCTGAGTGGCACCGGTGGGAAGAGAAGGGGAAGCTGGTGAGGAAACCAGTATTGTTGTCTGACATGCTGTTTAAAAGGGACAATGTACAGAGGGCTGGAGGAAGAATCCTACAAATGTAGTAAAGTGCCTTCTTTTTAATAAAAGCAGGGAGTCCAGTGGCACCTTAAAGACTAACTGATTTATCTGGGCATAAGCTTTCATAGGTAAAAAAAGACCCACTTCTTCAGATGCATGGAGTGAAAATTACAGATGCAGGCATATTATACTGACACAGGAAGAGAAGGGAGTTACCTCACAAATGGAGAACCAGTGTTGACAGGGCCAATTCAATCAGGGTGGATATGGTCTACACCCAATAATTGATGAGGAGGTGTCAATTCCAGGAGAGGAAAAGCTGCTTTTGTAATGAGCCAACCACACCCAGTCCCTATTTGAGCCCAAATTAACGGTGTTAAATTTTGCAAATGAATTTTAGTTCTGCAGTTTCTCTTTGAAGTCTGTTTCTGAAGTTTTTTTGTTCAAGTATGGCTACTTTTAAATCTATTATAGAATGTCCAGGAAGATTGAAGCGTTCTCCTGCTGGCTTTGTATGTTACCATTCCTGATGTCCGATTTGTATCCATTTATTCTTTTATGTAGAGACTGTCTGGTTTGGCCAATGTACATGGCAGAGGGGCATTTTTGGCACATGGTGGCATATATAATATTAGTAGATGTGCAGGTGAATGAGTCCCTGATGGTGTGGCTGTTGTGGTTGGGTCCTCTGATGGTGTCACTAGAGTAGATATGGGGACAGAGTAAGCGACGGGGTTTGTTACAGGGATTGGTTCCTGGGTTAGTGTTTCTGTGGTATGGTGCGTAGTTGCTGGTGAGTATTTGCTTCAGGTTGGGGGGCTGTCTCTGAGGACTGGCCTGCCTCCCCAGGTCTGTCAGAGTGAGGGATCGTTTTCCAGGATAGGTTGTAGATTGTTGATGATGTGCTGGAGAGGTTTTAGCTGGGGGATGTATGTGATGGCCGGGGGCATTCTGTTATTTTCCCTGTTAGGCCTGTCCTGTAGTAGGTGACTTCTGGGTACCCATCTCGTCTTGTTTTTGTGGATACAGACTAACATGGCTACCCCCTGATTCTTCTTTTTAATATAATTATCACAGAAGAGTGAGATCCTGGGCTCCTCCTACAAGCAAAAAGTGAGACGTCATTTATCTGAGTTCCTCCCAGATGTAAAGGCCTGTGTTACTCACAAAGATCAGGTTAGTTAATGTCTTTCCACCGGAAGCTAGACCCTCAGGGCCTGAATGTCTGAGGGAGATGTCTTTTGTCCTTGACAATGAAAAGGTGGTTTCAAATGTAGGCACTGCAGAGGAGAAGGATCTTGCACAAATGGTAAGATGGATGGGAGCAGAAAGGAGGCAAATGGTAGGAATGTGAAAAGACTAAGCTGAGTAGAGACAGGCAGGACTTGGGATGGAGCAGAGGCTTTAAAGCAAGGCAGCTATTTCTGTATCCTGAACAGGAGGCTGATGATGGGGGCTGGGGCAGTACAGTCATTTTTTTGTGCTACTGTTGCATTTTTTCTTTCTATGACTGCTACAAAACAAGGCCTAAAAATGCAAAATACGCCTCTAAAAATTTCCAAATAAGACTTCTGTTGTCTGGTCCAGGCCAGGATCTATCACTGTATCCAGTATGCTGATCTGCAGGATGTCACTCCTCCTCCAGTTCCTGAGATGTTGGTAGAGATGCAACAATGTCAACTAAACTTTAGGCGAAAATCAAGGTCAGGAAAAAACTTATCTGCTGCCATTTCTCACAAGCTAAATCTGAAAACAAAGTAAACTGTCTTCACACACACAAGACTGAACTTTACTGAAAGAAGCTCATCTGGTCCTTTGAAATAGATTGACCTGTAACAGGAAAAAAATGTGTAGGAAATGTGAAAAATTGAACTCTGTTTTCTTAACAGATGCTAGAGTCATACAATATGTATGCATCATGTATAGTTTGTAATAGTCCTAGACATTCTAGCCATTTGTTTTTATAAGTATTAGAAGCAAATTCTGACCAGGTAATGTATTTGAGAAAACACTGGATCTTGCAAATAAAGGTAACATTTATTTTATGTGCTAGCTTGGAGTTTAATGCACTGCATGTTTTTCTTAGTGAATGAGACATGGAGCCTTGAAATGTTGCCAGTTGGGGTAATTCCAACTGTTAAATGCACCTTGTTGAAGAGCCGCAGGAAGCCATGGTGGAATGTTTCACAGAGCTCTCAATACCAGAATGCAGCAGGCTTCATAAAGAAGTTAGGGTTGGCAGCTTCTAGATAAGTACATGTCAATGGCAGGATTCTCCTGGGTATGTAGGGAGGTGCCCCTCTGCTCCCTACAGTTAATGTAATCTATAATCACAAGAAAAAAGTCTCATCTATCATCATATGTCTTAAGTATTTAATACTAATACCTTCCCTGCAGCAGCTTTTCTAAGAGCTGTGTAAACTCTTACAATGTCTCTGTAAGACAGGCAAGAGTTTCCATTTCCTAGCTAGGTAGAGGGTAAGTGACTTGCCCAGGGCTGCAGTGGGCCAAAGGCAGAGCTGAGAATGGCCTCACCTTTTAGCCATTAGACAATGCTTTCCCTTACTTAATTAGCTCCTTCTGCAAAGAAGTGTAATATTCTGCCGACGTTGACTAGGCAAAGTGGTAAAAAAAGCTTTGAAGAGATCTTTATGACTCAGGGAGCAGATGTCTCCGTGCATATAGGTGTAATGCAAGTGGTGTCCTCAGTAAATCATGAGATAAAAATGTGGTTCAGTTGATAAAAACAGCTCTGGAATAAATCTGGTAAACCAAAGACTACAATGGGATATTGATTCCATCTGGTAGGCATCAAAGGTCAGAGGACACGTGATCTACAGGTGCCCAATTGCATGAACTTGCTCAATATATTAACTTTAGAGCCCTTTTCACTCCTCCCCTCTGGATACTGATGCTGAGTGTCTCAGCTCATCTATAGACACATGCAGAAATATGTGCACACTGGGAAATACCAGGTTATTTACATTTCAAGATCTCCTAGTGAACCAAGTCAAACCAGTTTAGTTTGAAAACTGACTGGGGAAAATCCTTCTTTTTTTCCATTAAATGTTTGCAAGTTACTTCAATATTTCCAGGTTCCTGTGCCATGTATAGGCATTTTCTGATCTTAAAAAAAAATTCTGACTGAAATCTAAAGAGGGGGTGACATGAGTTATTTTTATACTCCCCATGGACCAGCTGTCAGAAAAAGGAATTTTACTGAAAATAAGTGAAGGGTTTCTCTTGCATTTAGTTTGCTGCTATCAATCCATTTTAAGTGAGAGTCCTGCAGACTATAAAATGGAAAAACCTTGTGATAGTCAGTATTTGTAACTGTGATAGCACCTAACTGTAACTCTGTTCCTATGTGGCAGGGCTGGCTCTGGCTTTTTTGACGCCCCAAGCGCAAAAAACAACAAACAAAACCCTGCGAGGTGGCTGGAGCCAGGGTGCAGAGAGTCCCCCTGCACTGCAGACGTGCCCCGGCGGGAGTGGGGGGAAAGAGAGAAGAGGGGGCAGCCAGGGCTTCAGCGGGGCGCTTGCCACGTGGCCCTGACCGCCACGCCGCCTGCTGGGAGGACTCCGTGCTGCTCCGGTTGGCCGGGAAGGAAGGATGTGGGCTGCCCTGCCGGGCTTGCTACAGACCTGGCACCGGCTGGAGCAGATGGAGCGTGCAGCCCGCTCCCAGCAGGGCGCTCCCCTCCTCCGTGCCACCGTCCCCTACAGGGTGGCCGATCGGCAAACAAAACAAAAAAAAGCGACTTTGCCGCCCTAGGATTAGGTGGACGCCGCCCCATAGAATCTGCAGCCCCAAGTACAAGCTTGCTCGGCTGGTGCCTGGAGCCGGCCCTGCTACGTGGAGTGCGCGTAACTCATCACAATCATCTTCCAGTTGGAGGGGACTGGGACAAAAGAGGTGACGTCACTTGCCAAAGTCGGATAGCACATCAATGACAGAGCCAAGAATGGATCCCAGCAGTTATGCCTCTTCATTCCCTGATCAAACCACTAGCCAACAGTCGCTTCTCTGCTTTGGTAATCCCTTTTCAGGATGTGGATCACCAGGATGCCTACAGTATCAGCCTTGTCCAATCCAATCGCAACCGTGGTAGTTAGGCTGTGTCTACACTAGAGAGCTTACAGCAGCACAGCTGTACAGCTGCAGCCACGCCCCTCTAAGATCTCTCATGTAGCTGCGCTATGCTGATGGGAGAGAGCTCTCCTGTCGACATAATTAAACCACCCCCAGTGAGCGGTGGTAGCTCTGTTGGTGGGAGAAGCTAAGTGACTGATGACCCTTCTGCGATGACACTGGATTCCTAAGGATACCAGGCTTCTTATCTGGTAATTATACTGAAAGACACCCCAGGGAACAGTTATGAAAACGTATAATATTTGGCAGCTTCCACTACATCATCAATATACACCTCAGGTAAGTCTGACGGCTTGCTTGAAAAACCCTCAGGGCTTGACTTGAACCTGAGGCTCCTTTTACATTTCAGGACTCAGCAGTGGGTAAACTCCTCCTCTCGGATGTGGCCATTCTAAAAGGCTGCTGGGGTGAGTTAACATTTGAAGGCTTCTGTTTTCTGTTGTAAGAAAGAAAGGATGAGATGATAGAGAAAAGGCTGCGTGTGTGTGTGTGTGTGTGTGGGGTATTATTCTCTTCTTTGGTTTTTGAAGAGGCGTTATGTTGTGGAAGGAAATATCCAATGATGATATATATACCGGTATATTAAAAAACCCTACTCTTAAAAAAATAAATAATTAAAATTTTTTTTATCCACATCAAAGATCTGCAGGGCATGGGATACTGTAATGTACAGAAAGAATAAGGAGTCCGGTGGTACCGTAAAGACTAACAGATTTATTTGGGCGTAAGCTTTTGTGAGTAAAAAACTCACTTCTTCAGATGCATGGAGTGAAAGTTACAGATGCAGGCGTTATATACTGACACCTGAAGAGAAGGGAGTATCTCACAAGTGGAGAACCAGTGTTGACACGGCCAGACACAAGTAGCTGATAGAACAATGCATGGGCCTTACGCTGGACAGGGCTCCTTGGCATTTTGTTAGCTCACAATCATAGCTCTCCCTGGAAGAGTCTGATTATTTACGGAAGTGGCTTTGAACTCTGGAACTAAATGGAGCTTTGACAATGGCTGCTGATAACATCAAGGCCATCTGCCCATTTGGGGGTTGATTAGGATCTCCAGGTGCACGGGCCATGTCGCCTGTAGCATGTACGTTTTGGCTGCTGTTTGTACACGTACTCAAAGGTGACTATATCAGGCGCACAGCGTGCACACCCGTGAACGGGAGGGAGCGGCAGAAACAAGCCCTAAGGGTTTAATTTTTTTCCATACAGAATGATCCATTGGTCTTTATGACCTAATTTTAAGTGTAAAACATAGGTGCCCACAGGAAATTGCATCCATAATTTCTTGCTGAAATCCATAACATGGCTGGATTGCAGGAGAAATTGTTTGCAGCATTGATGTAGCTGTGTTGGTCCCAGGATATGAGAGGTGGGTGAGCAGTTGTGGCCTTAATCCATGTATCCATGTAAGTACACATTTGCCTGTTTTGTGTGGACAGATGCAGCTATTTTGGGCCTAGTATGTGAGCAGGTACCCACACTTTCAGCCTTCGATTTAGGCCTTGCCTGCCACACTGGGGATTTCAGCCTCTGATGGTTGCCCAAAGCTAGACCCCTGAGTGGAGACTGAGTAAACTATTGTATACAGGTGTAAGGTGTACTACAGCCAGACCGGGGGCTAGTCCACTGGCTGAAATCCCATCAGAGCAGTCTTTGGTGGGCCCTGCTGTGTGACAGGGACACCCCTGTGGCACTCATGTCAGCCGTTTGTACTCCCAGAGCTTGGACGGGGAATATAAAACAAAGGGAGCTAGCCAGGCAGGGCTTCCCAGCTTATCAAAGTAAATATAGAACAAGCCTCTCAGAAAAGCTTGGGTGGCCTCCAGCCATGAACGCATCCAGTGGCTCTGTTGAAGGGGTGCTAGGAGGATGGGGCTAGCAGTGAAGAATCCAGGCAGGACATTGACAAAGGAGAGAGAGGGCACTGCCACCAGATCAGGAATGGGGAAATACGGACCCAGGGAACCAGGGGATAACACCGTGCATGCACTGCAGATGGCACCTGGGTTGAGGGCACCTCCCTGTGACAGATGCCTGAAGCCTGTTCCTTTTCTTACACTTTTTGGTAACCCTTGTATAGGCTGTCATGCAAATAGTCTCCTTGAGCTGAGCTGCAAGTCTGTCCAATGCAGTATAATAGTACTTGGCATTTCTATAACCTTCTATCCAAGGGTCTTAAAGTGTTCTCCAAATGTTCATGGATTTAGCTTCTTGACTCCCTATGTTGCTGCTCCTCTTCCAGAGCTATAGTGAAGGTAATGGGGGTTGCTCAGTAAGCCTGTGGCAGGGACAGAAATAGAACTGTGCCTTAACCACACTTACAATGCTTCCTAGAGTGCTCTCAGCATCCATTGACCTCATTGTCCTCTCTTCCTCCCTGAGCATCTGTGCAAGGCCCAGAAACGGTATAATCTGTAGTACCGAGCTTGAACTGAGATCCTCAAATCTTAGGACTGGTCTGTGCCCAAGGTTGCACTGGTTTATCTAAAGCTCTGATTTTAAAATGATGGAGTTAAACTAGTGCACACTCTTAAAAAATCAGTTTAAACCTGACTCGCAGACTAAACCACGGTAACCAGTTTTAAACCAGCCTGAGAGTCCACACAGGGTTTGGACTTAGTCTATTTTAAAATCAGTTTAAATTAAACTGGTGCAACTTGTGTGTGTAGGCAAACCTCAGAGCTGAGCTAGGATTGGAACAGCTTCTGTTCAATGATCTTAATATTTTGAGAGGTAAACATCAATCTGAGCTCAATTTTCTTTTGTAGGAAACAAAAGGGGATAGAATGAAAGAAAGAGGAATGGGCCCATGAGGTTTGTCTGTATTTGTTTTAATTCCTTTTCCCCTTCACTCTATCAAGAAAGAGTACAGTCATTACAGCAGGCCAGATTCTCAGCTAACGTAAATAGGGCATAACTCCACTCAAATCAAGGGGCTGTCCTGCTTGCCACTAGCCGAGGGTTTGGCTCAATGTACTCTGAATGCAAAGCTGGATCCAGAGCTTTCCCATGTTTAGGATGAGGCTGGAGAAGAGGAGTCAAGTACATGAGAGAGAGAAGTCTCACCTGTGAAGTTTGGGGCTGGATTCAGATCTGAATGTCCCTATAGTTTGAGGTGTCTCAAAACTGAGATTTTGGTGGAATTAACTCTTCAAACAGAGCCACCCAAGGAGTTTATAGGTGGATCCAAAAATGCAGGTCGTAGTGTTCAGATCAGGGTGGGGCTGGGGCTGATTCCCACAAATCCCCATCCCTAAATAGTGTTGTTTTTTTTTGCCAGTACTCCTTGTTTTCCCTCTGTGGAACTGTTTATTCACTGCAGAGGGAATTGCGAATCGTATGGTCACTTTATTCTACATGAGATTTATAGATTTTTCACATACCCTCTCCTAAGGCCATCTGCAGAGCATGTGTTGTTACCATGCAGTGGCAGATGTGAGTGGCTAATAGAGCTGTGCACGAGCCTTTTGCTGTACAAAACGTGTTGAGGTAACATTAGCCCACAATTGTACCTCCTGTGGTGAAGCGTCCCATTGTTTGTGAAGTGGCTTTGAACCGTGGCACTGAATGGAGCTTGGACAATGGCTGCCGATAACATCGCAGCCACCAGTTCCTTAGGATCTGAGTACATGGGGCATATCCCCTGTCTCATGAAAAATTAGCTGATGTGTTTGTATCAGTACTGGCAGAGGAGTTCCTCAGAGACATGACATATATGTGCTGTGGGAGAGCGGTAAGGACCATGGTGGACGGGCAGGAGAAGTCCTCTGATTCCACCCCCCATTAATCTCCTCAGAGGGTCCTGTCCTGCTGTCTTAGACACAGAAAATTTAATTCTTCCATCCTTGTGATGGGCCGTGCTTTACTCCATGAAGAGTTTGATTTCTTTGTTATTTACTATTGGTTATCATCGTTAGTATTTTATTTCAATTGGAGAAAGCTCACACCTTAAGGAGGAGTTGTTTTTGTGTTATTGTAGAGCGTTGGAGCCCCAGTCACGGGCCAAAACCCCATGGTGCAAGGTGCTCTACAAACAGAACAAAGATTGTCCTTTCCTCTAATGCTGACCAACTAAGTAGAAGATGAGACAACAGATGGATACAGACAGAGGAGGGAAGTGCAGGGAAACAATATTGGTCAGCACAGTAGGTGCTGGTCTCTGCACAGTAGTGGCCTAGCCATTGTCAATTTTGTTGTAGGCGTGGCGGAGGAGAGTTTGAAGGATAATGAGGTGGCTTTGCAGACAGTTAAAGGCAGCTTTTCCTACGCATGGGAGCAGCATGAAGGTGTTTGTTGGAATATGTAACAAGTGGGCAATGAAGGCTGGTGTCATGGGGCCGACTGGAGGTGGAGTTCAGATCTCGATTGTGAATGAGAGTTGACAGGTGGAGATGGGCCATGAAGGGCCTTGGGAGTGAAGACAAGCAGCTTATGTTTGACGTGACAGAGAGGGGTGATGAGGCCACAGCAATGGGCTAGTAAAACGATCTTTGCAGCAGCATTATAGATTCATAGACTCTAGGACTGGAAGGGACCTTGAGAGGTCATCGAGTCCGGTCCCCTGCCCTCATGGCAGGACCAAATACTGTCTAGACCATCCCTGATAGACATTTATCTAACCTACTCTTAAATATCTCCAGAGATGGAGATTCCACAACCTCCCTAGGCAATTTATTCCAGTGTTTAACCACCCTGACAGTTAGGAACTTTTTCCTAATGTCCAACCTAAATCTCCCTTGCTGCAGTTTAAGCCCATTGCTTCTTGTTCTATCATTGGAGGCTAAGGTGAACAAGTTTTCTCCCTCCTCCTGATGACACCCTTTTAGATACCTGAAAACTGCTATCATGTCCCCTCTCAGTCTTCTCTTTTCCAAACTAAACAAATCCAATTCTTTCAACCTTCCTTCGTAGGTCATGTTCTCTAGACCTTTAATCATTCTCGTTGCTCTTCTCTGGACCCTCTCCAATTTCTCCACATCTTTCTTGAAATGCGGTGCTCAGAACTGGACACAATACTCCAGTTGAGGCCTAACCAGCTCAGAGTAGAGTGTAAGAATGACTTCTCGTGTCTTGCTCACAACACACCTGTTAATGCATCCCAGAGTCACGTTTGCTTTTTTTGCAACAGCATCACACTGTTGACTCATATTTAGCTTGTGGTCCACTATAACCCCTAGATTTCTTTCTGCCATACTCCTTCCTAGACAGTCTCTTCCGATTCTGTATGTGTGAAACTGATTGTTCCTTCCTAGGTGGAGCACTTTGCATTTGTCTTTATTAAACTTCATCCGGTTTACCTCAGACCATTTCTCCAATTTGTCCAGGTCATTTTGAATTTTGACCCTGTCCTCCAAAGCAGTTGCAATCCCTCCCAGTTTGGTATCATCTGCAAACTTAATAAGCGTAGTTTCTATGCCAACATCTAAGTTGTTGATGAAGATATTGAACAGAGCCGGTCCCAAAACAGACCCCTGTGGAGCCCCACTTGTTACACCTTTCCAGCAGGATTGGGAACCATTAATAACTACTCTCTGAGTACAGTTATCCAGTCAGTTATTCACCCACCTTATAGTAGCCCCATCTAAATTGTATTTGCCTAGTTTATCGATAAGAATATCATGTGAGACCATATCAAATGCCTTACTAAAGTCCAAGTATACCACATCCACCGCTTCTCCCTTATCCACAAGACTCGTTATCCTATCAAAGAAAGCTATCAGATTGGTTTGACATGATTTGTTCTTTACAAATCCATGTTGGCTATTCCCTATCACCTTACCACCTTCCAAGTGTTTGCAGATGATTTCCTTAATTACTTGCTCCATTATCTTCCCTGGCACAGAAGTTAAACTAACTGGTCTGTAGTTTCCTGGGTTGTTTTTATTTCCCTTTTTATAGATGGGCACTATATTTGCCCTTTTCCAGTCTTCTGGAATCTCTCCATTATGAATGGATCCAGGTGGGGCAAGATGCATTTGTCAAGACCGGAGAAAAGGATGTTGCAATATTCAAGACATGAGATGTGGAGAACCTGGGTAAGAGTATTAGCTGTGGGGATGGATAGGAAAGTGCTGAAAGAACCAGTGAGATTTAGACATAGCCAGTGTGTGAGGACCTAGAGAGAGGCCCGAGTTGAAGATGCGGCCTAGGTTACGTAGAAATTGAAGTTAGTGAGCCGGAGCGGCGCCTAGGCAGAATTTGGGGGGCGGCATTTTGTGCACTCCCCATGGGGCATGCGGGAGCTTCCGGTTCCACTCCCATCGCGCTGCTGAAGAAGGACCCTCTGCCAAAATGCTGCAGGTGACAGCCGCAGTCATTAAGCTGCTCAATTGCCTGCCGCTGTTTTCCGCGGCACGTCGGCAGAAGGTCCTTCTTCAACGGCACGACGGGAGCGGAACCAGAAGCTCCCCGTGTGCCCTGTGGGGAGCGCACAAAATGCCGCCTCCCGAATCCTGGCGCCCTAGGCGACCACCTAGGGTTGCCTAATGGAAGCGCCGGCCCTGTCAGTGAGGATGAATGTGGGAGACTGATGCACAGAAGAGAGAAACAGGCGTTGAAATCAGAGAAGAAGGCTGATGGGCAAGTGCTCGGTGGATGGTAGATGACTGCCGAGAAATTCAGCTGTGTTGCGAAGGAAAATGCAGCCACTGGAGTTTTCTTCTGGCTCAAGCATTGTTATCCTCTCCAGCAACACTGAGAACTGTGGAATATTTGTCGCCAGCGATGGTGTGAGGTCCAGAAAGAGCTTAGTCCGATACTCAGAGCCCAGGGGACTGGGCAGGGATAGCAGATGGAAAACCACCTTTTTTGAAGCTATTGTTGATTAGCCTTTTCTTTTCTTTTTTTTAGGCAAACTGAGCACTTGTGTGGTGTGCACAGGCCAAAGGGTGCTCCGCGTCCTTCCTTAGAGGATATGGCCCTCAAAACATGTCAAGCAAAACTCACTTCACATGTACTAAGGTTACAGAGCAATTGTTTTGCCTCCAGACTACCTGCAATTACCTTTCCTGGGTTGGAGGTACTGTCAGCCTCCCCTGTAAAGCATTAGCTCCCACTGTGGCCAAATCCAAACAATAGCACTGCATCTTGCCCATCTCTTGAAATGGCGCCTCAGTCTGTTGGCATTGCGATAGTGACGGCTTGTTCTAGACATGTTGTCTGGGAGGTTAGTATGACCTGTTGTGAGTCTCATCGGTTTGGTCACTGATTGGGTACTCCACGTAGAGTAGTTTCTATTTAAGTGAGTTTGCTAGCCAGTTTGGGTGCTTGCTGGGTTTAGCAGGGAGGAGAAGGCTTTGGGCTGTTGCACCTGCAATTTGTCTGCTGTTGGTAACAAATTGTGTGTATGTTTTGTGCTGTTGCTGAGTGTGGGTGGGCTGCTCCGTCTAATTTGGGGGTGGTTGGCAAAGCTAGTCGAGAACAAAGGGAATGGTGAGAAATAGAACCTATGCCAGTGGGAGTCCATCTGAGGAGCTGGTGGACAAGAACACAGTAATGATGGGATGGGGATGGAGATGGGGAGGAGGAAGGATTTTGACTGCCTGTGATTTCAGGTTTAGTAAGATTTTTATGGTGAATTCCTGGCCTTTAACAGTCGTATCCTGTTGTCATGGCACCCTACTGAGTATCCAGCGCTTGCCATTTGGTATTTTGGTTGGGGTTGCATTTTTCTGGTCACAGTGAATTACAGGAGACCACTATCCCAGGTTAATTATTTTTTCTAACCTGTTACCTTTATGGATTGATTATTAATACTTTGTCCAAGAAAGATCTTTTCATTCTTCCTGGCAGGGCAATAATGAGTCAAGAACACAGGAGCGAAGCACTCGCATAAATGAGTTTTGTTGGTTGCATTTTGTGTGGCATGCCAAGAGTGCTGAGCTTTGGGAAGTGGCCAAGGGAATCGTTATTAGAGCTGCATTCCATAGTCATTACTCAGGAAAAACACACACAGCTCTGGCTGCATAAGGACTTCAAGTTTGGGCCAATTAATTTTTTATGGATCAGTAAAACGGGCTCCATGTTCTCTAAGGAGATTTTCAATGTGCCTCCAGTTTGTCTCTGAAACTCTTTCAGATCCTAATATGGATGTTATTAGGGAAGATTATTCTGGGTACAGAACCAAGTGTGGCAGGTGCTTTTATCTAACAAAGTGTTTTAATGTGGGCTGCTCAGTTTCACCTCTGTGGGCCACTGAGAACTTCCATCTCTCTGTTCACATTACTCAGTGATTGCTGAGCTTTGCACAAGGAGCAATGGACAAGGAGGAAGTAGGAAGTCCATTTACGGAGATGTAATTTGGTGATACCTGAAGGCGTCAAACAGGAGCTGAAAAATAAACCGGTAAATTCATGCTGCAGGCAAAGAAGCTGCTTTGGTGTGATCTTCTGTATGTTCTTTCTCAAAATTCCAATGTGATTATCTGTACTAGATGCACTGGGCCCAATTTTCTCCACCCTGCACATTGTGTAGTAGTCACCTCTCTGCAGAGTGAGTGTGAAATGCTATCCAGCTCCCTGAGGTGCAACACAATGAAGAATCAGGCCTACAATTTCTTTCCCTGGTCCTTAATTCACACAGGTACCTTCCTGGTATTCCTGTTTGGCCTGAGCTCTTATTCAGGCAACTCTCTAGCCTTCTGTTCCCTCTTTCTTGTGTCCTTGTCTACACTGAGGAACTGAGGTATGTTTAACATGGTTTTTAAACACCACTTAGCACCTATTGTAGACAAGTGCAGAGGTGTTTAAAGATGCGGTAGCTGGTTGCAGTCCCCCATACTTGATGTAGGTGCCAGTCTGCGCTGGTGCAGCATGACTGCGTTAGGGGTTTATTGCAGTAACTGTCCATGGAGCATGAGTTTCTGTAGCATAGACAGGGCCTGTCTCCTTGGACACCTAGTCTCCTTTGCAGGCGGGTTCCCCCTTTGCTCTGTGATGTTGCCCTGATCCTGAATGCTCTTGGCAGGTACAAGGACTGAAGATGATGAAGGTTTTGGGCCTTGTTCTCTGGGGCTTGCTGATGCCAATGCAAGTTTCAGGCACAGGACGCTGCCTTGTCCCTCGAGATTCATATGAAAGGGGTAAGTGACTCGGGTCATGTCAATCTGTGCACTGTGGGGCAGGGATGATTGGGGATAAAACCGGCCTCACCAGGCCCTTTTCTTTCTCTTATTGAATACTTCTGCTCTGTTTGTTCTTGCATTTACTGATTCATTTTGTGGCAGTCCCAGGTCCTCTGACCTCCTGTCTCCTTTAGGAAATTCAGACGGTCTACTGCACTCCTCTCCCCTCCTGCCCATGAGTTAGGAAGGTATTTGTCTCTTCCTTTTGAGAGAGAGGCAACAGAATAATCTGCCCTGCAAGGAACATGGCAGTCTTGTCCCTTGTGAAACAAAAACGTTCCCAGAACACATTATGGCAAACTTTACAAAGCAGCCTGTGACGTCATGTCTACAGGTCTGGAGATGCAGGTGTTTTTGCAGATCCCAGATGTATGTGTGCAAATCTGGGTTTTTGTGTTTGCAAATAGCTGTGCAAGTGAAATTGCAGGCACAAATGTCAGGCGCCAGGTTGCGTGTCCTTTGAAGAATTGGCTGCTCAAAGGACTCAAGGAAATGCTTTAGTTTCCATTGGCAGCAAAATCTGGGAGCTGTACTCAGATCCTGCTCTCTTCATTGATGGAGATGATGCCATTTGCTGTGTCAGACTGAGAGGAACAGCATATGGACAGGCTGCTTTGAGTCACTGCTGGCTTTGTGCAAGCCTCTGTGCCAGAATCTCCAATCTGCTAAAGCCGCTCGGAACTGTGTAAGCATCACAAAGTGGCTGGCAGTAGAGAAGTCACTATGTGCAGGGGCACTCACATCTGGAAAGCTAGTGAAGGCCAGCTGGAGAGAGGAGGCCCAATCCTCCACTGGCAAGAGGTCCTTGAGTGGTGATATGCTAGTGGTGTAAACCAGGGCAGGTTCTGTGCAGCCCCAACGAGCACCAGAGCTGGTAGAGCCTGAATCAGATCTGCCCTGCAGCCACCACCCTCCAGTGCAGCTCGCATGTCATGAAGGATCAGGGTCACTGAACTTGTAACCATATAAATGATGGTTCAAGGTTCCTTATCCACTAGCTCTGTGTATGGTGCCCCTGAGCACGAAGCACCCTTTCATAAACACAGATATGGGCCTGATACTGCACCACATTGTGTTTTTACTCCAGCTTTACGCTGCTGTACGTCTCCATTGGTTTCAAAGGACTGAAACAGAATAATGCAGTAGGCCTAATAATCTAATCTTGTGTCAGGTTTCAGCTAAGAGTGCACTGCACTGAAATCTGATGCTTTTTGCTCAGTCAAGAGGGTACTGAGAATTCTCAACAAGTGGTCATGCCAGGATCAAGTATTAAAAAACCTGTAATATTGTACCTACAATTTTACATCTGCAGTCACATATGGGAGCAAAACAACAGGTGCAGGTGACAGAAATTGTGCTTCCTTTGCTGTGCACATAAATCAGTTCATTAGACATCTAAATTCTGTGGTCTGCAGCTACAATTGATGGAGAGCACAAGATCAGAGGCTGGGCTAAGATTCCTCTGCCTGTTTGGCCTGTTAGCGTAGAGAAAGTGACCACTTAAACCGCCTTCTCTTGTATCCAACTTGAGCTCAGTGTCCGAAACAGTAGGTCTTGTGGAACATTTTTCTTTACAGCCTGTGAAGAGTCAGTAACTGGCCTCTTCAAGCATGAAATGGAGAGTCTCAAATTCCCAGGATCAACAATTACCTTAATCGCTATCAATGGGTGAGTAACGAAAAATAGAATAAAGGCTTCTGCCCTGCGCATGTTCCCTATCTGTGTCACGGTAGTGTGTGGAGGCCCCACTCTCAGACCAAACTAAAGCTGGGGTTGGGAGAGAAGAGGAGCAGAAAGACCCCCCCCCCTTAAAACTTTTAGCCCTAGTCACTGTGTGATGGGGTCAGGTCAGCAGATAATATTTATGAACGGGGCCCTGAAGCAGCCTCCTTGAACATCTGTGCCTGGATTCCTTTCTGACCTGCTCTGATTTCATTTTGCAGGTTGCATGTTGCTAAAGCCACTGTGCTCCCAGTGAAATCCAAGTACATTCCTGGAGTTGGGGTCAAGGTGGGATTTTCTGCTAAACTCAAAATCCTTGGCACTTGGTGAGTAGAGCTAGATTATTTTTTTAGTTCGTTTCCACAGTAGAAGGGAATTGAATGAGGGAAGCTGTCTGGGCGGATGGGAGAGGGGGCAGGAAATATCATGTTGCTTCTTCAGAAAACTTTGCAAAAATTAAAATTCTGCTCTTGGGATCCCTTTCCATGATGAAAACTTGTTGAGACTCAGACCCTGTAGCCCACAAGGCTCAGAGAACAGACAAAGAGCAAAAACAATTAATTGAAGATACTAAAAGCAGCAAAGAGTCCTGTGGCACCTTATAGACTCACAGACGTTTTGGAGCATGAGCTTTCGTGGGTGAATACCCACTTCGTCAGATGCATGACTCAAATTCCCAGGATCATGCATCTGACGAAGTTGGTATTCACCCATGAAAGCTCATGCTCCGATACATCTGTTAGTCTATAAGGTGTCACAGGACTCTTTGCTGCTTTTACAGATGCAGACTAACAGGGCTACCCCTCTGATACTTGAAGATACTAGAGTCTCTGATACCAAATGGCTTTGAGCCAACCCCCCTCACCCTCTGTGCCCTGCCCATTTAGTGGCTCTGCAGGTCACTAATAGGGTAATGGGAGGTCTCCTGACGTCTGGTACTGCTGGTCACTTTGCTCTCGGATACTGCAGCATTAGTGGCTACTGGGGATGATAGTCTTTGTACTAGGACTCTGCTGAGAACAGGCCACCAGTCAGAAGGATACCACAGTTACCTGGTAACCTTATCTCTTCCTCTATGCTCTTTCCAGCCTCCCATCTTTTAGCCAGCATACTGGGTTTGTAAGACGTGACTAAACAGAAGAGGGTCTGGAATGAAATTTTGGAAGGCTGCAGGAATTTTAGGTATTTGAAAGGATTCCTACAGTTCACACGTGAGAGGCAGCACTTGTGTATTTTAAAGCATTGGCTTCAGACATGTTTCTTCTGTTCATCACTACACTAACCTCTTAACATGCAGGTCCTGGGCCTTGGAAATGTGCTCTGTTGATTCAGTACTTAGTGTCTAATAACATTTTCTTTGGAAGCCCGGGTCCCTTTGGTGATCATTGAGAGGGGATGTTCCCAGTATGCCTTGTGTTCATGCACAAAGTGGCCAAATGCATATTTCCATTGACGAGTTGGTCCTAAAGAAGCCAGGAATCGCTTGAGTTTGTGATTTAGACAAGTGTAGCTTTTTCCTTCAGTGGGAGAGCAGCCTGTAATTACTCTAAAGGTAAGAACAGGGCAGTCTAGTAAACTGCGTTCTTTCTTTGAGGAGTCACCGCTGAAATGCCCCTGCTCAGGGGTTGCTGTTAGCATTGGATCCAAGCTTCTGGAGCTGGTCCAGTGATATAGGAGGTCACGCTCAGGCTGTGTGGGCAAAAATACATTTCCATACTTCAGAATGTTTATTTGGTTTTTTAAAGTGGAATTTAACTTTGAATATCCAGCATTCTAATGTTTGTGTTTAAAAAACCTGCAACATTCACTTCCTCTTTGCTTCTGTAGTGACTCCCACTCCCTGCTCTCAACTTTAGCTTCAGATTCAGATTTTTTGCCTGGTAATATACATACTTATTTTTTTTAACATTTCAGAATCTCTCAGTGACAGAAGTCAATATAAAGCAGGTCTCTGATCTGCAGAGCTGGCCAGCTTCTCCCATTTCCTGTGTCTCTCGCTCTCTTGGCCGCCAGCTTCTCCCTGTTTCCTGTGTCTCTGGCTCCCTTTGGCTTGCTGCTAGATGGCTTTCTCATATGGTTGTCTTTCTCCTCCTCCCTCTGGACTGGCTAGACCAGATTTGTAAGATATGGGGATAGGCTTCTGTGGAGTGAAGGCTCCATTTCATGAGTCATTTAAAACCGGATCCCTAAAGCACTGGTGAATCCGCTGCTGGGAACAATCCTGCCATGATCTCAGATGATGGACTAAATAGCCTATGTCATTTGTCTCTAATTTCTCCACTGATCCCTTGTGACTTCCTGTAAATGTGGATTTGAGCCCAGGCCTCCAGAGGGTAGAGTGCACTAACTGAACAACGCCACTGCCTGGAGCCTATAAACAGCGTCCCCTGAAGGAAAACCAGGAGTGGACTTCTCTCAAGGGGATCAAAGTATTTACAACCCTTCCTCACTGCAAAGCAAATCTACACATGTAACACTTGCAGCTTTCATTGCTCTCTTTAGGACCAGGTTCTGCCATCCTTGCTCACATGGACTGTTCCCACTGCTATCAGGGGGGACCCATGGAGGTGAGGTAACATGCAGTGTGAGTCAGGGTGTGAGAATCTGGCCCTGGGCTATTACTGCACAGAACGCAATCCGAGGAGCCCTTGTGGGGTGGCCAGTGAGTGAGTTGACTGGTGGGAAGAACAGTGGTGGTGGCAGGGGTGGAAGGAAACTGGTTTTGCTCAATGTACACACCCTGTATTTGGAAACAAGCCTCCATTTACACAGCGCAGATCACAGAGTTGCCGCACTGTGTGTGACTGTCTGTTTCATGTGTGTTTGTCTCTGCAGCTGGTCTACCCTCTTGTCTGGCCTGACCACCATCAACGTGCGTGTAGACTGCAGTGCGCTTGTTCTGCTGCCTAAGTATTTGCCGCTTACCACCAGCGTTGCTGTCAAGGATTGTCAATGTGCGGTGGTTCTCAAGGACATCAGTATCAACCTGCTGTGAGTGCCGGTGTTCTGTGCTGGGTCTGTCAATATCACCCTGTCACTCTTCACTGGATACATTTCCATTTCCTACCTAGCATCTGTACATCTTACGTCCGTCTTTATCAGCAGAATGGCTGAATTCTGTTGAGTTCAAGTAGCTAGAGAAGTAGATTCCCATGTGGTCCAGTATATTACAGTGCCATTGATTTTGATTACAGTGTGAACTCTTTGGAATGGGGACTGTCTCTTGTTCTGTGCTTGTGCAGAGCCTAGCACAAAGGGGCCTATTCTCTCGTGATGCCGGTTTTGGGTTTTGTTGGTTTACTCTCTGTAATTTTGCATGCAGCGATATCCATGCGAGCCTGACAGCCAGCCTAGGGAACAACATCCTACTGGCGTTACAAGTCAAGGTAAGTTTCCTACCCAAGCCTGCCAGTTGCTGGTGTGTGGAGGAGTAAGGGTGATGTAAAATACGCCCCTCCCCCCAGCACCTCTGGATGGCTAGTCCAGGCATGACGAGGGAGGGGAGAGGCTTTGCCAGACCCCTCTCCCACCTCCCCGATCCACCACCATGAGCTGGTGGGGGCAGAGCATTGGCTCTGACCTCCTCTCCATTCGCTGGCCCGTGTGAAGTGAGAAGTAAGCTGCACCACCACCTTTGTCAGGACTGCAGTGGGTTACTCCTCCCTCCGGAGCAGAGAAGGTTTTCTGATGCTGCTTCTTCTTACTCCAGACTTAGAGGTTCACTCTAGCATCACCCGCTGGCTGGTGTGTTACACGTCTTCCCGTGTGTCTGATCTGTAGAGGGAGTGAGGCCATCACACCCCCGGATACGAAACCGGGCTCTGTAGCTCATGCTGTAGAGACTCCTGCTTCTAATCCCCACTGTGGACCAGGATGGTAGCTGTTACACCAGCCCTTGGTGTGAGACGGCAAATACATTCCTGTAGCCAGTTATTCCCCTCCCTGGGCAAAGGGTGGGAAGGCGTCTGGCCCAATATCTTCGGCTCCCGGGGGGATTTCCCCTCCATGCCTTGAGCACAGAGTAGAGCCCAATGAGGAACAGAACCTCTGTCCCCAGTGGTAATGGTGCTAGGCAATGTCATGGGGCTCCAACCTCTACTTGCCTCCTTAAAAAAAAAAATCCCATCCTAAGATGTCACTAACCACCATAAAAATCGCAGGGACAGAAATACTCCTGTCAGTGAAAGTCACCCAGACCATCGCAGCGATTTCCTCCTCCCTGATTGGGTCTCTTGCTTTGTGTTACAGACGCCTACAATACTTTCAGCTTGTATTTCCTTCGGGCATTCAAAGATGCTGAGTGAGATTAACTGTAAGTGCCACGGACTATCTTCCTTTGGATTTTCTTTCTGTGTCCAGTAAGCTCAATGCAGGAAGCTTTGTGCTTTTGTCAGCCCATCCAGAAGCTCTGCATATGTAGAGACCTGCTCCTGGCGCTGCTGCCTTTGAGTGAGATGATCCCAGCTGTTGTATCTTTTGTCTTTATACAACAAACGTAATATGAGGGAACCACCTGGGCATAGCAGGGTCCAAAGAACACTGTTTACTGAACATACACCGCATGCAAAGCCTACCTGCCTATATACACTGCTGTTCTGGGTGGCAGTTCCTGTAACACAGAGCACAACCAGAGAGCTTACAGACTTCTTAAAGGAATTCTGTCCTATTGCTGCCTTTGCGATGTGGTGCTGGCAAAGGCTTTTGTGAGCGTCCTGGATAACATGCTTATGTTAGAAATGTTGTTGGAGAGCAACAGACCCTTTTGTCGGAAAGTGACAGGCACGAACTTTGGCCACATCAAGCGCAGAGATGGAAATGACCATGAGAAAAGCTGCCGTGGAAGGAATGGTCACAGGTGTCCTGGGTTCTCTGCTCACTGCTTGGGCTGTATCTGAGGAATAGCTCCGCCTGGTCTGACACCCCAGCCTGTCTCTTGCTCACACTGCTGCCCCTCTCAGGCTCCCTCTTTGTGCTGGGCCCACTGGCCAGTCACTGTGTTTTCCCCATTCTGAGGTATCAGTCTCCCTGGACTGGCTGCCTGGGTATCGTTCCCAGCAGTCGTCCAATCCAAGGCAGTGCCACTTCCCCAGGGGCTGGCGGGGAACCCAGGCCTGCCCACTTCTCTGGGTTCCAGTTCAGGGACCCTCAGATCAGCTGCTGAAGTCTGCACTGTCCCCAACCTCGCTGCTGTTTCCTGGAGCCTTTTCCCACTCCACCCCTTCAGGCTTCTGCTCCACCACCTGGGTAAACCCTTCCTTCAGGGACAGGGTCCCCGGCATCTACTCTCCCCCGGGTCTCCGCCTTTCCCTCTCTAAGCCCAGACAGTGACTGCTGGCTTCCATGCTGCAGCCCCTTTCTGACCCCAGCGCTCGACTTTCAACTAGCCCCACCTGCTCCTGCTCAGCTGGGCTCCGTCCTCCGTGAGGGATTGTTTGTCAGCCTGATCCTCCCTCAGGTGTGGCCTGTCAGATTGCTTAGCCCTGCTGAGCTGCATGGGTGCTTCCCAGGCTAGTGTGGGGTGACCACCCCAGCACAACAGATCATGGCTGTAAGGGATGGATGGATGGATGGATGGCCTGCTGCACATCACCGGGAGGTCAGCTGCCAAGCGTTCGAAGCTAGTGATGGACTGAGAAAGCTTCCAAACATTCTGCTGTGATGTCACCAATATTCGTACGTGCATGTTACTTACTGACCCTCTTCCCAAACACCACAGCAGCCCGGTGGAAAGTAAGAGTAAAGCAGCTTTTGTCAGGGACTATTAGAAGTGTTTGGGGCGGGGGCAGGAAAGGATCCCCCCATCTCTACGGTTCAGGGTGTGTCTTCACTGGAGCTGGAAGGTGTAAATTCTGGAGGGCGGAGATGCTCCCATCCCGCTAGTATGCTAAAAACAGAAGTGTAGCCATAGCAGCACGAGCAGCAGAAGGGCTCGCTGCCCTGTGTGTGTACCGCTGGTCTCAGACAGGTTTGTGTTTGGGGCAGCCAGCTCCTTTTGCTGCTTCCATTGCTGCAGCTACGCATCTATTCTTAACACACTAGCGTGATCCGAGCTAGTGCAGGTATGTCTCCTTGAGCTGGAACTTACCCCTACCTCTAGCGTCCATGTACTTGAAGTGTCTTACTACTCAGCCACTCCGCTGCAGCTTTTAAGGTCTATAGGGTATAGGTCAGCTAGAATAGGGGCCTGTATGGAGTTCCCTCCTCACTGTCCTTAACGTTGTCTCGGAGAGGCATTACCGGATCTGAGTGCAGTCTGCACAGCCTTCCCCCATTATCTGGTGGAGTGGTCTTGTCTCTGCTCTGTTCAGGGATGGGTGGGGGGCTGTGTTGGTGGGGGATACAGCGTTTTATCACAAGACTGAATCCTTTTCTGTTTGACTGGAATAGTAATCAGGGCCCAGTGTATCCTGGGAGTTTGTGGAATTCATCCCTTGTAGCAGAACTAGACTCCAGAATCTTCAGCTTACAGTGAAAACAATTAGGTTTCTATCCTTCATGTTTGTAGAGAGAACCTTGAACATGTAGCCAAGTGTAACCAATATTGGGGCGTCTGCCTGAGTCTGCAGCCATCCTAAACAATATCTGAGAGCTTTGAACAGCCCCGTTCATCTCAGTGCGTGGTTGACTTACAAACATAAAGACAACAATTGGCAACATATCAAAACATGAATATGTGGGAAGATCCTAAAACAAATGGAATTCAATAAGAATACCTAATAAATGACACAGGGCTTGCTGTTTTGACTTTACTTCTCAGCCTCACATTTAAGTTTACAATACACATGCTTTAGACTTATCACACGCTGACACAGACTTTTCATTACACTGCAGCACAATCCAAGCACCTTGCTGCAGAGCTTAGGTCCAGCTTGCGGCAGAGTATGTTGGGGCTTGAAGATAACATGTATTTATATGTTGCTTTTTGCCCCAAATTATCCTCACAGCCTCCCTTGCCTCAGTCATTGACCAGTGTCTTGGTTTGTCTGGTTTTCTGCTTTGTCTAAGTTCAATCAAATGCTCTTTGGGCATGGAATGCATCTTTACCTGTGTTTGAAAATGACTGTGGTGCACATTCTCTCAGTTCTGGGCATGAGAACAAGGTGACTGTCTCTTGAAAGAGGGAGTTCTTGTGTCTCAATGTCATTTATATCTAATTCTGACAAGTTTATTGGAAAAGATGTTCCATTGATTGGAACCAACCTCCTATCTTTAAATTTATCTGCAATTTTGCTGAAATCCCAGCTCAAGGTTGTGCATCTCCCATCTGCAGTGATTCTCCTCCCTGTTTCTGGTACATGTTGTAAACGTTTTTCCTTTCCATGCAGCTGTTCTCCCATTTGAGAAGGGAAAGCTCCTGTATGTGGCTCAAACTCCAAAAGTAAATGACCAGTTCATTGAAATTCCTGTACTGGTAAGTGTGTAGACTCTACGTAATATTTCTGAGACTAAGATTTCACAACTTTCTTACGCTGGATCAGCCCTGAAACTCTGAAAGGTGTCTGAGCTTTCTTACCTTCTGTGACGTTGGTCAGAGAAATGAGTGACAGAAAAACCTCAGGGTAACTTGTCAGCTGTCAGGATAGCCACAGTCTCACATAGGGATCCATTCTGCTGCCCTTATTCATGTCAGTTAGCACTTACTCATCTAGGCCCTGATCCTGAAAAGACTTACTCACCAAATCTACGGCAACCCAGCAGAGTGAGAACTAGAGGGTTGCTCTGCAGATAAACAAACTTAATTGATTCACGGCTTGCAGTTACCCAGATAGGCAAATTCAAATATTCCAGATAGGAAATAAAGCACATTTTTTTAACAGCGAGCATAATTAACCCCTGGAACAGTTTCCCAAGGGATGTAGCAGATGCTTTGGCACTTGACGTCTTTACATTGGGCTGGGTGTCTTTCTAAGAGATGCTGCAGCTCAACCAGAAGTTATGGGTGTTCAGGTAGGAAACAGCAGGTGAAATTATCTGGCCTGTGCAATACAGATGATCACAATGGTCCCTTATGGATTCGTAGATTGCAAGGCAAGATGATGTGGTTTAACCAACTGTGCAGGACTTGGCATGGCCACTGGCCATTGCTCCTGTAACTCATCCTTACACATGGTGGCTCTCTGTCCCCCTCTTCTGCCTGGACCACATAGAGGTGTATGACTCTCACCTGGGTCTTCTAGTTCAGGCAGAAGAGGCCCATGCTTTTCCATCCCAAGGTCATAGTTTCAATCCCCTCTTCCATATAGTCTGAACTGAATTTACACTTTGCTCTCTCAGGGGGTCTCATCCTCCTGCAGTGGCCACCACTGGCTCAGGGTTGTGGAATTTGTGCCTCCCTTACTAGCAAAGGTGAATCAAGTGTCTGGCAAGTGATTTTGGATTACAGGGTGGAGGGTGAATCCTCTCGTTCTGCTCCATATGCCAAGGACACACCTCCCAAAGGGCCCACACTTAGAGGGGCTTTGCTCCTTTCTGCACAGATTTGGTGCCCACACCTATCACTTTTGTTGCTAGAAATTATTCATATCCGTACTGAAGGATCGTGAACTGAGGCTATGGAGAGTGTTATGTGCAGAGGAGGCATGAATCCCTCCCCTCAGTACTGCATGAGTAATTTCTTTCTCCTTCATTTTGTGCCTTTGCCAGTTAGAATAATTATTTTAGACTCATAATTAAGGGGCTTTTCGTTGTGTTAAGTGGCTTTTCTGATCTCTGCTTTCAGACGGAATTCCTGGCTGACAATGGGAAGAAGATCCCCATTCCGCCCCTCTCAGAGGACTTTGTGATATTGCCACAAATGAATCATACTTCTGAGGCCATAGGAGAGAATGTCATCACTTCTATCCTCTCCTACATAGTCTTCAATAAACCCCATTCCTTCTCTTGTACCCCTCAAACGGTGAGCGATGCCGTCACTGGAACGTCAAGGCGTTACTGTGGAGTCAGGGTCCTCCACCAAACCCTTCAGCCTCCTGGATCAGCCTGGGAAGCTCTTGATTTTAGGAGCCCTTTCCTAAGCACCTGCTTGTCTCCTGTTTTCACTGGCCCAGCACAGGGAGCTATATAGAAGAAGGTGCGTTAGAGCACAGCACCCAACTGTCCTGCAACCTTAAGGCCTATCCCCCTGGATCTGAGCTCGGGTAGTTGGGCCAAGCCTCTGCGGGTGCTGCAATGTCCGCACTGCTCTTTTAGCACACTAGTGCATGCCCTGCTAGCATAGGTCTGTCTGCCTGGGCTGGGAGACTCGCTCCATGCTGCAGGTGACCAGGCTAGAGTGCTGGACGGTATAATGAGTAGAGCGGTGCGGCGTTGCAGTCACTCTAGCTATATCGGCGTGGCTGCTGGTGGTTTGAGGACTTGCTTGAAGGATCTCTGAATGAAGGGTTTTTGGGGGTAGAGTATAAGGGGAGTTGGAGAGAATCAGATGCATGGGGCATAGACAAAGGGGAAAGCCAAGGGAGGGAACAGGACATCAACCAGGGAGAGGAGGTACAAGTGGGAAAATTAAGAGGGGAATTCAAGGGAAGACCAGGGAGGATTAAGTTGGGAGTACAGGCAAGAAGCTGAATATATACAAAGGAGGCAGTGCATGTTCACTAAATATGCACTTTTTATGCAAATACTGAAATTGTCTAATCTCCAGCTTTTTAGGCCTGGAGCCTGATCAGGTATGGTGCTGCCTCCGTGGGGTTTGGAGATCTCTGGGCAAAGCTATATCCCTACTGATGCAGCCATTTGGTCTTCATTCTCCTGAAAATTAAAAGCTATAGAAAGTCTGGGCTAGGAGGAAAAACCCACAGAATATGGTTAGAATTAAAAAAAAAAAAAAAAAAAAAGCCTATGGAGAAGAGCCAAATAGCACTGCAGACCTTTACTGACCCTGCCAGGTGGGGGTTCACAGAGTTTAGTGGGAACAAGGACAGAGATCTTGTCAGCTAAACCCTATGTTCACCTGCTCAGACCCCAGCAGTTTTGGCTGGAAAAATAGGTTGGTTCCAAAACTCGCCACGCTTACTGTAATGGCAAAGGAGAACGTTCCGGCAAAGTCTGATGAGATGAGGTCAAACTGTATATGAACTGCAGTTGATTTTAAATGGTTCACTCTAGTTCAAACAGCTGGCACTCAAACTTCCTTTGGAGCTGGGGTAACCATGTGCTCCATGTTCAGAGGCAGCCCTGGGGCATGGAGCTACAAGCCTCATCACCCCAGCACGGGTTGTGCCCTCTGCAGCACCTGTACACTTCACCTCTTAAAAACACAAAACAAAAATACCCATTCACTGGGGCTTCATGTGGGTGGAGTGACCATCCCCTGAAGGAGGAGGATGATGAGACAGACACTGTTGGGGAAGGTGCAGCATTTTCAGCTGACTGTTAATTTTTGAATGCAGTGTTGTGGTAGCTGTGTTGGTCCTAGGATATCAGAGAGGCAAGTGGGGGAGGTGATACATTCTATTGGACCAACCTCTGTCGGTGAGAGAGCCCAGCTATGGAGCTTATGCAGAGCATGATGTGAAGAAGCTCTCCATGTAGCCTGAAAGCTTGTCTCATGCCAGCAAACACTCGTCCAGTGACGGACTTTATTTCATCCACCGTGTCTTTCATTTTTGTTTCAGTTTCTTGACACTCTCTCACTGGAGCTGATCCTCTCTGAACTGATTGTTTCCAAGGTGAGTCCCCCTCAGTCACACAGTGATAATTCTCTGTTAGACCAAATGTCACATTGCTTGTCCTGCTGCACAACAGACCTTGCTGATGTCTGTGTTCATTCCGTGCCTGACTGTGTAGGGGCCGGGGCACCTGGGGCCTTGGCTCTTGCTACCCGTGCTGCTGTTTGGTTTTTTTTGTCCCAGCTACATGAACTGATGCTCTTGCACCCTCTGAGAAAAAAGCAGTCCCCCTAGAGAGAGGGGAGTATTGTCCTACCGCAGCCTGGGCTGTGACTGCTGAAATGGAAAGCTGCAGGCCCTCCAAGAAAATTGGCTCATCTTGTATGTGTTGGAAAGAAACAGCCTGTTGGGAGAGGAGGCAGCGTTTTGTCTACAGAAAAAGGGGGTGAAGAGAGTGTAAGATAACATGAATCTCCATCCCAGTGAGGTGTTGGGGTTGACGGGACTTCTGAGATCACACGAGCAGGACAGTCAAAATCTGCATTTGCTGTTGTGTCTCTGGGGATTACACAGTATCTACTGCTGCACCTACTGCAGGGGCTCAGAATACCTCATCATACCCCTACTGTCACCTGTCGTCTCCTTGTCTTTCCTCTCCAGGGTCCATGGGAGGGCCCACGACCATCTCGTTGTGTGTGTTTTTCAGGTTAAATCTAGTCCTTGACTCCTTTTTTCTCACAGTGCCCAACCTGCACTCCAATCTCTTCTTCACTGTTCATCGTTACCAAAGTGGTCACACCTCTGACAGTCGGTCTGGATGTGAACCTGTGCGCCATGAATCTCACTCTCAGCCTGCAGATAATGGATAAAAAGGGAAACCGGAAACCTGTGCTCCTCATTGCTTTGAAAGCAGTAAGTACTGAGACAGAAAGATCAGATTTAATTCCAAAGGGTGAAAAATGGAGGAGCTGCTGCCCAGTGGATACTGGCTTTCTGTATGCAGAGGCTGACGGATGGGTTTGGGTTTACAGCAACATGTCATTCATTCATATTGATGAACACTTGCTCTGTATCTGTGACAAGTTTAATTCTGCAGCTGGAGGAGTAGCATCCTTGCTAATAACTGTGAAAGCTAAGCATTAAGCAATGGTTTTTGGTAGATCCCAGCTCTGGTTAAAAAGAACCTCTGAAAAATGCACTCTGCTCCAGGCCATATTGAATAACCACAGTGCAGCTTGCAGAGCATTGTCCCATCCGTGTGAATGAAATATTATTGCTTTCCAGCCTTAAACTTCATCCACAGTCACAGAAAGAATCCATCAAGCTGCATGGGCTGAGATTTGAACCGTGTGGTTAGACAGAGTCTGGCTCAGGAGGGGCCAATATCCCAGTAGGAAATGAGACCTTGTCCTTGGCACTTCGTGCTTGTGGTGTGCAGCTGGACTGAGCTGGGATGCAGCACTTTGCTGAAGCAGCACTTTTCTAGCAGATCCATAATGTCCTGCAGAATCCAAGCTTGTGTGTTGTTATAATAGCTGAGTGTAGCCTTCCCGGCTGCAGAACAGACCTGCCGAACGTGAGCGGACTGCGAACTGACGCAGCACGAGTGCCATCTGACTGCACGGTCTGACAGAATCCGTGGGGGCCTCTTGGCCCAGCAGTTCTGAGAGGAGCAAACTGCTTCTGTTCTGCTCAATGGGGTGTTGACATTGAAGTCCTGTGAAAGCATTTTAAACTATCCCCTCCCTGATCAATTTAGCAGAATTCTCCAGCTACTCTGGGAAAGATCTTGGACCACTTAATTTTCCCTTTCTACCCCTTGATGAAAGTAATGGCAAGGTGGCAAGGGAAGGCTTTGCTTAGAGTTCTGAGCGTTCGTGTGATACCAGTGAATTCACTGAGGGACCATGGTTAGTTTCCTTTCTCTAAGTAGCTTAACCCACGCAGGGAGGAAATGTCCCTCCTGTATTCTGCAGCTGATGGTCTGTTCTCCAAGCTCAGGTGCTGACACTCAGATCAGCTGATTTGGTGACTCACTTCCTCCTTGCAGGAACTCGGTTTGGCTGCCACCCTCCAGCTGGTTGAAGGAAAGGTGCAATTCACTGCATCCCTGGACAGGTATCAAGTCTTCCAAGTATTGTCTCCAGAATGGGTTAATATTAAAGACTAGGATCCTGAGCAGAAGTGATGGGCAATGAAGAGAGCAATGGGGCTCCCTTACCACCTGGGTTTTAGGTTTTTAGATATTTTGGGACCTAAACTATGGGCTAATGATTTTGAGATTGATAAGTCTGAGCTGGTTTTTTTCCACAGATTGCATTTCAAGCTGCTTTCCTCAGTCGTGGGCCCTGTCATTGTAAGTCCTCGCTTTTATTAACCTCTGTGGTATGCTAGGAAGCAGAAACAAACTTTTGTTAGAAATCAGGAGCCTGACTCTTCACAGCTCCTTTCCATCATTCCAGCAGGATACTGGTCCCTAGGGGAATGCTGGAATATGAGGCTGCTCCTCATAGCTCAGAGATGGAAAGAGGGCTCTATGATAGTCACTAGGTCACTAGTATAGGGCATGGAGGAGCAAGTCAGAGGTCACGGCTAGGGGTTCTCAGCCCTCCCCAGGGGCCTGGATCTATGACTCAGTGAACTATATGTTCTTACCAAACTTTGTTATTGTTGCCTTAAAAAAAGATTTTTGTTGGAAGGTGGAGGGGAGTAACCACCCACTGCAGGTTTGTTATATAGTCTCATACAATTTTATTTTGCTCACAAGACAAATGTTTTGCTAGTTCATCTACCTAGGAGGGATAACTTGGCATTTTTGCATCAAGAACAAAAGGCTTTAAATGATTTATAAAAGCTCCGACTGGAATTTTGAATGGTTGTATCAATTTTCCTCTGTCTGATGGGAAATAGCGCTGCATAGGCATGCCTGGGCTCTGTGGCTTTGAGTGCAGAAGGTGCCCTTCAGAAGGGGAAGGAAGAGGGATATTGGCTCTGGCTGGGGAGGGTGGGTCTTAGAATACTGGGCAAGACATTGCTGCTCCCACTCATCAAATGATGCTTTTTCCTTTGAAAAACGTACAAACCCAGCATGGCTTTGATCAATGGATCACGGTGTCTTAGCACTTTATACCGCTGCCTGTCACCAGGAGGTCTAGGCCCCTTTCAGGTAAAATGAACAGCAATAGCAAAGTCTCTAGGGGACTTCCTGGAGTCATTGGCACTTCTTCCTTTTTGGGGAAAAGACTCTGCTGGGGGTAAGTGTTTGGGTAGGAGAGGGTGGTCAGTGCTGAGTGTGTCATTCTGCTGTGAGTATCATTCTGGATTCACTTAATCTCTAGGAACTTATTCCACAAGTGGGACTTCTTGCCCCAGGCCCTGTCTCCAGCTTTCACATGCTTTGACCTGATCTTTGTGATCTCCATTGTCCCAGTGGGGTGCAAATGTCTTTGTGGTTCATAGATGGAAATTTGGTCTGATTGGGAGCCAGTGGAGGGACAGGAGCGTGGATCTGAAGTACTCACAGAAGCCTAAATGGATCTGGTAACTGCTCTCGTAGAAAAGAAACACACTGAAGTTCTTCCAGGCCCAGCTGAAATCCAGTTGCTGCTAGATTGTTTGGGTGGCGTCTGTAGATGTTGCACATTGTTGATGTACTTACAAGGTCATCCCTGTGTTTCAGATTGTACGTCTTCAGGTGCCCTTGAGAGCTTTCATCCTGAAAATTATACTAAAGGAGATCAACTGTAAGTCCAGTTAGATGTTTTCTTCAGTGATTTTTTATCTGCCAAGTACATAGTCTACTTCTCTGTGGGCTGTGTTAAGTGATCACAAATGTCTCATGCAGTAATTCGCAGAAGGCACTCCATGTCTTACCTAGGTAGGTAGGTAGGACACATGCTGCTGCCTTCAAGAGATAGTGACCGTAAGAAAAGGATTTATGAAATGGAGACTCTTTTAAAAAAGGGCATTTATGGGAGTGAAGTTCCCTTCTCACTTGCCCTCCATCTTGGGAATTCCCTTTTACAGGGCTGTCAGAGAGAGAACCCGAAGTCGCACAGGAAAACCAATTGAGAAATGTAAAAGCTCCTGCAATCATGCTGCTTACTGAAATGCCCTCTAAAGCTTCCCTCTCCCAAATGGCTTCCTCCAACCAACAGAAACCCAAGCACTGAAAAAGTAACGAAGCTGCAGCATAATGGGCTGCTTATTGCATTTGTACATGAATTCTGGTCTCTGTCCCCTCCCTCCTCCACATAGGTCCTGTCTCGGCCTGTCTGTTTATCACGTCCATCAGTTGCATTTTATCTTTCAGCTGCAAGCTCTTGGGGGCAGGGAATATCACTTCTTACGTGTTTGTGCACTGCCTGGCCCTGGGCCTGGTTGTGTCCTTTCGGTGCTACTGCAGTATAGATATTTAATAACGGGGTGTGTATGGTACCGAACACTGAGGCCCCAACTTTCCAAAGTTCACTTCGGCGCACACCTGAGTCTGTGTAAGCCCAGATGCATGCACCAAATCAGAAACACACACGAGTGCCCCTTTAATTTGGGCCTAGAAACTGGCTCTTCAAATCCCGTCTTGATCTGCTTTCTTCTGACGATAGGTGTGGTGTTTACAAGGTTTTTTGTCCTCCAAGCTCTTTGGAGTTTGCAAACCATATACGAGTTCACTAACCACCCTGGAGTTATATATCCTGGTATGTTCGCTCACCACAAAACCCTAGTTAAAGTGTTCGTGATGATTAGTAACTTCTCTGATTTTGTGCCTTTCAGAGGCAGCCTCTTTATCTGCCTCTGGCCACTGGATCTCTAGGTGCTTCCAGAGAGCCATAATCCCTGTACAAACACTGGACCACTGCTCACCTGTTCCATGTGCTAGGCAGGCAGGTTGCTTTCTGCCCAGATCTGCAGCAGCAGCAGTGAAGTGGTCCCACAGCAGTGATGCAAAGCCATGTCCCACATTGCCTTTTTTTGAAGAAAGCTCACAGGAGCAAATGGAAAAGATGTGCTAGGTTTTCCTTGTGGCTCACTTGTCACACCTAGGTTCCAATCAACCCAGTGTGCAAGAGAGGGATGGGCAAAGTCCCCTTGCCTAGTTCATTACTGGTGGAGATGGGCTAATCCCACAACCCTGGCACCGGGGTCTGGATGTCAAACAACTGAGGCTGGGGATTGTTCAGATGCAGCGTTGGGGTCTGGCTGGGCCCATTTGCAGAAATAGAGTTCCTGTGTCACTGAGGTGCTGTGAAAAAGGGCAGGATGGGAAAAAACAAGAAAATAGCATGAAAAATGGAGCCCAATCAGGGAGGTAGAAAAACTGAATTGAAAAATCCAAGTACAGAATCTAAATACATGTATTGGGCTGGCTGGAGGCCACACATGCACGTGCACGTGCCCTGGATGGAGGACACTCACCTGTACCAGCCTAGCTTTCTTTCTGCCGCGCGCTTGGGTTCTTCTCCCCCTAACACAGAGCCCTAGGTATCCTTCAACTAGAATACCAAAATCTCTGACCCACCTTGGTGTTGTATGGGACAGATTTAAATGACAGGGCAAATGGGATTCATCTCTGGGCCCCTAACCCAGCGAGCTCTCTGCCCACTTGAATCTCCCAGTGAAGCCAGCACAGGGAGACTAGTAGGATGAAGCCTGAATTCACTTTGAGACCCCCTGAGCCCAAAGGAAAATGTGCCAGGTTTCCCAGCAGGTTCACCTCCTCATAGCATGGGTGGTCACCAATCCAATCTGACTGAGAACCAAGCAAAGAGCACCCGTCTCTAACATTATCTATAGCACTATAAAGGCATATGGCCCCTGCAAACCTGAAAGACCTGTTCCATGCACCATAGAGCTTCACTGATCACTCCCGCCCAACCGTTATATTGTCTCCCAGTGCTCCAAGCTAGGCTGACTAAACTTGGCAGATACGTGAAATTCTGCATCTGGCTCCTTGCAGGCTGTGAGTGCTGAGATATGTTTGTTTGTTTCAGTTTACCTCCACTTAGCAAAAATCCCAATCTTTAGAGCACCAGGATTGAAGCCCAGCTTTACTCATTGCCACCCTTCTAAGGTAAGGTTTCTGAAAGGGGCGAAATCTGTTCCTTTGGCAACATATCACTGCCCTTTGCTGCTCCTCTGTGTCATCTGCAATGGGGAGGTTTCTTTTCAAAAATATCAGGTTACATAAAACTACACTTGAAAATTTGCAGTGCTCGTATCTCTTAGGAAGCTATCTCCTGCCCCTAAGCTATAGCTGGGCTGGCTCTGGGCATGTTTGCACTGGGAGAATTCCCAAATGAATCCACATGCCAGTGTGGCTCTTATTGTCCATAGAGAGAGAGCACAAATTGTAGCAACCATATTTTAAAGGGATCTCAACCCAGCCAGCTTTGCATGTGCAGTGCATTTTACCTGCTGCTTTCTGCATGAAAATGCAAGCGAGAGAAAGACTTTTCACACCATGTGCTTTGTATGTGAAAGCTTCCACTAGCTTGTGGATCCGACAGAGAACAGAAAATTGCAGGCCTGGAAACCACATCTTGGAAATGCTGATTTCCTGAGTGGCGATAACACCCTTGAACATGCAGGGTAACCTCTTAAAAGGCATGTTAGCTTTCTGTGTCCTTATGTAGTTTCACACATAGGCTACTAAATGAGCACCTAATGGGAATTCAAAGGTGCTAGCTTGCATTGGTGTGGATGTTAAGAGGACTCTTCAATTGCATTAAGCTAACACAACTGAAAAAGTCAGCCTCTTTGCCTGAGTAGACGTGGCTTGGTGACTGATGCATTTCCTTTAAAAGCTGCAGTATTCACTACCAGTTCAGTTTTGTAAAGTGCTTTGGAATTCCAGGCCTGTGCAGGGTGCTTACTTGGTTTAAAAAAAAAACAAAAAAATTTTTTCTCCTTCATAAGTCTTTTTTAATAAAACTCGGAATTCTTAGCTCTCTCAAATTGCTTTGTTTTCAGTAGTCACATCTGACCCTAGTCAGATTAAATGTTTCCAACTCTCTCACCACATTGCTCTGATACTAAATCCATAACAGTGTAGCCCACTTCCTTGAACAGCTAGGACCGAACTTACTAGGTGAAAGAATCCATCCTTTGGAAATGAACTGAGAATTTCTCCTTTGTTGTTCTAGCACTGTCTTGTGTGCCATAAAAAACTCCGTAAAGGGTGATATACCAGGCGAGTGTGGTGCTGATTCACCTCTGACACTGAGGAGAGAGAAGAAAGAGTGGCACAAATGAGAAGGTTTAATTCATGTTCCTTTTTCCAAAATTTTGATTCAACCTTTTTACTCTGGGGAAAAGTTGCCACATCTATTATGGAATTTCAGCTGAAGAACGGCAGTAGATCCGATTGTCTCCTTGTTACTTGGATTTACTATTTTTCAAATCAAATCTGTCTTGAGTGATGAGTTTCAGGGAGGGTTTGGGATTGTGGTTATTGTTCTATTAGTTTCCTTTGGTTACTCTGTTAATAAATCATTCTTCTTAGCATGCCTGCTGTGTTCATTTCACCCCACTGCAGGATTCGGTTCCCTATTTGATAATTCATACTGCTCTCCACTCCCACATAAGAGTTGTGTATTAGTAATTCATTCCATCTGCTGTTCTTCGTTGTCCAGTGCATATAGGTTGTACATGTATACATGCACTTATACACACACCACATTAATAGTTATGTGCATGGTATTAATATTTGATTTGTGTGTGTGTGTGTTGGGTGATCATGCTAAATTGTGTTATTCTTGCTCGCTTATGCTAAGGCATATGTCCCACAATGCTCTGGGACACGTATGGATTGGCACTTGGCTTAGGCGGATACACAAACTATCCAAAGCTAGATGGACGAATGTTCTAAACATAGGAGCAATGCGGCGTAAGGAAATCATGGAAGCTGTATGAATGCTTTACTTAGGGAGTGCCTTCATTCCCCTTAACTATTCGAAACAAAAGATGGGAAAATACCGGCGGCACCAGAGACAACGCTGGTTAGTTACGCTTAAACTTTAAGTATGTGAACAGTGTTCTGCAACTTGTAAACAGCCATGCCTTAAAAGATTGCTGTTTTAAGGAGGCATTCGGGAAGCACACCTTCTGGGTGAACTGAAAATGCTGCCTGAGACTTTGCTTCCTGGGAAGGATTGGTGAGGTATTAACTCTCTTTCCCGTACTGTATTGCTTTGTCTTTAGACAATACATTTGCTTGAGCTTGATTATCTAGTCTCTTGAACATTCTTAATTTTGAACCGCAAGTCTAGTCAGTTAGTTGGCTTTTAATCGATATCCTCCTGGAAACCAGATGTTAGAAATGAAAAGTTCTGATAGGTCATCTGATCTATTGCTCCCTAGATCAGTGCTTCTCAAAGTCAGGCTGCCGCTTGTTCAGGGAAAGCCCCTGGCAGTCCAGGCCGGTTTCTTTACCTGCTGCGTCCGCAAATCTGGCTGATCACAGCTTCCACTGGCTGCAGTTCACCGCTCCAGGCCAATGGGAGCTGCGGGAAGCGGCGTGGGCCAAGGGATGTGCTGGCCACCGCTTCCCGTCACCTCCTTTGGCTGGAGCGGCAAACCGCGGCCAGTGGGAACTATGATTAGCTGAACCTGTGGACACAGCAGGTAAAGAAACTGGCCTGGACCTCCAGGGGCTTTCCCTGAACAAGCGGCAGACTGGCTTTGAGAACCACTGCCCTAAAATATGCTTTCTAGTGCTTTGTCCAATCTAGTCTGAAAGGTAATCTGCAAAGCAGGAGGAAAATAGGGTTGGGCCCTTTATTGCTTCTTTATGACACACTTAAAATGTTTTCCTGCTTGTTCTCTTCCTTGGACATAACAGCGTCACTTCTTGTTTGAGAACTTCTTGGAGGACTTAGGAAGTGTGTAGTGGGAGTTCTCTTAACTGAAGGGGTGTGAGAGGTGGAATCCAAAATGTTTTAGTTAAATAGCTATTAACCAATACATACAATTTTAAATGATCTGGAAAAGTAATCTTTTCCCCGCCCTCCATTAATCTGATTTCACTTCTTTAGTACTTGAGTCATGCACAGATTCCAGAGTAGAGAAGCCACCTGCCTGGGAAGCTGTTTCATACCCCAAAGTGACCTCACTGTAAGGAACTCTTCTCGTTCAAAGAAAAAAATATTACGCTGGGCCAGAGTGTGTCCCACTCAGTCCTTCCTCAGGCACAGCTCCCGTTGAAACTCCCATCAACTTCGATGACAACTTTTCCTGACTCAGAACATCAGAGTTTTCCTGTTTTTATAGCAGGGTAAATTCTACTTGTCTGTAAACATCAGAGTAGTCTAGAATTCCCAGAACAGTCGTTGGATGTTACAGCAGTTCATGTGGCAGGAAATTGTCTGATGGTAAAAATATCCTCACTTCTGCCCAGAGCAAGTCGCAGGTTCACTCTAGCATCTTAGAAGTAAAACAAACATTTGCCTCCACTTGCAAGGAAAAGCTTTTGGACAGGAGCGCTCCCCCCCCTCACTCTTTTCTACTGGTTTTTCCTGGTCTGATTGCGCTGTGTCACACAAGGCCCAGGGATGCAATCTCCCACCCCTGCATAGCACCAGGTCAGCTCCCCAGTGGCAGCAGAGTTTGCAATGCTGGGGGGACAGACAGGGTTGCTGCTGGCCGCCTCACCACGGCCTCTAGACCTGCTGAGTTGGCCTCAAGCTGTCTGAGAGGGCTATGCTAAATAAACAGACTAAAAAAAGATTCAATGTTGGTATAAAATAGAGCTGTTGGACCATTTCTATTGATATAGGCAGTGTTGTAGCTGCATCAGTCCCAGGATATTAGAGACAAGATGGGTGAGGGAATATCTTCTATAGGATCAGCTTCTGTTGGTGAGAGACAAAAGCTCCTGCAGAGAAGAGCTCTATGTAGCACGGACGCATGTCCCTCTCACTGACAAAAGTTGGCCCAAGAAAAGATATTGGCCCCCCCACACACCTTTTTGCTTTATTTTCCATTGAAACACTCTTTCAGCAGTAAATGGTTTCTTGATGAAATGGAAACTTTCATTACAAAATCCACTTTCTTAAATAAAAATTCAGGTTTTAGCTGAAAACGCCCAAACCAATTTTTGGAACATGTCTCAGAAAAAAATGATGAAAAATGGAAATTTGTTGCTTTGGTTGAAAAATGTTCATGGTGTGTGTGGAGGGGGTGTGTGGAATTCCTGAGCTGCTCTGATAAAACACAAGTCTGCAGACTTCCGGGGCTCTAGTTCTTGCAATGTACAAACTTCACTTCATGTGTTCGAAGTCATAATTGAATGGATCAGAACATCTTCAGACAATGATGATAAAGGGCTAAGGTGACCAGATGTCTTGATTTTATAGGGACAGTTGCTATTTTGGGGTCTTTTTCTTATATAGGCTCCTATTACCCTCCACCCCCATCCTGATTTTTCACATTTGCTGTCTGGTCACCCTATAGGGCTAAGGTAAAACTGAGGCTCCATGAGGGAAAATCCCAGCGTGTGTACTCATGCTGTTGGTCACATATTGCAAGAAGCCAGTGGTCACCCTTACCCTCTGGTGACGTGTCTGAGCTATTGACTGTTCAATGGGCACGTTTTAAATTGCCTAGGTGGCATGTAAAGTAAATAAGGTTTTCTAAATATTTAAGAAGCTTCATTTAAATTTAAATTAAATGAAGAGCCTCCTGGACCAGTGGCCAGAACCCAAGCAGTGTGAGTGCCACTGAAAATCAGCTTGCGTGCCGCAGGTTGCCTACCCCTGAGTTAAATGCTGGTGCATGCAGGTATTGTGGGCTGGATTATGCGCCCCCCCCATGCTGGGTGCTTAAAGGCTGGACTGATCCCAAAGATCCCTTTCTCCCTGCCCAGAGGGGGCAGTTTGGCTGAGCTGGGGCGCACAAATAGAGGAGGGACCAGGGGTGCTTCAGGCAGAGCTAGCAGCTGCTGTGTATGGTAGTATGCGAGTGAGACGTGGAAGGCCCGTGACCCTGCACACCAGTACGACTGCAGAGCTGGGAGCACTGGCTATCCCTGTGATCGAGGTGTTGGAAGGACACCTTCCTCTGTGTTCCGCCCAGTGCTCAGGGGCTGTCCAATTTGCCTTCCAGAGCAAGGTGATTCAGTGGTCTCTGATGGCTGGCTAGTGGGCCTCCTCCACCTTTGTCTTACCAGGGGCGAGGCCGTGCCCTGTATAATGCACACCACCTGTTACACAGGCTTAGTTATAACCTCACCGTGCTGCTTTAGGCACAAGCATTGTGTTTATAGGGGGAAAAGCTCAAAGAATGGTCGATGCCAAAGCTTGCAGCACTTCAGAATCTGACTCATCACCCCCTTCTCTCTTCACTGGGTCACTGAAGATGAGGTTTTTCTGACTGGCTTCAGGCCCCGACTTCCGCTATTCAGAAAGCATCCGTTCAGTAAATCCTCCAGGGAGCAGCTGCCACTCTGTGGAGCCACGACATGGCAGATCAAATGTTACTTGTGTATTTGGTCTGACAGAAATGAAGTCCCTGTAATGGAACACAGGCTGTTGCTAATTCTCCTCCAGGCTTGTTCTAGCAGTAACACACCATTCTCCTGTGATGAGTGAACGAGATGGCGAGTTTGATCTCCCTCCAGTTCCTGAAACCCTGGTTATAATCAAAGCTTCAGAAAAGAAATCTGCAGTCCCTGCTCTTTGCTCCCAGAAAAGAGCCCTGCACTACCATTAACACCCAGCTGGTGGGGGTCCTGGCATTCGTTCTTTGGGGACTCACGGAGAACTTCCAGGCTGATGGGGCTCAGGTCGCTAGAGCTGCTGCAATGGGATTATTGATTCTTCGCAGTTGGAGGCTCACCCAGGCCTTGCGGGGACCAAGCTGCTTGAGCAGAAGTGAAATACTTTGGTGAAAAATGTTATCAGAGGTCAGTTTTAATCTCACCCCATGTGAATGCTATTTCCCCAAGGGGCGGTGGTGCTTTTGGATGCAAGGCGAACACCGTGTCCTAGATATTTTACCCACTGATATTTGACAGGATGCTTTGGGACTGTGGCTTCCATTAGAAAAATAAAACTAAGGAAGGGTGACCAGCGTCCCAGAGGAGCTAGATACTGTCTAACTCTGCCTACATCATATGCACACACATTCTCCCCTTATCTTCCCAGGCCTTTGTCCCAGTCTCCAAACCATCCCTCCCTCTTCCCATTAACATGATCTCTTAATTCAAACAAGCGAGATGTGCCAGTGGATCTGCAGCTGTTACTATGGGGTATGCAGTGACGTAACTGGTATGATTTGTTTTCTGGGTGATTCACCATTACATCTCCATTGGTCTGCTCGGAGGCAGCAGCCAGTTGATGTTCACTTGGGATATAGTGTGCTCCAAAGGATGAAGACAGACACATGCCGCTTTTCCTCTCCTCATGGAGGCTTCACTTTTGTCCTTGGCTTCTTTTTGTCCTCTTGATATAAAATCAAGATAACTTTGGCTGACACGTCTGGCCGCTCTTTGTGCAAGGCAAAACATACCAGCTGGCACCACCACTGGTGATGTCAACGCTGAAATGGACATGCCTGGATCACTTGGTGTTTGATCACTTGCATGAGTGACATTTTGAAAAACCTATAGACTCTCCTAGAGCCGATACAAGTCAGTGGAGGCAATGCATTGACTCGGGAGCTCTGTGTACATAATCACAAGCTTCTTAAATGCTGACTCTCAAGGGCACCGTGTTAGAGACACGTGGAAAAGTTAGTGCCAACAGACAAGATGTTCAAAGCTAAGGGGTACCTGAAATGCAGCAACAGGAGAAAATGATTTACAGTTGGTTGGTGTTTTGGAGTCCACACCTGGGTGGAATTAATCTGTCTTCTGGCATCAGCCAAGTTCTTGTGTGGATAACTTAATAAACATGGCCTCAGTACCCACCACACAGATCACAGATGGTCCTTTCTTAGCCATGACTTCAGCAAGTAAATCATACAAGCTATAACAGAGGCTCTAAACATGTACCTCAAAGATCTGGGAACACGGCTCTCTGTTTCAGACTCCCAGGCTGGTAGAAATGCTCTTGATTTCTATGTCTGAAGTCTGAGAAGTCACAAATCCTCTTGTTTTATAAGGATATTTATTCTGTGCTGTTGCACTGGCTCAGAGGAACCTCAAGATCTTGTCCATGTCTAGGTAACTTTATATGGCTAGCAGAAAAGTCAGAACTTCTGAAAGAAATTCTGCTGAGATCCAAGTAATCTCCAGAGCCAATATCTCCCATGACTAAAAGTTTCAGGAAATACTACTGATGGAACTGTTTAGTTCAGCTCTGTGGTCATGCAGTTAAGTGACTGCTAAAGAGTAGCTCCCTGCGGACAGTTGTCTCTTTGATCCTAGCTAGTGGTCCTAGGCGCATTACATATTTTAACTCAGCTGCTAGTCTCGCTAAAAACTCTACTAGGACTTTGATGTTGGGAAGATTCTACTCAAAGTACCCAAACTCCTTGAAGCTCAGCTGGCTCTTATCATGGAGGCAGAGCAAATGGCTGCAGAAGGCAATCAAATATCAGTGGCAGAAAAACGTGTAGTGATTCTTTATGGTCCAAGCGTCTGCCGCAGGGGTGGTGGTACTGAAAATAACAGGAGCGTGGTGATGTCTTGAGGATCGAATTCTTTGTTGGAGACCGTATTAATTGTGGCATAACATGATTCTGCAATTTCACCCAGCTGAAACCTCACTCACACAATCACAGTTGTAAAGCCTATATGCACCCATGGGTGCTTATTTACATTTTCTTTTGGAAACAAAGGTATATTCTGTTACAAGCCCTGGAAACAGAACAAAATATATTGAAACTCTGTGTTTTGCTAAGGCCTTGTGCACAGGGGGAAACTGGCCCTTTGGTGCAATGTACCTATTAGCAGAATAATGTTGCTATAGCTATGCTGGTATAACTCCCCTGTATGGACACTCTATTCCAGAATAATTATTCCACTTTATCTATGAAAGTCAGTTTCCCTGTATAGACAAGTCCTAAATGACTCTAATTGGCTCTACAAGTTTTTATTAAACAATGACCCCAATCCTGCAAACACACATGAGTAACGCAGACTCTGTGAGCCATCTCATTGGGTTCAATGGGACCACTTGCTCCAATATATGCTCTTCTGTAGGATCAGGGTCTACAACTGTATTGCTTCTTTCAGTGGAAGGGACATTGTGTATGATACTGATTTAATCGCTAGTGGGTTTAGTTAATGGGTCAGTAGTGCTCTGTTGTACCACACACTGTCAATGCCTTGTCTTAATCTGAGTGACTGAGAACAGAATTTGTGCTTGACAATTTCAGTTTATCGTACATTTTAAATATTAGGACATGCTTGTAACTATGTGGTTCTGGGTGTTCTGAATCACAGACATGTAGGGCTGGAAGGGAACTCGAGATGTCATCAAGTCCAACCCCTCATCTGAGGCAGGACCAAGTAAACTGAGACCATCCCTGACAGGAGTTTGTCCAGCCTGGTCTTAAAAACCTCCAGTGGGCAGGGGTTCCACAGCGTCCCTTGGAAGCCTGTTCAAAAGTTTAACCACCCTTAGAGTTTAAAAACCTCTCCTACTATCTAACCTCAATCTTCCTGGCTGAGAGTTAAACCATTTCTTCTTGTCCTGCCTTCAGTGAACCTGGAGAACAACTGATCACCGTCCTCTTTACAGCAGCTCTTTACATGTTTGAAGACTGTTCTCAGGTCCCTGCCTTAGTCATCTCTTCTCAAGACCAGACATGCCCCGTTTTTTAACTTTTCCTCACAGGTCAGGATTTCTAAACCTTTTTTCATTTTTGTTGCTTTCCTCTGAACTCTCTCCAATTTCCCCACATCTTAAAGCACATTGCCCAGAACTAGGCACAGGACACCTGCTGGGGTTTCCCCAGTGCTGAGTAGAGCAGGACAATGACCTCCCGTATCTTACACACGACACGCCTATTAATACATCCCAGAATGATATTAGTCTTTTTCGCAACTCCATCATATTGTCTCTTGTTCAGTTTGTGATCTGAGCTTTTGTTCATCAGCTTTCTGCGGTGAGGGCGGCGTTCTGAGCCTGAGAGCAGCTCTGAGGGGGATACTCGGGGTGCAGTGTAGAGATGAGCAGCCTGGCTGCAGGACTTGGATCTACTTCTCCTCCCTGCCCTTTCCAGCTGTGCTGTATACACGGCTGTGCTCCTCAGAGGCACCGTTGCTGCTCCTAGTCTGACATGGCTCAGTTTTCAGGGGCAGGTGGTTTGCCATGGAGAATGAATACGTTTAATCCAATCTCTAAATTAGCTTGTGAACTCTTTGGAGCAGGGACCGTGTCTCTGTCCATGTGTGTTCAGCACCTGATCCCGATTCAGGCACTAACGCGATAGAAATAAGTGACAACCGCACCCACTGTAGGGTGATATGTTCTCGTCATTTGTGGATCAGGATATAGAGCTAATCCTGCAGCAGTGTCTACTCGTTTCTCTCTCCTGCACCATATGAACCCTTCCCTCCTGCCCACCCTTTGAGCTAAAAGGCCTCTGGCCCCTGGGAACAGCTGCAATAGCATGAACATGCCATGGGAGCAGGGGCCCTGTGCGGGAGGAAAGAGACAGCCAGGTTCTGAGAAAAGGAGTCAGTGTGTGGGGCTGGTCTGGGTTTCACCTCATCATACCAGCTCTTGTAGGCTGCCAGTCAAGTCTGTTAAGCATCCTGCAGTCACCCTGCAGCTTTTGCATGGGATCAGGACTTGACCAGCAATTAACACCAACCCAGACGTGGATGGTAAATGGTGAGTAGGGGCTTGGGCAGATGTTGCCTGCAGCTCTTTTCAGCGACAAGGAGAATGGGGAAAACCAGAGAGAGACCAGTTCTGCGTCTCCTACTCTAGAACTCACCCCAGATCTCTAGCCCCATGGAGCTGGGCTGCAGCTTTCCCTGGAGCAGAATGGGGTGCTGTCTCCATTCCTCTGCTCTTCAGGCTTTCCAGTCTTCTGTGTCTTTCGTTGGCTCCCTGCTGCACGGTGCAGTGAAGGGGAAGATAGGGCCCTGGGCAGGCTTACTGGTGTTTGCACAAGGTGGTCTGCAGGGAGCTGTAACACGAGGACAGTTCAGCATGAGTTTTTCTCTGCTTTTGTCAGCAGCCTTTCTAGAGGGATTGATAGCGCCATGAAAATCAGTGGCTTGCTAGACAACGATTGCCAGGCTGGCTCCACTAACCTCCAACTCCTTGCTGGGTGGATGCCAGTGATTTCTACCTCCCATTAGCTAGCCAGCTGGTGCCTGTGTCCCATTGTGTGGGTGCATCGATATTCATGACACATTCCTACATGACCCCCCCGCTTTCCTCCCATGCTCCCCACTCTGGAGTAAAGGACTTAATACTGCGAGAGTCAGTGTAAATGGTGAAGGATGAAATCACTCATCTGTCCATTCCTGGGGTGTTTAAGCACCTCAGCTATAGGACCTTTGGTTCTGGAAGGTTTAATCCATTCTACTACTTTGCAGAATGCAGATATCTCAGTGGCTGCTTTAGTGCCTTAGCAGCTTTGTGAAAAAATGACCCAAAGTGGGGAGTCAGCTCCTGCAGCCTGCTCATTTAGCAGGAGAGACCTGATGGAGTAAATGGCTGCAGCTGTTTCTGGTCTGGGATTAAAAGGACACTGTCAAGGCAAATTGGCTCAGTATTGAACTTTTTTTTTTCTAAACAAGTTTTCACCCAGCCTGAGGCTGACAGAAACGTGCCCTTGACTTTGTTGTTCTTGTTCATTCCTCTGGACATTCTACAAATTCCCCTGAAATACTCGCAGCCCAACCACTGTGTCAGAATGTGAGGCTGGACACCCTATTTCCCGAGGTGCACATAAGGCAACGGGGTGCAGGAAGAGCGATGAGAAAACGCGTTAAAAAGTTGTCCTGTTTCACAGATCTGTGGTGGTGCTGGGAATGCAGGTCAGGGCTTTGGTGTGTGTAACACACAGGACCAGATTCACCGCGTGGGTGCAGTTAATATTCTCCAAGCCCAGAGAGCTACCTGTGCTCTGGTGAGGTTCAAGGCAGCTTTCCAATCCGGGTGGCTCTCCATAGGACCTCCACTCTGAGGCTGCCTTTGGTAAAATTCATGGAAACCAAGGCACACCCTGAGCACCCTCTTCCCTAGATCTGGTTGTATCCACCTGGTGTCGCTCACTTTGTACTTTGACTGTACCTCTTTTCAGGATAACACGTTTTGGCCCGATCCCCAGCTGTGGCCTGGAGGCACCACTGCAAATCACATAGTAATGCTGTGTCTGTCTTTCTGGCTCGATTCCCACACTGGAGCCCATCCCTGTAGTGTTTGGCTAGTGTAGTTCATCCTTCTTCCTCAGACAGACTATTCCTCTCACTGCTCTTCAATTAACATCTCCAACACAGCTGTAAAATTCCCAAAGACGTTTGCGCACTCTTGGCGCATTACCCTGGTTTTACTCCGAGTTTCATCTTTTCTGTTCTGTGTAACAGAGGTGCCCCGTCATTAATATTCTCACCTTCGAATGCACTCAGCTGCTCATGGGGCTGAGCTGTAATTTCACATGCTCTGCTCTCCTGCCTGTTGCTTTCTTCCCTTCTCTCAATCGTGACATGTTGCCCTCGGTTCTTATAGAGCTCAGCAAAATGTTGCCGTCACAAAAGTACAGCATGTTCAGGGGGTAACAGATATTGCAACCAGATCTGGTCTTTGGGGACTATATTGTATTATATTATGTGAGGTTTATGCATCACTCTGGGCCAGGGATTGTATCAACTCCTCCAGCAACTCAGAACAGTGAGGGGTGACTAAGGTGAATCACTCAGGTTGTAACATCCCTGGGGAGGTTTATCTAGCCTGGTTCAAATGAGGTTTCCAGAGACCAGCAGACACAGGTGGGACTTTTGGATAAATAGCCTGAGTTTAAATGGACTCCAGTGGGTGGGGCCTTAGGTCCAAGGGGGTCACCACCCCTTGTGGGAGGGTTGAAAAGACTTGGGTCTGCTAGGGCCCCATTAGACTGACAGATGACCTCCGGTGAGCTTTTCGCATGCTCACAGGAACACTTATTGTTTTGATGTATTTTCTCTGTAATGCTTTTACGTTAACAATAAAGGCGCTTGCTTAGAAAGAGCTGTGTGGTGACTTGTAACTGCTGGCAGCATACTATCTGTAGCCCTCGGAGCGAGAAAGCAGCGCACGGGGACTGGTCTTAGCCAGCCTGACATGCTAGGGACATCACAGTGCAAGGCAGGGGGCTGTGTCACCTTACAGGAGAGACATGGGCCTCTGCCCGAGGAAGGTGATGGCTGGGAACCTGAAACCTTAAATGAGTGCCCTTGAGAGATCACAGATGGGAAATACAGGTGCAGTTACCCTGAAACTGTGACTTGGGGATCCGTGTGTGTTTGTGTGTGATCAGAGGCATGGTACCCACAAAAGGATATGGTTTTGACTGTGCGCTCATGAACGATTTAAGATGCAATGCAGCTCAGAGGCTGACACAACCAGGAGGTGTTGCTGGGGCCCCAATCAATGTGAGCCTGGAATTAATGCAGTAAGGCTCAGTGTAAAGAGTGTGATAGACCCAGGCCAGCTGGGAACAGCAGAGTAGTCAAAGGGAGATATACTGGCCACTGGATAAACAGTTTCTGTTCCCTGAGTGACCAGATCAGGGGCTGCTCCAGGCTAATGAGAACACCTGACTCCAATTAACCTGCTAAGAGTCAGGTGAGGCTGTTAAGCACCTGACTCTAATTAAGGCCCCTCTGATGCTATAAAAGGGCTCACTGCAGTCAGGCTGGGGAGAGTCAGGGAGCCGGAGGAGAGAAAGTGCGTGCGAGGAGCAGGGAGCAAGAGGTATGCAAGAAGCTGAGAGTGAGTAGGCATACTGCTGGGGGACTGAGGAGTACAAGTGTTATCAGACATTAGGAGGAAGGTCCGGTGGTGAGGACAAAGAAGGTGTTTGGAGGAGGCCATGGGGAATTAGCCCAGGGAGTTGTAGCTGTCACGCAGCTGTTACAGGAGGCACTATAGACAGCTGCAATCCAGCTGGACTGGAAATGGGAGTAGAGGACGGGCCTGGGTTCCCCCTAAACCTCCCAACTCCTGATCAAACACAGGAGGAATTGACCTGGACTGTGGCTTCTCCCAGAGGGGAAGGTCTCTGGGCTGTTTCCCGACCCACAGGGTGAATCTGTGAGGCGAGCAAATCTGTCAGTAAGTGCAGGATACACCAAGGTAGAGGAGGAACTTCGTCACAAGAGCTATTGGCTTTATTGAACTGGTCCACTCTTGTTGGATGTCTGCAATGGAAGCTACCTTCCCTCCCCCCAGTACCTGTATAGTGTGGTTTGTGGGATTACTTGGTGAAAATAGAGAGAGAGCCACAAATCCTGGGGGTAAAGTCCCATCCCAGGGCACGGGATTGTCAGTTCCTTAATGGTTCTCACTAAAATTCTCAAGCTTCTGTCCCAGCATGTGATCATTAGGATGGTGTTTTGAGGAAACTAATTGTTGGAGGCTGGGGACTGGCTTGTAAAATCCCTCTTGCCTGGCACTATGTAGGGTTCATTCATCCCAGTCCAAATTGGATGCCAGTAGCTTAACACATGCTGCTTTGTCATCAACTCACAGAGCGCTCAGTTTGCACCGAATCAGGGAATTTATGGAAGGTTTCACTCTTCTAATTCTTTGAGCAGCTTAGCAGGCACAAGCAAGACAATGTCTCTGCTTTACTGGAGCGGACCATCTGTCTGAGGGGTTGAGATGGCAGAGGAGATGAGACCAATTTCACATGCATTTGCTCTGACTTTTCTATTACAATACCTGTTTTCTGTTCCTGGATGCAAATTGCAGAATCCTGTATCCCTGACCAGGTATTAAGTCTTATTGCATTGTATCTTCTGTGCAAAATGAGCATGTTCCCCAGCATAAGAAACAGGGAGAGGAGAGGATGCTTGTCTGGATTTGGGGGTTTGGACATTCTGGAGCCAGACTGAAATTCACAACCCGAATCTGGTCAGAACATTTAGATCATGTCTCATGTAGTTTTCTCATCCCTTCTCTTCTCTGGGCTGGAGTTTGCATTGGCAGTATAATTTGGTTTGGAATCTGCCAAGAAGCATTTTCTTACCTGGGTGGTTTGTTTATTTTTTTGCTAGTGCTGCTGTCGACCTGGCTTCTTCATCTCACGGCATCACTGAAACAGGTCTCTGAGCAATCTCGCAATGTTTGTGATACACTCTCAGAAGCAATCAGTTACTAGAAATTGTGTTACTGAGAGAAGGGGCTGAATGTTTGTTTAAAACAACTCACTTCATCCCACGCTGGAGTCCTTGATACCAAATTTGTTTTCTTTCACCTCCAGTGATGGGATTCGGTTCATGGATATTCTTAATCAGTAGCTGCCATGCATTGTAAATTGGAAGTTATTTCTGTTCTCTCTCTCCTGTGTTCACCACATAACAGAAAACAGATTTGCACTTGTAAAACAAACATTGACATAAATTGAGATGCGCTAAAACTGGGATCTTGGATATGGACACTCAGCTCGTTTGCTCTTTCCTAACACCACTGAGGTTTTGCATTTCTAGAACCTTCTGTCTCAGGGCCTCAAGGGTCTTTACAGACATGAATAAATTACCCTGCCTGCAGTGTACATTATCCCCACATTACTGATGGGGAAACTCAAGGTACAAGAATGTCCTTACAGTTAGGACATTCATCCTAGAGCAGAGGGGCTGCACAAACCCTACATCCAACTTACACTCTCAGAATAGAACTTAAATGGTGCACAGGCCAGGAGCTAACACACTGCACGGGGTGAACATCACTTGTGGTGAATGTTCTTCCAGGTTCAGCTAAATCCAGTGTATCTGCTCTGAAGCACAGAATCAACTACACACAAAACATTAGGGCTAGGAGATGATGCATAAGAACGTATCAGACCCACAGCCACACTGAGGGGATTTCAACAGGGGACAGCAGCAAAATGTGTCTGTATCAGGAGCCAGTGGTGCGGGAGATGTAATCCTGGTGGCTGTGCACATGTTTTATACTGTGTATTTCACATGCATCTGAGGAAGTGGGTATTCACCCACAAAAGCTCATGCTCCAAAATGTCTGTTAGTCTATAAGGTGCCACAGGACTCTTTGCTGCTTTTACAGATCCAGACTAACATGGCTACCCCTCTGATACTTGTGTATTTCACTGTGTGTCTTGTCATTGTTTTCCCGGAGTCATGTCTGTGCACTTCAGGTCTTGCATCTTGGGACACTGATCTGTAATCTGGTGGAAATCTCTCTGCCGCTCATCAGTGGTGAGGCCAGTTGCGTGTTTTTGCCTCATTCCAATCCTATGAGATTCTGAATTCTCGAGTGAAAACGTCAGCTGATTTAAACATTTAATGGAGGGGAAGGGGAAAACATTGCTTTCTTTAAAAATAAATAGTACCCTCTTACTGGGCTTGCTGTTTTCTAAGTTAACACCTTCCTGGGTCATAAGTTCCAGGGAACTTCGCAACACTGCATTGTGAGGGAAAGTGGTATTTTCCATCCATGCATTAGTCTTCTAATAAACTTCAATGCTTCTCAGCACTCAGATCATATTCTTTTCTAATATTTCTCATAATGCTTCATTTTTAAGTCTGTTCACTCCAGGGCTGGGTTCAGCATTCTGATAACCAAAACTCAAATCTTTATAAAAGGGGGGAAATGAAATATTAGTGATTTAGAGTGAGGTTGGGAAGCATTAAAAATGACCAAATCAGAAAACCAGCACAACAGCACGAACAGTCTGAAATCGTGTATAAAACACATGGTCACTACAGGTTAGACTTGCAATTGTTATTGTAATATCTGTGTGTATAAGTCAGGTAAATACAGACACAAATGCAACTAATTAGTCATTACCTGGGCAATTTCTGCATGTTCAGTCATACTATACAGACCAATCACACAATTCCATGTCTATGTTACATACACAATTGCCTGTCTGAACTATCTGAACATCAGCCCCTGCACATGAACAATGGCTGACTTTACCAGACACGTAGCAAAAAACCTCTCTTGTACCAGAGATGAGGTCAGAGTTGAGCCCTACCGGTTCTGTGGCCTCCTGTGAAGAATTCTCCTTGGATATTCATGGTAACCTCAGCCTTGTAAACTCAAAGTGGTTTCTTTACACTGGAAAAAAAAGACAGAGTAAGTCAGCATGTGAAAGCGAGCATGCCAGGCAGGTTTTTCCAAGTGATCAAAGCAGATAGCAAATAGCAATGTCAGCAATAAAGCCAGCTACTATAAATCAATCCCAGAGATAGCCGGACACAGTCTGAAGAAATCGGGAACACAGTGGCTGAGCTAATCATCAGATGTGAAAGTTATGATGATGAGGGAGTTTGGCTGCCTGGGTTCTTTGCTTTCAGAAGGGCCGTACTGTCTCTGTGCAGTTGTGTGAGGAAGCTCCTCAGCTCCAGGGCTGTGATACCTCACTTGTGGGGTGTTATCTTTGGTCCCTTGTTCCTGCTTCATCTTGGGGTGACCCTTGCTACTTCCTGACCCGGTTCTAAGCATGACTGCAGCCAGGTTCCTGGCAGCAATGTTTGGCTCCCCCTTAGCCCTGGATGCTCTAAGTTAGGTACCTGCCTAACCCATTTGTCTCTGCCCCGGGAACAAATGTTCCTTTTCTACGTCTCTGAGAACATGTCACAGTCAGTAGCCCAAGAACTGTCCAGGTCCTTAAATAAAGCAACAGCTTACACCAAGCGGAGAGAGAATCAAGTTAAACCACCGAGGCCTGTATCTGAGAGCACACACAACCTCTAAGTAGGCCTTAGCCTTAGGTTCACCATGGAGTGAAGTGGGACTGCTTGGGACTAGTGCCGCAGCTGTGTGAATCAGCACATCCCCATTGACCTCAGCGGAGACATGCCAACGTGCACTGCTGAGGCTAGACACTTACACCCAGCCCTGGGGTTCAGTCTCTTTCAGGGTGTCAGAGTTGTCGTTGTCTTCACCTCCTCACCTGTGCTGCTAGGGTGAAATTCACCCGCCCTGCTGATGGCGAGCTCCTGGCCTGCATGCCACTTACAGCTAAAACCCCATGGAAAACCTCTAAATAGGAAGAAAGTTCGGAAGTCCTTTCGGCAGCTCTAGTTCATTTCACTCTATTAAATGCAGCCATTTCCCATGGCAATGCCCAGTAATGGGTGCACATCCATGCATAGATTGAACTACTTCTTCGCTACGCATGACCTGCCTGAGGTGGCACGTGTCCAGGATTCATCACTGAATTTGGCCCACTGGTTGGATCATTCACTTCCCTGGGCTGGGCCTGGTACTGATGGGGAGTGTGACGTGGCCGCTGATCCACGCTCCCCATAGATTGAACTGAAAACATTGATTCTTATGTCTGCTGTATGAGTATGAAGGACGTGGTATTGGGCCTGATCCTTGAAGATGTTGGGGCAAAGCTACCCTGTAGCTGACCTGTCCCACCACAGGTGGCTGCCTCCATGTAGGAGAATCTTCAGAACTGCTATAGTGTTTTGACGCCAGCATCACCCCCAGTCAATGGTGTGCGGGGCAAGGGAAGCAAGGCTGTGATTCCCCTACGCCCCGCTGTCAAAACACTGAGGACTGGACCTTAAGAGCCATCTTGACATGTCCCCTTCCTGCACTGTCCTGAGCACTGGACCATTGCCCAGATCGGACCCATGGTGACAAAATGGATAAAACTGTGTATAAGTCTTAGGCTCTGCAAAAGTCCCCTGCATGTTGTTAGCGCCTCGTTAGCATTCCGCCTTCATCTGCCTTGTTTTTATTAAATGCCTTTGAAATTTTGAACCAAAGGGATTGTTGACAGCTGCTGTAGATTCTCATCCCCACTGGCTTATTAGGGGCTTGATTGGGATCTCGGAGGGGTGTGTGTGATGTTTGTTGTAAAACTGGCATGCTGTTCGCACATCCACACAAGGACTTGCCTTACTGGATACGTGGCCGTGTGCATCCTTCGGCTGAGATCTGTGCAAAAGGAGGCCACCCCTTTTCCTTTCTTGGAAAATTCTCCATTGACATTTATGGTGATTGCTTTGGCCTTATTAAATTGAAGAGGCTCCTTTCAAATGCAAACACAAAGAGCTGCCCTGGCAGGTTTTCCAAGCCATCAAGGCAAACAAAACAAGCAGGGATGTCAGCAATAAAACAGTGCAGTATAAATCAATCCAAGAGGCAGCTGGACACTGCAAGAGCAGGAATGTAGTGGCAGAGCTAATTATTAGATTGGGATGATGAATGAAGGCGTCTTATTGGCTGCAACTTGGCTGTAGCAAGGGCTATAGGGCTTTATTCTGGCTTTCTATATTCTTAGGGCCTTGTATAAAAGTGTCCATGTTTGTATCTTTCATGTTAACATCTCTGGGCCCGACCCTCAGCTCACTTCAGTGGAGCTTTGCCTGGTTACATTGACCCTCAGCTCACTTCAATGGAGCTTTGCCTGGTTACATTGACCCTCAGCTCACTTCAATGGAGCTCTGCCTGGTTACATCGACCCTCAGCTCACTTCAATGGAGCTCTGCCTGGTTACATCGACCCTCAGCTCACTTCAATGGAGCTCTGCCTGGTTACTTCAAATGGGGATCTAACCTGCTGAGTTCACTAGGATTATGCCTATCTATGCCCATTAAGGATCTGGCTCTTCGGTTCCAGGTCTGTCAGCACTGTGATGTAAGGAGCTGATACATTCTGGCTCCACGACCAGACTTGCAAAGCAGAATGCGCCCAGCTCTCTGTGACATTGCACAGGTTAAGACTTGTTGCAGTGTTTGCACACACACATGCACAATCATTGGCTTCACAAGATATGCAATGGGAGAATGCACCTCCCCATACATCAGAAATCAGCAGAGGCCTAGGAGATTAAGATGTTTCCTTCATGCAGTAGTTATGTTGTTTTCTCTTCTATGTGAAGAACCTGGCTCACATATCTACTGTAAACTGATGCTCTGGGCATATGCCGTAAAAATTGAGTTTACATCCATGCTTGTTCTCCAGAAACAGAGCTGGGACGGAGTATGAAGACACTTGACAACTGACTCATGGGGACGCTACCTTCTTCAGTGCCTGCTTCGTAGTAGTGCTGTTCTTTGACTTCCACAGCTTCACGTAAAGACCTTACAACCTGTCCTACAGCCAGCAAGCAACCCCGGTGGACAGGAGTCCCTTCCAGCGCCGTGTGCTTTGCAAGTCCTCAGCACTCCTGACCTCAGAGCACTACGCATGGGAGAGTGAGAATGCTGCTTGGTGGTGGTGGTGACCCTTATCCTGCAGCTTCGTTTGAACAACCTGTTGTTCAAGAACATGCTCAATTTTTTGAATGTCTTCAGTTATATTGAGAGACAGGAAAAAATTCCTTCTCCCACGGAATTCTTATACCCAAGGGGCTAGCTCATGTTTCATCATTCGTTTTATTTTCCTCATTCTACATAGGTTTTGATAATATAAGGGCTCCCTGCTTCACCTCAGCTACCCAAAAACAGAGAAAGCAAGAACCTCTGGACAGCTACCAGGCATCGGCCAAAGGAGCCAGAACGGATCTAGGTAATTATAACACCTATGACATTACCTTACCAGCTCCGCTGCTCATCATGTGATGTGAATGAGTTTGAAACGAGCGAGTGATAATGCAGTCATTACATTTCTAATCCGCGAATGACGTGGATGCTCAGTTCAATGCTGAGTTTCTTAAATCTGTGACTTTTCTATCATTCACATTACTTATTTCAGTTGATTATTTTGTCACTTGTGAAAATTGAAAAGAATAAACTAGCATGTCAGGCTCGAGCTACTGCTATTTCTAGCATGGCTCTTGGATAAATCCTTTGGTAGGGATCCTTGGAACAAATCTGCTCTTCATGAATAAAGGCTATAGAAAGTAATTAATAATTAGAACATTGATTAAGGATTCGTCTCCATGAAAGGCAGCTTGGTTGCCTTTTCTGAGAGGTGTCTAAAATGCTTTGGTGGTGCAATAAATGGTGATATGCTGTTCTTGGGCCAAACCCTGATGTCCTCACTTCAGCTTTTACTCATCCCTTACAGAAGTGAAACTCCCATGGGCTCCAGTGAGGGTTCTGGCTGAGAAAGGACTGAGCAGCATGCCAGGATTTGGCCCACGGCCTTGGATCTCTCAGCAGGGGCCTGTTTTTCCTTGGTTACACTGCAGTTGCACTGACTGGAGATTCTCTCTGCAGGGATCAGAGCTGAGGATGTTAAAGGTTTTGAGCATTGTCTTCTTCTGTAGCCTGCTGCCCCTATCTCAGGGAGTGGTCCCTGGAGTCTTTTCTGTGGTCAGTCCAGAGGGAATTCACACAGTTTGCAGTTTACTCATACATATTTACTGTAAATATGAGTCACGCTTCTGCTGCAAACTGTGTGGGATGATGAGTGGGAACAAAGCCTCTCTGAACAGCCCCTGTGTTTTGTCACCTTCCTTGTTCCTACTTTTTTCTGTATTTACTCACTTACCGGAGGCAGCCCTGGCTCCTCAGAGCTCCTTGTCCCAGCAAGAGACTCAGAAGTGATCATGGGTCTCTGTAGGGCCCTGTGCAATCCCAGAAGTGTCAGAAGCAGGAGATGATGCAGCACAAAGCAGCCGCTCAGCATCCTAGGGCCTGGGCCCAGGTCTGCATTTGCCTCTCTGTGCCTCAGTTTCCCATCTGTAAAAGATGGGGAATTGACTTTCCTTCCTCAGAGTTTGTTGTGAGACTTAATAAACTGTTAATGTTTCTAACATATATTGACATACTTATTATACTAAAATTGCAACTGTGGTTATGCCCCCAATGGAACACAAATGGTACAAGCTGTGCTTTCGGCATTAATCTGGCAAGGGTGAGAGCAAGTTTGTAACGCAGACACAACTACACAGTAATCTCGTTTAAATTAGATTTATAGTGTGTTAAGTTCATGGCGCACACACAGAAATGAGATAAAAACATAAAATTGTCTTTCTAGAAGGTTGCAACATAACATGACTTTATTGCTTAGAATCCAGAACCCTAACGCACAAGAACCAAAGCCAGAGAGACAGAAAACAGTCTGCTCTCTAAGGCAGAGATGCACAAATCACCTGCCTTACTGTAGGCTGACTCTTTGCAAACTGACTGCACAAGACCCAGATCGCACACTTCCCTACAAAGTCCTGTAGCCTGCAATAGGACCAGGAAACCCCTCTCACTGAAGGTGATAGCTTGTAATTATAACACAGTTTCCCCTACACCACACTGAGGATGCTCTTCACGGTTACCTTTCAGAGCTACTAAGCCAAGGACTGTTTCAGTTCAGTCCATATTGTAAAATATTGCTCCCCCCCAATATGGTGTTATATGGATTATTGATGTAACACTCGCTTCGTGAGTTCCATTTGACTAGAGGTCACTCTCAAGGATCTCTGGTCTCATGGAAAGATGTGTTCCAGTCGTCTCAGGTGTATTGCTTCAGGATGGGCTTCTCCAAAAGCATCTCCGGGCAATACAGATCCCTGACATCGTGAGCGGAGGGGGCCTGCTTGGTTCATTCATCAGCATCACAGGGTAAGCGGAGAACAATATGCTAAAGCTTCTGCGTTGGGGGCCTGACCCAAAACCCACAAGAGTCGATGGGGTCTTTATGAGAGACTCCAAAGGGGAGAAGCAGGGGACAAGCTACCATCAGTAAGAATATAGTCAGTCAGAGTCCATCTCATGGATCCTTATGCCAGGGGAGGAGCTAGCCCTCAGTGCCAAATTCCCAGCTGGTGCTGTGCCTACTGATGCCAGTTGTGAACTCGGACTCAGATTTCATCCCTTGTGGTCCATGATTGCATCTCGTATAGAAGAATCATTGATTGTTAAAGTCACTGGAATGACTTAAGAAGCCAGTTTTAGCCTTTCCTCTGAACTTCCTTCCTCTTTGGGTCCAAGTCTCCCCCCGTCTGACCCTCAGGACGCTCTGTCATCATCTGCAGGTGGCAACACTCATTAGGACATCCCATGCCTACTTCTCTCTCCAGACTGTAAAAGTTGTTATGCTTGTTCTTTGGCTTGTCAGAATATGACAGACTCTGGTGATAAAGAATGTTGATCCCAATAGTTTTTGCAGGTGCAAATTCACAGACATACCGATGTCCGGGTGTTGGGATATTGAGAGCGCACGTGCAGGTCTGTGCATGTGCAAAGGTAGACCCCTGTAAGTGCATGCCTAGTTTTGATGTGCAGAGGCCAGGATTAGATTAGTTCATCTGTCAATGCCTTGAAGAATTTCCATGTATGCAAGAGGTGCTTTACGGGCAAGGAAAAGGACAGATCACTTCCCCACCAAACATAGTCTTAATGTAGACTGTAGCTATGCTGTTATAAGAATATAAGAGTGGCCATACTGGTTCAGACCAAAGGTCCATCCAGCCCAGTATCCTGTCTGCCGACAATGGCCAATGCCAGGTGCCCCAGAGGGAGTCAACCTAACAGATAATGATCGAGTGATCTCTCTCCTGCCATCCATCTCCACCCTCTGACAAACAGAGGCTAGGGACACCATTCCTTACCCCAGTCATGCCACAGGCTGTCATTCCAGCTGTCCCACGGGTTGCTAAGATGAGTGTGCGATGCATTGTGGGCAAGATGCCCAGGCTGCATCTCACTGTGGCAAGTTGGACAACAGCATGACAGTCTCGGGGGTGTGGTTTATAGTTTCAGATGCAGAATTATAGCTTTGAAGCCTGTGTGTGCGCGTGTGCAGCAGTGTGTGTGTGGGGAGGTCAATGATAGGTCAGAATGAAAAACCAGATGCAACTTCCTGGATCAGCCTCACTCCAGGACCCCATTTTGACTTTTTGCTCAGGACTGGGTCTGTGTAGCACCAGCATTCAGGTTTGTATCCTACACAATGTATCCTGCTGCCAGTGATTGCTCTGCCAGGAAAGCTGCTTTTCCCTACCCCCATTTTTCCTTCTGCTCCTCTGGGAGGTGCATTCAGCCATGTTAGACTGCCTTCGCCTCTCCACCCTGTGCACTGTTTTACACGTCTCCACTGCATTTGGCACGTTACTTTTGTGGGTAAATTCTAAAGTGCATGTCACAGAGGGTTAATCTAGGATTTCAGTTCCCAAATGTGTGTAACTGCTCAGCCGTTTCTCACGGCCTCTGCTTTCATTCTGCAGACTAGAAGTTGTTAATGTCCAGCTGTCCACGGTGTCGGTGATGCTGCTGCCTGGAATTGGGGGCCAGCTGACCATTGCTACTAAGCTGGAGATCAATGGCAACTTGTTGTGAGTGTGGGGTTTGACACTCTGCAGTTTTTTGTTCTTCTCCCTGGCCCAAAGAACCGAATGATGAATGGATAAGTTGGTCAGATGCTCTTGGAGGAGTCCTGACAATGCTGAGGAAAGCAGTGGACTCTCTCCTGCCCTCCAATACCTGTTGGTGGCTCTCCCTGAAGGCAATGGGTGCCATGAACCTGCATCTGAGGGCATAATCTGGCTTGCCGCAACTTTTGTTTCACAAAATGCTGCAATTCATAGGAAATCTCTGCTACACCCGAGGTCTGTAGAACTCGGGGGTTAAAACTTAAAGAACATTAAAGAGGGGGAAAAAAACTGTAATGTAAGAAGTGTAAATTACTTCCTTACTGTCACAATTAAATCAGGGTTCAGACATGAAAGGCTAGTGTATTAACCTTCTGCAACCACTTAGACCCAGTCGATTCTTGTTACTTCACCTCAGGAATACAGAGATGTGGATATTTTTGCACTGCACCATATTGTTTATGCAATTTCCTCATTGCAAAGTGACCCTACGTCCGTGTGCACTGCAGCACCTAGGAAATTTACACCTCGTATGGATTTTCACCTGATCACCACATGTAGCATTGTGCTGACAATGCAGGTGCAGAACTCAGTTAATAGCATTTGCAGTGAATTTCAATAGAGAAAGGTGTGAGATTTCACTAATTTTAATCTGAACATCATATCATGGTTTTGGAGGTTATAAACCTCTCTCCTTAGATGAATCATATTGCAGCTTGCTTTGAGATGAGCTATATTTAACCTGAGTTTATTTCTTTAGGCTATCTGGTCTGATACATATTTCAGTGGACGTGAACCTTAACGCAAAAGTCAGAGTGACCGACTATTCAGCAGGTGTCTTCCAAGTTGTAACTGAAGACTGCCAATCCCTGCTTGGTCCCTTTGACATCAGGCTTCTCTCAGGATAGGTGCCAGTGGTTTTCCGGCCTTCTGTAGTGATCATCAGTAGGGCTGAGTGAATAATACATTTTTCTTTTTGGGGCCTCCCATTGCAGCAAATGTGGGATAATTCTCCCCTCACTCCTCTGGTGAAAGTCTCATCCTAATCTGAAGTTGGTTTTAAACCTGAATCATGACGTTCTGTGTCACTTCCAAAACTCTTTATCTAAACTAAAGGCAGCTAATGCTACCTTGGACTGTGGAACCTGGGTGGTTCTAGTCCCTTGGTACCTCTCTTGAGACGTGTTTTTAGCCACCCTGGCCCTGGACTGGCTTTCATACTTCGTTGTCTTTCTCTTGCAGTTTGCTGCCAGTATCAGTGACTGGATTAGTGTCTAGCACCCTTACGATAACTCTGCCAAGCCTGGTGAGATCAAAGACTGACCAATCCTGCCAGAGGGCCATTGAGAAGCGGATGAGGGATGGCCTGGATTGTTGTTTGATTAGATTCATTATGAAGTTTGCTAGCCCAGGCCCTGAAGAATCAGAACTGATTGGTTACAGGGGCATGTGGAATTTCAGCTCTCTTCCTGTCTCCTTTTCCCTCTCTTTATTGTCATTGTTTGAGTGTCCCACCCTGTGCAAAGGTACGGAGGGCAGGTAGGCAGCCTGGTGGCTGCTGGGACCTCCTGGGGTGTGTGAGAACAATTACTAATCTCTGAGATGGAAATTCACAACGAAAACTCTTCTCCATAGTTCAGAAGGTTTCCTCACAGAAGTCTAGCCCCTGCTGCCCTTACATTGATAACACCTTTTCCCAGGGCCGCCGAGAGCAGGTTCGGGCCCTGGTGAAAAATTTTTGGGGCCCCCCAGCGAGGGCAGACTGGCTAAATAGGGCCGACAAAGCTGGGGAAGCCGGGCCCCGGGCCCCCTTCTGGACCACCAGGCCCTGGTAATTTGTACTGGCTTCCCCTCCGCACCCCCATTGGCTCTACCTTTTCCCCAAGGGCTCCCAATGAAGTTGGTGATGGGTCTGCTAGCAGATATTCAGGTGCTGAGTGTTTGCTGTTTTTTATAGTTGTGTCCAGTAGTTAACAACTTCGTCAAGCTGGTGAACATGCAGCTGCTGGGCACCCTGAATGGTATGTATCTTGCACAAGCTTCTTTCCCACTTCCTCTCCTTTCCCGGTAATCCCAGCACATAGAGCAGTCGTCGTTCTGGGGGTCAGTGCAAGCTCTCCAATCCACAGCGGGAGATCTGCACCATTGTGGGCTCAGACCCATCCTGAGAGTGAGAGGCTACGTTCAGGAATGATGCCAAAGGTGGTTTGCTGGTCAGGAGTTTTTCAACAAAACGTGTTTTCATGGAAAATGAAGATTCCTTGAATTTGTTTATGGGAATGAGCCAGTGCTGATGAATTTCCTGACTTGACATTTTTTTTTTTGAAATTGCATCCAATTTTGTCATTTTTGAAATGAAACATTTTGGTTTTTGCTTCAAAATTAACTTTGTTTTGAAATGTAATTTAATTCACACTCCCACATAAAGGTTAAAAAAAGAAAAGTGCAAAATCAAAAGATTTTTACTGACTGGAACTGACATTTCTTTGCCGTGTCAGTTTGTGAAAATTTTGGAGATTTCAACTTTTTGTCCCAGTTTGGGATGGGAATTGTGTGGTTTTTTTAACCATTTCCTGCCCAGCCTTCATTCAGGCTGTATGTCAGGATGTAGGGCCAGCGTTTCTAGGCGAGTGTAAAGGAATCAAAGCTAGAAAAAGGGAGGGGTAAATCCAAGTCTGCTGTAACTGATTCTTTTTCCAGCTTCACGTCAGCTGCTTTTCCTACTACACTCGTCTCTTCCACTCCCCGGGGCGGGGGGGGGGGGTTTAAACCATTGTAGGTGTCTTCAGTCTCACCCCCACTTACGCTATTTACATACTATCTCTGCATTTGGCTCTTTGCCTTATTGGCTCTATTCTAAAAAAATATTCAGTTCACAGAAGGCTTAATTTGGGAATCCTTCGCTTGCCCTGAGTAGCATTTACTTGGCTTAATCTTGACCAAGGGAGGTTTAGGTTTGATATGAGGAAAAACTTCCTAACTATAAGGATAGTTAAGCATGGGAACAGGTTACCAAGGGAGGTTGTGGAATCCCTATCACTGGAGGCTTTTTAAGAACACGTTGGACAAACACCTGTCTGAAATGAACTAGGTATATTTGGTCCTGCCTCAGGATGGGGGCATGGACTAGGTGACCTCTTGAGGTCCCTTCCAGCTGGACATTTCTTCTATGAAACAGTCCCACCAAAGCCAATGGCCTTTTCTACTCAGCATGAGTAACAGTCCCAGCACTGAGCCCAGAGCAACTTGGGAAGAAAAGGAGCTGGTTGGCTGCTTGTTTGCTCTTGATGTGATGGACTCTGTTTCTGTGCAGCGCTGGTCCCACTTGGTGCCGTAGGAAAGATCCAGTATCAGTTAGCTAGCCTTCCCCTGATAACTGACCTATATGTCGGACTGGATTTAAATGTAAGTGTTGACTTTGGATAACAAACCCCTGAGACTGCCTTATGGTGTTTGATGGTGTTTACTCTGATCACTGTTCTTAGGGGGAGTCCGTTTACCTTCAGGGACATTGATACAGTTAATATAAATGAAGAATGTTCTGCACAGCATAACTCTTGAGTACAGCTGGCCTCATTACTATTAAAATACTAGCCGCACTTTTAGGGCATGATCTGAAGCCCATTGAAATCAATGGACTTTGGATCAAGCACTTTGCTTTTCTCTTTGCAAGTCTTTGACAAACCTTTCCTGATTACTGCAAAGATAATTGTTACTGGTAACTATTCACCAGTGGCTGGGACAAACGATTTTCATCCTCTCCTGCTAGGCTGTCTGCAAACCATCCAGTGTCACTGTCTGCCATTACTCAGGGGTGTGACTTGTCAGCTAGGCCGTCACTTGGTGTTTTTTCTGCTTCTTCACAGCTGACTAACACTTGTTAACCAGGAGAGCACAGACTAAGGAGCAGTGACTAGCCAAACGCAAATGGCCAATAATGAACAACAAATAATGACCAGCAAGTAAAAAACAAGCAAATGACAAATGTTTCTGGGTCTCTTTATTTGCATGTCAGTACACAGGTGTTAGAGTTAGGATTAGTTATGTCCCAGGCGTGTGTGAATGAAAACGTGCACAGTGAATATCGTGGTAGCATGAATGACTGGTTCAATCTTTGAGTGAATGTTTGTTCACGCAGCGTGGCAGGAAACAGCCAGTTCCACCCACCTGCTCTCCGTATCCAAACCCTGTCATTTGCCAAATAATGAAATCCATGGGGTTGATTTCAGGCCTACTTAATAAAACAGGGAAACCTTCATTATGCATCATAGAGTTTAGCAAACTAACTTTTTGTTAAATGTAAAGAGAACTGTTGAGAGAACAAAATGTTCTTAAATAAGAACATGAGTGGATGACCAATAGGCAAGGTGTAAACCCAGCAGGTGACTCTCCTTGTTTGAAGGTGATGGTTTCACTCAGTACCATCTCCCTTTCCAGACTGTGATCCATTAGGTGGAAGGAGGCAACATCTCCCTCCCTGTCAGCACCGTCCCCGTCACCCTGCCTCCCCTGCAGGGCAATGTTCTGAACCTGGGGCTGAGCCAGGCTTTCCTCAATGCTGCGCCGTCCCTCCTCGTCCAGATCCAGCCACAGACATTTATTTCTAGATCGGATGTGGTGAGTGCCAGGGTATTTCCGTCCAGGCTAGAAGAAATACATGGGCATCTGTTTGGAGCATTGGTTGTATCTCCTGATGCTCTGAGCATTTCCTAATTCACCTGGCCTAACTCACTGAGACGTGCTTAACAGCTTGGGAAGTATTGAAACAGTAGAGACATTTACTCTGGCCAGGGAGCTAGGAGCATGTAGGAGTGCGACCAGCATTGCTTTCGTGTCCCAAACTTCCGTGCATTCCGTGGCAGTTTTGCAGAGCTAGGATTGCCGGACTGGGCAAGAGGCTGTGAGCAAACTGGCTTGAAAGTGAAAAGTGGCTCTGGGAAGCAAATGGGTCGCTGCTGAGGGTGAAATCTGCCATTTACATCACTTAACCCCCGAGCTTGGCATTTTCAGCTGAATGTTGTTCTGTTTTCCCAGTTCTCTGGTGCCACAGAGCTGATGGACGCCATCGTGGCTCTGATTCCTGCTGAGGTGAGTGACGTATTCGTGTCACATTACACGGTGTGCCTGTGTAAACACCATCAGCTCTCTGCACTAGGCATCATGATGATCCTAGCATTCCAGGTCAGCTCTGCTGATGCTAGTGCACTGGGATCTTTCTGCCTCCTGCTCTCAGCCACGCAGTACATACTGCGTGGCTCATTCAGTCTGGCTCCTCTCCCTACAGCCCTGCTGCCAGGAGGTGTGAGGGGAGCAGCAGGCCACAAGCAGATTTTCTTCCTTTCCCTCCAGTCCTGCTGTCTGTGGGAGGAGGGCAGTGGTTCATGTGCAGCCTGTACTCAAGGCACTGCCCTCCTGTGAGGGACTGGCATTGCAGCCAGTCTTCTCTTACACTAGGGTTGGCCATAGGGTCTCCGCTGCCCTGAGCAAGCTGGGAAACATCCCCCCCTGTCAGCCTGCATTCGCCGTTATGCAGCCCCTGCCTCCTGGTCTGGCTCTGCCCCCTCGCCCCTGGGTGGCTCGCCCCACTCTGATATCCCTCAGGGCGGGCTTTCTGCCACAGGGCCCTCACTGCCCCCAGCTCCTTCCAGAAGGATCTGCAATCACTTCCCTGCATTGGTGCTTTCAAAAGCTGGGAGAAGTAACTGGTGCTACCCAGTCTAAGGCACCTCACAGGAATGGACAGAGTGACAGGACAGGAATGGAGTAGGGGTAGTGGAATCAGTGGGCAGGGAGTCAACTCCCCCCTTCTCTGGCCACACTGAGCATCTGGTATTGAGACCAAAGCCTGACAGCTGCCCTGAATAGGATTCATTCGTATTTCCCAAAACTCTCTGCAGTCTGCCAAAGAACTTGTATTCGCTCTGCAAGGTGCAGGAAATTCAAACCCAGGATCCCTGCAAGGTTTGGAAGTTGCACTGACCTCTCACTGGGATTCTGAGCTGGGCGGGGGTCTAGTTATGAACTGCTAGCCCCTGGGCGCTAAAGAATCATGTTCCAGCTGGCTTGTGTTAATAGAGGGCAATATCCAGTTCCGTTCACACCTACCCTGTGTCTCTGATCCTACAGTGTCCTAGCTGCTCTGTAGTATCTCCTCTGAACATTAAGATAACAGTGCTTGGGCTCCCACTCGTCGCTCTGGAAGCAAACAAAGCCACGGTCAAGCTCTCTGTCAGGACTCAGGTGTTCACGAAATATTCGGATGGAACCATCCAGACTCTCCTTGCCTTGAAGGCTGTAAGCATGGCTGTCCGAAGTTCAAACTGGTACAGCCTGCACCCAGCTGACTGAACCAATTGCAAGTGGGGTTGTTACCAACTCTTCTAACGACTCTCTCTCTTTGCAGGACCTTGTTTTAAATGCCCAGGCCTCTGTTGCTGGAGGCAAGCTGCTGCTCAATGTATCCCTGAGCAGGTATCCTGTCTCGCTGTTTGTGCATCTCGGCAGCGCTGTCTCCAGAAGAAGGAACACAGTGCACTGCCTTGGATTGGCCTGCTTTTCAGCGGCACGGAGCGCCTGCAGTGCCCAGGGATTTGACGAGGGGCCGCAGGTGCTCAGGAAAGCCAGGCAGTTACTTGTTAGGGGCTTGAATATGGACATAGAGATTTGAAGTCAGGAATCAGTGTATGAAAAATCTGGCTCAGGGTTTAAAAGCTGAAATATCTGTGTGTGTGTGACTGGACTGTATTTTGTGTGTGTGTGTGTTTCTCTCTCTCTCGCTGTGCTCTGGGTGTGTGACTGCTCCAAAGATATTCACCCAACTTTTTGTCTCTGGAAGATAAAAGATTAAATCAGACAATTTGCTGGCTGACGAGGTACCACTTGTGTTTTCCCCCAGTGCGGCTCTAGTCTTGGAATCTCCAGGCGTCGGCATCGTTAGCGTAAGTTCGTTTTCCCAGAAATATTTAAAATACACAGTCGGAACAAACAGCTGCTACGCCGCATATCTGTGGAGAGAGGAAGCAAGCAAAGATCTGTAGCTCAAGAGGCTGCTGTTGGTACAAACGTTGCTTTCTCCTGCCTGTGGTGATGGCCTCAGCTGGCTGACATTCTTAATCACTACCTGCCACAGTTTGTAGATTGAAGTTCTTCTTCTGTCATGTCATTCTCCTTCTGCCTCCATCAGGTGACACAGGGTCAAACCCTGAAGTCCATACTCCAGATTCAGGCAAAGCTTCCACTGAATGAGCGGGAGCTTTGCCTGAGAAAGGAGGGCATGAAATCTGAGTGAGGATGCCAAGGTTTGGTGAAGAAAACGGGCAATAAGCTGCATTGCTAGGAGATTAAGCATTCGGCTGCTCCCATGCTGCAGGGCCAGCTGAATTCCAGCCTGCGCTACCATGTTAAAGCGCGTGCCTGGCTATCATGTGCTGGCCAGCAGCTCAATGGATCACTCTGCTCTGTTTCAGGTCTCTGGTCTCGGGACGTTGATCAATAAACTTTTGGTGGAAACTTTTGTGCCTCTCATCAATGGTAAGGCCAGCTCGGGTCTATCTTCAGAGCTCACATTGCCCAGGGACGTCCCAAAACAAATGTCTCTGCTGCTATGACAGTAAATCTCTGCCAGCTTCTTAACTCACCGTCACATTTAGGTGCTTTTTGAATTTGAATGGGAAGAGTTGAGGTGGGGCAGGAACCAAACCTGCAGCTTGCCGGCAGCTGCTTTGGAGCCCTGGCAGACAAATTGTCAGTTGTCTTGCTAAAACCTTATTGGTGATGGTGATAATTCTGGGTTTCCCCTGCTTAGGCAGCTGCCTGGGGGAGAGAGAATTCACCTGCACCCCCTTTTTCCTGGAGCAGCCTGCATACAGGGGACCAGAGCTGCAGCTCCTATGCCTGGGGAAGTGGATGGGCTACTCAGAAGATGTGCCCCCTCCTATTCCCCAGGGGAACCTCTCACCAGAATGGGAGGGGGGAGTAGAGGGAGCCAGGGCTCCCCCCAACTCCCAGATTTGTAGCTAGCAGGGCTGGCTGGCTGAGTGCATGAGAGGGAGTCTGCCGCACCTCTTGAAAGAGAGTCAAATGTTACTCCTTCCTCAGCACAGCTAGTGAATGGCCTCTCAGTGCTGCCCGGGGGGTGGTGAAAGCCCCAGAGCTGTGGCTAGAAGCCATTACCTAGCCCTCTATTCCTAAGGCACCTGGCCCCGGCTAAGATGCTCGTGGCCCTCGTAACCTCAGAAATGAAAATAGATGCACTGCAAAGCTTCAGGTACTGTTTGTATTTGATGAGACTCAGCTCTGGTGCCTGCAGCCTTCCCACCCAGAAAACCCTGTGCCGGTCTGATGGGTAAACTCGTCTCTAGGGTGAAACTTCATCAGGTGCATGGAACTGCACAGCTTCACCAGCTGGATGAAATAAACCTACTTGTCTCTTCCAGAGGCTCTGGCTGTCGGACTCCCACTGCCAAACGTGCTGGGCATTAAGCTGATTAACGCTGTTCAGATTGTGGAGGTAGGAATTCAGGAGGGCTATTTCCATCTGCCCCGCTGCTGCCTCTCCCGTCTGTGAGCTTGGAGCAGCTCACCCCTGAAGTTTGTCACTGGCCAGGGAGTTTGTCTTTTGGAGAGTCAGATATGTTGTCGGTGCTGCACCATGTTCCCTTCCTTTAGAGTCAGGGACACTCCTCTGGGAGAATATTGCGCCTTTAAAGGCACTGGCTGGGGTTGTAGGAATTGAACCTCAGGGACCAGCTTTGCTTCCTGGAGCAGCGTAGTGTGCAGGAAGTGTGCACAGACTGCCTCTGCTGGAGCACAGGGGCTGGCTTGTGACACATCCGTACATGGGATGCACAAGGGTGGGGGGAGTCTTTGTGCCATTACCCTTTCTGTACTGGTGCAATGGCCACACACAGTTGTGCCCTCAAACCACGATGATTCCACAGTTGCCCCTTGCCTTGTTGGTGTCACATCTGTGCATCTCACAGCCTGTCGTCCCTCCTTGCTGCAATTGTTGATTTCTTTAGTGAAGAGCCTGCTTTTAGCAAAGGACAGGCTCGGGTGTGCTGCCAATGTGTTAGCGAGGGTCTGTCACAATGGGGCCCCCTTTCCTGCTGGAACTACCCCAAGAATCTGTCATTTCTAATTTTTGAGGCCGGGGAGGTGGCAATAAGAGATGCACTCAGCTGCGCTTTTCAGGGGGCGTTTGCACTTTTCACAGCGTTCTGGAGAGAATGGCTCAGTGTTCCGCTTGCAGTGGAGGGGGGGTGGGTGGGTAAGTTACGCTCCTGATACATTTTTATGAGACCCTAAAATAATTGACCTCCAGCAAGGATTATGGATCAGGACCCGGAGAGGGGAGTCTCCAGACCCGCAGAGGGGAGTCTCCAGTCTCCAGCAGAGGCAGGGAAATTGCTCCACAGCCCTCCTTTAAGTTCGGTGCTACAATTTTTACCAGGAGCTTCCAGGAACACTCCAGACCCCCTACAGCCCCATAGCTGATAAAGGAACAGACTTAATGAAATGTCCTGTCCTTTGGGCTAAGGAAGTTTAAACTTGTCACTTTTGGAACTTCCTCAGGGGCTGGTTGTGGTGCGTGTGTGAGCCTGGGAAGCCCAAAGCTTGCCGAAGTCTTTGTGGTGATGGCACTGACAGCAGAAAGAGAACCAGAAAGACCCACAAGAATGAAACGTCTAGACTGATATCGTCCTATTCCTTTTTCTAGCTTGATTCAAGACTGAGTCTGATTTTCAGGTAGTTTAGGCCTAATTTGCCCGTGTAAGTACTAGGACTGCACAGTCAAACGCCAGCTAAGAACAGTGTGTGCCAATAACTAGATGAATTAGCAGAGTTTGTGTACTGCAGGTGAGGTTAGGTATGTAGCTGAATGGCTAAACTCTCTGAAAACCTGACTCGGGGGGACAGTGTCCCAGGTGATTGAGTTTTACATGGGAAAATACAATAGATTTAGTATAATGAACAAGTGAACTTGTTACAGATGGTTAAGTAAATCTCACCATCTCAGGCCTGGTCTACACTACGTGTTTAAACCGATTTTAGCAGTGTTAAACCGATTTAATGCTGTACCCATCCACACAACGAGGCCCTTCATATCGATTTAAAGGGCTCTTTAAATCGGTTTCCGTACTCCTCCCCAACTAGAGGAGTAGCGCTAAAATCGGTATTACCATATCGGATTAGAGTTAGTGTGGCCACAAATCGATGATATTGGCCTCCGGGCGGTATCACACAGTGCACCACTGTGACCGCTCTGGACAGCAATCTGAACTCGGATGCAGTGGCCAGGTAGACAGGAAAAGCCCCGCAAACTTTTGAATTTCATTTCCTGTTTGCCCAGCATGGAGCTCTGATCAGCACGGGTGGTGATGCAGTCCCAATTCCAAAAAGAGCTCCAGCGTGGGCTGTATGGGAGATACTGGATCTGATCGCTGTATGGGGAGACAAATCTGTTCTATCACAGCTCCGTTACAGAGGACGAAATGCCAAAGCATTTGAAAAATATCTTCAGGCTATGATACAGAGTCCAAGAACAGTGCTGTGTGACAACCGTAACGGGAAGCCAGAGACTCAAATGGATGCTCATGGAGGGAGGGAGTGGGGACTGAGGACTCCAGCTATCCCGCAGTCCCTGCAGTCTCCGAAAAGCATTTGCATTCTTGGCTGAGCTTCCAATGCCTGTAGGGTCAAACACATTGTCCAGGGTGGTTCAGGGTATAGCTTGTCAATTTACCCCCTCCCCCCCGTGAAAGAAAAGGGAAAAAAATTGTTTCTTGACTTTTTTCAATGTCACCCTGTGTCTACTGAATGCTGCTGGTAGACGCGATGCTGCGGCAGTGAACAGCAGTATCCTCTCCCCTACCCTCCCCAGTGGCAGACGGTACAATATGACTGCTATCCGTCGTCATCATCAGCCCGTGAGTGCTCCTGGCTGGCCTCAGGTGAGGCCAGCCGGGGGCGCCTGGGTAAAAATAGGAATGACTCCCAGTTATTCCCAGCAGATGGTACAGAACGGCTGGTAACCGTCTTCATCATAGCAACTGGGGGCTGAGCTCCATCAGCCCCCTCCCTTTCCTGTGTAAAGAAAAGATTCTGTCCTGCCTGGACTATCATAGCAGTGGAATGCTGGGCTCCTCTCCCCAGCACCGCTTAATGTCCTGCCTGGGCTAATAGCAACTGGAGGCTGCCTCCCCCTCATTTTATCTCACTAACAAGTCAGTGTTTCTTATTCCTGCATTCTTTATTACTTCATCACACAAATGGGGGGACACTGCCATGGTAGCCCAGGAGGGTTGGGGAAGCGGGGAAGCAACGGGTGGGGTTGTTGCAGGGGCACCCCCTAGAATGGCATGCAGCTCATCATTTCTGCAGGATCTGATGCAGAGCAGCTGTGCTCTCTGGTTCTCTAGTACACTTGCACCATATTCTAGGCAGGACTGACTCTATTTTTAGATACAACATAAAGGAGGGAATGACACAGGGAGTCATTCCCATTTTTGTCTTTGCGCCCCCGGCTGACCTCAGCTGGGGGCACCCATGACAGCAGCAGACAGCACAGAATGACAGATAACCGTCATCTCATTGCCAATTTACAATGGCACAGCAGACAGTGCAGAATGACTGATAACTGTCTTTGCTATGATGCAAAGGCAAATGAATTCTGCTGTGTAGTGCTGCAGTACCGCCTCTGTCAGCGGCATCCAGTACACATACGGTGACAGTGACAAAAGGCAAAACAGGCTCCATGGTTGCCGTGCTATGGCGTCTGCCATGGCAAACCAGGGAAAAAGGGCATGAAATGATTGTCTGCCGTTGCTTTCCCAGAGCAAGGAATCAGTGACGACATTTATCCAGAACCACCCTTGACAATGACTTTTGCCCCTTCAGGCACTGGGATCTCAACCCAGAATTCCAATGGGCGGGGGAGACTGCGGGAACTATGGGATAGCTACAGAATAGCTACCCACAGTGCAACACTCCGGAAATCGACGCTAGCCTCGAACCATGGACGCACACCGCTGAATTAATGTGCTTAGTGTGGCCACATGCACTCGACTTTGTACAATCTGTTTTACAAAACTGGTTTATGTAAAATCGGAATAATCCCGTAGTGTAGACGTACCCTCAGGGTCAGGAGAGTTTCCTGTGCCAAGCAGTGGATTATGGGTTGGCAGGGGTGTGTTTCGCTTTTTGTAACTCTTTTAATAAGATTTCTACTTTTTCAACACTCCAAATTGTGCTTCTCTTGTCTGTTTCCCAGAGAACTCCCTGTGTTCAGTTTTCCACTGCAGATTGAGTTCACTTTTGGTAGTTAATACACAGATCTTTGAGAAGTTGCTCACCAGAAAACTCCCATAGGACTGTTCGTCCTGATCTGTAACAATGTAGCAGTTTGTGTCTCTACCTGACCAAATGTTAATCCAGGACCAAGAATCAGGAGGACACTGCATTTCAAAGGCCACCAAGAGAGTGCTGGTTTCTAAAATCTGAAAGAGAGAGAGGGAGACTACTAGAGATGGCTATGCCATCCTTCTCCACTGGAGGAGGACTCATGCACACCAAGTTCTGTGCCTGTACAGGCTAAAATGTCCTGGACTCCACCATTGTGAAAAGAGAATTGAACTTGGCACATTTTGCGTTAAAAACAAGAGACTCCACTGGTTAAAATGAACCTGGGGGCCCGATTCTCCTCTCACCCGAGTGTCCATTGGCACTAACCTCACCAAAGCCAGTGGAAGTGAGAGGAGACTCAGACCTTGGCAGTGTTGGTGACACTGGCTACACAAAAGCGGAAGGAAATTACAGTAAATTGGAGAAATTCGGAGAACGTTCATTCACGGGTACTTAAGGAACTAGTGGAAGCAATCTCAGAACCATTAGCGATTCTCTTCAGAACTCGTGGGGGTCCCAGAGGATGGGAGAAAGGTGAACAATAGCCCCCAGCGTTAAAAAGGGGGGAAAGGAGAATCAGTCAGCCTAACTTCAGTATGTGGGAAGATGCTGGAAAAAACGATGAAATAACCGACTGGTAAGGACCTAGAGGACAACAGGGTTATAAGGACCAGCCAACATGGATTTGTCGAAGAACAAATCACCCCAAACTAACCTAATTTCCCTCTTTGACAGGATTACCAGCCTAGTAGATAGATCACACCTACTGCTCCCTCCCCCACAGTCCAGTCTTCAGTGAGGCTTTTGACACAGCCTCACAGGATGTTCTCATAAGCAAACTAAGGATCTCTGGCTTGTATGAAATTGCTCTCCCATGGGTTCTCAACTGATTGAAAAACCATACTCAGAATAATTCTTAATGATTTACTATGAACCTGGGAGGGCACAACAAGTAGGGTCCCACAGGGGTCTGTCCTGGCTCCAGGACTAGTCAATATTGTCATTAACAACTTGGATGATGGGGTGGAGGTTACACTTATAAAATTTGCAGCTGTCACTATGCTGGGAGGGGTTGCAAGGACTTTGGAGGACAGGATTAGAATTCAAAATGACCTTGATAAATTGGAGAATTGATCTGAAATCAATAAGATGAAATTCAATAAAGACAAGCACAAAATATGACATTTAGAAAGGAAATATCAAATGCACAACTGTCAGGGCCGGCTCCAGCTTTTAGCGTGGTGGAGAGAGAGAGAAAAAAAAAGTGGCACTTTGGCGGCTGCTTTACCTCGCAGCTTCATTCTTTGGTGGCAATTCAGCAGCCAGTCCTTCCCTCAGAGGGGGACCGAGGGACCAGCCCCCGAAGACCTGGACATGCTGCCCCTTTCCGTTGGCTACCCCAAGCATCTGCTTCTTGCGCTGGTGCCTGGAGCCAACCCTGACAACTATATATAGGGACTAACTGGCTAGGTGGTTGTATAGCTGAAAAGGATCTGGAGATTACAGTGGATCACAAATTGAATATGAGTCAACAATGTGATGCCATTGCAAAAAAGATAAATGTCAGGCTGGGATGTATTAACACGAGTGTCGGATGCAAGACACGACACGTAGTTGTTCTGCTCTACTTGGCAGTGGGAGGCCTCAGCTGAGGAACCATGTCCAGTTTGGGGCACCACCCTTTAAAAAAGCTCTGGACCAGTTAGAGTGAGTCCAGAGGAGAGCAGGGAGATATGAAGTTAGAAAACATGAGCTGTGAGGAAAGGTTGAAAGAACTGGGCATGTTTGGTCTAGAGAAGAGAAATCGGAGGGAGGACACAAGTCTTCAAACATGAATGTTTGTTACAGAGAGGCTGGAGATCTTTGTTCGCCATGTCTGGGGGTAGGACGCGAAGCACTCAGCTTATTTTGCAGCAAGGAAGAGGTATGGCAGGTACTGGGAAATCCTTTCTAACGCAAGGGCTAGTTATGCTCTGGAGCAGGTGAGTCAATCCCTGTCACTGGAGGCTTTTAAGAGCAGGTTTGACAAACGTCTACCAGGGCTGGTCTAGGTTTGTTTACTCCTGCCTGAGCACAGTGGACTGGGCTAGATGACCCCTTGAGGCCTCTTCTAGCCTGACGTGTAGAAAAGGATTTAGGGCAAGGATCTGTAGATAGGTTCTTGGCCTGGTTCTCTCCTGCACTGCACTGGTTGGTAGCAGTGGAGTTACACTGGAGAGTAACAGGACAGAATCAACATTACTAATACCTCAAACATCTATTTCTAAATACCTATTGTAACATGCAATAGGGCACTTTGGATTCTACAGCGGCACTAATTAACGTGCAGCCTATGAGGCTTTGCCATGTGTCCAAGCTAGGCATCAACTAGCATTATGGCAGAGACTATCGAGTTTTGCTTAATTACAAAATGGCCAAAGGCTCCTGGAAACTTTGCCAGTGGTTGCAAGCAGCATCACATCAGAATGGCTGGAGGGCCGCTCTGGAGCTGAGATCCAGGTGCATGTGTTGCTTGCACCTTGGGAGCCACACTGTGTGCCAGCATCCAATTCAGAGACCTTCATTTGCATGCAGGTTCGAGCTGTCCTGCCAAAGTGGGCAAGCTGCCAGCATGCACGTGCAAAGCTGCATTTCTATGAGCAGGTCATGCCCGTCTGCTTACTCGGCTCCACAGCTAGCTCCATGCACCAATAGACGTAGGCCTCCTTTTTACAGGAGCAGCCAGCTCAGTGTGTGTAAAAACACAGACAAACCCACAAGCAGGCGGAGCTGGGGCCCTGGGCAGAAAATCTGGTCTTGTCTAATAGGTGATTGTGTCAGCACATTGGGATCACAATATCCAGCTGAAAACGATTTAAAGCATTGAAAACATGCCTTGTAGTGAAGCTCAGTCTGTTCAGCTTGACAGAGAAGGTTAAGGGGTGACTTGATGACAGTTGATATGTCCATGTGAGGAACATAATTTGATACTCGAGGGCTCTTCCATCTTGCAGAGTGTGGCATAACAAGATCAATGGCTGGAAGTGGATGCTGGACACATTCAGACTAGAAAGGTGCCAGTTTTTAACAAGGAAGATGATTAACCATTGGAAGGACTCACCACGGGTTGTGGTGGCGTCACCAGCACTGGACATTTTAAATCCGGATTGTGTGTTTTTCTACGCGACCTGCTCTAGTTCAAAGAGGAATTAACTCAGGGCTGTTCGATGGCTGGAGCTATGCAGGGGGTCAAAGTTAGCCAATCGCAGTCACTCCTTCTGGCTTTATAATCTATGAAGCTGTAACACTTCTGCAACGGGACATCCCCAAGAGCTGTATCTGAGGTCCGAACCGAGCCTGCTCCCTCTCCTGCCATATTTTCCTTTGACCTTTCCTATGATGGCCACAGCCCCGGACATGCACGGACATTGTAAAACCAAAAGGGAATGAGATCTGGCCAGTCAGGTTTCTTTTCTCCAAACTGTTGATGCAGATAGAGGACAAATGGCAACCGTGCAATAGAACCACCTCGTCGAATGCACCCAAGTGATTGCTGAGCAGAGAGCGGGAGAGGGTCAGCAGATCAGTCACGCCAAGTTAGAACAGCCTGTATGGCTTATTCTGGCCTTTAATGTTCTTATGTGCCATGCCATGGGAGGTTTATCAGCTGTTGGCCCCAGACCCTTTGCCGTTTGTTTCTTTGAGACTGATCTGGGCCATGCTACTCTTCTATTCCTAAACAAACCTACTTTAGAATGAGGAAACGGACCGGAGTGACACAGCTCAAATAAATGTTAGTCTCTAAGGTACCACAAGTCCTCCTGTTCTTTTTGCTGATACAGACTAACACGGCAGCTACTCTGAAACTGTTTCAGACAGTTCTCTGGCTATGGGCCCCACACCTTTTTGTGGGGGATTTTTCTGAATCTCTCTGCAATTTCTGAGTAATTTTAGAAGTGAAATATGTTCTTGAACAACTAATTTCAAAGCAGCCTGCAGAATGAGGATCAGAATTGGGACACACCATAACTGGGCTCTGAAGTGGGCTCCCATATCTGATCATGTTAAGGTCGGGAACACTGTGGACTCAAAGACTCTTTCTGCTGTAAGGGCAGCAGCATGGGAGAAATGAGAAGGATCTGCACAGCTGAGAAATCTCCCACTGGACTGGGCCTGGAAGAAGCAAGAGCAATTGAATTAAGATGGAGATGTTTGTTTCTGAAATCAGGGAGCCAGATGAGGTTCAGGGGGCTTGTTGGGGAGGCAAGAGGGGCTTGGGGAACCCCTTGTTTTATGGATTTCTTTCTCTGTCTGTAACCCTAGAGATTGAAGGGAGGAGTGCCTGTGTTGCTAGAGAGGGGTCAGCTCATGCTTCAAGAGAGTCACAAGATTAGGAACCCATGGAAACAGAATTTTATTTTTTTTACAGTACAAATACACTCCCGCTCCCCCTGTGCTTCAGTGACGGCTGTGGCTGCCCAGCTGTCCCTGTCTGTCTCTCGCCATTCTACTGGGTGCGACAGGGCCATAGCATCACACACAAATCTCCTCCCACTTGCCTCCCTTCAGGTGAGTTCTTACTCGGCTGGATCCTGCCTTTCCCATGCTGCCAAACCGCCTGGCTCCAGCATTGCTGGAGCACTGGATGCGTTAAGCCCTGTCTATGGGAGGCAGTTGTACTGGGTTAAAGGCTTTTTGCCTGTCTGAAAACTGGACCTGAAAGAATTACATGAATATTTTCAAAATAATGCCCTCCCCACTTTATTTTACTCTAGCATGAGTAGGCTGATATAATTTGTCAGTCACATAGCTACTGAACTAAGTGTTGACACACAGACTTGCACTGAAATAATGAAAGATATGAATTACAGCCCATGTCATTACTTTGGTGCCAGTTTCCATGTAGACAAGCCCTAATTTAAATTGGTTATGAAATCAGTTTAGTTAAACTGATGCAAATCCCTGTGTGGACATTCTTAGCTGGGTTTAGTGTGGCATGTTTCGGTTTAGTGTGGCATGTTTCAGTTTAGTTTAAACTAACCATTACTTGTCTTAAACCAAACCAGAAAAAGTGTGTCCATACAGGTTTTTGCTCTGGTTAACTACATCTGTTTAAATTCACACCGTTAGTTAAACTGGGTTAATATTCTGGGGTAGAAAAAGCCTTATTTGGTGCTCTCTGCTGCTCTCCTGTCCTGCTTTGTGCTACCCTTCTGACCTTGTGTGATTGCCATATTGACAGGTTTCAGAGCGGTAGCTGTGTTAGTCTGTATCAGCAAAAAGAACGAGGAGTCCTTGGGGCACCTCAGAGACTAACAGAGCTTATGCCTAAATAAATTTGTTCGTCTCGAAGGTGGCCCAAGGACTCCTGCTCTTTTTGCCATATTGATGTGTCCAATCTTTTCCTTCTTATGGTCAATTTCAGCTCCTAGTCACATAGCTCCCACAGCTCCTGCGGACCGACTGGCTGGCACTAGCTGCTGTAATGCTCAGGTCTCCATTGGTTTCTATCTGGCGACTGTTATGTGGGGACAATATGGATTTTATAGAGTGACTGAGCTCTGCTATTTGAGGGTTATGAAACTGGATAAAAATCTCTCACTTATGGCAGCCTGGCTGTTGGGTGCATTATTGCTACAAATGGGCTGGCAGGAAGGGTTTCATCAATGGGGAGGAGAGGGGAGGGTAAATCTCTCTGGTGTAACTTGAGAAGTTCAGGCTTTTCAATTTGCTTTTTAGCAAGTACGTCTGTGTCCCCTGCGGTTTGTAAGGAGAAGTTAATCCTGTTTGCATTAAAGTATCTTTGACTTTGACATGCGGAAGAAAATAGGTCTGTGCTCTGTCCTCTTCTTGGTGCTGTTTGAGCTCATGAAGGTTATACAAAGAGAGGTTTAGTTAAAGAACACAGCTTCCCACAGGGTCTGCCGTGAGGAATTCACTTGGTTTGTGAAATCCCAAAGGGAAGCCGTGAATGTCCTTTTCATGGGTTCCAAGGCCTGAAGGCAGCACTACTGTACGGGATGAATCTACTCTTCCATCTTTGGTAGCAGCTGCAACCTCAGGACAAAACAGCAGTTTGATCCTGAGTCCTGTACAGCTCGTCTTCATCAGCATTGCCTGGGTGTGTGCAGGGTGGTTGTAGCCGTGTTGCTCCCAGGACATTATAGAGAGACAAGGTGGGGGAGGGTATCTCTTTTGTTGGCCCAACTTCTGTTGGTGCGAGAGACATTTCAAGCTTCCATAGAGCTCTTCAGGTCAGAAGAAGAACTCTGTGTAGCTCAAAAGTTTGTCTCTTGCCAACAGAAGTAAGTATCTTGTGACTGCTGTTTGGTGTGGAGCCACGACTGTTATAAACAAAAGGGGGAGTCAATATCTGCTTCTGAGTTTCAACACAAGGGTCGTCTTTAGGGACCAATATAGTGTATGTGCAATATCTGGAACTGGGGCTGTCGGAGGTACCCCAACATGAAGTTCTCCCAACTCATTTGAGAGCATCCCGTAGTGAGTAAGTTGGGGTTACATTGTTTCCATAAGAACAATTTGGTTCCTGAGGTCTGGATCAAAAAAGGCAAATAATTCAATGAACTAGCAATTGGGCTGTGCACTCATTGTGGTAAGTCTGTGCTGTATTGGTGGGTAAGATGGCTACAACGGGCCAAGATGGGAAATTATTCCAAAAGCAAATAAAGTGTTTGTTAAAGGAACAATTTCTCTATTTGTGAAATGACTGAGTAAATGACCTTGTTTCTATCTGTACTGTTACCGCTCCCTTCGTCCACAACTCTCCGAGTGCTTCACAAACATTCATGTGTTCATACAACTCTTCCAGCTTCACAGAGAACTGGGCAAATCAAGACACAAAAAGCTTAAGTGACTTTAAAAAAGTATGTGTGTGAATCATTGAGAAAAGCAGGAAAACAACATGTGAACCTTGATGCAAGTCCCTGCTCTAAGCAATTGGCAATTCCCTCTACCGGGGACAGCTGCTTTAAATAAATGTCTATTAAAGCATGTCCGCACTGTGCCTGTCAGCTTGCTCCCTCTTCGTGCTGGTTAAAGGTCTCAGAACATGCAGCCATGCTGCCCTGGAGCTGATTTTCCGAGAAGGACTTCTGGTTTTGGAAACACTCGCTTGCTTTCACGTATAACCCCGTGCTTTGTTGCAGGTGCGAATATGAGTAGTTAGAGGTCTAGCTATGGTGCCTTTTTGCACCTATAAAGCAAATAGTTTAATGTTTAACTATATTTGTACCAACAATTTCTCTTTCACACAGTTATTTCTGGGTGCAAACTGCAAAACGGACACCACGTGTTCATTATTCTAAATCTCCTGTGTTTTCCCATGTAAAACTCAGAATCACCTGGGACACTGTCCCCTCAGGTGCCAGGTTTTCAGAGTTTAGCCATTCAGCTACATACCTAACCTCACCTGTGGTACACAAACTCTGCTAATTCATCTAGTTATTGGCACGCACTGGTCTTAGCTGGTGTTTGACGGTATGTTCATGTGCTCAGTGTAACTGGGCGAGGCCCCAGGCCCCCCTGTTCTTTTCTTCTCTCCGCAGCTGCTTCAATAGCTTCCCTTTGAAAGGCTCTTTTGTGCAGCTCAATCCCTTTCCCAGCCCGGTGTTCCTCTAAACACCGCCCCTTGGAGAATCAACATTTCGCTCACTCTCTGGTATCATTCTTAGTGTCAGGACCCCCCCACCTCAGAACCTGCCCTGCAGTGCCGGGCTCCTGCATGGGAAGTCACAGACCCTGTCCCACAGGATCTAGAGTCTCAGTGGCCTCCAAGACCTGCATGATGATTAACTCTGGCTCCCTGTCCCCAGGTGGCTGTGCCGTCCAGGAGGAAAGATGTTTGTTTTGTACCTTGAGTATTCCTTTGTCTCCTTGTCCCATCTCATGGGACCATACCTGGGACTGTGGTGAGAGTCAATGAAGAGACACTGGATTGTGGTGAGGGAAGCCTCCTGCTTGCTTTAAACCCAAAGCAAATCCTACTTTAAAAGGACCCCCACAAATCGTCTGGTGCTGCCCCTGTCTTTACATCATCTTGTTACGTTCATCTGCCAAGCACTGGGAACGGCCCATCCGCGGTGGCCTCCAAAGGGCTGGGGTCACTGAAATATCTGCCTCGCTGCACTCTGACATCTGTGCCATGCTGGGACTGAGCCGATTTTGAAAACTTTAAATTCCCAAAAGTATTGGCAAAGTCGGACCCGGGGTTTGGTTCACGGTGATCAATGGGGTCTTGCTAGGGGCTATTGGGAGCATTTGGACAGCCAGTGGGTACATGGGAAAGTGTTTGCAAATCCCAGCGTCTTCACAGATTTCAGCCTGAGTGATGTGTCACTTTGCAAAATGTGCTCATCACCATGTGTCGTCCATTAGTGCTGTGTCAACCAGGCAAGGTACAAACAAGCTTCAACAGGACTTGATTTTTACAGTGGAAACCTCTTTACCAAGCTGCTGCTGCACCCTCTGTAACTCTCACTCTGCCTCCTCAACTCCTCCCTGTTTCCTGTCCTTTCACGCTCCCAACAGCCAGAGCTCCCAGTTCGAATCATCACAAGCAGCATCTAAACACCACAATTAGTTTCATGTTTAAAACCTTGCAATCAGCTAGTCAACGAGCAGAAACCACCTCACGGGACCAAGGCTGCTCCTAGTAGAACAGTGAGCAGTTCACACACAGTCGCTTGTCTAAAAGTTAGGGGCTGGATCCTTGCCCAGTGTAATTGGTGTAGTTTTACTGACTTCAGTGGAGCTTACCTGATTATGTCTGGGCCTATTTGTCTCAAATCATCTGGCAAGTTTTTATTGATGCTGAATCTATTCAAAGAAATCTGACTCGATTTCCAAATGATTCTCAGCCAGAAGAAGGGCATGCATTTCTAGCAGCCACTATTCATGATGAAAACTGTCACCATTGCTCTTCTCTAGCCACTCGTTTGGGCTTGATTTCTAGTGCATGCTGTCCTAGAGCTGGTTTCCAGCGAGTCTTTGTTGAGAGCAGAGATGCTGCGTGCACTGGGTAAGTGGTGCCCAACATAACTCCTCCTCCTTCCTACGGAGTGTCCTTACCAAGTGTGTTGTGTTTCCAGAGTATGTCAGACTGGCTGGGCCCCCCTGCAGCAGGCTATTCTGATCATAGACATCCAGGATTTCTTTGGCCAAAAAGGCCTGTTTGGATCAGTCTTGAATATTGTAGTGTGAGGCAAGCCCCTGAACAGCTCATTGCAGGTGTGCTCGCTAAAGGTGAAATTCACTCCCATGCAGTGGCATAAACATGAGGCCTGCTGCTCCCAGAAGGTTTCCAGCCTCTGGAACCAGACCTCAGGAACCAGTTCTAGGCCAAAGGGGATTACTAAGGATGCGCATATGTAACCCAAACACCTTCTGGGTGTGGGGTTCTGTCCCATCTAGTGACACTTAGAGAGAGAGAGAAAGCAATTAATGAGTCTGCGCTACAGCCTTACCTAACAGCCAGTTGCCTTTTAGCCCACACAGCAGAGGCTCATGCACTAAGCTCCCAAGGTCCCAGGTTCAATTCCACCGTCTGACAACCAGGGTCTGTCGGCATTGCACAAACTGCACCAAACCTCTAAAATGGAGGGTCATCTAATGCCAGCCCTAGGCATGCACAGAGCAGGAGTCAGGCCCCTCAAATGTCATGAGATTAGCCTAAAAATCAGGAGATTTTTTGTCAGAATATATGTTGGGTTATTTTTATTTGCCTCCTGGCTTTTGAGCTTCTAAAGGTCAGGTTTTCAGATGTTTCTCTGCAGCCACGAGGGCTAGAAATGTACGTATTGTGTTAAGGGAAAGCTGAGATTTTCTCTTAGTGGTGCCAGTCTCATCCCTGCAGGATAAATATTCTGAATTTTCAGCTCCTTCAGCTCTCAGTGAAACTCGTCTCGCACACTGGCGTTCAACTGTGTCTCCTCACTGATCTCCACCTCCGAGCCAAAATGTGAGTGTGTTGCCTTGTGTCATTGCAGGGCTGTTATGTTGGGTGGGGAGTGCAGAGGGCTGAGGGCTCAGGTATTGTTTTTGGGATTGTGCCCAAGGCCTCCAGTGAAGGTCCAGGGCTGCAGTGTGCCAGGTGCTGCATACCTGCTTCAAAGAGCTCCTATTAATTCATTTCAAGAGACTGATACACTGTGGAAGGCCCTTGCAATGGGTCTCTAAGGCAAAGATATTTGGGTGCTGAAGGCCGACAGCTTTCCCACTTCTAAAACAGCTAGAGACCAAAGCGCACAAACGTCAGTGGAAGTTACTGGTATTCAGCAGCACGACAATAGGATGTAAATAGATATATACCTACCTCACAGAACCAGAGGGGACCCCGAGAGGTCATTGAGTCCAGCCCCTGCCTTCACTAGCAGGACCAAGTACTGATTTTGCCCCAGATCTCTAAGTGGCCCCCTTGAGGATTGAACTCACTACCCTGGGTTTAGCAGGCCAATGCTCAAACCACGGATTTGATGGATGAGAACGTTAATGGCCAAAGGCTGCTGTTTAACCCACTCTTGTCAGTGCAGCCTCACTGAATGGAATGAACCAATTCACTGGTTCCTGGTGCCAGTGGCTGAGGTTCTGGGCTGTCTGGGAAGCCAGGAATCACTCAGTCGGGTTTTCCTCTTCTGTTTGTTCAGCATCATGGCTCCAATAGAACTGAGACTGGGATCATCCGTCCAGCGGAACATCCACGTTCTCTGAAGTGTCAAAGGCTTCCCTGAGTGGAGCATTTCTGCCTGCAAGTCCTTTCTAGGAGATGTACAGATTACTCTCAAGTAGGTGTCAGGAGGGTTTCTACTGACCCCTTCACTACTGGCTTCATTTACTGCTGGTATCTTGCTGCAAAATCCAACCTCACACCTTCAAAGGCATTTGTAGCCTTCATCCTAAACCAGGGTAGAGTTTGATTTATTTTTGCTGATTGGCTGCTAGTGCATAGATTTTTAAGGCTAGAAGGGACCCCCCATAATCACAGCCCATTGATCTCCACCACGTGGTTGTCGTGAAGACTGGTCATTATGATTGACTTAGAGCATATTTTGTAGAGAGATACATCCAGTCCTGGCTCTCCCTCTGATGTTAGTCCTTGTTCTGCTGCGTGAGCACATGGTCATGGCTTTATCCTACACTCAGGGAAATCTTCAATTAAGCTCAATGGGCATTTTGTCTGAGCAAGCACAACAGAGCACCCGCTGAATCTGCCCCAGTGAAAACGCCAAGGTTATGAGCAGCAGCACTTCCTGGAGTACAGCTGTGCACTGCGACGAGATTGCTATGGGTGCATCGAGAGAGCCCCAGGACACAGGGACCAGCATTTGCTGAAAGCCACCAACAACTGAGGCAGCCTCCGTTTCCTCCTAGCGGACGTCAGTCTTCCTCACTGAGAACAGACACAGTTAAGCTGCATTCAGGCTAGAGCTAGCTGAATGTTTTCCAGGAAATAGTAAATTTTTATCCAAAAATACTGGGGGAGGGGGTGCACCAAATCTATTTGCAAATTTTGAGCTGAATTTGGCAAAGAACTTCAGCTGAAAAAAAAATGAAAAACATCATAACCGTTCCTGTAAAACTGTTGAAATGAACCGTTTCCCATCATCTTTGATCTTGGAAGTAGATCTGAAATCTCGTACAAAGCAACAGGCTTTGTTCCGAGAATTCCAGGACTTCTACTTCGTCTGGGCTGAAATACTGGGACAAGCCTTCCTTGTGGTGTTCAGTTTCTGTCCTCTCTGCCTCCACTTCAAACTGCTGGCAAGTGAAGCGATGCCCAAAAATTGTGTGGGGGAGGGACACCTGGAAGGATGGCCCTGGCTTAATGTGTCGGCCCATGTAGCTAATACCAGTGGCAAGTTCCAAAGCTGCACTTACGACTTAGTCACATGCATATTGTTATTTTAACCTGTGCAAAGAGTCTGGCTGAGGGGTAAGCTGAGGGGATAAGACGCCTCTCTGTTATTTAGATGTGGATTTTCTCCTATTGTTGAGCCGTTCTGTACCTGATTGTCCAAGTGAGGACTTACCCTATAAGATGACATCGAGTTAAGGACTGATCAAGTTAACAGCACAAAAGCATCTTTCTGACTTGATGGGCACTTAAGCATAAATTCCTAATAGATAAGAGAGAAACCTCCCAAACGGGGCTTAGCAGCGATAGAAAGCTGCCAGGCCAGGCCTGCCACTCAGAGGAAGATGCTGAGATAAGCTTCAGGAAACACGTTTTTACATAAAAATAGTGCAGAGGACAGAAATAATTCAGCAACTCCAATTTCAGAGGTGCACATGGCCAAGTCAATGGCACGTCTGACAGGAATGATGGGTAAACCTCCAAACAGTCAGCTGAGCAGGCTCTCAGATGCCACAGGTCTGAGCAAGGTGTAACTACTTGGCCAGATTTAGAGAGCTGGATAGAGAGAAATCAGTATGGAAGATGTAATGATCCAGTTTTAGGGTGGTTCTTTCATTCAGACCTTATGTCAATCATGACAAAATTGGGCTAGAACTAGAGTAAAAACAGCACTTTCTTGCAATTCTGGGTTTTGTCCGGACTGGCAGTATCACAGAAACACTGCTCCACTTCCACTCCTGATGTGGTCCGAGAAGGACGGGAATTAGAAATGACAGGGAAGAGAGAGGGAGGCAGGTGAGATTGTTTTAACAAACTGAATCTTCAGCCCCTTAAAGAGATTCATGCTAGTTCCCCCCTTGCTCTCCTGCAATGAGTCTCTCTCCACTCTCTTCCTTTGAGAGCAGGTCATAAATATCAAGTCGCAAACACTGGTGTGACTGACCCAGAACATCAGCTGTGAGCTCCGCTGTCCCAGCGATGTGCTGTAGCAGAGCTCAAGAGTCCTGGCTCTCATTTCATTGCTCTGTCCATAAGACCTCTCCTCATTATGGGTCTCATCCAAAACCCATTGAAATCATTTCCCCTGACTTCACTAAACCATGGATCGGGCCCTGTTTCCACCCGGATGCTGGTGTAACCTCTGCCATCGCTCAGGAACATGTGCCATGCTAATCACATGGGAAAGGTTCACAGTTAAGCACGTGTGTCCTTCCCCCCCAGCAGAATTTATCCTTTGAGTCTCCACTTCCCTCCTTCCCTACACTTATTCATCTCATTTTTTTGGCCAATTCCAGCATCTCTTTTTTTACCTTGCTCTTCTGGATTTGCTTGCAAATCTCCCAGGCAGCTCTGCATGGCTGTTGAGTAAGAGTGTTGGCTCCATGCACACGAGGAACATTCACTTGATACCTCAGACTTAACGACTTGCCCAGACTTTCACATTTCTTAGCAAAATTATTTACATTGGAAGATGTCAGAAACCACATGGGAGTTAGTTTTACATCCCAACAATTGGCTCCAGTCTAATCACTTCTTTCGTTTTTCCTCCTTTTTTGCTCCAAATTGTGGTATATAAAGGCTGCCCCATCTATATTGCCGGGAAAGGCTCTGGCAACTCTTGAGAAATCTACCACTGGACAACAGCCTGGCCAGGTGAGAGCACGAAACATCCCAATGAAATGTCTCTAGTGCTATTACAACACTAGGAAAAATATTTTTTTAATCAGTTTCAGGGCCTGATTCTCCACTGCCTTGTACCTCATGTGCTCAGGAACACCTGCCCCATGGGGCTGTGAAATGCTGCTGCTACCATTGGTCAGACTTGGTAGCATCTTACACCCATGTTGCGCTGGTAGCAATGAGACTGGCACAGAGCGTCTAGCTGTGGCTATAGCCTTGCTCGAGCACAGATCCTTTGATTGAATAAAGGCTCCTCAGATGGTTGCACCAAAGGGCCTTTGGCACCTTTAGTGTTCAGTGGGGCAGGCGGGTGGCACCTAAACGTAGACGGCCACACTCAGATGTAGACATTGCTCCATGCAGCGTTCAAGGAACCCCCAGGATTAATTCTCTCCACTAACTGCCTTTCTTCTGTTTACAGGGAACCCCTGAGTGACTCTGATACTTGCAACACAGGAGAAGCTAACAGCGCATACCTCAGCCTATGTACCTGTGTAGCGGGGTGAGCACCTGCTCCAGCCAGAAAGGGTTGGAAAAGCCCCACAGAGGGCTCGGGCTGGGGAAGGGGGCAAACCCCCGGCTTATTGGGGGAAGTGGCTGCAGCTGGAGCCATGCCCCAAACAGACTAGCCGGGCCTTATAAGAAGGCCAGGGTAGCCAGAAGCTCAGCAGTCTCTCCTCTAGTTGTGGAGGGAGACAGGCCTGGCTGCGGGAAGGTTGAGAGGTACCTGGGAGTGAGGCAGGGCTGGGGAAAAAACAGAGGAGCAGGGGAGCTCCAGGCTGGCGACTGCCCTGGCTGTAGGGCCTGGTTCCAGGCCCATAGAGGTGCTAGGTGGTAGAAGAAGGCAGCAGGTCAAACCCCCCTTGCCAGTGATGAGTGGCATATGCTGCAGTTGGCCCCAGAGAAAAGGGGCTAGTTGGTGACTGGCAGGAGCCTACGACTGAGGCGAGGTGGGGGATAGGGGGTGGGGGTTCCCCTGGGTGGGGAGACCCCGAGACTGAGGGGTTACTGCCAGAGGGGCAGCACCCCAGAGAAAGGGGCGCTGGGGTCCTGGGAGGGACACGGGCCAGCAGTAAGGCGGATCACCGGCCTGCAGAGGGCACTCTGGAAGAGACCAGAAGGAGGCGCCACGGAGTGAGTCCATGCGCTTACAACCTGGGTCTGTATGGGGCAAGTTAAATAGATGCTGCAGGAGTCTCTTCTCCCACCCCTCACAAGAGCTGATTCAAATGCACCTTAAACTGTGCTCTCAAACTGTATTTCTGTAGGTAAAATCACTCGGGGCTGATTCTCTGCGTGTGCTTGTTTTAACCTTGGGTAATTCTTTTGACGTCAGTGGAGTTGCCCCCGATTACAATCCATGTAAGTTTAGAATCTGCCTCTTGAGCTGCTGCGTTTGCTCTGCTGCAGTGATGAACTCAGCCTAGCAGAGTGTCTTTCTGGTCATGTTAGCGGAGGGTCTCATTTCAGCCCATCTGTTCGCACGTTGCTCGTTGGAAGGTTGGGCACCATGGTGCTGGAGCCAAAGATGTTAAGGATTTGGTGCATTTTCTTCTCCTGTGGTTGGCTGGCTACGTCTCAAAGAACAGATGCCCCTGGGGCCATCCTGAAGATTGATCTTGGAACAATAGATCGCGGTGAGTCAATAAGCCTGTCACGCAATGAGTCAGAGTCAGCTGTGCCTGGAGTGAACCCCTCACATTTGTGCAGAGCATCAGGCTGGTGTGGCTGGCGCAGGTGGCTGTGGGAAAGAGGAGATTGCTGCCATCCTGTTTTCTGTGCCCACAGCCTTGAAATGTCCCCTTGAGGCTGCAGCCACATGTTTAACTTCAGCTGCAGAATGTGACAGCGAATTCCCGGGTTCTCTGATATGGGGACTCCTGGGTTCAAGATAGCAACTGTGTGCTGTTCTGTGGTGCAAAGGGTAGTAAAGCCCATTTGTCTAGATGGCTGAGAATTCCCGGCTGGGCGCTGGGGAAATCCCCAGGTGTAGAACCAGTGCTGCTCCCTTGCGCAGCCCACAGTATATGGCACATGGCCAAAGCACCAATTAGCTTCCCCAGTTCCCAGAGGCCAGAACAGCCCCTTGAGCATAATGCAGAGAAGCCCTGCGGCTACTTTAAGCGTGCTAGAGGCCAAGCTAGCCCTAGGATCAGGAAGGTGAAAGTGCTAAAGGGGTATAAAGCCACCTGACACGGCGTGCAGAGCACAGCACAAGCAGGCCCGAGAATCAACTCTTCATATTTGTTTTTCCTTTGTTTGTTGTTTTCCATAATCTGCAATAAAAGTCGCTCACATGGAGAAATGCATGTTCTGCTCTCCAGAGGTGGGACAATGTACCAATGCCCACAGATGGGAGAACTGCAGGTTCTAGCTACGTGATGGCCTGATGGGTAGAATGAAGGGGGAGGGCATTGCCTGTGAGCAGCTGAGTAAAATCTATTTTATGTCTAGAATTAAAATGCGCACACACAACAGATGGTGGTTCAGGTGGAACACCCTGCACAAAAGTCAACCACACTGAAGTAACTGCAAAGATTGCTGTAATTTGCCATATTACGGTCATCATAGACTTCTCAGCCACACCTGTGCTTACTGGCATAGGAATGCCATGCAGCTGAATGATTTACGCAGCATGCTCTCCTGAATTCCCTGACAAAAGATTCCCTCCCCACTTATCTCCATCCCTGCTGATGAGGCATCTGTGCTAACCACGCCTTGTCTTGTGGAAATATTCCAGCTGTCTCCGATGCAATGACTGAGAGCGACATTCTTCAGAAACTGGCAGCAGCTGCAACTAAAAAGCAGCCAGGTGTCAAACCCATCAAGGGCATTTCAGGGTGAGTTGAACACGACCTGTCAAGCATTATGTCAATGCTCTGCAGGTGAAAAATGCTAGCTATTTGCATTAGGTGTGGAAGCATCAGCCCAGAGGAGCAGCAAATGAATCTGGAGCCATTAATAAGTGTGATTTTAATGGAAAGCAGCATGCTAGTGGCACCTTACAAAACATACAGAGATGCCATCACCTGAAGGCAACACAGCATGTGAGTTGCTGCTTCAAAGCAGATCAGAGGTTAATTCTTGCTTACTTTGCAAGGGAGTTTGTTGTAGACACGGGAAATTTCTGTAACACAGGGTGGCCGTAGATCAGAAGTTCACTAATAGATACAGAAGAGACTAGAGGCTGAAGTTAAAGCGAAGATACAGCATCACCCACATCAGGAGACACTGTTTGCATTTAGCCAGAGAACTGGAGAAGGGCAAACATAATACTTTTGATCTTTAAAAATGGGAACAAAGAGGACTCAGGGAATTACAGACCACTCAGCCTAACTTCAACACCTGGAAAGATATTGGAACAAATTATTAAACAATGTTTGTAAGCAGCTGGTGATAATAGGGAAATAAGTAAAAGCCAATGTGGAGTTGTCAAGAGCAAATCATTCTAAGTCAACCTAATATCTTTCTGTAGATGGAGGGGCTCTGAAAACATGATTTAGTTTTTAGTAAAAAGAACAGGAGTCCTTGCGGCACCTTAGAAACTAACACATTTATCTGAGCATAAGCTTTCATGGGCTAAAACCCACTTTATTGGATGCAGGTAGTGGAAAATACAGTAGGAAGATATATAATATACACAAAGGACATGAAACAATGGGTGTTACCATACACACTCTAAGGAGAATGATCAGTTAAGATGAGCTATTACCAGCAGGAGAGAAAAAAACTTTTTGTAGTGGTAATCAGAATGGGCCATTTCCAGCAGTTGACAGGAAGTTGTGAGGAGGGGGGGAGGGAGAAATAAACATGGGGAAACAGTTTTATTTTGTGTAGTGACCCATCCGCTCCCAGTCTTTATTTAAGCCTAATTTAACGGTGTCCAGTTTGCAAATTAATTCTATGTTTGCAGTTTTTTTGTTGGAGTATTGCTTCAAAAACAGACTTCAATGAGAGACTGCTGAATTGGAAAAATGGACACCGTTAAATTAGGTTTAAATAAAGACTAGGAATGAATGGGTCAAATAAATGTGATAGTTAATAAGGTGCCACAAAGACTCCTGTTCTTTTATCAGATACAGACTAACACGGCTGCTACTCTGAAACTTTTGATTTTAATGAGGCTTTTGAGACAGTCCCAAATGATGATCTTATAAACAAACCAGGGAAATGTGGTCTAGATGAAATTAATCAAAGTTGGGTGCATAACTAGTTGAAAGACGCTTACTCAGAGTAGTTATCGATGGTTTGCTGTCAAACCGGGAGGATGTATCTAGCAGGGTCCCACGGGGGATCTGCCCTGGGTCTGGTTCTGTTCAACATTTTCATTAATGGCTTGGATAATGGAGTGGCAAGTACGCTTATAGAATCCATGGGTGATACCAAGAAAATTGATCTGAAATCAACAAGATGAAATTCAATAAAGACAAATGCCATATACTTCACTGAGGAAGAAACAAATCAAGTGCAAAATGGGGAATAACTGGCTAGGTGGTAACACTGAAAGGGATTTTGGGGGAGGGGTAGCAGATCACAAATTGAATATGAGTCAGGGGTGCCAGAACAGAGGGGGCCAAAGGGCCATGGCCCTCCTACTTTTGAAAGTGGATGGGCCTGACCCCTGCCCCTTCTCTTCCCCCAGAGGCTCTGCCTCCTGGCCAGGCCAGAAGCTGGAGCCCAGCTTAGGGAAGAGCGGCCCAGGGAGCCTGGGCAGCTGTGAGGAACCATGGACCCTCCACTGGGGCCTGGGGACATGAGCCAGGGGCTGCTCTTGGGCTCCCCACCCCAGGCAGATAGAGGCGCCCAGGTTCCCTGGCCCAGCTCTGGCTTGACTGAGGGGCGGGACCTTGTGGAGAAAAGGAGGGATGGGGCCTCCTGGCCCTGCCACTTTTAGGAAAACTCCATTGCCACTGATATGAGACAACAGTGGGATGCAGTTGCAGACAAGACCAATAGAAATCTGGAGTGCATTAACAAGACAAGACCTCGGAGGTAATTGTCCTGCTCTGCTCAGCACTGGGGAGGCCTCAGCTGGAGTCCTGTGCCCAGTTCTGGGCACCCCACTTTGGGAGAGATGTGGAGAGAGAGTCCAGGAAAAAGTAACAAAAAGGATTACAAGTTGAGAACCCCTGTCCTATGAGGAAAGGTTTAAACCCCCTGGGAATATTTAGTTTTGAGAAAAAAGGACTGGGGGAGACCTGATAAGTCTTCCAATCTGTGAAGGGCTGTTTTAAGGAAGACGGTGATGAATTGTTCTTCACCTGCACTGAACGCAGGACAAGCAGTAATTGGCTCAATCTGCAGCCAGGGAGATTCAGGTCAGATGTTAGGAAAAATGTTCTCCCTCTGAGGGTAGTTGAGCTTTGGAACAGGCTTCCGGGGAGGTTGTGGAATCCCTGGCTTTGGAGTGTTTTAAGGACAGGTGGGACAAACGCCTGTGAGGGATGGTCCAGGTTTAATTGGTCCTGCCTCAGCACAGGGGATGGACTCGATGGCCTCTCGAGGTCCCTTTCAGGCCTACACTTCTATGATTACTATAACTTGTCCCATTTGTTTAGGAATTTTTGACCTGCATACGAAACCTCTGCATAGGCCATGGAGACGTGGTCTGCCAGTCACTGAGGGTTCTAGATTTTTTGTTTCGTCTGCGTGCTTCACGACAGGGGCACATCTTAGTTCTGTGTCTCTACAGCACTTGGGGTTCTGATCCCTGACCGGAGCCCTTAGATGCAGCTGCAATGACAAATGGAATAATCCTGACAGGATTTGTATCCCTTTAGACTTCAGTCTCACCAGTGCAGGTACCGGCTCTCCTAACTACTCACCTGGTTTTATTCCATAGGGTCAAAGTTAAAGATTTGCAACCCCCTGAGATAACTCTGACATTCTTACCAGGGACTGGGATCTTCATGGCTGTGTTAACTCGTATAACCATCACTGGGAAGAGGTGAGTGCAATCCTGCCTGGGGTGTGAGAAGGTGTCGTTCCTTTTAAACAATTTGTATTGAACTGAGAATATTTGAAAACAAATAAGATCTCCCTGGGGAACATGGGAAAATGCACTGTGTGAGCAGATCTATTGGGTAAACTGTTTCCCAAATTCCTTGAGTTAACGATCCCAGGAAGCTGATAAGGAATTAAAAACAATTATATTCAGGACAGCAAGGAATGCAACACATTTATTTCCCATCTTCTGCAGAAATGTCCAACCCCTGAAGTGCAGTGGCCAGCATGTGGCATGCTCTGCAGATGGGTTAGCTAGAGCTGAGAGCATTTGGCAAACACGGGCTTAGTTTGGGCTCGAGAGCTGCAATGGTAAGGAAGAGAAGGGGTGGCAGGTGCTGGTGGGGGGCCTCTGCACCTTATCAAACGGACTATGTGTAAGTCACCCCTGGCATGTCAAAGACCACCAGGCTGGACTTGTATCTCGTACCCTTCCTGGTGCATCCAGCATCTGTTCTGGCTCCTCTGCCTACCTTTCCAGAGGCACAGTGCATTGATCTGATGGAGAACCATCTCTTCCAGGGGAGCAGCTCTCACCACCCCAGCATTCGGCATTGCCTGCCTCTCTCACCAACTCAGCATGTGTGGGCCAGTGTGGCTATAGCGTTAGCTCTATGTCCCTAGCCAAAGAGCACGTTCGAGGTTTCCTTAAAATCAGGTAGCCAGAAGATGAGCAAGAAGTAGGAGAGTTTTAAGGGGTTTTATTGCCATGAGATAAACAGTCCAGAGCAGCGCTAGACATGTCGCCTTAGACTCAATGCACACAGACTCTAGGGCAGTGATATCTTAACCATTTCCCTAAGGCAACTCCCTGGGACCACCCCAGAAGACCCCTCCTCCCTTTAGCAAGCTGGAAGGTCAGGATGAGCAGCCCTACATTAAAACATCAGAAGGAGGAGATCAGCTGGCATGGACCCTGAGCCAATCAGCTCCTTCTGGATGCTAGCTGGTCTCCCTGGAGGAGGATGTAAGTAAATAATTCACCAGGAGGTAACTGAAGTTTGCTCTGTGCAGCTTTATAGGTAAAAATATGGAAATCACAGTGGTTGCGAACATGACCGCCAAGAATAAACTGTTGCAAGATGACTCGGGTTGTCCCAAATTCAGCGTTGGCGACTGCCAGATTTCTCTCGTTAGTATTAAAACCAATCTCCCCAGCAGGTGAGTGCCTGAGATTTAGCCTCTGCTATGGCGGACAATGCTCACTAGATTTGCCACTATCTGTAATACTTAACGCTTATAACCACGAGGGCAGATCCCCAGCTCAGCGCTGGCAGAGTGAAAACCAGAGCACAGAGTGCTAGAAGAAAAGAGCAACAGCCTTGTGCTGGCCCCTTGGTACTGAAGTAAATTTCAGCCACAGACAACTGACTGTATTTCCATGTGGTATTGATCTATGTGCACTGAAATGGTCTCCAGAATGACCGAGCTTCTTCTATGATTGGGAACCTCTTAGCATTGTATAAAGCCAGCACAAAACACTTCTGACTAGTTTGCCAACTGGATTCTTCCGGTGCTAAGCCTCTGACCTTTTGCTTCATAGCAACTGTTGTCATTTTGAATCTCTTTATTTACTCTGTTGATTTCTTTCTTTGCCACCTTTGCCCAGCATGCTGCCCAAACTTGTGAATAAATTCCTGGATACCACCCTTCAAAAAGTCTTGCCAGACATGGTAAGTCTGTTCATGTAGTTCATCCACTACCCATTGTTCCTCCAGAGAGCAACTGCCCGGGGGTGGTGGTCAGTAAACAATTCTCGTACTGGTGGTATTTGAAGTAGGACACTTTTTGGTAACAGTGAGTGTGCTCTAGTATTTGTCTGTTTCTGGTAACACCCGCAATGTGCTGGGGTCTGTATGAATCTAAATGAGGACACAGTCCTCGTCCCAAAGAGCTTGTAATCTCAGACAAAGTGACACGGACACATTTGCCTACAGTGGTCACGATGGTGAATGACCATGTCTCGATAACCCTTTTTTTCTTCTTCAATATTTAGGGACTTGCTTACACACACGTTTGCAGCTGTTTAACTGGAGATATGTTGTTGACCAATGATAGCACGTCTACACTGCCAGCTGGAGTTGGGATTGCAGCTTGGGTAGACATACCCTTGCTAGCACAGCTGCAAACAGCAGTGTAGATGCAGCAGTGCAACTCTCCAATGCTTCAGGGACCCTGGGTTTATACCTGCATTGCTGACACATACCATCACATTTACACTCCTATTTTTTGCTGATGCACTATGCTGTGTGAACACTTATACTTCAGTTTAAATCAGACTTCTTTCAGTTCAGCTTAAACTGATCAGAAACACCTTTAAGCTAAATCGGAGTCAGTGTCCACACAGGGCTTTACACTGGTTTACCTAAAGTACTTCAATTAAACCAGAGGACGTTTGTGTGTAGATGGATCCTAAATAAACCACAGCTGGTCCCTCTCTGAGACCCGTCTCCTCTGTGTGGAGGACTTTGATTTTGTTGGGACTGAACCGGAAGAAATGGCAGCTAATCTGTACTGTGAGATACTTGCCCCTGCTCTGGCCCCTTGCAGCATGGAAAAGGGCCAGCGTGGCATAAAGGGGTCTTAAAATCCCTGCACCCACCTCAGGGAGGATTCCCCCAGTGCATGCATTGCACACACAGTCATAGGCTGCCCCCTCTACCCCCCCCGGACCAGGTAGGTGTGTGTGTGTGTGGGGACAGCATGCAGGGTTCTATTGACTGTGGGCATAGGGCACTTTGGGGAGGCTGCTGTAACTTAGACAGGTTCCCCACAGGCTCTCCAGGCCCAGAAACAGCCCCGGATTGTGAGGGCAGAAAGGTGCATAAAGCCTTCACAACTCCAGCCCCATGGGCTGTGAGTTCTGTGCTGTGCCCCTTAGCGTACGTGTACACAACAAGCAGAGCGTCTCAGCCCAGGGTTCGCACTTGGGCTCATGCTATGGCGCTAAACATTGCCGCAGGCGTAGGCATTCTGGGGAGGAGCTCCGGAGCCCAAGCTCCAGCTTGAGCTGCAGCATCTGCCCTGCTGGTTTTAGTGCTGGAGCGTGAGCCTGAGCCTGTAGACCAGGCTCTGAGCTGCATGATGCCCATCGCACAAAGATTCGGCTTTGCCCTGGGCAGTAGCTCCATTGGAGTGACCCCACTGGGACACTGCTGGAAGCTAGAGGAGAATCTGGCCCTGCACCGACGAATCCAAAAGCTTCGCAGCAGGAGAAATGTCTGGCTCTGGGTCTTGTTACTGCTTGTGCCTCACTGGAGTTTTGTATCTCTTCTCACCTTGTAGCTGTGCCCAGCAGTGGATGCTGTGCTTACCCTCGTGAACCAAAAGTTCACCACCCTGGTTTGTAAGTTGTGGCTTCATCTTGTCCTCCTCTCAGTAGGTCCCAGAGCACGGAACAAACCCAGGGACGATGCCAGAGCGGGCAGGCCAAGGGGTGCTGCTGCAGGCACAGCCGCTGTCCTTTCACTCATGGGAGCTCTGGGGCTGCTCTGTCAGGGCGCCCCCAGAACAAGGCCTGGTACCACAATGGGGGGAATGGGGTGGAGGGTGGTCACACAATTGTTTCCTCGCGCCTCTCCCACAGGGCTCAGTTCAAGAAAGCAGCCCTCTCCAGTACATCACTGAAACAGGTGCTTAGCACTGAGTGGTGCTTTAGTCCCCTTGAGGACTCAAGGATGTGCTTAACTTTCAGCATGTGCTTAAGTGCTTTCCTGAAGTGGGACCTAAGGAGACAAGTCATTGCTCTTCAAGGCACATCGAGATAGTTGGGTATTAAGGGTCCTCTCGAGAACAAATCCCCAATCCTCTCCTGGTCTAGTTCACTCTCTCCTAGGGCTGGCTAGTGCAGAGGGCTGTGTATTGGTGTTGGCTCAGTTTTCAGATGGAGCCTTCCAGGCCACTAGGACCATTGCAGGGGTGGCAGAAGGGTCTGTGGGGAAACTGATGGAGAGAACTCCAAAGAGCATGCGTGGGCTACTTTACAGAGCCCAGATGGCAGGCCTTGTTCATGTGGGCAGAGAGCAACAGGGAAATCCCATTGGAAGCCCCGGATTGTACTAGGCCCAAGCATTCAGCAGCAGTGAGGGCAAAGGCACTCAAGTTACTGCCTTCCTGTGCCAACTGGTTGGTTAACATCGTTGGGAGGCACCCTGCTCTGCTTCCATCGGGCATCCCATTCCCTCCGCTGGAGGGTTTGCAGCACTTAGAGCATTTGCTGCTGTTTAAATGGCTTCTCGCTTTTTCTCTGCAGCCCCGAGCTCAGTCGGCACCGCTGGAAGCATCTACTATGCTTTGCTGAGCCCACCAGTGACGAGTGACGTTTTCATAGAACTGGATTTGAATGTAAGCGCCACTGCTGGGCTGGGTGTGAGGGGATGCGGGGGGCTCTGATGATTTGGATAACAGGGGCCCTTATTCTTATAGGTGCTGCCTGGGCCCTTATGGCCTTAGGCAGAGGGCTCCGTGGATGAGGAAGCTGCTCAGTCTCATGCCCCAGTTGCCAGTGGTCTTGCTCCACTGTTCTATACTGACATTGTTGCTTAACATAAAATCCTAGCAACAAGACAAGGCGAGTCAGCGTGGCCTGCGTATTGTCCAAATGCAAAACCTCTGGATCGCTGCGCCCCTCTCTGGAAATGGTCGAATGTGTCTCTTTACCTCTCCTTTCAGACCACGGTCCTGCAAGAGGGCGGAAACCTCATTGCCCTTCCTGCCGACCCCCCAGCTCTTACTTCCCTGCCGCCGAAAATGGACTCCGCTACCCAGCTGGCCCTGTCAGTGAATTTCCTGAGCGCCGAGCTCACACTCATGCAAACATCCCTCAACCTTGATGTCACGGAGACCATAGTGAGCAATTCAAAGTTGGGGCTTTTCCTTTGGGGCTAATAAGGAAACCTAAACACCTATTCAGGCAAGATCCATCCATATATGTTTATCATTTGTGATGGAGCAGGAAGCCGGGCGGATTTGACCTGGGAATGTCGCAGGGGGGTTACATTGGGGATGGGGGACTTCCCTTGAAGGAAGCTCCCTGAGCTGTAACCTGAGCCGGGAGGGGGGTTGGGAGAAGTGACACCTTCTGCCTGGGAGACTGAACAAAGGAGAGGAGGAGCTGGGGGGAGGGGAAGAGAGCTGCTGGAGGAGATTCTGTTTTCAGTCTTGGGCTGGGAGGTGCAATGCAGGGAACCCCAAGCTGGGGGTCTAAGCTCCCTGAACCCCCCAGAAGGATTTGATTGAGGGGTCCTGGTTGTACCTACATGCTCCGCTTGGGACTGTGTTCCTGTCATCTAACAACCCTTCTGTTTTACTGGCTGGCTGAGAGTCACGGTGAATCTTAGGAAGAGGGGTACAGGGCCCTGACTCCCCTACACTCCGTGACATCATTCCCCTGCAGTGACCCTGCAGCAGGCGTCATGAGCATAAATTCCCAACTGCTGTAATATCTTGGAGCAGGAAAGAAATTTACTCCATGAGATAAATTCAGAAACTCATCATCTACCATATACCTGGATGCTACAGCAAAGCTGCCAAATGGAGCAGCTGCAGATTTCCCTTGTAGAAGGACATCTCTAGGTGGCATTAGGCACAAACCTGGCTTACTAGTTTAATGCCACTTGCCCCAAGTTCCCCCCAGCAGAGTGTGGGTGTTGGAGCCAGGATGCCAGATGGTGGAGGAAAAGAGCTTGTTGCATTGTGACAATGCTGGGCCCCAGAATGGCTCGTGGGGGCAGTTCTAGCTGATGCTGCTCTAACTTGATCAGGGGCCAAAGCTGCCCAGGGGATGAGGAAGAAGAAAGATGGTAGAAACCTACCTGTGCCCTCTTTCCAATGCACCTGAGGCTGTGGCCCATTGATTTCAGGTTTTCTATATAACCGTTGCCTATTTCTCTTTGCTCTTCCACCCTTCTTAATGTGAGCCTATTGTCTCACTGCCTCCTAACATTTTATTGGCAGATTCTTGGGCTTCCTCCATTAATGACGACAACACTTGGCATCTTGATCCCCACGGTTGGTGAACTTTATTTATTTATCCCATTGGCCTCTGAGGCATCTCAGGGTTCCTGTTAGGGTGACCAGGCAGCAAGTGTGAAAAATCAGGGTAATTTCACACACGGGGTGGGGGGTAATAGGAGCCTATACAAGAAAAAGACCCAAAAATTGGGACTGTCCCTATAAAATTGGGACATCTGGTCACTCTAGTTCCTGTGGAAGCAGGCAGCATGGTGCCTCCTCCACCAGGATCCTGCTTTGGACCTTTCCCCAAACCCAGCATTGCTTTCTCTTCGTTTTATCAACAAGACAGATCATGGGCGTTCAGTAAAATGATGACTTGTCTCACCAGGTTTAACTTAGATCCAGGTATTTTTGAGACCAGTGTTTCAGATTTGTGGATACATTTGCCTGCATAATTACTGTGACTGCATGCAGGGCCGGCTCCAGCTTTTTTGTTGCCCCAAGCAGCAAAGAAAAAAAAAGAAAAAGCAGCGATCAGCAGCACTTCGGTGGCAGCTCTACTGCTCCACTTCATTCTTCGGCAGCAATTCGGCAGCAGATCCTTCCCTCTGAGAGGGACCAAGGGACCCGCCGCCGAATTGCTGCCAAAGACCCAGATGTGCCGTCCCTTTCCATTTGCCGCCCCAAGCACCCGCTTCCTGCGCTGGTGCCTGAAGCCGGCCCTGACTGCATGTGCCATGATGATGACAGTGGCTTTGTATAGTCAGCTAAATGCCTAGCTGGTTACTGGTGCATGCAGTCACTATCGAGCTAATTGCATGTGCAAATGAAGCATGCACATTTCTGCATATCTGGGCAAAAATGAATGAGTTTGGTGCTCACGGAAGTTGAGGGACTGGTACTAGTGCTTCTTGCAAGCGTTATCCCAAGAGTGCCTGAGCATCTGTAGTTCCACTGACTTTGGAGGGAGTCACAGGTGCTGAATCCCTTGTAGGATACGCCTCAAATTGTAGGGGGAAAAGAATAATGAGAACCAGCTGTTGTACCTGTTAATTGATCAAGGAGGAAGGGTGTCTGTTATGTAAGAAGAGGTTTTGCTTGCCCAAGGAACATCAGGAAATGCCAATGAAAGGGACGTGTACCATTCTCAAATCAACACACAATTCAATGCCAGTGTGATGCTTTTCTCAGGATATCGCTTTTCTGGTAACCTGGAAGTTTTATAGACTTGTGGGTGCTGTTTTCCAGAGCCTTTGTTGGGGCTGATCAGAGAGGTGGCTGGGTGGGCCTGTCACTTTATCATCTTTGCATTTGGAATCTCTCCAGCTCTCTGAATCGTTGTCTCTGTCTCAGCCGATGGTTATTGAAATCCGAATAACTAAACAGCCCGTGCTCACCATTCGGCAGGAAAAAGGCCTCGTGCATCTCTTCGGCACCGCAGAGTTCCTCACTTCACAGCCCAACGCTGCTCGGGAATCCCTCTTTGTCCTGAACATTGTACGTTGAAATGATCAGTTAGGGGGCTGCTCTAGGAACAGCTACATCGTCCCCAGGGAGGCAGCTCCCAGCCTGACCCCAACACACAGTCCTAGATGGGAGGAAGGAGGCCGGGCCCTGCTTAGCATCCCCTGGGGATTCCTCTGTGTTCCTGTGGGGCAGCTGGAAGACCCCTTTGCGTCGCTAAAATGGGTCAATGGAGAGTGACACAGGGCCAAAGATCTGGCTCCATGCACACATGCTGCCATGCAGGACTGAACCGACTTCTGATGCTGACTCAGTTTTCTCATTGCAGCATATCAATTTGGATACCCAATTCTCTATTCAAGAAGAGAAGCTGCGGATCTCCTTAGCTCTGGACAGGTCAGACATTCGCTATTCTCCTTCCATTGTTTCTTACTGTTAAGAGTGTGGTGATTCCTGTCCATTGGAAAGGCCAAGTACTGAGAAACAGTGCCTGGGTATTGCTAGGGTGCCAGGAGGGGTCGCTGGGTAGAGTCCCAGTAGGATGAATTAGGTAGAAGGAATGGTGCTGAGCCCCCGCCGGGCAGCAGGATGGGCTGAGGCCACATAGTGTTTGTTTGCAAACCCCAGTTCTGAGGTGCATGAACTGTGAATAAGAGGAAACGTGCAGAATTTTGATCTTGATTAGGGCCAGTCGCATCCATAGTTACAATAAAGAAAAGTATTACGTGTGGACATGGAGAATGGCAGAGCAAGGTGGGTCAGTCAGCTGTGGGGAGCCCTGGAGCCAAGGAGTTAAAAGACCCAAGAAGAAATCAGAATGACAAGTGAACAAAAGGAAATCAGCTTCTCTTCCTTCCCCACCTCTTCCAGGGGACTTCTTATAAAATTATCAATTAGAAAATACCCATCTAGAGACAAGAAAAGCCAATCCCAGCACCTGTTGGGAGAGGTGAGGGGGGTTGATTGGGAATTTTTCAACATTTTTTTGGTTGGAAACTCCAGTTGGTCAAAATGGAAGCATTTTGAAAAGTTCTGAGAAATTGTTTGACTAAAGAATTTTGAAAAAAATTTCAAAATTGTCAAAAAAAATTGTTGGACATTATCAGTATGAAAAATTCTCATTTCCTGATTCAAAATGATTTTTTGCTTAGAAATTTAAGCTAATTATAGTTAAAAAACAAAGCAAAAAACCCCACTGTACACAGACACATCCTTGTCAAAATTGAAACAAAATATTTCGTTTGAATTTTTTCCCAGTGTCTTTTGGTTTATGAAAAATTTTAAGATTTTGATTTTTCCCTCCAAATTTAGGACAGGAAAAAATTTCAAAATCTTAACAATTTTTGTGGGTCAGGAAAAGAATTTCCTACCTAGCTGTAGGTCGGGGAAGGGAGAAGAGTGGTTCTGTGAGTTAATGGGGAGGTTCATTCATCTCTATACCTGTCTTTCTGGTAAAGAGACGGTCAGCTTTTCCTTTTGCTTACCTGGGTGTAAATCAATGGAGTCAGTGCAGAGGTCAAGCCCAAGCTCTGTTGGACGTGAGTGGAGACTTTGTAGTGAGTGGAGATGTTGATTCAGGGCAGCAAGTCAAAAGAAGAGGCTGGAGGGAGGAAAAGGGAGTGGGTTGTGGGAAATGCTGCCAGTGGCAGGGAAAAGGAGCCACAAATAAACAAAGGGTGGAGAGGCGATTACAACGCCTATTTCCTTTCTCTGCAGCTTGTATGGAATGGCCTTGGCAGCTTCGTCCATCGGCACGTTTGCTGTGAGTTCAGTGGCGTGTGTGATACTCGGCACAAGCAAATGCTGAAGAATAATTGTGTTTATGAATTGGAGTGTCGACGTGTTGGTCTAAAATGTCTAGCCATGGAGTTCATTTTTGGGAACCCAGCTGGATTTCTTGTATTCCTTGTAATAGTTTTATTTCAAAAATCAATGTGCTATAATCCCCTAAATCAAAATGTTATTACGAGTAAGAAGTTCTAGTGACAAATTCATTGGAGAACTCACCACCTCTTTTGCCAGGAAATATTAGCAATCTGGACTGATCGCTGTGAGTTAATGCACTCACTTTAATTCCTGGAAGACTTTTGGTCAATAAATAACCGTCCTCAATGCTTGCAACAATGCTGCAATGAAAATCTGTTCTGCATTAACAGTGTGTGCATTGCAGGTTCAAGGTTCCTCACTCACTCCAATCCTGCTTTCATTACTGAGAAAGAGGGGCTGTTGATGTCCAGGATGTGTACTTAGATAACAATCACAGCAGGCTCTTAGCACTCAGTTTGTCCGAGGAGATCTATCATTTGCACTGCTCTCTAATTCTCGGTTACTAGCTGACCCGTGGAAGAGCCATGAGTCATTGCCAAAGGAAATACTAGAACTGGTGGTAAAATGGGGGGGATGATAATTTTCCTTTGAAATTTTGAATTTTTCAAATTTATCCATCTGGTTCTCAAAACAACAGGCAATTCGCGTGAATTTGGGCCCATTGCAACTGGACGTCTGCACCCGTGAAATCAGAGCCAATATAAAATGACTGGATGGATGCTGCTTGTGGCAGGATTAGTAGATCACTTCTCTCTTTTCAGGAGTTGCCGGTGAAGGGATTTTTGGAGAATATTATTGAAGCTGCGTATGTGCCAGCAATCAATGGTAAGGCGATGAGATGGTTTCATTTTGTAAACTGTTTATCCTTCTCAGATACCGTGACTACTGGTACTTTCTTTAGACTGAAATAACCTTTTCTGACAGTGGCATGGACTAACTGACCCAGCAAAGCCTTTCCAACTTTCACTTTCACTAGTCGGTGAATAACTGTGCCCAGTCAAATTGCAGACACAGCCATTTTGCGCATGCAGAACTTGCATTTGGGCATTCAGACCCGGTAATGTGTGTATGTTCTCATGCTTATTTGCATGTGCAGTTGCTCATGGAAACCTGAGGTCTATGCATGCAAAACAGATACACCACAGGTGCATTTTTGGAAGCTCTTTGAATATGGTACCTGCTGGCAAAATAAAAACTAGATCCCATGGGAAACTGGAGATCGTTTTCATAAATTCAGTACGTTTTGGAAATCTCCAGACACCAGTGGGATCATCTGATCTTAGCTTTCCTTACGTTTGCTGATCACAAAATACACAGAAGGCCCATTCTAGCTATTGGGTTTTAGATCGATATTTAGAATGGAAAATGTGCCATCAGAATAATAGAATAGTCCATCTTGAGGAATTTTCTTTCCTGATGCACATAAAAAATCTTCTAGGCGACTAGGGGAGAAGTGACTAGACATTGCTAGGTTTCAGAGTAGCAGCCGTGTTAATCTGTATCTGCAAAAAGAACAGGAGTACTTGTGGCATCTTAGAGACTAACAAATTTATTTCAGCATAAGCTTTCGTGAGCTACAGCTCACTTCTTCGAATGCAAAGGAGTGAGCTGTAGCTCACGAAAGCTTATGCTGAAATAAATTTGTTAGTCTCTAAGGTGCCACAAGTACTCCTGTTCTTTTTGTAGACATTGCTAGTGTCTTCAACTGCCCAAGGCAGTTCTCACCCTGGTTTCTGTTTGCGCATTTCAGGGGCACTGCAAGAAGGGATCCCTCTGCCTCACCTGCTAGGTATTAAATATGCAAATGCTGATATTAGCATGTCTGAGGTAAGTGTATGGAGACTGACTTGTCACATGCTTTTCTGTAAGTTGCATGGTCTGTGCTGGTAGTCAGCACATAGGGATCTAAGCATTGAACTAGCAGGTGACTAATATTTGTGACATGTTTTACTTCTGTCAGAATGCTCTTGTGCTGAATGTAAAAGCCACATCAAGCTGATCCAGGAGGCGTCACTACACTATTCACCACCACTGGAAAGAGTCAGTGAGACGGAGAACAGCAAGTCTGGCATCCCTGGAAGCATTTCTTCCTCTTTTCATTTTGAACATTTTGATTTAATATTTTGGCTTTATAGAACTAAAATAAAAAGGCAACACCGCTCCCGGTAATTGGCGTATGCTGGGCTCTGCCTGTAACGCAATCAAAGGGCTGCTCCTTTGCTTGAATATAATTAATCTCTGTAATTTTCTCAGTGACATTTTGTTATAGCTTGTAGCCTTCACAGGAGTTTAGAACAGCAGTGCACTGTGGGCAGTGGAGTTTAACATTTCATATGCCATTGCGATAAAAGATTCTAGTTTCTTTCTCTGCATTCTTGGTGTTTCCTCTTTTCAGAAGGTCTTACCGGTGTGTCTGGCTGCAGAGTTCAGGACTGTGAGGAACTAAAGAGTGCTAGGCAGGAGGACACTGAGCAGATGCTGCCACACAACTTTGCCAGTGCTCTCCAACCCCTTCCGGTCCTGAGCTTGCCTTGAGCAGATTCCCAGTCATGCAACATTGTGCTGAAATATGCTCTGGAGTTACAAACGAACTGGTTCCGATATATCCCAAACCCAGCCACCACTGAATCTGGCATTGCTAGAGCCAATCCAGATCTGGATCTGACCTGGGCCGATCTCTAAAATGTGCTGAAGCAGAAAACTGCATCTGAGCACCCCCAAATGTTAGGGAAGTTTGGATTTGTGTCTGATTTACAGTTTTGAACTCCACAGCCTGGACCCCTCTAACATGGCCCAGGTCTATCAATGGAAAATCTAGCAAAGGAAAGGAAACACGTATTTTTCTTAAAATCTGTAAAAACAGTTTTGCACGTTCACTGGGTTGTTATTAACCTCTGAGTATGCAGCACTCTGCAGCTGGTCAGCGCGCACACGCTGTCCATGGCAACTACTGTCTATGCAGGGATATTTCAAGAGAGCAAATGGGACACTCATTCTCTTCATTTTAGTTAGGTAGGTGCCTGGGAACAAATGACCAGCAGCTGCACTGCGTGCACATGTGGTTGCCCCATCTCAAAAAAGATATATCGGAATTGGAAAAGGTTCAGAAAAGGGCAACAAAAATGATTAGGGGTATGGAATGGCTGCTGTCTGAGGAGAGATTAATCAGCCTGGGACTTTTCAGCTTAGAAAAGAGACGACTAAGGGGTGATGTGATAAAGGTCTATAAAATCATGATTGGTGTGGAGAAAGTAAATAAGGAAGTGTTATTTACCTTCTTATAACACAAGAACTAGGGGTCACCAAATGAAATTAATAGACAGCAGGTTTAAAACAAACAAAAAGAAGTATTTCTTCATACAACACACAGTCAACCTGTGGAACTCCTTGCCAGAGGAAGTTGTGAAGGCCAAGACTATAACAGAGTTCAAAAAAGAACTAGGATAGGTCCATCAATGGCTATTAGCCAGGCTGGGCAGGGATGGTGTCCCTAGCCTCTGTTGGCTGCACTGTACAGACCACTCTCACCCCGTAACTGCCTTGCCCCACTAAGGCATGTTGCCTTTTCTCCATGGGATACCAAGGTACGTCTGAACTTCAGGTGGTGGTGTTGTTTTCTCCTGCACGGCGGTGCCCAGCCTGGCTAACAGCCATTGATGAAATGTGATAGAAACTGCCAGTCACTGCTGGGAGGCCTGGTTAGATGTGACTGGCTCAGACTCAATCAGTGTGGGAATCACTGAGCACTTTTTGGTCAGTCCCAGCTTGGGGGGCATCTGGTTTGCTATGTATGTTGGTACCAGATCTGATCCGGTCCCAGAGCTTGCTTATACACACCATCCAGTCCCCTAATGCTCTGCCCGGTACAGCTGAGATTCCTGTAAATAAGATGAGGTACATACACTGCACCTAGTGGCTGAACAGTAGAATACAGTTTAAAGTTCCAGAAGTTGCCAAACACAGCTTGGACTCTCGCAATAGAAGGGTTCTTCCCAACTCATCCCCCAGCTGAATTTTCAGCTTGCCTGATACCTTCACCTTTTGCACTGAGCGTCTATGAGCTCTGCTTCCAGGGTCTGCACAAACTTGCTACTTCTCAAGGTCATATTTGTTTGTTATTTTCTCACATGTTCAGTACATTACCCAGTATCCCATAAAACTCTTCACTTGTTACACTGGCAGAGAGTTGTTGTTTTTTTTTTAACCCAGCCATTTTGGAAAAGTTGGTCCTTGTATTGTCTGTGTTTGCAAAAACAGCAATAAAAAAGCCATTTAACAAATGTGGACAGGACCATACTGCTGCTCACGGCTCCCTTCATCACTCATTTGTAGTCATTCATTTGGATTTTGGGTGCACAATGCTATGGTCCAATCTCTTTAATGCATTCCACACCTTGGCATATAGAGGTACAGAAAACAGCATGGCTCCCTTTATGGGGCTTTTTAGCAGTGCATAGAGTATCAAACATTATTTTATTAGGCTTTTGTTTCAGAATTCTATGACAAGAGGGCATTCCAAGAGTGCAAATAGCTTTGCATTTAGCAAACATAACCTCTGGGCTTCTGCTTTTACAGTAAAAAGGCATTCAAAAATTGCAGACCCTTTCGCATTTTGCAGACATTATTCATCCAGGATCTGCTGTAGAATTACAAGATTAATTCTGAAAAGGTCTCTGCGCATGTTTACAAGCAATTGTCCACCAAAATATCCAGGGTGAAATTTGATAAGCAAAAATTACTTTTTGTTTGATGCTTTCACAGTTCAAAGATTGCAAACACTTTGGTAGATGTCATTCATCAGGTGGCTAGTGTAGATTTAAGGCTAACTTTGAAAAGGTCTTTGCACTTGTTTTAAAGATGGTGTCCCTAGAAAAGCCAGCCATGAAAACCAATGATCTTTCCATGCCTATAATACCAAACACAGAAAGCATTCACTTTGAAATGCTGACAAGAAAATTGTCCTCAGCAAAAAATTCTAATCAAAGAAAAGAGCAGCCATAAGCCGCAGAGATGTTTCCTTGTAAGAGAGATTTTTTGTACCTTTTTTCTCCATTGCTTAGGAAACATTCTTTTCAATTCCAAGAAAAAATGAAGATCTTCATTGTTGCTCCTTTGGCAGCTGATGAGAACCAAGCTTGAAGTCTGATGGAAGGAAAAAAAATCAAAATATCTTTCCATGATCTCTCAGGGAAAACCCAAATCAAATGGCAAATCCCAGATGGTGTCTATTTGATTTCCCACCAAACACTCTTTGCAAGTCCCAAACCTTAGTTTTGGCAATGATGATAATGCCACAAGGTGTGTGGTGTAAGGGCTATTGGAAGCTGATTTGGGGGAGTATGCATGGCCCTAGTCCTGCATCACCCACCTGCACTGCATGTAGACCATGAATAGATCTCTGTTTCCAGACACAAGTTAGAGAAGCCTCTGGGCAGCTCTAACTTACGTTGGCTGCTACTGGCCCCTAGGGGCTGAAAGCACAGCTGGAGATTAGCACAGTACAGGGGCATCCCAGCCCACATCTCCTTCCCTCTGGCAGCAGGGATGGAGTATATATGGGCAGAGAGGCTACCACTTGTGGTGCAGCATAGAACAGCCGAGGCGTCTGAGTCTTTTAAGTCAGGGTAAAAGTTTTTTTCCGCACTGTGCTGAGCTCAGTGATACAGGACTATCCAAAAATCCTGCAGGCCAGATTCTGCTTAAGTCCCATTCATGTAAACCACATTGCTCAGCTGACGCCAGTGGGGTTACCACAATCGCTGCATTTGGAATCTGGCCTTTTCCCATCACTGTGCATGTTAATGGAGTCACGATCATGGGCCCTTTAGGCTGAAGGAAACAGATAGCTGGACTCCGTAACATCTTTATTCTCCAATCACCTGATTTCAATTGTTCATCTCTCACACACATTTGCAATACTGGTTTCCGTCTCCCTAGTCCCCAGCTCTCTCTATGGCCTGGTCTACACTGGAAAACTAAGTCAGCGTAACTGTCACTCAGGGGTGTGAAAAATCCACCCCTCTGAGCAGCGTAGGAAAGATGCCCAAGTCTCTGTGTAGACAGCATTAAGTCACTGGAAGAATTCTTCCATCAACCTAGCTGCTGCCTCTTGGAGGGTGGATTTCCTGCACCGATGGGAGAACCTGTCCTGTTGGCATAGGTACCGTCTACTCGGAAGTGGTGCGGCTCTGCCACAGTACCATTTCAAGTGTAGACAAGCCATAGTCTCTGCTTAGGTATGTCATCTGCTTTCCAATTAAGATTGCACAGTGATTACTAGCACCAAAATCGTATATTCATCCCATTCTCCTTTTGAACTAGAGTCTCATCTCCTCCAATTTCATCTCTATTGCTTTCTTCCTACAATAATTTAATTTCTTAATCGTTGTGTCTTGCAAGTTACTTTTATGAACGTACCTTAGAACTGGTCTCAATGTGAATCTTTTTAAGAAAATCCCCTTCGATTTGCACAACATATGTAATGCCCTTATGGTGCCCTTGAAACAGGCACATGACTTCCATTGACACCGCTAGCTGAGTACAGCTGACAGGAAACCAACTTACGAGCATGACTGAAAGGTCACTAATGAGCAGCGGCTCTTTGCCATGGGAAGGTATCCCATTACTACACACTTCGGTCTTCTTGATTAATCCCAGTGACATTTACCAGAGCTCTGCTTATGCTGATTTCAGGCTCATTATTTTCATCCACTCAAAGTTCGATGTGACTTAGATGAGCTCCTTTATCAACACACACTTATATTTCATTACATGTCGTGTTCTAGCCAGCAATGAAACCCGTTGTTCTTTTGAGGTTAGTGAGTGATTAAGTTGCTGGGACAATGGCAGCATTATAAGTACCTTGGCACCTCTCCTATGCTGACTTTGGCTGTAAGATGAGATCTTTAAAGCTGGAAGTAGCGTGAGACAAAAGCCATCTCAGCTAATCCTCTGTGGCCATGTCTTTCTGTCAGAAGTTTAAACGAAGTGTTAAATCTGAGCAGGTGCTTTTCTAGTGGGTCCTGCATTGTGCCTCACAAGTGCAGAGAATCCCATTTGGGAGTCTCTCTAATAGTAATGAGTGGTTCATTCACAACTAATCACGTACCCCAGCGATCCCCCTTTGTCTGCAGGGACTGGTCTATCGGTGCATCCCTGGGACCCTCTCTCCCAGGTGGATGGCTCATAGAACTGGTTTTACCAAATGGAAAGGGCACCTCCATGTGACCCAGTGACTTTATGCCACAAGCTGGCCCTCAGTGCATTGTGTGTGGTCACTCAGTGACTCAACAGAGACAAGACCTCATGGGTACTGCTTAATGTGCCAACTAGGGCAGGAAACATGCACACCGTGCAGTGAGTGGGTTATAATTTATTGTGGTGCCAGCACCAGGCCAAAAAAATCAGTGCCTACAGCCTAGATTCCTCCTGACTTCTGGACCTTGAGCCCTGTATTAACTCACATGGCTTCCTCTTTCCCTTGGCTGGTCAGTGCTGTGTTCCATCATACAGATTTTTCTTGAGTGGTATCAGCTAATTTAGACACCATCATTTGTGTAGTTGGGATTATGTTTTCCCATGTGCATTACTTTGCACTTATCAGTATTGGATTCCATCTGCCATTTTGTTGCCCAGTCACCCAGTTTTGTGAGATCCCTTTGTAATTCCTCCGTCAGCTTTCAATTTAACTGTATTGAGTAATTTTATATGGTCTGTAGATTTTTGCCACCACACTGTTCCCTCCATTTTCCAGATTATTTTTGAACATGCTGAACAGCACTGGTCCCAGTACAGATCCTTGAGGGACCCATTCTATACCTCTCTCTACTGTGAAAACTGACCATTTATTCTTATCCTTTATTTCCTGTCTTTTAACTAATTACTGATCCACGAGACGCCTTCCTCTTACCCCATGACAGCTTACTTTGCTTTAGAGCCTCTGGTGGGGGACTTTGTTAAAGGCTTTCTGAAAGCCTAAGTACACTATATCCACTGTATCACCCTTGTCCAGATGCTTGTTGACACCTTCAAAGAATTCTAATAGATTGGTGAGGCATGATTTTCCTTTACAAAAGCCGTGTTGACTCTTCTCCAACATTATTGTGTTTGATAACTCTGTTCTTTACTATCATTTCAACCAGTTTGCCTCGTACTGAAGTCAGGCTTACAGGCCTGTAATTGCTGGGATCACCTCTGGAGCCTTTTTTAAAAATCAGAGTTACATTAGCTATCCTCCAGTCATATGGTGCAGAGACTGGTTTAAATGATAGGTTACATACCACAGTTAGTAGTTCTGCAATTTCACATTTGAGTTCCTTCAGAACTCTTTAGGGTGAAAACCATCTGGTCCTGGTGACTTATTACTGTTTCATTTATCAATTTGTTCCAAAACCTCCTCTAATGACACCTGTACCTGGAACAATTCCTCAGATTTGTCATCTAAAAAAAAATGGCTCAGGTGTGGGGTTCTTCTGCACATCCTCAGTCGTGAAGACTGATGCAAAGAATTAATTTAGTTTCTCCGCAGCGGCCTTATTGTGCTCGAATGTTCCTTTAGCATCTCAATTGTCCAGTGGCCCCACTGCCTGTTTGCAGGCTTCCTGCTTCTGATGTATTTAAAAAAAAGTTTTGCTGTTAGTTTTTGTGTCTCTAGAAGTTAAAGAGCAACTCACTTTCTTGGCCTGCCTTATTATACTTTTGTACTTGACTTGCCAGAGTTTATGCTCCTTTCTGCTTTCCTCAGCTGGATTTCACGCCCAAGGGTCAAATGCTTTCTTGCTTCTAACTGCTTCTTTTACTCTCCTGTTTAGCCACGGTGGCACATTTTGATCCTCTTACTGTTTGCTTTCAACTTGGGGCATACTTTTAGTCTGAGCCTCAACTATGGTATTTTTAATAGTCTCCTTGCAGCCGGCAGACATTTTACTATTGTGACTGTTCCTTTTAATTTCTATTTAACTAGCTGCCTTGTTTTTGTGTAGTTCCCCTTCTTGAAGTTAAATCAGGGGTCAGCAACCATTCAGAAGTGCTGTGCCAAGTCTGATTCATTCATTCTGATTTAAGGTTTCACTTGCCAGGCATACATTGTAACGTTTTTAGAAGGTCTCTTTCTGTAAGTCTATAGTATATAACTAAACTATTGTTGTATGTAAAGTAAATAAGGTTTTTTAAATGTTTAGGAAGCTTCATTTAAAATTAAATTAAAATGCAGAGCCCCCCAGACCGGTGGCCAGGACCTGGGCTGTGTGAGTGCCACTGAAAATCAGCTCACGTGCCGCCTTTGGCACACTTGTCATAGGTTGCCTACCCCTGAGTTAAATGTCACAGTGGTGGGTTTCTTTGGTATTTCCCCTCCCCCACCAAAGATCTTAAATTTAATGACATTGCGGTTGCTATTACTGAATGGTTCGGCTATATTCGCCTCTTGGGCCAGAGCCTGTGCTCCATTTAGGACTAACTCAGGAATTGCCTCTCCTCTTGTGGGTTCCAGGACTAGTTGCTCCAGGAGTCAGTCAGCAGAAATGTTATCTTTGTCTCCCTTCCTGAGGTGACATGAACCCATTCAATAGGAAGACAGTTGAAATTCCCCATTATTGTTATTTCCTGCCTTTTAAGCCTCTCTGCTCTCCCTGAGCATTTTATAATCCCCACCCCCATCCTGGTCAGGTTGTCAGTGGTACGTTCCTACTGCTATGCTCCTATCGTTCAAACACGGAATTACTAGCCATAGAGACTCTGCGGTACAGTTGGATGCATTTGCGATTGTTACTTTACGCTTTCTTCAACATCTAGTGCCGCTGCCCCAACCAAGGCGACCTGTTCTCTCATTCCCATATATTTTGTACCTGGGTTTTACCCTGGCCCACTGATTATCCTCATTCCATTTCCATGATGCCCATTATATCATATCCTCATTTAATGCCAGGTATTCTAGTTCACAATCCTTAGTGTTTAGATTTCTAGCATTTGTATATAAGCACTTGTACATTTTGTCAATATTCAGCTTGCCTGCCTTCATGTGCTATATTTAAACGGACTCTTGACTGTTCCTTGCTAGCTCCTACCTGTACTTCACCAACTTCAACCAAACTGAACAGGGTTTAGGCCACACTGATTGATCTGGCTGGAGAATTGTTTTTGTTAACATTTTCCACAGAACATTTTGACTTTTTGGTGAAAAATGGAAAGCCAAAAACTTCTGGCTGAAAACCAAAAATTTCAAATTGGAAATGATGCTGCAGTGCCTCTCGGGAGTTATAGTTCAAGTGCCCCACACCTACCTTCCTTCTGTGTATGCTGGGCTTCATTTCCAATGGTACACCATAGTCTCTCCCTTGCTAAGCCATCACAGTGCATGCTGGGAGCCCCTGGTTGTGGTGCAACATAGGAGATGTAGTCTAGCTGGAGAACCCAACCTGTAGAGGTGGATGGAGGCATGAGATACCCGAACTACAAATTGCATGAGCCCCCTGTGGTGGCATTTCTGAATTGCAGTGTTTTGAGTTTAGCTGATTTTTTTTGGTATTTGGCTGAAAACTGAAAAGGTTTTTGTTTTCAGGTGGTCAGGTTTTCTTATAAGTTGAAATTTTCCGAGGAAAGCAGACACTTTTTTTCCTCTCTTCCCTACCCCCACCTCGTCTAATAAAAGACCCACATATCCATCAAAAACTGTTTCTATGGAAGATATTAAACCAACCCTACAGCCAATCCCAGTTTTACTACTCAGCTGAGCAGCAAGGCAAAAAACTCACTGCACTAGACTAGCAAAGAGGCAAGGATCTTTTAAATCAACCCTTATGGATTTGCACCTGGAATGCTGAACTAAATGCTGGCCAGAAATAAGGCTGTGCATTTGACTCGTGTTGCTCAATAATTTACCTAACTTTTCACATCTATAAGGAAATATTTGCACTGGAAGACATCAGAGACCACACCTTGTTGTTAAACGCAAACAATTACCCTGACTTTTTCTCAGTCATGTCATTTTCTTCATTCCAGTCACAGATTTTTTTGTATATAAGGGCTGCCAGTTGCAGGTCAGCTGCAGAGAAGGATGACAACTCTTGAGACCTTTCTTAGTGACCAAGAGCTTGTGAAGGTAAGACCAAAACTACTCTCTGAAGAGCATTCTCTTAGATCAAGCCTGGACGAAAGCAAATCCACCATCACAGACAAAAGGGAGCAGAGAGATTTCTACTCTTCGCGGACTTTGAAGCACAGATGTATGCTCGCTGCATGTTGTTGAGAATTCTTGAAATATTATTTCAAGGTTTTTATAAATAATAATAATAATTAAAATCATCCCTTGAGTAGCTCCATAAACCAGGTATGCTTAGACCCAAGGTGAATTTGACCCTTAATTTTTATCCTGATGTTTTTTCCTCTGTTATTGTATTTCCATGTACATGTGTTGATGCAATGGGAGCAATGACGAAGTTCATTCTGGTTCTCGAGATGATACTAATTCTACTTGTGTCCCACATTTAAGTATAGGGAATGTATGGCCGGAGCTGGTAATATCTCTAAAACCAAAAAATAAAAGTGACGTGTTCCTGCTGTCCTTTTCTTTAACATGGTCCTTGAAAAACGACTCTAACGTGTTTAAACACTTCATGTTTTTATCAGAGACTTGTGTGTAATAAGGGTTTGCACTCCTTCTTAGCTGACTCTTCAGTGAAACCTATATCTCTGCCATCCCATTAACGTTCATGACGTGTCGTGTTGCAAACAAGGTTCTGCCTCCCCTACATGTGGGATACGGGTTCTGGTTTGTGCGAGAAAATTCTCAGTCAAACTCCAATGCAAAAATTCCGGAAACCATTCCCGATGGAATGAGGAAAATGATGCAACTATCCTAAGGCGAGGGAGTAAGGAAAGTGGGATAACTGCTTGCTCCTTTCACATGGCTCCATTATGGAAGTCATCCATGGAAGGTTCAAGTTTTGTCTCTTCTAAATCCATGGTAATTTTACTTCATTAACTTCAGCGGGATAAGGAGTTGGCCACAAGCACTTATTGCCACTCATCCGCTTGTTGCCTAAATGGATCCCCTCTGCGATGCCTTCCTCCTTTCTCTCTGCTTCCCCTTCATTCTGTGCAACTGGCTTCTTTCACTGTCTATTCTAATCCCCCCTGGCACCGTGTCCTGTCTCTGGTTCCTGATCATCATCCTCTAATGTTTAATGGGCTGGGAATGCTTTTCACAGATACCACAGCCAAGATGCTAAGGATTTGGGCCATTCTCCTCTTCGGCAGCCTGCTGACCCCCTCTCAAGGGCTAGATGGCGCTGCTCAAGTTTGTGCCAGGGTGAATCCAAACGTATTAGGAAAAAGTAAGTTTTATTAGAATACTATTCAATTCAGTCTTGTGGAAGGGGTCAGATTTATTACGATTTTCTGAACCATTTTGTCCTTCCTTTCATTTGCTCCTACACAGAAAAGCTGTGGGTGGTACCAAAGTCACTGAGTATCAATCACAATGATAATCAGAGTCATTCTTGCATTTATAAAGTACTTTGTACCCAAAGATTTCAAAGGGCTTTATCCAGGTGGGAAACTATCGCCAAACCCACTTCACAAATGAGGAAACCGCAGCATGGGCGGGGGAGGAGACGTGCCCTAGGCTACACGGTTGGGGGTGAAACCTGCCTTACATCCTCTAACCACTGGTCATCTCTTCAGTTATAGATGACTTGTTCCACAGAGATGACATTCTCAGAAGTGTGCTAGGACTCGTGTTAGCTGGCAATGGGGGGCCCCTCAACCTGGGAAATCTGCTGGGCACTGGCATCACAGGGTAAGTCGGGGGCAGCCCAGGTGTCAGTGAACAAACCACGGGCTGATTTCTGACCAATGGGGGAAGGGGGAAACTGGCAGAACCAACTTCCAACGAGGAGCACAAAGATGTTGCAAAAGGCAGCGCTGATGTCCGGCCCCATTCTGGATATGAGCAGTCCCCTCCCCTCCCTACTCCAGTACGTTTCTAATGAGAGAGAATAATCTAGTAGGAAGTGCGGTCTGCATTCATCGCTGTCGGTTCTGATCATCCACTTGTGCACCCCGACCCACTGGCCACCCCCAATAACATCCCTCTGCTGGTCCGAGTCAGTGAGGAGCAGTGGTGCAACTTCTCTGTGATCTTTTGGGGATCTAAGATTGGAGCAAGCATTTGTCCCACGTAGTGCTGAGACCATGTTTCTGAGCGTGTGACTATGTACTCGCCTGTCCAGAATATGACCCGTTACCATCAATATGAGCAACTCAATAAGTGATGAACCTACGTGTGCTTCACAACCACCCCATGGTGACAACTGAAATTGCAGTTGGTGGGTTTTCCCCTCTGTTTTGGGGTTTTAAAGTATTAACAGCTAGTATAAGCCTTTGAAGGAAAAAACCCTGTACCCAGTTCTACTTGTGCAGGAGGGAGAGTTCCCAGCACACAGTGGAATTAAAGCACTGTGAAAACGTAGCTTAAACTCCCACACTGAAACCCTCTAGCACATGAAGCCACTTCCAGGGGGACTGGCAGGCTGAGGGGACAAACACTGGGCTATGGAGAGTCCGTGTCCTCAGCACTACTGTTCTATTGCCTACTTCTTGTTCTCTTTCGGTCTCCAGTCTGGAAATAAAAAAACTTACTCTCCCAAAAGTATCGCTGAAGCTCCTGCCAGAAGTGGGGGTCCAGCTGAACGTCTACACCGAAGTGTTAATTAAAGGGAAAAAGTGAGTAGTCTTCCCTGGAGGGGGCCATAAAGCAAAAGAGTGCAACACGAGAAAACTCAGGCCAGGACACAGTCCTCCCGGCTTTCTGTGGACAGTCATTTCTTTCACAGACTTGTGTATATCAACAGCTGTCATTTATTAACCATATTTCCACTTTTAAAAGTTCACATGGCTCAGAAATAACAGAGAGAGGATAGTGTGAAACAGTGGTGAGTTAATCGGAGAGCCCCCAGTTTAGCATGTAGACGCATCCTGTAAAGAGACCATTAGCCTGCCCTCTTTTGCAGAGTCGATCAGCAGGGGAGATTGTTAAGATGGATGCAATTAATTCCTCTGTCTGCTTTCAGCCTTCTAGGTAAGGTGCTCGATCTCCAGGTGGACGTGAACATTACTGCAAGAGCCTGACTGGCTCAACTTGGCAAGGATGCCCCCAAGTTAACCCTTGAACACTGCACAACGCAGCTTGTTAACGTTCGGATCCTCCACAAGTGGGTACCACAGATATCTGCTGTGCCACAATGACCGTGTGCTATAGATGGGCTGGCATCAGCCATTTTTACTATTATCTTCAAAGAGAATAAATTCGCTAATTCTTGTGTTTGATACTTAGGATACCTCAGTGCCGTATTCATTTGTTGTGACTAGAACAAATGTTTCTGTCAAAGGTTTGGCTCAAATGGCCAAAAGAGAGAGTTTCTGCATTGTGCTGCACTATACATGGATGCATATTAATCCTAATATTGGGCCAGATCCTGAATTTCTTTCTTAGCTATTAATTTCAGAACAAAATCCCAGCACTGTGCTGTGTGGAGGACAGCATGAAGCTACGAGAGAGCAGTTCGATTTCTCTTGTGCTGATTACATTCATTTTCCAGTTACTAGCCGGCATCATCTCTGATTATATATTCTTCTGTTGTTTAGTGTGCTCCAACTAGGTCCAGATGTCCTAAACAAGGCCCCTGGGAACCTCTTTGATGGAGTGGTAAGTGTGCAAAGCAATGGTGGCAAGGATCAAAGTGATTCCTGAGAAGCCCAAATGTGCAAACAAGTAGTCAGCTGCATGGACCCTATTGCACTAAGTCATTGGGGCACCTCTCACGAGAAAGGACCATTCCTGAGAGTAAAGGCTCACCCCTCCAGGGAGGGGCTGACCCACCATTTTGAAAACTGGGCCCTTGTGATTGTCATGTGCCTAGCTATCTGCATGCTCACTTACTCCAGTCCGCATTCCCAGTCAATGTGTACATGAATTAACTGTGCATTTTGTGCACATAAGCTGTGAAAATCTTGTCCTGGGCTGAAGTTCACCTGGATTCAGAAGGTCCACACACTGTGCAGAGAGGTGAGCTTCTGCACCCCTTGGTACACCACAATTGTACCCCTTTTGAGAGACCAGCATTGGTCCTTCATTTGTCAGCAGAGAGGGTGTGAAGGAGGCTTTCTAAGAGGCTTCCTCATGCAGGCAATGAACTTCCTGGGCTGCATTGTGGCAGCTTCTTGCCAAGTTCATGAACTGGCAATATTCCTATGACTGTACCAGTATTATATAGCCTGTGACAGAATCCAGTTACTGGGAGAGTCTCGTGCAGTAGGATCTTTTCCCTGTGTGTTACAGCTGTGTCCTTTAATTGATTCCGTGCTCAACGCCACGAACTCTCTGCTGAGCACCGTGAACTGTAAGTCTCTGGTCACTTCCTCCTTCCTTCCTGTTCCAAAATAGTCCCTTCCTGGTCCAGTTCAGCACTTTGTAGCTGCACAATATGAAAAATGATCTGATTTTACAAGAGTATTTCACCTAAAGGATCTACCGGGTTTTCTAAATCTTTAAGCCGTTGTTAAGCTGACCTGCAGCAGAAGGGGCAGCCATAGACCGTAGGCGGTAGAAGCAATCAGTGCTCTGGTGCTGGAGGTGAGATTATTTCAGAGCCGAGTGATCCAAAGAACAGGGAATGGGAACAAACCTTCCCAATGTGGGAGGAAAACTCTGTAAAGTTTCTGATAGAGAAGATGCTGGGAAAGTTCAATGGCTGCTTTGGGACTTCCCACAGGAAGCCTACAACCTTCTCCGTTCTAAGAGCCACTTGGTCCTGAGAGAGCTTCACAGCTCAGTTCTGAGCCAATTCGTATGGCTTTGCTCAGAGTGACCCGGCGCCGCAGCTGGGTGTTTCTCTGCAGGTTCTCTTTCCAGTGCGGGTCCTTTCAAGGACTGCTGCTCTCAGCTGTTCTGCTGGGAGTAGGTGATTGGGGATACCCGGAAATACTTTGTGCGTAAGCGATGCCAGACAGGGACAGTCTGTTCTGTGTCTGCACGGCGCTCACCATAGCGGGGTCCTGGTGCCTGGCTGGGCTCCTAGGTGAGATGAGAATACAAAAAATAACAAATAACAACAGGAACAGAGAGCAGGGACTTTTCCTCTTCATCCCATTGTAAGAGACTCCTTGTCTCCTTGCAGCCGTGGTCCCACTGGGCGTGGTAGGAAATCTCCAGTACACTTTAGCGAGCCTCTCCGTGGTCAGTGATGCGGCGATCAAACTGGATTTAAATGTAAGTGCTGTCTCTTTCCTTAGCGTGCGCATCCCTGAGTCCGCAATGCTGGATGGTTCTTGTGGTCCCCTTTGGTGTGGTGACGATTTCTCAAAGGAGCCCCCTGTTTTCCAGTTGTCTGCAACAGAGGACTCGTTCAAAGAGGCTGTGGGCTGCAGCCAAGTGACTGGTCATTTTATTACTGTCACTTCCTCACTCTCTGTAGACTTCATCATGCACTTAAGCTTGATGATCGGGTATGAGAGGTGAACAGCAGCTTAGATATTTGCTAGTTTAATACAACAATGTTAAGTTGATCTTCAATCAGAAGCACCTAATGCTAGCATTGCCTAAAGCAACAATGGTCATGCGTCATATTAAGTTTCCATTTCTAAAGAGTTGATAGATGGCTAATAAACGTTACATCAGTAGTATGTGTTGTTGATGGTTATGAGGACATCAGTAGATGATATCAGAGATGTTTGTAAGCCGTGGCTATAAGCAACCTATTGATCTGTTGGAAGTTTTCACAATTGATTAACTATTTATTAAAACGTCTATTAATTGTGCACAGACCATTTATAAACTATTTATGAATGGAATCTTACTATACAGATTGGCCACAGTGATATTGGCTTAATGACGAGTGTATTTCATTGTAGGGAGCTTTATGGATGTTCCCCCTTCCCCCCCGCCCCTTCTAAACTTTCTTTCAGGCTGTAGTTGAGGATTTGTTTGACTATAAAGTCGACGATCCTGCGTGCTCAGCAGCAATTGTATCTCTGCCGTCCATGGTGGCCAGCTCTTCCCAGGTTGGCCTCTCTGTGTGCCTCCTCAGCTCCGTGCTCAAGCTGCTGCTGGCACCTGGGAATCTCAGCACAGACATCGCAGCTCAAAAGGTGAGCGCGGCAAACCGGAAGGGATCCATTTCCTTTGAGCCTTCTGCCCAGGCATGCCACCTTTAGGCCCCCTCCTCTATTTTTGCTCTCAGATGACCTAGGAATAGTTTGACTCCTTAGGATAAGATTCCCGCCTTATGCATTTTGATAACACATGGGGCTTGAGTTTGCACAGCATGCGGTGGGATGCTGCACATGTGAACACAAGGTAAAAACATTGATGAGCAGGGGAACCTGATCCTGCCTTATTAAGAGGGCTTCTGCATGGCCACTGACTTCTCTCCATCTAGTAGTAGCAGTAAGGTCATAGAGGGGAGAGTCCAGCTGCACCCCTTGTTGGCAATTAAGCCTTGTCTCTTGAGACAAGCCCATTTTCTGCGCATACCCTGCAAGTTTTTTACTCTGTGCTCTTAAGAGTAAGGGCACAAGAGGTTTGAGACTTCTGCTCAGTGCCAATGACTGACAAATCACCTTACCTGTGCCCACATGTAGCATAGCTCAGCCTTGTTTGGAGCATAGCAACCACAGGCTTCCTGCAACTCCCTGTGCAAGGACTTGCAGAATCCAGGCTATGACACGCTGGATGTCAGCTTGCTAGTAATTAATGGCTGTCAGTCTGGGGTCAGGTTCAGCCCCAGAGCAGCCAGAGAAGTGGCAGCAGAAATGAATCTGGGCCACACAATTCTCCTTGCATCATCCACTGTATCTGCATAATCTCAGCAAACTGCTACTTGCAAGATCTGCTGCCAGTAGAACAACCCTGAGAATTGGTTGAGCAAAGAAACATTAACAGGGATAATGGTTTATGCAGGATCCATTTCTTGGAAGCAATTCAGCTCTCTGACTCACTTTGTATTGCTCCCTCAGCTTCCCAGTGACATCCCACTGACAGCCTCTGTGCTTCGTGCTCCCATTCCTGAGCTCAGTGATTTTATTTTTTTCAGATTTTTTGCCATATCCCTCTTACCTTCAAAATCTTCTGCTTCTTGCTATAATTGAATCTGGTGACTTTGCACAGGTCTCCAAACTGCTGCTGGAGTCACAGCAACCGTTGCTGAAGATCAGACCTCTGGAAACGCCTACAGTGTCGGTGAAAAATGGCAGTGTCACTGTGTGGCTCCCTGCTTCCATTGAGGTTTCCCCCTTAGATTTCCCCGAGCAGTCTCTCTTTGTTCTGAATGCTGTAAGTATAAAGATAAAAGTTTACATGACTTGGGGTTTTGTTTTCAATCTTGGAAATGGGAGAGGAAGGAATCAATTTGCTTTATTTTCTTGTTCTAATTGCAGGATATTGTTCTGAGAGTCCAACCTACCATTTCAGACAACAAACTCCATGTCTCTGTATCTCTGGAAAGGTAAATGGGGCTATGTCCCTTGTGCCTCATTCATATCGGAAGGAATATTCCTCAGGAGAACAATAGGCAGTGAACCAGACAAGATTAAATGGAAATGCACAATTTAAATTAAATACAAAGAGTTGATAATTCTTTACAGTAAATTCCCTGGGCTCACTTCGGTAACGACAGATATTTGAAATGTGGACTCTGAAAAGAATAAAAAATAATTAGGGAGCTTTGGTTACTGAAAAATGTCCCTCTATTTTCAGCTTGGTTTTCACAAAAATTGTTTCTGTACATGTGTAAGACAAAAGCAGGGGCCAAATGGGCATCTCATTAACACTCGAAGACTTGATTAGAGTCGGACTTCATCGTTGTAGTCTATGGAAATCAGGCACTGGTAGGTCAAATCCTAGATTTTCCATGTTCCGTTGATTTAATGATAAACTGTTTATGTGTGTGTAACTGTGTTGCCATCCCAGCGAAATATTAGTTTTCTCTGATCTACTAATGTCTTTCCACTGGCTATGCAGATACTGGAAAGGTTGATATTGCATAGGATAGTCTCTGACTCTATCTTGACTTTTTCCATTTTTTGTAGAGTCTGCCTCAGACTGGCTTCTTCGCTAATTAGACATTTCAATGTAAGTTCATGACACACACACTGATCAAAGTACAATAATGATGGAGACTGAATCCAGGGAATAAGGAACAGAAGTTTTAATAAGTGTTGGTTTCCAAGCTTTTCTTGTGGGAGAAAATGTTGGTATTCTCACGTTCCTGGAGAGGATTATTTTAATTGACTCCTCAATCATCACTCATACGAAGCCATTCTGATTTCTAAGAATTGCGTTTGAATACATGAATTAATTGCACATGTTGGGAGCATCTTGTGAGTTTGTGAAGGTTGCAGGAGAGGGTGGGAAGGAATGGAGCATAATTACCTGTCAGTCGTTTCTGTGATTAACACACCCTCTTTCAGTCCTGAAAAAGTTGGGAAACTCTTGCCTAAGATTTGCGTTTTAAGAGCTCCAAGTGTCCTGCACTGATAGAATTTGCTTAATAAATTTGACACCACTCAGTTTTATACCCTTATAAGCATCATCCTAGAGCAGAGGAAGCTTTGACCTCCACAAGCGAACACCCAGCCTCTGGCATCTCTAGTGGGGAGAGAACAGCAGTTCGGGGCCTTAGGTGTAAAGCAAGTGGGAGATTCTGAAGCAATCTCTGGACTCTTGATGCTCACTTAAAATAAAAAAGGGGCATCACAGATTGGACTAACTGGGGTCCTGACACGGAGCTTACTGAAGGCACCTCTTGTTCAGCACTTTCTGTCTATATGAGTTAGATGGCCTCTATTACTGTAGTATCTGAGCACCTGATCATCTTTAAGGTATTTACCCTCACAGCCCTCAGCAAGGCAGGGACGTGCTATTGTCCCCACTTATAGGCAAAGAGTCACAGAGAAACGAAGTGACTTGACAGTCTGGGACCCAGCAGGGAACTGAGACACGTGCTGTCCTCCTCCTGTGATCTGTGAAATGGGAATGTCTCAACCCGAGAAATGATTGTCTTGCTTACTAAAAACTGTCCCATGATATCAGCCGGCAGGTGGAGGGACATTCTGCTCCGCAGATGGAATGGATCAAATTCAGTGTCTCCACAATGAAAGGACAGATGTTCTCCTTTTCAGTCATAAAATATGTGGTCACTAAGATGCTTCTTTCTCCATTGCAGGTTGCACATCTTGAACCATTAATCAGTGACATACTCAATGCTGCATACGTGCCACTCATCAATGGTACGGTCTTTATATTTGAGTCTTCTGTCTCATAGAGTCCTTCTCTTGTCTTTCCTCATTGGCTACAACCATATCATTTAGCACAGGGCTGATAGTTTCTGCTTGTTTATTTCAGATGCCCTGGGGGTGGAAATTCCTCTGCCCAATCTTCTCAACCTGAACTGGGAGAATGGCCTTGTCAAAGTCATTAATGTAAGGGTTTGCTCATTTCTTCATGATGGTTTCCTGTAGAGTTTCACGATGGTTTCTTTTTCTGGAGTCTCACTTGCTCAGACCTCGCAGTAACATACTGTACAGTTAGACCCTGCCAGTCATGGTCCTGAATTTTCAAGAAGAGCCTCAACTTTGCCTCTGAATTGCTGTCTATATTTTTCGTCTGTTTATTTTATAGTACTTTGTTGACTGAGCTGCTGCAATCAAGTATTCCGACAATTAAGTGATATACTTTGTGTCCACAAAATTATACATACAATTAGTGCTGGTGCAAAATACGGTAGAAAATTAGAGGCCACCTCTGAAAGTAAGGACTTCAATTGAAATGTCCCACCTTGTCGGCATGGTAAAACCTTACAAACCCTGCTGCTTTATTTGAGAAACACATGTCTTCTCACCACAGACTGAATGGGACATAATGCACAGTCTTCACAGTGCAACCAGGAGCCGCATACTGTCACAATTTCATACATGCATGTCTTGTCAAATCTTCTAACTGTACTCTAGGTGACGATTTGTTACTCCCCATCCTGTTCTAGTCAAATCGTCTCCTGAGATGAGACAATGAGTTATACTAATCCATACAGTAGCTTTGTGAGGTGGATACATTACATGTTTGCTATAAATTGGATTTGAACCTCCATCTGATTTCCACTTGTGATCAAAACTAGGGCCATGAACCCTAATGTACTACGTACTGGTACTGTAGCATCCATTAACCATTGCTAATTCTTTCAAGGGTCCATCTAGCACAGGTGAGAAAAGTTGGTGAAAGTCCCATGGAGAAAATTGAATTCTCCTGACCAAGTGCCTTCTCTTTCCCACAGAATGCTTTATTGGTTAATGTGCTGGCCTAACCCTTCTATGAGGGGCAAGTGTGGGGACAGCCCGCCACTGGCACCGGGATGGAGGAGAGAATTCACAACTGAAGAACCCTGCACTTCCTTACTTTTGTTCCCCATGACACTTTGAGTCAAGGCTATGATGATAGAAACAAAATGTTGTTCTGCTTCTGATCGTTGAATCAAGCTGTAGAAAAGACTTAGCAGGAATGAAATTTTTGCTTACTTGGTTGAAAATAATTGGGATTTTCTAAGCAAACTTCTGCAGTCAGCTTAAGCTTCAGGAGAGTTTGGAGCCGAGAGCCCTGCCTTGTGCATGGGGGTGCTTTCCATTTCTTGTTACCCTTTCAATAAAAGCTTTCATTGCCTCAGCATTCCTGAAGTGGTTTTGTTCCCCTTTGCTGTAAGACTCGGGTTGTCAGAATGCTCCCCTGCCCCCCTCATGCCCACTGCCACACAACTAATACAGAAATTTGCATCTGACAAGACACTGAAAAGGGAGCTGTCATTCATCGTTTGCTAGGCTGCTCCTTTAAGGGTCACATTTCTGAAGTTCAGCACAATGCCTGAGCCACCCCAAATGCATGTCTGCGACGGGCCACTCCTCCCTTCCACAAACACAGACTGCTCTGAGCCTTCATTCTGTAAACACCACCGGTCCCTCCCCCCAAAACAGAGCAATGTCTCCACACTTCATCTCAACTTTCTAATTCCTTCTCCAAAAGCAGAGTGGGGAACGGGGTCTACTCAGAGGACTTCCTTCGCCAGGCTCTCCTAGCCTTCTGCTTCTTGTCTTCTCTTCCCCCCTTAGCAAGCTTTCCTGTGCCCTTTTATACAGCTTCCCTGCTAATGGGCTAATTAGCCCCAATCTGGTAGGGTTGCCAAGTTTGGTTGGACATATTCCTGGAGGTTTTATCACATGACATAGTTGTTAATTAAAAGATTAATCTTTAATTCCTGGAGACTCCAGGATGATCCCGGAGGGTTGTTAACCCTACAATCTGGCCTGGTAATCAGGTACACCTCTGTACAATTAGGCCTTCTCAGGGAGGCTGGACCTAATTAGTACAAATAATGATCAGAGTGCCATATGCAGCACTGTCACAATATCCTTCCCCACCAATCAGGCAACGCCCCGCATGTCTGTTCACCAATCAGTTACATGCGACAGTGTCCTTAGGAAGGTCTCAGTTCCCATGGAGAGCTGTAGGTAATGTTACCTCTGTGTTTGCACTAGCCTCTCTGCCCCCTTTCAGCTGCTATGCTCCCCTAGTGGGAGCAATTCCTGTGCCCTGGAGTACAGCCTTTCTGTTCACATGGCCCTCTTCAGTGTAGTATCTAAGCATCTCACAGTCCTAGTACAGTCCGTATTATCCCCACTTTATGGGTGGGGAGGAGGCACAGGGGAGACCAAGTGAGTTGCTCAAAGACACACAGGGAGCCTGCGGGGGAGTCAGGAATCGAACACAAGTCTCTTGAGTTCCAATCTCGTGCCACTACCAACCATCCTTCCTAGCTTTGGAACAGCTGAGCCAGGGAAGGGGAAGTTCCTGGCATTTCAAAGAGACTGTTTGAAGGAAGCTCCTTATCTGCGAGGCCAGGAGATGTGTTCCCCGCACAGATGAGGTCACTACACCCAACAGCTGAGCAGGACACTCATGCTGCATGCTCCTCAGCCGCAGATCTAGGCGGATCTTCTGGAAATATCTTAGGAGGTTAACCACTAATGGCCTGATTTTCAAAAGTCCTATGGATGTTAGTGGGAATTGCACACACTCAGCACCTCTGAAAATTAGGCCATAAGCCATTTATTAATTATTCCTCTAATCACTCTCCATAGAAGTAGAGGCTTTGTTCCTTGAACTTCTGTTGGCTGCGTTTATCTGGTATGTGTGTGATATGTATATAGCCACATATACAGGGGCCACGTTCAGACCTAGTGGTCACAGTTGGGTTTGTGGAGTTGCTATGGCCCTAGATGACATCCTTCCCCTGGTACATTGAGCCAGGTACTATTCAAAATACCCTTTCACAAGCTGGACATCACAGGTGATTACGTGTGCTGTGCAAATTGAACACAGGCAACTTCTAGTTTGTCTCCCAGCTATTATGGGGAGCGGCTGGGGAGAGAACAGACCAGTAATGTCAGCACAGAGCCACGGAAATCAATGGAGCTACTCAGATTTACACCAGGTAAGGCTCTGGCTCAACAACTGGGGATCTTTGGAGATGTACAGAAGTAGTGCCCATGGGTCAGTGCCTGCGCTGGCGTACACTGCATATAGTGCCATCGATATGTCTCAAGCTTATGCCAATTTACAGCAGCAGAGGATCTGGCCCTGAATTGTTAATGTCCATGTTGCCGCAGAGACCTATAAAGTTGTGGGGTGGAGGAAATGGAAAGGTAGTCAGGCTGCTATTTTGGAGAAAACCCTGCATAGGAAAGCAGCCCATTTGCTAAATCATCTAGCTGGAAATTCCTCCCTCTGTGGCTGGGAAGACTCCTTGGCTTTCACCAGAAATCTATTTCCAAAAGGAAGATCTCTGTGCTGTGAGCCAGAGAGCTGAGAGACCATCTGTCCTGAGAAGGAACGGAGGCAACTGCACTGTTCTACTGGCACTTAACTATTCCAGAACTGAGCATCTGAATGACACTGCTGTCTATTCCCCAGCCTCTGGGAGCTCAATAATCCAGTATGCCCATTCCAGCTCCCAGGGGCCTCCACTCTGCTTATGGCATCGTTTGTAGAGCAATTCGCTCTCCCAGCCCAAACCCAAGTGACTGGTCTTTGTGCAAGACACTCTTCTGTCCCTCAAGGGGCATTTAAAGTGTCTGTGAAAGCAGCAGGGCTTCAGCATCCTCCCTGCACGGTTGGGTCTCTGGCCCACATGTTGGAGTAGCGGCCACTGCTATCTTGTATCCCCTGCATAGGGAGTCAGGGCATCTGCACAAACGTGGCCTCCTCCTTGGTCAGCCCAAATGGAACTTCCCTTCCACAGGCATCAGTTTGGGTCTGCTGCGGCACTGAACTCCAGCAGGCCAATGGGGTGTAGCACCCCCCTGTATGGCTCGTCCCTTCCCTCCCGCACCACCATGACAGGGCTTCACGGACAGGGAGGGTCAAACCACAGCCATGCTAATGTTTATGGGGAAGCAGCACCAGCAAAAAAGCACGATCGACTTGGAATTGAATTATAATTCAGATTTTCCAGGTAATTGTCTCACTGCTTGCCGAGTACTGGTTGGCAATTTGCATGCACAATTACCTACTTTGCACACGCAAAGGTGGCAGTTGTTAACAAAAGTTCAGAGCACCGGGTGCACTTAAACTTGGAAAATCTGCCAATGATTCACCGAGGTGGCCTATCAGCAGAGCTGAGAGTATCAGTGAAGAGAAGTTCCTTTTTCTGTGGGAAGATGGCCCATTTAAAATGTTTGCTCTTGTAGCAACATCCACTGGCATTTCCCAGAGCTGCACTTAATGAGAGTCCATGAAGGTGGTAATTATATCCAAAGAGTCTGATATGGATAAGCTCAGTTGATGACTTGATTACTTGGTTTGAAAACATATTTTCCCTTATTGTGTGATATACTTGACGGCTCTAGCTGGGATCTAACAAAAGATTTTATCTCAAAGGTATTAACCGTTCAGGTGACTAGGACAAAAGCATCGTTATGAGCTGATGGCAATTTAAGCTAGCAGCTGACACTAAATCTCAATTTCTCACTGGGTCGGGACTTGTCGATGTCTGTTGAAGGCGTCAGTTCTATCAATAACATGATGGAGGCTGTAGAAACCGTGCTGATAAACTTCAGGAAACACTTCTCAGGTTGAAACTTTAAGGACATAAACCTCCCTCTGAACTTTCCTGGAGACTGTTCCCCGTGCAGGCTCCAGATGCCACTGTTCTGCAATTCAGAGCTGGCATTCAGCACCATGTGGTGTTCTGCTGGGCTCATCACAGGCAGGTTATCAGAGGCCTTAGTGTCTTGTTTGTGAGTGATTTCAGTTGTTTTTCCTAAATGAACTGTGCATAACAGACAACAAATAGACTAAAAGCAGCCAGTGACATTTGCATGAAAGGAAGCTTTGCCCTGGCAGGCTGACCCTGCTTGGGACACTCAGGGTCTGTCTACACTGCAGTTTGCCATCTGTGGCTGGCCCATGCCCGCTGCCTCAGGCTGGTGCGGCTTGGGCTAAGGAGTTGTTTAATTGCAGTGTAGAAGTTCTGGGACCCTCCAACCCAAGCCCAAATGTCTATAGCACCCTTAAACAGCTCCTTAGCCCAAGTCAGCTGGCACAAGCCAGCTGCAGGTTTTAATTGCAGTGTAGACACATACTTAGAGCTCATTAGTCTAATCCTGGCACTGACATTATCTCTGAGCCATTGAGATCTGAATTTGCAGAATTGAATGTGCAACTGCATCTCTAATTTGCATGTGCAATTCAGGGGTGGTTATTAGAGTGGGATGTTCAGTGGATGATGGGATTGTACATTTAAAACAATGGAAGAGCATCCAGCGAACAGGCTGGGCACTGATTGTCTGAGATGCTTAGAAATCTGAACAAATAAATAATGGCCACAGTTGTGCCCCAGACTCTGGGCTATGCACACATGCACATACATAGAGATGGCTAGCTGGCAATTTTGTGTGGTACAGTCACAAAAGTGGGTGCTAAAGCTGGGCACCAAAATCTGCATTTTGGCACCTAAATCGGTGGCCTGGTTTTCAGCAGTGTCTGATTGTCCCAGGTCAATGGGAGCTGCCAATGCTCAGCATCTGTGAGGACCAGGCCACATACCTATGTACACAGACATGGGTGCAGGTGTTGTACAGACAAAACTACACAGGATCGTTTTAGGGGTCAAGACAAAGATGCCACATTTATTATGATCTATAACTACTAGTAAATACCTTAATACTTGTACACATACACTCACACTCACACACACACACACACACACACACCCCAAATGTTCTGCAGCTGCTGGATAGTTACCAGTCCCGATTGTAGCTTGAGTTCGTGGCTTGAGTTCGCAGCTGGGGATCGTAGCTCGTGGCAGCTAACTGGCCAGGAAAGCTGAGCATGAGGAGGAGCCGGGTCTCTGTCGGGCGCTCACCGATGCCCCTCGATGTTGATAGCAGAACGTTACTCAAAGTCTCTCATCTCACCCTTCTTTTTTATAGGTTTTTAGTTTGGTTTCAAGGTCTATAGGTCTTGCTGTGTCACGCTGCCTCTGGGTTTGGTGACTGATCACCCGTCAATTGCAGGCATGACTTTCAGCCTTGAACCTGGCTTTGATCTTCCTTCTGTTGTTCTGTTGTCCTTTTCTTTTTAAGGTGGATGCTTCTTACTCTGTTTAGGGCTGTTGTCTAGGTCTTCAGCCGTTGGTATTTGAGCTTTATCTCATCAGGACAGGCTGGCGCTGGAGGTTATTTCTATCACCCATACATACCTCATTTACACATCTCAACTAAACTAATAAAATTACAGCATGGCTTGCAAAAATGAAGGCTGCAGCACAAGCCTTCCACAAAATGGAGTAAGCATTTTAAAATGGGTTTTGAATTACAATAGTGCACAGAAGTCACAATGTAGGCAAAATGGCAAGTGTTGAACAGAAGTTACATTGTAAGTAATATGGCAAGTGTAAGGAAATGGTGAACAGAAGTTACAATGATACAGTGAATAACTAAAAACAATTTCATTCTCATCAGTTCTACACAGGTGCCTTGCTCTCCGCAGTCACAGCTGAAAGCTCTGGTCTCCAGTGAGATCTCAGCTGAGGTAGATGAGTCCCATGCTGCAAAGATCACACTGTTTCAATTCGGAACGGCTGTTTGGTCCATCCCTGTCTGTCGCCCTTTTATGTGCTAATCACATGAGCATGAGTTTGCAGAATTGGCCTTGTGGGCACCTGAAACCCGTCGTGTTGGCAAATGACCAGTGTGCGCTTGGAGACATGTGCATTAGCCCTTGGAATGCTGAGTAACAGCACTGGCTGATTAACCTGGACTGTATCTGATACCTGTTGCTTAATAGCTTTTCCAGATTTACCAACAGTTATTTATATTGGAATCCGTCAAAACCACAAACATCCTTTTTACACGCAAGCCATTATCCCACCTTTTACCATTTAGGCTGCTTTCCTCTTCGCCTCTGCAGATTTTTGCTATATAAGACCTGCCTTTTCTATATTTTCAGACGCAGACCACAGCGAGAACAAGGCTGCTATGGACAGCTACCAAATCTCTGCCTGATCAAGAGCTAAGCAAAGCAAGAATAACACCACCTTTAAAGCTTGGGATAAAGTCAGGTAAAGAAAGGAATGAGGCTGGTACAAGGTGCTTTTAGTCATTGTGCTCATGGTCCCTACAATACTGCTGGGAAGAACTTTTGCTCTTTATTTTTAAATTTCTTTTGTAATCCTGGTGTAAGTACGGTGTTTGTTTTTTACCAAAATATGGCAGATAATTATGGTTAATACAATCTTCCCATTGACTTTAGTGGGATTTGGATCAGGCCCAATGGGAGCAGAATTTGTCCTCTTACTCCTTTCTCTCTCTTTTCCAGTTCATGTGCATGATCTATTTCTCCACTTTCCTGTCCTGAATTTCCCTGGGACTCTTTGTTCTCTTCATGGTGCAGCTTCGTTTCTTCCCCTTTTCTGGCATGGCATATTGCTAACCAGAAATGTTCTCACCAGGGCGCAGACACCAAGATGCTAAAAGGCTGGGGCATTGCCATCTTCTGTGGTCTGCTGACACCAGCCCTGAGCCAGCCTACACCAGCCCTAAGCCAGCCTGTGCCAGACGCTGTCCTCAGGGTTGGTAAAGGTGTGATAGGCAACGGTAAGTCAATGGAATGTCGCCTTTGGGGTACAGATGGAAAAAGGAATAAATAGCTGTCATCAGAGGTACTGAAACTATTGTGCAGACAAAACGCAGTGAGGCCTGTTAGAGCAGGGGAAATGCCTGGCAAGAGAGAAACCACCAGGCTTGTACGGCAGGGAATATGTGGGAAAACTGGACCCGAGTGAAGTAGGCAGATATGTCAAAAAGCCTGGTGCTCGTATGGGGAGGACAGTACCCAGCTAACCCACTCCAGCCATGGATGGGTATGCTGACATCAGTGCAGTCAAGGGCTGCCCATGAGAAAGTCAAGTGGTGGCCCAACTGCCTCAGTCACTTGCCTCTCCCTGAGGGTTATCCAGTGACAGCAACAGCTACCTGCTAAGTCTGGTCCTGTACCGGCTGTGAGGCTGGTCCCCACCAGGTGTAGGCACACACAGATGCTACAGTTACTGACCTGCACAGTGAGGCCATGCAGTTAGGACGCATACCGGGTGCATGATTATTGTGATTGTGCAAGAAATTTTATTCTGCTTATCCAGGCAGTAGGCAAATTCACCCACTCTGTCTTTCACAGAGAGGTCTTTCTGCTGCTGCCCATCCCCGTAGTGTCAAATAGGTCCAGAATTCCCTTTGCTGACATGACGATGGGGAATTCTAATGTGTTGCCAAAGCAACGGTTGTAACCATGCTTACGGAGAATATTCAGAAGTCAGAACTAAAATTCATTAGTTGGCTTCATCCAGGGTTTGAGCTCAGGTGGACAAAGGTGGCCTGACATCTCCCTTGTTAAAATAAAGTAGGCAGATGGTACAAAAGAAGCCAGATTCCCATTTGTTGAATACTTACCCTGTGCATTGTTTCCAGCTGTCACAGGCTCGCTGATACAAGGCAATGCCCTCCAAGGTGCAATCAGGGACATGCCACTCGACAGTGGAGGTCCAGATGCAGATGGAAGCCTGCTAGGAGGTCTCCTTGGTGGTGGCGGCGGTGGTGGCCTGCTTGGGGGCTTACTTGGTGGAGGTGGCGGTGGAGAAGGGCTACTTAGTGGGATTACTGGTGGCTTGCTTGGTGGAGGGGGTGGTGGTGATGGTGGCCTGCTTGGTGGAGGTGGTGGCCTGCTTGGTGGAGGTGGTGGTGGTGGCGGAGGTCTCCTTGGCGGTGGTGGCAATGCTTATGGCGGAGGCCTACCTGGGGCTGGTGGTTATGTTCCTGGAGGGAGTCTCCCCAGTAGTGGAGCTGGCGGATTGCTAGGAGGTCTGCTGGGTGATGGAGGTCTACTTGGTATCCTCGGGGAAGGAGGTTTGCTCAGCACCGTCCAGGGGCTCACAGGGTAAGAACATACTGCAAAGGTCTCTGCACAGATGTGGCAATGAGCCCACTGCATGGTCTCAGGGCAATAATGTCATACGGCTCAGGAGCAGTAGGTAAACTCTAGCAGGTTCAGAATTGAAACCTCTCGGGCTTAGAAATCAGGCTGGAAATCCCACAAGATTTCCAATGCTTCCTGCTTCTGGAAGGGTAAAAAATACAGCAGTAACATCCCGTATCCAGTATAGTATACTGAAGAGCATTTCAGTACCTCTGTGACCCCTACCAGCTGAAAGCAGGAAGCAAATAGATATGCACAAATGCAAGAGCTACATTGAACTACTGGGTGTATTTTTTCTCTCCAGTTATTGAGGAGGGCTGGCTCAGTGGTTTGAGCATTAGCCTGCTAAAGCCAGGGTTGTGTGTTCAATCCTTGAGGGGGCCACCTAGGGATCTGGGGCAAAAGCAGCACTTGGTCCTACTAGTGAAGGCAGGGGGCCGGACACCATGACCCTTTGGAGTCTCTTCCAGTTCTAGGAGATAGGTACAGCTCCAATAATTTATTTATTTATCACCTTGTTTGCAAGGTTCCCATGACCACTTGAGAGACGTGTACGTTGGGAACTAGGTTTTGAGAGAATTTGGTTCCATAGGGTTCTGTCTCCACTGGCACTTACATTACTTCAGTGGAGGCATTTTAAAATTATTTTGATTACATGATTTTGCAATGCACAGAGGGCATCATGTAAAACCTTATTTAACCATTTGAGATCCTTGTTTTAGAGAGAGTGCTAATGTAACCCTAGAGCAACGTATCTTTAAACCGTTTTGAAACAGTTATGCATTAGTTTAAAAGATCTTTGAAGGATGTGAGAAGATACCATTTGTATGCTACATTTCTAAGTAGTTTCTTGAGACTTGGCCCTCCCAGTCAGTCACTTGCTCACGATAAGTCCTTGCATCCTGCAGGTTGAGAATTGTGGAACTAACACTCCCCAAAGTATCTGTGAGACTCCTACCAGGGATTGGAGTCCGCCTGGACTTGTATACTAGAGTAGCAATCAATGGTAAGAGGTGAGTAGGGTACTCTTTGAGAAGTGTCTCATTCACTTCGGACAGCTGGTAAAATCATCACCTGCACTGGGCATTCTCTAGCTCCTGCCCTGGGGGTGGGGGAATCATTCCGGATGGAAGCGTCAGCTTTGGGGGCAGTCAAACACAAGTCACTAAGTGACACAAGGGGCTCAGACTCTAACTCCTGTGAAGTGAAGTAGAAGCAGAGGGATGTGGGATGGGTGTTGATGCAGCAGGCAGGCCTAGGAAGACCCCTCAGACTCAGCCAGCGTTTGGCCTCAGGGCCACTGGGAGCAGCACACTCTGCCATGGCAGCTCCATCACAATGTTAAGGACTGTGGGAATGTGCTCCCCTCTACCTGGCCAGCTATACTGGGGAGGAAGTGGGGCCATGGTGCTACCTTCACTCCCCATTTTAGGTAGCAAGCTCCTTTCTTTCCCATCATATCCAAGCGTTAACAGGTTTCAGTGCCTGTGCTCTGCAGTGGGACTGCGTCCATCCCTGTGCAAGGGTGAAAGGATGGAGGCTTCTGCGTATCAGGAGGCAGCTGCTGGTTGGGGAAAGAATCCATCAGTCTCCACTTGGAGGAGATCCTTTGTCTTGACCTTGCTCTTGTCGTCTTGTGCAGCCTCCTAGGTTTGCTTGACATTGCAGTGGAAGTGAACATCACGTCAAAAGTCAGATTGACCATGGATGGCACTGGCTACCCAAGGCTGGTGATTGAGAGCTGCGATACTCTTCTCAATGGTATTAAAATCAGACTCCTTAGAGGGTAGGTGCAAAAGGGATTTTAAACTGACCATATGGTGGTGGTATTATGAACATGCACTGATAACCTTCAGGGCCATATCAGCTGCATGTATTACAATGTGTTTATGTTTTTGTGCCTAATTTGCATGTGTGATAGTGGCCATTGTGGTAAGTTAAGGATCTAGCTGGTCACATACATATGCAATTAACAAAACCAATATTATTTGGGGGTTACTCAATATGCATTTACGGTACAGTGGTTGCTACGGAAAAGTTGGCACTTACTAGAGTTACGGCAGAGTGGTGTGTGAGATGCTCCAGTTATTCCATAAGGAAATACATCAATATTACCAATTCTGCTCTTGAATTCCTTTACCACTGTGTGTGTTCTGAGATAGACAACATTTCACATACACTGCAGAGTCCCCTCCTGGGACAAGGTAGTTTCTTTTAAAGACATGAATATTTTAAAAGGGTTCAACCATAGAACATACAGCTCAGTGGCAAACCTCTCATTTGCTTCCATGGGATGAGAATTTGGTTCATCACAGCATTCAAAATCAAAACTTCCACAAAGCACTTAACTGCTTTATACTGTTGTCTTATTGACAGGGCAGTTACTTCCAGAGGTCCACACCAGTACCCATCAGGTACTATTAATCCACAGTTCTGTTGTTCAACAAGATACTTTTATTCCTCAGCAACATTTTTCATCCTCTTGTTTTATTTTTCTCAGCCTGCTCCCAATTGTGGATAATTTATTGGCACGGGTCCTTAACAGACTGCTTCCCGAATTGGTGAGTCCAGAAAGAGAGTATGTTAGCACATCGCATAACTACAGCCATGCTACAAAATGCCTTTTGAATGTTTTTAACAAGCAAATATTTTAATCTTTCTCAAAAAATTAGCCTCTGTTAGACGATCTTCAAGAAATGTAAAGAGTAGCCCTTTCCCAAACAGCTTGATTTGTTCCTTGATTCGTCTTCTGACTCCCTAATATTCACAAAGAAGGGAGAAGAGAACAAATCCCCAGTAGAGAGGGGTTCAGGCTATAGTATGCAGATTTCATACATCCTAGAGATGAGATCCAGGGTTTTGGTTCAACCCATTATAAAGGCAGAAGCCATTAGTAACGTTTCAATTCTGATCTAAGCTTGTATTCAAAAACCACCATTCCTTCAAAGTTCAGGGTCTTTGGGGCCAGAGTTTTGGTTTGGGTCCAGCACTAATGATGCATCAGAGAATGTACCAGCTCTGTTGAAAACATCCCTTCTTTGGAAAACTCTGAGCTTGGAGTGAGCCTGATACATAATGGGGCAAATTTATTGAGGGAGCAATGAGTGAGCCTGTGAAAATGCGCACCACAGCCTCAGTCCTGCCCCATTCATGTCAGTGACAATTTTTCCATTGACTTCAGTGGAGCAGGATCAAGCCCACCATGCCCGGTGCCTACAGAGTCCCTGTCCCCTTCCTCTGAGAACTCCAGGGCTTGGGATTCGAGGTTCCAGCTTTGGCCCATCTGTAATTAACATGAATGGTGGCTTTCCTCGTACGGGGAAGGGAGTGTAGCAAGCTCCAGGGGCCAGATCCTCAGCTGATGCAAATCAGGCAAGCTGATTCATGCTGATTTACACCAGGTAAGAGTCTGGCCGCAGGCACTACACTAAAGGGTTTTGATTTGTCCGTGACACGTTGCTACATTGTTAGTTGCGTTCACCAGTCTGACTTTGAGCAAGAGCCTGGTTCCTGGGAATGTCTCATCAAAGCGTTGACTCTTACAGCTGTGCCCAGTGGTCGATGTTGTCCTTGGCCTTGTCAATGATGAACTGGGCCTCGTGAACTGTAAGTCTCTGCTTCTCTTTCCCCAAGTGCCAAGTCCATTCCTCATGTTCCCTCAGGACTATTCATGCAATACATAGACCCGAGGAGACAATGAATCCTCAGGGCAAAAGGTGCTTATTGAATCCATACCCTGCTCTGCCCCTCGACATGAGATCTTCAAGGAGCTTCCTTGCTCTGACCCTGCACCCTACATATAGGGGCCAAGCACGGAGCAGAATGCCACCTCACATGGGGTAGTGCCTCCTATGCATACAACCCCTTCTGCCCCCCCAAATCCCTCCCTTTCCTGAGCCTTTCTCCACTAGCCAGAGAACCTTTGCACTCACCAAAGTGGGGGCACAATTTACCCTAAGATAATATCTGGAATTAGATCTGGATATCTCCTGTCCAGAAGGTCCTGGTTTTTGTTCAATTTTGAGATGTGGGTTTCTCTGGGTCTTGGCTCCAGACTTCCCCAGTGCTGGGAGTATGTTCAAGGCTGTTCTGGCTGGAGTCCTCCTCCTCTTCCAGCAATGGAAAACACTGGTTGCCAGGAGCTCAGCTCCATCCACAGTACTGCCTGGTGCCAAGGGCTATTCTGGGACTCTCAGCAGGATGTTTGAGTTGGCTGCTCAGAACACCTGAGCTCCGGGATGTTTGTGGGAGACGGTGGAGCTAGGATGTAGAGTTGCATCCAAACCCAGATGATGCTCACTAGCTTTCTTTCTATTTCAATGCAGCCCTGGTGCCCCTGGGCGTACTGGGAAGCATCCAGTACACTGTTTCCAGCCTTCCGCTAGTAACTGGCCAGTTTCTGGAAGTTGATTTAAATGTAAGTCTTGTTCTTGTCATGTGTACCTAAGGGCTGATGTTTCTCGTCATTGCAATGACTAATCCTCCTGCAGTTTATGGGGGAGGGTCCTAGGGGACCCCACCGTCCCTTGAGCAGTGAATTCACTGGAAGCTGATGTTCATACTCTCTGTGCTCTGATCGTCTTCCTATTGAAGCCATTGGAGAAAATTCCCATTGACTTTAATGGCTCAGGATCAGACCCTATATCACACCAGCTGTTAACATTCTCCTGTTTTAAATTAATAAAATTCTGGAGAGAGGTCAGAACAGCTGCCTAATAGATTCTGATCCAGAGTTAGTTAAATGTAAAATTATTTCATGTCAATTCCTAACCAAACGAACCCAAAGTGAGCATCAAACAAAAATATCACGTGCAACATTTCTGAACATTTATAACTCTTTCTTCTGGGCTTGCAGACTGTAGTTGGGCGGGTAGCAGGAGGCCTCGTTGACTACCCCCTGGGCAAACCGGAAGCTGTCCCCATGCCACCAATGCCAGACACCGCCTCCTCCCAGCTTGGACTCTCGGTAAACTTCCTTGGCTCTGTAATCTCTCTCCTGCAGAAGCAAGGGGCGCTTGATATAGACATCACTGATGGAATGGTGAGTAGCACCCCAGCCATGTGGGGAGTGCACTGACCCTTTTTAGCTTTTGAATTAAGACGAGATGATCGGCTAATGTGGGCTGGCAGTGGGTATATAAAATCGCACACAAGTTGTATGGTTTTAGCAGCAAATTATCAATCGCCAGGAATGCTACTTATTCAGGCAGAGAAATGAAAAATGCAGGATTGTCTGGTTAACACGCCAAGTGTGTTGTTAATGCTGCAAAGAAAGGGGTAGACACTGGTCACATGATGGATACGGTTCACTAAATTGTTTCTTTTTTATTTGTCAGTTTCCTGAGCTTCCTCCACTAACAACATCAACCCTTGGAGCCCTGGTTCCCACGGTTAGTGAGTTCTAGTGTTATATTTTACAACAAATACTCTGGTGATGAGGGCCATAAATGTACTGGGGAGGGGAGAATAGAGCGATCCACATCCTTTTCCTTGTGGGGGTGGGGGAGAGGATAGAGAGATCCACTTCCTTTTCCTTGTTTATTAAGAGCCTGATCCAAAGTCCACTGGAGCTAATGGCAGGAATCCCATTGACTTCAGTGGACTACAAATCAGACTCTAAAGTGCAAAATGCAGTGGACTGGAGCTGGACTCATGAGGTGGCCTCTCTACACTGTTCTGGTGGCGCAATGGAGCTGCCCCATCTGTCTTAACACGATAGTTACAGGCCCGGATCCACAGGTAATGCTCTAAATTCAGCCATGGATTTCAATGGTTGATGCATTCACTATGCCTGGTTCATCTCAGCATTACTCCAGGTTTAATTCATTTAAATCAATGGAGTTGCACCTGGAGTAAAGCAATAACGAATCTGGCCACCTTATTCACAGGTGTTACAATCCTGCTTCCTGTAACTTCACACCTATGTACTTGAATTTCCACAGGTTTACCAGAAGTTCCCTAAGCCCCAGCCACTGGTGCTGAAAGTTGCAGTGCCTGAAACTCCCAGGGTGACCTTGAAAAAAGATCAAGGCTGGATACAACTCACTGCTACCACGGAAGTGTTGGTTTCCCAGCCCAATGATGCCCACCAGTCCCTGTGTGTTCTAAATATTGTACGTATTGAAAACTAGCCAGAGCACAAATACTGAAACTTCCTCAGCAGTCACACAAGTTCTGTCAATGGACTGTTGTTTGGTCAAATCTGGTGCTCTCATTCCTCTGCAATGGGATGCACCAATTGAGGGCACGCACATCTCTGTTCCACACTTGAGATGCACGGCTGCGTTCAGCCATCCTGCGTGAAGGCAGGAAAAAGCCAGCATCCAAGACTGACTGACCAACTGATTTTTGTTTCCTAATTGCAGGATGCTGCTTTGTTGGCCCACTTTTCTGTTGAAAATAACAAACTGAAGATCAGTGTCAGTCTTGACAAGTATGACGTCTTTTCATCATGTCTTAGCCTTAGTTCAGTGTTCAGGGTGGGAGGGGGAGGAAAGAGGATCCTGTGTGTTAATTCACACAAAGCCTTCTTAAACATGGGCACATTTGGAAGTTGCTGGTAAAATTAACATCACTTGATTCTTTCTTTCTCTGCAGGACTCATCTCTCCTTGGCTTCCTCCTCCATTGGCAAATTTGATGTAAGAACATAGGTTGCTTCAGCGCTGTGTGCAATCCACTGAAGGAAGCCAAGTGCTAACCAATATTGGCTCTAACAATACAAGGGTTAAATAGAATGTAAAACTGGTGTCACTTTTATACAATATATTCTATTGCCTCTAGACGGACATATTTCATGGGATAATCCATGGGCAATCTTCATGCAAATACTGTAAATTACCGTTTGTAAGACATGGGTATGATAAATGTGTTATTAACATTGGGATATATTGGGACAGTGGTGAGTGGGGCAGTAATTACCTTTATTTAATTCACTCTCTGCTATTCCTGAAGACTTTTGGTTACTAAAATTGCTTAAGTTAATGCTTACATTAATTCCACAATGAAAAGTGTTCTGTATTAACAGTGTTTGCTTTGTAGGGTTAAGTTCTTCACCTAGTTTTCCATCTCTTTCCCTCTTTAGAGAAGAGGGGTGTTTTGGTCTCCATAAGTTGTGCTAAAAACATCTCACTAGCTTCCCCAGCGATGGGGAAGACACATCACACTGTAACAGAGAGAACAGAAGGAAAATTCAGGAGCAATCACAGGATTGTCATTTCTTAACTTAACTGAAGACAAAGTTTGTTTGACTTCCAGAGAAGGTTAATTGCAGAGAATCACTTAGAGCTAAATGCCAATTGATCTAAGGAATGGCATTAATTTTGGACCAAAAAATGACTGCATAATCCATGAAAAGGTGCTGCACCCTGATTCTGCAGCACAAATAAGGGGCTGAGCTACAGTACATTGACTCTGGAGTAGACATTGGGCAAGACTCTGTTGTAATTAAATCCAGAAGAGAAGCATTGACCCCATGTAACTGAAATCCATCATTTAGTGAATAAGCATCTCCATTAAATCACTTCTGTCCCTGATGCAGGTCTCGCTTTGGGAGTCGCTGGTTGGCAAGATTTTTGATGTTGCCTTCCTGCCAGCAGTGAACAGTAAGGACGGCTTTATTTTTCATTCAGGTGCTCATTTGCACCAGATTCAGCCTGTACACAATATAATGGTTTATATGTTTTCAATTTGCATTAGCTGCACACAGTAGAACCTACTGGAGCTAATTTGTACTAAAGATGGTGAGACCCATGGCAGATGATTGAATTTTGTCAGTGAAGGAATAAACACAATAATAAAACAAAACAGACATACTGCATTGCAGAATTGACTTTGTGCATCTATTTGGATGACTGCTATTTCATAGTGTGCTAAAAAATGTAGCATAGTATATTTGGCAAAAGCAATGAAGTCTTGGACGGGACCCACAACAGAACTCTACTTTGCTTGCAGTGATCTGAAAGATTGGAGAGTTTTAAAAACACATAGTGAGGCTAATTGCAACTGAGTGAGCTGAGAACAAAGAGTGAAATTAAACATTGTCTCCAATTTCCATCAGCCTGGAGAGCTAAGTCTGATTTCTGTTCTTATCTGCAGGTGTGTTAGGAGGAGGCATTCCTCTCCCTAGACTGATGAACATCGACTTCAGTAATGCTGATATTAATGTCATTGAAGTAAGTGTTTTGACGAGGCAGTGTTTTCCTGTAACAGCTCATTAGTCCTGCTTTCTCAGATTAGTTTGCTACAAGAAAGACTGTATTTGTTATTTGAAAAGAAAATGTTTCAATATGGCCCAACTTTGGAGCAGTGACAATGCAATTTTTCAAAGGTAACCTCTCGCCTTACTGGCTGGATTCTCTGCTCAATGTGAGCAGGACTCCTGGTTCTTACAGGGACCCACATAACTGCCCTTAATGGGATTCATGTTGTCAGGTCTTGCTGCAATGCCCTGAAAGTTCACTACAGTGGATTTCACTGACAGGAATATCAGGCAAAGGAATAGATCCGTGTATGAAAAAAACCAACAACAAATGTTGTCATTTGTTTGTACAAGGAATTGAGCTAAACACTTTTGATTACTTGTTTTGTTAGGATCTTCTTGTGTTATCAGCATGAGTCAGTGAAGCCAGATTGGAAGAGTCCCTTGCATTATACCTCTCTCACCTGAAAAACAGACAGGCTCTGGCTTGACTGCAGAGGCCTGAACAATGTTTCTCTTCATACCTGGAATATTGAAACAAGACCTTGGGCCTTTCCAAAAACCCGAGACGACCAGTTGCTACTTTAATTAAAGCCTAGACTTAGTGGAATCAACATGTACCTGGTTTGCTTCAGATTATAATTAACTTTGATATTAATATAATTAATATTCTTTACTGTGGCTTGATAGTTTTAGGTGAGATTGGGAAATGCTTGTATATTTTGTAATTGTTGTGTGACCGTTTTAATTAAAGATTCAGATTTCTCTGCAGTCAGAGCAGTGCTTTTTGCGTCCCTGGAGCCGTTAAAGTGTTCTCTTTTATAACCTCTGCACCGCAAAGGATTTGATGACATATACTCTGAGAGCGATTAGCAAAGTGATCAAAATGCTACATAACAGCACTTTAGAACAATATGTTCTGAGAAATCCAGTGCTTTGCCAAACACTGGGCATGTCTATCAAAAAACCAGAACAAGGCAAAATGGTGGAATTATCTGCTGAGTGCTGCAGTCCATTGTACCCTCCCTTTTCAAGGGCCTTGTTCAAAGTTTCGGGCCCCAAGGCATTTTAACTCATCCAAAATCTACAGCAGGAGGAATTACTCCTGCAAAGGGCCTGTATTAGTGTGATCATCTTTGGTGACTTACTTTGGAACAAGAGAGAACACACAATCAATGCCCCCTCCTAGTCAAACACGGAACAACAGAAACTCATCAAAATCATTATTGTTCACTTCATGTAAAATCCACTCTTCAAAACTTTGTGAGGTACCCAGAGTTCTGCCAGGTTTCAGTCACGTGGCTGGCACAGAGAGGCAAGGTTGCAGCTGACTTGTTTCTGGAAGGATGTGCCAAGTCAGTGATTTGATGCTTGTTATTGTGTGCATTATTTATGCAATAAATCTTCCTTCAGATAGGCTGCCTAATTCCTGTCTGCCAGTAAATTGGAGAGGGATCCCTGAATGGAGTTCCTGACCTCGGTGATGCCCCCTCCCCCGCCTCCGCAGGTTCTCGCATCTTTCTCCTCATCCACATGTCCATGAAGCTGCACTGGAGCCAGGCTGGATCTCAATGGTGCCCTGCTCCGTTTCCTGCCAGCTCACCCTCCTGCCTCCCCGTCATCCCACCTGGCCTGCTGACTCAGAGAGGAGCGCCTGGGAGCCCTCGTTCCTAAGCTCCTGCGCTTCCGTGGCAGGGTGCTGTAGGGCAGCATCCCCAGGGTTTCCTGACTCTCTGATGGTATGAGGTGCAGCTGGGAGTGCTGGCTCCCAGACTCTCAGCTTCCAAGATGTGTGGAGACACGGCAGCCTGCTGGGAAAACTGCCCCTGAGACAGGAAGCCCAGGACTGCCAAGGGCTCCATTCCCTTTCACTCCACATTGGAACAAAACCCAAATTTTGAAATATCAAAATCCTCCAGCAAGTGGAATTCCCTTTTCCTGCATGGCTCTAGTTTGACCGGGTCCCACTAACCCAGCTTATACCTGCGCTAGATAGGATATAACGGGGCCAGGCTAGAACTGTGTCTGTCTGAAAACATTTCCAAGGAAGGTTACAAGCCCCGGCCCATGGGGCGCAGCAGGAGCTGTTTCTCTGGGAGGAGCAGACAGTGGCCCTGAATGTTAGAGTGCAGGGTGTCTGGTAGCTACACTCTAGGCAATGTGCCAGTCCAGAGCAGCCAACCTCTTTGCATGACTGCATCTGCACAGGACCACCAAAGAGGGGGATGTGTTCAGTCCATCATCTTTATGTGACAAAAGCAGGTAGCATCCAATATTGCTAGAGGCAAAATAGAGAGTCCCCTGTAGGATTCAGCCATTTTACTTGCTAAATGCTAGTACCAAAAACCAGCTGCTGGTGTGTGTCTGTGGCTGGAGTCTAGAGCACTTCCTCCTAAGCCTCAGCCAAAGGAAGCCAAAGCTAAATGTGCAGCCGTTAATGGCTCTAAACCCTAAGAGGAAAGTGTTCCATTTGCTTATACAGTGTAAATCCCAATAAAGCCTGGGTGGCTCAGCGGAGCTGAGAATGGGATAAGAAGCCTCTGACTTTGACAAAGTCAAAGGATTTGTCCCGGATCCGTTGCTAACTGAAGTTGGTGTTGGGCAGTTTATTGTATATGGAAGGAGTCTCAGTGCAGTTTCTAGTGGACAGATCTCCACAGCCCAAAGCAGCATGGGCAGCATGCTCAGTTTGCACTGCTGCCAAGCACTGGAGAGCCTGCGGGGTGAAGAGTTTAGCCCCTGTCCATGCAGCACCTGACCCAGCCAGTGTTCCAAGTAATTAATACACAAACAATGCTACTAATGACAAGCAATAACAAAAATCTTCGGTCCCTCAGGAACAATAGGACATCTGAGCAGTTCCAGGTGTGCTAGTCATTTCCAGCCTGACTCTAGTGAGCTGTCACGGCCTCCCTGAGTGCTGATTTCTGCTAATGGCACATCATCCATTCGATGCATGTGTAAAACAACAGTGACACCTGGTAGCCATCTAGCAGCATTGTGAGTGGAGCTAAAAGCTATTTGATTCCCGAGAGCTGCTGTGTAGTTGGGTCTATTTGTGCAAAGAAGCTTATGTATTGACAAGTGCACTGTGCTTTATTTATACAGCTGGGATTCTTTGTAGGTAACAAGAAACACCATGTGAGGAATGGGCATGTTAGAGACGTGCTCAAAGTAAAGGAAAAAAGAAGGGAGTGCAGACTCATCTGTTTTGGTCATGTACCACAGGTGCTGGAAGTAGGGGTGCTGGGGGTCCGGCCGCACCCCCTGGCTTCAAGTGGTTTCCATCACATGTAGGATATATAGTTTGGTTCAATGGCTCTCAGCCTCCCGCCCTACAAATGGGTCTAGCAGCCCTGCCTGTGGGTGAGACTAGCAGATCTAGACTGAAGGAAGAAGACAGAGATGCCCACCCAAGAAGACTGGTGGGATGTCATAAAAGAAGACCTGTTAGCCCGTGGTTGAAAGAGGATGTGGCATTGAAAAGAGCCCGGTAGCGGAACAGGATTCATTGAACGGGAGGCTATGTGATGGGATTAATGCAAAGAAGAAGAGAAGTTCGATATCTGAGACTCAAAGGCTTAGCTTCTTTGGGTGCTGCGGGTGTTTTGTTTCTACAAGCAGGTGTGCAGGCTACTTTCATCGGCACAGTCTGGACTTGCTTGTTAGAGTAGTTACTGGTTACCTGTACCCAGGCACGATTAGCGTTCTGGGGCCCTAGCACCCACGGCACACTTGCCCAAGTTCTGTACCTTCTGGTTCATCACCAGGGATTAGAGCTCCCCTTTGTAGTGCTGGTTGATATTTTGGTCAAAGAAAGGCGCTGTTCGTTTCTTTGTTGTCAAAACCAATTTATTTTTACACTGTATTTTTGGGGAGAACCTTCAGGCCATCATGGAGGATCCAAACCTCTCAATGTTTTGTCAGAATTTATTTTTTGTTTTCATCAGAAATGTCTATGGAAAAAAACAAATTGTTTCTCAGCCAGCTGTGCGAACCTGCCCGCTGGGGGCATTGCACGGTTTCTGTATTTAATAATCTGGGCTCACTATTTGCTATTTCATTGAGATGGAAACTGCTGTGTCTGCCTAGTATCAAATACACAGCATCCCTAATGAGATATTTTGCATCGAGTTTCCCATACAGAGCTGTAGAAAACTCGTTAGCTATGCATTGAAGCCAATTTTTGTTGGGTGTAGCTCTGTTAACACAATGGCCTTGCTCCTGATGTACACCAATAGACGGTTGATCAGAGGGGAGTTGAGCCTAATGATCTTCAGAGCAGCTTCAGTCTGCAGGGTTTAAAACAAGAACATCTGGGCATGCTAAGGAGTAAATACTAGCCTGGGGAGCCCTCTGGCTACTATGGAAAGTTGTAGTCTAAGGTCGCCATTGGTCGATAGCTCTGTCTGAGAAGAGGCTGTTCTGCCCAATGCTTCATTAGCTGATTATCCAAATACCACTTAACTGAATATATGAAAAAAGCGAGAACAGCATTTCACATCCTCCCCAAATATGTGCGTGACACCTGGATCCCATATACAGCTTTTCTTCCACAGATGTTGAAGCACTTTACAGGTGGAGTAGGTTGGAAAACAGAATTTCTGTTATGCAAGAAATTCCCATGTTATGAATTGTCTTTCTGTGCCAAATCAGGACAAAAAGCTGAAATCTCAAAATATCTCACTGAGCAAAATATTCCAAAATATTTTGATTCAGAACCATCAAAATGAGCTTATTGAACCAAAACATTTTGATCATGTCAGAATATAAATAAAAATAGATCATATGAAATGAAAAATGCAATGAAATGAAAAAGTTGAAATGAAATACACCATTTCCATGTCAAATCAGTTAGACGTGCTTCTGTTGACAATTTTGTTAAAACTGGAACAATTCTGTAAAACATTTTGCTTTTGACAAACACGCTTTCTCTGACAGAAAACTGTTTTCCCACCCACTCTGTTTACAATGGAGGAGAGGATCACTAGCCCCACTTCACAGGTGGGGAAACTAAGACACAGATATTGGAAATGACTTGCCCAAGGTCACTGAGCAGGGCTGGAATACAGCCAGGTTGCCCAAGCCCCATCTGATGTGCTAGCCACTGGACCACCTTGTCTAACACATACTGACGTATGCAATCCCCTGTCATGTATTAACACGTCTGGCTGAGTGTGTTTCATTCCACCGTTTGTTATTTCACCCCCTTCTTCAAAGGCAGGCCTTTTGGTTTGCCACCGCCAACTGTACAGAGCAAGACCTATGTGGAACATATTGCACCAGGGCTCAGTGTTGGCACAAAGCCACGGTCTGCGGTGTGGTGATGGGGAGTCTGGAGTCACATACTGGGTCAGCGTGAGCTGCTGGTGGCACAGGGCCACCATGTGTCATTTCGGGTACCTGCCCTGTCCCGCATTCCCCCATAACCACAGGAGCCTCTCACGGCGCAGAACGGCAGCAGGCGTTTGCTGCTGTTCCTGCTGGCTCTGTGGGGCTGCAGTGGAATGCGTGGAGCAGGAGCTGGCTCCCTCCTGGATCCCAGGCAGGAAGCTGCAGCCAGCAGGAGGCACAGCAGCAGTGGCTGGATGGAGGAGTGCTACCAGGTGACAGGCCCTGTGCTGTCCCTGGGCTCCCTCACCCCCACCCAGACAGCAGCAGTAGGCTATCGCCTCTCATAAATGCCCAGTACCTCCTGCAACAGCAGCTCCCAGCTCCTGCTGTATCTCCTACCCCCAGGTGGGCCAGTTACCCCCTGCTTCCCAGAGCTCACCCACCCCTGAGGAGTCCCCTGCCCCCTCCAGGCTGTTCCACCCCCCCCAGCACCCACCATCTCCTCAGCCTCCCCCACTCATCTGCATCAGACACCCCAGAGCCCACCCTTCTCTCCCGCACTCACCTCTCCTCCTTGGTCAGAGCTGCCCGGGGTCGTGCAGCCCAGAGCCTGCTCCCACCCTGCTTGGGGCTGGGTTTGTGGATCATAAGCAGAAGTTTATGGTCAATATGAATATTCAAATTGGAGCATTACATAATTTGTCTTAAGATGTTGCAAACCAATGCTGGGCAGCTATGGTGCTATTGCCCCACACGCAAGCTGCAGGAACCAATGTGCCAGCCCTTGAAATGGCAGAGGATGCTCGAAGACCCTTCAGGGGACAGCTCTGCCAGCTGATGTGGGGGGAGGCAGGGTGGGAAGAGGCAGAGCCTTGGGGGCTGGGGTGGAGCAGGGGTGGGATGAGGCAGAGCGGAGGGCGGGCTGGGGCCTGGTCACTTGCTGCTGACAGCGCCAAGCCCCCAGCTAATCCCCCAGGCTGCCCTGGACCCCATGTCCCCCTGAAGTGCGAGGCCCGGGGCGGTTGCCTTGGTTCATCCTATGGACGGGACGGCTCTGAAAACATCAGCCCAAACATTGATGGAGCCGGGTCCACCTTCCTGAATACTGGTGGATCCCAGACACCATGGGCCCATATAACTCTCTGCCTCTGCTTAGCGTCTATCTGCCAGGGAGCTCGAGGCCAGGCTGGTGCAGGGGCTGTCATTTCACCTCCCGGACTTTGGGAAAGAATTAGTCCTGCTCTCCTCACACCATGTTTTTCCTGCAGTTAGCCTGGGGATAGAAAGGTGGCTGCTTCGTATCAGTGTCAGAGAAGAAAGCTCTAGGCAGCCACTCGAGAACATCAAAGGATTTAGGTAAGAGCCGTAAAGTCACTGTCTCCATAGGACTCTTGCTTCCACGACAACTGCGGCAAAGTGTAACCCAGCATTAGAAAACCGAGTGTCAAACAATGTTTTCCTTTCACGGCTGTGCCAGTGTTTAATCAGCTATGACAATTAAGTATTAAAGCTGGTAGCAACGGTCTCGCTTGTCAAACTCACAACATTGACTTTCCTTGTTACGTTTCTGCTGATGACTCGCTGAGGAGAAATAACCAGGATGATTTTTGAGGGGCTTTGTGCTGAGAATACAAAATTCAGAACCACTTTGTAAATCAGACCTGATCCTCAGCAGCAGTAAATCCGCGAACCTCCACTGAGGGCTGTAGCGCTACGCGACTGAGGGCCTGGCCCACTGTGTGAAGATACCGGCTATAAAGCAGGGTCGCTCCATTGCGGTCTATGGAACTACACTGATTTACAACAAATAAGGATCTGGCCTCGTTTTTTAAAGTGACTAAAAATTTGCTGAAACTTTCTACAGTTAAGAGTTTCATTGTGCATTTGTTCCAAGAACTAGTTTAAAAGATCCGCAAACTATCCCTGCAGCCCATGTCAATGCTGTGCACATCTTCCAGTGAGACTCCCACTCATTTTACTTGACACAATTTTCAGTCAAAACTGCGTGCGCCTCCATCTTTCTCTTCTGTGCAATAATCACCACTACAGGAGCTGAGCTTCAGTACCTGCTGATCAAAGGGGAAATGGATAAGGTATTCTAGGGAATTAAAATGTAATTTCACTGTGCCAGGGACTGTCATAAGGGGATTTTTAAAAGTATCTTGAACTGCTGAAGTTGTTCAGTGTGACCTAAATAATGTTATTTCTCAGTGCTGATGCTCTGCAATATGCATATTGGACAGTGTCTTTCTTTAATGAGACAATGTTCAGTCCAATCTGGCCTGTGTCTTTTAGGTTTGTAAACAAATGATTCTATAAAACTTAAGACACATCGAAATGTTTCCAGGCTTGCGTTTTTAGTTCCTAGGCAAACAGATTTATTCACATGAATAGACAGTCCCTGAGAGTGCGTGCTACCCAAAATTGCATCATGGGGCCATAGCATGAGGACATGACAGGGGACTCCTTTTGACTAGGAACAGAAAAGACCAACTGGCCTGTTCTCGTTGTCCGAGCTGAGTGAAATGCAAATAATAAACAAGCAGCCTGAAGAGTGAAAAGCCAGTTTGAGGTTGTTTGTAATGTAGATACGGGCGTTATTTTAACAGGTGTAATGTTTTGTCTGGCTGGGGCCCCTTTAACTACAGTATTCTTATTTCAGGACATTTCGAGCAGTGCAATGTGATCTGTCTTTCTGGCTCTTTCCCCGCCTTCCCGCACTGTTTAAAATGCCACTTTCCTTCTGAGTCTCCCAACATTAGGGTTCTGCTGCTCCTCTCACTCGCACCAGGGTGACTGCAAGGATGTCAAAGCAGTTGCTCCTGACTCTGTTCTCTCAGCATAGCTCAGGACTGAAGAGGTAATTTAATCAAAGTGACTGTAACTTCCAAAGTTGTCTAGTAGATATCTATGCACAATATATGATATATATGCACAGTTTAATTATGCTGTATTTTATATACCATAATTGAATTGCACATATTTTCTTGAGCTTTTTTGCAGCTCGATTTATTTTTTTTTAAGTAATTCAAATTCCATCATGCAATGTTACCAGCTAATTTGTGATCAATTGCTTTCCGAAATACCTTTTTGTACCGAGGAAGTATGGTAAACAGAAGTGACAGTACCACTTAGAAACATGCCACTTGTTAGAAAATCTTTTACTCTGTTAAATAGAGTCTATATTATTTTGAGAAGAAGGCAGAATAATTTGTATTTCTTTTTGCCATGGAGAAAACTGTGTCCAGGGAGCTGATTGCTCCATCTTGATTCAAAGTCTGAACTAAGATGACTGATGATGTTAGCGCAGTGTTGTCCATGTGACTGCAGCTGCCTCACCTGCGCTGTCCTACTCGCTGTCTTTGCAGTTCTGTCCCTTTGTGAATCTTTGATTCATGAAATAAACCATCTCTAGTTCTAATGAGCTTTCTCTGTATGTGTAGGCATGATCTACTTCTGGCTGTTTGGGAAAATCCAACTTGCTCTCTCCATCTTTCCAGTGTCAACAGGTCAGTTTGTGGAACTGGATTTACAGGTACTGGGCATGCTGGTATCAACGCCAGATAAAATCTCTGGGTCTGTGACATCTTGTGTGTGACCTGTCCTTGGTTTCATGATCATTTGTTAGACGAGCTTCTCCCAGATCAAGAAAAACCTACAGGAGGGGACAAAACCTCCATGAGAATTGCCTGACAAACATGGCCCCAGTGGTCCATTATGAAGCTTGCCTCTCTTCCTTCCAGCACAGGCCTCAGCATCCCCCCAGACTGCACTGGCTTTGACCCACTGATCCTCACTCACTCCTGTGATGCTACGTGAGCCTTGAAAAGAAGGAGGTTTGAATCCTGCCTTCTTTAACCTGGTTAAATAAAAGCTGCTTCTCAACTATCTCGGCGGTTGCTGCACCTGACAGATGTGTGGTCCCGTGGGTAGGACAGCAGCTTGTGAGTTTGGACTCCTGGGTCTATTCCAGGCTCTTTCGCTGATTCTGTATGCGACCTTGGGAAAGTCACTTCCCCTTTCTGTGACTCTCATTACTTACCTGGATAAAAAGTGTTAATAAAACTTACCAGCTTCCCAGGGTGCTGTGGCCTCATTAATACTTGTAACGCTGATTGGGGTCCTTTGAATTCAGCCCCATAGGAATGCAGAGTATGATGCATTTGGAAGTCTCGGCTTCCCCAGGCCCGTTGGAGGCACAGTGCAGTGCACTGGAAGGCACCGAGTTCTATCTGCATGTAGGGTCAAGGAATCGCATCCCAGTTAGCCCATGAAATGGCATAAAGCAAAGCCCCAGCAAAAGGTAACAGAATCCGCCACCTTAGCCCGTGAGAGAGCCCTGCGGTAGTGGAGGAGGAGGACTGAGGAAGAACTGGTGATAGCAGAAGGCAGGAGTGGACGTTTTCCAGCTCAGTCACAAGAACCCACTGACGTGATCACTTCTCTCCCAGCTGCAGGTGTCAGCCATGGAAGGCCTTATTATAATCTAGTCCCAGATTTGGACCTTAGCGTCCAAAATATGGGGGTTAGCATGAAAACCTCCAAGCTTAGTTACCAGCTTGGACCTGGTAAAGCTGCCACCACCCAAAAAATTAGAGTGTTTTGGGGCACTCTGGTCCCCCCAAAAACCTTCCCTGGGGACCCCAAGACCCAAATCCCTTGAGTCTCACCACAAAGGGAAATAAACCTTTTCCCTTCCCCCCTCCAGGTGTTCCTGGAGAGAGACACAGAAGCAAACTCCGTGAATCTAAACAGAGGGAGTCCACCCTCTTTATTTCCAGTCCTGGAAACACAAGCACTTCCCTCTTCACCCAGAGGGAATGCAAAGTCAGGCTAGTAAATCTAACACACACAGATTTTCCCCTGACTTCTTCCTCCCACCAATTCCCTGGTGAGCTGCAGACTCAATTCCCTGGAGTTCCCCACTAAAGAAAAAACTCCAACGGGTCTTAAAAGAAAGCTTTATATAAAAAGAAAGAAAAATACATAAAAATGGTCTCTCTGTATCAAGGTGACAAATACAGGGTCATTTGCTTAAAAGAATATTGAATAAACAGCCTTATTCAAAAAGAATACAATTCAAAGCACTCCAGCAACTATAGACATGTAAATACAAAAAGAAAAACAACAGAAACCTTACTGCCTTACTATATTGTACTTACAACTTGGAAACAGAAGATTAGAAAGCAGGAAACAGAAATCACTTCTCATAGCCGAGAGAGTTCAGGCAGAAGACCCAAGAACAAAAAACTCACACACAAAAAACCCTCCACCCAGATTTGAAAAAGTCTTGTTTCCTGATTGGTCCTCTGGTCAGGTGTTTCAGATTACTTCTTTCCAGGTGTAAGAGACATTAACCCTTAGCTATCTGTTTATGACAGGCCTGGTCAGTCACATTCTTCCCAGCACATTCCAGCAACCAGTTAGCAGTCAGGGTGATTGGAGCATTTTGCTAATTCTCTGCTCAGTTTTGAAGCCCAACATTCAGAGCTCCCTTCTCTCTCTCTGGTTAATCTTGATGGACATACATGAGTCCTGCAATGGGGGTATTCATTCAGCATTAGCGTGCCGTGGATACTGGCATGTGCCTCATTGATAAAACCATTTCCATAGGTGCACAGACTTTTAAGGCCAGAAGGGACCCCCGTGATCTAACCTGCTGCGTAACAATGGCCACATCTCACCCTCTGATTCCTGCATTAAGCCCACATCTTGCAAATGAGCTAGAACATAGTTTTAGAGAGACATCCAATGTTTAAAATACCCTGTGGCATAGTTTATTTGTTGTTGGTTTTCGTATCCTGTGGCTGACAAGCTGTTCATCTGTCAGTGCAATAAAAAAGTCAGGAGACTTTTGCTGATATTCACAGATGGTCCAGGGGATTAAAAAAAGAAGAATTTAATCAGATGTGTAGGCTGTTCCTGCTAAGTCTGTGCAGACACAAGGCACAAAGCCCACAGCTTTTGTTGTGTAGGGTTTACACGTGTCATGGGCATTTATCCAAATGGTGTTCATACAGCAAAACTTTGCTCTTAAGCAATGCCAGCGTTCTCCAGCCCTTGACAAAAGCAAGCAAGTAAGGGTTACTATCAGACTGCATAGACAATACACTTATGCAGCCATTAAAATAGCTGAGGAATTCACTGGTTTGCCCAGATCTCAGGCTGGGCCATAAAAATCCCCAAGAATATCCATTTTCCTGCCTTCTTCCAGTTCCTCAGCCGAGGGAGGCTAGCTGGAGGCTTCTGGGGGCTGAGGAGGTCTGGATGGCAGGCACCTCACGCAGCTGAGCAGTTTCTCAGCTCACCGACAGAAGCTGGTCCAGTATTAACTTGCCCCTCTCCTGTCCTGGGACCAACCCGGCTACCTACACAATGCTCCATTTAGCAGTGAACACAGGGCATGCTCAGAACTGCAGGAATGGGCATGTTGCAAACACGAGAGGGAAATTCCAGTGCAGTGGCCTAGAACTGGTAGAAATATTAATGTCTACATGGAAATGGAACAGGCGGTTCCCACTGCCCTCGAGGAGGTGTGTGTGTGTGGGGTGTGCGGGGGGAGAGATTATAAAAATAGAAGGGAAAAGGGCCGAATCAGCTAGGAAAAGATGAAGTAATAACTCTTTTATTTTAAATTTCAGCACTGCAAAAATCAGGTGTCCCCCTCAGCTACCCTCGTAAACGTCGATGTTGATAGTGCTCACAGTGCCACACAGGAGCAAAGAATCTAAACCAGGGGTCCCCAGCGCGGGGCCCGCGGGCGCCATGGAGCCCACCGGGGCATCTACATGTGTCTGCGTCCTGGCCGGTGGTCAAGCATCCACTGAAATGCCGCTGAAATTAGGCAGCATTTCGGCAGCGACACCTCTGGATGACGCCGCTTGCCGCCAACAAGCGACGTCATCCAGAGGCGGTGGCGCCGAATTTTGGCAGCATATCAGGGGATGCTCAACAGCCGCCATGGTCCTTCATCTGGCGGGCACCAGACGAAAAAGGTCGGGGACCACTGATCTAAACTCTAGTTCAGGAATCAAGTGCATACGATATTTCTCTCTTGTTCCCATTGCATCCGGGTGATGTCCTGGCTATGATGTTTTTTAAACCAGCCATCCTGGAGGGAGGATGTGGATCTGATCCTGAAGCCCATCCTCATCGATAACAGCCTAAGTCTATGAATGGAATGATCCAGCGGCGTTGCCAGCAGCAGCTGGGGGCTGGACTCGATGGCTCAGGAGGTCCTTTCCAGCCCTATGTCCTCTGTTCTTCATGCAAAACTCCTGCTGAGTTGGGGCTACAGGATCCAGCCTAAGGAACTAGGGTGAGCTGAGCATTTTGAAGTGTTCCATTTGGACAGGACCTTCTGTGGCAGAAAATCCCGCTCTTAGACGAGACCTCTGCCAAGTTCCCCCCCACCCCTTAAAGAAAGAGAGCGAGAAGCAAGACTGAAGAAACCTGAATGTCTTCCCTTTCCTTCAGCGTTTAGATTTGTTGACCATCTGCAAAGCAAATGGTGCTGCTTTTGGTGATTAAAAAAAAAAAAGAGCATACAAACCAATCCAAATACACAGCTAGTTCGTTCACGAATATTTATGCTTTGAAATGATCAGAGTACATGTTATTCTGGTTTATTCATTTCAACAGGCTTTGGAAGAACATTGCATTGTGGGTAGTGCTGTTTCACATTTCCTCTCTTCCTCACTACACTAAAAGATTCATCTTTATCTGCATTCAGTGTGTGGTGTCGCTTTCTTTTCCAAATGGCCAAAGGATTTTAGCATTTGCAAGAGTTTCATTATTAATCTGTCCTAGACGCTCCTGAAATAATTCTGCTGCATCAAGACTGTTTAATAGATGAGTCTCTCTGAGAGGTGGGAGAACACAGACTGGAGACTAAGTCCCAACTCACCCTGAAGGAATCAGGGTTTTTCTCAATTTAAAGTAGCTGGAAAAATGTAGCAGATGAGGAGGAATAACTATTTCCCTGATTTGCATTTATGCAGATTTATTCTGTCCTTGTTCTTCGTTCTGGGCAAATCTTCCCCCTGTGTTAAGCCTCAGTAGCCAAATCTCAGTGCATGATGGGGGATGGGGGGGTGGTATGTAGCAGGGCTGCTCTGTGACCATAATGACAGTCTGCAGTAGCCTCTGTGTCACTTGAAACCCCCATTTTCTTACTCAGGGGTCACAGATTCACCAGCTCTGCTCCCATCGTGGGGGGCTGCAGGGCTCCATGGCATGCAGGGGGTGCTGCTCGGGGTCCCCAGTGCCTCACTCCCCTCACCCTGATGCTGCAGAACTGCCCTAGTCACTCAAACAATAGTATGTAAGTGTGCCCAGGAGAACGTTTAATGCATGCCAGCTGCGTCCACACAGCCAGACACATACTGGTGTACGCTCGAATTTACAGCCCAGCCTGGTATGCTCAAACACACTGTGTAGACAAGCCCAGATAATATTCTTCTATACGTGGATGATGAATGTCAAGATTTTAATGGCTTCCAACCTGTTAGCCTAATTACTGTCACAAAGGGAAAGCACTTCAATCCCTTGTCAATTGAATTTTCACCCGAGCAGGGATATTTTATTTCTGTCTTGCAAGAGGAGCTAGAAATTACTTCAATTCTGGGGAAATGCTAACTCCAACCCAATCCTCAACTTGCTACCCCCACTTCCACCACCGCTACTAATCCATGGAGGAACTGGGAAACTAGTGACATTTGCACCAGTACTAAGAAAAGTTTCTGGTATCAGAGATTAATCTTACTAAGTCAGTGATGACAAAAGGTTATGCATTAGCTGGGCTACTCAAAGACAGACAGACAGACGGTGTTATAAACTTTATGGTGCTTAGCAAATCCATTTATCTTTTTATTGACAAAAGAAGAATTGTTTAGCAAAGAAATATTATCCTGCTGCTGTGATGAGAGGATAAGAAATACCAGGCTAATTAAGTTCTTTGAGGAAGTTCTGGTGATGGGACTGACAGGACAGAAGGAGCAGGTAGACTCTGAGATTCTGAGAAGGTTTTTGACAATATCCCAAAGACAATTATATAAGCCTTGTATTAAGGACAGTTATATAAGTAAGGTGCTGACTGCAAATTTCCCCTGGATTGCACCTAGGCATTCAAGTGGGCAAGTTAAGGACAGGCTTTAAGGCCATACTGTTTGTGCTTTGCAAACACAGCCCTGCCTGGGTGGAAGCCCTTTGGCCCAAGACCTGGCTTGAGATTAATGTGCCAGTGTCACGGAGTGTGGGGGAGTCCGGCCCTGCACCCCTCTTCCTGGGACCCACAGTGACTCTCGGCCAGCCAGTACAACAGAAGGTTTATTGGACAACAGGAACACAGGTTACAGCAGAGCTTGCAGGCACAGTCAGGACCCCTCCACCGAGTCCTTCTGGGCTTTCAGGGTGCTTGGATCCTAGCTAGGATACCCTGAATTCCGCCCACACAGCCCCAAGCCCCAAACTCCAACTGCTTCCCTCCTGCCACTCCCTTCCTTTGTCCCCTTCCCGGGCAAAGGTGTTGACCTTTCCCCTCCCTTACCTAGCTCAGGTTACAGGCTCTGGCATCGTCCATCTCCTAAAGTCCTCCCCTGCTCTCCCACTCCCCACACAGACAGTCCCTACTGCATCACATCTCTCCCCCCTTCGAGACTGAACTGAGCGGGGTCACTCTGCCCAGTGACCTGGGGAAGTTCAGGGTCCCCTCTCCGGGACAACGCATCCGCTGTCAGGTTGGCACTTCCCTTCACATGGACCACGTCCATGTCATAGTCCTGCAGGAGCAGGCTCCACCTCAGGAGCTTGGCGTTGGCTCCTTTCATCTGGTGCAGCCAGGTCAGGGGAGAGTGGTCGGTGTACACGGTGAAGTGTCGCCCAAAGAGATATGGCTCTAGCTTCTTAAGGGCCCACACCATGGCCAGGCATTCCTTCTCAATGGCCGCGTAGCTTTGTTCCCGGGGTAGCAGCTTCTTACTCAGGTACACGATAGGGTGTCTCTCCCCCTTTTCATCCTCCTGCATTAACACCGCCCCCAGTCCCGTGTCTGAGGCATCGGTGAACACCATAAAGGGTTTGTCAAAATCTGGGTTTGCCAGAACTGGGTCGCTAACCAGAGCCTCCTTCAGCGCCCGGAAAGCCTCCTGGCACTGCTCAGTCCAGATCACCTTGTCTGGCTTCCCCTTTTTGCACAGTTCAGTGATGGGGCCGGCTATGGCACTGAAGTGGGGCACGAACTTTCGATAGTACCCCGCCATCCCAATAAAGGCCTGGACCTGCTTTTTGGTTTGGGGAGCAGGCCAGTCTCTGATCACCTCCACCTTGGCTGGTTCCGGCTTCAGGCAGCCGCTCCCCACCCGATGGCCCAGGTAAGATACTTCAGCCATCCCCACCTTGCACTTCTCAGCCTTTACTGTTAACCCAGCCTTCCGGAGTCGGTCCAGGACTTGTTTAACCTGGGACACGTGGTCCTCCCAGGTCTGGCTGAAGACGCAGATGTCGTCAATATACGCCACGGCAAAACTCTCCATCCCCCTCAGTAGCTGATCCACCAGGCGCTGGAAGGTGGCCGGCGCTCCCTTGAGGCCGAAGGGCAGGGTCAAAAACTCATAGAGCCCCAGAGGGGTGATAAAGGCCGATTTCAGCCTGGCATCTGCGTCCAGCGGCACTTGCCAGTAGCCTTTGGTAAGATCCATAGTGGTGAGGTACCGTGCACCTCCCAGCTTGTCTAGGAGCTCGTCAGGCCTGGGCATAGGGTAGGCATCAGATACGGTGATGGCATTGAGCTTTCGATAGTCCACACAGAACCGGATTGACCCATCCTTCTTGGGAACCAGCACTACTGGCGAGGCCCAAGGGCTGGAAGACGGCTGGATCACCCCCAAAGCCAGCATGTCCCTGACCTCTCTTTCAAGATCCTGGGCAGTTTTACCAGTGACCCGAAAAGGGGAGCATCTTATAGGGGGGTGTGACCCCGTCTCCACCCGGTGGACAGTCAAATTAGTGCGTCCAGGCTGGTTGGAAAACAGCTGTCGGTACAGATGCAGCACCCCTCTGATCTCAGCGTGCTGGCCCGGGGTCAGTTGCTCAGAGAGGGGAATCGCCTCCAGGGGGGAACCAGCTTTTGTCCCAGGGAATAGATCCACTAAGGGGTCATCTCCCTGCCCCTCCCAATGTCCACACACGGCCAACACCACATTCCCCCTGTCATAGTATGGTTTCATCATGTTCACATGGTACACCCGACGGTGATGTGCCCGGTTTGACAGCTCCACCACATAGTTTACCTCATTCAGTTGCTTGATAACCTTGAAGGGCCCTTCCCAGGCGGCCTGGAGTTTGTTTCTCCTCACGGGGATAAGAACCATCATCTGATCCCCGGTGGCGAAGGCACGGGCTCGGGCTGTGCGGTCATACCAGACCTTCTGCCTCCTCTGGGCTCGGGCCAGATTCTCCCTGGCCAGGCCCATGAGCTCGGCCAGTCTTTCCCGGAAGGTCAGGACATACTCCACCACTGACTCTCCCTCGGGAGAGGCCTTCCCCTCCCATTCGTCCCATATCAGGTCTAGGGGCCCCCTCACCCGCCTTCCATACAACAGTTCGAAAGGTGAAAACCCGGTAGATTCCTGGGGTACCTCCCTGTACGCAAACAGCAGGTGAGGTAAGTACTTGTCCCAATCTTGCGGATGCTGGTTCATAAATGTTTTTAGCATCATCTTCAGCGTCCCGTTGAACCTTTCTACCAGCCCGTTGGACTGGGGGTGATACGCTGAGGCCCAGTTGTGCTGGACCCCACATTTCTGCCATAAGGACCGGAGCAGGGCCGACATGAAGTTGGACCCCTGGTCCGTTAAGACCTCCTTGGGGAACCCCACCCGGCTGAAAATTGTCAGCAGCGCATCTGCCACTGTGTCTGCTTCGATAGAGGACAAGGCCACCGCCTCGGGGTAGCGAGTGGCAAAATCCACCACCACCAGGATGTATTTCTTCCCTGACCAGGTCATCTTGCTGAGAGGTCCCACTATGTCCATGGCCACCTTCTGGAAAGGTTCTTCTATGATGGGTAAAGGCCTCAAAGCCGCTTTCCCCTTGTCCCGGGCCTTCCCCACCCTCTGGCAGGGGTCACAGGATTGGCAGTACTGTCGGACATGGGTAAAGACCCCAGGCCAGTAAAAGTTCTGTAGCAGCCTCTGCCTGGTGCGCCGGATTCCCTGGTGCCCTGCGAGAGGGATGTCATGGGCCAGGTACAACAGCTTGTGATGGAACTTCTGGGGAACCACCAGCTGCCTCCTGATCCCCCATGACTCTACTTCCCCTGGGGGAGCCCATTCTCGGTACAGGAACCCCTTCTCCCACAGGAACCTCTCCTTGCAACCTCTCCTCATGGTCTGTACCGCACTAAGGTCAGCCCGGTCCCTGTGCTTCCGCAAGGAGGGATCTTTCTGCAACTCGGCCTGGAACTCAGCAGCTGGGACAGGAATGGGGACCGGCTCTCTCTTGCTGGCTGGGTCTGAGGCCGCAGCCTCTCTGCACCGTGCCCCTGGGCGTTCCCCGCTCCCTGAGTTAGGGTTCTGCACCTCAGGTCGAGTACCTTCCCCGTTTTCGGGGTGCAGTGCCATTTGCCGACTCTGACTACGAGTCACGACCAGGGCACTCTGGGTGTTACTAGGCCAGTCCTCAAGGTCCCCTCCCATTAACACGTCAGTGGGCAAATATTGGTGTACCCCCACATCTTTGGGGCCCTCCTTGGCCCCCCATTTCAGGTGTACCCTTGCCACGGGTACCTTGAATGGGGTCCCGCCCACGCCCATCAGGGTCAGGTAGGTGTCGGGTACCATCCGATCTGAGGCCACCACCTCGGGCCGGGCCAGCGTCACCTCTGCGCCCGTGTCCCAGTACCCAGTGACCTTCCTCCCATCCACTTCCAGGGAAACAATGCACTCTTTCCGGAGGGGCAGCCCCGCGCCCACCCGGTAAACCAAAAACCCGGAACCGGGAGCATCCATAGGTGGTATGTTGCCAACCCCCCTTTCCTGGGAATGTAGCCCCTCCTCCGATTGGGTTTTTACCCAGTCCACCCTCTGCGGGTTGGGTCTGCTTGGTCTGTCCCTGAGCTTGGGGCACTGGGCCCGTATGTGACCTCGTTGGCCACAGCGATAGCAGCCCATATCTCGTGGGTCCCCTTGAGTGGGTCGGAGGGACCTGCCGCTGGATGTTCCCCTTTTGGGGGGGTTCTCCATAGGCCCCCTTTGGGAGGTCCCATGTTGACTCTCTCTCTGCGTTGAGGCAGGCCTGCTCCTTCGAGACTCCTCCCTGCCATCCCCTGCCCGACTGTCCACAAATTGGTCGGACAGCTGGCCTGCATGCTGCGGGTTCTCCGGCTTCTGGTCCATCAACCACAGCCTCAGGTCGGACGGGCACTGCTCGTACAGGTGCTCCAGTATGAATAGGTCAAGCAGGTCCTCTTTAGTTTGGGCCCCAGCTGTCCACTTGCGGGCATACCCCTGCGCCCGGTTGACCAGTTGTAGGTATGTGACCTCACGGGTTTTACGCTGGCTCCGGAACTTTTTCCGGTACATCTCAGGAGTCAGCCCAAACTCGCGGAGCAGGGCCTGTTTGAACAGTTCATAGTCCCCTGCCTCCGCCCCTTTCAGTCGGCTGTACACCTCCACGGCTGTGGAGTCCAGTAAGGGGGTGAGAACTGCAATCCTGTCTGCAGGGTCAACCCTGTGCAGCTCGCAGGCATTCTCAAAGGCCGTCAGGAAGGTATCTATGTCCTCCCCCTCCTTACGCCGGGGCAGCAAGTGCTTATCAAAGCTCTTTGTAGGCTTGGGTCCCCCCTCACTCACCGCAGCTGGAGCCTCACTGCTCCTCAGCCGGGCCAGGTCCAGCTCATGTTTACGCTGTTTCTCCTTCTCCTCCCACTCACGCTGGCGCTGGTTCTCCTCATGTTTACGCTGGTTCTCCTCATGTTTACGCTGGTTCTCCTCATGTTCACGCTGGTTCTCCTCATGTTCACGCTGTTTCGCCTTCTCCTCCAGCTCTCGCCTCTTTAACTCGAGCTCCTCCCGTCTCAGCTCCCTTTCATATTCCAGCCGCATCCGCTCCACGGATGCCGAGCGTTGCCGGGAGGATCCCCTGCTGGGGGGTGGGCTTCGCCGGGCAGATCCCCTGCTGGCCGGGGGTGTCACGGTGCCCTCGGTATACACTGGGCTCCTCCCCGCCCTTCCTCTATGCCTAGGAAGGGGGGGTCTCGGGAAGCCCTCGTCCGCCGGCTGACCACTCCCAGCGGGGACAGACACTGGTGCCTGCGCTGCATCTGCTCGGCTGCTTCCCTCAGAGACAGGGCTCCGTTCATTCATGCGGTCTCCCTGCTCCAGCTGTGCAATCAGCTGGTCCTTGCTGAGCCTCCCTGGGTGCAGCCCCCTCTGCTTGCACAGCTCCACCAGGTCACACTTGCGCCGCTTGGCATACATCTTCCTGCTGACCACTCACAGGCCGGGGTGCTCGCCGCTCCCCACGGTTTCCAGGGGGACCCCTAGTGCACCAGCCCTTCTTGAGGTCACCACCTCTCTGCCAGGGTCGAGCTGCAGACTCCTCCGCCCCTGGGACCGCTCGCTGCAATCCCCCGGGGGACCCTGTTACTGCAAAGTCCTTCTCACTGGGCACACACTCCCAGGGGTTAACCACCCCTTCGTTTTACTGCTCCCCAGTCACTTACTGCAGGAAGCGCCGTCCACAGGGTGCAGTATCTCCCGCCGCTGCCACCAGTTGTCACGGAGTGTGGGGGAGTCCGGCCCTGCACCCCTCTTCCTGGGATCCACAGTGACTCTCGGCCAGCCAGTACAACAGAAGGTTTATTGGACAACAGGAACACAGGTTACAGCAGAGCTTGCAGGCACAGTCAGGACCCCTCCACCGAGTCCTTCTGGGCTTTCAGGGTGCTTGGATCCTAGCTAGGATACCCTGAATTCCGCCCACACAGCCCCAAGCCCCAAACTCCAACTGCTTCCCTCCTGCCACTCCCTTCCTTTGTCCCCTTCCCGGGCAAAGGTGTTGACCTTTCCCCTCCCTTACCTAGCTCAGGTTACAGGCTCTGGCATCGTCCATCTCCTAAAGTCCTCCCCTGCTCTCCCACTCCCCACACAGACAGTCCCTACTGCATCACAGCCAGCAAAATGGCAAAGTTGCTAAAATAGCCAATGAATTGTCTCAACTATTCCATGTAGTTAATTGTATTAACTTAATGTATACAGAAAAATAATACATCCAATGTTTTCAATACTTGCTCAGCTGTCTCCTGTCAGCTGCATTTTATCCCTCTTTGCCATGAGCTGCTCATGCTGGGAGCTGAGGGTAGGTGGGGTTATCTTTGAGTAACCCCTGTTTTGTGGGATCTTCACAGCCACAACTCACTCTTTACAGCACTACGACTGCTTTCGTCCGACCACCATGGGGCATCAAACCTGAATCAAACCAGAATCTTCTGCTCCTGGCTGGCGCCCCTGCAGCTGAGCTCTGTGAAATGGAGATAAACCAGCATGCTGCCCCTCTCCGAGCATCCAGTGTCATTAGGATTACACACGTATTCTGTGGCTGCATGGTCTCTCAGAACGAGGCATCTAGCCAGTGATTGAAAGTTGCAGAACAGGGCCCCCCTGGAACTAATATTTCAAGGACTTTGCTGGCTTATGCAATTTTTTCCTAACCCAGCATTCTGCCAGATGGCCACTGCTCTGCCCATTTGTCTCCCTCTCTCTCTGGCCTGGTCTGGTCAGGACATTTTTCAGGTGTAGGATGATGAAGGCCCAGGGTCCCAGGAGATGGCTACCCCATGATGGTGAAGCTTGCTGTGGTAGTCCCCCCACCCCCCAATCCCTTTCTGAAGGGACTGATGGGTGGAACAGCAATCGCCTCATTATTTTGTTCACAATCAGCCCAAATATTTGTCATACCTTTGCTGGTTTATTCATTTTTGATTCGTAATATCTCTTGATTGCCAGGCATGATTTTAGCACAGTTCTTGAGCTATATCAGGAGGCTTTTTTGTTTGGATGAAGTCAGTGATTTTGTCTCGCTTTCGTACTTTTCCCCTCACATTTGTTGTTCTATGATATTGTGGCATTTTATGACCCTCTACTTGCTTTTTACAGCTGAGCTCACAATTCGGGTAAATGTCTGGGCGCAAGTATTACAACAGGCTCTGAGCGCCTTTCCCAGAGCAGAAGATCATCTCTGCGTGGCTTGGAAGCTTCTCTTTCTCCAGTTAGAGCAATTACCTCCCCCACTTTGTCTCACAAACAGACCCCAGCGACATTTAACTGCTCTTGATTGTAGGTTCTGTCACTTTGGATTTGTACGATTCCTAAATTATTATTCCATCAGTATCCTGACATTACAAATAAATTAGCCATACTGGGGGTCAGGGATCTGGACGGCTCAGGAGATGGCTGCTGGGGTAGAGAATCTCTCTTCTCCCAGGCGCTACTTTGCATCCGCCCCAGGCTGATAAGAACTAATACCTCTGCCAGCCCATGGCTCTTCAGTGGTCTCTGTGGAGTTAACATGCGGTGTCTGTAAGTGACTGTCTGCAGTGTTTGTGTGTGTGTTTGGGGGTTACTTGCTGTGTGCTGAGCTTGTGTTTGTCAGTCTGTTTGGTTTGTTTGTTTGAAGGACCGTGTGCTGTAGCTAGCAGTTGGAGGTGGAGCTACTAGGAAGGTTTGAAAGCTAGAAGCCTCTGGTAATTGGCTGAGCCTTAACCAGTGGGCGGGGCATTCACTCAGGCCAGGGCTTTATAAAGCTTCACACAAGCGACCAGGAGCTGCTAACAGGGAGTTTTGCAAGGGAGTGTGGAAGGGGAGTGTGGAAGGGAGTGGGGGTCCCTTGTCGGTCTCATCTGTGACCCATTGCTCCCCTGAACCTATAAACTGAGCCACATCCAAAACCTTTCTGTTTACAGCAGAGCAGAGCGGACAGGGAGCTGTAGACGGGAATTTGAGAGAGTTTGACAGAGGGAGGCTTACAATGGAGAGGAGGACCCGCAACACCTGTGCCAGCACTGCTTCTGTCTCCTCCACCAGCGCCTGTAGCCAGACAGAGCACCAAAGCATGGATGCTTTTACCCAGATTCTGGTGTGGGCTTGCAAAGACTGTAATTTGCAATTTCCACTTCCTGATATCCAGGCTGGGGGTGGCATCCAATGTGAAAGGTGCCTACTGGTGGAATCTCTCAGGCAGCAGGTGGGAGAGCTACAGGAGGAGGTGGCTAGGCTGAGGAACATCCATATCCATGAGCAATTCCTGGACAGTATCCATGTGGAGACAGCTGACGGTGCTGTCCCAGTTGACAGGACTACTGACACACCAGTGGAGGAGGAGGCTCAGGGTGGACACAGCCAGCTGGTTACTTCTAGCAGCAGGCAGTGCTCCACCGCTGCTGCGAACCCTCCTGCTGTGGTAAAAGATAACCGTTATGCTCTTCTTGATACAGGAGAGAAGGAATCACCCCCAACAGTTAAGGAGGTGAAGCCTCGTACCCCTAAGGCTGGGAGGTCTGCTGCCACCACTGATAAGAAATGTAGGGTACTGGTGGTTGGAAACTCTCTGCTGAGGGGGACGGAGACACCCATCTGTCACCCTGACCGTTCATCCCGGGAGGTAAGCTGCCTGCCAGGGGCCCGTATCCGAGATGTTACAGAGGCATTGTCGAGGATTATCCGGCCTTCTGACTACTACCCCATGCTACTCATCCATGTGGGCACAAATGATACTGCGAGGTGTGACACTGAGCAGATCAAGAGTGACTACAGGGCTCTGGGAGTACGGGTTAAGGAGTTTGGAGCGCAGGTGGTATTCTCTTCGATTCTTCCTGTTGAAGGTAGGGGTCCGGGCAGAGACAGATGCATCGTGGAGGTGAATGCCTGGCTGCAAAGATGGTGTCGCCAGGAGGGCTTTGGCTTCCTTGACCACGGGATGCTATTTGAGGAAGGACTGCTAGGAACAGATGGCATTCACCTTTCGAAGAGGGGAAAGGCCTTATTTGCGCACAGACTGGCTAACCTAGTAAGGAGGGCTTTAAACTAGGTTCGACAGGGACAGGTGAGCAAAGCCCACAGGTAAGTGGGGAACAAGACCTGGGAGATGGGTTGGAAACAGGAGGGAGCACGGGCTATAATGGCAGAGAGGAAGGAGGGTCAGGGTAAAGCTGGGAGGCAAGATCAAACCAGTATCTTAGATGCCTATATACAAATGCAAGAAGTATGGGTAATAAGCAGGAAGAACTGGAAGTGCTAATAAATAAATACAACTGTGACATTATTGGCATTACTGAAACTTGGTGGGATAATACACACGACTGGAATGTTGGTGTGGATGGGTATAGTTTGCTCAGGAAGGATAGACAGGAGAAAAAGGGAGGAGGTGTTGCCTTATATATTAAAAATGTACATACTTGGACTGAGGTGGAGATGGACATAGGAGACGGAAGTGTGGAGAGTCTCTGGGTTAGGCAAAAAGGGGTAAAAAACACAGGTGATGTCGTGCTGGGAGTCTACTACAGGCCACCTAATCAGGTGGAAGAGGTGGAAGAGGCTTTTTTCAAACAACTAACAAAATCATCCAAAGCCCAAGATTTGGTGGTGATGGGGGACTTCAACTATCCAGATATATGTTGGGAAAATAACACCGCGGGGCACAGACTATCCAATAAGTTCCTGGACTGCATTGCAGACAACCTTTTATTTCAGAAAGTTGAAAAAGCTACTAGGGGGGAAGCTGTTCTAGACTTGATTTTAACAAATAGGGAGGAACTTGTTGAGAATTTGAAAGTAGAAGGAAGCTTGGGTGAAAGTGATCATGAAATCATAGAATTTGCAATTCTAAGGAAGGGTAGAAGGGAGTACAGCAGAATAGAGACAATGGATTTCAGGAAGGCGGATTTTGGTAAGCTCAGAGAGCTGATAGGTAAGGTCCCATGGGAATTAAGACTGAGGGGAAAAACAACTGAGGAAAGTTGGCAGTTTTTCAAAGGGACACTATTAAGGGCCCAAAAGCAAGTTATTCCGATGGTTAGGAAAGATAGAAAATGTGGCAAAAGACCACCTTGGCTTACCCTTGAGATCTTGCGTGACCTACAAAATAAAAAGGCGTCATATAAAAAATGGAAACTAGGTCAGATCACGAAGGATGAATATAGGCAAATAACACAGGAATGCAGAGGCAAGATTAGAAAAGCAAAGGCACAAAATGAACTCAAACGAGCTATGGGAATAAAGGGAAACAAGAAGACTTTTTATCAATACATTAGAAGCAAGAGGAAGACTAAGGACAGGGTAGGCCCACTGCTCAGTGAGGAGGGGGAAACAGTAACGGGAGACTTGGAAATGGCAGAGATGCTTAATGACTTCTTTGTTTCAGTCTTCACTGAGAAGTCTGAAGGAATGTCTAACATAGTGAATGCTTACGGGAAGAGGGTAGGTTTAGAAGAGAAAATAAGAAAAGAGCAAGTAAAAAATCACTTAGAAAAGTTAGATGCCTGCAAGTCACCAGGGCCTGATGAAATGCATCCTAGAATACTCAAGGAGTTAATAGAAGAGGTATCTGAGCCTCTAGCTATTATCTTTGGGAAATCATGGGAGACGGGGGAGATTCCAGAAGACTGGAAGGGGGCAAATATAGTGCCCATCTATAAAAAGGGAAATAAAAAACAACCCAGGAAACTACAGACCAGTTAGTTTAACTTCTGTGCCAGGGAAGATAATGGAGCAGGTAATCAAAGAAATCATCTGCAAACACTTGGAAGGTGGTAAGGTGATAGGGAATAGCCAGCATGGATTTGTAAAGAACAAATCGTGTCAAACTAATCTGATAGCGTTCTTTGATAGGATAACGAGCCTTGTGGATAAGGGAGAAGCAGTGGATGTGATATACCTAGACTTTAGTAAGGCATTTGATACGGTCTCGCATGATATTCTTATAGATAAACTAGGAAAGTACAATTTAGATGGGGCTACTATAAGGTGGGTGCATAACTGGCTGGATAACCGTACTCAGAGAGTAGTTGTTAATGGCTCCCAATCCTGCTGGAAAGGTATAACAAGTGGGGTTCCGCAGGGGTCTGTTTTGGGACCGGTTCTGTTCAATATCTTCATCAACGATTTAGATGTTGGCATAGAAAGTATGCTTATTAAGTTTGCGGACGATACCAAACTGGGAGGGATTGCAACTGCTTTGGAGGACAGGGTCAAAATTCAAAATGATCTGGACAAATTGGAGAAATGGTCTGAGGTAAACCGGATGAAGTTCAATAAAGATAAATGCAAAGTGCTCCACCTAGGAAGGAACAATCAGATTCACACATACAGAATGGGAAGAGACTGTCTAGGAAGGAGTATGGCAGAAAGAGATCTAAGGGTCATAGTAGACCACAAGCTTAATATGAGTCAACAGTGTGATACTGTTGCAAAAAAAGCAAACGTGATTCTGGGATGCATTAACAGGTGTGTTGTAAACAAGACACGAGAAGTCATTCTTCCGCTTTACTCTGCGCTGGTTAGGCCTCAACTGGAGTATTGTGTCCAGTTCTGGGCACCGCATTTCAAGAAAGATGTGGAGAAATTGGAGAAGGTCCAGAGAAGAGCAACAAGAATGATTAAAGGTCTTGAGAACATGACCTATGAAGGAAGGCTGAAGGAATTGGGTTTGTTTAGTTTGGAAAAGAGAAGACTGAGAGGGGACATGATAGCAGTTTTCAGGTATCTAAAAGGGTATCATCAGGAGGAGGGAGAAAACTTGTTCACCTTAGCCTCCAATGATAGAACAAGAAGCAATGGGCTTAAACTGCAGCAAGGGAGATTTAGGTTGGACATTAGGAAAAAGTTCCTAACTGTCAGGGTAGTTAAACACTGGAATAGATTGCCTAGGGAAGTTGTGGAATCTCCATCTCTGGAGATATTGAAGAGTAGGTTAGATAAATGTCTATTAGGGATGGTCTAGACAGTATTTGGTCCTGCCATGAGGGCAGGGGACTGGACTCGATGACCTCTCGAGGTCCCTTCCAGTCCTAGAGTCTATGAGTCTGGTTCCTCATGGACAGAGTCTTCCTCACAGCTAGCACTAACTGGCTTCTGTGTTGGCAGGCCCAGCAGAGTCTGAGTAGGGAAGGCCCAAAGGAAGCTATTCTGTTCTGTTCAGTAATATTGTTGAGCAAAGTTAACAAATAGGGGCCTGGTTCTTGGTGGCACAAAGGGGTTGTAAAGCTGGCGTGGTCAGCTGCACAGGGGCTTTTCCATGTAGGGAGAATCCCTGGGTGGTGTACAGCTGGTACAGCTGTTCTGTGTTGACTTCCCTACACACACTGTTTTCGGCATAATGGGCATGGCCCTGGCATCTCAGCACTCTGGCTATCCTGGCTGTAGGACTGGCCCCTTGGGGAGATGGGCAGCAGCTAGAGTTTCCAGGTGTCTGGTTTCTAAATTGAACACCCAGTTGAGAAGCGACCCTAGTAGCTCCAGTCAGGCCATTAAAATTCTGGTTGATGCTGGGTTGGCAGGCTCCTACCTGGAGCTGCTTGGCTCCCGGAAGCGGCGACATGTCCCTCTGGCTCTAAGGTGCAGGGGTCTCCGGGGGGGCTCTGCGCACTGCCCCCACCCTGAGTGCCTGCTCCATAGCTCCCATTGGCAGGGAACTGCAGCCAATGGGAGCTGTGGGGACGGCATCTGTGCATGGGGGCAGCACACATTGCGCAGAGCGCCTGGCCGCCCTGATGCCTAGTTGCTGAGGGACATGTCACTGCTTCTGGGCAGTCCCCCGAGATAAGCACTGCCTGGAGCCCACACCCCGTCCTGCGCCCCAAGCCCCTGTCCCAGACTGGAGCCCCCTCCCACACCCAAATGCCCTCCTGGAGCTTTTACCCTGCAACACAACACCCAACCCAGCCCGGAGCCCCTTCCTGCACCGCAAACCCCTCATCCCCAACCCACCCCAGAGCCTGCATGCCAACCCCATGTCCCTCCCCAGAGTACCCTCCCACACCCTGAACCCCTCATTTCTGGCCCTACCCCAGAGCCCTTCCTGCACCCCAACCCCCTGCCCCAGCCTGGTAAAAACGAGCAAGTGAATATCTCAGTGTGGGCCAGGGTAGCCTGGAATCTCTGTGCGGAGCTTGTGAGAGCCCCTTCCGTGTAGGTGTGTGCCTTTTGGGTGGGACAGCGGATAAAGGAAGAAGGCTCTTTGAAATGCCCAGAACTCCTGCCACTAGAGAGATGTCTTCGTACTTCACTTTCAACAGCTTTTTAAGGAACCAAGGAAGTGGGGGTTGGGGTCCTAGAGAATTCAGATTGTTCTTCTTAGTTGCTGTGGCCACTGGCAGAGTTTGTGAACGAGGCGCTCCTCAAGGTTAAATTGTGCCTTAGTCCTTGGAGTTACAAAGTAGCCATCCAGCTTAGCAGAGGAGAAAGAGCTCGCTGAAGGCAGAGCCCAAAGGGTCAAAACATTACCTTTAAATGTGACAGATGTGGCAGAAATTGTCTCTCTCAAGTGGGTCTCTTCAGCCATGGCCATAAAACCAGCACAGTGAATTCTTTTCCTCTCCAGGGCACGTACTCATGGGGGCTTGAGTCTGAAGGATGCCTACTGCTAGTGAGCAGGGCCCTGTGGTTATCAGTACTTTTCAGTACTGCTGTGAGCAGCTGCTCCTTGTTCCTTCCCATGGTAGGAGGGATTGTACAGCATGAGCTGGGCATCATGTCTCAGGGCACGGTGAAGGAGTTTTTAAAATTTTCTTTATTTCATAGTCAACAGGTGACTTCTAAAGAAAACAGCCAGTCACGCTGATTTGTAATTATAGAATTGCTCTGGGCTCGCTTGTCCCAGCGGAGAATGCCCAGTGAGCAGTGGGAGGTCCAGCATTTCCTACATGCAGATTTACCTGCCCACAAATGTGCAGGCATAAGGACAAATTCTCTGGCTAAAAGCAACAAACAAAAAATGTTTATTTAAATAAAAAGCTTAGGCAAACAATTGTCAGCCAGCACCACTCATCAGCACTAACTTCTGGGGAGCATATAGGTGGATTTGGTCACTTCAGATCTATTTATTTTTTAGGTCAGCTCTCCTCACACAGCTCCATTCCTTAGTGATGGTAGAAGACGGACCATCCATTCATACTCTAATGGTTGCTATACAGAACGCAGTTCAAGGAACGTCACTGTCCACTGGCCTACAAGCCCTTTCCTCCTGAATCAAAAGCATTTACTCATATTCTGCAGTTGGGTGAACAGGCCCCAGGATTTAAGCACAGCTTTGTTTTGAGTAGATGAAGGGATCATGGAAACTGTATACAGGAGATTTAACAAGATTTCCTTTATTATTATTTTCTTACTGCACTCAGTGCCTTTTGGGGAATTTGTCAGACTGAAGCTCTACTTGGACATAGACATTGGAGTCCCGATAGGATAGGATAAATTTGGTGCTATTAAACTGACCATTGAGAATGGCCAGAATAAACCTGGCACCTTGACCTCAAAGCTCATAATGGGTGAGTACCGGCTATTTTCTATCTGGTGTAACAATCAGTCAATGAATGTCATAGTACAGGAGTACAATGGCCTTAATCACGTTTAATGTTTGCTTTAACACAGCATCTGATTAGCCATTGCTAAAGCCCATTGGAGTCAATGTCATTAGCTGTAGCCTAGGCTGCTGTTGTGTGGCTGGAAATAACTGCCTTTGGAAGTCAGCTATGAAAGATGGGCCCTCAGTTGTGGATTTATACTGACTGAAGTGACATTTCCCATAATTATGCTCTGCTCTGCTCAAGTCACTTCCATAAAGCAAGAACAAAACAATTGCTACTATTAGAACCAGAGGTAAAGTGATGTAAACCAGATCACTATGAAATGGCATCTTGCAGAAAGAGTTCTTTGTTCTACAGTGCGACTTCTGCGTTTAATGAATGGTGACATTCTTGGGCGTTGGCAAATTGAACTTTATGTCAACAGCTTGTGAGTCTTTAGCAAAATCCAGGTGAAAAAAGAAAACTTAATGACTTGGCTGGTACAAGGAGAAGATGGGGAGATTAGTCGGAGTGAAAAACGCCAAGGTGTTTTTTGTTTCCTAAATCTGCTTGGTGTCTAATTCTCACTGCCTCATCACTAGTGATGTCCAGTATCCAAGTCCTATAAAAACAGAGTAACCTGGATGAGAGAAACACTGCCAATTATCTTCTCATTCAAATTAGCAGCCTGTGAATAATTTCAGAGAGATTGGTCAAACTGGACAGTCTCTACGCAAAAGAATAAATGAACACAAATCTGACATCAAGAATCATAACATTCAAAAACCAGTGGGAGAACACTTCAGCCTCTCTAACCACTCAGTGACAGATTTGAAGGTGGCAATTTTACAACAAAAAAACTTCAAAAACAGACTCAGAAAAGAGACTGCTGAACTTGAATTAATATACAAATTAGATACAATTAACTTAAGTTTGAACAGAAACTGGGAATGGTTGGGCCATTACACTAATTGAATCTATTTCCCCATGTTAAGTATCCTCACACCTTCTATGGGTCATCTTGATTATCACTTCAAAAGTTTATCTCTCTCCTGCTGATGATAGCTCATCTCAATTGATTGGCCTTTTACAGTTGGTATGGCTACTTCCACATTTTCATGTTCTCTGTATGTATAAATATCTTCTTGCTGTATGTTCCAGTCTATGCATCCGATGAAGTGGGCTGTAGCCCACAAAAGCTTATGCTCAAATACATTTGTTAGTCTCTAAGGTGCCATAAATACTCCTGTTCTTTTTGAGATTTCCCCAGTAATCCCAAGAGAGAGAATGCCCCAAAGCAAATCCTTTCTGTAGGTCTGGTGCCATCTGCGTTGTTTCTGTTCCCTTTCCTTTCGAAGAAAAGATGCCATTAACTAGTGCAGGGGTCCCCAACTCGGTGCCCGCAGGCACCATGGCTCCTGCCGGAGCATCTAAGTGCGCCAATGTACTGGCCGGCGGACAAGCATCCACCGAACTGCCGCCGACAAGCATCATCATCCAGAGGCATTGCTGCAGAAATACTACCGAAAATTGGCAGCATTTCGGCTGCAACGCCTCTGGATGACGCTGCTTGTTGGCGTTGACACCTATTGACGTTGCCGCTTGTTGGCGGCATTTCAGCGGATGCTTGTCCGCCGCCACAGTCCTCTGTGGCTCGTCGTCTGGCGCCTGCCGGACAAAAAGGGTTGGGGGCCACTGAACTAGCGCATAAACCATGAAGTCTACTCAAGAGTGGAATAGCAGCACATGTTGTCCCTCATGCTAGAGAAATAGTCATCTCGGGAAGGGCTGTTCTCGTTGGGGTGTCGCTGTCACACTGAGAGAAGTTTTAGTTACATTTTATTCTAATTATCATTTACTATTTGCATTACCATAGTGCCTAGGAGCTCTGGTCTTGAACACTAGAACCCCAATGTGCTAGGGGCTGTACAAACCCAGACCAAAAGGGTGACACCTTGCCCAAGGAGATGGCGAGCTCATATGAACTAAAGGAGTTTGTTTGTTTTTCTTCCTGAGTGATGCTCTGTGGAAGTGATAAGAATTGTGTGGCACAAGAAGGAGAAAGAAACGGAAAGGTCTAAGCATCTAGCCATGGGCTTTAAAACATCGAAAGCATTGCCTAGAAGTGACTGTTATCATCCCAAACAGGGGAGCTGGGGGATAGGAGATGAACTCTCGACTCAAACGTCTTGTTTTTCTCTCTGTCTCAGTCCAACCTGAAGATAAGGTTCAATGGCAGTTGAGTTTTAATAGCCTGTGAATCTGTTCTGATGGCTACCTCATTCCGGCACGTAGCCATAGGTGAGCTAGAAATGTGTGAGCTTTCCAAAGGGCGTCTCCCTCTCCACACTTTTCTTGCTGTGCAGATTCTTCAGAGAACACAAATTATTGTACAATTAACTGTTTTCTTTTGTCTTATTTTGTTCCATTCCATGTCATTTTACTTCAAGCCCAATTCCTTTTTCCGTTGGTGGTTGCTACATCTCCAAATCAAGGAATTCCCTGAACAGTCTGTAAGTGAAATGGCCTGAACGCTAACTGGAAGTGAGCGTGCACACAAGTCCCACTGCACACAGCTGAGCTTCGGAGCGGCCTAGGTCAGCTGATCCACTTCGGTGTATCATGAGCCGCACACAAATGTTGCTTCTTCTCCAAACTCAGCCGCTTGCTGAGTGAATTTCTTTTTAGTTGAGTTTCTCATTCGTGCCTGTCTGCATCCTGTCAAGGGGAGACCAGGGCTCAGCTGAACTCTCCACCCAGTCAAGGGCTGCCAGAGAGAACAGCAGAGCCCCTGGAAGTGCCCGCAAAGATGCTGGAGGTGGAGCTTCCCTGCCACATTACAGCATGTTTGGTGCTGCTGATTCCACATGCTCTTGGGGAATTGCGTAGGCCAGTGCATCTTAGTCTGTTTAAAAATCATGCCTGCTCCTAGCGGGAGATAGCATATGTGCTGCAGCTGAGTCTTCTTTGTGCCTCCACCCTTGCAGGGCCCCAGAGCTCAGGCTCCAGCCCAAGGCTTTTTCAGAGCCGAAGCCCAACTCAGCTGATCCAGAGCTTTTTTATCCCTGTGTAGACATACCCACACTCACCCAGCTGACTGTTCAGAGATTAGCAGGCTGATGGTTTGCCATTAAATGGGTAGATTGCCTGGGCTCGGACTAGCTCAGTGAGCATCCCAGCCTGGCCCACCTCATCAAAGGCTCGCCTCTATGGCCAGGCCCTGCCCTCTTCAGCAAGGGAGAGAACAATGGGGCACGGAGGCCTGGCTGTGTGGAAGAGAGCGCTCAGACGTGACTGGGGAGTGCGGGCCCAAAGCTACATGGAATCTCGATCCATACATTGTGCCAGTGGGAAGAGAAAGCTCTCAATGCTCATTTCCTTTGGCAGGAAAACTCTGGTTTTGCCCTCCTCGTAGGCGGAGAAGAATGCACTGAGCAGGGGTTCTTTGAAAGAGGTGGGGATTTTTTGCAATAACATGTGGAGCCAGTATTAACATGTATACCTAGAGGGCTCCCTTTTCAAAGGAGCTCTAAAAGGCTCTCTGAAATATTTACAGCAGCATCTGTTTAAACCTCTAAAAGCTGGCGTTTGTGTGTGCAAATGTGCGTAATTACGAGTCTAACGGCATGTCTGTGTCTGCAACCACCCACTTCACAAGTGAAAAATGACGATGTTTTGCGCATGCCAATTTCCACCCCTGCCAGGCTTGCAGGGGTAAGTGGATGAAATTTTGTCAGCTGAGATATGCAGGAAGTCAGACTAGATGAGCTAGTGTTTCCTTCTGACCTTAAATTCTACGGCTCTATGAATATTTTCAGAAAACTTGGCCCATGCTTTGCAGCGAGCACCGAGTGGAGGCTACACAGGAACCCAGCACAGAGCCCTGGTCTACACTGCAGAATTACTTGGGTAGAACTACGTCCCTCAGCGCTGTGAATACCCTTGAGCAATGGCGTTATCTCAACCTAAGTGCCAGCGTAGACAGTGCTGTGTGGACGGGAAGGCTTCTCCCACCGTGCATGATGGATTAACTAAGGCAACATGAGACGCTCTCTCCCCTCTGCTTGGAGCGTCTTCATGAAAGCACTACAGCAGTGCAGATCAGTGGAGTCATCCTTCTGCCAGATAGCAACTGGTCTGAACAGGAATTCTGCAACTTGACCACTGTAGGTTTTCAGCACTTTCATTTACGTAAATCCAAAATTCTTGAGTAATAGCATGGACTTGAACTTTACATTTTAATTCGACACGCTCGGCCCATTTCTGATCCACTTTGTACTAACGCAAGCAAAAAACGGGGTCCCCGAGTGATGTGACAATTAGCAGTGATTTACTTTGGCACACAATAAATGTCATAATGAGACAATTAAATGCATTAAATCCTTGGCTTTTATGACTCCTCTGATTTTCCTCATTCTTGAGCAGGGTTTTGTTATATAAGGGCTGCAAGCTCCATGTTGGCAGCCACAGAGGGACAAGAAGTCACTGAATTGCTACCAAAGACGGCTCACTGGAGAAGGTAAGAGAAATGCATCAAAGAGGAAGGATCTGACAATGTAGCTTCTACTGCAAAGGCAGGCAAAGTAACCTCTTCAAAGAAAGGGGGAGTGGGCTCTGGAGCAGGGGACAGGAGGGAGATCCTGGTCCCACTTAGGATCAATCTGTTCACTTACATGTTTAGGGTTCACTAGGAGACTAGGGTCTGATCCAGAAGCCACTGAAGTCAGTGCTCTCCTCAGACTCCCAGAGGGTTTCAGTCAGGCACGTAATGCCGTATCTTTCCAAACAAGAATTCAAATGCTTCACTTAGTTCTTGGTGATCCAGTTAGTCGGCCACCTCCTGGGTTATTAAATGAAAAGAGTCTATTTGTTATTTCATCCTCTTCCCTCCCATGTTCTAACTCACAGCCCCAGACAAACACTCAGTTTGAGGAGAGGCTCCTAACTCTCCCTCCGAGACCCAAAGGTTAATGTGCAACGGTGCTTAAAATAACTCGCACTTCTAAAGATGCTTCAGTGCAGCAACCTTTCTGGCCCTCAGGAATTATAGATCTGATTCCAATAGCCCATGAATAACCGACTTCTCTTGGTGAAGCATATCCTCTGTAATAAATCACTGCAAACGTCCCCACCCCGCATCTAAACCAAGGAGAGGGTAGCTCGTGACACAGTGTGCTGGGTATTTGCCTAAATTGGACATGTAGTGTTGGCATATGACAAGTCCAATCATTCTCCCTTACCCTAAATGATCCTTTTCACCAGGCCAGCATCCCTCTCAAAAAGGGAGAGAAATATAAACTGAAATTTGTGCCAGCAGCATTCATGTCCTAGTCATGTTGTTCCATTTCATTATTTGTGGCTGGGATTTCCAGGAATGGGAGGGAACTGTCGCCATGTCATTGCGAATCTTAAGGAGTGCTACATTAGAGCTGCCATATAAAAGTTTGGGCTGCACAGAAGGCTTTAAAGGAGGAGCAATTGGATATGATCTGTAGAACTAGCTCAGAGTTGCTCTAAGTTGCCTCGGTTGCAATAGCTGACAGCTGGAGATTGCTGGATCACAGCAGCACTCCAGTTGTGCTTCTGTCACCTAGGCCATACCCCCTGTGCCAGGGCCAGGATGTGGGTGGTCTGGAGATGGGAATTCAACTATGTCGGGACTCCCCAGCCTAGAGCAGCACAAAGTAGTGCTTGGGGTGGGGGGCGAGGATAGGAGGCCCCATTGTCTCTAGAGTATGCACCTAACTCCTTCCCTTTCTTAAATGTATACAGGACATCATCTTCTGTTCGGCTGGGTTTTCTGTGTTCTGACTGTGGTACCTGTCCTCTTCCCACTCTGTCCCATGCAGGGGCATTGACTAGAAACACTCTGACCGGCATTGGGGCGAAGATGTTCAAGGTCTGCAGCATTCTCCTCTTCTGCACTCTGCTGACCCTGCCTCGAGACTCACAGGGCTACAGGCCGGAGCTGATAATCAGGGAGAAGACTACTAAGAAAGGTGAGTTGAAAATGTCCCATTTGTTCCCCACCCCGCCTGACATGAAACCTGCTAGCTCAGCGAGCCTTTCCGTTAGTACTGTAACATGCCATCCATGGGACCGGCTGGAGGTAAGCTGTCTCCTGAGTTCATAGCGATCAGAGGTCTCCTACTTAGTGTCTCTTTCCAGCAGCCATTCAAGGTTCTAGGCTTGATGCAGGAATTATTGGGTAAAATTCAGCAGCTCGTATTATGCAGCAGATCAGCTATATGATCATGATGGGCTGGGGCCCTTCTGGCTTGGAAATCCGTGTTCCATTCTTTCTTCCTCCTTTAAGGGCTCAACAAAGTTAAAACTCAGCTGGTTAGTCATCATAGCACAGTGCATTCATCTACACTGACCCAAAGCCTTCCAGCCCTCCCCAAGTGTGCTCACAGAAGCAAGATGGGTGCATATGTGGTGTACACCCACAGAGACACAAGGTCTGTGTGCGGTGGTACCTGGGGTAGCATTGCAAAGGTGACTTAGGAGCAGAGCTGTTCAGAAAAATTCCAACCAAAATTTTCTCATCAGAATTTGCAGATTCACCAGTATCAAAATGCATCGCTGAGATGGTTCAATTCTGACGACGCTCTGATGGAGGGAGGGTTTCAAACTGTCTGGTTTCCTGCCAGCTTGCCTGATGGGGAGCTGGGGGCCTGGCTCCCAAGCTTCCAGATGCCCAGTGCCTTGCGAGCCAGGGCTTCCAGGTGACCCTGGCAGAGTGCATTGGCGTCGCGGGCCAGGGGGCCACTTCTGTGCACAGCTCGATTCAAAATTTTGTTTTTTTTTCTCCCTGAACTGGCATGAAACCAGACTGCAAAACATTGTAGTCTTCCATTGAATTGAATGGCCTTTCTCTGCCCAGCTCTGATTAGGAACCTAAGGGCTTGGCCACATGGCGAGTTAATGTGTGCCAAGCCAGAGTGTGAATTTATGGAGCACCAGCTTGCAATGCAGTAACATTTCCATATTTCAAAAGTGTTGTCAGCTCTCTGCAGCCTGAAACTCACTCATATTCCATGGGAATTCAGCTCCTAGATGCTGGCTTTTCAAAGTATTTAGGCACTGACAGGTGCAGGGAGGCACCTAATCAGATTTTCAGAGGCACCTGTGTGGGATGGGTGCCCAACTCCCTTGGGAATCAATGTGCTTAGCTTGTTTAGATGCATTTGTAATTCCCATTAAACTACGCTGTGCCTTGCAGAAGTCAGAACACCTTGGCAAACCTGGCCCTGAGGGCCCAAGTCAGCTTTGAAAACAGGCCTGAGGCATCTAGGTCACTTCAGATGTTACCTTGGGCCAACGGCCAGTTACATGGAACCATTGGGCTGGATCCTGGAGGTGCTGAACAAGGAACCTGCCTCCTGCAGACCTGAGTGGCAGAGTAGATCCCCCCAGAAAGTCAACAAGGAGTCTGGTGACACCTTAAAGATTAACAGATTTATTTGGGCATAAGCTTTCATGGGTAAAAGCATCTGACGAAGTGGGTTTTTTACCCACGAACACTTATGCCCAATTAAATCTGTTAGTCTTTAAGGTGCCACTGGATTCCTTGTTGTTTTTGTGGATACAGCCTAACATGACTACCCCTGATACTTGCCCCCAGAAAGTGACTCACATCCTCCCCCAGCCCCCAGGTCGGATGGGGCCACAAGCCCTACCAGGTTGTGCCAAGAGAGATCATTAACCATTGCTTCCTAGAAGTGAGAGCGAGATGGGCCGCAGCGGCCATCAGCTCCCTCCTGGCACTGGCAGGACATCACCCCCGAGGTGGAAATAGCCAACGTTAAACTGAGATGGTACCAACACAACTGAGTAGCCGGGGCCTGATTTTCAGGAGTGCTGGGAATCTGTTCAGTAGGAGAGGTGGGTGCTGAGACCCTCTGAAAGGTGGGCCCCTTGCGAGATGATGTAGCTGCCCTATAGGCAGTGCTGCAGGAGTGCCTGATGCGGGGGCCCAATGGACCATACTAATATATACAGCCCTATTGCTCCCCGCCCAGGGCTTGCCAGGGCCATCAGTGACACGACTGACAATCTTTTCTGACTTTCTAGACTTGGCATCCCACATACTCCATGGGCAAAGTCTGGCTGACGAGCAGCTGAGCGGAGACCCTGGAGGGCGGCTGCCAGGCGCTGGAGGCACACTCATCGCAGGAAGCCAGCCATCACTCTTCGGCAGCCTGCTATCTGCAGTGGGCAGGCTGTTAGGTGGGCAGGGAGCTGAGCATCGATCCAATGTGCAAGGGGCTGGAGCAGTGTCTTCCTTTGGCGGGCGGGGGGTCAGAAAGGCCAGACCTTTACTCAGAATGGAAGGTAGGAGGGCAGGACAGCCTGTCTATGGGACACTGCTTGGCTCAAGAGGACAGGGAGAACGTCTGCCTTTGATCAGATGGCTGCTTGGGGGAGGCAGGGGAGTGACGTTACCTTTAACTGGGAATAACCTTGGTGGTGTAGGTGGGGGTCTGCTACGCAGGGGAGGAGGTGTCCCAGTAAGTGGAGATAGGGGATTGCTTGGTGGGGAAGCAAGTGTATCTACATATCAAGGTGCCTTAGGAGGGGGAGCAGGTGATCCTATAGTTGGAGATGTTCTCAGTGGGGGAGGGGGTGTCCCTATCATTGGAGATTCTCTCAGTGGTGTAGCAAGGCACCCTATAAGAGGAGATCTACTCGATGGAGGAGTAGGTGTCCCTATAGTTCAAGATGTACTCAGAGAAGCAGGTGTCTCTTTAGGTGAAAGTCTGATGAATGTGGAAGTAGGTGTCCCCTTAGGTGGAGATCCTCTCGGTGGGGTAGCGAGTCTCCCTATCGGTGGGGAGACACTCAGTGCGGTAGAAAGTCTCCCCGTAGGTGGAGTAACACTCAGTGAAGTAGCTGATGTCCCTATAGGTGGTGATATACTCAATGGGGGATCAGGTCTCCCCATAGGTGGAGACCCACTCAGTGGGGGAACAGGCGTCTCTATCATTGGAGATCCTCTCAGTGGGGTAGCGAGTCTCCCTATCGGTGAGGAAACACTCAGTGTGGTAGAGAGTCTCCCTATAGGTGGAGGAACACTCAATGGGGCATCAGGTCTCCCCATAGGTGAAGATCCACTCAGTAGGGGAGCAGGCGTCCCTATAGGAGGAGATATGGATGGAGAAGTAAGTGTCCCTATAGGTGAAGACACACCCAGTGAGGTAGCAGGTGTCCATATGGTTGAGGATACGCTCAGTGCGGTAGCAGGTGTCCCTATAGGTGAAGATACACTCAGTGAGGTAGCAGGTGTCCCTACACTAGGGGATACACTCAGTGGGGTAGCAGGTGTCCCTGTAGGTGGGGATATACTCAACGGGGGATCAGATCTCCCCATAGGTGGAGATCCACTCTGTGGGAGAGCAGGCGTCCCTATCGTTGGAGATCCTCTCAGTGGGGGAGCAGGTGTCCCTATACATGGAGACACACTCAGTGAGGTAACAGGTGTCCATATGGTTGGGGATACACTCAGTGGGATAACAGGTGTCCCTATAGGTGGAGACACACTCAGTGAGGTAGCAGGTGTCCATATAGGTGGAGATATACTCAATGAGGTAGCAGGTGTCCCTACGGTTGGGGATACACTCAATGAGGTAGCAGGTGTCCCTACGGTTGGGGATACACTTAATGAGGTAGCAGGTATCCCTATAGGTGGAGATATACTCAATGGGGGATCAGGTCTCCCCATAGGTGGAGATCCACTCAGTGGGGGAACTGGCGTCTCTATCATTGGAGATCCTCTCAGTGGGGTAGTGAGTCTCCCTATTGGTGAGGAGACACTCAGTGTGGTAGAAAGTCTCCCTACAGGTGGAGGAACACTCAATGGGGGATCAGGTCTCCCCATAGGTGGAGATCCACTCAGTAGGAGAGCAGGCGTCCCTATAGGAGGAGATATACTTGATGGAAAAGTAAGTGTCTCTATAGGTGGAGACACACTCAGTGAGGTAGCAGGTGTCCATATGGTTGGGGATACACTCAGTGGGGTAACAGGTGTCCCTATAGGTGGAGACACACTTAGTGAGGTAGCAGATGTCCCTATGGTTGGGGATACACTCAGTAGGGTAGCAGGTATCCCTATAGGTGGAGGCACACTTAGTGAGGTAGCAGGTGTCCCTATGGTTGGGAATACACTCAGTGGGGTAGCAGGTGTCCCTATAGGTGGAGATATACTCAATGGGGGATCAGGTCTCCCCATAGGTGGAGATGCACTCAGTGGGGGAGCAGGCATCCCTATCATTGGAGATCCTCTCAGAGGGTTAGTGAGTCTCCCCATAGGTGGAGGAACACTCAGTGGGGGATCAGGTCTCCCCATAGGTGGAGATCCACTCAGTAGGAGAGCAGGCGTCCCTATAGGAGGAGATATACTTGATGGAAAAGTAAGTGTCTCTATAGGTGGAGACACACTCAGTGAGGTAGCAGGTGTCCATATGGTTGGGGATACACTCAGTGGGGTAACAGGTGTCCCTATAGGTGGAGACACACTTAGTGAGGTAGCAGGTGTCCCTATGGTTGGGGATACACTCAGTAGGGTAGCAGGTATCCCTATAGGTGGAGACACACTTAGTGAGGTAGCAGGTGTCCCTGCGGTTGAGGATACACTCAGTGGGGTAGCAGGTGTCCCTATAGGTGGAGATATACTCAATGGGGGATCAGGTCTCCCCATAGGTGGAGATGCACTCAGTGGGGGAGCAGGCATCCCTATCATTGGAGATCCTCTCAGAGGGTTAGAGAGTCTCCCCATAGGTGGAGGAACACTCAGTGGGGGATCAGGTCTCCCCATAGGTGGAGATCCACTCAGTAGGAGAGCAGGCGTCCCTATAGGAGGAGATATACTTGATGGAAAAGTAAGTGTCTCTATAGGTGGAGACACACTCAGTGAGGTAGCAGGTGTCCATATGGTTGGGGATACACTCAGTGGGGTAACAGGTGTCCCTATAGGTGGAGACACACTTAGTGAGGTAGCAGGTGTCCCTGCGGTTGAGGATACACTCAGTGGGGTAGCAGGTGTCCCTATAGGTGGAGATATACTCAATGGGGGATCAGGTCTCCCCATAGGTGGAGATCCACTCAGTGGGGGAGCAGGCATCCCTATCATTGGAGATCCTCTCAGAGGGTTAGAGAGTCTCCCTATAGGAGGAGATATACTCGATGGAGGAGTAGGTGTTCCTATAGTTGGAGATGTACTCAGAAAGGTAAGTGTCCCTTTAGGTGAAAGTCTGATGAATGTGGAAGTAGGTGTCCCCTTAGGTGGAGATCCTCTCGGTGGGGTAGCGACTCTTCCTATTGGTGGGGAGACACTGAGTGTGGTAGAAAGTCTCCCTATAGGTGGAGACACACTCAGTGAGGTAGCAGGTGTCCCTACGGTTGGGGATACACTCAGTGAGGTAGCAAGTGTCCCTATAGGTGGAGATATACTCAATGGGGGATCAGGTCTCCCCATAGGTGGAGATCCACTCAGTGGTGGAACAGGCGTCTCTATCATTGGAGATCCTCTCAGTGAGATAGTGAGTCTCCCTGTAGGTGGAGGAACACTCAGTGGGGGATCAGGTCTCCCCATAGGTGGAGATCCACTCAGTAGGAGAGCAGGCGTCCCTATAGGAGGAGATATACTTGATGGAAAAGTAAGTGTCCCTATAGGTGGAGACACACTCAGTGAGGTAGCAGGTGTCCCTACAGTAGGGGATACACTCAGTGGGGTAGCAGGTGTCCCTATAGGTGGAGATATACTCAATGGGGGATCAGATCTCCCCATAGGTGGAGATCCACTCAGTGAGGGAGCTGGCGTCCCTATCATTGGAGATCCTCTCAGTTGGGGAGCTGGCGTCCCTACTGTTGGAGATACACTCAGTGAGGTAGCAGTTGTTCCTATAGGTGAAGGTCTGCTCAACGTGAAAGCTGGTGTCCCCTTAGGTGGAGATATACTCAATGGCGGGGTTCGAGTCCCTGTAGGTGGAGACACACTTAGGGTGGGAGCAAGTGTCCCTACGGTTGGAGATATACTGAGTGGGGGAGTGGGTGTCCCTATATGTGGAGGTCCTCTCAGTGTGGGAGCAGGTGTCCCTACAGGTGACGGTATGCTGGATGGGGGAGCAGGCATCCCCATAGGTGGTGATACAATCAGTGCTGTAGCCGATGTCTCTATAGATAAAGGTGTGTTGGGAGGGGGATCAGGGGCCCCTGTAGGTGGAGATCTCAGTGCAGGAACAGATGTCACTCTAGAGGAAGGGATGCTCAGTGTGACAGCAGGCCTCCCTGTTGGTGGAGGTTTGTCTGTGGGAGAAGATCTGCCTGTCTTTGGAGATTCGCTTCTCAGGAAATATCAGAGAGCTGCCCCACCTGCTGGAGATCTACCTGTCACAGGACCAATTCCCGGGGGAGACATCGGCAGTGCAGGCCTGCTGGGCACCGAGCTAAGCAAAGTGGTAGGGTAAGTCGAACCCAAAACGATGAAAAATAAATAGGATGAAATTCAATAAGGGCAAATGCTAAATACTGCACTTGGGAAGGAACAATAAATGGTACAAGTACAGAATGGGCAAGGACTTCCTAGGCAGGAGTCCTGCAGAGAATAATCTCGTGTGATAGTGGATCACAACCTAAATATGAGTCACTAATATTACTCTGCTGCAAAAAAAGCAAACCTCATTCAGGGCTGTTTTAGCAGGAGAGTTGTAAGCAAGACAGAGAAGTAATTCTTCTGCTCTACTTAGTGCTGACAAGGCCTCAAGCAGGGCGTTGTGCCCAGTTCTGGGTACCACATGCCAGGACAGATATGGACAAACTGGAGAAGATCCAGAGGAGGCTGTGTCAAGGTGGAGGGAGGGGTCCTTGTGAGAGCTGTGGTTTAACATTTAATGTGGATTAGAGATTCTGTCCCACTGGAACAATTGTGAGGCTCTCTAGACCCGCAGTAGCCAGTATGCTGCTCACTATGGCTGCCAAAACTTCTTGGGAATGGTGAGGCTACAGCCCAGATCCTCCTGCTCCAGAAATACAGGACCCAGTCACAGGAGCTTCATTAACTTGTAGCAATAGAGGGCATGGGACACATGGCAGAGTGGTTCTAATGCTGTTTAACCGAGGGCACCCACACTTGCCATAGAATTACAGTCCACTAAGGAACTGCAAGCCTGATTTGCTTCTCACTTTCACTTGGCTTGCACCAGTATGAATCCATAGGCTGGATTCTGCCCTCACTTTTACACGGGTGTAAATCCACTGAATTTACTGGCACCCACCTCTGGATTTGCCCAGGTGTGAGCGACAGGGGAATCAGGCTCAGTGGTTTTTCACACACTGATGCTGTTGTTTACCAGGGAACCACTTGGTGCTTTATAACATTAGTTAGGCTTCACTGTGAAAATAAGAGCCATTGTCCCCATTTTGTACAGCCAGGAGGTGAGGCTGAAGTGACTTGCCCAAGGTCCCCCCAAAGTATGTGACAGAATTCTGCAATCCCGAGCCTCAGTCCCTTGCTCTACCCACTAGCCTACACTGCTCCAACACACTAGAAACACTTTTCACTTTAAAAAAAAAAAGCAGAAAAGGGATTTGAGGATTTGCAATATCTCAACTGCTCATCCTGCTGGGTCAAGCATTTCTCGTCACTAGCTCTGGTTTCATTTGCAGGCTTAGAATTGAAGAAGTCACTGCCCCTAACGTAACACTTGACGTCTTATCTAACAGTGTGGTGGAAATTACCTTAAAATTAAAACTACACGTTGCAGTTAAGAGGTCAGTAAACATTTGGCATTTTCTTTTGTTGTTCATTAGCAGAAAGACTCCAGCATGTAGCAGGTTGCTCTGTAGATCTGTGCTTGTAAGCAAAGTTGCATCTACTTTATTTTATAGGTACCAATTGCTATTTGAGGGAAAAGGCCAAATTCTTCACTGTTGTTAATTGGTGCAGCTATACTGAAACCACTCAAGATGTACCAGTTTAAACCACCAACAATTTGGTGTAAAATGTCCAATTCTATAGGAAGAGGTGTTCCAGGCACACAGTCAAAGTTTTCCGTGCCAAAGATGGAGTAAAGACACCAATGCAGAGAGAGAGCAAATGTTTTCCATACAGATCCTTTTAGTTTCTTGCAAGGAGGTAGCCATGGATTTGCCATTCTATTTCGAACCATTTCCTTCTGTGCAAAGAGCTGCTGGCAATGCTGCTCCTGCACCAGAAATCTGAACTGTCCAGTGATTTAAGGGAGCAATTTCCTAAAATACTGGAGCAATGGAGACAGGCCGATTGACCCCAGCTGAGGACCTAGCTCTGTATATACATGGATGGCATTTATGGGACTCGTCTCAAATAGCAGAGAGGGAAAAACTGGGTTATTGATGTCAAGTATCAGGAGGTAGCCGTGTTAGTCTGTATTCACAAAAACAACAAGGAATTCAGTGGCACCTTAAAGACTAACAGATTCATTTGGGCATGAGCTTTCGGGGGTAAAAAACCCACTTCGTCAGGTGCATCTGTTAGTCTTTAAGGTGCCACTGGACTCCTTGTTGTTTTGTAGGTTATTGATAGTTTCTTCTTGAAGAGCCCCTGGTTTTGATGACACCAGGTAGGTGAATAGGGTTTCCGCCAGTAAAGAAGTTTGGCCTGGTGGCACCTGGTTACTAATGAAGTGGCCCAGGGTGATGTATCCTCCCATCACTGGGAGTTCCAGAGCCAGGGCTCTGAGTTCCCGAGTGCAAACATTTGCAAGCTGCTATTTTCAGTCCTGTAGTGCAAGCCCAAGTCAGCAGACCTGAGGAGCTCTCAGGCTTGCTGCGGTGGGTCTATTTTTGCAGTGTCGTCCTGCCCTGGGAGGTTCAATTTCTGATGCTGCACAGAGAAGGCAGCTTGTGGACTATTTGAAAGACAACACATGGCAGGCATGGAAGCATGTACATTTTCATTTGGATTCACACTTTGAGTGTTGTGACAAACTTATAAAAACCCTTTGTGGGGTCAGTGCCAGCCAGTTTTCGGCACCTGCTTGTGCTGCTTCTCGGCCATGACCCAACAGTCTCTCTTTGGAAGAGTTGGATTGCAAGACTGTCTGGAGGGCACAAGTTAGGGATTAGTTTAACCCAAGCATGTTTCTTTAGTCTCCTTGACCTCTTAGGAGAAAGAATTGAAGTTGAAGTGCTCAAGAACATCACCATTGCAATCAGAAGGGGAGATCCCAGCCTCGTCCTTGAGGACTGCAAAACCCCTCTTGGTTACATGGACATCAAAGTTCTGAAAGCGTAAGTAACAGCTACTTGTCTGGACTCCAGTAGTATTGCTCAGTAAACAGGTGGTGCATAGTGTGTGCTGCAAGGCACCCATCCTGCTTGCGACATCTGAGTCCTGCATATTGCATGAATGAAGGTTCTTATGCTTAAGGAGGGTTTGATTTCTAGTCAATATTCGGCTGCATTGTGAACTACTGAGACAGTCAACATTTTACCCTTGCGTGTGCATGGAATGAAGGGGAGACTCAATCGCGGGCTCATGGGAATGCCTTGCCAGACTTGAAATCCTGCACTAGATGCTGCTCACTGCTTTATGACAACACATCTCTCCTGTATTGTGACTCATAACTCCACTGCTAAGCAAGCTGCCGCTACTAACCACTGAATGTTTAACCTACGCAGATCTTCCCTGCCACTGGAGAATGAAATCCTGAGCCTCGTAACGTGTGTCCTGGACAGAACCCTTCCTCAGATCCTGCAAAAGATTGTAAGTCTAAAAAGAGTTTCTGCTGCGAGTTGAGCTGAATAAGGACACCTGTTAAAAATGCATTGGTGAATGACTAGCCTTTCAACTGGTTCCAGTCATCACTGACTGCCCAGAGAGAGCTGGCAGGGAATCGAAAGTTTCTTTTTGGGTGTTGAGTGTTTTTCTCTGAATCTCTTAAGAGCAACTGATCTGTGCTGAGGTTTTACCATTCAAGATGGCAGAACTATTGTAAGAGCTCATGAGATTTCCGCTAGTTTGACATGAAGTCTCATGGGAGCAGTTGATCTCACGTGACATCAGCAGTTTTCCAGAATGTAAATGTACCCATTTCAGCAGAGTGTCTGACTGCACATGCATGAAGCCAGGGTCACATGTGAACTATGTCCAAGTGTTTGTGACTAGGCACAATCCTTATCTTAAATACTGAATAATGGCTGCCTGCATCTTTTGCAGTAGCTGTGTGCAGGGCTTGACCAGGAGGTAGCTGCAACTGGATCCTAATAGCACCTCGCTGGCCAAGAAACCTAAGCGAGTCCCAGGTTGGGAGGGGAGTCCCAGGAGGAAATGCAGCAGACCAGCAGAGCTGCTGCAGAGATGAGAACGTCAGGTCAATGACTGCAACCTACACGAGGGGGTGCCCTGAGAAGAAACGTGTTCTGATTTCATGCTTTTAAGTAGGGCTGTCAAGCGATTAACAAAATTAAGTGCGTGTAATCACACTGTTAAAGAATAATAGAATACCATTTATTTAAATACTTCTGGATGTTTTCTACATTTTCAAATACATTAATTTCAATTACAACACAGAATGCAAAGTGTGCAGTGCTCACTTTCTATTTATTTTTAATACAAATATTTGCACTGTAAAAAACAAAAGAAATAGTATTTTACAATTCACCTAATACAAGTACTGCAGTGCAATCTCTTTATCATGAAAGTTGAACTTACAAACGTAGAATTATGTCCAAAAAATAGCTGCATTCAAGAATGAAACAATGTAAGAGTTTAGAGCCTACAAGTCCACTCAGTCCTACTTCAGCCAATCGCTCAGACAAATGAGTTTGTTTACATTTGCAGGAGATAATGCTGCCCACTCTTGTTTGCAATGTCACCTGAAAGTGAGAACAGGCGTTGGCATGGCACTGTTGTAGTTGGTGTTGCAAGATGTTTACGTGCCAGATGCACTAAAGATTCAAATGTCCCTTCATGCTTCAACCACCATTCCAGAGGACAAGCGTTCATTCTGATGACGGGCTCTGCTTGATAATGATCCAAAGCAGTGCGGACCGATGCATGATCATTTTCATCATCTGAGTCAGATGCCACCAGCAGAAGATTGATATTTTTTTTCTTTTTTTTTTTTTTTTTGGTGGTTTGGGTTCTGTAGTTTCCTCATTGGAGTGTTGTTTTTCTAAGACTTCTGAAAACATGCTCCACACCTCATCCCTCTCAGATTTTGGAAGGCACTTCAGATTCTTAAACCTTGAGTGGAGTGCTGTAGGTTATTTTTAGAAATCTCACATTGGTACCTTCTTTGTGTTTTGTCAAATCCGCAGTGACAGCATTCGTAAATCAAACATGCTGGGTCATCATCCGAGACTGCTATAACATGAAATATATGGCAGAATGTGGGTAAAACAGAGCAGGGGACATACAGTTCTCAGGCAAGGAGTTCAGTCACACATTTAATTAACACATTATGTTTTTAATGAACATCATCAGCATGGAAGCATGTCCTCCAAAATGGTGGCCAAAGCATGAAGGGACATATGAATGTTTAGCATATCTCGCACGTAAATACCTTGCAATGCTGGCTACAAAAGTGCCATGGGAATGCCTGTTCTCACTTCCAGGTGACATTGTAAAGAAGAAGCTGGCAGCATTATCTCTCGTAAATGTAAACAAACTTGTTTCTCTTATCAATTGGCTGAACGAGAAGTAGGACTGAGTGGATGTGTAGGCTCTAAAGTTTTTTACATTGTTTTAGTTTTGAGTGCAGTTATGTAACAAAAAATCTACGTTTGTAAGTTACACTTTCATGATAGAGATTGCACTACAGCTCGTGTGTGAAGTGAAATGAAAAATACTAGTTCTTTTGTTTATCATTTTACAGGACAAATATCTGTAATAAAAGTAATATAAAGTGAGTACTGTACACTTTGTATTCTGTGATATAATTGAAATCAATATATTTGAAAATGTAGAAAAACATCCAAAAATATTTAATACATTTCAATTGGTGTTTTATTGTTTAACAGTGCGATTGATCGTGGTACATTTTTAAAATCGCAGTTAATCTTTTAGAGTTAATTGCGTGAGTTAACTGCAATAATCGTCAGCCCTAGTTTTAAGTCAGAGCTGGTCAGGCTGCTGGGATGCCTCATCCCATACTGGGTCATGCGCCCCATACCCGGACCTGAGCCAGCTTGTTCCCTAAATTGCACCCCACAAACTTTGTCCAGGTCACTACATGTATCACGAAAAAGCCGGTTGTGAAGGAGCTGCCTGGCACCTTCCCAGGCTTAACTTAATAAAGCTTCGGTTATGATGTGCCAGTGAAAACGGAGTTGGGAAATACAGAAACAAAGACGTGGCTTCAAACTGTCTGTCTGGGTCACTGCCCTTTAAACCGAGTTAACTGAGGCTTGGGAATCAGTGTGTACTCCGAGCTCTAGTCCCTTGATTTAAAATCTCAGCAATAAAATGAATGGAAACATTACTAAACGGCCCAGTGTCACGTCCTCGCTGCCGTCTGGGCACCAGAACTGATTAGCGGTGACTGTGCTTGTGTTACTTTGTGTTACAGCTGTGCCCAGTGATCAGTGCTGTCGTGTCCGGCTTGGATGGAACATCATTAAGCACAGCAAGATGTAAGTTCCTTCTTTAATACTTTCCCCTCTTTTCCTTTCAGGGCCCAGATTCTGCCTCCCTCCCCCACAGTAAAGTATTACCCCCAAACTGATGCCCTAGACACCCGGATATAGAAACGTTTCGGATTTACCCATCAACAGGCTGGTAACATCACCGGGTCACAAGATCTCCCTGAGCGGAGCGCTCCTCACCTGCCACTGCCCATGGGAGCCAGGGAATGGGAACGGGTCCCAGTGCCAAATAGCCAGGGACATGGCTCCGAGATTAAGAGGAGGGATTGTCAAGTGAGGGCCCTAGCCTGGGAGTGGAGACCCGGGTCAGTTTCCTGCTCTGCTACAGAGTTCCTGTGTGATCTTGGGTAAGTCACTTAGCTGCTCTGTGCCTCAGTTCCCCCTGTGTAGCACAGAGATAATAGCCCTGCCTTCCCTTGCAGGGGTCTTGTGAAGACAAATACACTAAAGACAGTGAGGTGCCCAGATACCATGGTGATGGGCCAGAGCAGTTCCTGAGAGAGATCCTTGGCCCCAGCTCTGGCTGCAGCCACAGATCTCCTCTAAAGCAGCTGCTCAGGAATCCCCTAATAGAGAGGAATCCTCAGGTGATACCAAGAGCCACCTGCTCCCTTCTGCACGGAGGGTGAGCCGGGTGTGCCAGGGCAGGACACTGCACCGTGCTCTGCCTGATCCCGAGCTGGGACCGTGACTCCTAGAGGATGCTGTCGCTGGTGCTGCTCTGCGTTACTCTGGGTGGAGGGTGCTTTGCTTCCCTAAAGGCATGTGGGGGCTGGTTTAAAGGTAACTTAGAACAACCTTCCCCCTCCACAGCTGCCTTGTAGGTAACTGCTCCTGAGGATCTAACCCAAGATGTGCACTGACAACCTGTACAACTCTGCAGCTCCTTCAGGCCAGCTCCCCAGCCCTCCCAGCAGCCGGGAGGCAGTCTGTCCATTGTACCATTTGAGACACATGCCAATGAGCACAGCACACGTGATGCTCACATGAGCAGCGTCCGTGTGGTTTCAAAGCGTGCAACGTATGAAATGGCATTTATAGTCACCTACACCTGGGGGAAACGGTAACAGGGCCTGACGTGCAAAATCCTTCAGTGGGTCAGGTGTTTGTGGGCAGGCTTTGAAGGGGGGAATAGTCTCTCATCTTCCTGTCTCGGGTCCTTGCTGAAGCCCATACCAACCTGCTAACCTGCACTAGGACTTTCATTTCTCAGAGTTCAGCTGCTGCCAGACCTCTTGGCCACATTCCTTTCTCATGTGCTCTTTGTGTCTCTGCAGTTGCGACGTCCCCTCCGGGAGGAAACAGCCCATCTTCCATCTTTAATACGTCATTTAATCCCGATGCCATTGTGCTAGAATTGACAGTAAGTGCTTCCACCTTGCCTGCGTGGGACGTTTTTGTGATTGCTGGGGTCCTAGGCAAAGACAAAGTGGCACCTCTTGCTGCAGGGCTCCGGCTTTATGAGCTCTGAGTGCAAGGTCTGTTGGACTCTCACAAGACTCTTGGCACAGAAGGAATCAGCTAATTCCAGAGGGGCAGACCTAGGGCTGTTGCCAATTGGCCTTGCTCCACTGAAGGCAAGAGAGGTTCAGCAGTGGAGGATCTGGCCCCTGTACTAGGGACTGGAGAGCGAGCGTCTGGGGACTCCCAGCTACCCCATCAATGGGTTTGCTGTCCCAGAGAGGCTGGGCTAGGACTAGCATGCATTTGCTCTGATGCAGACACAGCCAGGATGTTTCCTGACCCAGGAGAGCCTTCTGTTTCTTGGAGGTGCTGCCTTGTTCCCTGTGGCTTAGAGGCAGAAAAGTCCCAGGAATAAGTAGCTTCTCCTCAGCTGACATTTTGCTCAGTGGGTCACTATCTAAAGACTGAGGACATGCCCCAAGGTGCATTGAGTTTTTCCACCAGCGTCTAGGCATTGGCTCAGGCCCAGCACGACTCTGTCCTGAAGCCCAGGCAGAACCGCACAACAACTGCTCCCCTCTCACAGCGTTAGTGGGTTTACGGTCTGGCGAGAGGACCCCAGTCAGGTGCATCTCACACTTGGCAAGGAATTGCTCCAAACACACCATGTTTGTAGCAAATAAAACACTCCCTTAGGCGGCTTCTTTTCAGCAAAACACTTTCCCTCTTCTTCCTGCCTTTTTCTTTTGAAAATATGAGCAGTGTCTGCCGGGGAAGGCGGCAGTACACTGCTCTTCTCAGGAGCTCAGGCCTGGCGCTGCCCGAGAGAGTCTTAATAGAGCCGTGTCTGGCCTGCATGCCACTGAGCCCCATAACAATCACTCCCACGTACCCGGCGGGGAAGCGCGTGGTCGCTGAATGTACCTGTTATTGTTCACTCCTCTGGAGACGTCCCCTTCGCTGGGTGTAATTCACTGTAGGAGCTTCACTGGCTCTGTCTGCAACCTCGCTGGATTAAGAACTGCCTGATGCCTCCTCTTTTAGGGCTGCATTCCGTTCCTCACGCCAGGCAGGGCCCATTCCAGGATCGCTGGCCCTTCCACAGCGACCTGTGACACAGCCAACCCTTCTCCCCAGATGGGGAAACGGAAGAAAGTCATGTGACCCAGCCAGGCTGCTGGGCACATGGACTGGGCCTGGGAAGAGACTCCAGACAGGAAGGCTGGCTGTGAGGACCAGAAGGCTATAGGCCCACTGGGTACCCTGAGACACCAGGGAAGCAAAGGCTCCAGCGAGGTAGAGCTGGGAGCGGCTGGCTGAAGAGTGCAGCAGAATGAACTTACTTTTGCTCAGTAAACCAGCCCCAGCAAGGGGTTATTGGCAATGAGAAAGCCTTTGAGACTTTAGTGAGGAACCCTAAGGAGAGGGAAACTGAGGCATGAGGGGTGCTATGGAGGCAGTGACTTGGTATAGGGCCAGCTCGGGATCCAGTTCACCTGCACAGAGACTGGGTCAGGGAGGTGTGTCCAGCGGGGTGGCACAAAGCAGCCCGCCCAGACAGCTGTGCAGAACACTAGCTTTTCAGCACACTGTCTCTTTTATTTCACAGGGTCGCAGTCTTATTGAACAAATACTGCCTCTGCTTCCTGAAAATACCACCAAGGTTAGTGAATTTCATTTGTATGCCCCGTGCTCTCATCTCTAGTGACAAACTTTCACCAATGTAATTGCCTGAACTTTCCCGTTCCCTGCTATGGAAACCCAGCAAACCTTTCAGAGCTGCTCTTGGCAGATGGCACTGCTATAAACCAAAGCAGCTGGAGAACCGTGTCTGATCAGTTGCAGTCTAACCTGTGCTATGTATTGGTATGGGAACACAAGCAGGACCTCCTGCAGATTTGCTTACAGGATTGCTTCCATCTGCTGCAGGATGAGCGTCTGCAGGCTGAAATGGTAGGTTTCCTGAGCAAAGCACTGCTGCTAAAAGAGAACTGCCAGACTCCATGGCCATTGGCATTGGTACAATACAGTGTAACATAGTATACGTTGTTCGCTGGATAATTCCCCTGCAGCGCAGACATGCCCAGTCTGGCAGCCATACCAGCATCAATGTGCTTTCACCATCTGTATAAAGATCTTTGCAGGTTCATTCTGACACCATTAAGGACACAGCCGAGGACTGAAATAACACACAGCAATATAAGGATGCGGTGGCTCTGCTGCTGCCAGTCACTTTGTTGTCCTGGGAGCATTGTCTTCTGTCAGTCCCCGTGCTGGAAAATCTGCCTGATGAGAATGGACATGTCCGAGCGTGTGCAGCCCTGTAATAATGGTTCCAGTCAAAGGGGAAAAGCTCTATCAGGCACATGACACAATATAGCCAGCTTCCTTCAGCTGGGGCAGAAATAAAACCCCATTTGTTCATTTCAGCTAAGCTAGATCAAGAGGTCCCATTGCCAATGGCAAAAGGCAGTAGCTTTGACCAAGCAACGACTTCCTCGCCCCTGAGAGGAGTTTGAATTTTTACCTGTAACATTACCACTTGCACCCCTATTGTTCTTTTTCATACTGAAAGCAAACATTGCAAACACCCATTTCTGACTTGCCCCCTCACACAGGATGGTTGCTAGGTATCATAACGGCGCTGTTGTCAAGAAGCTCCAAGTGTCTCTGGCATGTGAAATGATTGTGATTGTTCCTTGTTTTGCAGAATGCAACCCTGCTGCTTGTCCCCTAAGGCTGAGAGCAGTGCACTCCTCAGTGCCAGGGCCACCGCGGCTGGAGACTGCTGAGCTGTGTTTGTCCTGTTGCCTCAACGTTGAGTAAAGCCTTCATGTTTCCAAAATGTTCTGCTGTTCTGAATGCTTAAGGCTATTTCTTGGAAACAACCATGCTGCTTTATCTTTTAAGTCTTTGGAAATGTATCCTAAATGTGATCATGACTTCTATTCTGTTGTTTGATCCCATGAATTGTCTCTATAAAGTTACATCATTGCTTCTGACCTGGACAGTAAATGTCACATCATGACTGACAATACAGTATTTCTCCTCCCTCGCCACTGGTGTTCGTAGCTTAGTACAGTCAATGGGGGTTTCAGCCCCATTCCCTTCGTTGTAGTGCTGGGGTGTCCGTCTCCCATAGCTTAGTCGGCCTGTTACTTCAGGCTTATTAGCATCTACATCAATTAGTCACCATGGAGTTCTTGGGGCAGACTTTCCCGATGTCCCAAACTGATTATATCCCAAGCTGCTAGAAACTAGCACAGAGGGCCTCAAATGGTGGGGTGCGCCCCCCAAAGGAGGCTCAGTGGAATGTTCGGAGGGGGTCCCAGGCCAGCCCCCATGGGGGACAGGGAGGGAGCACCACCCATTCCCATCCCGAGCTCAACTCCTGCCCTTGTGCGTGGCCTCAGCCCCGGCCTCAGCATGGCTCTGTACTCGCTGGGGGCCCAGCTACCAGCCCCTCCACCACGGCCCAGCCACAGCTCTGTCCTTGGCCCCAGGCCAAGCCTCAGACCATCCCCAGCCTCGGCCCCTTACCCCTGGCTGAGCGTCCTCCTCCCTGTTGATCACTGATTACTCTCGCCCCTCGCTCCACCGATATGGTCACAAGGTGCCCGTTATCTACCGGGTAATGAGCGTTGGGATAGGGCGGAGGCTCGATCACTGGATGTCCTCGGGAGGGGTGACAAGTGCCCTGAAGGTAGCAATGGGGATAATGCAAACAATGAGTCGTGGGGTTAAAATTGAGGGTTTATTGAATGGGTCACAAGTGAGGATGAGGAAAAACTTAATACTAGTTACAACTTGGGCCTACAATATAATACTAGAACAAATAATAAAAATACTGCAATTACAAACAGAAGCTGACCCTGGTACCGCTCTAAGTCCCAGTAGTTATTCAGGTCCTTCCAAGGGTTAGTAAAGGTGCTATTGGTGCTATTATTAAGCATAAATGCAATTACTCGTCTAAGTAAAAAAATGCAATAAGACAGTTAAAGATTGCTGTGAGACTCCGGCCAATCCCCCTTGCGTTCAAGGTTTCCTGGTTAGCGGGTTTCCCCTAGCAGGAGCCTTCGGGCGGCTGGGATCAGCTTTCGTCTCCGGCTTACAACACGATTACAGGCTCAGTTAGTTAGCAGAATTAGCAGCTAGGCATACTTACACACACAAACCACAAACGTTTCATTACCACCAGCAGACGGGTAGGCTTCTGAGAACACGGAGCCGAGGGAGACTTCGAGTTGATCAGGCTCGTTACGGGTACAGGTTTCTGCGTTTTCTCCCTGCCCACTGCTTGCACGGTGGGCAATTTATAAGGGTAATGACGTGTTCAGTTTTTTGGCCAGGTTTCTCCTAATTAGGAGATTTACAGGTGCCTCGTTACCACCCTCGGGGGGGGGGGGGTTTCCTGGAAATGGCTGACCACAAAATTTGCCTAGCCCCAACGGTAACTTTCGGGTAATGCTTCTCGCTTGAGAGTACGTGCATGCTCGTTTCCTGAACATGGAGGCCAGGGTAAAAGCTACCTAGGGCTGTGAGACTAACACTCCACAAACTGCAGCCCTACTCTTGGCCCTGATTCTGAGGGGCAGGGGCTCGTGGATAAGAGTAAGGGGGCATGAGCCTCAAAAGTTTGGGGACCACTGACCTAGCCCTTGTGATGACCTGCCAGCATTTTAGTCACCATGGTGGGATAGCTATCGACCCCAGCGTAACCCTAGCGCCCATGCGATGCTCAAGGCTTTGGGGCCTTTGGCCTTGATTAGTTTGGCTAACCTACTGCTGTAGAGGCCGCGAGGCCCTACCTGTCCCTCACTAGCAAATACCTAGCGGGATCAGTAATTGCCACTCGCTGAAAGCCTCCAGCCCTGCGTGAGTAGGGGACACTGACGTACCCTGGGTCACAGCTCACACATTTGACGCCTGCCCCTCTGCACAACACTCGGCCCAAGCAGGAGAGAGTTGGCCAGGCCCAGCAGAGGCCAGCAGCCCTGAGCTGACCCCCCGCAACCCTCCCATAGACTGGTGCCAGTCAAGTAGGCACCCAGAAATGTGCTGCCCTGGGCAGTGGCCTGATGTGCCTAGAGCAAGTGCAGCCCCTGGATTGAAAACTGGGGGAGGGGTCCTGGTGCAGCAAAAAGGGGGCCTGCTAAGACTTGGGGAGGGGGAGATGAGCTCTGAAGTGACCCCCCGCCTTACTCTGGGTCACACCTGGCTCCCACCAGACAGGGCCTGAGCTTTGAGCCGTTGCCTTTTTCGCCAGACAAATTGCACCATCGCAGCAGCACAGAAGGTCCAGAATTGTACCATTCAATCATGCCGCTTTGGACCAAATGGGGGACACCACCCTGACATAGCCCAGCCCAGGATTAGGGACTTGCAAAGGAGCCCTGAAGTCATCATGCACCCTTGCCCTCCATGAGCTGCATCCCCCACACCGGTCTTGCTGCAGGTCAGGGTCTGGCCATATGTGCAAAGCTTTGAGCAGTGGCTTGCAAAAGCTGCTGGAGATTCAGAATCATCAGCAAAACAATTAGCAAACCCATAGCATGTAAGGTCTCCTTGGGGATCCAGCACCAGCTTTAAACACCACCAAATAAGAGCAAAAGCAAACACCTGGGAGAAGGCAGGCACCACCTCAGGCAGACAAATCAGTGGGCTGCCCTTACTAATGCCGCTAAGCCGCGCGCGGGGCTGGAAGGAGGGCTGGGACGTGCAGAGCTTTGGGCTCGGCTGGCACAGCGCTTGTCGTGTGTCACACGGGTGCATAAGGGCGCCAGGGAAGCCCAATGAGCTGGTCCAGTCCAGCAGTTGCTGCAGGACAAGGCCGTGCCCTGCTCGGGGGCGGGGCCAAGCGAGGACACAGACAGGTGGGCAAACCCCATGCAATGGGAGCCACCTAACGCACCCTTATGCTGAGTAGCACTTATTCACCAGAGCAGGCACAGTGGAGCCCGTGAGACTGAATCCTGGACACCTAGGGCTGTCAGGGCCCTCGCAAGGCCCCCTAGTCCCCGCCCCCCCCATACACACCATGCTGAGGCAGGACCAAGTTAACCTAGGCCAGGGGGTCGAACCTTGGTCTCTCTCTCTCGCTCTGCCCCTGCCCCCCCCCTCGCCATGTGCGATTATAAACTTCAGGGCCCAGCAGTGGGGAGGGTAGAGGGAGACTCATACAGAGGTATGGTATGATGTCTGTGGGGGGCGGTGGGGGAGGGAACAATGTGCGCGTGCACACACACACACACATAGGGAAGGGAGCACGACCCCCCCCCCACCCACCCCAGCCGCACCGCCTCAGCATGACACCAGCCATACTGGGCTGCGGGTGGGCTGGGAGCGCACCCACAAAATATAACACACAGACACAGAGTTTGGAGTGGGGGGGGCAACTAACTGCAAATAGTTGGAAAACAGCTCAGGGCTCCCAGCGCCCTCCCCGAGCACCTAGCTCACCCTCCCCCTCCTTCACCCAGAGCTGCCTTCTCCTGGCACCATTCTGCAATACCATCTCCCAGCACCCTAAGCTACCCCCACACAGGTAGCTGGAGGCTGTGAGTGCCCGGGGGCAGGGGGGTAGCTCAGGGTGCAGGCAGAGGGCAGCTGGAGGCTGTGTGCAGGAGGGGGGGTAAGCTCAGGGTGCAGGCAGGGGGCAGCTGGAGGCTGTGTGCAGGCGGGGGGGTAGCTCAGGGGGCAGCTGGGGGCTGTGTGCAGGTGGGGGAGTAGCTCAGGGTGCAGGCAGGGGGCAGCTGGGGGCTGTGTGCGGACAGGGGTAGCTAGGGACTGTGTGCAGGGAGGCAGTAGCTCAGGGAGCAGAAGGTAGCTGGGGGTGTGTGTGCAGGTGGGGGAGTTGCTCAGGGTGCAGGCATGGGGCAGCTGGGGGCTGTGTGCGGACAGGGGTAGCTAGGGACTGTGTGCAGGGAGGCAGTAGCTCAGGGAGCAGAAGGTAGCTGGGGGTGTGTGTGCAGGTGGGGGAGTTGCTCAGGGTGCAGGCATGGGGCAGCTGGGGGCTGTGTGCGGACAGGGGTAGCTAGGGACTGTGTGCAGGGAGGCAGTAGCTCAGGGAGCAGAAGGTAGCTGGGGGTGTGTGTGCAGGTGGGGGAGTTGCTCAGGGTGCAGGCATGGGGCAGCTGGGGGCTGTGTGCAGGCGGGGGAGTAGCTAGGGGCTGTGTGCAGGGAGGGCGTAGCTCAGAGGCCAGGCATGGGGTAGCTGGGTGCTGTGTGCAGATGGGTAGCTCAGGGTGCAGGCAGCAGGTAGCTAGGGAGTAGTATAAGGGCCCTACCATCAATCAAACCCTAACCCCGCCCCTAACCCCACCCCTTGACCCCTATAGTCCCTCCCACCTGTCACCAGAAGTCCCACCCTATGGTGGTATTACTTCCGGGGTCCAGATGGCCACATGACCAGAAGCAAAGTGGGTCATGTGACCCCCTCTAAGAACTCCTCCCACCACCCTCTACCAATCAGGAGGGGTTTCCTCCCGAAAGGACCACCCCGAGAGGAGATTTTGACCAACCGGGGTGACTCCTCTAAGAACTCCTCCCAAGGCCCTCCGCCAACCCGAGTGCAGCACCAATACCCCATAAGTACCAGTGCCGAACAGAGGAGGCCATTTTTCTTACCAAGGACACGTGTTTTAGAAAGCGTGGAAAGGCTGCTCAGAGGAAAACGTGGACTCCTTTACCACCCCCCCGTTAGAACTTCGGACTTTGTTTTGGACCCAAGCACCATACTTATGTGGCGCAGGACCTACACCAGTGACAGTTCTGAGGAGGAGGAGGGAACGATCGAGAGGAGCCCTTTGGCCAATCAGTTGATGGATACGTCGGAAACCGAATTGAGCTTTGCCAGGGTACATTTGCCGAGCGAGCGTAGCGATTTGTAATTTATCCCTGGGGTTTTTGAAGAGAACCATGTACTTTGTGTTTAGGTTAATTGTGCGACTCTTTTTTCCCTGACAAAATACGTTCTGAACTATATACATAATGCTCAGGTTTCTGTGATGAACTCTGCTTATGAAATTGAGAAAGCTTTTACCAAGTACGTGCATAAAAAGAAATGACTTATCGGCAGGTCCCTTTTTAACAGCTGGGACTGCTGACTGAAAACATGTCTAGCTGCGTGAAGAGAAACCTGGGCCTTTTAAAATTACTTAGCAAATCGTCCCCGCCATCTTTTCCATTTGCCTTGTCCACCGGTGACTCTCCCAAGCGGCGATCTGAGGGGGTGGACAAAGAGAGGTCATCAGGCTCCTCAGGATGCCTCACGAGGGTTTTCTGGTTGGTTTCCGACGTATCCATCAACTGGTCGGCCAAAGGGCTCCTCTCGGTCGTTCCCTCCTCCTCCTCAGAACTGTCACTGGTGTAGGTCCTGCGCCACATAAGTATGGTGCTTGGGTCCAAAACAAAGTCCGAAGTTCTAATGGGGGTGGTAAAGGAGTCCACGTTTTCCTCTGAGCAGCCTTTCCACGCTTTCTAAAACACATGTCCTTGGTAAGAAAAATGGCCTCCTCTGTTCGGCGCTGGTACTTATGGGGTATTGGTGCTGCACTCGGGTTGGCGGAGGGCCTTGGGAGGAGTTCTTAGAGGGGTCACCCCGGTTGGTCAAAAATCTCCTCTCGGGGTGGTCCTTTCGGGAGGAAACCCCTCCTGATTGGTAGAGGGTGGTGGGAGGAGTTCTTAGAGGGGGTCACATGTCCCACTTCTAGATAGGTCACCCGCCCCCGGAAGTCGCCCTGATTGGTCAAATCTCCTCTTGGGGTGGTCCTTTTGGGAGGAAACCCCTCCTGATTGGTAGAGGGTGGTGGGAGGAGTTCTTAGAGGGGTCACATGACCCACTTTGCTTCTGGTCATGTGGCCATCTGGACCCCGGAAGTAATACCACCATAGGGTGGGACTTCTGGTGACAGGTGGGAGGGACTATAGGGGTCAAAGGGCGGGGTTAGGGGCGGGGTTAGGTTTTGAGTGATGGTAGGGCCCTTATACTACTCTAGGGGCTATGTGTGGACAGGGGTAGCTAAGGATGCAGGCAGGGGGTAACTAGGGGCTGTGTGGGGACGGGTAGCTCAGGGTGCAGGCAGGGTGTAGCTGGGGGCTGTGTGTGGATAGGGGTAGCTCAGGGTGGAGGCAGGGGGTAGCTGGGGGCTGTGTGGGGACAGTGGTAACTAGGGGCTGTGTGGGGACGGATAGCTCAGGGTGCAGGCAGGGGGTAGCTGGGGGCTGTGTGTGGACAGGGGTAGCTCAGGGTGCAGGCAGGGGGTAACTAGGGGCTGTGTGGGGACAGGGGTAGCTCAGGGTGCAGGCAGGGGGTAACTAGGGGCTGTGTGGGGACAGGGATAGCTCAGAGTGCAGAGAGGGGGTAGCTCAGGGGGCAGCTGGGGGATGTATGCAGGCAGTGGGGGTAGCTCAGGGTGCAGGCAGCTCAGGGTGCAGGCAGGGGGTAACTAGGGGCTGTGTGGGGACAGGGATAGCTCAGGGTGCAGGCAGGGGATAGCTGGGGGATGTGAGAGGATGGGGTAGGTCAGGGTGCAGGCAGGGGGTAGCTCAGGGGCTGTGTGCAGGGAGGAGGGAAGTTCAGAGTGCAGACAGGGGTAGCTGGGGGCTGTGTGGGGACGGGGTAGCTCAGGGTGCAGGCAGGGGGTTGCTGGGGGCTGTGTGCAGGGAGGAGGGAAGCTCAGAGTGCAGGCAGGGGGTAACTAGGGGCTGTGTGGGGACAGGGATAGCTCAGGGTGCAGGCAGGGGGTTGCTGGGGGCTGTGTGCAGGCGGGGGGGTAGCTCAGGGTGTAGGTAGGGGGTTGCTGGGGGCTGTGTGTGGACAGGGGTAGCTCAGGGTGGAGGCAGGGGGTAGCTGGGGGCTCTGTGCAGGGAGGGGGGAAGCTTAGGGTGATGGCAGAGGGCTCTGTGCAGGGAGGAGGGTAGCTCAGGGGCCAGGCAGGGGGTAACTAGGGGCTGTGTGGGGACAGGGATAGCTCAGGGTGCAGGCAGAGGGTTGCTGGGGGCTCTGTGCGGACAGGGGTAGCTCAGGGTGGAGGCAGGGGGTAGCTGAGGGCTCTGTGCAGGGAGGGGGGAAGCTTAGGGTGCTGGCAGGGGGCTCTGTGCAGGGAGGAGGGAAGCTCAGGGTACAGACGGGTAGCTGGAGGCTGTATGAAGCAGGAGGGTAGCTCAGGGTGGAGGCCGGGGGTAGCTGGGGGCTCTGTGCAGGGAGGGGGGAAGCTCAGGGTGCAGACAGGGGTAGCTGGGGCTGTATGCAGGCAGGGGAGTAGCTCAGGGTGTAGGTAGGGGGTTGCTGGGGGCTGTGTGCGGACAGGGGTAGCTCAGGGGGTATGCAGGGGGTTGCTGGGGGCTGTGTGCAGGCGTGGCGGGGGGGGTAGCTCAGGGTGCAGGCAGGCGGTAGCTGGAGGCTCTGTACTCAGAGGACACCTCTGTGGTCCCTGTTCTCAGCGGGCTCTGCTAGCCAGGGAGCTGCTCCTGTGCCCCTCAACTCTGCCCGTGGGCTCAGGGCTTCTGCTCCATAGGGAGCTCCTGGCTTCAGCCCCACACAGGGCCTGGGAATGCAGTTTCAACTCGGGAGGGACGCTTCGTTTCAGCCAGACGGCCCTTGCTCACTGCTGACCTAGCCCCTCTGACAGGTGTTCGTCCAACCTGTTCTTAAAAACCTCCCATGACGGGGATTCCACAACCTCCCTTGGCTGCCAGTTCCAGAGTTTAACCACTCTCTAAGTTAGAAAGTTTCTCTCCTAACATCCAACCTAAACCTCCCTTGCTGCAACTGATGACGGCTGGTCCTACCTCAGGGTCAAATTCGTCAGATGTTACCCACTGGCTGAAAATACAAGTATCTTCGCTGTTCCTTGATGTAAGCACGGGGGGTGCTCTTGGCCGCTATCCCTCCCTTTACCTGCCTTGTTCTTACCTCAGCTGTATGATTCACCCGGCTCTCTATTCCCGATCCGGTTCTGCTCTCACAGGCTGTGCTGTGTGTGAGTCAGCCCCAGAGCTATACATCCGATGCTCATCCTCCAGCTGGCAGCATCTGTGGGTCAGGCCCTGGGCTCCACCCCAGACCCTGCCCCATGCCCAGTAAAGCTCTGAAGGCTCTGCCCTTTGCTCACCCTTCCACCGCAATTCCAACACTCCTGCACCGTGCAGGCTCCAGCTGGCCATAACCCCGCCGCCTCCCTCGGGGACGCAGGGCTCTGAACTCACTGCAGCCCAGCTGGGGGCGCTCAGGTGGGGCCCAGTTACAGGGTCAATTCCTTCCTCCTTTACAGGGAGATGAGCTGTTGAATTTTCCATACAAAGTTCACTAGAGTATTTAGCTTGTGGCAGTGTGAAAAAACAACACACATTTCATAAGAGGTGTGAATCTTTTATCAATGTCCTCCCATTTCAGAACATTACATCCTGCGACCCACTGCTCACTCCCACCTGACAGGTACAGGTATCGATTACATTTCAAAGCCCTGCTCTGTCTCACAAAGCAGCGAGGAATTCCGTCAGTCTGGGATTCTACTGGATGCTAACAGCTCCTTGGGCACAGACTGCTGGGAATAATCTCCCAGTTAAACAGCTCAGGCTGCCTCCCCACTCCCGCAAAATTGCCCAGGAGGATGACACTAGCCCACCTGGAATCCAGAGCACGGAAACGAAAGGGAGCACTGCATCGCGACTCAGACCAGTGCTCAGCCTTAACAGCCACTTCACCCAGCTACCCCCGGACTCCGCTGCTACAAGGGGTTGTCCAGGTGGCAGAGCCGCCCTTCAGCTCCTATCTCCTCCTGCTCTAGAGGGCCTGGACAGGAAGTGACCAGTGCAGGGCAGGGCTGGGCCGCCTGGATGGTTCCCACAGCCAGCAGGGTGCAGCTCTGCAATCTCTCTCCCACCCCACAGCTCACCCCTCAGCTGGGCATTTAAAAGCAATACTTCCTCTGTTCTGCTCCCATCTGCCCAGCACTTTATAAACAGCACATTAACAATCTCTCCCCGCTCCCCTTTCACGCAGGGCTTTCACTGCCCCGCTGGCACAACGGAGGTGTTACTTGTCAGCTGTAGGAGTAGCGACTGCCAGCCCCTGCTTTAACCACCAGGGCATGCCCCACCTTCTGCACAGTCTCTTGCTGCCCTTGCTCGGGCTTTGAGCAATCACTGGAGTTTTGCAGCTCCTAATGTCAGTGGCTCCCTGCAGAGTTTACGGAGGTGACCTGGGAGAAGGCCGCAAGTCGCTGGGTGCGGAGACCTCCAGCCCCTGGTGCTGAACTCTGGCAGGTGCACAGCTGGGGGAGAGGAGGCATTAACTGCCCCTGAGCCCAGGGAGGTACAGCCAAGACAGCAAGTGAAAAAGCAATTCCTGGAGGCAGTGATTTTCAAATGACTCAAAGCAGCTTTGCCAAGGCCAGTGTGTGCGTACGTGTCCGTTGCCTTTTGCTCAGGAGTTTGCACGGCTCCAGCTGAGGGGGCATCTCTGGAGTAAACACCACGCCCATCTGCACCTCCATTCGGCCAGCACTCCCTGCTCCTCCCCGGGGAAAGGTCACTTGCCCCTTGCTCGCCGGCAGGCATCAGCGGTGTGCTGCCGATTCTCTGAGGGTGGTGCGGCGAAGCAGAACTCCCTTCAGCGTCTGGGAGCTGGCGGAGGTAACCTGAAAGGCAGCAGCACAGAACAGTCATGAGAGGAGCTGGGAGAGGTGGAGTGACAGCAGGGAACAGTTCAGGAGAGCTGGATGCATGGGGCAGGGCAATGGCCCAGCTCTGCAGGTCAGACGGATTTCCGACAGGGAATGCTGAAGGACGACATCCGCTGGAGTTCCAGTCCCGCCCAGCAGCAATGGACAGCGCACTGCTGGTGTCTGAACTCCCAGCCTCACCCCGGAAGGCACTGCAGAGAGCAGGGCAGCAGCGCTGGCAGTGGTGGGAGGTCCCAGCCATGCCAGAATCCCTGGGAGAGGAACTCGCAGCTCCCCCAGCAGGGGATGGTGCTGGAGCACCAGGCAGGCAGCAGCGCAGCTCGTCTACTCACATTTGTGCTCACTATTCATTTGCAAGCACAAAAAAGCACACGCAAAAAGGGAGAGCTGGCCCCAGCCCTTTGAACGCCCCCCCCCCGCCCCCCCGAATGCACGGCTCCCTCCTGGAAACGAGAGCCACACGAGCCTCACCTTCACCAGCACATAGTCCCCTGGCTGGGCTCTCACCACAGCCCCCGAGTCAGTGCCGTCCTCCATCTCCGTGTCGGGGAAGACCACTCTGATGTTTCCATCATTCCTACCGCACAGCTCGGCGGCAGAGCGCTTGCTGGGCTGGGAGGAGGACAGGGAACATTATCTGCACAGCATCAACCCCAACTCACGGCTGGACTCTGCTGCCCGGGGATCGAGCGCTGTGGCCAACATTAAAATCCACCTTCCGTGTCGTTAAGCAAAGAGCTCTGGCTGCAGCAGCTGTGCTAGGAGGGAGGCAGCCAAAAAGCCTCCACTCATTTTGGGTGCCCAACTTGAGACATATCTAAACCCCACCCCCATCAGGGCTGTCAACTCTTCAGGGCAAGGACCCTGCCTTCACATCTGTCTGCAACACATCCAACGGACAGACGTATTTCACCAACTCCTCCAGTCTGGGCTCTTGTCACCTGACCAGCATCCCCTGCAGCCACACCCTGAAATAATTCTTCTGCAGCCTCCCAACAGTCCTATTTCAGGACCTCCCCAAAGCAAAGATTTTCCAAACCAGGTGCCTGAAGTTACGTACCTACAGAAAAGTGAGCTGATTTTTAACGGGTGCATCCAAGTATTTTGCTTTGCACTTCTGAAGAGCAGGGCACTTATTTAGTACATATCGCTGGCCCTGACTAGAGGGCATATGTGCCGGGGAGGTGGAACGGTCGAATGGCCTCAGAGCCTCTTGGGCTGGGGGTGGGAAGCAGACCCAGCGTGGTGTTAAAGTTCCACTCACCCCCTCCACCAACACGAGCTGCAAGCGGCCCACCATGGCCCCGTTTGCCCGGGTGGCCTCCTCCCGGAAGACGGAGATGAGTTCCTCCAGCCGCCTACGCTTCACCTCGGCTGGCACGTCGTCCTGCAGCCGGTGATAGGCCCGAGTTTTCTGAAACAACAAAGAGATTAAAAGCCCGTTCTCGGCCAGGATGCCAGGGGCAGGAGCCCCGTCCTGTCTGAGCCAGTGGGGCTCAGATGCCATTCAAAGAAGGACAAACTTTTCACAGGTGGCCAGTTAACGCCCACCCCGAGGAGATTTATCTTCTTTTGTCTCCTTCAGCCACTGCCAACCTCCCGCCTTCTTTCCCTCCACCTGGCATGGCCACCAAGAGACCTCTTGCCTCTTCTGCCAAAAGCTTCTGAAAGCCGACCGGCTCCACCTGCAGCGGGGCGGATACCTGGCTATGTGCTGCATCTGCAAAATTCCCCTCCAGCAAAGCCAAATGTGCTGTGGTCAGCCCCCGAGTGCTCAGCTGGGGTGCAAACTGTGCTGCGAAACCAGCTCACCCAGCTGGCAGCCTGGATGCTCACACTGCATGTCGCACCTGCTCTGCTGGGCTGGACTGTATCAGCTCATGCTCCATGACCATAGGCCCCAAGGGCTGGGAAGGTTCTCACTTGGGCAGCCCACCCCACGGATGCTGACAGTGCAAGAGACTGGGGCTCAGTAACACAGTCACTGCCATTTGCTTGGGGAGGGTGGAACAGGCAACTGACCCGGACCAGGGTGACCATGCTAGAGGCTTCTCCCCTGGGCCCCGCACTCACCTGCCTCATGCTGTAGGCAAAGAAGAAACCCACATTGTAGCGGACTTGCCTGAGCAAGGACATCGTCTGCTGGTGATCATCCTCGGTCTCGCCGCAGAAGCCAGCGATGAAATCACTGCTGAGACTCACTCCTGGCACCGAGAGGCACAGGGTTACACAGCCGGGGAGCAGAGCCTTCGCCCCACAAAGCACAGACAAGAGGGGGATACCCAGGCAGCTGAGAGCAGCTTTATTCCCCATCAGCCCTCCCTGCCAGGGCTCTTTCCCAGCATGCACGAGGGCAGAGTGAGGCCGGAGGCTGGCTTTGGTGCACAGTCATTTCTCTGAGGAGCGGGTGAGGGCCAGGCAGGCCACCTCGCTGACCTCGTTTCATTTGGAGGAACATCCTGGTTCTTCCCATGGGCCCCTTCAAATGCAAAGCCCGAACCCCGATCTAGCCAATCCCAGCACCGCTGACCGTGAGCACGCGCGAGGATGAGAGAGAGATTCCAGCAGGGGAAGTGGGACAGCAGTGGCTGGGTCAGATCCAGGTGAAAGGAAACCCCTACCTGGTATGGAATCCCGCACGTGCTGTATGAGCTCTAAATATGCTTCCCTCGTGTAGCTGTCAGGAAAAGCACACGGATGCGTTGGTTATGAAGCTCTGACGTCATCATAGAGACAGGAAACAAAAGCAGCATCTGCAGGGTCTCCCCTAAACCCAGGGATTCCTCTAGCTGGACCCAAAGCTCAAGAGGAGTGGAGTGGGAAAGTGTGTCTCCTCCATCTCCCTCCCTGCCAGGCAGGCAACATGCCCCTGACAAAGCTCAAGGCGACAACACACAGCACTGCAATTGTCTGGGAGCCACGCAGGGGGGTCACCTGTCCTCCCCACAGACACCAACCGTGAGGGGAGAACCAAAAGCGCATGGAATGAAACTTGGCCAACAGAAGTGAGCACTGCTCAGAGAGGCGCTGAGCGTCACTGCAACGCGGGTTTGCCACGTCAAGACTGAGACCCAGACAGGCCTGGAGAGGCACTGCCGGAATCCGCCCCCTTCTCTTCCAAAATGTTTGGGGGGGTGTTAAACTGACAGGCAAAATGTTCACCCAAGCCTCTGAACTAGCCTGTGCTGCCATCCCGCGCCTGCCCTGGCCAATGCATGGTCGTCACACTCGCAAACAGGCACGTCTGTGGATCATGTGGCTTCCTTGAGCTCCTGTCTGGCAGGCACGGTGGCCCCCAGAAGGCTCCTGCTCCCTCATCTCCGAGCCGAGGGGCAGGCTGCAGCCCAGCGAGGCCAGAACATATCCCTTCAGTCAGACTCACCCTCGCCTCATGGCCTCCAGGATTCGCGAGCTCCCGCTCTGGGCCGGGAGGTGGAGCTGTTTGCAGATGTTGTGCCTCTCTTGGATGAGCTGCAGGACCTGCCGAGAGGAGAGCGGATGGGTGGTCACAGAGCTGCCCAGCTGCACACAGCTCTGGCCCAAACAAAGGGAACAACCTCCCTAAGCGAGGGGGAGCAAAGAGCGATTGCAAAGACACAGCTCCCGCTAGCACCAGCTGCCGGGGGTGATCTCAGCCTGGTTCCCTCTGGGGGCAGCTGCCGTTCCCGTGGCAAGGAGGTGAAATCCCGCAGCCCCTTCGCACTCACCTCGTCAGGAAAGTCCTTGGGGTGCGGGGAGGTGAAGCGGATCCGCATTTCCGGGTCAACTCTGGAGGCTTGATCCAGCAGATGTGCGAAGCGCAAGCCCCCCTCTTTAGCCTTGTAGATGGTGCTAAAGCCGCGACTCAGGCCAGGCGCGGCTGCCGAGCGGAACTGGACCTCGGAGGTGTCTCGGAAGCTATTGACGTTTTGACCCAGGAGGGTCACTTCTTTCACCCCCTGTGGAGACGGACAAGGGGGCACGAGTCACAAAGGGAAACACCAGCCTAGCCAGCAAGCTAAACCAAGCCAAGCCTCCGGACCAACCCTGGCTTTGCAGAGCCATGGCCAAGGGGACAGGTTCAGTACGCTGGCGGGAAGGGGTGGGGGCTGATGCCTGCTCTTCACGCAGACCCACCAGAGCCCCAGGAGCAGCAGGACGAGCTCACTGCCCTGCTGGCGGGATGCCCCCGAGGGCCAAGGGGCAGCTCCGGCTCCACGGCCTCGTCAAGCCTTGGCCTCTCGGCTGAGACTGTCCAGCGTACAGGAGCAAAGACGGGACGGGAGGTTTTGTGACGTGGACACCTCTGCACCAGAACAAGCCTGAGACCATCAAACCTGTTCCCATGGGCCATCGAACAGATGGGAAGGATTCAGGGATGCCACCAGCATGGGTGACTGACTCTGTACCCCAGCACAGTACAACTCCCTCAGCCAGCCAGCACCCCCCTCACTGCCTGAGCCCAAGGACCCCTCCCTGTGGGAGAAATGGGGGTGGACAGGAAACAGCCTTTGGTCACTCCCTTCTGGGATGTCCCATAGGGAGAGCCATAGTTTTATGGGATCGCTACCCACTGATCCCCGGAGGGGCTGATCACCAGATGCAGCCCGTGGCCTCAGCTCAGCGTGGCACTTGGGGCTGCTGGCGCAAAGACGGCAGCCCAGCCAAGCAGCCTGACCCAAGAGCTCCCACGGCCCCGGGGCTGGGCCGGGTGGGGTGCAAAGGATAGCGCACCTGATCAGACAGCACCTTCACTTCCCGCAGGATGGAGGCCAGGGGCCGGCTCCTCTCGCGGCCGCGGGTGAAGGGGACGATGCAGTAGCTGCACATGTTGTCGCAGCCGCGCATGATAGATCTGTGGAGGGGACATGCCTATGAATGGGCACCAGTCACACTAGCAGAGCCACTGGCTGAGCATGCTCCCCACCTGGATCCAGTGCCTCTGGGTGAGCCTGCTCCACGCGGGAGGTGCCCATGTCCTCCTCCCTCCCAGGGCAGGGCGGTAACTGCCTGTCTGTACCCATACAGCGCATCCACACCTAGAATGTGGCTTCATAGCTGGGCGGCTCTGTCTCAGAAAGGAACTCGCCAACAGGAAGAAAAGCGACAAGGACGGGGTGCGGGGTGCCCTGGAAGGGGCAATGTACAAGGCAGGATAAAATACGCACATCTTGGGTGTCCAGCTACGAGCAGGGAGGGTGAGACAGTTGCCCACCCAGGAGAGGTGCCAATGTCAGAGGCAGGGGAATTGTCTGGAATGGTGCTGGGGTAGTGGGACAAAGCATTGAAAGGGAAACCAAAGCTGGCTATTAGGAAAAGATCCCTGATGGTCTGAACTGTCGGGCAGCCTTGCTAGGGCGGGTGGGAGTCCGATCACTGGGATAAAGCAGGTACAACAGGCGACAGGCCTGCATCAGTGGGGTGATGGCCTGGGTCTGCGTTGCCGGGGACGAGCACGGTACAGACACTAGCTCGCAGGTCTCTGACATCTCTAAGGTCTGGTTCCCCATGACTCTCCGAAATCAGAGCCCTGCAGAGCAGGGCAGGTGGGAGAGAGACTCCTCGGCTCTTACACAAACGCAGAGGTGGCATCCGGACTGGTCTGAACAGGCAGGATATCTGCATACGTCTCATCTAAGGAGAGCAGGACATTGGCAGCCTGCTGGCCCGTTTTGGCCACAGCCAGCAGCCTGGGCAGGTCACGGTAAGCATCAGGGCCAGCCACGATATCCACCAGTTTCTCCTTGTGCAGGATCTCCTCCTTCAGCCTCTCGGCCATGCAGCCTGTGGCCAGAGGAGAACAGTCAGTGTCTGACCCCATCCAACAGCCCGCTCTTCCCCGTCAGAGAAGGCTCAGTGCCTCCGATGAAGCCAGTGTCCTGGGATGCAGCTTTTCGTCCCCTTGACAGTGGATGTAACACCCTCTGTCCCCTTGCCACGGCAATGCTGTACATACTGCCAGGTACCTAGAATCCCAATGCGGAGAGGTGCCTGGGACCGCAGCCGCTTGGATTTCAGAGCTGTGAGGTGCCGCAGGCGGTTCCAGATCACCTGCTCGGCCTTCTCCCTGGGGAGCCATGAGAAACGGCAGTCAGTGATGCTGATGGCTCTTCCTCTGCCCCGCCCAGCCAAGGGCCCCAGGCACTTGTTGAACAGCAGGAATGAGAGGCAGGGAAATTTATCAGCCTCCTTTCACAGACAAGGCACAGGGCTGCCGAGTGACACACCCACGTGTGTGACAGGGCCAGGGAACAAGCTCAGCCCCATCTCCGCAGCCTGGGCCCTGAACCGCGTCCACTGTCATCAACCCCCTGCTGTCCTAGGTTAGGCCAGGAGGGACCCTTATGATTAGCTGGCCTGTCACATGGGCCAGAGAACCTCACCCGTGCCCTTGGCATCCAGCCCACAGCGTGTGCTGAGCTAGAACAGATCTACTGGGCAAATATCCAGTCCTGACTTTGGGCATGCAAGAGACCCAGAGCCCAGCACATGCCCAGGTAAATTGTTCTGATGGTTAATCCCCTACTCCCGATAAAAGCCTGCACCAGATCTCTAGGCTGAATGTGTCTAGCTTCATCTTCCAACCACTGAACTCATGAGGTTTTGTCCTGCTAGATCAGAGAGCCACCTGCTCTCCAAAACCTCTTCTCCATGCGGGTTACGTGGGATATACCATGCTGAAACCACCCCGTACCCTCTCTTGGGTACAAATAAATAGATTGAGCTTCTTAAATAACTCACTAGAAGGCCTGTTTTCCAAACCTCAGATTGTTCTTGTCGTTCTTTCCAGAATCTTTTCCAATTTTCCCCCTCCTGACCCCCCCCGAGAGCGAGGGAGGATATTTGTCATTACAGTGTACCTCAGCCTGGGCCGGTTGCCTGAGGGTGCGCACTGTTTACGGCAGACAGATTGCATTGTTTCGGCATTGCGTCACCAAGAGCTGTTTTGTTTGCTTGCACAGGTATTGCCTATAGGCCGCAGCTACACTGCAGAAATAATTCTTAATCAGCGAGACTGAGGTCTTTCAGAAAAAGAATCAGACTTAACTGGTGACACAGTGTCACAGTTGTGTCAAACTGCATCACAGCTGACAATGAGCATTCTGCGATGCGTTCAGAAACCGCATGCAATTTTACTACCAGCACTGAACTACATCCCACATCCTAACTCCATCCCATGTGAGGAGGAGATGGAGAAAAGAGGCAGAATGCAGAGAAGCAAAACCAGATGCAGATTAAGTAGTAAAAAAAAAAAGTGGCTTCATTCTGTATAACGCGGCTATAAGTGTATCCCACTGGTGAGTGTTATAGGGCCCCCTCCGTCACAGATTCCAGCTCAGAACGTTCTCTCGCTAGCTCAGGCTGCAGCAACTTGGCTTTTAGCTCGGGAGGTCCTGGTTCAGTCCCCAGCGTGTCAGCCAGGATGGTAGTCATCACATGAACACACGTTATGTTCACTTCAGGCTGCGCTACAGCAGAGACCAGGGAGACCTGGATGCCGACATGCCGCAAGGTGAGCACTGTAATAAGGTCAGTCCAGCTCTTTAGATATCTAGTGGGCAGATCCAGGTCTCCAAGCTCCCAGCTCTGATCTCCGACACTCAGGGACATTCACTCTCCATGGTTTCCAAATAATCCTTTCTAAGAAAGTGACGTTCCTTACCTGACAGAGCAGGTGACCAGGAGAATCACGTCTGCCTACAGTGAGGAAGACAATACAGAAGAAATGAGAGGAGGAGGATCAGTTCTCCATGCAAGCTGGAACCCAGGCACAGCCAGCATCACGGCCATCAGCTAGTTCAGCAAACCAAAGGAATCGCTACGACTCTCCCCAGAGCGGAATACAGGCAGCGTGCGCCGTGGAATGGCTGAAAGTTACAGCCCGGCCACCTGCTTCAGGCTGGGCCTAACCCCCTTTGCAGCCAAGACAGACGCAACAGTTAAAAAATATAAATCAAGCTTTATTAATGTGCCCAGCACATCATTCCATTCCAGCTGCTGAGCAGGACTTCCCACAGAGTTAGCACATGAACCGGCAGAGTGCTCTGCAGAGGAGACCCCACTGAGGATATCAGACTCTTAATGTAAAGCTGCTTCTGGACCCAGGCTGGGAGACATGGGCCCAGGGGTTCCCCGAGCACCACCCTGTATGTCAGGACAGCGAACACGGGGCCATACCTCCTCCAGCCGGTGTGTCCGCAGGTAGCCACTCCTCTGTAGGACGGCCCAGGCAATCTCGGTGTCATTAACGTTCATTTGGCAGCCGTAGGTCTCCAGATACACTGCAATTAAACAGAAGGCAGCTCCTGGGCATGACCAGGACAGATGGGGCCAAATCCTGACCACGCAGAGCAGGCAAAGGAAGACCGCACCCGTCACTGCTGACTGCAGGGGGCGTTCAGAGATTCACTCACTGTGCAAACCTGCTCAGCGGTCTGCTGGAAGATTCAGACAAGTTGTACCCCTAACACTGTCAACCTGCAGCAACGACAGCTGCTTAGGCCTTGGCTACACTCACACTTTACAGTGCTGCAACTAGGGTGTGAAAAAACACCCCCCTGAGCGCTGCAAGATACAGCGCTATAAAGCGTCAGTGTAATCAGGGCAGCAGCGCTGGGAGCGCGGCTCCCAGCGCTGCACGCTACACCCGTAAGGGATGTGGTTTACATGCAGCGCTGGGAGAGCTCTCTCCCAGTGCTGCCGCTCTGACTACACTCACACTTCGCAGCGCTGCCGGGGCAGCGCTTTGAAATTCCAAATGTAGCCATACCCTTAGTGAGGGTGGGAATCCTGCTGGAATGGGAAGGAGGCCAAGGATGTAACAAACTGATCACATGGGCACAGCCCCCAGCTGGGCCTGGACCCGCAACCCTGAGTGCACAAGCCCCTTCTACCTGCCCTGCAGGAGTAAAGCAACTGGCTCCACAGAAGCAGCAGTTTCTGGGGCCAGATGCTTGAGGGAGATGGGATCACATCACTCAGCCCGTCTGTCACACTTGGCTCTGTCTTGTTCCTCTCCCGGCCACCCTGCTGCTCTCCCACCTGGGCTCCGATTCACGCAGGCAGTACATGAATTGCCACCACCTCCCAGTTTGCTTCTTCCACATCAATGACATGCCAGGGCTGCCAGCGATCCCCACCACTGGCTCTGGGCAGCCTCAGGCCCTACAGCATCTCCCCCTCATGCTGTGGGCCCAGACTCTGCAGCCCCCTAACAACGCGGCACTCTTGGGATGCTCATAGCACCACTCTTCGGCTGGCGCCTCCTGATAACCAGCGATTCCCTCTGTAGCAACCAGAGGCACAGTACGCACGTGCTATGAAACGTGCACAAACACTCCTACTTTCCTAGCGGCGGCTGTGCCGGGTGCCTGGTCACCACCGTAATGACCAGCCAACAGGAAGAGCTGGGCACCACTCCTCAGCCCCCACTTCCGGGCACAGGGGAAAGAGCAGCTACATTCTCCTCATTTCAGAAAAACAAAAGAGCATGAACAGGGCACTTCCCAGCGAGTCTCAGTGCTGGCTAGCCCCGAGCCTGGCTCCACTGGCCATCGGTCCCTGGTGCACAGGGTGAGACTCGCTAGCCCCTGATGCCAGCCTAGTGCTAGGTCACTGACAGCTGGGCTCTGCCACAAGAGCAGCCTGTCACAATGCCCAGGAGGTGGGGACAGGTGCACGGGAGGACAGAAAGATGGTGCAAAGAAGAGGTGTGAGCCAGTCCTGAGGAAAGGGGTGAGTGGGGCCAAGAAGGGGCAGTAACACTGACCTTTCCAGCCGGCTTCCTCCAGGATACTGGAGGTGAGATAGGGCTCTGGCTCCTCTGGCTCCTCCGCCAGCTGAGGGTGAGTTTCCTGAGGTGGGGACGCGTTTCTTAAGAAATGCTGCAGCGTTGGCCCTGCTGCCAGCCGGGCGCTAAAGTCCTCCAGGCGCCTGTTCCGCTCGCCCCAACCCCGGGTGGGCATGCGAGCTCTGAGCTCAGAACACGCCGCCCAGGACAACCGCCTCCAGAGGAAGGTCCCAGCAGCTCCCGAGACGTGTTTGAAGGGCAGGAGCATCGCTGCAGATGGGCAAGAGACCAAACACCCTGCAAAACCCCAGAGAGCAACCTGTTCACTAGCCAGCCCCGTTTCACGCCCCGTCTTGGGAAACTGATCAGATGCAAAACGCCCGGGGAACCCGTTTCCTCCCTGTTGGAATCAGCAAACTATCAAATGATCGAAATTCCCAGCATTCGGGTTTCAGAATGGGGTGACGCTCCTGCTGCAGCATCGGGGGGCTGGTGATGCCAGTGGGGCTACAGGCCAGCGCTGGCACCTACCCAAGTGGAGCAAGCTGCAGAATCGGGGCCGTACGTCATTGTCAGTGAGTCAGAGACACGGTTCTCCGGGGATGTGCACCCTGGGGTGCAAATGGAGAGGGGCATAAAAAGGGGGGTGGGGGGAGGTCTCACTGTAAGTCAGGTCCAGTCTGGCAGCTGGCCCATCCTGCCCCCCATGCATGGCAGGCGCGTGTCTCCTGGGCTAGGGATGAAGTGGGGAGGGGGCCCCGTGGGGCAGCAAAAGGACTGAGGGGCAGGGCCCCAGCAAAGACCGGCAGGAAGCAAAGGGCAGAGACACGACAGATGCAGCCTGTGTCCGGGCTGCAGCCGGGGGCATCCGCAAACCCTGGGCCCTGCACCGGGGCCGGGGGGGGGCGGAGAGGACCCGCTGCATGGCCCAGGGCTCAGGCAGCCCCCGAGCAGAGCGACCGGCACGAGGCGGCGGGTCACACAGCGAGCTGCCGGGTGCCCCCCCCTACACCGCTATCGATTCACCCCCCGCCCCCAGCCTGAGCCCCCCCGCTCAGCGACCGGCACGGGGCGGCGGGTCTCACCCCCCCTCACCCCGTGACTGTCCCGGCGGCAAAGCGGGTTTGGGGGCCGCCCGCTCCGCCCCCCCCAGCTCCGCTCACGCTTCTCCCGCGAGAGCAGCCGCAGGCCCCGCCCACCCGCGCGCGCTCCCCGCCCACGCGAGCCTCTCCCGCCCCATCGCGTGTCCCGCAGAACTCGCTCCCCCGGCAACCGCGCGGGCAGGTGCAGTTCCGGCTCCGAGTTCCTGCCGCGGCCGAGTCCCCGGCTGGTGCGCGTGGGCAAAGCCCCGCAGAGCCCGTCCCCGCTCAGTCTGCTAGTCTCGGAGCGCAGCGGAGCCTCCCCGGCACCTCACAGACTAACGGACTGTGGGGGCAGGAGCTCTCCTGGGTGATACACACACACACACACACACACACACACACACACACACACACACACACACACACACACACACACACACACACACACACACACACACACACACACACACACACACACACACACACACACACACCCCCCCCCCCGATGAAGTGGGTATTCGCCCAGGAAAGCTCCTGCTCCAAAACGTCTGTTAGTCTATAAGGTGCCACAGGATCCTTTGCTACTTTTACAGATCCAGACTAACACGCCCACCCCTCTGATACTGTGTGTGGGTCACACAGCGAGCTGCTGAGCGCCCCCCCCAAACACACCGCTATCGATTCACCCCCCGCCCACAGCCTGAGCCCCCCGGGCTAAGCGACTTGCACGAGGCTGCTCTAAGGTGGTTTTTGTGGGTAGACTCCCAGGCCACAGATCCTGGCCAAGTTCCCGCCGTCTCTCCCGCCAGGCTGGCCGCGTGGCCCGGCTCTCACACTCGATGCTCCTGGACGCTTCTCTCAGCGCCTCCTCAGACTCTTGCCTCTGGCTTTAAACGTCAGCCCGTGTCTGGCTGCCAAGATGGGCCAAGGTGAGAGCATGACCGTGTGCCGCCGGCCAGCTCCGCCGGGCACAGAAACAAACAACTCTCAGGATTTCGGGGGCCTGCCACGTGATTTTTGAACTTTTGGGGTTGGCAGTGCGGACACTTACAAGAAATCACCATCCCCGGATCCCGAGTACGGAGCTTCCCCCTCCAGCACGGCAGAGCGATCATCCACCCCCGCGAAACCAGCCCAGCAGGAGAGCATACGGTGCAATCACCGGGCACGCCAGGGCCCCTCAGCACGGGCAGGATTCCCACTGCTGAGTTTTAGAATGATACTTAATTCAATTGTACAAGGCCAGCACGGGCTCAGGTGCTCTGTTGAAAGAGACGTGGCTGTCAGTTACAAGGGCCGTGCCTGCTGCCCTGGATCCTAGTTCAAACTAAGAACCAGACACCTCCCTGCTTTGCAGCTCCACCATCTCTCTTCTATCAGCTCTGCTCATGATATCACCGTCTTGGTACCCAGAGAGTCACCTCCCTAGCAGGTCTGGCTGGAAATGGGACCGTTATCTGGATCATGCAGTCAAGGTGAACGCAGCCAGGGGGGCACCATTCGATTCCTGACCCTGGCAGGTGCCAATTGCTGTGTTTGCCCCTCTGCCCCACAGCTCTCTGCCCAGGCTAGTGGCTGTTTGGCAGAGCATCCCGCTGAGTGCACAGCTTTGCCTTTGCCTCCCACTTTTACTTCCGCCTGTTGCTGCTCACAGCAATCCCCATGGACTGGGCTGGGGCAGGACAGAAACCCGGCTGGGGCCGGAACCAGCGGCCGGCGCCGGAACCAGCAGCCAGCCTGCCTCCTGCTGTGACTAGTTCCCACGCTCCTCAGCTCCCCTTCGTTGATGTGTCATACACAAGCGCAGGCCCCAGTGCCCTCAGTGCCTCTTCCCAGAAAGACTGAGCCTGCCCACATGGACTCCATTGCTTCCACATTTCTGTGGGTGTCCCGGAGCATGCAGCAACTGGGCCAGAGAATTGGAGTGTGGGGTCAGTGGGGGACGTTGCCCTGTTTCAGACACAGACCTCCACGGGGTTCCTGCCTCACCCATCTCAGCTCCACAGCACCTGCCTCAAAGGGCCAATGGTCTAAATTCCACCGCCAGCAAACTGGGCCTCAGAAACCTGCCTCTAATCACTGGCTGCAGCCTGGACAGCAGCACCAGAAACCGTCACGCTGCCTGTCACATGGGGGCCTGACATTCCAACAGCAAGTTCTGCTCGTCCTGCTGTCAGCTTTTTCGTGCCTCTGACACCCCAGCCGTGCCCACCTTCATCACCACTGCCAGGCAAACCTCCCTCAAGCCCTGCAGGACCAGCCTGGCTTCTTTGTGGGAAGACAGGGCCCTGGTCTCCAACATTGTCTACACCAACAGCTGCCAGAATTACAGAACAGGGCTGGGGAAATCAGTCACTACCACCTCAAGAGACTCTCAGGCAGAAGTTACTGCCTCGGGCCTGCTCTGAGCGACCCACGTAACACCAGAGTCCAGCAGTGGGTGGGAAAGTTAATCTGCATTCAACTACTAAAGGAAAAATATCCCGTGGATACATGGTTAGTATATCATACCTGGTGGGTAGGGGAGGGGCCTGAGGGTCAGGACTCCTGTGTTTGATTTTTGGCTCTGCTATAAAACCGAGCCTGTGACTTAACCGCTACTTGCCTCAGTTTACTCACATGTAAGATGGCTGCCTCCCTCAGACCTTATTAATCAGTCGTGCTGCTTGGACAATTATTCACCTCTCCCTTGAAAAATTCTGAAGAAAATTATTTTTGTTGTTTTTCTGCTCATAAAAGTCTTAATTATTTTTAGTTTTTGTTGAAAACCTAATAAACATTTTCATTTTAAACAATAAATAAATTAATAAATGCACATGGTTTTTCGTTACTGAAAACAGAAAATTTGTTGGATTTCATAGTTTTCCCCCCAAAATTTCCAGGATATCAAAAAATTGTTTTTCATTGGAAAAAAAAATGTGTTTTTTTTTACAGATTTTTTTCAGCCACCTCATTACTGTGTGTAATGGAGCTTCAAATGCTTGGCTGAAAGCCACTCTGGACCTGACGCAAAGCCCACCGAAGCCAATGGAAAATGTTCCAACTGGCTAGTGTGTTACACGCAAATGCTGGAAAGGTGTTGATGAGAGGCATGTGAGTGTGAAGTATTATTGTTATGTCAGGTACTTCCTCGGAGTAATCGTTCTGCTGAGGGGCCACAGACCACGGAAATAGATGAAAAAACCTTCCACAACGTCTGCCTTTATCAGAGTGTTTTATTTGCCAACAGCCCAATAAAACGTGTTCCTCTTTCTAACATACTTTCCACTGGAGCACGCTGCAGTGTGAATAAATAAGTTACAGCTGGTCAGAGTGCAAAGTGGAGCGGGGGACATGCGGGACCGGGAGCCCTGTTCTGAGGAACCCACAATTTCAATGTGTCTTTTTTCCAGGGTTTTCTCGTCATTATAAAATGTGCAGCGAGCTGGCAGGTCACATGGTGCTGGTTCTCCTTCCCCTGCCCCCCTTCATTGCTAGCTGCTACGCTGAGTTAAAGAGACAGCTGAGTTAAAGATACAGGAAATGCTGCCACGTGTTACTGATCCATGAAACCAATTGCCATAGCTAGCCCAGAGACGACCCTGCATCGGAGTGTGCAGGGCTGTGGGCCTCGAGACAATGTCTGCCTACTGGGGGAAAGGTGGAGGAACCCTGAGCTTAGATGCTAACCTCCTGGTAGGGTGTGTGGGTATTTTCAGTTGCACACAACACTTAACAAAACTAGGGCTAGAGCTCAGATGAAGACTGACAGTCAGGGCCTGGTGCATGTGACTCCCAGCTCCCTGCTAATCAGGCCTCACGCACCCCTTGGCTTTTGTTCATTTCTGGTCTCTTCTGCAACACCGTGAATTGCTCTGCACAATCAATGGACACGTCCCTTCTGAGTGCCCATTCTCAGGTTCTGTTGTGAGCATCTCCCCGTGCCACACTCCACCTGGCACAACCAGTCTGCTGCGCAGGGCAATGGCCACAACTGCTCATTAACGCAGATCAGAACTTCACCCCAAGTGTGTTAATAAATCAATTGACTGGTTCAGGGCATGGGCCAACTCCCAGTGCAGCCAATAGGCATCTTTCCTGGGAGCTGGATCGGTTCCTGTGTGCTGGAGAGCAGCACATACCAGAACGGTTCCTAGAATCAAAGGCTGTGGAAGGGAAGCTTGTTTGCTTGGTTTTTCTTTTTGTTCAAATGCACTTGCTGCTCCTCTGTCTATCCAGTGCTCAGTGATCCAGACCGAGACAGGCAGGGGAGGAATTTCTTTGGAGACAAATCACATGTTTTTTACTCCTGGACAAACAGCTTTGGTAGCAGTGAATTGCAGGGGGAAGGAGGGAATCTGAAGTCCTCTCTGGGCATGAGGTGGGTGTGGCGCAGGCAAAGAGGAAAGGCGGGAGCCTGCTATCCATTCACAAGGCCAGGTGCTGCTCAGGGGAAAGAGGAACGTTGTCTTTTCATATCGGTCATTTCTTTCAGTGTCTCGGCCTTGGCCTCTACACGTAACGAACGTCTGCTCCAAATAGCAGGAAGTTCTAGGAAAGAGATCATGATGTAAGCCACTGGCAAAGCCTTTCCTCTGGTCACAGAACAGCAGAGCCCACCTGCATTTGGCAGTAAATGCAGGGCTCTCTTTAACCAGGGAATATGTACTGTAATTAGAGCAGCAAGCCGATGAGCATGTGTGTACGGTGCAGGCTGCAGGGCATGCAGTGTGTGAGTTGGCTCCACATCAGAGGGAAATCCATGTTTCTCCCCAGCTATTGTTCCCAACTTTCTATTTATTCAGCATTGTGTGAGCAGCTGTTTCTCTGTTTCTGTCATTGGTGCTTTACTCATTCGCCCTAGGCTGGATATGCTGCTTTGCTTTGGAAGGGCTTTACAAACATGCCTGGCCAACACCCAGTGGACTCAGTTCTTAACAGGTTACGTTTCTTTAGTTTCCTCATGCTGAGGGGTCCCAGTTGCCTCACAAAGTCTGGGCTGGATCCAGGCCCCGTTCAAATTAACAGGACTCTGCTCTGATTTCAGTGTGAATTGGCTTGAGCCCTCTATGTGCATACAAAGCCACCGGACTGCAGCCACGGCTAATGTGAGGGTGGGGACAGGGAAGGACGCGACCCAATAGAAAACCCACACATAGCACATAGCAAGATTATGTGTGTTAGTGGTGGTGGAGATGGTGGGAATTTAGGGTCAAAAATCACAGCAAATCTCTGTCTTTATAAAAAGAGCCGTGTGAAAGTTAAGACAAGACTCTCGGAAAACACAAAACCACATGTACATTTGCATGCTGATTCTGAATGTGCAGTTCTGGGACTGATGTGCAACTGTACTTGTGCAATTGTGAAAATCTGGACTCTGACACTCAGAGCCGAGATCAGCTCAGTTCCTAAGTTCTGATCTGAGAGACACGTCCTACCCCCTGGCCGCCCACGCCCAGTAAATCCCAAGGAAATCCAGGGATGTACCTTGGGTAGACAGAGGGCTTTATATGAACCTGAGCTCCCATGGAGTCCGTGTGTTGCTGGGCCACTGACACTGACTAGTGATCTTCTCCTCATTCTCCTCCCTTAGTACAGACCAGCTCCTCCCTGCCAGCTAGCACCGATTAAGCAGGGTGATTCCTGCCTGTTCCCCTGCCTGTGAACGGCACTGTTCTTCCTCACCACGCTTCCGCCAACCTGTGTGTCAGCGCAGAGACCCCTTCCTTCCCTCTCCCGCCCTACACCCCCCCACAAGAGCGTCACTAGCCATGAAAAGGGTTTATTAGGCTACCTCGCCTTCCCCTGCCCTTCCCTGGCCCTGTACTAAGGTATCCAGTGGTGGTTGTTCTGGGCCTGGCTCACACCCTGCTCGGGAGGCTGCTCTTCACTCTGCTCCGCCTGCTGTCGGCATTATTTGTTGTCCCAGATATTTGCTCAGGGACCCCTTTGCCCAGCACAGAGGACTGTGTTCACTGACCTGGCGGGGCTGTATGATGAGGTTGGAGAGCTGAACGTGAGCTGGCAGTGGGAGGGGGAAGCCCTTCTTGAGTCTTGCTGCAAAATAAACCACTCGTGTGAGCAATGGTGGGGCAGAACTATCCGAGTCGCTGCAGGGTTATGCAGCGAACTGGGCACCATCGACTCGCACCCACCCAGCCCTCCCCTTGTTAGCACCCTGCTCCCTGTTAGCACCCGGCTCCTGTGTGCATGTGCAGGGAGACGTCTCGCGTGCTGCTCTGCCTCTGCACATGCACACAGGAGCCGGTCCCAGTGCTCTGGCCTTGCGAGCTGCAGCAGGAGACGCAGCACGTGAGGGAGACGGGATCTGGAAGGCATTAAGACGTGCGTCGTCAGGCACATTCTTTCCAGTGAGTTCTCTGCGTGTCACCACTCCGAGATGGACTCTATCCAGCCACCCACCCTGTGTGTGCAGTGGTCCCCAGGACGCTGGTGGCAGCTCTGGGATCTAGGTCTCTGCCCGCAGCAGCTTCTAGCCACCGCTGAGAAGTGAGGTGTCAGGGTGCTGGTCTGATACAGATACCCCGGGACCCACCAGCCCCTCACCATTGATGCGTGGGATCAGGATGCTTGAGCCATAGAAGTTCATGAGCACCTGCAGCAGCTGCACCTGGGGATGCAATGAAGAGTGTAACCCTCTGCAGCTGGCAGCAGGAGAGGCAATGGGAGGGGGGTGGCTGTATGCCAGGGGACCAGGAACTCAGGTTAGAATCTGCTTGAACCAAGGAGACAAAACACAGGGGCCGTCCTGGAAACTAACCAGGTCCCACAGACTGCAACAGCCGGGGCTGGGGGAGCATCATCCCAGGTCTCACAGGCAGGCCCAGTGGGGGTGTACAGGCTCCCTGTGTCTACACCGCTCACTGAGCCTGGCTTGGGGGACCTGGGCAGGTGGACTCAGTGCACTGCACTCTAAACCTGGGCTTAGAGTTGCTCCACCTGGGTCTCCCAGGTGGGCTGATACGTCCACACTGCGCTATGCAGACTGTCTGACTCAGGCTGCAGCTTGACTTCCATCCACACTGCAGAAGGACAGGGCTTTGACCCGAGCCCCCCAGGGGTCCCAGAAGGGGACCCAGCCCCCTAGCAGGGTCCTAGGACCCGGGTCCTGAGGGCTTGCTGCTGGAAGCGGGGCTGACACCTGAGTCCCAGCTTGGGCTTAGTGTGCAGTGTAGACACATGCACGGTCTCCTGGTGCTCCAGGGAGGAGGAAGGGATGGGCTTGTGGAAGTTGAATCCTGGGAGATGAGAAGACCCCAGTAGTGCAGCTCCTCTTGAGTCCCGCTGGCACCCCAAAAGAATGGAGGCAGTGGGGTGCCATCTCCCCTCCCCCAGGAGCCCTCCTTTGGGTGCACACCCAGGGGTGTGACTCAAGCCCAGCAGCTCCTCCAGGGAGAGCCTGGGTGACTTCTGGTGTGAAGTCCCTTTGAGGAGAACTCACGGAGAAAGGGCCGACATCCGAGTGCTTCAGTGACAGCTGCAGCCTGCAGAAAAACACAGAGACTTGGCATGTCCGTCGCGCCCTCATTTAGGTTGGTCTAATCTACTGTCAGGGCTCTGCCCCAGGAGGGGGCTCACGTCTGAACCCCACCCGCAGCCAGCCTGGCCTTTAGAGAGAGTGGAATGGCAGCAAGCACAGAGCTGCGATCCCTCTGCAATAGCAGCAGGCACTAGGGTGCGGCCAGGAGCAAGCCCTGGACAGTGATGGGCACGGCTAGGTTGGGCCCTGGGCAGTGACCCTCGGGCGCTGTGGCGCGGACGGGGGTGGGCCCTGGGCTGTGATACTTGGATGCTATGGTGCGGCTGGAGGCAGGCCCTAGGTGTGGTACTTGGGCACTGTGGTGCAGCTGGGGGCAGTTCCTGGGCAGTGACACTCGGGCACTGTGGCGCAGGCAGGGGTGGGCCCCGGGCAGTGACACTCGGGCGCTGTGGCGCGGACGGGGGTGGGCCCTGGGCAGTGATACTCGGGTACTGTGGTGTGACCGGGAGCAGGCCCTGGGTGTGGTACTCAGGAACTGTGGTGCAGCTGGGGGCAGTCCCTGGGCAGTGACACTCGGGCACTGTGGCAGGGCCGGGGCCGGGCGCTGGGCAGTGACACTTGGGCACTGTGCCTCGGCTGGGGGGCGGGCCCTGGGCAGTGACCCTCGGACGCTGTGGCACGGGCGGGGGTGGGCCCTGGGCAGTGATACTTGGATGCTGTGGCGCGGGTGGGGGGGGGCCCCGGGCAGTGACCCTTGGGCACTGTGGCCCGAGTGGGGGCGGGCCCCGGGCAGTGACTCTCGGGTGCCGTGGCGCAGGTGGGGCAGGCCCTGGGCAATGACCCTCGGGTGCTGTGGCGTGGGTGGGGCGGGCCCCGGGCAGTGACCCTCAGGCGCTGTGGCGCGAATAGGGGTGGGCCCTGGGCAGTGACCCTCGGGCGCTGTGGCGCGGGCGAGGTGGGCCCTGGGAAGTGACCCTCGGGGGCTGTGGCGCGGACGGGGGTGGGCCCTGGGCAGTGATACCCGGGTGCTGTGGTGCGGTCGGGCTGGCGGTGCACTGTGATGTGTGTGCTGTAATGCCAAGGCACACTGGAAGGAGTGAAGTCACATACCAGGGGAGCTGGGAGTTTGAATCCCACCGCTTTCATCCCAGCTTCGTTGCTTCCCCGCCCCGTGACCCCTGGCCTTCACTGGCAGGTACAGGACCAAATTCAGCTCAGATGTAAGCCAATGCAACTCGCCTGATGCCAAAAGGGCTGGATTTACTCCACCAATAAGGCCATGGCCATGGCTGGCTCACTAACCAACAAGGAGTCTGGGCTTGCAGCTCCGGGATGCTTCTCAGCCTCCCTCCCACCCTCACCCGCCCTCATCTCCCGAATGGAAACTCTAACACCTCCTGGGCCCTGCAGGAAGTTTAGCCGAATCCTCTGGCAGTGCCATTGCCCAGGATCCACACTGCTCTCAGAGACACTCGGCTCACTAGCAAGCCTTTACGAGCATCTTGTGACTTGATGGCGGCTTAGTGGGCAAGGGCAAAGGTTGATCTCCCCCTGACCCTCACTGTGGCTCCTACCTGCCAAGTTCCAGGGTCCCACCTATCCGGGCAGAGGTCACCATAATCTTGGCTGAAACGCTGCTGGTCTAGGAATAGAAGGAGAAGTGACATCCGTTTCCGTGAGCCTGGCACTGTGAATGCAAAGGCCCTTCCCTGGGATTGGCGAGCCAGGAGTGAGATCTGGCTCCTCCAGGGGAAGGGCTGGGCACAGCCTGCACTGTCACCTTGCTGACAATACTTGGAGCGAAGCTGGCCTGGGGAGGAGGCCAGAGTGGCTGTGCTGGGAAAGGCAGGTTAGGTGAGGGGTCCCTCTCCTCTCCTGCTCTGGGAATGCAGTAGAATTGCTGCACTTGGCAAAGGGATGGGACCCAGCTCATGGCAAATCCAGTCCCAGCCGAACCCAGCAGGAGTCAGCTTGCTAGAGGGGGCGACACAGGGATATGAGTTTAGGAGAGCTCACAGCTATTCCAGGTCCATATGCCAGATCCCTCCTCTATCATCAGTAGGAGAACTGCACTAAGGTCTCTCCACCCTGGGTCAATATCCATAAGCCATTCCCAGACTGACCACGCTGAGGAGGAAGACAGGGATGAGGGAGGAGTTGGGTAGGATAACATATGCTTGGATATCCACAACAGGCATAAGCGACAAGTTCCCAGGTGTGATGGTCAGGAATGGAGCTGAAGAGGTTTTAATCCTGAGCTTCATCAGCTTGTCTGGGTAAATCTTTTCCAGCTGGGGATGGAGCAGAAGAGAGCCAGTCAGCACTGGGGAAGGTGACAACAGATTTGCACAAACTCGGTACAGTGATAAAGCAAAGTCCCTGAGAAATGGAATCTGATGCAGCCTTTAATCTAACAACATGTCATGTTCCTCCAGTGACCATCGCCCTAGTGAGCGGCGGGCCCACCTCGCTATTTCCAAACACGCCTTTCTTAACACAAACCAAGGTGTTGTGCGAGGTTCTCATCTTTAATCCAGTGTGGGAATGGGCGACGGCTCACTTGAAAACAATAGACCAAAGCCACCCCCAGGAAACCCCGATGCCCAATCGCTTGTGTGTGGCAGACAGGTAGCTGGCTCAGCACCGAGGCTCTCTCAGGGCAGCGGGACACTTACCTGGGGAATGAAGGCTGAAAAGGTGGAGGTGTTCAAATGGAATTTAAACTCCTTAGGAATCTGCAGCAGGAGAAACACAAATGGTGCCTGAGGGCCAATTTGCCGCAGCAATGACCTGCCGTGCGGAACAGCACAAGGAAGAGCTGGAGGCAAAATCAGCCACCAAAGCCACCTCTGCCTTCCTCACTAGAAGCTGGTTTCAAACAGGGAAAGGTTTCCCCACGTGCCCTTTTGTAGGACAGCAAGGACCTGGGGCCACAGATACTCCGTGGATGGGCTCTTCCAGGACTGAAGTCCATACACGCAAGCTGGCCTGTCTCCTACACCCAGAGCTGAGTGACCACTACAGCCATCAGTGTGTGGCTGGGCATATCCCCATCTCATTACCTAACCCAAGGTCTTCGAAGGCGCATTACATGTGTAACAGACATGTGGCTGCTATGCAATAATCTAAGATTACTGCTGTGTAAGGCCGGGCCCTGTATGAACCTGATATGTGACCTGGTCAGTCAGGGAAAGTGAGTTATTAGAATCTCCTGTTCGAGCTAACTCCTACTGGGAGCAGTGGCACGTTCATGATGGGCCTATCATGCTGGAATTCAGACCTGCTGGGTGACCACAGCTGATGCACAGGGCCCAGTCTGAGAGTGAGAGAATCGCCTGCGTCCACCCTGATGGAGGTTGCAGCCCCAGGCCTGAAAGCGGATGGGCTCAGAGGTGCCATTAGCCCAGGAATTGTGACTAAACACCCCATCTCCTTCTCTAGGAGCCATAGCCCAGAGTCTGTGGGACCTGCCCTGAGCGGTGAGAAGAGCTCTCAACCCCAGCAGCAAGGGGGGTATCCACCTCTAAGGGCAGGTCCATGTGAGATCTTGCCTTTTACCCTGTCAGGGGATCACTGCAAACTCCACATGTGGTGCCCAGTGAGAGAGAAAACATGCCCCACTCACGTCCCCTAGATGCCCCTGCCCCTACCCATCCCGGTACTCATATGACCCTCACCACCACAGCGTCTGAGTGCCACGCAGTCATCAGTGGAGTTATCCCACCCCCACCCCATGCAGTAGGGTGATTCAATGATCCCCATTTCACAGATGGGCCGGAGAGATTCAGCAACTCGCCCAAGGAAGCTTGTGGTTGAGATGGGAATGGAACCCAGGTCTCCTGAGTCCCACAGCCTCTTACCATGGCATCCGTGATCTCGAAGAGCAGGGCCCCGGCTGTGTGGTACACAAAGCCGGCTGTGTTGAAGAAGTAACTGGAGGCCCCGCAGTAAACCATGCGGTCATGATCCACCGGGAGGGCCAGTGCAGGAGGAGGAAAGGGGATGGCAGAGTGATGGGCCAGGGAAAAAAATTCACCCTAGTGAGGAAGGAAAGGAAGAGTGACGCCTGGAGGAGGGGAGAACAAGAGCAGCTGGAATTCACTTGGTTCTCACTGACTGAGCTCGGGAGCAAAGCATTCGGAGGAAGAGAATAAAACCCGGGTCTACCCACCACTCTCCCCGCCCTGCACTCGCACCACAGTGTGTTAAAAATAACCCGGACTGGATCAATATAAAGAATGCTAATGCTTTGGAATGGTCTGGAGCTCATCATGGGAAGGAGCTCAAGTGCCCCGTACATGACACCAGAGAGGGACGGATTGCGTTTTACTCATTTCACCCGTTTTTAGCTGCAGCTAAGTCACTGGAGGCACAGAGAGGTTAAGTGACTTGCTGATGGCCACAATTCCGCACTGAGAGTCAGTGGCAGATCTGAGAACAGAATCAATGAGTCCTGACTTCCAGCCCCTAGTTCCTAGGATGCTCCGGCACCTGGTAGTTGATGCTCCAGGCCCTTGCTAGGCAGAAATGCTAATGGAACGTACAACTATTCTTCACTGATCCCCGCAGGGTTGTGTGTGTCCCTCCGTTCCCTTCTCACCTTCAGATACACATCCAGAGACTGGGCTGTTACCGCAGGAGGTGCAACCAGGGAGTAATCAATCCCAGCCACCTTGTCTATCTTTACTGTGACTACAGAACAGGAGAGACACAAATGAGATGGGCTGAGATGCCAGAGGAAATCCCTGTGTGTAGGGGGTGGGCGCTAGCCGGTCCTGCTCCCCAGCTGGGACTCACACAGAGCAGCAAGCCAGGGAGGAGTTACCAGTGGCATGGGGAGTTAGGGAGCCAGGGTTATTCTCCCTTAGCTCAGTTCGGCACAAAGAGACAAGGTTTTTCTGTAGCTATCAACTCTGGGAACTAGCCCTCAGCCCGGAGAGTCAAGCTAGGTCCTTTCTGATAAGGACGACTGCACTTCCAACCCCTGGGGGGCCCTGGGCCTGGTCCAGCCATGCTCCCCAGAGGCTGCAGGGAGGAGGCAGGGCTTTGCACTCTCCCGTCCTGAGAGCAGCTGACTAGGCACAGAGGTGGTCAGCCTCCACCACGGAGCTCACACAGTCCGTCTGGGGTGAGGTGGTGCCCCATGGCCCTCAGTGTGGGCCGGAGGATAAATGCGGGGTGAAAAACAGTGTCTCATAGCATGTGCCTGGCCTGAGGAAAATACTTGTAAAAATCCAAAGCCATCACCATGTTGTACCTGGCACAGTCTGGAGATAGGGCTGCAGCTTGGTGGTGACAGAGCTGGTCACCGCTCCACAGACCTGAGGAAAACAGAGAAGTGACACCTTGGTGACTGGCCAGCAGCTCTGCCTGGAGAGGCTGGGTCACACACAGAGGGGCAAGTTCTCAAACCGCCTCTTAGTTTTGGTGATGTTGCACAATTTTTTTACTTATGCAAAGGCCTGCGTTTGCACATGCAAGTGACATTTGTGCATGCAAATGAGGCAGCAGTCTGGCTGACTGCCCGACATGCATGTATCACATATATGTGGGGGTGGGGGGTCTGTGTGTGCAAATATCTGCTCATGCAAACAACTCCAAGCACAGCCTGGTGGCTGAGCTGAGCTCCTTTGAAAAGGGTCTCACTGGTGACCCAATTCCCAGTTCTATCTTCTAGGCTGGACATGTGGGAGAATATGTACATGGAATCCAACCTGCTCTGGGTGATCTCTGTGACCAAAGCCCCATCACGTAGGCTGGAAGTTTGTCTGTTCACCAAATGCAGGCAGCAGGGAGAGTGGAGGGAGGAGGAGGTGTCTTTAAATTACTGCTCTTGGATAAGCCAGGTTGGGAAGCCACGTTTTTAGCCAACCCAGGCAACCAGAAAGGGCTAATTCAGCCTTGCCTGGGGAGGGGGAGAGAAACAGCACAATGGAGTGTGACGATAAAACCCAGAGCTCTGTGCTCTCAGTGACAGCCAGGGCCGGCTCCAGGCATCAACCCAGCAAGCAGGTGCTTGGGATGGCAAAAACCCTGGAGCCAGCCCTGGTGACAGCATGCTATTGACTCTCCTCCCCCAGCTCCAGGTGCTCTGTGTAAACACCACTCCAGTATTACTGGGGGATTGAATCAGCGTACACAGAATGGTAGGAAATGGACTGCAGGGGATAACCCTGCCAATGCACTGGAACACCTGCCGGACATCTCCAGTTCCGTTTCCCATAAGGACCCAGAAACTGCCGCGCTGGATCGGACCATTGGTCTGTCCAGTCTGGCTGCTGGCCTGCAGTACGGCCAAGAGCAATATCCAGTGCTTCAGAGGAAAGGGGGACAGTAACCAGAAAACAGAGCTGAGCTCAAGGGGAGAATTCCCTCGAGCAGTACGAGGCAGGAGCTGCCTGGTTAGTCCACGGGTCCCCGTTATCCACCATGCGGTCAGCTCATGCTCAGTTCTTTCCCCTGCTCTCTGCTGTACAGCTTGTGAAAGGGGAGGCATGTTCCTTCCACCCTGCTGTGCAAAGACAGGACACATCCCCCCACTTGGTCCTGCTAGTGAAGGCAGGGGGCTGGACTCAATGACCTTTCAGGATCCCTTCCGGTTCTGTGAGATAGGTATAGCTCCATATATTTTTAATTTAAGGCCCTGGAGCACAAAAACCTGGCCAGAGACTGATGGGGAAACGAGAAAGGTTTGTTGGGGGCTGAGTCATATAACAGCCCTTGTGCATTCACACACCTTCCTAATACACAGAGACACACTTGTGTGTCAAGGGGGAGCCAGCCCAGCGGAGAATGGGAGGGGGAGAGAGGCAAGGCAGGGGCAGGTCAGCAATACAGGGTGTGGGAAGGTCCCTGAGACTGACAGGGAGCTGGGGGGTGCAGGGAGTTAGGGTGAGAGACAGGATGCACCCCGTTCGAAGGAGGGGAAACAAAGCAGCTCAGTGACTTCCTTGGGACAGGCATGAGCAGATTGACCGGTCGCTATGGAGTGGGGAGGCCACTGCCTACGGGAAGTTTCTTGCCTGTGGTGCCAGGCAGCTGACGTGCTGCAAGAGGAGCAGAAGGAGATTCTCACCAGGTTTCCAATGTTCCCCAGTGGTGTCCCCTCCAGAGAGGCAGGAGACGAAAGTCTTAAATGGAAGCACGTCTCTGACAGGCCTGGGCTTTGCTTCTAACGGCAACCCATCTGCTCCAGCAGCTTCCAAATGGCCCTTAAAAAGCCACTAGATGGCACTAAAAGTAGCTCAATACAATCAGTCCCGTATTTTAAATCTATTATATAAATGGACTTTTCCCTGTTCTCCAACTGCCTCCTTCCTGACTGAGGTTCCCATCCAGAGATGGAGCAAGTCGTGCCAGTTAGCTGTGTAGCAATTATTGCTAACAGCTTGTTTCTATGTCTTGGTGCAGGTTTCCTGAGGGCAGGCTATTGTACCGTGCTGTAGGTACCAGGCTTTTGCTACTGCGCCCCATTCAAACAAGCCGGTAAATGTCTGTAAATCCAGCCATGAGAATTTCTACCCCAAAGCTCCTAAAAATCTCTATGAGTGACAGGCCGTTCAAAGCCTCACTCTAAGTGGGCTCTCTCGTTTGATACGAGCTTGGCTGAGGTATGCAATCTAATGAACAGACCACGTGCAAAGAAAAGTCTATGTTAATTGAGACCAATTATATTAGGCACTGGCAAATGTTGCAAGTTTAGAATTCCGTAAGAACCATGCACTGCCGAGGGGACTGCCATTCATATGTTTTTTCACGATACTTTGCAGTACTGATCTCCGTACCGCACACTTCTCCCCAAGACACCCCTCATCCCCCGAGCTCTCGTCTGTGGACATGGGCCATCTGGAAATCGTGTCAGTGCTGCAGGAGAGCTGGACAGTGAAGGAGGGGCACTAAAAAGAGTTGGTAGTCTGTGCTCTGAGCATATCGTACCTTGCCTTCCATTGTCCTCCTGAAGCTGGACTCAATCTTCTTGTGAAAGAGATTGTACAGCCAGCTATGGAGAAAAACACAGAGCACTAAAGTCATGCTTCTGCCCATGGAGGGAAATCGGTGGAGCATTTGCTTGGAAAGGGGTGACACTAGAGAAGCGAGTGACCGAGGGGCATATTGTCCCAGGATGTTCTGGATTCAAATTTTGGCTGCTTTGCTTTGTGTTGATATGATGGCTGCATTTGCAAATCGATAGGAAAGCTCCCAAATTTAATGATGAGCTGAAAACGTGTCTCCTAAAGGGACAACACTGTGGGCCAAATTCAGACCTGGTGCAAGATAATTCATTAGCTCATGATTTGGTTCTGCATGTTTATTTATTAAATTCGTCTTTGACCAACCAATCTCCTGGCAATAGTGGAGCTTTTCCTTAATTAGCCTCTCTATGAAGCTACTGGGCTTTGGGCCAATTACTCTAGGATTCAGTTTACCTCGTTAGCATTCTGTGAAGGAAGGCCGAATGGGAAGGGCCAACAGTGCTGTTTACAGACCAGTGGGCGCAGCAGAGATGGGCTGAAGGTAACCTATATCCCTGGAGGCCCTTGTAGAAGATGGCTAATCAACATGATCCCCAAGCCACAATAATTAAGGGAAGTTACATACCCAAACCTGCCCGAAATGTGCACCCGAACATTGGAGATGTGGGTTCCACACTCCGAGGTGGTAATGGTGGGTCTCCCAGAGGTGTCGCTGCCCAGCTTCAGACCAATAGAGATAGAGAGACCCTCAACCTTCAGGTCAAACGACCCACTGTCCCTGCTAATGGGAAGGGAGGAAGGAGAAGAGATTGCATTTGCAGCCAGGGCTCTCCTAATACCTCTGCACATGCCACATGCTGGTGGAAAGGGCTTGTATGTTAATCCCTTGAGCACGGATTATTCACAAGGAACATCCCTGAGGCTGGAGCAATATTCAGGATACGTAGTCACTCCGCCATTTCTTTTTTCCTTTATCTATCATTAGGGAGTGGGAAATAACCTACAAGGCCATTGGTTCCTTGCCTGGGATGGAGGTTCACTGCAGGATTGCACCCTCCAATATATTCCCCAATGCTTCATACTAACCACCTCAGAGCATCAGCCTCGGGGCTGCCCCATGTCACCCACTAGCCATTTAAGCCATTTCTAAAGAGGCCGAAGGGGAGAACACAGCAAGAAATTCCCTTCACCCTCATCCCTGTGGCTCTTCCCCAGGAGCCACGTGACCAAGCCACTAGACGGATCACCAAGGGCTGAAGTGCAGAGGCCAGAGCCTACAAGGGCTGTAGGAGTGACTCTGGAGGAGATCCAGAGAAGAACCCAGCCCACTGCCTAGTGCCGCGAGAATGCTGCTCTCAGGAAATGAAAAGCTGGGCTTGAGTACTGCCCTCCAATCATCCCTGTGAGTGCTCATGCCAGGGAGACAGGCCCTATGGGTGGGCTTTGGGGCCTGCCTCCCTGTGGATGATGGGCCTGATCCTTCTCTCGCTTATGCTAGTGTAAATCAGGAGTAACCCCACTGATGTCAATGAGGCTGCCCTCGTGTAAAACTAGTATGAGAGGAGAATCAGCCCCCTCCATGTGGGAAACAAGTTAGTGGGGCAGGAAATGACAAGGAAAAACAAGTGTGTGCGAGTGTGTGTGTGCGCGCGTGTGACTGAAGGGGCGGGGGAGGGGAGATAGACGAGATGGGGCAATTTGGGACACAAAGGGTTACACATGCGGGGTCAGACGGAGCTTACACAAATCTCTTCTTCACCCTCCACTTCCCTGTCAGCTGGGCAAAGGCGTTGGCGATGGAGACTTTCAGGCCCACGTTGGGGATCGGGGCAATCTGTGAACTCGGCAACTGGAAACTGCGAAGGTTCAGGCTGCAAGAAAGAGAAATTCTATCAGCAGGAAACCAGACCCTCCTCGGGAAAAGTGGCTGGTGGCTCTCAGCCGCACCCTAAGCATAGGCCTCCATGTCCCCACAGCCACCAGCATTGCTGGTCGCACAAGGCCCAGGACCAAGCAGGTCAGGGTTAACAAACTCCTTCACAAGTGACCCTGCCAGGACAGGCCTGAGGCACGGGGAGGGGCTGTGCCCCGGGGCTATGCCCCTCCCGTGAACACAACGCTCTGCCATTCACCCGCGGTCTCTCAGCAAAGCAAGTGACCTCACTCCTGGGAGAGAGCCACAAAGTGCCTTCACCATCACAGGTACCTGCTTGTGTCAGATGGGCTGGGGATGGACTGAGGGGTTATTCGTGGTCTCCTGAAAGGAGAAGTCACCCAGCAGCGCTGGGAACTCTGCTCCCTGGAGAGGGGCTAGCTCTGGAATCAGACAGGGACAAGCTGGGCTGGGGGTAGGTTTTCTTTTTGGCAAAACCCATTGGGCTGATTTTGCACAAACACTATCCCAACCTTGAGTGCCTGGGCTCCGGGTCACATTGTACTTGGCTCTGGCTGGAAGGTTTGGATAAACAGGTCTGGCAGAACCACGCAATTTCCTCTCCACCTTGTTCGACCCCCTTGCACCCGGCTCTCTGGCGTGAGAAGAACGGTCCCTCAGGGACATGCAGCACCCTGGGAAGGACTCTGCCCACACCTGGCACTCAGAGCGGGGGCTGGCTGCGCACGGAAGCCCCAAGGTCTCACCTGTAGAAAGTGTAGTGCACCTTTCCTAAGAGCTTGACTTTAAAGGACCCCGAGAAGTCTGGCAGCTTCAGCTTGGCTAATTCCTTCTGCAGAGCAGCGATGCCCTCCTGACGAGCTGCAGGGCCACAAAGGGGACATCACAGGCTGGCCCTTTGAGAGCGAGCCGGATACAGCCCTGGCATTTATGCCATCACACAAGGAAAGTGTCAAAAGGAACAACTAGTTAGTAACTTACCTGCTGATTCCATAAGTGAAGGGAGCTGGTTTTCATCCCACATGAGATTACTAGTGCAAAGCCTTAGATTGTGAGAAAGAGCCCTAACATTCCTGCCTGAGCTACGGCTGCACTAAGTGACATCTGATTAGCCCTGACCCATGGGGAAAGGCTGCAGCAAGGTGGACAATTGGCACAGGGCAGGCTGCACTGCTGCCAAGGGGAAGGGAACCCAGGAAGCAGGGCTGCATGCCAAACATACATTAATTCCAGCTCCTAATGGATGCTAGTGAGCCTCATTCTTCACGGCCCTGCATCTCGGGCAGTCATTTACACCAGTGCAAAGCAGGGGTACCGTTGGTGTAATGGGCCACTCTCTTACCACTTTAAAAGTTATTTTTCCTCCCTTGGTATCCTATTCTTAGTTGATTTATCTCATTAGACTGACCTCACGCTTGGTAAAGCAACCCCCATCCTTTCATGTATTTATACCTGCTCCTGTATTTTTCACTTCATGCATCCGATGAAGTGGGTTTTAGCCCATGAAAGCTCAAATAAATTTCTTAGTCTCTAAGGTGCCACAAGGACACCTAGTTGTTGGTGTCAAAGAGGCCCCAGATCTGAGTGCTCGCACACTGCAGTCACTTTGACAGTGCAGAGCACTGCACAAGGCACAGCAGAGCCGGATAGGATGGGCCCAGGTTCTCCTGAGATCGGCATGGCCCTTACAGGTGTGTGTCCACTGCTGCTTGCTCGAGCTTGAATTTAGCTAGTGCGGCTAAAAACAGCAGCGAAGGTGCGGCAGCATGGCCCTGGTGTGGGTTAGCAACATGAGCACGTACCCAGGATTCCCGGCAGGTTTGTACAGCCTGCACCAGGGTCCGTGCCAGTGTGTGCTAGTTCTAGTCACGTGACTGAAATGAAAGCTAGTGCGAGCTGCAATCATACCTGTGTTTGCAGTGTAGATAGCCCTTAGACGGCTGCAGCTGTTGGCTCTAGCTGGGAGGGAAAGGCACTTCCCACCTCACGCAGAGATGACACAGGGAGGACTCTGCTCATTTAACCTGCACGCCCCCCACAGAGAACACGCCCGGAGACATGCAAGTCCCGAATGCCCTAATGGGGTTGGTAGGGCTCCTTCCCTGCCTTCACAGGGAGACGTTGCCATGAAATGGCCCATTCCAGAGATGGGAACAGGCTACTCCACACGGTCACAGGACCCATCCTCACGGCCATGACTAGCACCCGCATTTCTGGACTCTCATGTCATGTCCATCCCACTGGCCGACTGGTTCCTATCATACCCCCCTTACAATGCATTTTGGTGAGCTGCACACCTGGCCCCTCTCGCCCAGCTCGGTGTGAGACAGACACAAATTGGACTGGGAACCTACCGTAGTCCAGGCCTTTAACAGTGATTCTGGCCACAAAGCCGGGGTTAGTGGCCCTGCTGAGCACCGTGCAGATGGCCAGCACGGAGGCAGCCAGGGCCAGGCGATGCGCTACCATCCTTACAGGAGTGCAGAGGAACCGTCCGTGCTGAGCTGGCTGCTGGCGGATGCTCCCCTCTGATCCTGCTGCTGTAACCGGCGTGTTTATAGCAGGGTGGAAAAGGGAACTGAGAACGGGTGCCAAGGAAGCAGGAAGTTGCTTTTACATTCCTCTGGGGGCCGTCCCCACTTGCACAATTCTCAGCCATGTCCTGCTACAGGTTCCTCCTCCTGGGGCTGGGGCTGGGGCTGGGGCAGACCCTCGGGCAGAGGGCAGTGGCACACCCCAGGGGACAGAGCTGCTCGGGGCACTTGTGCTCTCTGCTCCCCAGCCTGTGGCTCGCTCGCTGCTCACTTGGGGAGTTTCTGCTGGTCTCTTGCAGTGCGGGTGACGCTTGGCTCCACTAACAGACACCTGCTGACCTCCGCCCTGCAAGCCACAGGAATGCAGCTGGAAGAGTCTCTATGGATACCAGGGTGGGTCCTGGGGAAAGGAGAGGCAAGGACTTTGCATTCAGCATGGTGCCAACCTCGAATGCCTCCTCACTGCCCTGGCAACTTGTAGAATCTCCTTGCTGGCTCCTGGAGCAGACCCGGGGATTCAGCCAGGGGCTTGGATCTGCTTGTTTTCTTGCACTGTATTTTGCCCATTCCATTGGCAGAGGGCAGGGAGCAGGATGGAGCAGTTTATATCTCAGCAGGGACCTACTGGGGGCTACTCTCCCTAGAGGTTTCTCTGGGCATTTTCTCTCTTGCGAGGAGGATTTTACATCTTGTCAAGTCCCCTGGCTGGGAGCAGCTTTTCCCAGTTATTTCTCTCCTCCTGCAGCTTCCTCCTTTCCACATCCTCAGCAGGCTTCTCCTGGCCCCAGCTCCACTAGCCAACAGCCTCACCAACCAGCAGTGGCCAGTAAGACGTGGCCCAATCAGCGTGGAGTGAGCACTGGTAGATGGCATGGGCCAGGCAGGGGAATTAAGTCGGTCGCTCTTTTATCCCCTCTGCACCCTGGCTAGGCAGCTAGCAGCCACGTTCACTGCATGGTTCTGCGCAGGAAACCAGTCGGGGCCCAGGACGCCAGGCCTGAAGTGTCATGCTGAAGCCAGGCTACTAAGGTCCATCTTCACCCTTCGTTTTAGTCACTAGTAACATGCTGCAGGCCCTTTTATGGCACCAAGTGCCTCGGACCAGCCTCCGGCCGAGACCTCAGCATGGTGTAAAAGAAAAGGAGATGCACAGTTCTCATACCCCGCAGAGCCCAGATGCTCCACCTGCAGCAAGGGCCGGTGATCACATGGGAACAGAGAGGGCTCAGACGGGGTGTGACACGAATGAGATGCTGTTATTACCCCGCACGTGGGGGGCTAGACTGCATGAGAGTTGCTCTGGCCCTTCTCAGTCCTGACGGCTGAATTCCAGCACTGCCCAAGAGCAGCCACGCTGGGAAAGGTGGGGCATGCAGCCTTGAAACCAGCAGCAGACCCAAGCTGCAAAGATCCCAGACATCGAGGTGTGCTCAGAGCTGGGGGTTTGCCTCAGCCCCCTGTTCCGCTAAACTATGCTCTGGGTGCAGCTCCTCTCCTTCTGCAAACCACAGTGCTTTGGTCCTGCCATTGAAGTCCAGCCAATAGGAAGATTCTACGCCCATTTCACAAGTGGCCATGGTTTGCTTTGTGCAGAAGCACATTTCCAGGGGCCTGAGCAGCCCTGCCCCTCCGCAAAACTGACAGTCACAACCGAAGGAAGGAGAAATCTATTCAGAAATGTTCAGTTCCCTTTTTGCGATGAGCTCCAGGCAGAGCACAGGAAATCTGAGGGCACCGCTGCATGTGCATTGCTACATTCTGCGAATCCCATGGAGCAATCCCATAGAGCTCCTCTGAGCTTACAGCTGCTAACAAAGGAAGACATACCACAAACCAATTGCGCAAAAGCTGGTGGCTCTAGATGAGCAGGGGCCTGTATTTTGTGTGTGCAGGCTGGAGACTAGCTGCCTGCCGATTTACCATTGCCCCTCAAAACACACATTGCACAAGCAGCATTATCCAGCTCACTAGAATGTTTTGGTGGCCCTGCCCCAAGAAATGGGGTGCCTTCCCTGCAGGGTCTGGCACTATGAGGGTTTGTGCCAGGGAGGCTGGAAACCCACAGCCAGAGTCTATTTTTCCTGCCTTTTGAGAAAAAGGCTCATGCAGTTGAGTGCCCAAGGAATGTGTGTACAAACGTGCACAATTTGCATGCAGAATTACTGAATTTGAGGGTGCAGTTGTGGTAACTGAAGGTGCAAAGAGCTAATTAGGTGCCTAATTGGCCAACTGCACATCCAGTAAGACGTGCAGATGTGTGTCTCACTACTGCACGCTGGATACAGTGTGAGAGCTGCTCTGCCACTGGCCTTCATAGTGCTGCAACGAGAGGGGATTCTCCTTTGGCGGCCATGAGAGACACCTGCACTTTTGGAGCAGAAGGACTTGAGTTTTATCCTGGCTGCCTCTGACTGTGGAGTCCTAGGGGTCAGCTGTGATTGGCAGACACACAGCAGGAAACACAATGAAAGACCCACCCAGAAAGGCAGCTGTTGACCGTTTCCTTTTAGAGCAGCAGGCAGATGATGTGCTTCAAAGGGGGGCAAACCTCACTGGGATCCCCACAGAGGAGAACCCCAGAGCCTCTCAAAGTACAAAACTTCATTCATCAGCCACACCTGTCACGTGATGTGTCTAACAAGCAGCTCTCCAAAGCTCCCGCAAACAAGTAACCATGGGGAAGGGGAGGGGGGTGTCTCTCTTCTGTAGCTCAGGTGGACAAGGTCTGTTAATTCAGAGATGAAGGCCAGGACTCCTATAACACACTGCCCCTCCCACGCCCCATCCCAGGAGGTGCCAGAGCGCTGGTGCAGGGTGTAAATTCTCGATCCGACCCAGTTTGCTATAGATTGAGCAATTCACCAAAAAGCCACTGAAGGCCTTGGTTTGTGACACTGCAGACATTTGAGTTCAGTTTGGTAACAATTTAATAAATATGCGAAGCAGAGCATGTAAGAACCAGAGCTCCTGCTTCGTGCAGAAAGGTGGGGAGAGAAATAGAGAAAGTGTAAATTGACAATTTTTCACTGGCACTCGAGAGCTTTTTAAAGGTGAACTGAAAACCTTTCCACATCCCTGTGTTTGTCACACAACAGCTGGTGACATCACTAGCACCTAAGGCAGAAGACTGTGGTCCTTACACAGCTCTAAGTGCTAGAGGGGACACTGACTCGTGCAAGAAAAACATAGTTTTGCTAACAATCCCCGGGGTAAAAGGCCTGGGTACGGTTTCACGAGCAGATGGCGATCTCTCCCATGCACCACTATGTCTTCAGGCTCTGCTTATCCTGGCAGTGGCGGCCCCAGCCAAGAGCAGATTGTAACCTGCCTAGTGTGTCCGTTCACTGCTAGCATGATGATAACCCTGCACAAACACGGGAACACAGCAAGGTCCTTCTGAACAACTCCCGCCTCACTCCCCCACCTACACAACGCCACAGCAGCACAACGCGACGGGCCTTGTGCCACCCGTGGAAAATGACCTAGTGGGTATGAAACCTGCAGAGAGCAGCCTAGCCTCGATGGGCTTCCACTTCCCGTATTCTTTGTGAGCACCTGGCTGTGCTGCAGGGAAGCCGTCTGGTGCCTGGCCCCAGCGCACTCAGACATGGGCACTGTGATAACGCCAAGCCCTTTACTAAAGCTAATGAATTAAGCTTCCAACCCTTGGGAGGAAGGTGAGTATCACTGTACCCTGATCTATATACAGGAAAACTGAGGCACGTAGGAATTCAGCAACTTGCCCAGGCTCACCCAGAGAACAGGCCTGGGACTAGAGCCCAGGAGTCCAGGCAGCTGAAAGCACACACCACTCAGCACTTCCAAGCTTTCACCACAGGATTTTTTCAGACCTTTCCCCTGCTGGGGTTCCTGGGTCCATCTGGCACCGACGGGCGAACAAAGTGCCTCCATTTCCAGCTGGGCAGAGCTGTACGTTATTAACGCGGCCAGCCTGGTGCAGCAGGAACCTATTGCCTTGCCCGGCCTCTGGCTAGACCAGCCCTTCTTTTGGTTCCTTGCTGCTGTAATCCACACCCAGGCGGATGCAGCAGCACAAGAGGAGCTGTGGGGAAGGGTCATGGGGTTATGCAGCAATCGGGGCAGAGAGAACATTCAGCTGCTTCCCTGGCTGGTGCCCTCTCGGCTGCAGAGACGCTGCTAAGCAGCACTCGTTCAAACCCTTGCCCTGCAGCAGCTGCCATTCAAACTGTACTGAGCTGACCAGGCGCAGAACCCAGCTGGCCACAGGGATGTCAGACCAGTCTGTCCTCTCCCAGGGACCATATCCTGGGCCCACTCCAGATGAGTGGTGAAAGCCAGGTCTCTCCCCACTGCCACCCCAATCATTTATAAAGCTGCACCCAGGTCATGAGCACGGAGACTCCTGCAGTGGTGCTTCGAAGTCAGCTTTGGCTTTGCCAGGCCCAGCAGCCTAACGGGAACTCCTGTTCTCGCTTGCAGGCAGCACAGCCTGATCTGCCAGAGGCGGGGTTGTGCCCAAGGGCCACACACAAGCCATTCCATGCTCTTTAACTAGAAGTTGGGTTTGCTCAGCTGCCCCTCTCTAGCTCCTGAATACAGGGCCTGCTGTGCAGGCAGAGAGCAGACGGGATTCCAGGGGGTGGGAAGGGGAACAGGTTGTTCTCCTATGACAGTCCACAGCTATCTGGATTTGCAGCTGTAGTTCATGACTGGTTCTCTGCAGCCTTCCACAGCTCTCCTGTCCCAGGGGCTATGCACGTGTCTTGTGTGACGAACTGGGAATGTTCTTAATGTTTGCTCTGAATACTGTGTTGGTGCCTCAGTGTCCCCATGGCAGTTCTTAAGTATCTGGCAGAGCAAAAGGCCAGTGCACCTAAATGCCTGGCACTCTGTCTCCTAGAAACTGATGGCCTGGGCCCCTCCTCTGCAAAGGTGCCAGCTGAAGGTGTTGGAGACAAAGGGATCAGGTGACCTCCTGGCCCGGGAAAGGGGCTGAGCAGAGAGGAGGGGCTGGGAGGGGTTGTTAGTCTGGAGCTGGCTGGGGTCAAGGGTGGAGGGCAGACCTGGGGGTCTGGCTCACTGCCCCCCAGAATGGACCCAGCTGAGGGGTCCGGTTTGCTGTATCTACAAGCTCTGTTTTAGACCCTGTTCCTGTCATCGAATAAACCTCTGTGTTACTGGCTGGCTGAGAGTCATGTCTAACTGCAAAGTGGGGGTGCAGAACCCGGTGGCTTCCCCATGACCCCGCTGGGGTGGACTCACTGTGGGAAGCGCACGGAGGGGCAGAGGATGCTGAATGCTCCAAGGAGAGACCCAGGAGGTGAAGACGTGTGAGCTTCTTGCCCTGAACAAGTCTGCTCCAAGGGAGAGGAGGCTCCCCAAAGTCCTGCCTGGCTTGGTGGGGAGCTGTTCCAGAGCATTGCCCGGTGACTCCGTGACAACTGCTGGCAGCGGTGGGACGTACTGCACCCCGTGAATGGCGCTGCTTGCAGTAAGTGACTGGGGAGCAGTAAAACAAAGGAGGGATAATGAGGACCAGGCATGCTGAAGGCTCAGAGTGGGACGGTTTCAGGGGGCGGTTAACCTCTGGGAGTGTGTGACCAGCGAGAAGGACTGTTGGAGTAACGGGGTCCCCCTGAGGACTGCAGCGAGCAGTCTCAGGGGCGGAGGAGCTTGCCGCTCGACCCTGGGAGAGAGAAGGATTTTTGCAGTAGCAGGGTTCCCCTGGGGATTGCAGGAGCAGTCCCAGGGGCGGAGGAGTCTGCAGCTCGACCCTGGCAAAGAGGTGGTGATCACGAGAAGGGCTGGCACACCAGGGGTTCTTCCTGGAAACCATGGGGGAGCCAAGAGCACACAGGCCTGTGAGTCCAGAGCCACTTGGGAACGGTGAAGTGATGGCCTATCACCATCTCCTTGAGAAGGACATTGTGATCCTGTGCACAAAGAGAGGGTTACGCATGGGGAAATTCACGAAGGCACAGTTAATCGTGCAGTTGAAGGAGAAGCACCACTCTGAGGAGCAGATTCCTGGCCCACATGGGGCTACAAGAGGATCTGAGAGCAGCTGGAGCATCAGCCAGGCATCCCCGAGAGTCTGGTCCCCAATCAGACGAGGGTCTTCACGATTGGGTTCCCGATCAGGAGATTGGAGACGGATGGGATGGGAGCAGAGCCCGAGAGAGCGAGAGGACCATGAGAGAAAGGAAGAGCCCGAGGAAAAGCTGCATGAAAAGCAGCAGCAGCGTGGACTGGTGATGGTGGAGCAGAGAGACATAGGGGGCTGCCCAGGGGTCCGTGGGGAAACACGCCTGCAGGGGCGAGACCCTGGGACAGAGAGAACTGTGGTGGTGCAGCCCCAGATGCTGAGGGACTGTGGAACCTAGGTGAAGTTCCCTGGGGTGAAGCCCCTCGCCCTGCCTATGGCCCAGATCCCTGTGCAGACCCAGAAGGGGTCGGGCTGGCTGGTAGTTGGGGTTCTCCAGGATATCGGCTGGGAGGCCCTGTTGGGGGGTGACTGTCTCCCCATGGGACAGGATCCAGGCCCCGCTCCTGTAACGGCCGAGGGTTTGAATTCAAATCCAGGGAACCAATTGGCTAGGATGGAAATGGTCAGTGAAAATGCAAATAACCTGGCTGGCAGGAGGGAGGGGCTGCTGGGCTCAGGATACCTGCCTACCTGTAACCAGCCCCCTGGGGCTGAGTGGGAGGGAGAGATGCTCCCTGCCCCCTGCACACCGGAGAGGGGGCTCACACTGGCTCTGATGCTGTGACCAGAGCAGAGAGCTCGCTGCCTGTCCCCACTGGGACAGCAAGGGCAGCGCTGAGCACGGGGGGAGCTGAGACCCCAGCTGAGTGGGGGGACACCCAGGCAGGGCAGGTCAGCTGCCAAACAGGTTTGCCTGGTCCAGACGTGCTGCTGGGAAGTGATTACACAGCAGGGAGGGAGCTACCAGGGACAGGGCTCAGGGGGGCTGTGACCCCAGGCCCAGCCAGCGAGAGGGAGCAGGTCCCACTCCCTGCCCCAGCAGCTGAATCCCAGACCGAGCTGCAGAAGGATCCCTCCTTGGAGAAGCTGAGAGAACTTGCTGGCCACAGCGCTGCAAACCCCCTTGGGGAAGGCTGCAGGGACAGAGTCCTGCAGGAGAAGGGATTCCTGTACCGGGAATGGGCTCCCCAAGGGGAAGTAGAACTGGGGGGAATCGGAAGGCAGCTGGTGGTGCCCCAGGAATCCACAGAGTTCTTCCCGTTCGAGCTGCTGGATGGGAGGAGAGTGAGGGGACCCCTGGACCCGGAAAGGAAGGATTGGGAGGAGAAGGGGGAAGACCCCCTGGGGGATCTCTTCCCTGAGGTGTGAGCCAATCTCCCCATCAGGTGTTCCCCATTCAGAGTCACTGGGAAAGCAGCCCAGAACCTGGAGAGAGAGGTCAAGGACCTGCTGGCTTTAGATGGGATCCAGCCGTTTTACAGCCCATGGGCCTCACCCATGGGGCTGATCCCCAAGGGAGACAGGATGATCTGGTTTTATGGGGGCTATCAAAAGCTTAAAGCCATCACAGTGTCCGATGCCCACCCCATGCCTAGGCCTGGGGAGATTCTAGACAAGCAGAGGGAGATGGAGAACTTGGCCCTGGCAGACACTGATAACATGTGCATCTTTAGCCAGACCTGGGAGGAACAGGTGTCCCAGGTGAAGAGGGGGCTGGGCTTCCTCAAGGAGGTGGGACTGACGTTAAAAGCTGGAAAGTGCAAGGGGGGACGGCAGAGGTGTTGTGTCTGGGCCACAAAGTGGGAAGCGGCTGCCCAAGCCCAGAGCTGGCAAAGGCCAAGATGGGAGCTCTTAACCAAGAGAGCCCGAATCACAGACCGGAGGGCTGGGGAAAGACCCAATCCCAGCTTGAACCCCAGGGGTATTGGGGTGGCAAAGGGTGTGGGCTGCATAAACCTTCCCACCTGTGGCCTGCAAGTGCCATCAAGCACACTCGACCTAAGGGAGGGTGTGAGACTGGACTGTCCTGGTGTAACTCACACCAAGGAATGGGAGAGATGCTGGGGCATCCATGGGAACGTTGGTGGATTTGAACTTCCCCAGGTCACTGGCTGAAGTGACCTCGCTCAGTTCGGTCTCGAAGGGGGGAGAGATGTGACGAACTGGGAATGTTCTTAATGTTTGCTCTGAATACTGTGCTGGTGCCTCAGTGTCCCCATGGCAGTTCTTAAATATCTGGCAGAGCAAAGGGCCAGTGCACCTAAATGCCTGACCCTCTGTCTCCTAGCAACTGATGGCCTGGGCCCCTCCCCTGCAAAGGTGCCAGCTGAAGGTGTTGGAGACAAAGGGATCAGGTGACCTCTTGGCCCAGGAAAGGGGCTGAGGAGAGAGGAGGGGCTGGGAGGGGTTGTTAGTCTGGAGCTGGGTGGGGTCGAGGAGTGAAGTGCAGAGGTGGGGGGTCTGGTTCACTGCCCCCCAGAATGGACCCAGCCGAGGGGTCCGGTTCGCTGTATCTACAAGCTCTGTTTTAGACCCTGTTCCTGTCATCGAATAAACCTCTGTTTTACTGGCTGGCTGAGAGTCACGTCTGACTGCAAAGTGGGGGTGCAGAACCTGGTGGCTTCCCCAGGACCCCGCTGGGGTGGACTCGCTGTGGGAAGTGCACGGAGGGGCAGAGGATGCTGAATGCTCCAAGGAGAGACCCAGGAGGTGAAGACGTGTGAGCTTCTTGCCCTGAACAAGTCTGCTCCAAGGGAGAGGAGGCTCCCCAAAGTCCTGCCTGGCTTGGTGGGGAGCTGTTCCAGAGCATCGCCCGGTGACTCCGTGACATCTTGATTCACACAGTCTGGGTTACTGCTCATGTGGGACTGGAGGGAGGTCTCAGATGGGGTTATGCAGGGATCTGGTCTGGGTCCAGCATTGTTTAACATCTTTATTAATGACCTGGAGGTAGGTAGAACGAGCACACTGATGAAGTTTGCAGATGACGGAAAGCTACGGGGGTTGCCAATACTTTGGAGGATAAAGCTAAAATTCAGAGGGATCTCGATAAATTGAAGCACTGGGCTGTAGACAATGAAATGACATTCAGCAAAGAGAAGTATCAGGTGCTCCACTTAGGGAAGAAAAACCAAGCGCACAAACAGAATGAGGGGTAACTGGCCGTGCAGCAGCAGAGCTGAGAAGGATCTGGGAGTTGTGGTGGATCACACCCTCAGCATGAGTCAGCAATGCGAGGCTGTTGCAAAAAAGCAAATGCAATTTCAGGTTGCATTAACTGAGGGTAGCATGCAACTCACAGGAGGCGATAGTGCCACTCTACTCCGCACTGGTTAGGCCCAGCTGGAGAACTGTGTCCAGTTTTGGACCCCAATGTATAGAAAGGATGTAGAGAAACTGGAAAAGATCCAGAGGGGAGCAACAAAGATGATCAAAGGGATGGAATGCAGCCATAGGAGCAAAGGCTGAAGGAACTGGGCATGTTTAGTTTGGAAAAAAGGAGATTAAGGGGGGATATGATAGTGCTCTTCAGATCCTTGAAAGGCTGCCATAGAAAAGCTGGAGAAAAGCGGTTCTCTCTGGCCACCGAGGGCAGGACAAGAGGCGATGGGATCAAACTGCAGCACAGCAGATTGAGATTAAATCTTAGGAAAAACTTCCCAGCTGTAAGAACAGTTGGACAATGGGACAGATGCCTGGGGAGGTTGTGGAAAATCTTTCCCGGGAGGTTTTCAAAAGGAGGCTGGAGCCGTCTGTCTGGGATGGGTCAGACACACCAACTCCTGCATCTCGCTGGGGTCAGACGAGATGACCCTTGGGGTCCCTTCTAACCCTGTGGGTCTGTATCAGCCACGACTCTCAAGGTGCAATCACACTGCTGGTGCGGAGCTGCAGTCTGCACAATCTGAGGGATGAGCATTTGCCTGGTCTGTCTGGGCGGGAATTGCTCTCTGTTTTATTTGCTCATTCTCCAGGCTCAGGGTGACAGTCCAGCCTGGGTCAATTCACTTTCTGGGGTTCAACCTCCTTCCCGCTCCCTCCCAAAATAGTACAAAGAGCTTTCCTGAAACACCTGGCCTCTTTGCCCTGGGGGACACAGCCAGCTGCTGACTGGGCACTGAAGTGCCTGGGATGATGCAGTCCAGACCTTGGGGACTCTGGTAACTGTGTGATCAAAAGTAGCTTTCTCAGTAACCTGGGCCATGGCCTGGTCTGAAGGCTGGTAACTGAGGACAAGCCAGACAAGTCAGCAGTGAGGAGTGATGCAGACTGAAGCCTGGGCTCCCTCACAACCCACCCAGGACTGGGAACTCCCTAGGGCTGATGTCGGGGGAATGAGATCTGCTGCTTGCAGACTCCTGCTGTGCAGATACCTGCTGTCCAATCAATAACGGGCCGGGGCTTGGAGAGCAACAGCAAAGCTGGGCCAGGTTCTCAGGGAACTGGGAATAAGAAAAGCCTGCAGCTGGGAATAAATCCGTGTCTGTCTGGCCCTGCCGGCCAGGGCAGGGATCTCACAAGGAACCCTGGGACAATACAGGCCACTCCAAAGGTAGGGGACGCTTGCCAGCCTAAGGGGAGATGTCTGTACCCTTCCCCAGGGTACTTGCAGAGGGATAACGCTATTCTTATACTCCTGGCCACAAACACACACAAGTTCTCCCTGGGAAGCTCACGGACCCAGAGCTAAACATTTTGAGCCCCCTGTTCCAAAGGGCTCAGTCCCCAATGTGCTGAACCCCCTAATCTGGCCCCTCCAGCCAGGGCCCAGCCAGTTTAGAGGTGGGATTTCATGTCTTATCCCCTCCTCCCAACATACTACAAAGAAATCCAGGGAAAGGTCTGGGCCTGGCTCCTGACAAGGCAGCTGGACTCAGGGGAGCAGAGGGGGAGTTCAGGAGAGCCTCACACCGTACCTCCTAGCAAAGATACGGCAGAAAGCCCTGATAACAGAGGCTGATCTAACAAAGGACCCTGGGAATGGCCCAGATTGCCCCCTAAGAGTAGGTTAGATAAATGTCTATCAGGGATGTTCTAGACAGTATTTGGTCCTGGCATGAGGGCAGGGGACTGGACACGATGACCTCTCGAGGTCCCTTCCAGTCCTAGAGTCTATGAATCTATGTCACCTCCCAGTCTCTGAATCAATCCACCACATTCTTCCGAGGTCGCCTTGCAGGTGTTATGATGATCCCAGGGGTGCTGAGAGCACTGGCTAAGGGGAGGTGGAGTCCCACCTCTGTCCTCCCCTCTGGGCCCCGCACTGGTCCAGTGCTGACTTCTCACACCCCCTCTGCCATGCTGCGTGTCCCACCCAGCCCACAGCCCCTCGGTGGGGGGGAGTGTCCCAGGCTGGCACCGTTCACTATGCTGAGAGGAGACACATGGAAGTGAGAGGGTTCCTGAGTGCAAGATGAGATGGAGCCCCCCAGATGCCTACGCCTGAGTGACCACAGCTGGATGCAGACGAAAGCCTGGTGCATTCAACGTCTGGGCCAAGCTGCATCTGCATGAGCTGGACCGAGACGCCTTGCTCGTTACCTGGAAAGCATGACATTAACTGATTGGGAATCCAACCCCCCTCGCCCTCCCCCCCAGAGCAGGCTGCAGTCGTGCTCCCCACCCCTGGAGAGGCCATTTGGTGCTGAATTTAAAGAGAGGAAAGAACTTGCTGTGCCCACATGGCAGCTCTGAGACAGTCCCCTGGCCTCCAGCAGGACTCAGGGACCTACATTCTCCAGGCCAATAGCAAGAGGAACTGGGGAAGAGTATGTGGGGGGTAGGTCTGCCTCCACATCCATCCCAGCAACTGCTCCCCTGGCCTGGGGTCTAGGCTCAGAGCACCCTGACAGCTGGGGATAGCAGCTCAGCTTCTTCTCACACTTTCTTCTGTTTGGGCCCCTGGTGAAAAATCTACTCCTGGGGGCATTCTGTGCCAGAAAAATTAAAATCCTGTGCACACTATTTTAAAATTCTGTAAATTTTATTTTTCAAATAAATGTGGAGGTTCCAGCATGGCAGTGGGGAGCACAGGCCACTGGCTGCATAGGGTGGGAGATCATTGTGCAACTCCCCCCGCCCCCGTTCACAGCCTCAGCGGTGAGGCTGCACCAACCCAGACACGGGGCAAGGGCCAGGACTGCCCCAGAAACACCCCAGGGCCCTGCCCCTCCATGCCAGGTGCACCAGGTGTGGGCAGGCAGGTTGCGCAAGGCAGATCCAAGTGTGGAGGGGCTCAGTGTGTGTGTGGAGGGGGGAGGGGATCCAGGTGTGGGGTGAGATGGTTCTGGGTGGTTGCGGGCAGCTCAGTGGGGGATCTGAATGTGGAGGGGATCTGGATGCACAGGGGCTTGTTGTGGGATTCTGGGTGCAATGGAAATGGGACTCTGCAGGGAGGTCCAGGTGAAGGGGCTTCGGGCTCAGTGGAGGGGGGTTCTGGAGGGCTCAGTGGCAGGTCCAGGTGCTGGGGGAGTGGGGCTCAGTGGAGTGGGGATCCAGGTTCAACTTGTTAGGGCTCAGTAGGGTGGGGATCTGGGTGCGAGTGGCTTGTTGTGATGCAGTAGGGACTGTCTGTGTGGGGAGTGGGAGAGTAGGGGAGGACTTTAGGGGATGGACAATGCCAGGGCCTGTAACCTGAGCTAGGTAAGGGAGGGGAAAGGTCAACACCTTTGCCCGGTGAATGGCTTGCCAATTACAGAACCAGTTTCTCCTCTCTTGGTTTTCACACCTCAACTGCTAGAACAGGGCCTCATCCTCCCTGATTGAACTGACCTCGTTATCTCTAGCTTGCTTGCTAGCATATATATACCTGCCCCTGGATATTTCCATTACATGCATCTGAGGAAGTGGGTATTTACCCACGAAAGCTCATGCTCCAAAACGTCTGTTAGTCTATAAGGTGCCACAGGATTCTTTGCTGCTTTTGCCCGGGAAGGGGACAAAGGAAGGGAGTGGCAGGAGGGAAGCAGTTTGAGTTTGGGCTTGGGGCTGGGTGGGCGGAATTCAGAGTATCCTAGCTAGGATCCAAGCACCCTGAAAGCCCAGAAGGACTCGGTTGAGGGGTCCTGACTGTGCCTGCAAGCTCTGCTGTAACCTGTGTTCCTGTTGTCCAATAAACCTTCTGTTTTACTGACTGGCTAAGAGTCACTGTGAGTCCCAGGAAGAGGGGTGCAGGGCCGGACTCCCCCACACTCCGTGACAAGCGGTGGGATATACTGCACCCCGTGGACGGCGCTTCCTGCAGTAAATGACTGGGGAGCAGTAAAACGAAGGGGTGATTAACCCCTGGGAGTGTGTGCCCAGTGAGAAGGACTTTGCAGTAACAGGGTCCCCGGGGGGATTGCAGCGAGCGGTCCCAGGGGCGGAGGAGTCTGCAGCTCGACCCTGGCAGAGAGGTGGTGACTTCAAGAAGGGCTGGTGCACTAGGGGTCCCCCTGGAAACAGTGAGGAGCGGCGAGCACCCCGGCCTGTGAGTGGCCAGCAGGAAGATGTATGCCAAGTTGCGCAAGTGTGACCTGCTGGAGCTGTGCAAGCAGAGGGGGCTGCGCCCGGGGAGACGCACCAAGGACCAGCTGATTGCCCAGCTGGAGCAGGGAGACCGCATGAATGAATGGAGCCCTGTCTCTGAGGGAAGCAGCCGGGCAGATGCAGCGCAGGCACCAGTGTCTGTTCCCGCTGGGAGTGGTCAGCCGGCGGACGAGGGCTTCCCGAGACCCCCCCTTCCTAGGCCCAGGGGAAGGGCGGGGAGGAGCCCAGTGTATACCGAGGGCACCGTGACCCCCCCGGCCAGCAGGGGATCCTCCCGGCGAAGCTCACCCCCCAGCAGGGGATCCTCCTGGCGACGCTCGGCATCCGTGGAGCGGATGTGGCTGGAATATGAAAGGGAGTTGAGACGGGAGGAGCTCGAGTTAAAGAGGCAAGAGCTGGAGGAGGAGAACCAGCGTAAACATGAGGAGAACCAGCGTAAACATGAGCGGGAGGAGAAGGAGAAACAGCGTAAACATGAGCTGGACCTGGCCCAGCTGAGGAGCTCTGAGGCCCCAGCTGCGGTGAGTGAGGGGGGACCCAAGCCTACAAAGAGCTTTGATAAGCACTTGCTGCCCCGGCGTAAGGTGGGGGAGGACATAGATACCTTCCTGACGGCCTTTGAGAATGTCTGTGAGCTGCACAGGGTTGACCCTGCAGACAGGATCGCAGTTCTCACCCCCTTACTGGACTCCACAGCCATGGAGGTGTACAGCCGACTGAAAGGGGCGGAGGCAGGGGACTACGAACTGTTCAAACAGGCCCTGCTCCGCGAGTTTGGGCTGACTCCTGAGATGTACCGGAAAAAGTTCCGGAGCCAGCATAAAACCCGTGAGGTCACATACCTACAACTGGTCAACCGGGCACAGGGGTATGCCCGCAAGTGGACAGCTGGGGCCCAAACTAAAGAGGACCTGCTTGACCTATTCATACTGGAGCACCTGTACGAGCAGTGCCCGTCCGACTTGAGGCTGTGGTTGATGGACCAGAAGCCGGAGAACCCACAGCACGCAGGCCAGCTGGCCGACCAATTTGTGGACAGTCGGGCAGGGGATGGCAGGGAGGAGTCTCGAAGGAGCAGGCCTGCCTCAACGCAGAGAGAGAGTCATCATGGGACCTCCCAAAGGGGGCCTATGGAGAACCCCCCCAAAAGGGGAACATCCAGCATCAGGTCCCTCCGACCCACTCAAGGGGACCCACGAGATATGGGCTGCTATCGCTGTGGCCAACGAGGCCACATACGGGCCCAGTGTCCCAAGCTCAGGGACAGACCAAGCAGACCCAACCCGCAGAGGGTGGACTGGGTAAAAACCCAATCGGAGAAGGGGCTACATTCCCAGGAAAGGGGGGCTGGCAACATACCACCTGTGGATGCTCCAGGCTCCGGGTTTTTGGTTTACCGGGTGGGCGGGGGGCTGCCCCTCCGGAAAGAGTGCATTGTTTCCCTGGAGGTAGATGGGAGGAAGGTCACTGGGTACTGGGACACGGGCGCAGAGGTGACGCTGGCCTGGCCCGAGGTAGTGGCCTCAGATCGGATGGTGCCTGACACCTACCTGACCCTGATGGGCATGGGCGGGACCCCATTCAAGGTGCCCGTGGCAAGGGTACACCTGAAATGTGGGGCCAAGGAGGGCCCCAAGGATGTGGGGGTACACCGATATTTGCCCACTGACGTGTTAATGGGAGGGGACCTCGAGGGCTGGCCTAGTAACACCCAGAGTGCCCTGGTCGTGACTCGTAGTCAGACTCGGCAAAGGGCACTGCACCCCGACAACGGGGAAGGTACTCGACCCGAGGTGCAGGACCCTAACCTGGGGGGCGGGGAACGCCCAGGGGCACGGCTCAGAGAGGCTGCGGTCTCAGACCCAGCCAGCAAGAGAGAGCCGGTCCCCATCCCTGTCCCAGCTGCTGAGTTCCAGGCCGAGTTGCAGAAAGATCCCTCCTTGCGGAAGCACAGGGACCGGGCTGACCTTAGTGCGGTACAGACCATGAGGAGAGGTTGCAAGGAGAGGTTCCTGTGGGAGAAGGGGTTCCTGTACCGAGAATGGGCTCCCCCAGGGGAAGTAGAGTCATGGGGGATCAGGAGGCAGCTGGTGGTTCCCCAGAAGTTTCATCACAAGCTGCTGTACCTGGCCCATGACATCCCTCTCGCAGGGCACCAGGGAATCCGACGCACCAGGCAGAGGCTGCTACAGAACTTTTACTGGCCTGGGGTCTTTACCCATGTCTGACTCCCCCACACTCCATGACACTTGTCAGGGTGGTCCAGGTGCAGGAGGACTGAGGCTCATCAGTGGGGTTCTGAGTGTCGGAGGGTGAGACGGCAGGAGGGTCTCGGTATGAGGGGGTCTGGATGCATGAGGGTTAGTGGATGGGGGATCAGCTCCCTGTACAAAGATCCCTCCCCTTGCAGCTGAGAAGTGATGGGTGCAGGAAATGGGGTGGGGTGAGGTTGCAGAGCATCCTGCAGCCGGGGGAGAAATCTGGGGGTGGGTCTGACCTTGCCCCAGATGCCATGCTGGGGAAGAGAAAGTCCCATTCTCCCCAGATTTACCTCTCTGCCAGTTGCTCTGTGCACCCAAAACATACTGCTGGGGAGGGTTGCATACCTGCTCTTGTGAATTCCCTTTACTTCCCCATCAGAAAGTCATTTCGGTATGGGGAAGCAAAGAAATTTGCAGGGGACATAAATTCTGTGCCTGCGCAGGGGCGCAGCATTCCCCCAGGAGTAAAAATCTCCCAGGGGCAGAATGTAGCTGCATTGCTCTTGCTTTTGCTCTCTCTCTCTGCTGTTTCCAAGTTTGATTTAGCAGCCCCAGCATCACCATCAGCTGTCGCTGCCTGTACAGCCACTGAGCTCCAACCCGATGGTGTCTAAAAATACACAGTCTTAGCAGGACGGGACGGGGGGTCCTTTTCTGCTATTGTTTTCCCAGCTGCAGGATCAGGCTGTCTCCTGAGCATGACCAGGGTTCAGCCTGTTCCTGGAAGCTGGTGGGGACGTCCCTGGGTTGGGATGATGTTACAGAGGCAGACGAGAACAGCTGGCCAGGTCATCAGAACTCCGAGAGACCAGGAACCACTTGGGGATACAATAAATAGAGTAGCTGGGACAAAGCATGCACTGCGAGCAGGACAGGGTTTGCAGCTCTTACACAAAGTGCAGGGAGAGTCCCAGAATGCTGGGCTCATCCTCTGGGGAGCTCTGCCAGGCTGCCGCTCCCCCTGCATGTGTCTGGCATGAGGGAGAGGGCATCCTCTCAGGGCCAGGTTAGGGGGCATCTGCCACACATCAGCCAATTAATCCTCGCAGCGCCTGAGCGAGGCAGGCCAGCGCGTGTCTCCATCCTCATTTCGCAGAAGAGGAAACAGACAGCCAGGCAACATGACTTGGCTGAGGCTACATGGTAAGTCAGTGGCAGAGTTCCTGGCTTCTGGCAGGAGTTAAGGATGCACACTTCTGGGCCCATTAACCACAGGAATGGCTTTGGGCCCATAAGAGATGATTTCATGGCTGAGGGGCACCTAATTGGAATGCTGTCAGGGGCAGTCCGTCAGGCGCTCGTCAAGAGTCTGTATGCTGCAGGAGGTCAGACTAGATTTCAGTGTGACCCCAGGGGCTGGAGTAGCCCCACTGGAAATGCCAAGGTCAGGGCAGACTGCAAAAGGGAGAGCAGGTGCTCCCAAGGCTGACGGGTAAATACTGAAATTAAACTCCCCAACCAGTCACAAACTGTGCTGCTGCTCCCCCACACTGGTTATCAGGATGCTAAAAAAGAAAGAAATCACCCAGCCCCCTTTACTGCATTCCTGTTCTCTGGCTCCCAATCACCACCTCGGTGCAGTAACGTGAGCAGTTATTTCAAAACTCTGCTCACTCTGCAAAATGTTCTTCTGAACCCCAAAGGGCCAGTCACATTGCCAGGTCCGTATTAGGTTGGATCTTACCCCAAATCTCAGGCTGCCAGCTAACCCTTTAGCATCTAAAACGAAAGGTTTATTATACAGAAAAAAGAACAAGATGCGAGCTGTGAAATGGTAAAGCAGCCACATACACACAGAGACCTCAGAGCCCATAGGTCACGTTCTCAGCAGTATTGGTGAACTTGCTGGCTTGACAATCCCTCCGGACACACCCACAGCTTGGGTGGGTCATTCAGTCCTTTGTTCAGAGCTTGGTTTGTAGAGAAGTTACTTCAGAGGTAGCAAGCAGGAATGAAGACAAAATGGAGACGATGCCGCTGCCCTTTATATTCCTTTTGCCACGTGGCTGGTACTTCCTGTGTCCCAAACACAAGCTGCACAGCGCATGGCATTAGTGCTGTCCACCGGCATGCCCCTACATGGCTTTCTGACTCATAAGGTGTTACCCCTCCCCCCGCTCCTTTCAATGGGTTCATTGTACAGCTGATGTCCCTTGATGGGCCATCAAGCAGGATGCCAATCTGTCTGCGGGTGTCACCCAGAAACACAGCACAAGTTTGGAAATACAGACATACCCTACACATCTATAACTCCCAATACACAGGTGATACAAACATATCAACAAGCTAGGCATACTTGGCAATTTATAACATTTTCACAGATACCTCACACGGCAGATCGGGTCCGATTCCTTGCAATTTTATAATATTGGTATCAACAATATCATAAAGTGTCCCACATATTCCATGCAGTGTCACAATCAGGTTTAAATAGAGACTGGGAATGGTTGGGCCTTTACACACATTGAATCTATTTTCCCATGTTAAGTATCCTCACACCTTCTTGTCAAACTGTCTTAAATAGGCCATCTTGATTATCACTACAAAAGTTTTTTTTCTCCTACTGACCATAGCTCATCTTAATTAATTGGTCTGGTAGGGGAATTCCCACCTTTCCATGTTCTCTGTATGTATATATAGCTCCTCACTATATGATCCAGTCTATGCATTTGATGAAGTGGGCTGTAGCCCACAAAAGCTTATGCTCAAATACATTTGTTAGTCTCTAAGGTGCCACAAGGACTCCTGTTCTTTTTACAATCAGAACTGCCCCTTCTGGCCTTATGGCCCGTAGCTCTGATGTGGCAGGGCTCAGACACGCACGAGGGCAGGAACTGAGGCTGCAGCCTACCCCAGAAGATTCCACAAGGTAAGGATTATGCAGTTGGCTACAGCCCTGAGTCATAGAGCTCAGATCTGACTCCAGACCCAGAGTCATTCCTTCCTCACTCTCAGGAAGGCTGAGCTCAGGAGTCTCACACTTCAGAGAGAAAGGCACAAGCTGTAGCCTCAGGATTGGAACATGGCTCTTAGCTCTAGGGTTGGGTTCCCATCCACTCCACCACAGCTCACCCCCAGCCCTTGGCCTGCGACGTCTGAGCCATATGCCTGCTCCCCCTGGTCAACCACATGGCAGCGAATGACGTATTCTAGACACACCACAGTGGAGATCTCATGCCCCGAAAAATAGTCTGTTATTACCCCTGTGCTGCACCCCCTGCCCCATACACACACACTCCCATCCGCTCAGTCCCCCCTCCCCAACACACTCCCTTCTGCTCAGTGACGTGATCCAGGCCCCACTCAGGAGACAATAATGACCCAGAGCTGGGAAGGAATGATGACCTCAGGGAGCCCCTGGCAGGAAGGCTCCAGCCGCCCCGTTGGCCCTGAATGGTGGCTCTGTGCCTGCGAGGGGTGCAGAGAGAAAAGCCACATACAAGCTCTCAACAGCTGCTCAGGCAAAGCCAGACAGAGAAGGGGGGAGGGGGAGATGAAAGTGAGGGAGAAACAGAGAGAGCCACACAGAGCCCCTCATCCCATGCCCTCCCTGAGGCAAACTCTGGATGCTCCTGGGACGCTCTGCCTGTCTCCAGCTGGAGCTCATCTGGCCCCGCTACCCTGAGTTCTACATGAGTGTCCCTCCTTTCCACTCCACCCCTGGGGACCCAGGGAACCCGGGGGGAGATGGCCCAAGCTGGTAGTGGCCTGTATGAAAGGGAACCATGCTTTGCTGTTGCTGCCTCCTGCATATGCTCATCTCTTCATCCCATTCTTATCTGCAGACTCACGGCCAGTTGGGCAATGCCAGCAGCCCATGCCAGGGGCTCACTCTGCCCAGAGCCTGGCTCTGGCACTGAAGTGGCTGGACAGGCTCTGGGAGCTACGGGGGACACCTACCTACTGCTCCTGGCTTCACTAGGGAGTTCTTTCATGCTGACCGCATTGCCCCCTCCTGCCTTGGGCTGCCGCTGATTCGAACCCCTTGTCCCAGCCTGCAAACCTGTAACTACTCTCGATCCCCCCTCGAGGTTTTGTGCAGCCCCTTCCCCAGGTGCACCTGCGCTCCTCGCAGTGGACCTGCCGAGCGGCTGGCGACCCCAGCACTCCTGGGTCGTGCCATTCTGCAGAGCCGATACCTCTGGGATCCACACCCAGCCATGGAGGTCTGGGGCTTCTTCTCTCCCCCGTGGGCAGCAGTGGACACTGCGTATGTCAGTCTGCCCCTGGGGACGTCTCCAGGACTCTGTGGGACATGTCCCATGGTTCTTAGCACGGCGATAAGCTGAGCCGCTTTCGGATTCTTTCCCAGTGAATTGTGGGAGAATGTGTCTGTCCTGGGCACCTGGGGGGAATTGTGGGACGGCAGTGTCAGCACCTGAGAGCTTTCACCTGTATCCTCACTGCAAACCAGCCTGAGTGAAAGTAGAGCCTGGGCTCGAACTCCAGCCCCAGCCAGGCTGAGAGCACCACGAAGCTCAGGTGACAAGAGTTTGGGGTGTGGATGGGGGGTAGGGACAACACCAGGCTAACTCTGCAGGGAATTTGCCCTCATTTCCTCCTGTAATGAGACTCAGGGGAAGCTGCGGCTGACATCACCCCAAGCAGGAGAGGATGAAAGGAGAGAACATTGGCCTACTAAACCCAGGGGTGTGAGTTCAGTCCTTGAGGGGGCCATTTAGGGATCTGGGACAAAAATCTGTCGGGGGTTTGCTCCTGCTTTGAGCAGGGGGCTGGACTAGATACCTCCTGGGCTCCCTTCCAACCCTGACATTCTATGATCTATGACCTAAACAAACCAGTCCATGGAGAAACAGCTGCTGGGGAGGGAGCTGCCCTAGGCAGGGCCACAGCTGCTCAGATGTTCAGCCCCCTGACACATAGGGAGAGGCCCCACTCTGCATTGCTGCACATCACCCATTGCCTTTAGCACCAGCCCAGCAGCCTGCTGCAGCCCAATCCAGCAGGACCAATGGCTCATCCAGGCAGCTCCTGGAGAAGGGAGCTGGGAACCCCACTGCACCAGAGGCCCTTGGATCTCAGACACTGAATGATCATGCTGCAGCCGTGGTGAAGGGGCTCTCGCTGCTAACCAGCTCGCAAGTGAATGGGAACGCAGCAAGCTACGGACTCCCCAAAAGGCTTCCCTGGCCAGCAGAGCAGCATTACCCCTCCTTCCACCGCCGTTTGTTTTTGTAGTGCTCTGTCCATCCCCTGCCTAATCCCTGGACAAAAGTTTGTTATTGCAACTGCCTCCCCCTCAGCCAGCTGTTCCAGGATCCACTGAGCTCTGGTGCCAGAGCCCCTTTCCCAGAGCTGCCTGGATGCTCGCTGTCAACGTCACGCTATATGCTTGATCTCTAGCACCACAGACCCAGTGCTGCCAGCCCCTCAGGTTCAAAACTTGTGAGGGAGGACTCAGAAATCATGAGGGTTTTTTAAAAAACATAAATGTGGGGTTCTTTCCATGTGCTTTTGGGTTTCTGAGCCTTTAGGATACGCATAGGTCACGTTCTCCAGCTTTCCTCTGAGACCATTTATCTAGTTCTTCAAAAAAGAACTAGATCAGTTCCTGGAGGACAGGTCCATCAATGGCTATTAGCCAGGATAGGCAGGGATGGTGTTCCTAGCCTCTGTTTGCCAGAAGCTGTGAAGGGGCAGCAGGGGATGGGTCACTTGATAATTCCCTGTTCTGTTCATTCCCTCTGGGGCACCTGGCATTGGCCACTGTTGGAAGCCAGGACACTGGGCTAGATGGACCTTTGGTCTGACCCAGTACGACCGTTCTTATGTTCTTATGTTCATGAGGGCTAGAAACTTCCTTTTTTTTAATGAAGGCTGAAAGTCTCACATAGTCAGCTGACTCAAGGAGCTGGCGCTTTAAGGAAAACTCCAAGGAAAACTCTTAAGGAAAACAGGAAGGCGGGTGGTGTGGCCCCAGGCCCCTGGAGTCCAGTGGTACTGCCGAAGTGGGGCCGGTGGGGGGAGGAGGGTCACACCTAGCTTTTTGAGGCGGCACTGCCTCTCCTAGCCTCGCCTACCCACCCCCACCGTGGTCGGTTCTGGAAGTGACGTCGCTTCCACCCGGGTCCCGCACCCCCCAAGGACGGCCCTGCCTGGCAGAGTATTAAAGGATCTTCTGACAAATCCACCTAGTCTGTATAAGTAAGCTCGGTGACCAGTCTATCTCTGGTACAGAAGTACATGACATGGTGTCCGGAGTAAATTAAGGACAGACACAAAAGGACAACAGAGGCTGCAGACAGAAGGAACAGCGACAAAGGTTGCAGGATCTCATCCACATGCCGCTCTTCGATGCCCTTGGGAACTTGAGCTTTGACAAACCTTCCCAGTGAACAGAATGGAAGTAGCATTTTGCAAGATTCTGAATTGCAAACCAACTCCACAAAGAAACTGGAGATATACACATATCTTCTTTAATTTACATACTATGGGGAAGAAGGCAGAGCATATCTTTAAATCCTTTGACTTTACTGAAGACAATCACAAAGATGGCTGGAAAGCTGCATACTTCATACCTTGGAGAAATGTGGTTTATGAAAGAGCATGTTTCCACCAGAGAATTTAAGAACCAGGGGGAAATGTTGAGTGTTTTATAGGAGCTCTGCGTAGATTGGCTGAAAACTGTGATTTGGGGAATGCAAAACATGAAAGCAGCCTGTACTGGTGAGACAGCAAAACCAAGAGCAACTTGCCAAACTTGAAAACCAAGAAACTAGCCTAGAAGCTGTTAGCAAATGCAGCATGAGTGTTAAAAGTACTTACTATGAGACCCCAGAGGCAAGGAGAAAGAACTCCCAGGCTAAGAGGGACAAATTCCAGCCCACATGCACACGATGTGGAAAAAGTCTTATCCCAAGAGATGATGCATGTCCAGCCGGAGACGCACGGTGTAATACATGCACAAAATATGGACATTTTGTAGCTGTTTGCTGCACCAAAGCAGTCAGGGAGTTGACACATATTCCAGACAATCAAGGCTGTTGTTTCTATGATCTATCCCTTGTGATGCCATACAGCCTGCCTGGGGAATGAAACTGAATATTTATGGCAAGTCCACCGACTTTAAAGCTGACTCAGGAGCTGACATCACAGTCCTCTCAGAAGCGGCTTACAATTATGTTCAACCCCGCCCAGGGCTGAAGTCACCTGACTCCACTCTGACTAGCCCTGCAGGTTTTCTGAACTGCATGGGCCAGTTCACCACTGAAACAACTTACAAAGACCAAAGCTGTGCATTCAGAGTGTATATGACCAAAGGACCACAGGCCAGCAGCCTTCTCAGCTGCAGAATGGCAGCCATGATGGGCGTAGTGAGAAAGCAGGAAGAATTCAACAGAGGTTTTGATTATATTGGACTTTTGACAGGAGATCCACTACAAATCAACCTGCAAGACAATGCTGAACCATACAGTGTACAAACACCTCTACCAGAGAGACCTTGGAAGAGACTAGCTGCAGTATATGCACATTCAGAGGACATCACTACCTGGTCACTGTGGACCGTTTTTCCAGGCATATAGGAGTAATGTACCTGAAAGATATAACGAGTGGCTGTGTTAGCAAGAAACCGAAGTGCACTGTTGCTCACTTTGATATTCCAGAACAAAGAGTGATGGGCAATGGACTGTAATTCACTGCAGCAGAATTTAAATCACTCTGAACGAAATATGATTTTGATCATATTACTAGCAGCCCACATTACCCACAAGCAAACGGAGAGGCTGAAAGTTGTACAGACAGCCAGGAAAATCCTACAGCGGGAAGACACATTCCTTGCTCTTCTGAGTTACAGAGCAAGATTAAATACAGTTCAGCACAACTCCTGGTGGGAAGACAACTCAGAACTACTGTTCCGACTTTGGAAAAGAACCTATGTCCATAATGACCAGATATGACGAGAGTAGCCCCCCAATCAGGTAAAGAGGCTTAAAAGAGCTTATGGACACATATAATAGACATCAATCAGTCAGAGAACGGCCAGGTCTAGAACCTGGTGACCACGTCCATGGAGAAAAAGGATGGACAACTCCAGCTGTCATAAAGACAAAGAATTCAGATGGTATGTGATAAGCGACTGACAGTGGAGAGTTCACCAGAAACCGCTGACATCTACAGTTTGTTCCTCAGAGATAACAATCAACAGAGCAAACTCAACAGACAGCGGATGCAGAAAAAGACGCCGACGCCTGACAGATTCCAAACCCATCAGAGCCAGTCATTGCAATTCCTGGACAGCCAGATGACCCAGTTGTTATGGGTTCAGGACGTGTAATTAGAAAACGGGGACGATTCAGAGACACTTAACGAACCGATCCATACTGAACTTCGACGAGAGTCTGACAGTGAAATCCTGTAAAGGGTATGATTGTAGAACGTGAAGTGGGAGATGTGATGGAATGCTAAACTGGGTGACACTGGTCAGCCACCAGGTGACACGTGTAAAAAATCTTATGTGCGCTCAACTCAGCCAGACCCGGCAGAGCAGTAAAGGATCTTATGATGAACACTTCTGGTGTGTACAAGTCAGGTCTGTAGCCAGCCCATCTCTGGTACAGACATACATGACGGACAATTGATAAGACAGGCAGGCAGAATGGTCCAATGGAGAGAGAACAGGACTGGGGTGGAAGTCAGGAGACCTGGTCTCTATTCCAGCCACTGTCTGACTCACTGTGTAACCTAGGACAAGTCTCTGTGCCTCTGTTTCCCCACCAATAAATGGGGATAATGACACTCACCTTATTTGTGATCAATGGCTGAAAAGTGCTAAGAACGGACAGACTCACAGATTTCGCTATAACCCAGGCCATTGCAGAGCTGCCGGCGCCGCAGCATTCTGTATTAGGATTCTGCAGTGGTTTTCTCCCAGAACAGTTTTATGATCTATTTTTCCCAAAACCCCTTTATTTCTGAAAACGCTCAGCTAGAAACGGAGAGCTGGATAACATCTAGGGCAGAGACAGGGCAGTGTTCTGCCTGTCTGAAGGAGTGTCTCCTTTAATTGGCTTGCTTCACTCTTGCTTTCCTTCCCCATCATCTGAGTCACAGCTTGGACAGCCCTGAGCCTGGAAGTGGATTTTACCAGATTACAAAGGAAATGAGTGGCCAATTAAGCAAAGCTATTTCACACAGGCAGGAGGGGAGATTTCAAGGCACTGGCTGGCATGCCCCTTCCAGGAAGAGATAGAGAAAGAAACCACTTCGGAGGGAAATAGAACAGTTAGAAAAACAAGCCTGTGTGGGTGTCTTGTGTTCGTCTTGGCAGGCATCACTGGCCAGATTCACCCGGTGGGACTGCACTGAATTCTGTGTGCATGCACCACAGATGGATTTGGCCACTTAAGATGCTTCCCCTGCCTGTTTTGCTCTCACTCCAGTTCTTGTGCTGTGTGGGCATGAAAAGAGCCTGTCTAGATGCACAATGGGGGCTGCTGTGCCTGGGGCCTGGCTTGCTCTGTGAATGTTTTGTAGATGAAGCAGCACAGGCGTGAACTAGACTGAGCTTAAGACGTCTTTCCCAGACAGCCCCCTCCCTTCTTCCCTCTTTCCACTCCCTCTCCCTCCCCTTCACAAGCAGGGCTGCTCTTTTCTACAAGAGAGGAGAGGTGGGTGGCTGGGTGGGAGGGATCCTCTCTGACTTATTCTGGTCGGGAATGGGATGGAGGTACGGAGGCAGAAGCTGGGCTGACGCAGGCAGAGCCACCTCTGCCCCTTGTCTGGCTTCACTGCAACTTTTCTAGGGCACCTGGATTTCACTGAGGATCCGCCAGAAGGAAAAAGAGCCACTTGCATGGACTGAAGAGAGTGGCAGGGCAACTAGATGCAATAGGAAAACTTCTAGCTTCCAAGGAGAAGGGACAGTTACCTCCTTGCTCCCGCCAGCCTCCCTGCCACTTCCTAGTAAAACATGGTAATACCTTCTGCTTTTGTATCTTTGTAATGACTTTCCCACTAGCTTTCCCTGTCTGCTTGTCTCCTCTGTCCCCTGCTGCCAACACAGACTGCACACCTGGCCCTGCAGCAAAGTTCTAGCAGTAGCCTGCTGCTTTGTTGCTCTCAGTGCATGGCGGGTGCTGTCCTTTCCCAGGCCCTGTCTTTCTGTATGCTTGTGCCACACAGGGCGCGGCTGTCAGCCCTGAAACGCTAACACTCAGGTGTAACAGCACTCTTTGCCAGGTGGGAAAGGGGAGACAGATTGATGACAGAGCTCGCTTCTAAATTCGTTTGTGCCTGGGAGGATTCCCTTCTCACGCAGAGCCTGTGTCTCCAGCACATTGAGCAGACGTTTGGCACCAAGTAGAAGGAAGGGTACAAAGATCACTAGCAGCTGTTTGGATGGAAGCATGTGGGACTGCAAACCATTGTGGTTAAAACCTCCCTGCAGTCCCTAGCTATGGCTGCAGGGAATTAGAGCCAGAGAATGTGTTAATAACTTCACTCCTTCTCCCTGTGCTATGCAGGGATGACATTCCTGACTCTGTCGGTCCCGACTGCATTACTGTTAGTGCCCCCCTGTGCTGCCTTGAGTGGCTGTGATGACCTCGTCTCTTGCCTTCCTAATGCTTTGACTTGTCTTTAAAGTTTGGATCCTGCAGTCCTTACTCAGGCTAAACTCCCCTGATGTAAGAGCCGGAGCAGCGGGACTGGAGTTGTTATTGGCCACTGGTTAGTGCTCTCAAACCTCTGCATCAGGGAGACGGAGCGGTATGCTTGGTAACTTGAGAGTTAAATGAACAACCTTACTGTGCCAAAACTGTATTTACTGTGAAGCTCTAACCCGTCCCGGAGATTTAGACAGACGGCTTTATAAAAACAGATGGGGATTTGGGGGAAAGAGCATTGTGTCCGTTTGAACTACACTTTAGGTTATTGAAATGGAAATAACTTATGAAATCTCAGTCTCTTTATGCTTTTAGTGACTTTTGTTTTCTTTTTGCACTTCACTTAAATTGGTCAAAGAAAGTCGACTGGTCAGTTCCCTTTGGTTTCTAGTCACTGCTTAGTTAGGGTCCCTTTTCGCCTCGCGTTTGCACGCTGCTGCTGCTCTCTATTCACAGCCAGATCAGACTCATTTACTGATGGGAGGTTTTTTGGTAACATTTCATGAAGTTGTTTTGTCATCTTGGGCCAAATCATCCCTGGTGTAATTGACCGTGGAATTACACCAAGAATAAAGTCTTGTCATTAGGATTTGTAAAATCCCACTCTTCTCTCCTCTACATGGGGGCCCCAAATTCAGTTGACAATTTTTTTTAACCTGGGTTTAAGAGGGCCCTGCTGCTTTACAGATTACAGCATTAGGATCTGAACTGGTTGATCTTGGGAGGCGGGGATTCGAACTTCTTCATCTCTGTTTTGTTACAGCACCAGGAAACCCAGTGAATTCAGTACCTCACCAGCTGCTGGGAGGTGCTAAATTCCAAGCTCCCCTTTGAGATTTGGGAGTAACAGCACCTGCTCCGTTCACTGCCCCATCCACCAGACCAGAGAAGGGCATGAGAACCAGCAGACGGGGGGTTGAAGTGCCATGGTACCCAGACAGCAGGACAGCATGGAGAGATGAAGTGACTTGCAAGACAGTCTGCAAAAGAGTAGGATTCCCATGCCCCAAAGGCACCCAACCGGGCCCCTTCCGACAAATCTGACCGGGAGATAAAACCAAGTATTGTGCAAGTGTCTGTTTGCAGGGGGTGCCAGATCTCAGCAGAGGCGAGGAGGCAGCACTGGATGGGCTCACATGGACAGAGCTCCCTGCCTCCCCTGCCCCCTGCAGGTCAGGGCAGAAGCAGAGTGACACAACCTTGCTTTGTAGCCCTGCACCCATGCTGTGCGGCCTTAGTGTAGTAGACACTTCCTGCATTAACAGAAGGGATTTTTCCACTGCTGTAGGGAATCCACCTCCCCACGTTACGGTAGCCAGGCTGATAGAATAATTCGTCCATCGACCAAGCCACATCTATACCAGGGCAAGGTTGGCTTAACCACAGTGCTCAGAGGGTGTAAATTTTTCACACTCGAGTGCCACAGCTATGTTGACCTAATTTTTAGTGTAGACCAGGCCTAAGGCTGTCAAATCTGAGCATATGGCTACACTCGAAACTTCAAAGCGGTGCCGCGGGAGTGCTGCCGCGGGAGCGCTTTGAAGTTTCGAGTGAAGTCGCAGCGCCAGCACTGGGAGAGAGCTCTCCCAGCACTGCATGTACTCCACATCCTCTACGGGTGTAGAGAGCTCTCCCAGCGCTGCACGTACTCCACCTCCTCATGGGGATTAGCTTGCAGCGCTGGAAGCCACGCTTCTAGCGCTGGGGCACTGTTTACACTGACGCTTTCCAGCGCTGTATCTTGCAGCGCTCAGGGGGGGTGTTTTTTTCACACCCCTGAGCGAGAAAGTTGCAGCGCTATAAAGCGCCAGTGTAGCCATGGCCTGACACAGCCTTCACTTTAAAATGGTAAACAGAGAGCTCTGCAACCAGGCTGAAATCTGCCTGACTGAGAAGTGAGAATCTAACGGCAGGGTGTGTCTACCAGGGGACACTCAGGAAAGCTCCTCAGAATTAGCTAAAAGATATGATGTTAAAGTGCTTTAGCTAAAACACATTAAACCTAATTAAGCTAAGCTGGACAAGGCAGCTTTACTTCTGAAGTAGCATGTCCACACAGGGTTTAATGTGCTTTAACTAGTGCACTCCACATTCACACCTTGGGATAATTCCACTTCAGCTTCCCGAGTGTTCCCACACTGACATGTGTGTGACAGTCTCACCCCCTCAGCCCTAGTGTGTGACAGCCACAGACCCCGGGCTCATTCAAGTACCAGAAGCCGTTGCTGATACAGCTCCTGGATGGATTAATGGGAGGCTGCTAACTAAAGGTCCTCTCTGCTTGAGGCTGTGCTCAGAGCTTTGGAATTCGTCCATATCAAGTACAGTTAAATTTGGAGACTGACCTTCCTACCAGGTCAAGAAGCTTAGATCTGTAGCAGGTCAAGCTTGGCAGTGGGAGATAAAAGCGCCTTCTCTGTTATCTAGAGATTGAACAGAGACAGATCAGGAGTTTTTAGATATATATAAAAACTCAACACATCCCAGTTAAAAAGTATATTGGGGTTAATTCTTCCACCAGCTTCCAACAGCCCAGATTTTGCAGGAACATGGGTTTGCACGCTCAGAAACCTCCATTTGTGTGTGCCTATGGGCCTCTGTACATGCAAATCCAGTCAAGGCTTTATTTGTCCGCCTGTCCAGTTCCGGCACAAAGGCCAGCTCTGGGAGAGCGGTCTCAGGCTACATAGCTGCATTATTATTTACTGTCTGTGAACAGCCTGAAAGCCCCTCCTAACGGCCTGAAAAGCCAATGTCTGTCCCTACTCATTATGCGTTTTTTCCATTTGACAACCATTGCTTTCCTAAAGCAGCTGACATTTAACCTGAACTCATCCTGATTGCTTCCCTTGGTGCACCAGTTATGTCAGTCAGATTAGCACAGCCTTGGAAACAGGGTTTGTTTAATTAACTGCTTATGCAGAGGCAGGTCAGTGAATTGGAAATATCATTAAGTCGGCATTACTCAAATGGTGGGTCTTGTTGTAGTCTGGAGGGTCTTGTTTTGCAAGGATGGAGCTGTAGAACATGTAGGATATTTCCTAACAGATTCTCCAGTGATTGGTTTGGAATCAATGAAATGTAGGGATGAGGCTGAACCAGAGCAATCATGGTGCCTGGCCTCATGCATTGTCACCCATCCACACAATTGGAATTTCTAAAACACCTGCCAGTGTCTGGGAAAGAGCTCAGATCTGAACAGCTCTGAACTTGGGGGCAGTTGGGATTGGGTCTAATCTCGCTAGCTACCCTTCTCGCTATAATGGACTGAGCCAAATCACCAGGTGTGAACACTCCTGAACTTGGAGGAGTTTAGAATTTGGAGCGTGCACTTGGGAACTCAGACCCACCACAAATCAAACGTGTATAAACCTAGACATACTAGCGACCCTTTCAACCAAAAGCTCCTTAACCTGCCTGGTCAAAAGAAAGTCCTCTGTGACGCTAGTGGCATCTCCCCAATTCGCTCAGATCTTTCGACCTTTCCTCACTTCAGCAGTGTCATAACTAATGTACCCGAGTCCCAGAAAGGCACAGTTACTCCTAAGGAAACACATCTACTGCATGTGACTCTGCCAGCCACGGTGGTTATTTAAATCAGCGTTCCTCCTTTAAAGACACTTCCATGCTCCCACCAGGCTGGAGGGCTGGCCTGGAGGCTCTGTAGGGAGGCTGGGAAAGTGAGTGATGGATGCGGTATATTAAACGGGGGGCGGTGGGAGAGGTCCCCAAAGGGGGCGGGTTGCTAGTGCTTGTCTGTGTAATGGATGGTGCGTTTCCCCTGCAGGATCCCCGGTCACTCGATGCTGCGGTGCAGAACGCCCTGCTAGCCCTCTACCCGCCATTTGAAGTCACAGCCCCAACCGTTCTCAGCCAGCTCTTCCGCCTGCTAGACAGCGACTACCACGGCGATGGGCTGTGCTGCCTCCTTGATTTCCTGATTCCTGCCAAGCGCCTCTTTGAGCATGTGCGGCAGGCAGCCTGTGTGAGTTCATGGACAACAACACCAGCCTCCACCTCCCCCAAGCCTTCCCAGAGCCTGGCTCTCAGGCCCAGGCCTGCCGTGGGTGCATGGATGCAGGCAGGCTTCCCCCACTGAAGCAAACTTTCCACATAGACTCTAAACGTTGTACTATCATATCGCACCTAGGGGCAGTGCAGGCTGGTAGTTAAGCAAGGAACAGGACAGATGTCTGGTTTCTCTCTGTGGGGCCTTCAGCAAATCACCTCATCAGGGTCTCCTTTTCCCATCCGTAAAATGGGATGATGAGACTTCCCCAACCCCCCGCAGGTTGCTGGGTTTATTAATCATTGTGAAGCACTTTGTGGCACTGCAGAGTCAGTCTGTACATCATTATCCCCACCCCAAACAGGAATAATGGCCCGGCCTGGCAGCACACAGGGGCTGTGACAAAACGTCCAGTATGGGTTGCAAGGTGCTCGTACACTGTGGAACAAAGGCCATACAATAATAATAATCCTGAGCTCTTACACAGCTCTTCATCAGTAGATCTCAAAGCACTTTACAGAGGAGGACAGGCTCATTATCCACACTTTACAGATAGGGAAACTGAGGCACGGGGAGGGGAGTGGCTTGCCCAAGATCATCCAGCAGGCCCGTGGTAGAGCCGTCTCCCTGTCCGGTGCTCTATCCATTAGGCCACAATAAGCTGGTCAGATTTCATTTCGTTAATATCATGTCTTTCTTCTCTTAGGCACCTTACTTTAACTGCATCTTTCTCCATGAAGGCTGGCCCTTGTGTCTTCACGAGAAAGTAGTCATTCACCTTGCCCCACTCAACCCTCTCTTACTACGCCCAGGAGACTTCTACTTCCAAGCAGAGCCCTACGGAGAGCAATCTGCCTGCATCACTGTGAAGTGCCTCTCTCAGGACTTGCGCACTGTGGAAGAAAGAACCGTTCCTGAATCCTCCTACACGCTGCTATTTACCAATGAGTGGCTGGAGGAAATCAACCGAGACCTGGAGAGAGCACCTCTGCACACCTGCCTGGTAGCCACAGAAAAGGGAATTGCCCCTATGCCTTGGAGTAAGATAGCCAGGCCAGAATTCATCAGCAAGCCCAAAGCAGCACCAAGTCCCACCCAGGTTGGAGTGTCCCTTCCAGCACATGCACTGGGCTTTGGCAGCTCTGAAGTGATGGTAGAGCCAGCATCACAGAGCTGCACAATGTCTTTTTGCATGACTGATGCTCAGGTGCCACCTGGTAACGTCCTGGGTAATGTCCAAGACTGCAAAGATGTGCACTGGAGGTCCAGCCAGGGCAAGTATCCAGGACTCATCAAGCTGGATCAAGCAGGATCATGGAAGAAGCCCAGTGTGTTTGCTGTGCCAAGCCTGTGCCATACCATCAGCCAGGACCTGGATGGTGACTATGTTGACCTGCTGGAGTTTTCTGAAGAAATGAAGCTGGATCTTCTGGCCAAGTCAGGACCATCTGCTGAGCAACCTGGACCTTCTAGAGAAATAAAGGTGCCATCAGAGCGTAAATCAAGGCTTTCAAGAGTGAACAGAGAGTCAGCAGCAGAAAAATGGACCTGTGGGAAAGGGCAGAGCTCAGAGGAGGGTCCCTGCACACCGTGTCTGAGGAGAAAACTGAACAGAGACCCCAAATTCCATGGGCCGAGGTGTCGATACCGTGAGTCCTACGTGGCCGCCCTTCAGAACCCTGTGAGCTTTGGCTCTGGGCTGATGGCAGCCATACTGGAGGAGTCTGATGTGCCCAAACCGGAGTTCCCTTCAGCAAGCACAGCTCCAGAGAGTCCAGCTCACCTCAGACAGAGGCCAGGCCAGGCAGCTGCTCCCAGACTCCTCTCTGGCTGTCCTCCAAAGGCAGTGACTCAGGAGACAAAAGCGAAGGAGGTGACAAAGCAGGGATACTTAAAGCTTCTCAAGTCTCCTGCTGGTGCAAGGAGAAACCTCTCTCGGTCACAGTCTCCCCCTGCCAGCCATAGATTCTCCTTCTTCAAAGGCCAACGACAACCAGCATCCCCAGGGGACAGTTTGTCTGGTACCAGCCAATACGAAGGGCCTCGGAAAAGGATGTCGGCTATTTACTCTCCCAGGATGAGCAGGGCTAAGCCGACTGGGAAAGGTAATAGCCAGTAGAGGGTTGTACAAAACTGGGTATAAAGCAAACATTGTAGTAAGTTGTGCAAGCTTTGCCTCCTTACAGCTAAAAACTCTGCCACATCTTTGATCTCTTTTCCTGGCCAGGTACCGATCAGACGGATGCGTCTCTCTTTGACATCAGCTCTCTCCAAGGCACCAACTGTAAGAATGGTCTTTGTGTTACCACCGTGAGCTGTCCTGCCCGAGAACCCCTGTCTGCAGAGTCCAGCCCTCAAAGGCCACCCCAATGGCAGGATCTCGGTGCTGAGCTCTTGCACTCGGGCATAGCTCGCTTGCCAGGTACTGAACCCAGTGACAGGATCATGACTAGACCTAGTCACATTTCTTCATTCAAAATGGTTTTTTTAATGAAAGATTTTTGTGGTCAAAATGAAAATTTCTGCAGGGAATGTCCAACGTCCTACATTTTTTTAGGGGTTTTGTTGAAAAATGGAAAGCACCAAAATGGCAAAAAATTCAGCCAGTCATTTCAGTAAAACTAAAATATTTGCCTGGTTAGCTGAAATGTTTGTGTTTTAAGTGGCTGAGAACTAATTTTTAACTGAGCATTTGGGGTCGGGGGGTACACTGAAAACCTGAACATTTTTGACAGAAACAAAAAAATGCCTCAGGGGAAACCCAGACATTCCCCAACCAGTTCTTATCTCTTGAAGGCAGGGCACAGCCATTAACTTATGTGTGTGCAAAGCCCCACAGGCAGGCAGGGAAACATTCTCCCCCCATTTCACAGATGAGAACTCTGAGACACAGATGAAAGCCCCCCAGAGCCAGAATTAGAGCTCCCAACATGGTACTAATTCCTCCAGACTCTAGCCCCTCTCACATGAGCCTCCACCCCAGCTACTCAGACCAGACGGAAACCTGAGGTGTGAGCAGTCATCAAGGTGAAAGTGAGGTTGTGCGGGAGTTTAGGCCAATAGTATTAACTGCAGCTCTTCCATGAAGTCCCCAAGGAGACGTACTGGAGGTGCTGTACCATGCAAGCAGCACTCCCTAAGGGCTTTCAGGGAAAGCATGCAGCCATGTGATGGAGCAGTTCAAGGGAGAATGCAGTAGATGACATTTGGATTGTCCAGGGTCTCCCACTCCACAACAAACTCAACATCGCCAAGTCTCCCGATACTTAGTGATTTCCTTGAAGCCCCAATTCCTGGAATCATGGAATAGGTTGAAACTCTGCTTTGTTTTGTTTTATTTTGTTTTGTTTTAAGAAAAAGCATGTCTCTAGCCTTCATGGTTGCAGAGAGAAAACAGCTTCAAAATGTGACTCTTAAAGGCTCAAAAAGAGAAGGCAAATTAAAGAACCCAAACTTTGTTTTTCGAACAATCTCATGATTTTTAAGTCAATCTGATGGCTTTGGAGGTCTGAGTACGTGGGCGTGGCAGTACTGTGAACTGGTAACTCACTGTTTGCTTTTCCTGGCTGCAGGGAGCACAGATAAGCTTGGCAGGGCCCTGATCCAGGTGACCACAAGCAGCAGAGCATGGGAAGCCACCTGGTGCTCTGCCAGAGAGGTAGCCCAGCTCCTCCTTTACCTCTGCTTCATCCCCAGGTAAGGGGAGAACACAGCAGCCTTCCCACAACATCCATGTTATAGCACAACCTTAGCAGAGCACCTGCATGCAGCATTGCCCGGCACAGCAGCCACTCAGCCTTGGTTTCCCAGCCTGTCTTCCACTGCTCTGCCCAGTCTTCAACACCTTCTGGGTTGCAGAGACTTAGCCCTCCAGCAGGTCCCTTCCAGTTCTACCCCTTGCAGGGCACTCCAGTTCCAAAACAAGGAGGAAACAACATGAACTTAAATTCTTCCTTTTCCTTGGGCAGATCTGCTTGGCACTGGGCCCTGACCAGCCTTCTCCAGCCACTGCTCTCTCTGCCTGCTCCCCCCAACTGAGCAGGGCTCTGCCTTTTACCCTGGAAGCCAGACTTCTGCTCCAGGTATCTCAGTTGGGCTGTCAAAGCCTCCAGCTGCCCATTAACCCCTTCCTGCCATGTGTGGCGGCTTGCATGCCCCGTTCCAATTCCTTTCAGGTAGTAGCATAGTCAAGGGTAAACACGGGTTAAAGGAATTTGGGGAATATGGTGTTTAGTCTGCCTGGGAGCTGGGCATCCATACTCGCTCCTTTGCCTGCTTTGCGCCCCCATCTGCTGCCTGGCAAGAGGGAGTCAGGTGGCTCCAGGCTGCAGAGGGCCCAGTTAATTCTTGTGAAAGGCATTATTTCCAGAACTGCTCACTGTGGTCATCTGGGGCCTTTTAACCCTCCTTGTGTAGCTGGGTGGATTCCACCCGCACACATGCTGGAATGTGCACCACTGCCCCCTACTGGAGCACGTTGGACATTGCCTTGGTAGTTCAGGCATTCTTTCCACCCGTCCTTTGAAATCCCATGGCAGCTGTTGGATGTGAAGATAAATAGTGTGTGTGATGTTGGGTGTGTGCAGGCATTTCTGGGGGGAGCAGGCAGAGAGAGAGCAGAGGTGGGGCTCTTGCCATGGGGCAGAAGGCTGGCCAGGGCCAAATGCCCAGAAGATTTCTGGAGGAAAGGGAAGAGTTGATGTTCATGTCCCAGGGTTTCAGCCTGAAAGACAATCCCAGGAGAAGTCACTGAAATATGTAACTACTTCAGAGGTTAATGTACACGCCACATACCTCTTTGTCAATGTCATTAGCCACTGTGCACCAGAGTGAAGTAATCAAGTCTAGAAACCAGGACCAGCCATAGGCAAGGCCACCTACCCCTCACAGAAGAGAAAATTTGAGTTCTACAGTCCATTGAAACTTTCACTTAACTGGTAAATCCGGCTCTGCTTCTGGAGTCTTCGGATTGCTCCAGCCCTTCCCCATTATCTAGAAAAACACACACCCCCACCCCCCAAAGCCACCTACGCTGCTGATGGTAAAATAACCCCTAGAGGATAGGTGTGAAGTGATGAACTGTTCACCCATGCAGGAGAAGGCCTGGAGTAATCCAAGCAAGGTATTTGGGGGTTCAGTGCCATTAAATCCAGCAGGTATCTCCCTCAGCTTTGGCCTGGAATGAAAAAGGGTGGGGAGATGGGCCACAGCACCTCCTGTTGGTTTGTTTAAAGTAGTGCTACAGCTTTGGAAGAATTCAGGTTCCCTCTTGGCCTTAATCTGAACACTCATGTGGGCCCTGACTTACTGCATGGCTGGGAGGGTGAGGATAGAGGTGCCAACTTGAAGTGCGGGGGAGAAGGGAGCAGGACACCAGCTGTCAGGGGAAAGGAGGCCCTTAGACTTCCCCTGACCAGACGTCAGCGGGCACCCGTCTACACTGAGGCTGGAAGTGACAAGTGAGCTCCCAGCCTAGCAGATAGACTCATGCCGGTGGGCTCGAGCGAGCGTGCTAAAACCAGAAATATGGACGTTCAGCATGGGCTGAACCTCGGACTCTGATGCCTAGGGGGTGAGGTGGGCTGGAGCGTCCAAGCTGCTGCCTCCACTGCCCGCATTGCTACTGTTGGTGCACTAGTGCGAGCTCTCTAGCACGAGTCCGTCTGCCCGAGCTGGGAGACTCGCTCCCCACTGCAGCGCAGGCACACAGACCCCAGGACGGTGCCTTCAGGAAACTGAGGCATTTCCTCTCCAGCAGGGATGGGGAAACCCCAAATCAGCTGCTGAGGGTCTCAGTTAATGCTGTTTTCTTCTTCCAATGGGAGCTCACTGTGGTTTATTTTGTTCCCTAGGAGGGAAGCAAGGGACAGAGGGCTGACCATTGTGGTGGATGCCAGGAGACAGCCTCCCTCCCCGACCCTGCACATGGCATTCAGATCAGTCCAGGTACATATTGGTCTCTGTACAGTCATGAGCTCAGAGGGATAAGAGGGCCCAGGAAAGCACAATCGATTTGTGTGGGCGAGGTCCTCTGTCCAGCTAATCAGTAACGTTCAGCAGTGTTGTCCCTAAAGCACCTCTTGAATTCCCTCTGGAGTGTATTGCGTTGAGTGGGGACCTGTGAGCAGTTCCCTGCTGGCCTACAGCTGATCCTTTGACAGTCTCTTTGTGTGCGATGCCCTGAGGCCAAGATTTTGATCTCATCCACACTCTTTGCCCTAAGCATCCCCAAGACCATTTACTCAGGCAGGTCTCTGTTACCCTCTGTCTGAGTGGGATATATTTATCTAGGAAACACTGCATAGCTCCTGCTCTCCCTGGGACACCTGCCCAGTCTCCTCCTTCACAGGCCCAGTTACTGATCTCCTGGGGAACCGTCAATGCATCTGGCCGCCCACAGCTGTCTGGGAGGTCAGTGCTACATTCCAGCACTTTCCTGGTTGTCTGGTCTCAAGTTGCCACTACAATTCTCTGCTTGCCACCTGTGGATACACAGATAGCACACATGGAGGACCAGACTCAAAGCACTGTTTATAGTCCCCCGGGCACAAAAGATGCTCATTGCTACCCCAAAATCATGCTAGGCTTAGCTCATGTAGCCAGGAGATGTGCATCTGTCTGTCTCTGCATACTCTAAAACCAGCAGAGAAAATCTTTTGTCCAAACCCCAGCCCAAGTCACTTGTCAATCAGGGGTTACTACCTTTCTCTCTGCTTCCAGTAGCCACAGTCAGCTGCAGAATCTAATCAGTGCCCCTGTGAATGGACCAATCCACAATGGAGCACCCAGACCCTGACCTCATGTCCAAGCTTATCCCATACCTGGAATTCAAACACAACAGCACCACGTACATCTCCACCTCTCGCAGCTGCTCCTAAGGATTCCCGGCAGGACCTCCTGGGCCCCTTGCAAGTCCTGGCTGGCATTAACTGGGCCCACCTGCCAGAATGACTCTGCAATAATTACCCTGCACCTTAATGGAGGTGTTTAGTGCCTGAGCCCAGGGCAACTCAGAGAAGTGCCCTGTGTTCTTGCACAGGGGCTGAGAGTTTGTCACTGACACAGCTCCCATCAACTCTGCATTTTGCCGGGGTTTGCTTTAGGTCTCTTCAGTGAGCTTTGTGTTCATTTGTGATTGGTCAAATAAGTCCCATGATATCCGTTCTGTCCCCAGCCTGGATGACTGTACATGCTGTTCCAGCATGAATATAGAATTTTTCATAGAAATTCCCCTGCTGCTTTTTGCTGGGTTGCTCATGGGAGGTGGACACAGCCAAGGTGTGGATGCGCTGTCCTGTTCTACACAGGTTCTGGCCCAAGTGACTGGATTGGGGGAAATGGGCTGCATTTCCCACCCAGCTCTGCTCAGGAGCTTTTTCTCTGGCTTCTAACAGCAGCATTGAACTGCTCAGGATATGAGGCTCTCCCGCTCACAACAGGACAGTCCCTTATTTGGTGAGTGTTTCCCAATGCCAGGACTGAATGTCACGTGCAGAGTAAGCAGAGGATGTCATAGAACCATAGAATCTCAGGGTTGGAAGGGACCTCAGGAGTCACCTAGTCCAACCCCCTGCTCAAAGCAGGACCAATTCCCAACTAAATCATCCCAGCCAGGGCTGTGTCAAGCCTGACCTTTAAAACCTCCAAGGAAGGAGATTCCAGCACCTCCCTAGGGAACCCATTCCAGTGCTTCACCACCCTCCTAGTGAAAACTTTTTTCCTAATATCCAACCTAAACCTCCCCCACTGCAACTTGAGACCATTGCTCCTTGTTCTGTCATCAGCTACCACTGAGAACAGCCAAACTCCATCCTCTTTGGAACCCCCTTTCAGGTAGTTGAAAGCATCTATCAAATCCCCCCCTCACTCTTCTCTTCTGCAGACTAAACAATCCCAGTTCCCTGAGCCTCTCCTCATAAGTCATGTGCTCCAGCCCCCTAATAATTTTTGTTGCCCTCCGCTAGACTCTTTCCAATTTTTCCACATCCTTCTTGTAGTGTGGGACCCAAAACTGGACACAGTACTCCAGATGAGGCCTCATCAATGTTGAATAGAGGGGTAGGTCATGTCCCTCAATCTGCTGGCAATGCCCCTACTTATACAGCCCAAAATGCCATTAGCCTTCTTGGCAACAAGGGCACACTGTTGACTCATATCCAGCTTCTCGTCCACTGTAACCCCTAGGTCCTTGTCTGCAGAACTGCTGCCTAGCCATTCAGTCCCTAGGCTGTAGCAGTGCCTGGGATTCTTCCGTCCTAAGTGCAGGACTCTGCACTTGTCCTTGTTGAACCTCATCAGGTTTCTTTTGGCCCAGTCCTCTAATTTGTCTAGGTCCCTCTGTATCCTATCCAGGGCTGGCTCCAGGCACCAGCTTATCAAGCAGGTGCTTGGGGCGGCAACTCCGGAGTGGGGCAGCACTTTCAGGGATTTGGCAGCAATTCGGAGGGTCCCTCACTCCCGCTCGGAGTGAAGGACCTCCCACTGAATTGCCGCAGATCACGATTGCGGCTTTTGGGGGTTTTTTTTGGCTGCTTGGGGTGGCAAAACCCCTGGAGCCGGCCCTGATCCTATCCCTACTCTCCAGCATATCTACCACTCCTCCCAGTTTAGTGTCATCTGCAAACTTGCTGAGAGCGCAATTCACACCATCCTCCAGATCATTAACGAAGATATTGAACAAAACCGGCCCCAGGACTGACCCCTGGAGAACTCTGCTTGATACCAGCTGCCAACTAGACATGGAGCCATTGATCACTACTCATTGAGCCCGACAACTAGCCAGCTTTCTATCCACCTTATAGTCCATTCGTCCAGCCCATGCTTCTCTAACTTGCTGGCAAGAATACTGTGGGAGACCATATCAAAAGCTTTGCTAAAGTCAAGGAATAACACATCCGCTGCTTTTCCCTCATCTGCAGACCCAGTTATGTCCTCATAGAAGGCAATTAGGTTAATCAGGCATGACTTGCCCTTAGTGAATCCATGCTGACTGTTCCTGATCACTTTCCTCTCCTCTGACTGCTCAGAATTGATTCCTTGAGGACCTGCTCCATGATTTTTCCAGGGACTGAGATGAGGCTGATTGGCCTGTAGTTCCCCGGATCCTCCTCCTTCCCTTTTTTAAAGATGGGCACCACATTAGCCTTTTTCCAGTCATCTGGGACCTCCCCATTCGCCATGAGTTTTCAAAGATAATGGCCAATGGCTCTGCAATCACATCTGCCAACTCCTTTAGCACCCTCAGATGCAGTGCATCCGGCCCCATGGACTTGTGCTCATCCAGCTTTTCTAAACAGTCTCCTGGTCACCTTCTCCCCATGCTGTGCTGCCCAGTGCAGCAGTCTGGGAGTTGACCTTGTTTATGAAGACAGAAGCAAAAAAAAAAGGATTGAGTACATTAGCTTTTTCCACATCCTCTGTCAGTAGGTAGCCTCCCTCATTCATTAAGGGGCCCCCACTTTCTTTGAGTTTCTTCTTGTTACTCTTAACATCTCTTGTATTGCAAGGAGTGACATTTACTCTTCCTTCCCCTGCAGAGATCTTCACCTGCCACCATCCATGGTGTGTTGCTGTTGGCAGAGAAGGAGACGGCTGCACACCTGGAGAAGTTACCTGGAATACAGGTGAGGACTGGAGCAGCGTCTTCTGCTGCTGCTCCCTAGCCTCATCTTTATACTATTTGTACCTTCTCCTGCTAGGGGGACAGAGTCTGTATTGACGGAGGGTTTCTTTCTTTTCTCCCTCGTCTCTGCAGTCAAGGGGATGGAGCTGGGCCGAGGTGCTCCCCCACCTCATCTCCACCTTGGCCTAGCTCACCGGGGCTCCATCTGTGCCGGCAGAAGTAGTGACTAGATGGATTCTGTCTGTCCTGATCACGTTGCTAGAGCTCAGGTTCTGCTATTCCCAGGACATTGTCAGTAGAGCCTGCCCATGTGCACAGTCCTCACCCTCGTTAAGAAATACCTGGATCCTGTCTCGCATGAGGAGCAGGAAGAGGTGCCCTTCTCTCTGTCTGTGGGGCCTTTATCTTATTATCTGTGTCCCAAGCAGGTAATTCTTGCAGTCCTCACATTGTCTGACGGCAGTAATGGACTGCAGCCACCCGGGGGAAGCCAAGGACTTTCTCAGTTACTTCCACATGCTGGACACGGGCATTAGGATAATAACTCACAACTTGAAAGAGTTTATTGTTCTTTTAAGGCTGCTCTGTTTAATTAATATAGTGTGAAATATTAATAAGTTCGATTACCCAGCTTGGCTGTCCTGGCAGGTTTACTGAAATGCCAGCGTTCTGCTGTGCATTCGAAAACCACAGAGCCCCAGGGAGCTCCACTTAGAGACAGTGACTTCTTCTGAGCCAGTGCTGGGTTCAGGCTCTTGGGAAGGAACCAGAACTGCTAAAATGCCAAGGGCAACAGCTTTTCTCTCCAGGCCTCATGCAAAGCCTGCTGAAGCCGCTTCAGTGGGCTTTGGGTCCAGTCCCCAGTGGGCAACACCCTAAGGTCTGTACTCAGCAGGGGTTTGCCTGAATAAAGACTGCATGTAAGAAACCGCAGCTGCACACAGACCCCAGGGTCTTGCATGGGAATGGAACCAGGACCTACCCAAACAAGTCCCTCTTCCTCTGAGCCAACAGAGGAACTGACTCATTTGCTGCCGATAACTAGCAGGCAGCTCTGCTTGCTATAGGGAGACACAGCTGCATGCATCTAGCCAGCACATTGCATGTGGGGTTCAGGATTTACAGCACAGCCAGGCAGGAGCGGACAGCCGGGAATCTCAACCAGCAGCTTCTCCTTCTGACTCTTCAAGCCCCGTTTTGGAGATTCAGGCGGCTGGGATCCTTTGGAGAAGGAGAGAGGGATTTTCATGCCCAAAGGCTGCAGGATCCCCTTGGGGAAGCTTTGCCAAACCAAACTCTTACCCACCACTCTCACTTGCCTCTGTAAGAGCTCACCACAGAATTTAAAGCCGTGTTCCTCCCTCCTGCAGGTGGAGCTGCTGACTTCCCTCAGAGCCCTGGGCCGCTATGTCGACAGCACCCAGCTGACCCCAGACTTGGATGGTACTTTCCCTTACAACCACGGCGAGTGGGTTCAATTCTTCCAGGTGTCTATTATCATGGCCTTTAGCTTTCCCCTTGTGTTTGCAGCAGCCCTTTCCCCTCAGCAAAGGACTTGCTTCTCAGGGGGCATAACACTCACAATGACGATCACTGGCAAATCCCTGGTACCTTGGTAATGCAGGAAAACAATGTACGAGAATGCACAGGCTGCTGGTACTGTAATAACAGCGTAACACCCGACTGTGGGGAGAGAGTGAATCTGGTTGCAGGTTATGCCAACTGGTTGCATCACAATAAGTACATCCCTGTTTCAATGCATCACAAAAATTGCGTGTGTGTGTGTATGGAGAGAGAGAGAGATGAGGGGGAGGATTCCCATGGGATGCCCTGAAGCAAGCAGCGGTTTTCACGTGTATTACGCACAAGTTCAAGAAATCAACAAGAAGGTCCAGAATTTTAGCTAAGTATCAATAGCTACCTCAGTTCTGCTTAGAAATATATTATCTACAATGTCTCCCTGCAGTTATCCTTCCCACCCTGCTTATTGGCTGCACTGCTATTCATCCATATTTCCACCTGCTTCTTTCCCTATCAGCCATTAAACTACTGTCCATCTGTTTATACATCCACACAATCTAAACCCTTTCCCCCTCTTTACTCTAAGCCTGTCTTGCCACCCCTCCGCCAGCCCTCCTGGCCTGGGACAGGCCAACTTGTGTTTCCTTCTCTGTAGAAGCTGCATCCCTTCGTGGCAGATCTCAAGCAGGCCTCCAAGCTACTGCGGAGCTCCATCCAGGAACTGGAGAAGGGCGATTTCCCAGAGGATATGCAGGTAACATGCTTCTGAGTTCCAGACAGGAGAGCCTGCACCCAGCTCTGACGCAGTGATCCCCCAAAACAACAGCACGTGCACTGTGCTGCCATCTCCTGATGCCTAGTGGCAATCCAGCCCTGGGCCATTCCTGCCCACCGGGAGAGCCAGAGGAACTCTCTAGGTGCCTTTGATCAAAAGCAGCAGTGAATCTCTCCCACAGCCTTTGCTTGCTATGTAATCAGTATTTAAGAGCAAAGAATCAATTATTATATTGCAAAACAATTTTTAAGCCAGCCTTGTGCTGTTCAGCTGGCGCAGCCCACAAGCTAAGTCAGGTCAGGCTGGGTCACTGCTTGGACAGGAGACCTGCAAGGAACTGCATGCAGCGGCCATAGTGAATCTGTGCTGGAGCGGGACACCTGGCTGGTAGGATGCACTGCTCTGCTGAAGATGCTGTTTATTGGCTAAGACTTAACACCAGCGCCCTGAGTACTTGTGGTCACTGTGGATTCCATGGGAAGGTCTGCAAGAGGAGGAGCGTGAACTCTAGTGCCCTGTCCAATTCCAGTCCATATCATTCCAAGCGGCCCACCTGAAGCCCCTGTGCAGGTCCCACTGGAACCAGACAGCTGCCATGTTGCACCTCAAAGGCGGCTGCAGTCAGTAGTGAATGAGGTGATCTCTGCGCAGATTTGTTACTGTCTCATGCTCAGAAAGCACATTGGGATCCTCTGACCAAGGGACCACAGAACCATGGGGTTAGAAGGAACCTCAAGGGTCATCTAGTCTAACCCCCTGCCATGGTGCAGGACTTGTGTCTAAACCTTCCAAGACAGATGGCTCCAGACTCCTTTCGAAACCCTCCAGTGAAGGAGCTTCCGCAACTGACCTAGACAGTCTGTGATTCAGATAGCTCCTCCAGGGCTCTTTGCAGGACAATGTGTGTTTTACGTGGCACGTGGCATTTAACTCCATTTTGTCCCAGGGTGACGGGCATGAGTGTGAGTGAGTGTGTGTAAGATAGAGTTCCCTTGGTGGAAATGTTGTTCTCCAGGTCGAAGGCCTTTTCCGACCTCAGGCTCTGTTCTCTCTTCCCTTTGCCCCTGACAGCCGACTTGGTGCTGTTGATTCGGAGGGTGATGGGGCAAAGGGCAATTGCAGTGACAACCGTGTGTGTCTCTGATCCTCGGGCAGGAGGCAGCCGAGTGCACGGGGAGATACAGAGAGCTGATGAAGGCCGTGCTCAGCAACGTGCAGCTAGTCAGCTTGCAGAGAGAGGGTGGGGCCACGCTGGCCAGGCTGAGGAAGGAGGCATCCCGGCTCCGTTTCTCACCGGATGTCAGGTACGGAGACTGGAGCCGTCCCTGCCCCAGAAGAGGGACACGGACCACGAGCTCTCACCCTACTGGCTTCAGGATGCTCGTGCCTTTGGCATTGCAGAGCCCCTGCTCCTCAGCCGTTCTCTGGGGACAATGCAGTCCATTACCCACCAGCACAGGCTTCTCGCCAGCCCTTCAAGGTGTTCCCACCGCCACCCGCTCCCCTAGGCCTAGCTCTGCCAGCTCCCCACCAAGCTGGAGGCCCAAGCTCCCGGGAGTGGTTCCACTGCCCCGCTCAGCCCAGGCCTGGAAGGCAGTCGGGCACCGTTGGCTTGAGCAGGGTGAGGATTTTCTCCCTGGACTGAGAACATGTGCCCGTGTCCCCTGCAGAGCTCCATTCCATGCAGCTTTAAACAGATGTCATCCAATGTCATTTCATTTTATTTTCCAGTGGGGCTGCTAGATGGCGCTGCTCCCCAATGCTATCACATTGCTTCCAGCCAGCCGCACACCACAAAACCTGCCAGTTTCCCTCTCCCTCAGCTCACTCCACTTGTCCCCCACTCCTTTGCCCGAGCTCCTCTGCCTCTGGCTGTGGCAGTGTCGGGGGGGGGGTGGAGGATATTTCCAAGGGGACAGAGAGCAGAGTTAGCAAGCGCCATCCCTCCCTCTGGTACCCAGCATCCAACTCCAACCTGCTCGCTGTAACTGGGAGATTGCTGGACATCTGCAATCACCTGACATTACACCTGCAGCTATTCAGGGCTCCACACATCTGGAGAGTAACCTGTACCTTTCCCCAGGGCCGGCCAGTCTGTGGGCACAAACTGGTCCCACACAGAGCGATACAATGAGGTTTTCTGGACAGGTACAAATCCAGAGTCCCCTGGTGTGTTAATAGAATTAGAAACATTAGCAGCTTGGCTCAGCTTGTGGCAAAGCATCACCTACAAATTAGAACCCTTGTGACCTCAGGTCTGGCTCCCACGCTGGGCTACAGTGCGGCGGAACGGGACTGTGGCTCTTCCACTCTGCACGTGCAATCCTTCGGTGCCACCGTGCCAATCGGCAGAGCAATCTTTGCACATGACCTTTCTCAGCGCCCAACAGTGTGCATCAAGGTCATAACTAGAACCCAGCTCCAGGGAGCACACGGGCATAGGCTAGGGTTCCCCTCTCCCCAGTTAAAGGATTGTGATGCTCAGAGGACTCCCTCTGTTGATTTCTTTACTAGGAATTGTGCCTGACCTGTAGCTCTGATTCTAGGAGGGATGGATGGTCTCCTCGCATACCAGAGGCTGATATGCTGTAGGTGAACAGAGATGGCCCAGATAGATTTGTCACCCTTTTTGTTCTTAAGGAACAGCATGGACTCAGCCATGGGCCTCTACAACCAAGTGGAAGAAGAAGTTCACACTTTGGTGACAAAATCCAACAGCTGCCTGGAGCGTCTGGAGTTCCTCCGAAAGATCCGGCAGTTTGAGGCAGAATTCGGCAAGGTGAGTGCTCTCCTCACGACATGCTGCCGGAAAGGTCAGATTGCACCTTGGATACCATGGCAACACTTGCTGAATCTCATTAATCAAATCCAGGACCCAGCCACTAAGTGACAGAGCAAAAGATTTCTTTGCTTCAGCTCAGAGTTGAGTGAAACAAATAAACTTCTCTGCCCACAGCCTGGGCTGCTGATACCAAGGGAACCTGGAGAACAACAAGATTTTCTTGAAGCCCAGATTTTAATTACTAGATTACTGGGAAAAAATTGTTCACAAACTCTGTGAAATCTGGATGACCCAAGGGAAGGAGGGGAAATTCCCAGGGACATGGCAGCTGTTAAATAACTGAGATCTCATGGAAACCCTATTTATTTCTTCTTACAGCTCACTTGCTGGATTGATGAAGGAGATTCTCGGCTCCATGAGCTGAGCACTGAGGAATGGAGCCTGGACAGCCCAGAGAGATCCTACCAGCAGTTCAAGGAATTCTTGATGCAGGCTACAGTATGTTTGAGGATGCTTTTCTATAACCTGTATCCTAGCTATAGCTATATTGCCTATGTCTGGAACATGGTCCTTGCTAGGGCTCTTTGCCAGATAGTCAGAATGAAATACGAAAACCCCAGAATTAGAGCTTCTCACATTGCATTGCAATTTCGTTACAAATGGCCCAGTATTGTTACAGAGCTGCAGAAAATACCATTTTTGACCATTTGAGCGATAATGGGCCCATCAACATTTAATTGTCAGGTCAAATTTTTGCAAGGAGGTTCCCAGTGTTGCACAGCGCTAGTCCCAAATGTGAGACAATCCTTATACTTCTGGACCACGTATGGGCTCCGACCCCTAACACTCCTGCCTCCTCATCCCTTCTCCCAGCCTCCAGCTCTGGAGGGCAGTCGTTCTGTTCCAAGGAAGGTCCAGTGCTGTATGGGGACACCCAGGATAGGGTTCTGTGGAGACAGGCTTCTGGTTAATTGACCCAAACAAGCAGCCCCATGCACTGCACCGAATTAAATGAGGTCTCAGTGTGGGGAGTGTAGAATGAGACCCTCCATTCTTATTTCCTCCCAAGACAGAATTATTCTCTTCTGCTTCCTTGCACCCAGAAATGGCTTGTGCCCAAACGAGAACATTCCTCTGACTTTGATGCTGGAATCTTCCAGCTGCCGAGCTCCTGGCCCTCAGCAAACGAGGCCCCCACAATAAAGACAGCAAAGCCTATTTAGGAATAGATCATTTTCCTTGTATCCTCCTTTAGGCTCACTACAACCATGGACTTGTGCTGTGTAAGGAAGCTGCTGAGTTCCAAGGCTCCATGTTCCCAGAGGCACAAGCCTTCCAGGCAGCCAGAGGTACCATGCAGGCCAAACTGAGGAGTTTCTACACAAACTTGGAGCGGCAGCAGGCTGAGCTGGAAACTCTGCTCAACCTCTGCAGGTTCTACGACAAGGTGACTGTGCTAAGCTAACTGCTCCATATTGTTACCCTGCAGCAAACTGGAACCAGACCAACATTGCTCCCAGCCTGATGGGAATCTGTAGGGCACAGTGTGAAATGTATGAGCAGAGAAGTAGTTTGAGACCCCCAGCACCGATTGCATAGCAAGGAAACGGAGCTCCCCCCCTCCCCGAGGATGTGCTTTCCTGACACTGGTAGAGACAAACCAGTGGAGAAGCTTAAGGTTGGTGATTATGATGGAATTTCTGTAGGACACCAGAAGGAAGTCGGTGTGGAGGGTCTGCAGCAGAACAGGGGATGAGAGAAGTTACAGAGGGATAAATAAGCAAGTGGGAAATGAGGTCTGGAGAGAGAGAGAAAAGTTCACTAGATGGAGAGCATGGGAAGGATGTTGCAGTTATAAGAGGTATAAGAGAAGGTTCTTGCACCAGCAGCAAGTGGGATTCTGGGGGAGGAGAGACAGCAAGTTCTAGATGAACGACAAGGAAAAACTACCAACTATTGCTCTGTTTTCTAGATAACATTGCTTAACCTTGACTGCAAACCTCACATGGCTCACGTGAAGCTTGGGGAGGGACAGCCAGCGAGTCGGGAGGCCCTACAATGCCTAGAGAAATCGTTACAGAAGCTATCAGTGGAGTTTTCAGCAGAGAGGTTCCAGGAGATGAAGGTACAAGCCTACACCATGCACAGCTGCAGAGGACTAGGAGTATGGAACAAGGCATGGCAGAAGTGTCAAGAAACCAGGCAGATCCTTGAGGAGATGCTGGAAAAATTCAAGGAGGCCCAAGGAGTTGAGCCAGACTGTAGTGGGGAGGAGGGTTCTTTCAGCTCAGCTGCCTCTAAATCAGGCCCCAGAGTCCAAGGTAAAGCTCCTCATGTTTGCAAATCAACTTCCAATCCTGCCCAAGCAACAGCAGAAAGCAAGACACAAGTTAAAGAATCAGGATGCAGAGCAAGGAGTGAAATAGAATTAAAACCACATCTGCCCACAGACTCTGCCCTAGGTGTAGATCCCAGGGACCCCAGGTGTTCTCAGCAAGACTCCTTGTACTGCAAGGATGTGCAGGAGGGCAGATGTATTTATCAATGCTTTATAACAGCTGAAGAGTTTCCCCTGAGTGCTGCATGTGGAGCTGATCTTGAACAGAGAGAAGCCCTGGCTCAGAATCCCAGCACAAAGGCTTTAGAAAGCGTCCATGGGGCACCCCCTCAGAAGCCTCCTCTGACTCTTCCTTCCCAAGCATCTTGCCCAGACCCCGGCCAGTTTCCTCGGGACAGTGTGAGTGAGTCCCTGGGTGATGGGCCTTGCTCAGCCCACAGCACATGTGGTCAGCAGCACAGGGGTAAGATGCCGGAAGCAGCCCAATACTTTCAGGTGTCCAGACATGGCAGCTTTTCTTCTGAAGATACAGAGTCACAGAACTTGGCCCAAGACCCTTCAACAACTAATCTCATTTTGCCCATGGAACTCGTAAGTCCTAGACTGCCCGGGCCGCTGGGAAAGCCCCTGGGGATCATATATCTGGAAAACCACCACACAAATAGCCATGAAAAAGCAGATGCTGAGTAAAACCAGCTCTTTTGAAACTGGGTTGGCTTTGTCTTTCCAGTCCTGGCAACTTTGGCAACGGAGTGGATTTGTTGTCTAGTGGTTATAGCACAGGACTTGGCATCAGACCTACTGGGCTCTGCTCCTTACCCTGCCATTGACTCATTGCTTGCCATTAGGCAGGTTACTTAACTCCCCTGTGCCTCACTTATCCCCATTTTGCAGATGGGTAGAACAGTACTTACCTACCTCCCGGGAAGCTGTGAGGCTGTTAATTAACAATCTCGAAGTGCTTTGTGGTCCTCCTGTGAAAGGCCTGCAGCTGGGTAAGTGCAGGGTACTGGTCGAGTTAACAATAACGTCACATTCACATTCAGTCACTGCAGGAGAAAAACCTAGGGCAAATGGAGACAGCTTGGTCACTTCTCTTCTAGCAACACCCGTTTTCCCTGAGGCACACCAGTCATCCCCTGAGCCCCCGCAGGAGCACCGTGCAGCTCACTATGGGATGTTCCTCACTGCTGAACCTTCCCCCATCCAGAGCCGCCAGGCCTCAGAGCGTAAATTGTTACCACAACAGAGCGTCGTCCCAACTCCCCTGCCTGCCCCGTGGAATTTCCCTCCTGCCCACGTTTTTACTGTCTCCTTTCCCTCCTGGTCTATGGGGCTGCTGCAGCTTGGGTTGGGATATTTTGTCCCTGTTACACAAGGCTAATTTTATTACCTATAATAAACCCAAAATGCAGAGCTCTCAGTGTAGAGCAGTGCAGAGGAAACTACATTCCAGCCTGCAGTCAGACAGCCCCCAGAGTCTGTTCCAGCTGCGAACAGAAATCCTTCTCGGGTGCTTCTGCTGCGGCAGGAGGAGCCAGAGGAATAAATTCAAGGTGAGCACCAAATCCACTCCTGATTCATCTTCTCTTAGCAGCTGTGCTCACTATCCTCTCAGTGAGCCAAAAAAGAAATGTCGGATTCTACTCCTCTGAGGCTGTACCCATAATCCATCCCCAGCGCACAGGCATTTATTCTCCTTAATCTAAGGGTGGACATTCAGATGGGCTCCTGGATAGACTTTCAAGCACGCAGGGCATAACTTGCATGCACTATTACAGAGACTGAACATGCAAGTGACAGTTGTTAGCAGTTTGTACACACTGTTACCCAGTTTTCATGTGTCATCACAGGAATCTCATGTCTGAGTGGTAAAAATCCAGCCCCGTGTGTCTGCCTGGGAAGATGTGATGGAGTAGGGACTGTCTGTGTGGGGAGTGGGAGAGCAGGGGAGGACTTTAGGGGATGGACGATGCCAGGGCCTGTAACCTGAGCTAGGTAAGGGAGGGGAAAGGTCAACACCTTTGCCCGGGAAGGGGACAAAGGAAGGGAGTGGCAGGAGGGAAGCAGTTTGAGTTTGGGCTTGGGGCTGTGTGGGCGGAATTCAGGGTATCCTAGCTAGGAACCAAGCACCCTGAAAGCCCAGAAGGACTCGGTGGAGGGGTCCTGATTGTGCCTGCAAGCCCTGCTGTAACCTGTGTTCCTGTTGTCCAATAAACCTTCTGTTTTACTGGCTGGCTGAGAGTCACTGTGGGTCCCAGGACGAGGGGTGCAGGGCCGGACTCCCCCACACTCCGTGACAGAAGGATTTTGGTGAAGTCTTGAGTGATTTTCTTTTTAGCAAAACATTCAAATCCAGGCTCGTTTCTCATACTGCGCTGCCTCCTCCTCCTTTTTCCCGTCCCCTCATCAGTTCAGAAGGGTGCGTTGTGTTTGGTTCCATCCTTTCCCCCACAGCCAGCTGGCAATGGAATGAGAGGACCTGCTTCCAGGCCTGGGGGGTCAGGTCACTGTCCTTCCTGGATTGTAAGGTGAGGAGGGACCAGTCTGGTTACTAGTCTGAGCTCCCTGCATCAACGTAGGGAGTTCAAGCCCCGAAGGGACTGTGAGATAATCTGGTCTGACCCAGATCACAGCCCTCAAATTTCTGTCCATTGTCCCTGTAGTGAAACAACTCGCTTATGTCTGGCAGAAGCATCCAGCCACGGGCTCTCAGGCTGCTTTTCTCCTCTGAGAGCCTTTCGGACACAGGATTGACATGCTGTACAAAGTCACCTCTCAGCCTTCCTTCCAATAAGCAAAGCAGATTGAGCTCAGTCACTGGCTCATTTTCAGCATTTTGTCTAGCTCTTGTGCCTCTTTTCTGCACCTTGTCCAAAATTGGACCTCAGAGCTGACACGGGATCCAGTATCGGTCTCACCAGTGCCCTTTACAGAGGTAAATCACCTCCCTGCTCCGACTCACTACTCCCCTGTTTAGATCTCCAAAGATCACTTTAGCCCCGTCTGCCCCAGCATCACACGGGGAGCTCCTGGTGAGCTGCTGGTGCACCGCGACCACTAGATCCTTTTCAGAGTCCCTGCTTTCCAGTCTGAAGGGATGCTCTGCATTCCTGTCCTGAGACATGTAACTGTGCACTTGTCTGTATGAAAACACATTCTATTAAAATGGACCCAGCAGACCAAGTAACCACGACTGCTCTGTCTGACTGCCCCGTCCTCATCATTTTTACTACTCAGCGAATCTTTGTGTCATCTGCAAATTTTATCGGCAGTGATTTTATATTTACTTCCAGGTAACTGATGAAAATGTCAAACAACGTTGAGACCAGCACTGGTCCCTGTGGAACCCCATGAGAAACACCCCCATTTGATGGTGATTCCCCATTGACAACTAGATGAGTCCGTTTGCCAGTTCACAAGCCATTTAATGGGTGATTTATTGATACGGTGTAGCACTAATTTTTAATCTGAATGTCATGCAGTACTAAGTCAAATGCCTTACAAAAGTCCAAGTCTGTGACATCCAGGCAGTTATCCACTTGTAACCTCATCAAAGATAAAATCAAGTTTGTTGAACAAGACTTATTTTCTGTAACACTTGTTGTCTGGCATTAATTAGATTCCTTTAATTCTTTATTAATTAAATCCTATATCAGATTTTCTATTATTTTGCCCAGGACTGATGTCAAGCTAACTGGCCAGTCATCCTGCTTGCCTTGTTGAATGTTGGCACAAAATTAGCCCTCTTCCAGTCCTCTGGAATTTCCCTGATATTCCAGGTTTTACTAAAAATGAACATCAGAGAGAGAGAGAGATTCTCTGTCACCTCTTTTCAGACTCTTGTGTGCAAGTTGTCCAGGCTGCTGATATACAAATGTTTATCCCTAGTACATGTTGTTTAACATACTCCTTGGTTACTAATAGATTGGAAAGTACTCCATTCATCATGTGATACAAACATATCATCCTGCGTCTTTCCAAATACAGAACAGAAATATTTATCAAACATTTCTACCTTTTCTGCATTAACTGTTTTACCATTTCCTTCTAGTAATTGGCCTATATCATTGCTAGGATTTCTTTTGTTCCTAATTCACTTTAAAAAACTCCTTAGTATTGTCTTTACCCCTCCCAGACATAGATTTTTCTGTAATATCTTTAGCTTCCTTTATCAATTTTCTATACTTCACAACTTCTGATTTATATCATGAGCTATACATTTCTCTCTCTCTCTCACACACACATACACACACATACACACACACACACACACACACTTATTATATGTGGCTTTTTCATTTTCTAATTGCTGCTTTCACTACTCCACTGGACCAGAAGGGCTTTTAGCCAAATTTTTACTTCCTTGAGGTAGAGTCCTGGCTTTTGGGCCTCCTAATAGACTCTGCTTAAAGAACTCACTATTTTCATTTGCATTTTTCTGTGTAAAATTTTCCTCCCAATCAATTTTTTTCATAGTTTTCCTCAGCTTGGGACACTGACCACTGTGAAGCACCAAACCTTTTTATTACTGGCTGAGACTGCCCTCTGTTTTCCCGGATTGAATGCAATCAGGTCATGATCACTAGTCCCTAGGCAACCACCAACTTGCAGTCTAGTGATTAAATGTTCTCGGCACAGCTTTCCGACGCAAAAACATGGAGGAGGCCACATAAGGGCCTTTCCGAAGCCATTAGATTCAAGATGCAGCCAATGACTTCCAACTCCATGTGCTAAACCCCCAATACCAGCTGAAGGCTTGTGCTGCACAGAGGTTCCTGTCCCGTGCTAAGGCCAAGGAAGGAAAGAGCGTGATTTATTCTTTCTAGGAATGCACATCATGATTTTCTAGTGTAACCCTTCTGCCAGTCAGAGTAGGTAGCAGGAAGGACTGGGTTCAGTATCTAGGGTTTCTTTTCACCAATACAACACAAACCAGCTCGAACCCCCGCCCAGTGACCTGGGACAATTACACCCCACCCCCTGGGTGCCTCTCAAAGGCAATACTTCCCACTCGCAAGCACAGAGTCTGAGTGCAGCAAAACACTTTTAATAAAAGGAAGGAAATAATGCGGCATTAATTTGGGGAAACACCACACAGGGCTCATAAATGTAAATCATGAGCAAAAGACCCACCCCCAAGTAGGGTGGGCAGTGTCCTTTTCCCCTCAGGTTCTTAGGTCCAGCAACCCAACAGACCCTTTCACGTGCCCGTCCCTTCTCTGCACCCCACTCACAGTTGCTGTCCCTGGATAGTGCAGGCCCAGAGTGTTTCTTGAGACATATTAAGTAAGTTCTCTCAGATAGTCTCCTCAGACGTTACTGAAGAAGGCCAACTAGAGTCTGCCTTCTCTTGATCCAGTTCCAACCCAGCTGGCAGAAGGAACACCAGCTGGGCTTGGGGTCTCTTATTTTGAGAGCTATGAGTCTTACCTACATGCTAACCATTTGGAAGGCAGCCCTCCAAATTCCTTCGCTGAGTTTCCTCCTTTGCGTAAGGATGATCTGTCTCCTTGTCACCCTCTTCCTTTTTTCCCTGCAAAACATTCAATATATTTACACTGTCTTAAATCAAGCTCTCAGTCGACACCATTTACTTGAAGTAGTTCAGTCTGGATTCTGCAGCCATCCTAAACTTCAAAGGTCGCAAGCAGCAGTCTAGAGCCATTTCCTAATTGTAGCTGATCTCACTCTCAAATAAATGCCACATTTCAAATGCACAGAAACCTTACCCTAGCCATGTGCAGGGGTCGTGCTAATGACTCAGTATCAGCTGGATTTGGCACATGTCACCGCAGGGCATAAAGTGTGGGCACTCCCTCGGCACTGGTATCTTGGATCGCTCAGTACGACTGAGCTGAAAGCGACCCGTTTTGAAAAGGGGCGTGCACTGCTCAATCTTGCATTTGTGTATGTGGAGACCTAGGTGCCTGTCTGTATGTGCAAATGCTGTGAAGAGAGTATTTTCTAGGCACATGTGTTGGGCCTTCTGATGAAAATGTTGCCCTTTCCAATCTAGACAAATTGTCTGTGAGGTTCAGTATCGGATGGTAAATAATTTTTTGAAGATTCAACCCAATACGGTCAAAGTTTTGTGAACCAGTCTAGAATCCTGTGTAAGCAAGAGGTCCTAAGCAACGAGGGCTTGTAATGACTGGTTCCAGGTGTCTCCTGTGCTTGGCTCTTACTCGTGACTTTCTCCCCCTTACACATAAATTGCACATAGATTCACACACACACACACACACACACACTTTCTTATTGTATCCAGGAAATGAACAAGTAAGCAAGTGACCCAAACTTTGCCAAGTAAGGGGCTGTGCCGAGACCTGGTTGCAGCAAAGGGTGTCTCAGGAAACCTACATGCTCCAGGAAACAAAAAAGGGCTGCACAGCAGATGTCTGGAGGAGCCTCTGGGACCAGGGCTTTGTGAATACAGATGAGCTGATTCAGGTAAGGCCACTATCAGACTGTGGTCAAGAGGGAAGCCTCTGGCTTGGTGTCATGCGTTCATTGCCTGTATTTAAGTGGTAGGGATATCTGAGTGAAGATCCAGAGACAGAATATATCTAACACTCAGGGCTGGCGCTACCATTTAGGCAGCCTAGGCAATCGCCTAGGGCGCCAGAATAAATGGTGGGCGCTGTTTTGCCGGAGGGTGGGGCCTGCGGACGGTCTGCTGCTTGCGCGGCTCCGGTGGACCTCCCGCAGGCGTGACTGTGGCAGCTCCACCGGAGCCACGGAGCACCGAACCACCCGCAGGCACCACTGCGGCAGCTCCAGCGGAGCCGCAGGACCAGCGCGCGAGGCGGTGATATTGCCATCCGCCTAGCGCGCTCAAACCCCTAGCGCCAGTCCTGCTAACACTCCACCGATTTAAACAGAACTGACAAAACGCATGTGAGAGGGAAAGACACACAACCCTCCCCAATTTAAGAATCAGTCAATAACCTTTCTCATCCGCCCCTGCCTTGCTGACCTGCTGTCTCTCCTGATTCTGCCTTGCCATCTGGCCTGACCTCACCTGCCTGTTCTGCCAACCTGCCCCCCTCGACTGGCTCTCCTGGCTACAGACCCCCTGCAAGAACTCTGACCACTGCCTGGTCTCCCTCTAATCCCAATTGACCTGCCGGCTACCAGACCGCACAGGTATCACTTGATCCTGGCTCTGAATGTCAACCACTGAGCAGTACACTCTGTCCTGCACTGCTTTGCTTTCAGGCAGGTAGTGTTAGGGAGACCAGCCTCAGGAGGTGGGTAGTAGGAGTCGCTGAGGCTGGCGCTAAGCGCAGGTGCTGTGCTGTCCTGTTCTGTCCGTCAGTAAGACATTGCCACTAATTTCTACCTAGGAACATTTTGTAAATCCCCTTCTTCTTCCTTCTGAACAGCCTGTTCCCTGATGGATCGGGCGAATGGCAGTGAGGGCGCTGCAGTGTCCTTCAAAAGACCATGCCTGTTGGTTTTGGCTTGTTGGGGATTATAAATGTTTCCAACACACCTGAGTAGCAAAGAGGCCTCCCAGCCCAATCAGCCATTGCCTGCTCAATGTCATCCAGAATCTAATTGTTCACAGTTTAGCATATGCCAGTTGGCAAAATATCTGAGCTGACATCTGCACCAGTCTCACAACTGACTTTGGCAGAGGCCTTTCTTGGAGAACAGCGTTTGTGGGGAGGTTACTTGTTCCTGGTGAACTCCATGTTCGTGAAAGGTGCTGGATTGCCAGGGCTAGGCAGGGACAGCCTTGATTTACCTACAGGTCACTGGCAGGGCAACCTGCCTTTCCTCATCCCCTGACAATGGCCCGCCACAGCCTGTTCTAGGGTGAAGCATCAGTCAGGCTGCGTGGCCTGCTTAGTCCTTTGCCTCTTTGCCAAAATCACAAAGAAAGGAGCTGGCTGTCGTGTGAATCTCACGCCAAGGCGGCACCATACTGTGTAGTACCAGCCAGCGACCTAGAGAGAACCCACTGTCCTTTATCAATCCCTTGGGCCATCCACGGCCTCCTTTCACTTTGTTTTAATCTATTGCTGAATCAGTACCCACACCCGGCTTCTAATCAGAGACAAACCCTGAAATCTGACCAGTCCTGACCTTTGGGTGGGAACATGGGTGTCATGGAACCCTGGCAAGAGATAGCCACGTCTCGGGAAGCCCCAATTCCTGTGCTCTGTGGGAACATGCACTCAAGCAACAGCACAGTGAGAATGCACAAACCAGCTGGGATCTCTAGGGAAAACCTGCATGTTCCTGGAAATCACTTCGCTTCCCCCTTTTCCCACACAGCCACCAGCTGAAGCTCCACCAATGGGAATATCAGTGGGTCCAGAAACTCGGAACCCAGCAGTCTCAGACCCACTTCAAGGCTCCTTTGCGCTGCCAGAACTCTGCAAGGGGCCTTTGTGCAAAGGAGAATTGAGTCCATTGGTGTTTAAGGTACATGATCTGCCTGGGAATGCTTTATGAATGGCATCTACGCCATGAAAAGGCATCTAGATTTTGTGCTGCTGTCTTCATAGATGAAAAAAATCACAGAAGCATGGTGTGGGTTTTCCCACCCAACTGACAGGAATATTTTCTAAAACAATTCTCATGTTCTCATTTTTATTTAAAAAACTCATGGAAAATTTTGAATAAAATTACAGATTTTCTTTTCTTTAAAAAATGTTCGTCTTGCTGCCCAGCCAGTAACTGAGACCAGACTGGAGAGCTGCTGGCAAGCCAGGAAGGGTGCAGTGTTGCTCTAAGAAGAGCTCCATGCTCTCAGATTCTCAGCTGTTCTGCCTGCCCTCGGTTTTCTGCACTCATTTGTATGGATCCTCCCAAGAAAAGCCTTTGCATCCTCTTGTAAAAGCTTTCCTTGTGTCTCCTTCCCTTTCAGTGCTGGATTTATAGCTGACAGTCTGACCAATTAAGCTGTAACCTTTCTGGAAGCCAAGTGCAGGAGTTAATGAATGTTTCTTCCCCATCCCTGAAATGGCAAAATCATTTGTCAAGAGCTGTGAGGTCTCAGCGGTGGCAAATCTCTCCAAGATCTCCAACAGCTCTGCAGAGTGTCCTGGAAGTGCGAGGTGAGCTGGGCTTGAAGGTATTTCAAGTGAACAATTATTTTAGGCTGAGATGGGGTTTTTTTTGCAGTCCAAAGACTGGTGGCCCCCAGAGGCTTTGAGAAAATGATTCTCTTTCCAAGGGAAAAGCTAATCAATCTTAGATGTAAAAGAGAAGAGAGAAGGCGCAACAGGCAGAAACTCACCCACTGAATCTAAGAAACAAAACTACTGTCACAATTTACAAGCATTGGCAGGGGCCTCATTCCTCAGCAAGATCCAGGTATTATTGGAGGATCCCATTGTTTGAAACAATTTCTAAGATTGTGTCTTCTTCTCTATAACAGAACTGGTGTCCATTGTGCCTGCATCTCACCCTATCTCTACGGATAGGGGAAGTGTCCGTTGCCTCCACAGGCTCTGTGGAGAGCTCTCTCTGACATCAGGGATCGAAGCAGGGGAGACGGATGGGAAGTGAAGGAATGGAGCTAGTGGAGACTCATGTTGTTCCCCCAGAAGGGAATCTGTATTCACTTCAGTACAGTCTCTCCTCTGCCCCATGTTCCAGACTCCCCCTCCCCTCAATGACACGCTCCATGGACAGATACCATGGGCACATCCCTGGCACTGAAGGGCGGTGCTGCCCAGGAGCTGGAGGTGAGGTTGTCACAGAGTGTGGGGAGTCCAGTCCTGCACCCTTCTTCCTGGGACCCACAGTGACTCTTAGCCAGCCAGTAAAACAGAAGGTTTATTGGACAACAGGAACACAGGTTACAGCAGAGCTTGCAGGCACAGTCAGGACTCCTCCACCGAGTCCTTCTGGGCTTTCAGGGTGCTTGGATCCTAGCTAGGATACCCTGAATTCCGCCCACCCAGCCCCAAGCCCAAACTCAAACTGCTTCCCTCCTGCCACTCCCTTCCTTTGTTCCCCTTCCCGGGCAAAGGTGTTGACCTTTCCCCTCCCTTACCTAGCTCAGGTTACAGGCCCTGGCATCGTCCATCCCCTAAAGTCCTCCCCGGCTCTCCCATCCCCACACAGACAGTCCCTACTCCATCACATCTCTCCCCCCTTCGAGACTGAACTGAGCAGGATCACTCTGCCCAGTGACCTGGGGAAGTTCAGGGCCCCCTCTCCGGGACAACGCGTCCGCTGTCAGGTTGGCACTTCCCTTCACATGGACCACGTCCATGTCATAGTCCTGCAGGAGCAGGCTCCACCTCAGGAGCTTGGCGTTGGCTCCTTTCATCTGGTGCAGCCAGGTCAGGGGAGAGTGGTCGGTGTACATGGTGAAGTGTCGCCCAAAGAGATATGGCTCTAGCTTCTTAAGGGCCCACACCATGGCCAGGCATTCCTTCTCGATGGCCGCGTAGCTTTGTTCCCGGGGTAGCAGCTTCTTGCTCAGGTACACGATGGGGTGTCTCTCCCCCTTTTCATCCTCCTGCATTAACACCGCCCCCAGTCCCGTGTCTGAGGCATCGGTGAACACCATAAAGGGTTTGTCAAAATCTGGGTTTGCCAGAACTGGGCCACTAACCAGAGCCTCCTTCAGCTCCCGGAAAGCCTCCTGGCACTGTTCAGTCCAGATCACCTTGTCTGGCTTCCCCTTTTTGCACAGTTCAGTGATGGGGCCGGCTATGGCACTAAAGTGGGGCACGAACCTTCGATAGTACCCCGCCATCCCAATAAAGGCCTGGACCTGCTTTTTGGTTTGGGGAGCAGGCCAGTCTCTGATCACCTCCACCTTGGCTGGTTCCGGCTTCAGGCAGCCACTCCCCACCCGATGGCCCAGGTAAGATACTTCAGCCATCCCCACCTTGCACTTCTCAGCCTTTATTGTTAACCCAGCCTTTCGGAGTCAGTCCAGGACTTGTTTAACCTGGGACATGTGGTCCTCCCAGGTCTGGCTGAAGACGCAGATGTCGTCAATATACGCCACGGCAAAACTCTCCATCCCCCTCAGTAGCTGATCCACCAGGCGCTGGAAGGTGGCCGGTGCTCCCTTGAGGCTGAAGGGCAGGGTCAGAAACTCGTAGAGCCCCAGAGGGGTGATAAAGGCCGATTTCAGCCTGGCATCTGCGTCCAGCGGCACTTGCCAGTAGCCCTTTGTAAGATCCATAGTGGTGAGGTACTGAGCACCTCCCAGCTTGTCTAGGAGCTCATCAGGCCTGGGCATGGGGTAGGCATCAGATATGGTGAAGGCATTGAGCTTTCAATAGTCTACACAGAACCGGATTGACCCATCCTTCTTGGGGACCAGCACCACTGGTGAGGCCCAAGGGCTGGAAGACGGCTGGATCACCCCCAAAGCCAGCATGTCCCTGACCTCTCTTTCTAGATCCTGGGCAGTTTTACCAGTGACCCGAAAAGGGGAGCATCTTATAGGGGGATGTGACCCGGTCTCCACCGGGTGGACAGTCAAATTAGTGCGTCCAGGCTGGTTGGAAAACAGCTGTCGGTACAGATGCAGCACCCCTCTGATCTCAGCGTGCTGGGCCAGGGTCAGCTGATCAGAGAGGGGAATCGCCTCCAGGGGGGAACCAGCTTTTGTCCCAGGGAATAGATCCATTAAGGTGCCATCTCCCTGCCCCTTCCAATGTCCACACACGGCCAACACCACATTCCCCCTGTCATAGTATGGTTTCATCATGTTCACATGGTACACCCGACGGTGATGTGCCCGGTTTGACAGCTCCACCACATAGTTTACCTCATTCAGTTGCTTGATAACCTTGAAGGGCCGTTCCCAGGCGGCCTGGAGTTTGTTTCTCCTCACGGGGATGAGAACCATCACCTGATCCCCGGTGGCGAAGGCACGGGCCCGTGCCGTGCGGTCATACCAGACCTTCTGCCTCCTCTGGGCTCGGGCCAGATTCTCCCTGGTCAGGCCCATGAGCTCGGCCAGACTTTCCCGGAAGGTCAGGACATACTCCACCACTGATTCTCCCTCAGGAGTGGCCTTCCCCTCCCATTCGTCTCTCATCAGGTCTAGGGGCCCCCTTACCCGCCTTCCATACAACAGTTCAAAAGGTGAAAACCCAGTAGATTCCTGGGGTACCTCCCTGTACGCGAACAGCAAGTGAGGTAAGTACTTGTCCCAATCCTGCGGGTGCTGGTTCATAAATGTTTTTAGCATCATCTTCAGCGTCCCGTTGAACCTTTCCACCAGCCCATTGGACTGGGGGTGATATGCTGAGGCCCAGTTGTGCCGGACCCCACATTTCTGCCATAAGGACCGGAGCAGGGCCGACATGAAGTTGGACCCCTGATCGGTTAAGACCTCCTTGGGGAACCCCACCTGGCTGAAAATTGTAAGCAGCGCATCTGCCACTGTGTCGGCTTCGATAGAGGACAAGGCCACCGCCACGGAGTAGCGAGTGGCAAAATCCACCACCACCAGGATGTATTTCTTCCCCGACTGGGTTGTCTTGCTGAGGGGTCCCACTATGTCCATGGCCACCTTCTGGAAAGGTTCTTCTATGATGAGTAAAGGCCTCAAAGCCGCTTTCCCCTTGTCCTGGGCCTTCCCCACCCTCTGGCAGGGGTCACAGGATTGACAGTACTGTCGGACATGGGTAAAGACCCCAGGCCAGTAAAAGTTCTGTAGCAGCCTCTGCCTGGTGCGTCGGATTCCCTGGTGCCCTGCGAGAGGGATGTCATGGGCCAGGTTCAGCAGCTTGTGGCGAAACTTCTGGGGAACCACCAGCTGCCTCCTGATCCCCCATGACTCTACTTCCCCTGAGGGAGCCCATTCTCGGTACAGGAACCCCTTCTCCCACAGGAACCTCTCCTTGCAACCTCTCCTCATGGTCTGTACCGCACTAAGGTCAGCCCGGTCCCTGTGCTTCCTCAAGGAGGGATCTTTCTGCAACTTGGCCTGGAACTCAGCAGCTGGGACAGGGATGGGGACCGGCTCTCTCTTGCTGGCTGGGTCTGAGGCCGCAGCCTCTCTGAACCGTGCCCCTGGGCGTTCCCCGCTCCCTGGGTTAGGGTCCTGCACCTCGGGTCGAGTACCTTTCCCGTTGTCGGGGTGCAGTGCCCTTTGCCGACTCTGACTACGAGTCACGACCAGGGCACTCTGGGTGTTACTAGGCCAGTCCTCGAGGTCCCCTCCCATTAACACGTCAGTGGGCAAATATCGGTGTACCCCCACATCCTTGGGGCCCTCCTTGGCCCCCCACTTCAGGTGTACCCTTGCCACGGGCACCTTGAATGGGGTCCCGCCCATGCCCATCAAGGTCAGGTAGGTGTCAGGCACCATCCGATCTGAGGCCACCACCTCGGGCCGGGCCAGCGTCACCTCTGCGCCTGTGTCCCAGTACCCAGTGACCTTCCTCCCATCTACCTCCAGGGAAACAATGCACTTTTTCCGGAGGGGCAGCCCCGCTCCCACCCGGTAAACCAAAAACCTGGAGCCTGGAGCATCCAGCCCCCCAGAGGAGCTGACCTGGGGACCTCCTCCCTTCTTCACAGGTGGTATGTTGCCAGCCCCCCTTTCCTGGGAATGTAGCCCCTCCTCTGATTGGGTTTTTACCCAGTCCACCCTCTGCGGGTTGGGTCTGCTTGGTCTGTCCCTGAGCTTGGGGCAGTGGGCCCGTATGTGGCCTCGTTGGCCACAGTGATAGTAGCCCATGTCTCGTGGGTCCCCTTGAGTGGGTCGGAGGGACCTGACGCGGGATGTTCCCCTTTTGGGGGGGTTCTCCATAGGCCCCCTTTGGGAGGTCCCATGATGACTCTCTCTCTGCGTTGAGGCAGGCCTGCTCCTTTGAGACTCCTCCCTGCCATCCCCTGCCCGACTGCCCACAAATTGGTCGGCCAGCTGGCCTGCGTGCTGTGGGTTCTCTGGCTTCTGGTCCATCAACCACAGCCTCAAGTCGGACGGGCACTGCTCGTACAGGTGCTCCAGTATGAATAGGTCAAGCAGGTCCTCTTTAGTTTGGGCCCCAGCTGTCCACTTGTGGGCATGCCCCTGCGCCCGGTTGACCAGTTGTAGGTATGTGACCTCACGGGTTTTACGCTGACTCCGGAACTTTTTCCGGTACATCTCAGGAGTCAGCCCAAACTCGCGGAGCAGGGCCTGTTTGAACAGTTCGTAGTCCCCTGCCTCCGCCCGTTTCATCCGGCTGTACACCTCCGTGGCTGTGCAGTCCAGTAAGGGGGTGAGAACTGCGATCCTGTCTGCAGGGTCAACCCTGTGCAGCTCGCAGGCATTCTCAAAGGCCATCAGGAAGGTATCTATGTCCTCCCCCTCCTTACGCCGGGGCAGCAAGTGCTTATCAAAGCTCTTTGTAGGCTTGGGTCCCCCCTCACTCACTGCAGCCGGGCCAGGTCCAGCTCATGTTTACGCTGTTTCTCCTTCTCCTCCCGCTCATGTTTATGCTGGTTCTCCTCATGTTTACGCTGGTTCTCCTTCTCCTCCCGCTCATGCTGGCGCTGGTTCTCCTCATGTTTACGCTGGTTCTCCTCATGTTTACTCTGGTTCTCCTCATGTTTACGCTGTTTCACCTTCTCCTCCAGCTCTCGCCTCTTTAACTCGAGCTCCTCCCGTCTCAGCTCCCTTTCATATTCCAGCCGCCTCTGCTCCACGGATGCCGAGCGTTGCCGGGAGGATCCCCTGCTGGGGGGTGAGCTTTGCCGGGAGGATCCCCTGCTGGCCGGGGGGGTCACGGTGCCCTCGGTATTCACTGGGCTCCTCCTCACCCTTCCCCTAGGCCTAGGAAGGGGGCGGTCTCGGGAAGCCCTCGTCCGCCGGCTGACCACTCCCAGCGGGGACAGACACTAGTGCCTGCGCTGCATCTGCCCGGGTGCTTCCCTCAGAGACAGGGCTCCGTTCATTCATGCGGTCTCCCCGCTCCAGCTGGGCAATCATCTGGTCCTTGGTGCGTCTCCCCGGGCGCAGCCCCCTCTGCTTGCACAGCTCCAGCAGGTCACACTTGCGCTGCTTGGCATACATCTTCCTGCTGGCCACTCACAGGCCGGGGTGCTCGCCGCTCCCCACGGTTTCCAGGGGGACCCCTAGTGCACCAGCCCTTCGTGAGGTCACCACCTCTCTGCCAGGGTCGAGCTGCAGACTCCTCCGCCCCTGGGACCGCTCGCTGCAATCCCCCGGGGGACCCTGTTACTGCAAAGTCCTTCTCACTGGGCACACACTCCCAGGGGTTAATCACCCCTTCGTTTTACTGCTCCCCAGTCACTTACTGCAGGAAGCATCATCCACGTGGTGCAGTATCTCCCACCGCTGCCACCAGTTGTCACGGAGTGTGGGGGAGTCCGGCCCTGCACCCCTCTTCCTGGGACCCACAGTGACTCTTAGCCAGCCAGTAAAACAGAAGGTTTATTGGACAACAGGAACACAGGTTACAGCAGAGCTTGCAGGCACAGTCAGGACCCCTCCATCGAGTCCTTCTGGGGGTTCAGGGTGCTTGGATCCTAGCTAGGATACCCTGAATTCCGCCCACCCAGCCCCAAGCCCAAACTCAAACTGCTTCCCTCCTGCCACTCCCTTCCTTTGTCCCCTTCCCGGGCAAAGGTGTTGACCTTTCCCCTCCCTTACCTAGCTCAGGTTACAGGCCCTGGCATCGTCCATCCCCTAAAGTCCTCCCCTGCTCTCCCACTCCCCACACAGACAGTCCCTACTGCATCACAGAGGTCAGGTGGCCCAGAGCCAGTGCAGTGGTCATGACCTATTGTGTGTAGCAGATCTGCAGGCTCTGGCCATGGAACTCCCTCCTTATCCCATGGTGGGCACACCCTGCCCTTCTCCCTTATGGGACAATCTGGGGGGCAGAGGGAGTGTCTTCTCCTCCCCACACCCCAAAAGCTCTTCCCATGGGAGAGAGAAATCCCATCATTGTCTCCAGTAAGAAGTTGGTTTAGACTGAACAAAACTTGCTGCATGTAAATAAAATACCAGTGTATTCGTTCAGTGGGTGCCAGTCTCCATAGGTGTTGTAAAGAACCATGGACTAATCCTGGCTATGCAGATAACTGGAAAAGATCTTAGCTTCCTTGCGGAGTGTCTGTTTGCATTGCATCCCCAGCGCTCACTGTTCCACTTCCAACACAGTGCCTCGCTTGTCACTACCGACGAATCAGTACCTTCGAGGTAATACAGGCCAGCCCACACTCGGACACCAGTAGGAGACGTCTGACATTAGCTTAACCAGCATGAAGCACTGTGCAAAATGTAAGTGCTGTTCTGGGGCTGCCAACTTCCACCCACGTCACTGGGAGCCTTCCATTACCAAGTCCAGCAACAACTCTCACTGCAGTCTACATGGCCCTCCCAAGTGAACACTCTCCAAGTTCCCCGCCCCGTATGCGTGAGGACCCTGGAAGAGAGGTTTTAGAAATAGATTCATATTGTTTATATTTAGTCATCATTTTGAGCGCCTGTTCAGTGCTGTATTAGTTGTTCTGGTAATAGTGATATAAATTATATAACAACAGAAATGGGAGCTGCCCCTCTAAGAACAAAGTGGGGACACCAGGCGTGAGAGACTTGTGTGGCTGGCAGGCTGCCACAAGTGAAAGCTAGCCGGTAGCTAGGCACGGAGGAGGTCTCTGGCTGCAAGAAGGTCTTAAAGAAAAGATTGTGATTCCCAGAATAGAGGTTCTCCTTCGAAAGCTGAGCCGTGTGATTAAGGGTGTAACAAATGCACTTCTGAAAGCCTGAGATGGGTTGTCTGGGGAGTGTCTGCAGTTCAGTTCCTTTTAAGTCTTCTTGGTGGGGATCTGCCCAAGCCCACTGCGGTGAAATGGCCATGGGAGCTGGATTTCTCATCACGCCACACTGCAGAAGGGTGGAAGCTTAGAAAATTGCCACACAAAGTGAAGAGACAGTGGATGCAAGGACCACGCATGTTTTGCTGAAGTGGAGACAGCTGCTGGGCTACTTAGCTCTGTAGTTATAGAAAAGAAGCCACGATCTTGGAGATGGTTCCAAACCAGCTACAGCGAATGAAGCACAATATAGGGAATGTTTCCAGTTTCCCACAGCTGCAGCAATAGCAGACAAGTGCAGAGCTTACCCGGCCTGGCAGAGATGATGGTTTTGATGTCTAATGAGGTTATTGAAGAATTGTGCTAACCAAACAGCAGTCCCTCTTTGTCATAAATAGATAGCTAAGGGTTAATGTCTCTTTCACCTGGAAAGGAGTAACCTGAAACACCTGACCAGAGGACCAATCAGGAAACAAGACTTTTTCAAATCTGGGTGGAGGGAAGTTTGTGTGTGAGTTCTTTGTTCTTTGTTTTGTGTCTGACCCTCTCGGCTATGAGAGTGATTTTTCTATCTCCAGCTTTCTAATCTTCTGTTTCCAAGTTGTAAGTACAAAGATAGGAAGACCATAGGTTTATATTGTTTTCTTTTGTATTTACATGTGTGTAGTTGCTGGAATGTTTTGAATTGTATTCTTTTTGAATAAGGCTGTTTATTCATATTTCTTTTAAGCAATTGACCCTGTATTTGTCACCTTAATGCAGAGAGACCATTTTTATGTCCTTTTCTTTCTTTTTATATAAAGCTTTCTTTTTAAGACCTGTTGGAGTTTTTCTTTAGTGGGGACTCCAGGGAATTGAGTCTGCAGCTCACCAGGGAATTGGTGGGAGGAAGAAGTCAGGGGGAAAATCTCTTTGTGTTAGATTTACTAAGCCTGACTTTGCATACCCTCTGGGTGAAGGGGGGGGGATTAGACCTCTCGGTACTTCTGTTTCCAGGACTGGAAATAGGGAGGGTGGAGTCCCTCTGTTCACGGAGCTTGCTTCTGTGTATCTCTCCAGGAACCCAGGGAGGTAACACCTGGAAGGGAGAAGGGGGGGAGGAAATGGTTTATTCTCCTTTGTTGTAAGACTCAAGGAATTTGGGTCTTGGGGTCCCCAGGGAAGGTTTTTGTGGGGACCAGAGTGCCCCAAAACACTCTAATTTTTTGGGTGGTGGCAGCTTTACCAGGTCCAAGCTGGTAACTAAGCTTGGAGGTTTTCATGCTAACACCCATATTTTGGATGCTAAGGTCCAAATCTGGGAAAAATGTTATGACATGGTGTGCAGTGGTGGGATAGATAGAATCCAGAAGCCAGTAGGAATATTATATTTTTCTTTTCTCTGCTAGGGGCTTTTAAGCAGAGAGGGTTTGGTTTTAAAAGGAACCAGAGAGAATTTTTTTTCTGTTCTCTCCTGGCAGTAGCTTGCATATTAAGCAAGGAACCATTAAGCTGTGACAAACGGGTCTTTTGTCAGACAATAGCACTCCGATTGTGAGTCAAATATCCAGCCATACACATGCAAATAAAGTGGTTTTTCTGGTTTACTTTACATTTAAAAGATTAGCTAGAGGAAGAAAGGGAAAAAGGCACTATTGCTAGGCAGACCCCAGGAGGCAACAGAGAGCCTGCAGTTCAGAAGATAAACACCGGAAGGCACCCCAACACAAGAAAACAGGAACCATGCCTTCCAATACAAAAATGGAGGCCGAAGAACAAATCAAAGAAGCTGAACACAGGCGACAACTGGAAAAAAGACAAAAAGAGGTGGAGCTGAAAGAAAAGGAAGAAAACATCAAACTGGCAGCCTACAAAAGAGAACAAGCAGCCAAAGAGGCAGCCCACAAAAGGAAACTAGAAGAAGAAGAGGCAGCCTACAGAAGACAGATAGAACTCCAGAGGGAGACCCACCGACAGGCCATGGAATTAGAAAAGGCTAAGCAACAGGCTCCAGCCAATCCTAACAACCCTTCACCAATTATGGTTCCACATCCCAAGAAATTTCCCACCTACAAGGCAGGTGATGACACGGAGGCCTTCTTGGAAAATTTTGAAAGAGCCTGCTTTGGGTACAACATCCCTGAAGACCAGTACATGGTAGAATTGAGGCCACAGCTCAGTGGACCTTTAGCAGAGGTGGCAGCTGAAATGCCTAAGGAGAAAATGAACGACTATAAACTTTTTCAAACCAAGGCCAGATACAGAATGGGGATAACCCCGGATCATGCCCCATTTCAAATAGAGCAATAGCTGGGACGTGCAGCAAAGCACCAGTCTTCATTCAGTGCCCCGGACTACACTGCAAACATGCCGCCAACTCTCTGCTGCTATAGCAAATGTGATGGTCTCTACAGGAAGCTTTCTAGTGTGTGTCAGCAAGAAACCACTTGACCTAAGGTCCTGAAACAAGACACAAAATAGGCAAATGAGTTCATTAGCCAGTAATATATGGTCAGAATGGAGGAAGTGAGTCAGTAAAGACTGGAGCCAGAGCAGCACAAAATACAAGTCAGCACAGAGATAACTATACCCCAAAGCCCATGTGAGCTGGGGGAGGCTCCCAGACTTATTTCATAGAATCATCAGAGTTGGAAATGGAAGAAAGTCCCCGTTGAACGGCTGGTGCATCCCCCAGCCAATGCAGGATTGTTCCCTGAGTCATGTTGATGTTATCCTGTCTAGCTTCAATTGTCCCCAGCAAAGGGAGTTCCAACCCTTCCCTGGGGACACTGCTCCACAGCCTAATGGACCCTGCTGGCAGGAAGTTTCATGAGTATTTGAATTATTTATTCAACCTACATTGTCCCTGTCATAAACAGATAGCTAAGGGTTAATGTCTCTTTCACCTGAAGCACCTGAACAGAGGACCAATCAGGAAACCGGATTTTTTCAACTCTGGGTGGAGGGAAGTTTGTGTCTGGGTTTTTGTTTTCTGTCTGCCTGTTTTCTCTGAGCTTTGGAGAAGTAGTTTCTGTTTTCTAATCTTCTGTTTCTAAGTGTATGGACAAAGAGATCAGATAGTAAGTTATATGGTTTCTTTTTCTTTGGTATTTGCATGAATATAAGTGCTGGAGTGCTTTGATTTGTATTCTTTTTGAATAAGGCTGTTTATTCAATATTCTTTTAAGCAATCGACCCTGTATTTTGTTACCTTAATACAGAGAGACCATTTGTATGTATTTTTTCTTTCTTTTTTATATAAAGCTTTCTTTTAAGACCTGTTGGAGTTTTCTTTTCTGGGAAATTTCAGGGAAATTGAGTCTGTACTCACCAGGGAATTGGTGGGAGGAAGAAATCAGGGGGAAATCTGTGTGTGTTGAATTTGCTAGCCTGATTTTGCATTCCCTCTGGGTGAAGAGGAAAGTACTTTTTGTTTCCAGGACTGGGAACAGAGAGGGAGAGTCACTCTGTGTAGTTTCACAGAGCTTGTGTCTGTGTATCTCTCCAGGAGCACCTGGAGGGGGGAAGGGAAAAAGGATTATTTCCCTTTGTTGTGAGACTCAAGGGATTTGGGTCTTGGGGTCCCCAGGGAAGGTTTTTCAGGGGGACCAGAGTGCCCCAAAACACTCTAATTTTTTGGGTGGTGGCAGCAAGTACCAGGTCCAAGCTGGTAACTAAGCTTGGAGGTTTTCATGCTAACCCCCATATTTTGGACGCTAAGGTCCAAATCTGGGACTAAGGTTATGATAGTCCCTCTCTTCAGTGCATTCCATTACGCCTCGCTCTACTCTCCCCTCTCACTTCCACTGTATAATCTCTTCCCCCACTGTACGCCCTTCCAATACCCGTGGGCTGCTATCATGGCTTAGCCACGCTGTGCATGTTTAACTCACTTGATCCTTTTCCTCCTACATCAATCCCCCCACTCCCCTTAATCATTGCTGTTGCTCTTCTCTGAATTCCCTCCAGGAGTGAACACAATATTCCAGATGAGGCCACACAAGGAATATGTGTATGTGTGTTTTTGTGATATCGTAGGGGGAAGGATAGATTCAGATCTCTTTTGCACAAGCTTATGTCTGAAATAGTGCCACTGGAATCAACCGAGTTGCACTAGATTTACGCCGGCGCATGTATCTGAGTTTAGAATCTGGCCGAGTGATGATTCTCTTCCTGGTCCAATATACACATCCAACAGGAAATACTGCAATCTCTCTAATAGCCTTGTGTGGCAGTTGTGGATACATGGTGACTTTTTAATAACATCTACTGACCTGACAAAGTCCACTCCGAAACTTTTTTAAACAAGAAAGCTGCATAAGACGTTCTGTGAAAATTCTGAAGCTTATTGCCAATAAACACCCAGCTCTGAACCTGTTGCAAGAAACCACGCTGACAGCTATATAAGGTTGAATCAAGGTCACCATGTATGTTCCTCTTTTTCCCCAAAGCTGACAAAGTTCTCTAGCTGTTTCTGTTCTGCCTTGCTCCTATGGGGAGTGCCGAGGTGACTCAGTACAGATGGTAGATGCACCCACAGCATTGTGACAAGTGGAAAAGAATCACCCCCAGGGACACTGCAGGCGAGACAGAGAAATGTCAATGTTCTGCTGCTCTGTGGTGTTTGTGCTTCTGTGCCTCTTGCTCTGCTTCTTGGAGCTGTGCACATGTGGGGCCAGAGGGAGGGGAGAGAACAGGCCTGGTTCTCTGTAGCTCTAGTCCTGCCTTTGGTGCAGTAATGGAGGGGGAGCAAACCACTCCCCGTATCCTCGGGGTAGCCAGGGACCTGCCTGGCCCTTGGGTTAAGCGGAAGCAGCCAGGGGTTGCAGGGGCCACATGCCTGGCACACACAGTCAGAGGGCTGCCTGGAAGTGTTCGACCCAGGATCTGGATTCAGCTCATGATAAAGAGAGTGGCTAGTCACAGAGTTCGCATCCGGATCTGGTCTGCAACTCACCATTCACATCTATGGATTTCATTTGGGCAAATGAACAAATGGACCAAGGAACCTTTAACATCGTGGCCAGCTAAACTGTGATCAGAAAACCACTTTGACTCAAGTAGCTTCCAACTGCATTTCAATCTGCTTCAGCAATTTATTTATTTTTAATTACAAGCCAAAATGGGGCCTCTGGCATTGGAGCAGACTTTGTTAGATGCTATTTCCCTTCAAGAACAGAGAGGAATCTCCACCATCCCCACTTCTCTCCCCTGCAAAAAAGACAGACAGCAAAGATCTGGGAAAAAGTGTAAAGCGGCTTCAGATTAGTTGGAACAACAGGGCCGGCGCAGGGTCAAAGGTCCAAAATCAGACACAGTCTGAGCTCAGTGAGTGAGGGGAAGCCAAGGTTTGGGTTTTCCACAAAATTAGCTGAGTCAGGGAAAGCTCCATTCTCTGGCTGCCTGCTGGGAAGTTTGAATTGTACAGTTATTACCCAGACCACCTTGCTGGTAAACACAAAGGCCATTGTTTGAAACTCCAGAGACTAAAGGAAGAGGGAAAGTCATTTTAACCTCTCTCTGTTTCTGTTTAGCCACTGAAACATGTGGCTAATAAATTCTGTACCTCTCCTGCTGAAGTTGTGAGGCTCAATGCACTCATGTTTGAAAACACTTTGAGACCCTTGGAAGATAGGTGAAAAGGTATCGTTACAAATCAAGTAACTAACAGGCAAATAGAGGCCTTTTGTTTTCTCTAGCAGACTCTTGGGGACTTACTTTCAAATATCACAGAGGTGTCAAATTCCCCAGGGATAAACAGGTTCAAAGACACTTGGGCTCCAAGGAGAATTGAGCAAGACCATTTCCAATCAGGTTTTTTCTGCCTTGAACTGTTTTAGAAGTGGCACTTGGGAGGTAGCAATTTGACCTAAGTCAGATTTATGTATTTCAATTTTCAAAAGAAACCTTGGGCCTGTTTTATAACTCAACCTGTCACTTGTTTGTCTTGCTCTGCAATCTTTCTGTTCCTCCCAGCAGCACTAACAAATGACAACCAGCAAAGCTGGCATCCTGTGCCTTGGCACACCATGGGGCCACATGTCGGGGCTTATTCAATCAGTTGTGCTTTTGGATTGGACTGGAGCACCCCCTCCAAAAACTTAACAGGCTGAACCTACTGCCAATGCTGACCTTTCCAAGGGCCCGTCACAGCCAACGCTGCTGCAGGTTCCTCAGCTAGGATTCAAGAAGAGCTGAGTGCTGTCACTGGGGCCAGTTCTTCAGTAATCAGCATCTGTTAGGTCAAAGCCAACTCCCTGGCACAGTGTCACTGTTGGGCACTGGGGATTTGCAAAGATGCCCCAGAACCTGACGAGATCACACTAATAACTGGGAGACCCATTGCAATGGACTGAATTTAGCAGATTACCAAGCCGATGAACAATTAAAATCCCCATGGATACTAAGAACGTCAGAACGGCCAGACTGGGTCAGACCAAAGGTCCATCCAGCCCCGTATCCTGTCTTCCGACAGTGGCCAATGCCAGGTGCCCCAGAGGAAGTGAACCTAACAGGTAATGCTCAAGTGATCTCTCTCCTGCCATCCATCTCCACCCTCTGACAAACAGAGGCTAGGGACACCATTCCTTACCCATCCTGGCTAATAGCCATTAATGGACTTAACCTCCATGATTTTATCCAGTTCTCTTTTAACGCTGTTACTGTATCATCACATGCAAACCAGAGAGCAATGTGCACACAGTCAAGAAAGTCTTTCACCAGCCACTGAAATGCAGCCACAGCTGAGGTGGGGGGCTGCCTGTAGACAATGCAGTTACCCTGCAGGGCAGGAGGACTTTGCTAACCACTCCGGGGCTTGGCTATGCTTAAAAGGCTGCAGCAGTGAATCCACTAGCTGCACCTGAGGGAAGGGCTCTCCTATTGGTGCAGGAGAAGGGCCCGCATGTAGGCCCCGCTGATTCCCAACCCCCCAAGATAGACGATTTCATGTTCATTGACGTAACTGACCCTACATTTAAAAGACAATAGGTTTTGCTGTACAACCAGAAGTTAACAGGGACTTCCAAGCAGACTCAACTTAATCTTCAAGAGGCTACTAATGAATAAAAGTGAAGTCTCCAGGAGTGAGCAAAGAGAGAGAGAGAGTGTGACCCTCTGTGCTGTGTGCCCATAACAAAACGGCTGTTATACTCTGCACACGTGGAGATGGCTTAGAAATGCAAATACCCAACAAAGGGTAATGCACCAGTTTAACTAGGAAACTGCTGAGTTCTCCCTATATCACTGCTCAGGTAATGCCAATGAGAGTTTGGGGCTGGGCATTTTAAAGAGGAGCCTTGGTACTGTCATAAACAGATAGCTAAGGGTTAATATCTCTTTCACCTGAAGCACCTGACCAGAGGACCAATCAGGAAACCGGATTTTTTCAACTCTGGGTGGAGGGAAGTTTGTGTCTGAGTCTTTGTTTTCTGTTTGCCTGCTTTCTCTGAGCTTTGGAGAAGTAGTTTCTGCTTTCTAATCTTCTGCATCCAAGTTGTAAGGACAAAGATCAAATAGTGAGTTATATGATTTCTTTTCTTTGGTATTTACATGTCTATAGTTGCTGGAGTGCTTTGATTTGTATTCTTTTTGAATAAGGCTGTTTATTTATATTTCTTTTAAGCAATTAACCCTGTATTTTGTTACCTTAATACAGAGAGACCATTTGTATGTATTTTTCTTTCTTTTTTATATAACGCTTTCTTTTTAAAACTTGTTAAAGTTTTCTTTACTGAGAAATTTCAGGGAAATTGAGTCTGTACTCACCAGGGAATTGGTGGGAGGAAGAAATCAGGGGGAGATCTGTGTGTGTTGGATTTGCTAGCCTGATTTTGCATTCCCTCTGGGTGAAGAGGAAAGTGCTTTTGTTTCCAGGACTGGGAACGGAGAGGGGGAGTCACTCTGTTTGGATTCACAGAGCTTGTGTCTGTGTATCTCTCCAGGAGCACCTGGAGGGGGGTAGGGAAAAAGGATTATTTCCCTTTGTTGTGAGACTCAAGGGATTTGGGTCTTGGGGTCCCCAGGGAAGGTTTTTCAGGGGGACCAGAGTGCCCCAAAACACTCTAATTTTTTGGGTGGTGGCAGCAAGTACCAGGTCCAAGCTGGTAACTAAGCTTGGAGGTTTTCATGCTAACCCCCATATTTTGGACGCTAAGGTCCAAATCTGGGACTAAGTTATGATATGAGTGGCAGCGGTTACGGGATAGACAAAATCCAGAAGCCAGTAGGAATATTATTTTTTTCTCTTCTCTGCTAAGGGCTTTTTAGCAGAGAGAAACAATTTGGGTTTAAAAAAGAATTTTTTTTTCTGCTCTCTCTGGCAGTTTGTGGCTTGCATAATAAGCAAGAGACCATTAAGCTGTGACAAAGAATCTTTTGTGACAATAGCTCTCCCATTGAGAGTCATTACCAGCACTGGCCTGAACACCTGCTACACCTGGAAAAGGTCTTTGAGCACATCAGGCAGGCCGGACTAACTGTTAAGGCCAAAAAGTGTCAAATAGGCCAAAACAGAGTAACTTACCTGGGGCACCAGGTGGGTTGAGAAACCATAAACCCCCTACAGGCCAAGGTGGATGCTATCCAAAAGTGGCCTGTCCCACGGTCCAAGAAGCAGGTCCAATCCTTCTTAGGCTTGGCCGGATACTACAGGCGATTTGTACCACACTACAGCCAAATCGCTGCCCCATTGACCGACCTGACCAAAAAGACCCAGCCAAATGCCGTTAAGTGGACTGATGAGTGTCAAAAGGCCTTTACCCAACTTAAGGCAACGCTCATGTCTGACTCTGTACTCAGGGCCCCGGACTTTGACAAGCCATTCCTAGTAACCACAGATGCATCTGAGCGTGGTATAGGAGCAGTGCTCATGCAGGAAGCAACAGATCACAACTTCCATCCTGTCGTGTTTCTCAGCAAGAAACTGTCTGAGAGGGAAAGTCACTGGTCAGTCAGTGAAAAGGAATGCTATGCCATTGTGTACGCCCTGGAAAAGCTACGCCCATATGTTTGGGGACGGCGGTTCCAACTACAAACTGATCATGCTGCGCTACAGTGGCTTCATACTGCCAAGGGGAACAACAAGAAACTTCTTCGTTGAAGTTTAGCTCTCCAAAATTTTGATTTTAAAATTCAACACATCACAGGAGCTTCTAACAAAGTTGCTGATGCTCTCTCCCGTGAGAGTTTCCCAAAATTCAGTAGTTAAACAGTGTTCTTAAAATGTACAAGTCTGTTAGTTATATACTTAGTGGTATATGTAAAGGTGCATGTGTTGTAGTAATCTGTTTATTTTAAAGTTCTAGATGGAAATCGCCGCCAGTGAGCTTCCCCACTGTCTGCAATTTGGGGGGCGTGTCATAAACAGATAGCTAAGGGTTAATGTCTCTTTCACCTGAAGCACCTGACCAGAGGACCAATCAGGAAACCGGATTTTTTCAACTCTGGGTGGAGGGAAGTTTGTGTCTGAGTCTTTGTTTTCTGTCTGCCTGCTTTCTCTGAGCTTTGGAGAAGTAGTTTCTGCTTTCTAATCTTCTGTTTCCAAGTTGTAAGGACAAAGATCAAATAGTGAGTTATATGATTTCTTTTCTTTGGTATTTACATGTCTATAGTTGCTGGAGTGCTTTGATTTGTATTCTTTTTGAATAAGGCTGTTTATTCATATTTCTTTTAAGCAATTAACCCTGTATTTTGTCACCTTAATACAGAGAGACCATTTGTATGTATTTTTCTTTCTTTTTTATATAAAGCTTTCTTTTTAAAACCTGTTAAAGTTTTCTTTACTGAGAAATTTCAGGGAAATTGAGTCTGTACTCACCAGGGAATTGGTGGGAGGAAGAAATCAGGGGGAGATCTGTGTGTGTTGGATTTGCTAGCCTGATTTTGCATTCCCTCTGGGTGAAGAGGAAAGTGCTTTTGTTTCCAGGACTGGGAACGGAGAGGGGGAGTCACTCTGTTTGGATTCACAGAGCTTGTGTCTGTGTATCTCTCCAGGAGCACCTGGAGGGGGGAAGGGAAAAAGGATTATTTCCCTTTGTTGTGAGACTCAAGGGATTTGGGTCTTGGGGTCCCCAGGGAAGGTTTTTCAGGGGGACCAGAGTGCCCCAAAACACTCTAATTTTTTGGGTGGTGGCAGCAAGTACCAGGTCCAAGCTGGTAACTAAGCTTGGAGGTTTTCATGCTAACCCCCGTATTTTGGACGCTAAGGTCCAAATCTGGGACTAAGTTATGATAGGTACGAGCTCTTCTGAGTGGACTGCAGAGAGCTGTGCCTGGTAGGACATGGGGGGAGGTCACACTGCTTGGAAGTCTCTCATATTCCGCAGCACTTTACAGAATTTCGATATGTTACATGGGTCACAGGCCACTGCAGCCTTTACTGGGATGCCCTGGGTGGCCCTTGTAAAGGTGCCAGACACAGTGACAGGTTAGGAGGAGGACGTCAAGGAGGATTCTTACGGCTGAGTTAGAGACCACACTGCTGAATCCTAGAATAGCACCAGGCCAGCCCCCCTCAGTCCCTCCAAACCTGCCTGTGTCGTCCCAGTGCAGCTCTATTCCCATCAGGCCAGGCAGCAACAGGACACGCTGAGATCACCAGGACATCAGCTGTCACCTGACTGAGCCCCACATGCTGGATAGTTTGCATTCTAAAAAGTAATTTCCCATCATCCCCAGCCCTTGCCAGTAACATTAAGTGTTTAGCTCTTCTACTAACACCTTGTCTCCCACTGCCCTGGCTCTGAGGCCAGATCAAATCACAGACGTAACCACACAGGAACTGCAAACAAAATGGTTCCACTTCCCACTCCCGGCTCTTTCTGAAAGAATTTGGAAATCATTTGGAAGCAAAGGTTTGTGGTTCTCCTCATTTAAATAAAATCCACAGACCTTTGGCCTGAGAGTAAACACCAAATTCCCCTTTAAATCTCTTTTAAAAAGGGTCCTAGAGCCTTGGACCCGAGGTTTTCCTGAGAATTTGATTACCACATTTCCTGCTTCATCAGAAATTAAGGCAACTCCAAACATGGCTCCAGTTCACAGGAGCTTGTCTCTGCTGTTCTTGGGCCACACGGAGGAGACTCAGGAGTCTGTGCTGGGGCCCACCTCTGCACCCTAACATAATACAGTCCTCATGTCTCCCCCCCACCCCCCGTATTCCCAACTAATTCAGAATGGCCCCACCCAGCACAGATCTTCTGCCTCCCCACCTAGGGCTATGCTGTGGACTCCTCATGGGGTCAGGTCTGGGAGAGTTTGTTGCCTGACTGGCTCTTTCATGCAGTCACCTTGTGGGTCCAGGTGACCAAAGCCCCTGTGGAGCTGCTCTGCAGCCTGTGCCTGTGCTGGGATGGCCGTATAAAGCACAAATAGCCTTCCTAGGTGTCTAAATAGCCAGAGGCCCCTAGCACATAGCTGTGCCAATACCTTGCTGTACGGCTTCCTCTCTCCCTGGGTCCATAGCCCAAAGTCCTGAGAGAATATTTAACTATGAGAGGTGTGATGCAGTACCCGCTGAACTCCCTTAGCTGCAAAGGAGACAAGAGCAGATCCCATGTTTGAGATGGGCTTAAATTCGGCCACAGCTGTCCTGAGTGGAGCTCTGGTAAATATTTTCAGCCCCCTTGAAGTTCTTGTACCATGTTGTGGGGAGGTGTGTGAGGGGCTCCGGGAAATCCTCTATAAGAATTTAAGCCCTGGACACAGGGAACAGCATTTCTGTTGAGAGATGGAGCCAGCTGAGGAGATGAAGTTGGGCCACGTGGAGTCTGGCTCCAGCACCAAGCTGCAGCTGGGGTGACAGGAATGACACCGCTGAGGGGGTGTGCAGAGAGCTGCATGCAGGGCTTTGAGAAGCGGCTCTCTCTAAAAGAACCTGCTGTGGTGCTGGCAGGCAGGGCCTTTGGGCTTTGTTGTGGGCTTGAGATTTATTTAACTGACAGGTCTGAAATTTAACATCCAGCCTATCAGCTGTCAGTGCCCAAGTCAAACCGGCCTTTACTCTGCCCCGAGGGAGCCACGAGTCCTCAGACTTGGCTACCTCAGGTCGCCTTGTGTTTGGCTGGGCCCCGAGCCCATGCCGGTGCCTGCAGCTGCCTGGCTGATGTAATGGGGAATGGCTAGTCCAAGCTGTGTCTGGAGGCGGTCACTTGGCAGGCAAGGGAGAACATCACTCGGACACTGCACAATGTGAAATCCAAAACAAGCTGAGCTGCTCAGCACCTGACTTCCACGCAGGCCAGAGGGGAAAACAAGCCCTCAGTCAGAAAAGGCCTCCTGGTCTCTCTGCTTTCCTCTAGGAACCGGCCTCTGCCTTACACCGGGGGCATGAAAGTGGCTGATAAGCCCCTGATCATCCTGAGTTTTGTATGCCCTGATCAAAGCCCCAACTCACCCTGCAGCAGGAGGAGCAGTGAGAGCCCAGCCTCCAGAACACCTCCCCCAGATGCAGACTTAAAAAACCTCTTGTACAATACAGCCCGGGCACTGGGCAGGCTAGAGGGCTGGCGATGAGGCACAGGGCTGTCACCTCCGGGGCCCTGGTGCAAATCCAGCCCTGGGTGCTAGCGACTGACAGCCATTGAAACCTGACTGCTGCTCAGCGGAAAATGAGTGGTGAGCGTGGTCCAGGTCAGCAAGGTCAGTCCCGGGGACATATGCACTCATTCAGAGTGGGGGTGAGGGTGCCACCAGGAGCAGGGAAGTCACCCCAGCCTTCCTTTCCGGAAGGCAGCAGAATTTGAACCAGGGGCTCCTCTCACATGTCCATGATTCACTTCCTACAGGATACTAACTCACAACGGGCTTGGCTAATTGACGGTGCTTGCAGCTTTATGGAGTCTTGTCTGGCTCTCTCTTGGGCGGGGAGCAGGACAGAGAACACACGTGGCATTCACTAGAAACAGAGACCATGGCGCCCTGGCTACCTTGCCTCGGCTGTCCTCTTGGCAGGTAGAAACATTAATGTTTAGCTTGTCTGGCTTGTAAGTGTAGCACAGGCTACTCAGGTCACCACACTGCTGAGTCAGGATTCAACATCTCCAGCCATTACATCCCTCTTATTTCCCTTACAGACCTTCAGGGCAGCCAGGGTGCCCAGTGCGCTGGCTCTCATTGCTATAGGTGAGCTGGGGGAGGGAACGTGCCCAGCCCATCACTTCCTGTGCCAAGGGCAGGTCAGTTTGCCACATTGGTCCCAGGCAATGGGGGCCTCTGGGGAATCAGAGAAGAGTTGTGGTTCCCTGACTGATGGCATCTTTCCTCAGCCAGGTCCCCTCTCAGGTCCATTCCTATCATGGTTAAAGCACTTTTACATTTGTCCTTTGTCAGTTCTAGAGCATTTTCCCAGGCACATGGACCAGAGGTTGCATCTATAACTGCACTATTTTGAGGATGAATGTAATGAAATCCATTGGGCATGGGGCTGCAAGCCAGCCAGGGTTCCAATGGGCAGATACATATATTCCCTGCCAGCTCCATCTTCAGGAACCTAGGAATCACAGTCAGTGACTGTGAAATGCTCAGGGAGATTAGACAGCTACAAAAACAGAAAACTCAGTAAAAATGGGGGGTGCCAACTATCCCCATATTAACTGGGTGCATGTCACCTCAGGATGGGATGCAGAGATAAAATGTGTAGATACCATTAATGGCTGCTTCTTGGAGCAGCTAGTCATAGAACCCACAAGAGGAGAGGCAATTCTTGATTGGCTCCTAAGTGGCACACAGGATCTGGTCCAAGAGGTGAATATAACTCAACCGTTTGGTAATAGTGACCATACTATAATTAAATTTAGCATTCTTGTAGGCAAGAAAATACCAAAACACCAAAGAAACCCATCTTAAAGGATCTTAAAGTGCTTTAGATCCTTAACGTGGGCCAACTGTTGCTCCCTCCTCTGTTGCTGCGGAGGACTCCAGACCCATTAGAACTAGCATAGGGAGAGAACGAGAATTGGGAAACTACACAGACCCCCCTCCCAGCCATTGCACCCTTCAGAATAGAGCAGCAGAGTCTAGGGTAGCCATTTGTAGGGGCCTCTGTTGCCACTCCATGATGTATGACTAAGGGGAGGATTCCTGTCTCCCCAGCCCCCACAACCTTGCTTCTTGAGCTGGGTGCATGGGGTAGCATTTAGTCAATGAATTAAAACGAGCATTAATGCAGTATTCCCATTGAGACACAGAACATTCAGTCCTCAGAAAATAAATACTGGCTTAAAGATGACATCTCAACAAATTTAACTCTAACCTTCGTGTTTATGCCTTAAAATAGTCTCACTTGCATACAGTCCGTAGTATTGGAAACTGTCTATCAGTTAATAAAATATATTGTATAATTGTCACGGAGTTCCTGGGCGATGCTCTGGAACTGCTCCCCACCAAGCCAGGCAGGACTTTGGGGAGCCTCCTCTCCCTTGGAGCAGACTTGTTCAGGGCAAGAAGCTCACACGTCTTCACCTTCTGGGTCTCTCCTTGGAGCATTCAGCATCCTCTGCCCCCCCATAGCGAGTCTGCCCAGGCAGGGTCCTGGGGAAGCCAGAGGGTCCTGCACCCCCACTTTGCAGTCAGACATGACTCTTAGCCAGCCAGTAACACAGAGGTTTATTAGATGACAGGAACATGGTCTAAAACAGAACTTGTAGGTACAGAGAACAGGACCCTTCAACCAGGTCCATCCTGGAGGGCGGGCAGTGAGCCAGACACTCATGTCTGCACTCACTCCTCATCCCCAGCCAGCTCCAAACTGACTCACCCTCCAGCCCCTCCTCCTCTGGGCTTTGTTCCTTTCCTGGGTCAGGGGTCAGCTGATCTCTTTGTTCTCCGACACTTTAGCTATCTCCTTGCAGGGGGGAAGGTCCCCTGCCATTAGTTGCCAGGAGAGAGTGCCAGCCATTTATGCACACTGGTCCTTTGCTTTGCAACAGTCTCACCCCCTAGAGACTTAAGAAATGCATAGGGGAAACTGAGGCACCCACACAATATTCAGAGGAAACATTAAGAACAGTCCCAACTTTGTCACAATAACACAAACTGAAATCTCTTGCATACAGTAAATTATAGTAAAGTACATGCACTCTACAGATTGATGTTAAAGTCTCCCTTAGATCTACAAATCAAGCCAAGTCTGAAAAAAATTGTTTTGGAGCCACATACCCCAAATCCAGCATAGTGTCCAAGAACACTCTTTTTGGGTACCGAGATACTTCAAGCACATATTAGGGCTACAGATTCTTTCCTTCAGCCTTGCCAGGGCTTAGCACATTTTCATGAAAGCTAAAGTCAAACCCTTTCACTTGGGCTTTGCTCAGCATCTTCGGAAACCCTCCCCCTTTCCCATAGAATTCTGAATCAAGTTTAATGTCTCAGTCCTTATCTTCCAGGTGCTCCATGGCCTGGGCCCAGGTAAGTAAAGGCTAGCCTAAAGCTTCGGGGTAAAGACAATGATCAACAGCTCTGCTCCTCTGATACCATGGAACGCTCCACAGTAAGGGGAAAGTTTGTCTGTGCAGGACACAGCGATTTCTCAGGGCCTAGCCCCAGACTGTGGAACAAACTCCCTCAAGAACTAAGGACCATCACAGATCTCATCATCTCCCGCTCCAAGTGCAAGGGGCATTTCTTTGACCTGCCTTCTCTCAAATAAATACACAGCAATATGGATATTAAACAAACCAACCCTACCAAACCAGACACTACATTGTATACACTTCTCCCCTCAGGGAGAGAATGGGAGAACAACGCCTGACACAGGTGTAGTGACGCTGCTTAATGACGCTGCTCAGATATTAGGGTGATGAGCGCGGCATAAGACCGCAACCGTCACCCACTAAATCACCAAAACCATCTGCTTCCGGCTTTCGTTCGTCAAAAGTTGGGAGTGGGCAGCAGGGGATGGATTACTTGGTGATTCCCTGTTCTGTTCATTCCCTCTGGGGCACTTGGCACTGGCCACTGTCAGAAGCCAGGATACGGGCTGGATGGACCGTGGATCTGTCCAAGTGTGACCATTCTTATGTTCTTTGAAGATTTCCAGTCCAAGTATTGACACGATCTGAAACCTGAGGAAACACAGATGCCTTTAAAGCTGCCCTTCCCCTGTGACCCATGTGAATGGCTGTTTCTTTTTGCTGTATGGTGCTCGGGTGGCACAGTATAAAAGAATTCAGAATGGAAGTCATGTTAGTGGGTTTAGCCCACGAAAGCTTATGCCCAAATAAACGTATTAGTCTCTATGGTGCCACAAGGACTCCTTGCTCTTTTTGTATAAAAGAAGCTATTCAGCCGTTGTGGTTTTCCAGAGACACTCTCCATGTTGATTTGCAAAGTGGGAGTTGACATTTTTCTGACCCTACTCACTCATCATATTTAATGGCACCTGCACGTAATATGAAATAATCTAAGAAAAAGGGCAACTTTTAACTGAGGGTGGATAACTTAGACAAATGACTAATGTACTGCCTCTTCTCATGGGTTTGCTATCCCGTCTGCATTGGAGACCGAGTCAGGATCTACTGCTACAACAGAGTTAGTGTAGAGGTGAGCTGTTTGACTAGTGTACACGCATCCAATAATGCAAATAGTATTCAACCTGACAGTACAGTGATTTGGAAAGGCCAAGAATGTGCATACTTTGAGGAGGTGCCAGATTCAAAGGCGGGTGTGAGAGGAAAACACAATTGTATGCTATCCACCTTGAGCAAATTCCTGGCACCCAGCAGCGCAAATGCCTCCTAAAAGCCCTTGGCTTGCTAAGCAAGGTAAAAATAAGCATGTTGAGGTTTGCCTTTCCAGTGAATGGCGGATACCACTATAGTGCGCAGCAGAAGCTTGGATGAAGAGGACAGTAACATGAAGATTTTCTTCTTTCCCCAGATACTTGGTTCAAACTCACTTCCCGCAATGGTCCTTACTGTCTTCCCACAGCAGGGGGCTTTTCAGTGTCCCTTGGGAACTCTGCTCACGCTCAGTCTTTCTCCAGTGTTGGAACATAAGGCTGTCAAAACTTGCATTAGGCACTCAAAAAACTCAAGGACCGTGGGCAAAGCCTCAGATGCCGCAAAGCTGGCATAGCTGGCTTTACACTCTTAGTGCCTGGCATCCTGTGGGTGAATCTAGTGCCCATAAATGTCCTTAAAAACTCAAGTCCTGATGTGCCCAAACTAAAAGGCTCCCTTACTAGGCATGAGAGAGTAGCTCAGTTTCTCATCCATTCAGTCCTTAGGTTGCCAATCAGCTGTTCATTCATCTGAATCGGCGACAGCAGTTGATGGGGTGTGGACATGGACTGACACCAGTAAACTCATTTCATATAGGCCCCCAGTAGGCATCCAAACAGGAGGAGGGCCCTATGATTAAGGCACTAGCGTAGGACTTGGGAGCCAGGGCTCAAGTCCCTGCCCTGCCACAGCCTTCCTGTGCAACCGGGGACAAGTCACTTGATCTCTCTGAGGCTCAGTTCCCCCTCTGTACAATGGTGATAACTCTGTCATGCCACACAGGTGTGTGAGGACAAGTCCAGTCATGATTGTGAGGTGCTCAGATACTACAGTGATGATAGCCATAGCTGGCCAGATGGTAGAGACTGTTGGGCGTTGCTGACCGAGGCGATGTTTAACCCAACAATGACAATAAAGATGAAATTCACCGTAGTCAGTGAATAGGCCTCACCACCATCCAGTCCTCCTAATTTGTTTTCCTTCAAGCAGATGCACAAATACACACACATTACAGGGTAATGAACAGCTTGGGTTTCTGAGCAAAATGAAAGCAGAGTGAGAAAAGTCTGTTCGATGTGTTTTAGATTTGCTTTGCTGAGATGCTCATTACTGGTCTATTGGCTGTACATTACACAAAGCACATCCAGAGCACAGCAGCTCAACGCGATGAGCACAAGTAAAGTTCAGTGACAGAAAGCAGGACTGAAATGTTGTGGCAGAATGGATTGCCTGTCATGCTCTGCAGCAGACAGGGCCAAGTCCTGTGCTCATTACTCTGGTACAGGGGTAATCAATTATTTTTTGTCAAGGTCCAAATTTCTTGGTCAAGATTAGTCAAGGTCCAGAGAATAATGCAGAAATAAAATAATAATAAACAATAAATAATAATAATAATATAAAAAATAAAAAGATGTTGTGATCTGTTCAAAAGCACATGGCGGTCCGGATTGACTACCCCTGCTCTGATATTTCTTATATTCCCCTTGAGGCAAAACCGCAAAGTCAACAGGAGTTTGCCTGAGTACAGACATGAAGCATGTGGGCTGCACTGACACAGTTGTAGTGAGCTGCATTCTCAATCTGATTTGAAGAGACACATTTTCCAAAATGTGCCTAAAAAACTGGGGGGTGTCCCACCCCCCGGCAGATGCAAAAGCCTGCATTGGTGTGTGCCCAAATTGCTGTGTAGAAGAGAACCTGGGTGCTTTCAGCCCAAATACTCTATACATGGGTTGCTCTATGAACAGGTTCCACTTACACATCTTGGGGTGTATTTTTGGAGAATGCTTTGAAAAGTTGGCCAGATGTTACAATATGTGCAAGATCTAAGATCATGCAGGAGTGGATTCTGTGTCCTAGGAGAGTAACTAAAAAAGGCTCAGCAACCGAGGAAAGTACAGAATGCTGACAAAATACGAGCCCGAGCGAAAAGATAAAGTGCAATGTGAGACATTTCAAACCGTTAGTAAATCATATCAACACTGTATAGGTAGGTGCTCAAACTCAGAGGCAGCTGACCATCCAAAAATAGGATTTAATTATCAGTCTGTTCTCTAATCCCAACTGCGTCCCAGAAAACAGCTCCCACAATGGCCCTATGCTACCACCATGCCCTAGGAGACACCTGGCCGGTGAGGGTGGTGGCATAAAGCAGATACCAAGGGTGCTGAGGACACTACTGCAGTTCCATAGTCTGGTTGTTTACCAGACCTACTGGTTGTACTCACTCATTGGGAATTACTGATTTTGACTCTCTTTTAAGCTACTTAATTGCAACATAAAACATATGGAGCCAGGGGCACTGGAACAGTTTTTATATTGGGGGCTGAGAGCCATTGAACCAAACTGTAAACCCTGCGTGTGATGGAAACCCCTTCAAGCCAGGGCGGTGCAGTAGCACCCCCAGCGCCCCTAGTTCCGGCACCTACGTATGGAGCCTGATCCACTGTGTTCCACCAGCTTTTGCGCCCAGGAAAGCCCATTGAAGCCACTGCTGTTACACTGGCCTATCAGACAGGAGACTCAGGACCATCCTGTATTGTCATTCCATGTGTGCTAAACGAGCTCTGCAGCCTAAGGGCTCCTGTATCGTTCTTACTCGGTACATGCTGAGATGGGAAGATGAGGCAAATATTCTCGAGGCAGCTGATTTACATTACACAGGATGAAAAGTGTAGACCATACGCCATGTGTTCCTTCTCAGGTCCATCAGCAATGCAACTCCAGACATAGCTCCCCGACTTGATTCACCAGGAGGCTGGAACTAACTACATCACGTCACAAGGCTTCCACTCAGCCAGGATTTATTGCACATTAAACCTTGTTCCGTGCCTCCCCTCCTGCGGGTTATGATGAATGGCTGGGCTCTTCCCAGCCACAGCTGGGTCATTACATCCATGTTGGGCTCTGCTTGCCTGCTTCATTTCATGCGCTGGGAGAGATTTCATTTCCAGAGTCCCCAGCCGGCCCTCTGCCGTGTGAGACAGAACAGTGCCATATCTCTAGGACAATCAACTGCAAAGCATTTGTAAATATGAAAAATTCAACTAGCTGAGCTAAATCCATCAGAGTTCATTTCCCCATGGCTGCTCCTCCCTCCATTGCACGTGCCGGAACGCTGTATTGAACTCTAGAGCAAGGGTTTCTTTTCGCAAAATCCCACACACTGATGTGAAAACAACCCAGCTCCTTGTGTATTACCGAATCAGTGGGTCATTTTGTTTTCTCCCTGCTGGAGCGCTTTCCCCCCATCGTCAATGGAGAGCATGCCCAGCCGCCGTCCACCTGCCACCTAGCAGAGTAGCCATTTAGTGGGGAGGGAGAATGCCAGTGCTGCAGCCAAGTCAATTCATGGGCCACATGGGCTGCAACAAAGTCATTTTTCAGCTTTGCAGTGGCAATGCAATTAGCTGTCGGCACCAGTGTAGAAAAGGCCAGGGCACTGACTCAGCACAGCTTTGGTGACAGTGGGGTTCTTCCACCACTGCAGAATGAGGAAAATATTCTATCTATTGCATAGCCTTGGGCATCCTGCAGAAGCTACCTGCCCTTCGGCTTACAAGGTGGCACATCAGCCGAGCACACAGAGGAGCTGATGGAAGTTACGGCGGAACTAGATGGCATTTCAGTCAGTTTCCATTACAAGGCAGCTCAGACATTACGGACAATAGCGAAAGTGTCAAATGTCAAAACCTCTCACCTAAAAACACAGGACATATTTTTCATGAACATCTTCCAGTTCCAATGTCGAGGAGCAGGCCTCTCCCGCCACCCTGGGCTCCCATGAACTGCCCAGTGCTGGGACAGCCCAAATGAGAGGGAGACAGCAATCCATAAAACATAGTTGTCTGGTCCCAGGCGGCTTGTGAGCAAAATGCCCAAAAGTGCTGATTGGTTATGAATTATCCTGGAGCATGGGCCGGATCTGGAAAGGATTCAGAAAGAGGTGTAAATTACCCGTCAGTGAGTGAGTGCAACCATCTCACTTCATGGACGGACCCTGAAGCTGCCGCTTGTGATTAATAGCCAGCACCAAAGTGCAGGAGCAGCAACACCTCCCATCCTGGGGAACCACCAAATGTTTAACCTTCACTCCCTGCCCGCAAGGGCTAAACTCTGTGGGTAGTTCCCTCCCTGCCCCCAAGAGCTCAGCATCATTGACTGGTCACAAGCTCCCCCATCCCCCCCAGATTTGCTCACTACCTGTACTTGCAAATGGTTTTCCTGAAGTACCAAAAGCAGCCAATTCCCACAGTCAAAGGCCACAGCAACTGGCCCAAAGGATTCTGGGTTGTGGCAGAGGGGGAGAATGTGGGGTTGCAGTCTGAAAAGAGCACAACCCCAGTGCTTCACTCTGCCTACCCATTCTCCCAGTTAGCCCGTGGGGTGGTGGGTGGAGGAGGGTCTGACATGAGGAATACAAGGTGTCTGCCATGTTTTTCCTGGGGAGAGCCCATCTCCTCCCAGTGTGTTTAAAAGAAGGGGGTTTCCAAGAGCTCTGCCTTTCCCTTTAACGGCCTGTGCAAATTAGGGGGGACACAGTCTTCAGACCAGCTAACTAAAAGAGAAAGCCCCTCCTACCGAGATTTGTGACTAGCCTCCTCAGGCACTGCACACGAACCCCACTTTCATAGGATGACATAAGAAATTCCTTCCCTGAAACTGGAGAAAGAATTTCACAACATTGAGCAGCGAGAGAGGCTATTCATCTGCAGTGTCCCCACACTGGCTCTTTCTGTGCGTGTCACTTATCTGTATATTTTTAGCATGTGTGGGGGGAAGTGAGCTATTACAGACCTGCTTTTGTCACAAATCCATGCTCAACTTTGAAAAAAAATAGGTGGATTTAGTTTTTCTTGGAAACAGTGGGGTTTTTTCCAGTTCTTGCTTAGGTTCCACCATCCACCCAGATGAGGGGGTGTGTGCTGTGTGTGCCTGTATAAAGGGAGAGCACAACTAGTGAGGGTGGGAGGAGATAAACCATCAGCTCCTTGTTCATAGCTGTAGGCACGCCAAGCAGAGAGCAAGCAGAGTAAACGAGATTCCAGTGCTGGACACCATGGCTGAAGGTAAAGCTGCAGAATGGCACCTTGCCAGAGGCTGCATTTCAGCAAAACTTGACAAATTTTTTATAATTCTTCTGAATCAGAAAAGTTTGCTTGGTTATACTGAACTTTGCAAAGTGTCTATGTAAGGGTGGGCAGTGATATCAGTGAGTCGGTATGTATCTGTGTACATAAGTTCTACTTTAAAAGCTGAGTATTACAGTCTGTTCAGTTAGCTCAGGCTGGAACATTAAGCAAGCTCCTTTATGTCAACTGCACTTGTTTATATTTCTGGAACTTATTGAAACTGAATGGCAAACTCTTGGCTCAAGTGCAGAAAATTCAGACATGCCAAAGATTAAAATAGAAGATAGTTATGATCAGGAGGAAACTATTTTGAGTTAATTTTGTTCTTTACCATAATGACAGTAATTTGCTACTGTTTTAATAACGTCAATGCTGTAAAGAGTGAAATTTTAAAATACTGTTTGCAATTGCAAGCTCCCTTTCAACAGGACTCTACAGAAAGCTGCTCTAAAAATATTTGCTTTAAGTCTCACCCTATTTTTAAAGAGAGTTATCTAAATAAAGCCATAAAAAGCCCCTTCTAAGCCTTTAGAAATCCCTCTGACACATAGCTGTCTTTTCTGTGTAGTCTTTCACTGAGGAAAGAATACTTTCTTCTCTAGATTTTCACAGTGGAAAGAGGTAAATAGAACCATTCCCCAAAGATGTGTACTGGGACCAGTGCTGTTTAACATATCCAAAAATGATTTGGTAAAGGGGGTAAACAGGGAGGTGGCAAAGTTTGCAGATGATACAAAACTATTCAAGATAGTGAAGTCCTAAGCTGACTGTGAAGAGTTACAAAGGGATCTCACTAAATTGGGTGACTCGGCAACAAAATGGCAGATGACATTTAATGTTGATAAATGCAAAGTAATGCACATTGGAAAACATAATCCCAACTACACATACAAAACAATGGAGTCCAAATTAGCTGTTACCACTCAAGAAAGATCTTGGAGTCATTGTGGATAGTTCATTGATCAATGTGCAGCGGCAGTCAAAATTCCTAACAGAATGTTAGGAACCACTGGGAAAGGGATAGAAGAAAACATCATATTATAGTACAGGCCACTTTGAATAGTGCATGCCGTTCTGCAGGGCCGGCTTTAGGAAGCGCGGGGCCCAATTCGGGAGAATTGGTGGAATAGGCCTAAAGCCGGCCCTGCCGTTCTGGTCACCCCATCTCAACAAAGATATATTAGAATTGGGAAAAGTGCAGAAAAGGGCAACGGAAATGGTTAGGGAGATGGAACAGCATCCACACACACGGAGAGATTAAAACACTGGGAGTGTCCAGTTTCAAAAAGAGACAACTGAGGGGAGATGGGGTCCACAAAAGCATGACCAGTGCAGAGAAGTAGATAAGGAAGAGTTAGTTACCTCTTTGCATAAGACAAGAACCGGGGTCACCCAATGAATGTAATAAGCAGCAGGTTTAAAACTAACAGAAGGAAGTGCTTCTTCACACAACAGACAGTCAACCTGTGGATCTCACTGCCAGGGGATGTTGTGGAGGCCAAAAGTAATAACTGTGCTCAAGAAAGAACTAGATAAGTTCATGGAGGACAGGTCCATCAATGGCTATTAACCAAGAGGGCCAGGGATGTAGCCCCATGCTCTGGGTGTCCCTAAACCTCTGACAGCCAGAAGCTGAGACAGAACAACAGGGGATTGATCACTCGATAATTGCTGTGTTCTGTTCATTCCCTCTGAAGCACCTGGCATCAGCCACTGTTGGAAGACTGACTACTGGGCTAGATGGACCATTGGTCTGACCCAGTATGGCCGTTCTTATGAAATAATATTTACCATGTCAGATTCTGATCAGTGTGCAGCCCTTTTGGTTCAGTCTATGGTCAGTGAGACAAGGCAATACAGGCTCAGCGTTATTATGTGGCATCAGAGCCCATCCTAAAGCAAGTGACTGTGTCCTATGGCTGAGTGTGGAGGTGCAGATAGGCAGGTGAGGGACATGTCAAACCCACAACAGTGACAAAAACAAACAGGGAAGTTAATTCAGTTTAGCCGCCTGGGATCTCAGTGACAAGACCAGGTTTTATTAAATCGAGTCCCAAGACAAAATAAAAATGAATGAAAGAGGAGGAGCCAGCAATGGCATTGCAGTGACTGCACCCTAAGGAAAACAGGGTCAGAACTGATTGTGGCACTGAGAGAGCCGGGCCTGCTTTAAACCCTCTGACTGGTCATCACTATAGGGCAGCGGTCGGACTTTGAGAGGAGTCTGAAGACCCTCATCCTTCATTTTCCCTCAGGATGATGAAAAGCAGGATCCCTTACATCAGAGATTGGACCAAATTATATGCGGGCTTAAATGGGGAAAACTCCACTGAGGTTGATGCATGGTGCTCACTGCCATCACCAGAGAATGCTGCTCCTGGCATTTCTCTTCCATGAGGCCCCTCACCTGGGCCCTCGGCTTGGGCTGTTCCTGGGAGAAGGTGGAACTGACGTTTTCCATGAGCTTCTCTGCCTCTGTCTTTGTGCTCACAGGGACCCTCCCATGCTGTGTCCAACTTCCCAGCACTCCCACGTCTTTCAAAATAGAAACAAACACTGACAATCTGTCTCTGCATCTCCTCCTGCTAGATGCCAGGAAGAGCTTAGTTCAGAGCTGGTTTGTGTATGTTTAAAATGCAAGTATGTCTAGGGAAAGGAAGGGTGAAAAGGGGAGTTACATGTTTTGATGTGAACGCAGCAAGGCTTGTGGCCGTTCTTCTCTCTCGCAGGAGTGAGCACCAGCGTCTAAGTCTGACTCTCCAATGCACAAAGCAGAGAACACTCAAAAAAACAGAAGAGAAAAACCCTTCTAATCTCTTTCGTGGCAGCTGTCCTAGGGGTTAGTTATAACAGTAGGAAATAGAAGTCTGGCAGACAGAAATTTGACTGTTTCACTGGTGTCCTGTTACATTAAAGGATTTCAAAACACAAGGAAAATGGAACTGGAAAGTTAAGATATTTCATTCCACTCATGGCCTTGTGAACATTGTAATACCTGCAGTGAATAGCATGTAGACATCCAGGAAGAGCTCTGCAAACATCCTAGTATATGTTTTCATCAATTTAATAACTAAGGAATAAATTGGTTGTTACTGATCAAAGAGGCCAACAGAATACAAGTTTGGAGTTACCAACTCAGGCTGGTTTTTTGAGCCAAAAATCATTTTTTAGAATTCCTCTCTCTAATGCACTTTCTCTGACTTGGCCCAAATTTTCTGGCAGAGTCTAGCTTGATATAAGAAAATATGCATGTAATTGGGCACAGTTTTTGCTAAATCAGGGCAGGGGCGGCTCTATGTATTTTGCCGCCCCAAGCACGGCAGGCAAGTGGCTTTTGGCGGCGCACCTGTGGGAGGTCCACTGGTAATGCGGATTCGGCAGCATGCCTGTGGGAGGTCCACTGGTAATACAGATTTGGCAGCATGCCTGTGGGAGGTCTGCCGGTCCCGCGGCTTCGGTGTACCTGCCGCCAAATTGCCGCCAAAACTGCAGGACCGGTGGACCTCCCGCAGGCGCGCTGCCAAAGGCAACCTGACTGCCGCCCCCCTGCAGCTTGCCACCCCAGGCACACGCTTGGAGTGCTGGTTCCTGGAGCCGCCCTTGATCAGGAGTGAAATGTGTAAAATGGAAGTCTATCTTCAGTTTATTCTACACTGGTCACACTCCTGCAGCTTGGCAGCCTGATGGAATCATTTTGATTATGGGCAAGCTATGCTTTCTCCATAACTCCATCTATCTAGATCTCTTAGGTCTTACCACGATAACCTCTACCAGGGAAAGCAATTATTTCTCTCGCACATGCCCTTCCCTGCTGGCAAGCAACAGGGCTGACTTTGTGGTAAGGTTTTGGGGGCATATCCATAAGCACGAACGTGAGGGCACTATTGCAAGAAAGCCTTTCGCTCTGGATGTGGCAATGTCAGAGGTCTTCCTTTTTACACCTGACACTATTCCTATAGCAACGGGTTTCTGCAGCTCTCTCCCTTCCTCCTTCTGGCCAGCATTCAGCCCCTCCCCTAGGGCAGTGACTCTCAGTCCTTCCAGACGACTGTACCCCTTTCAGGAGGCTGATTTGTCTCGCGTACCCCTGGTTCCACCTCACTTAAAAACGACTTGCTTAGAAAATCAGACATGAGAATACAAAAGGGTCACAGCCACTAGTACTAAACAATGGCTGAGTTTCTCATTGTTACCATAGAATTATAAAATAAATCAATTGGAATATAAATACTGTACTTACATTTCAGTGTATAGTAGACAAAGCTGTATAAACAAGTCATTGTCTGTATGAAATTTTAGTTTGTTCTGTCTTTGCTAGTGCTTTTCCTGTAGCCTGTTGTAAAACTAGGCAAATCTCTAGATGCGATTCTGTCCCTCCTGGAAGATCCTTGCGTTCCCCTGGGGTAGGCATACTCCTGGCTGAGAACCACTCCTCTAGGTGACCCATTGCTGAGAGAGGATGGGAGCGAAGCAGCAATGAGCTGAGCAGCCCCAGCCCTGTCAGCACTTGCTCCATAAATCAGGCCCTGGTTTTCCAGCTCAGGTACTCCGGCACTGAACTCGCTATGTGTTCTCCTACATTAAATACTTTCACTTATTCTGGCAGCTAATCTGCCTGACTGCAATACATTTACGGCTCGCTAGCCTGGAACAATGATGAATGATATCGCATTGCCCCAGGAAACCACGCTGAAACAAGGGTAATGGTGCTGTCTGATTATCACCGGCTGCCGAGCACAGGCCCTGCTTACACCAGTGCCTCTCTGCCCTACCACCACAAGAGCACGCCCTGCAGAATGCCGCAGGCCACTCAGTCAGACATCCCTTTTCGCAGTACTTTTATGGACAGGCTCTCCAATTTGTCAAGGCATAAAATATAGGAAACTTCCCGTCAGCCTGACCGAGGGCACAGGGAACATCCAAAGCCAAGCGTTCCCCAAGCTCAGAAATGCTTCTCTCTCTCGAGGGGAAAGCAACCAAGAAAACTTGGCAGCGGAAGCCTGAAGCCAAACTCCTCCAGAGGCAGGAAGGGTAAGCGCTGACCCTTTCTGCTGCTGGCCCTCTGCAAGTCTCTCCTGCCCTTGAATCCTGATGGACCCAGTGCAGCTCTGCAACACACCTTTGGCCTGGCCTCAGGCCTCTCTGCTGAGCAGAAGCCTAGTGCAAGGGGTCTGGCACAGAACTGAGGGGAAACTCGGCATTCCACTCCCAACTCTACCGCTGACTGGCTGCGTGACATTAGGCACTGTGTTTTTTCTCTGTGCTCTTCAGTTTACTCCCTGGTGGAATGAGGAACGTAACGTGCGTCAGCTCTGTAAGGCTCTTTGAGATCGACGCAGGAAGAGTGCTGTGTAAGTTCTATGGGTGGTACCAAACCGGGGCAGCCACAGCGACTGTAACTGTGTCACACGTCTCTGTGTCCTGGGAGAAGGGAGAGTGGGGAGGAGATTAGCAAACTCCTCCCTCGGCCCTAGTGATGATCCAAAGGAGCTTTTAGCCCAGAGACACCCAGGATTCTGCTTCTCTCTCCCCCACAAGTAGATTGCTTAAATTATTAATTAGTTTCAGTTTGCTCCTGGGAGCTTTGGCCATGGTGAAAGAACAGTGGTGAAAGAACAGGTTAAGGACAATTTAGAAAAGCTGGACGTGCACAAGTCCATGGGGCCAGATCTTATGCATCCAAGGGTGCTGAGGGAGTCGGCTGGTGTGATTGCAGAGCCATTGGCCATGATCTTTGAAAACTCGTGGCGATTGGGGAAGGTCCCGGACAATTGGAAAAAGACAAATATAGTGTCCCTATTTTAAAAAGGGAAAAAAGAGAACCCAGGGAATGGCAAACTCATGGAGCAGATCCTCAAGGAATCCATTTTGAAGCACTTGGAGGAGAGGAAGGTGATCAGGAACAGTCAACATGGATTCACTAGGGGCAAGTCATGCCTGACCAACCTGATTGCCTTAGATGATGAGATCACTGGCTCCATGGATATGGGGAAAGTGGTGGATGTGATATATCTTGACTTTAGCAAAGCTTTTGATACAGTCTCCCACAGTATTCTTGACAGCAAGTTAAAGAAGTATGGATTGGACAAATGGACTATAAGGTGGATAGAAAGCTGGCTAGATTGTCAGCTCAATGGGTAGTGATCAATGGCTCAATGTCTAGTTGGTAGCTGATATTAAGCAGAGTCCCCCCAAGGGTCGGTCCTGGGGCCAGTTTTGTTCAACAACTTTGTTAATGACCTGGATGATTGGATGGATTGCAACCTCAGCAAGTTCGTGGATGACACTAAACTGGGGGCAGAGGTAGATACACTGAAGGGAGGGATAGGGTCCAGAGTGACCTAGACAAATTGGAGGATTGGGCCAAAAGAAATCTGATGAGGTTAAACAAGGACAAGTGCACAGTCCTGCACTTAGGAAGGAAGAATCCCATGCACTGCAACAGGCAGGGGACAGACTAGCTAAGTAGCAGAAAAGGACCTAGAGGTTACAGTGGATGAGAAGCTGGATATGAGTCAAAAGTGTACCCTTGTTGCCAAGAAGGCCAACAGCATATTGGGCTGCATTAGTTAGAGCATTGCCAGTAGATTGAGGGACGTGATTATTCCTCTCTATTCGGCACTATGAGGCCACACCTCAAGTACTGCGTCCAGTTTTGGTCCCCCTACTACAGAAGGGATGTGGACAAATTGGAGAGAGTCCAGTGGAGGGCAACAAAAATGATTAGGGGGCTGGAGCACATGACTTATGAGGAGAGGCTGAGGGAACTGGGGTTATTTAGTCTGCAGAAGAGAAGAGTGAGGGAGGATTTGATATCAGCCTTCAACTACCTGAAAGGGGGTTCCAAAGGGGATGGATCCAGACTGTTCTCAGTGGTGGCAGTTGACAGAACAAGGAGCAGTGGTCTCAAGTTGCAGTGGGGGAGGTTTATTTCACTAGGAGGTTGGTGAAGCACTGGAATGGGTTACCTAGGGAGGTGGTGGAATCTCCTTTCTTAGAGGTTTTTAAGGTCAGGCTTGACAAAGCTCTTGCTGGGATGATTTAGTTGGTGTTGGTCCTGCTTTGAGCAGGGGGCTGGACTAGATGACCTCCTGAGGTCTCTTCCAACCCTAATATGCTGTGATTCTATGATTTGTGGTCGGAAGCTATTTTCTAACTGCTGAGGCAATTGACCCCTGTGAGGCAGGCACACTGAAAGGACAGATAACTCAGGAGTTCAGACAGGTTCCACTGAAACCATTTCCATGCTAGAGCGCAGAGGAGATGTGTGCATGCTGTATGTGCGTGTATGTATGTTGTGTAGGTACATGTATGTATGCTGTGTATGAATGTATGTAAGCTGTGTGTGTGCACAGCTTCACAGATTCCAAGGCCAGAACAGATCATTGTGATCATCTAGTCTCACTTCCTGCACAGAACAGGCCATAGAACTTCCCCAAAGTAATTCCTAGAGCAGATCTTTTAGAAAAACGTCCAAAATGGTCAGTGATGGAGAATCCACTGTGACTTGGTAAGTTGCTCCAATGGTAAATTACCCTGACTGTCAAACACTTACACCTTATTTCCAGTCTGAATGGGTCTAGCTTCAACTTTCAGCCGTTGGATCATGTTATACCCTTATCTGCTAGATTAAAAAGCCCATTATTAAATATTTGTTCCCCATGTAGGTACTTACAGACAGTAATCAAGCCACTCCTTAATTTTCTCTATGTTAAGTTAAATAGGTTGAGCTCCTTGAGTCTATTACTATACAGCTTGTTTTCTATTCATTCTCGTGGCTCTTCTCTGAATCCTCTCCAATTTTTCAGCCTCCTCCTTGAATTGTGGGCACCAGATTTGGACACAGGATTCCAGCAATGGTCACACAAGTGCCAAATATAGAGGGAAAATAACCTCTCTGCTCCTACTCGAGATTACCCTGTTCATGCATTCCAGGATTGCATTGACTCTTTTGGCCACAGCCTCCCACTGGGAGCACATATTCAGCTGATTATCTACCACGATCCCCAAATCTTCCTCAGAGTAACTGCTTCCCAGGGTAGGGTCCTCCCATCCTGTAAGTATGGCCTGCATTCTTTGTTCCCAGATGTGTATATTTACATTTAGCCATATTAAAACGTGTATAGTTTGCTTTCACCCAGTTTACCAAGCAATTTAGATCATTCTGAATCGGTGATCAGTCCTCTTCATTACTTACCACTCCATTATTTTTGTGTCATCTGCAAACTTTACCAAGGATGATTTTATGTTTTTTTCCAAGTCATTGATAAAAAGATTAAATAGTGTATGGCCAAGAACTGATCCCTGGGGGACCCTACTGGAAACAGTCCTGGATGAAGTTTCCCCATTTACAAGCTACTTTTTGAGACCTATCAGTTAGCCAGTTTTTAATCATTTCATGTGTGCCATGTTAATTTTATATCATTCTAGTTTTTTAATCAAAATATCATGCGGTACAAAGCAAAATGTCTTACAGAAGTCTACATATATTACATCGACGGTGTTATCTTTATCAACCAAACTTGTACTATTAGTAGACGACTATTCACGAGTGTTGGGGTGGGAAGGTGGCGGGGGGAGAAGGGGGCTAGATCCAGCCCTGAGTTACACCGACATACACCAAGGTAAAGATTCCCAACTAGTGAATCTCGTGGGGCTCAGAGCTCCCCGTTCATGCACGGAGATGCACCCTGTACTCCCTAAATGCAGCAGAACAACAACCTGGCCATGTGTGTGTGCACATGAGAAACACATGGTAGTGAAGCCAAATGCATGAGCTCTATAGGAGTAAAATTGATCTCTTCTCCGTTGGAGCATCAGATTTTGAAGCCTAGCCTCTGAACCACTAAATGGATTCAAAGGAAGAGAGAGTGGAGTCTGGGTCAGTTTGTGCTGTGTCTTTGCTGCCTTCCTGAAAGAGAGCTTTAGATGCTGTTGGTTTTGCAGATCTGGTGCTGGAATCATGCAACCTGGAGTGTGAGAGCAACAATCGGAACCACATGACGGCTGACATGGGCAGCCAGAAGCTCATTGTGAGGAGGGGACAGTCTTTCACCATCACGCTGCTCTTCGCTGGAAGGGGTTATGAGGAAGGAGTGGATAGACTTACTCTCAATGTAGAGACAGGTAAGTCCAGAGGTATTCACTAAACTCAACTGCAGTCAGCTTGGAAAGGAGCCACCTCCATCCCCTCCTTCAGAGACACACACAATATCCACCCCTGTCACATCATCTCAGAGATGAGCCGTCCTACCCCCTCATCTCAGAGACAGACATATTCACCCACCCTCCCCTCAGAGAGAGACACCATCCACCCTCCCCTCAGGGAGAGGCCGTGCCCAACTAAGCCACCTCAGCGCCGTCATGTCCAGGAGGGGCAATTTCTACCCCAGTCATCACGGAGAGAGCCATCCCTGCCTCAGCCCATTCAAAAAAACACTGTCCACACTGGTCACTTGTATACAAATTCCCCCTCTACCTCAATCATTTTGTAGGCAAGCTGTCCTCAGTTTCCACCCCCATCACCCCACCTCCCCACCCCTCACCTCAGTGTGATGCAGTAGGGACTGTCTGTGTGGGGAGTGGGAGAGCAGGGGAGGACTTTAGGAGATGGACGATGCCAGAGCCTGTAACCTGAGCTAGGTAAGGGAGGGGAAAGGTCAACACCTTTGCCCGGGAAGGGGACAAAGGAAGGGAGTGGCAGGAGGGAAGCAGTTTGAGTTTGGGCTTGGGGCTGTGTGGGTGGAATTCAGGGTATCCTAGCTAGGATCCAAGCACCCTGAAAGCCCAGAAGGACTCGGTGGAGGGGTCCTGACTGTGCCTGCAAGCTCTGCTGTAACCTGTGTTCCTGTTGTCCAATAAACCTTCTGTTTTACTGGCTGGCTGAGAGTCACTGTGGGTCCCAGGAAGAGGGGTGCAGGGCCGGACTCCCCCACACTCCGTGACAACTGGTGGCAGAGGTGGGATATACTGCACCCCGTGGACGGCGCTTCCTGCAGTAAGTGACTGGGGAGCAGTAAAACGAAGGGTTGGTTAACCCCTGGGAGTGTGTGCCCAGTGAGAAGGACTTTGCAGTAACAGGGTCCCCCGGGGGATTGCAGCGAGCGGTCCCAGGGGCGGAGGAGTCTGCAGCTCGACCCTGGCAGAGAGGTGGTGACCTCAAGAGGGGCTGGTGCACTAGGGGTCCCCCTGGAAACCGTGGGGAGCGGCGAGCACCCCGGCCTGTGAGTGGTCAGCAGGAAGATGTATGCCAAGCGGCGCAAGTGCGACCTGCTGGAGCTGTGCAAGCAGAGGGGGCTGCACCCAGGGAGACGCACCAAGGACCAGCTGATTGCCCAGCTGGAGCAGGGAGACCGCATGAATGAACGGAGCCCTGTCTCTGAGGGAAGCAGCCGAGCAGATGCAGCGCAGGCACCAGTGTCTGTCCCCGCTGGGAGTGGTCAGCCGGCGGACGAGGGCTTCCCGAGACCCCCCCTTCCTAGGCGTAGAGGAAGGGCGGGGAGGAGCCCAGTGTATACCGAGGGCACCGTGACACCCCCGGCCAGCAGGGGAGTCTCACGGCGAAGCCCACCCCCCAGCAGGGGATCCTCCCGGCAACGCTCGGCATCCGTGGAGCGGATGCGGCTGGAATATGAAAGGGAGCTGAGACGGGAGGAGCTCGAGTTAAAGAGGCGAGAGCTGGAGGAGAAGGCGAAACAGCGTAAACATGAGGAGAACCAGCGCCAGCGTGAGTGGGAGGAGAAGGAGAAACAGCGTAAACATGAGCTGGACCTGGCCCGGCTGAGGAGAAGTGAGGCCCCTGCTGCGGTGAGTGAGGGGGGACCCAAGCCTACAAAGAGCTTTGATAAGCACTTGCTGCCCCGGCGTAAGGAGGGGGAGGACATAGATACCTTCCTGACAGCCTTTGAGAATGCCTGCGAGCTGCACAGGGTTGACCCTGCAGACAGGATCGCAGTTCTCACCCCCTTACTGGACTCCACAGCCGTGGAGTTGTACAGCCGACTGAAAGGGGCGGAGGCAGGGGACTACGAACTGTTCAAACAGGCCCTGCTCTGCGAGTTTGGGCTGACTCCTGAGATGTACCGGAAAAAGTTCCGGAGCCAGCGTAAAACCCGTGAGGTCACATACCTACAACTGGTCAACCGGGCGCAGGGGTATGCCCGCAAGTGGACAGCTGGGGCCCAAACTAAAGAGGACCTGCTTGACCTATTCATACTGGAGCACCTGTACGAGCAGTGCCCGTCCGACCTGAGGCTGTGGTTGATGGACCAGAAGCCGGAGAACCCGCAGCATGCAGGCCAGCTGGCCGACCAATTTGTGGACAGTCGGGCAGGGGATGGCAGGGAGGAGTCTCGAAGGAGCAGGCCTGCCTCAACGCAGAGAGAGAGTCAACATGGGACCTCCCAAAGGGGGCCTATGGAGAACCCCCCCAAAAGGGGAACATCCAGCGGCAGGTCCCTCCGACCCACTCAAGGGGACCCATGAGATATGGGCTGCTATCGCTGTGGCCAACGAGGTCACATACGGGCCCAGTGCCCCAAGCTCAGGGACAGACCAAGCAGACCCAACCCGCAGAGGGTGGACTGGGTAAAAACCCAATCGGAGGAGGGGCTACATTCCCAGGAAAGGGGGGTTGGCAACATACCACCTATGGATGCTCCCGGTTCCGGGTTTTTGGTTTACCGGGTGGGCGCGGGGCTGCCCCTCCGGAAAGAGTGCATTGTTTCCCTGGAAGTGGATGGGAGGAAGGTCACTGGGTACTGGAACACGGGCGCAGAGGTGACGCTGGCCCGGCCCGAGGTGGTGGCCTCAGATCGGATGGTGCCCGACACCTACCTGACCCTGATGGGCGTGGGCGGGACCCCATTCAAGGTACCCGTGGCAAGGGTACACCTGAAATGGGGGGCCAAGGAGGGCCCCAAAGATGTGGGGGTACACCAATATTTGCCCACTGACGTGTTAATGGGAGGGGACCTTGAGGACTGGCCTAGTAACACCCAGAGTGCCCTGGTCGTGACTCGTAGTCAGAGTCGGCAAATGGCACTGCACCCCGAAAACGGGGAAGGTACTCGACCTGAGGTGCAGGACCCTAACTCAGGGAGCGGGGAACGCCCAGGGGCACGGTGCAGAGAGGCTGCGGCCTCAGACCCAGCCAGCAAGAGAGAGCCGGTCCCCATTCCTGTCCCAGCTGCTGAGTTCCAGGCCGAGTTGCAGAAAGATCCCTCCTTGCGGAAGCACAGGGACCGGGCTGACCTTAGTGCGGTACAGACCATGAGGAGAGGTTGCAAGGAGAGGTTCCTGTGGGAGAAGGGGTTCCTGTACCGAGAATGGGCTCCCCCAGGGGAAGTAGAGGCACGGGGGATCAGGAGGCAGCTGGTGGTTCCCCAGAAGTTCCGTCACAAGCTGTTGTACCTGGCCCATGACATCCCTCTCGCAGGGCACCAGGGAATCCGGCGCACCAGGCAGAGGCTGCTACAGAACTTTTACTGGCCTGGGGTCTTTACCCATGTCCGACAGTACTGCCAATCCTGTGACCCCTGCCAGAGGGTGGGGAAGGCCCGGGACAAGGGGAAAGCGGCTTTGAGGCCTTTACCCATCATAGAAGAACCTTTCCAGAAGGTGGCCATGGACATAGTGGGACCTCTCAGCAAGATGACCCGGTCAGGGAAGAAATACATCCTGGTGGTGGTGGATTTTGCCACTCGCTACCCCGAGGCGGTGGCCTTGTCCTCTATCGAAGCAGACACAGTGGCAGATGCGCTGCTGACAATTTTCAGCCGGGTGGGGTTCCCCAAGGAGGTCTTAACGGACCAGGGGTCCAACTTCATGTCGGCCCTGCTCCGGTCCTTATGGCAGAAATGTGGGGTCCAGCACAACTGGGCCTCAGCGTATCACCCCCAGTCCAACGGGCTGGTAGAAAGGTTCAACGGGACGCTGAAGATGATGCTAAAAACATTTATGAACCAGCATCCGCAAGATTGGGACAAGTACTTACCTCACCTGCTGTTTGCGTACAGGGAGGTACCCCAGGAATCTACCGGGTTTTCACCTTTCGAACTGTTGTATGGAAGGCGGGTGAGGGGGCCCCTAGACCTGATGAGGGACGAATGGGAGGGGAAGGCCTCTCCCGAGGGAGAGTCAGTGGTGGAGTATGTCCTGACCTTCCGGGAAAGACTGGCCGAGCTCATGGGCCTGGCCAGGGAGAATCTGGCCCGAGCCCAGAGGAGGCAGAAGGTCTGGTATGACCGCACGGCACGGGCCCGTGCCTTCGCCACCGGGGATCAGGTGATGGTTCTTATCCCCGTGAGGAGAAACAAACTCCAGGCCGCCTGGGAAGGGCCCTTCAAGGTTATCAAGCAACTGAATGAGGTAAACTATGTGGTGGAGCTGTCAAACCGGGCACATCACCGTCGGGTGTACCATGTGAACATGATGAAACCATACTATGACAGGGGGAATGTGGTGTTGGCCGTGTGTGGACATTGGGAGGGGCAGGGAGATGACCCCTTAGTGTGTCTATTCCCTGGGACAAAAGCTGGTTCCCCCCTGGAGGCGATTCCCCTCTCTGAGCAACTGACCCCGGGCCAGCACGCTGAGATCAGAGGGGTGCTGCATCTGTACCGACAGCTGTTTTCCAACCAGCCTGGACGCACTAATTTGACTGTCCACCGGGTGGAGACGGGGTCACACCCCCCTATAAGATGCTCCCCTTTTCGGGTCACTGGTAAAACTGCCCAGGATCTTGAAAGAGAGGTCAGGGACATGCTGGCTTTGGGGGTGATCCAGCCGTCTTCCAGCCCTTGGGCCTCGCCAGTAGTGCTGGTTCCCAAGAAGGATGGGTCAATCCGGTTCTGTGTGGACTATCGAAAGCTCAATGCCATCACCGTATCTGATGCCTACCCTATGCCCAGGCCTGACGAGCTCCTAGACAAGCTGGGAGGTGCACGGTACCTCACCACTATGGATCTTACCAAAGGCTACTGGCAAGTGCCGCGGGATGCAGATGCCAGGCTGAAATCGGCCTTTATCACCCCTCTGGGGCTCTATGAGTTTTTGACCCTGCCCTTCGGCCTCAAGGGAGCGCCGGCCACCTTCCAGCGCCTTGTGGATCAGCTACTGAGGGGGATGGAGAGTTTTGCCGTGGCGTATATTGATGACATCTGCGTCTTCAGCCAGACCTGGGAGGACCACGTGTCCCAGGTTAAACAAGTCCTGGACCGACTCCGAAAGGCTGGGTTAACAGTAAAGGCTGAGAAGTGCAAGGTGGGGATGGCTGAAGTATCTTACCTGGGCCATCGGGTGGGGAGCGGCTGCCTGAAGCCGGAACCAGCCAAGGTGGAGGTGATCAGAGACTGGCCTGCTCCCCAAACCAAAAAGCAGGTCCAGGCCTTTATTGGGATGGCGGGGTACTATCGAAGGTTCGTGCCCCACTTCAGTGCCATAGCCGGCCCCATCACTGAACTGTGCAAAAAGGGGAAGCCAGACAAGGTGATCTGGACTGAGCAGTGCCAGGAGGCTTTCCGGGTGCTGAAGGAGGCTCTGGTTAGCGACCCAGTTCTGGCAAACCCAGATTTTGACAAACCCTTTATGGTGTTCACCGATGCCTCAGACACGGGACTGGGGGCGGTGTTAATGCAGGAGGATGAAAAGGGGGAGAGACACCCCATCGTGTACCTGAGTAAGAAGCTGCTACCCCGGGAACAAAGCTACGCGGCCATCGAGAAGGAATGCCTGGCCATGGTGTGGGCCCTTAAGAAGCTAGAGCCATATCTCTTTGGGCGACACTTCACCGTGTACACCGACCACTCTCCCCTGACCTGGCTGCACCAGATGAAAGGAGCCAACGCCAAGCTCCTGAGGTGGAGCCTGCTCCTGCAGGACTATGACATGGACGTGGTCCATGTGAAGGGAAGTGCCAACCTGACAGCGGATGCGTTGTCCCGGAGAGGGGGCCCTGAACTTCCCCAGGTCACTGGGCAGAGTGACCCCGCTCAGTTCAGTCTCAAAGGGGGGAGAGATGTGATGCAGTAGGGACTGTCTGTGTGGGGAGTGGGAGAGCAGGGGAGGACTTTAGGAGATGGACGATGCCAGAGCCTGTAACCTGAGCTAGGTAAGGGAGGGGAAAGGTCAACACCTTTGCCCGGGAAGGGGACAAAGGAAGGGAGTGGCAGGAGGGAAGCAGTTTTGAGTTTGGGCTTGGGGCTGTGTGGGTGGAATTCAGGGTATCCTAGCTAGGATCCAAGCACCCTGAAAGCCCAGAAGGACTCGGTGGAGGGGTCCTGACTGTGCCTGCAAGCTCTGCTGTAACCTGTGTTCCTGTTGTCCAATAAACCTTCTGTTTTACTGGCTGGCTGAGAGTCACTGTGGGTCCCAGGAAGAGGGGTGCAGGGCCGGACTCCCCCACACTCCGTGACACTCAGTAAGAGGCCGACCCCACCCCATTCACCTCAGACAGTCCATCCCGGGGTCTGTCACCATCCAGATAAGCAAGCACTACCACATGAATGGCCCTCACATTTTTGTTCAAGAAAACGAATTGCTTTCCCTCTACGGCTTATATTTGCTTGTTTTTTCCTCTCACAAAGTGAATCTAAAAGCCCTCAGTCCAAACTTTTTATTTATTTGTTTTACATTGTGGGATCTGAAAGGACAGCTTCCTCTTCCTGTCAGGAGACTGTTATCTCAGTTATGTTGTTTCCAACATTAAAGTAAAATTTCCCTGGCACTGATCCTGATGTCATAGGTGGTTTTTCCTCATGGTTCGGGACAAAGAAATAAAAACAGAGACTCCACAGTATAATAATAGTTGAATGGTCTCAAGTTGCAGTGGGGGAGGTTTAGGTTGGATAGTGGGAAAAACTTTTTCACTAGGAGGGTGGTGAAGCACTGGAATGGGTTACCGAGGGAGGTGGTGGAATCTCCTTCCTTAGATGTTTTTAAGGCCTGGCTTGATAGAGCCCTGGCTGGGATGATTTAGTTGGAGATTGGTCCTGCTTTGAGCAGGGGGTTGGACTAGATACCTCCAGAGGTCCCTTCCAACCCTGAGATTCTATGATTTTATGAAAGAAAGCAAGAGCCTCAGCACTAGTGAATGTTATTTGCTTGCGTATCAGAGGGGCAGCCATGTTAGTCTGGATCTATAAAAAGCAGCAGAGTCCTGTGGCACCTTACAGACTAACAGACGTATTGGAGCACGAGCTTCTGTGGGTGGACACCCACTTCATCAGATGCTTGTAATGGAAATTTCCAGAGGCAGGTATAAATATGCAGGCCAGAATCAGTCTGGAGATAACGAGGTTAGTTCAATCAGGGAGGATGAGGCTCTCTTCTAGCAGCTGAGGTGTGAACACCAAGGGAGAAGAAACTGCTTTTGTAGTTGGCTAGCCATTCACAGTCTTTGTTTAATCTTGAGCAGATGGTGTCAAATTTGCAAATGAACTGAAGCTCAGCAGTTTCTCTTTGGAATCAGGTCTTGAAGTGTTTTTGCTGTAGGATGGCTACCTTTACATCTGCTATTGTGTGTCCAGGGAGATAGAAGTGTTCTCCTACAGGTGTAACACTAACTCCTCTTAGCCAACAACATTCATTGTTGCCACGTTCCACACTTCTTAAGTGTTCGGGCATGAAGACAAGTCAATCAGTCTGTGCTAAGGATTATTTCAGACGAGTTGACAGAGTTGGGCTTTGCCCAGCTATTACCTTGGAATGTCTGAGTTGGAATCCATAACATCTGTAGACTCCTAATGTGGCGTTCCAAAATTCCAAGCAGTCACTTTCACACCTGGGATTTGCATTACCATAACTGGAAAAATAAACTACTACTACGAATAATAAGAGGTACTTTGGCCAGAAGGTTTCAGAAGCCAAATAAGAGCTTCATCCACAAGCTATTTTTATGGAACTCTAAGGTTCCAGCTCAAGGAATTCAGCATAAAATAATAAGGATAGCAAGTATAAAATAAAGTCATATCCCTTAGTGGCATGGACCCTCTGTATATGCACATAGTACCTTCCCCTTGAGAATCTTAAGGACCTCGTAAATATTAATTAGCTGAGCCTTATGTCACCACCATGACAAAAGGCAGTAATATTATCCCCATTTTACATATAGGAAACTGAGGCACAGAAGGGGGCTTAAGTGACAGTCCAAAGTTACACATAGAGCTGTGGTAGAGTCAGGAATGTAGCCCAAAACTCCCAATTCCTGGTCCCACTGTGCTTCCACCATCTGTAGGCTAAGGGCTTCTTTGCACATGGAAGCTGTAACTGTTTAATGTAAATCAGTTTAGTTAAATCGTACAATTTGTAAGTGTGGACTCTCATAAAATCATTTAAAACTTGTTCTATGCCTTTAGCTTGCACTTGTACATTTACCAGTGCAAGCTAAACTGATATAGGCCAGGTTCAAATTGATATAAGTCTGTCTGCACACAAAGTTATACTGTTTTAATCAAATCAGTACAAAAATCACACCTATAATTAAACTGGTCTAACTTTGCGTGTGGGCCAGGGCTGATTCTGTGTAAGGATCCCAATTCCCTTCTAGTGACTGGGTAAGGAGATGCCCTCTGCTCACGGTCTAGGTACATCTATCCTCCATCTTGGGAGAAATCAGACATGAAATAACAATAGTGGTGGACCCAGCCCAGAAAGATGTGGGTTTGGTTGTGAGGCTTTGGCTATCAACCGTCTCAAAGTCTGGGCATGTTTTTTCTCTTGGGGTTGGGCCAGTGTCTGGGAAATTTCCATCTTTCAATTACTGAGTAAAATTAGACCTCCAAAGCGAGAGACTTTACCAGGAAAGGCCAGGTGTGCTGGTGCAGAAGTGTTGGATGGGTCAAGGTTAGCCAGACCAAACTCCTTTCCCAGCATGAGCCCCAGATCTGTCCATGGACAGAACACCGCATGGAAGCCCAGCAGAGGGACAGAAGGTTTATTTATCTCGGTCCTGCCCAGGTGACTGTGTAACACAGTAAGAAAGACCCAGCCCCACTGTCAATGCTCGGGTTGGACCAGCTCCATTACTCAACCCGCTACTCACACTGGATCATGCTTCCACCAGCTGTGTGCACCACTAATCCAGTCCCACAGGGGCTATCGGGGAGAACGCAGCTAGGATGCTGCATTTCCTTCCCTCTCCCCATCCTGGATATAGTCGTGCGCATGCAGAGCAAAGCTAGGATGGAGGGAGCAGACCTGTCACGGAGTCACCGGGCGATGCTCTGGAACTGCTCCCCACCAAGCCAGTCAGGACTTTGGGGAGCCTCCTCTCCCTTGGAGCAGACTTGTTCAGGGGAAGAAGCTCCCACGGCTTCACCTCCTGGGTCTCTCCTTGGAGCATTCAGCATCCTCTGCCCCTCCGTGCACTTCCCACAGCGAGCCCGCCCCAGCGGGGTCCTGGGGAAGCCACCGGGTCCTGCACCCCCACTTCGCAGTCTGACATGACTCTCAGCCAGCCAGTAAAACAGAGGTTTATTCAATGACAGGAACAGGGTCTAAAACAGAGCTTGTAGATACAGCGAACCGAACCCCTCGGCCGGGTCCATTCTGGGGGGCAGTGAACCAGACCCCCCACATCTGCACTTCACTCCTCGACCCCAGCCAACTCCAGACTAACCACCCCTTCCAGCCCCTCCTCTCTGCTCAGCCCCTTTCCCTGGCCAGGAGGTCACCTGATCCCTTTGTCTCCAACACCTTCAGCTGGCACCTTTGCAGAGGAGGGGCCCAGGCCATCAGTTGCTAGGAGACAGAGGGTCAGGCATTTAGGTGCACTGGCCCTTTGCTCTGCCAGATACTTAAGAACTGCCATGGGGACACTGAGGCCTTGTCTACACCACAAAGATGCAGCGCTGGTGAGGGGGTTACAGCGCTGCAACTTAGGAGGTGTACACATCTGCAGGGCATTACCAGCGCTGCAACTCCCTGTTTGCAGTGCTGGCCGTACACCCGGTCGAACCTCGGGTGTAGAGGATCCAGCGCTGGTCATCAGGTGTAGACACTCACCAGCATTTTCTTGACCTCTGTGGAATAAGCATGTGTCCCAGCATACCTGAGGAAGCCTCTCTGGTAATCAAGCAGGTATCCTTCCCTGCGGTTTGCTCTCGCGTTCCCCGAACCCCCCCGCAAGCAGGTCTCCTTCCCCGCGGTTTGCAGGGGGGTTCGGGGAACACCGGAGCAAACCGCGGGGAAGGAGACCTGCTTGCAGGGGGGTTCGGGGAACGCGAGAGCAAACCGCGGGGAAGGAGACCTGCTTGCAGGGGGGTTCGGGGAACGCGAGAGCAAACCGCAGGGAAGGAGACCTGCTTGCAGGGGAGTTCGCGGAACACCGGAGCAAACCGCGGGGAAGGAGACCTGATTGCAGGGGGGTTCGAGGAACTCAAGAGCACACCGCGGGGAAGGAGACCTGCTTCCCCGCGGTTTGCTCTCGCGTTCCCCGAACCCCCCTGCAAGCAGGTCTCCTTCCCCGCGATTTGCTCTCGCGTTCCCCGAACCCCCCTGCAAGCCGCCCAACAGCGCTGCAGTGTGGCCACATCTAACACCACTTGCAGCGCTGGTTGCTGTAAGTGTGGCCACTCTGCAGCGCTGGCCCTATACAGCTGTACTAATACAGCTGTAACAACCAGCGCTGCAAAATTGTAGATGTAGACATACCCTCAGGCACCAACACAGTATTCAGAGCAAACATTAAGAACATTCCTAGTTCATCACAAGACCACACACAAGATTGGAACTTCCCACCACCCCACAGCATTTCAGAGGCTGGAGGACTCCTTTAGCTGTCCATGGTTATGGCAGCCTGCATGGATTTGGAGGCTTTAATTCCTGGCTGAATATTCCCTCCCAGGGCCGGCTCCTGCTTTTCTGCCACCCCAAGTGGGGCGGGGGGGGAAGCAATCAACGGCAGCTCTATCGCGCTGCTTCATTCTTTGGCAGCACTTCAGCAGCGGGTCCTTCACTCCCTCTCTTCCTCTTCAGCGGCACTTTGGCGGCAGCTCAAAGAGAACGACAGGGACTGAGAGACCTGCCGCCGAATTCCCACTGAAGACCCGGAGTTTCCACCCCGATACCGGACGGAGTGCTGCCCCTTTGTATTAGCTGCTCCAAGCACCTGCTTCCTTCGCTGATGCCTGGAGCCGGCCCTGTTCCTAGGCTTATCTCAAACACTGCCCCGCCTTCAGTGTCACACTAGATCAGTGGTTCTCAAACTTCTGTACTGGGGACCCCTTTCACACAGCAAGCCTATGACTGTGGCCCTCCTTATAAAGTAAAAACATTTTTTTATATTTAACACTATTATAAATGCAGGAGGCAAAGCAGGGTTTGGAGAGGAGGCTGACAGCTCGCAACCCCCCAGGGGTCACGACCCCCGGGTTGAGAACCCCTAGGCTAGGGTTATTTATTCAAGAACTGGGCTGTCTCAGGCCTGGGTGGGTAAGGGGGAGAAGAATATTTAGATCTTGGCTCATGTGTTATCTCTGAACATCAGGCAGCTGTTTTCCGCCAAGAACAACGAAAGAGGCTAGGGAGGGGAACAAAACAAGGAAGCTTGCAGGCTGGCCAACACCCATCTTCCTCAGCAATACAGTATCAAGGAAGAAAAGGTCCCAGCCTCCTCAAGTGTCTGCGTGGAATTTCTCAGGGAGTTAGTCACAATGAGCACTCCTACACAGCACAAAACATCTCAGAGCCTGAGCCAAATGACTTGGACTCACAAGGCTCGCGCTGCAGGACCATACGTAGCCGTGTAGAAGTTCAGACTCGGGCTGGATCCCAGGCTCTAAGACTCACCTCCCTCGCAGAGTTTCAGAGCCCAGGCTCCAGCCTGTGCCCGAAGGGCAACGCTGCCGTTTTTAGCCTGGCAGCACGAGCCCAAGTCAGGTGACCTGGGCCCTAGACTCACTGCCACAGGGTATTTCTGACGTGCGGGTGCAACCTGTGTGCCTTCCCTGACTTGCAGTCCCTCCCTCCTCCAAGTAGAGAGCCATCCTCCTGCAGCCAGGGGCAGGGGGGGATGAGATAGCTCCCTGCAATGCAGCACAGATTGTATTAATAGTGTCAGCCACCTTTTGTCTTTCCAGTCCTTTGTACTGACAAACTTTTACCCGGAGGGACACCAGTTGGCCCGTGGGATTGGGAATGAGCTCTGGGGCCTTCTGCTCCAGCTTCAGACCTGCCCCAGAGGAGGAGGCATTACCACGTGCGGGCCTGGCCGGCTCGGTGAGACTCCATCCAGTCACTTGTGTCCACGTCACAAAGCCATTGCGCTGTCTAGCATACAAGATTTGACTTGTCAACAGTTTTCGAAGAAAGGCTGAGCTCTCCAGGCAGCATTAGCTACCTTCTCCCGCACTGTGGGTCCCAGCAGGATAGTGCAGAGGGACTTTGGTTGGAGGAATGGGGAAAATCTGCCCTGCAACTGGCTAAAGTGTGACACTTCTGGGGATAAACAAAGCCTTTGCTCCAGCCTTGTCTTGTCTCAAGCAGTTTTACCTGTAGGGTGACCAGATGTCCCGATTTTATAGGGACAGTCCTGATTTTGGGATCTTTTTCTTATATAGGCTCCTATTACCCCCCACCCCCTCTCCCGATTTTTCACATTTGCTGTCTGGTCACCCTATTTACCAGCCCCCTGCAGGTCTTCCTCCATGGCGGAGGGCCCTAAACAGGATGTCCCGTGCCAGGGCCTAGGACAAGAGGGCTCATGACTGACATTCAAAATCATGAACCACAGAGTTGGCCGAGAATTTATTTTTCCCAATGAGAAGTTGCAATAAAAACATTAAAACTTGGTTTTGTTAAAAATTCTCATAGAAATTTTTCAGATTTTCATCAAAAAACTTAAAACTAGAGATGGGGGGAGGGGGAAGGGAGGGGAGCAGTCAGAATGGTTTCAGTGAAAATGGAAAATGAACATTTCCATTCTGTCAAAAAAGGACAAAACCTTTTGGTCAGAAAAAAAAATTCGACAAAAAATGTAATGTATAAAACCGACAAGATGTTTTTTTGTTACTCCATCTTGGAATACAAGAACAAGGCATCCCCAGGGGTGGGTGCCTAGAGGACATGACTCATTTTAGGTGGCTGAGGAGTTAGATCCCAGAGCTGAGAAGCAAACTAGGATGAGATCCAGGCCTGTAAGTAATGGCATCTCCTTGGGGGGTGGACCCTAAAATCTCCAGGGAAGTCATTGAATCTGGAGCCTCCACAAGGAGGCTCACTAGAAAACGAATATTAGCCCTGGAGTTAAGCACAGATGGTGGAATCTTGGCTCCACTGAGGTCATTGGGAGTTTTGCTCTTTGTTTTGGTAGGATGAAGAACTCCCCAGGGAGTCTGTCTTCCTGCTGCTTTTGGGAACAGATCCTTGTGGGAGGAGTTTTGTTTTGTTAGACACATCCTGTAACACCAGGTGAGGAAGTTTAGCGTCCCTGTGTTTGCTGGGTTTTGTTTAGGGGAGAACGGCGCTGGACAGAACGTTTCTGAGCAGCACTGGAGGAGGGGAGTTTGTGGTCTGTGACTTTCAGAGCAGTGCCCTAGCTACACCCACTGTGCCTCATCAAAATCAAACAGCTGATCAGTGTAGAACAAATAAGAAACCCTACCCAAGTAAGCTTGTGCAGTCCAAGGATGCAGGAGGCCACTGAGTCACATACAGGGGCTAGATCAGGGATCGGCAACCTTTGGCATGCAGCCCATCAGGGTAAGCCCCTGGCAGGCCAGGCCAGTTTGTTTACCTGCTGCGTTTGCAGGTTCAGCCGATTGTGGCTCCCACTGGCCAGGGTTTGCTGCTTCAGGCCAATGTGGGTGGCGAGAAGCGGCATGGGACGAGGGATGTGCTGGCTGCCGCTTCCCACCGCCCCCATTGGCCTGTCTCAAAGATCCAGTTAATCAACCATCAGGCTTCAGGGCATAAACTGACATCCTGCAGGGGCTAGGAGGGAATTCCCCCCTCCCCCTGAATTGCTCATCTGGGTTGATGCCTTTTAGCAGTTCTCGCCTTTCTCTGACGCTCCAGGGATTTACTGAAGCCTGCCCTTGGAAACGTGCCCTGCCCTAGAAACAGTTTTTTGCCCTGGTGTTTCTTGCCTGTTTACAACATTTCTGTTTTGTATCAGCTTCAAATTGTACAAACTGACATAAGAGACTGAAAGCCCAGACTCAGCTACCCTAGCTTCATGCTAGGCACACTCATCCCCAAGACCAGCACTCACACCTCCTGGGGCCCTCAGGTCTCCGCCTCACGCCCTGCAGCCACACGGGTGATACACACCTGCCGAGTGCCGTCAGTAACTGTATGGGGAAAGACATGTTCCCTGTCAGAGTGACCCAGGCCATTCTGGACACGGACGCAGCAGCCACTGACCTGCTGCTCGCTGCCCCCGTTTCCTTTGGCCATCAGTATGATTTTTACCTAGCGTCTTTCATCCCAGGTGATCCCAAAGGGTGTTCCAAATGACAGTGTGTCCATACAGCACAACTGAATGCAGGGGTGGAGGGTGGCAGGCAGCTGACATTTTGGCCAAGGGCACAGGGAGGAACATGTCTACTCTTGCAGAAAAGTGCTAGGGGTTCTTTAACATCTGCACAGGGCAGGTAAGGGCTCAGAGTTTGGGGGCCTCAATTGACCTGCCTGGCTAGCAGGACAGGGCTGTCTGTACTTTGCCAGCTTCAAACCCAGGGAGTCCATGTAGTCCAAACCTGAGCCTTTGCTACCAAGTCATCCCCACCCCGAGTGATTGCTAATAGCCTGAAATAGCCCCTGGCCTGCAAAGAAGGGGAGTTATTTCAGTGCAGACAGACAGTGTCTATTTTTAAGGCAGAGATGTTTGCACAGTTCCAGTCGGGTACCTTGTGTGGACAGATCCAATAACAGCCCTACGTCCCCACCCCACTGCTCTTCGCAACACTGAATTAGCATCTCTGTGCAGAGGAGACAGAGCTTCCCCTGGCTCTTTTTGGGAATGGGTGGGCGGGGGGGAGGAGCAAGGGAAGGAGGCAGTTTCCTGCTGCCTGTCTGAGGAGGGAGATTCCTTGGGGACATGAGTAAGGAGCAGGGCTGAAAAGGGAAACGCTCTGCCTATGCACTCATGCCTTTCTCAGAGCTCAGCCAGCTGCGTGTGAACTAGCCAGGTCAGCTCTCCCTGGCCCCGCAGATGGAGTGAGGAGGAGAAAGTGTGTCACTCTCATTAGTTCATGTGTATTTCTGGTCATGAAGTTCTACTCCCCAACAAGGGCAGGGCGCTGGAGCGGTGGAGTGTGGGCCCAGGACCAGCATAACACAGAGTTCCCAGTGTGGGAAGGAAGCCTGCACACAGACCATCACTTGAAATGAAATCTGCGGGTCACTGTGGGTGCCTGGACACCGGGCGCAGTCACAGGGGAGGGCCAGGTCTGAGCTGTTCTGTGTGTTCCTCTCCGTTTCTGGGAGGAGCAGTGTTTGGATCCAGGACGGCTCCTTGTACTTGGAGTAACGCCCCGAGCAGAGTGAAAGGAGAGCTCTGTGCGCAAGGGAGCACTGATGTCACTGCTAGACACTGGAAGTGCAGAATGCTAGATGGGACCCAGGCTCTGTGAAAGGGACACGGGCTCTCATCTCGCAGGGGTGTATTGTCCTGCCAAGGGACCCGTCTGTGGTTCCAGAGCAGCTGGCTTTGGAATGAGAGCTTGGATGGTCTAGGTGGCGAGTGGAAACGCAGCGTAAAAGGGGCTTAGCGATGCTCAGCTGTGGTGTGTTGTTATGGGATGTTTGGATGTAGCCGGCAGAGATGCTTTCACACCGTGCGCTACCTGGCACTTACTGCAGACCCAGAAATGGTTATTTGAGGAGCTGTTAGCTTCAGCTTACAAGTGCAAGACTTGGGCCCCCAACTACACAGACAGACTGGGGTGCCCCAGTCTGAACGCTGGGCTCCCCAGGGCGCATCCCTTAGAGCCTCCATTGGTGTGTCCACAGAAGGGCGAGGGGAGGGCACGAACCAACCATTCCCCCAGACATCACTCAGCAGCAGAAGCAGACTGACTCTCAAACAGAATTACCGCAAAGGGAGTGTACAGACCAGGGAAAGGCTGACGGGGAGCGACTGGAAAGGACCCCAGGTCCCCAGCTGCAGGCACTACGTGTGTGCAGTTACGACTGCACATGCAGCCAGTGCAAAGCACACAGTGCACCGAATAGCGTTGAAATTCGAGTCCTGTGCATCAACTTGGGCCTGAACGTTACCCATGGCTACGGGCCCCTGCCCGCCAGAGTATCATGAGACAAAATCCGGTTATAGCAGGCAGGGGATCAGGACATCACATACCAATCCAGCCAGCAGAGCAATGGGGTCCCCCTTGTCTGCTTGCTACACTGACGTGCACCGGCCGCGTATGAAAGAATGAGAATTCTGTCCCCCAGTGAATCACCCATCGAGTGGCTCCTCCGTACTGGGAGCAGGGAATCATCTGCAGGAGATGCAGTGCCCCGTACATGCCAGCCTCTTAGACTCCCCTGCCCTCTGCATGCTGGTCTGCTCAGGACACCACAGCCCCCAGCCTCTGCCCTGCTGGGGGCCAGCGAAGGCAGATGCGGAACCAACCCTGGGCCTGAGCCTCCGCTGGTTCAGTAAGCGTAGCTACCTACAGCCAGTGCAGGGAGAACGGGTGCCAGCGGGACACGTCTGTAAAGGGTGAGGGGTGCTGGGCCTCGGGAGGCTGGAATAGCTTCTGGTGCATCCAAGCGCCAGTGTCTCTCGGGCAGTGCTCACACAGGGCGAATCCTCCTTTCTCTGGCCCCAGATGCATTGCCCCCAGGACTATCAGAGCGAGAGGCCAGAGGTAGGGTGTACTAACGAGGCTGTTTGCTCCGGCAGGGCCGTGCCCCATTGAGTCGTCGGGAACCAAGTCCCATTTCCCCGTCTCCGATGCCCTCCAGGAGTCAGCGTGGAGCGCGGTCGTGGACCATCGGGATGGAACCGCTCTCTCCTTGTTGATTTACTCCCCTCCCGATGCCCGGATCGGCCGCTATGCCCTGACCCTGGAGGCCTCTATGGGGTACCAAGGCTCCAGCTTCAGGCTCGGAGAGTTCATCCTGCTCTTTAACCCTTGGTATCCAGGTGAGATGTTCATTCATCCATTTAAGGTGCAGGGGTCTCTCCAAATGGAGATGGGCCAGAGTCGGAACAGCAGCCTCTGGCTGGGACTACACAAGCCTGGAGCTAAACGGCCCACGCTGGCCTCTCTTGGATGGGCCGAACCAACACGAGCTCCAAACGCCCACAACTTTGGGGAGGTTTGGCCCTGAGCTTCAGCAGCAGGCCCAGTTGTGCTCCAAGCCAGGATCCACCCTAGAGAGTGCTGGTTTCCCTTCCCACACCATAGGAACGCACATATTGTCAGACGCCTGCATCCCTCTCCAAAGACCTGCTCCCTCCCTGGAAAATCCCTGACAGTGGGTGCAGTCTGGTGCATGGGGAAGAGCATGGGCTGGGGGTAGGAGCCAGCCTTGCCGCTGAATCCAGAACTCTGCCAGATGCAAGGGGACATCTCAATTCCCACCCCTCGCCCACTTGCTGCCCTGCTCCCTCACTGCTACGGCCATCGGGTTATGGGGCAGAACACGCAGCTCTGAATGCCACTATGTTAGGAGCCAGCCAGGGCACAAAAAAAGGCACCACTGTCCCTGCTGAGATCAGACAGCAGCATGTGGAGGGAGGGACCAATGTCTGGCCATGGTTGGGCAAGTGACCAACCAGGTTGCCCACATCTTGTTCTTATCCCCCACTGCTCTCCCCATCGGTACGAGGAATGTTCCCCCATCAACTCCCCCATCCAAGTGCAGCCTCATATCACCCAAGTGAAATACAAGACCTAAAATGACAAACTTCCTCCTGAATTCCAAAGTGTTCTGTGCTGACTCTTCAGAGAAAAGGAGTTTAGAAAGTTTCACTCGGCCGCCACCGCACAGAACACCAGGGCTGGCAGGAAGTTTTTGGAATGAACAAATGACACAAAACATTTGGCCACATTGTTCAGTGTTTTTCACTGAAACACAAAAAACCAAAAATCTCATCGACAGGAATATTTTTCCCGTTTTCATTTTCCTGCATTTCCCTCCCTTTCTTTCTTCTTTTTTCTTCTCTCCCCTTTTCAGTGGGAGAAAAGATGGGGGTGTGGAGGAGACGGGCACACAGGCAAAGCCAACCCCCCCCATGTTACTTTTTAATTCAAATCTAATCACATTGAAAATTTTCAGCAAATTTCATGAAAAATGTTACCTGCGACACGCAGTTTCATCTCCTTCAGCATTGCTCATGGGAAATCGCGGCCACTTTTCACAGGGGCCCAGATACTCAGCAGCATAGAAATGTAGCTCAATGGGCAGCTGTGGGGCGATGCCAGTTCATGCCAGCTGAGGATCTGGCCCAGTGGGGTCAGAGCCGTGGGACAAAGCATCACCACACAAGCCTAGAGAAGGATTTTCTCCTGCATCCTTGGGTCATGAGTCCTAGGCTCTGTGCTGCTCCAGCAATGGTCCAAACTCTGCAGCGTGAAGTAGAGGTATTCCTAGTGTGGGGGGCCACCCAGCACTGCAGTACTTTTCCCAGAAGCAATGGAGAGCTGCCCAGTCTCTGCTAGTTCGTGGGTGCTGGAATGAGAGGATCGACGGGGGAGAGCGTCTCACCCTGTTCTCTCCCTCCCTTCTCCCCACAGACGACTCTGTCTTTCTCGAGTATGAAGACCAGCGGTGTGAGTTTGTGCTGACGCAGCAGGGCCTCATCTACCAGGGATCTCTGAAGTTCATGGTCCCTACTCCCTGGAATTTTGGACAGGTGAGTCTTCAGCCCTGACTCCCCTGCCCTGTATTGGCAGCACAGTTACAGGTAGTCGGGGACCAGGCTGTAATCTCTGCCCAGGAACATGTACATGGAGTTACTCCAGGTGGAGCTTCACAGTGCAGCTAGTCAGAGTCTATGATGCAGGATATCGCCTCTCAGGGGCCTGCAGGAGCCCTCTGAAAACACAGCAGAACCCACCCACCCACTACTGGCAGAGAGCATCATGAATGGCATGAGACAAGGGGGGAGGGATAGCTCAGTGGTTTGAGCACTGGCCTGCTAAACCCAGGGCTGTGAGTTCAGTCCTTGAGGGGGACATTTAGGGATCGTGGGGAGTTGGGGATTGGCCCTGCTTTGAGCAGAGGGTGGGACTAGATACCTCCTGAGGTCCCTTCCAACCCTGAGATTCTATGATCCCTCTCCCTGCCCCAAGTCACCAATCCCCCAGCCCATTTCAGGTTCACTTAACGGCCTGGATGTGTGGAGACAACAATCCTGAGCCAGTGACTGGGCAGTTCCGCAACACGTGGCCATGCGGGACATTGCATTTCTGGAGTCAGCCCTGGTCCCTTGCTGCTGGAGGCTGTGCTGTGCAGCATCCTCCACTTCTGCCATCTGCTCTGGCCTGCAAACAGAGAGGCACTAAGAGCCCAAGGGGAGCAGTGCCCAGCACCCCTCCTTTCCCCAAAGGAGACAATCCGAGATGCTGGAGGGGGAGATCAGCAGGGATGGGATGAGAAGATTCTGGGAAGAGTCGCTAGTGGGGAAACGCATACAACCCCCATGACCCACCAGGCTGGCTTCCCCACTCTGCTCAGGCACAGTGGAGAGGAGAGAGCGCTGGGGGCTAATCACAGCTGACTGGCTCCTGCATGAACGAAAGCTTTAACTTATGCCTCTGGGCCTTTCTGCCAGCAGATAATCAGGCCCATGGGATTCTCTCCCTACCACATGCCGGCACCAGGAGAGGGGTCCTAGAACAGGAGGAGATGCAGCTGAGTGGTGGAGGTGGAGCGGCTTTATGCCAGTGGGGAGTCCCCCTACACAGGGGAGGACTCCAATGCAAAGCTGCAGCCTGTGTAACGTCCCTTTATCTCATGTGTGCAGCAGTAGGTGAACCTGGCGGTTCAGAGCACCAGCCCCGACACACAAAACAGGGTTCGCTGCTTACTCAACATGTCCCGTCCCATCCCATGTGCTGGGCAGCAGGGGTCAATTTCTGTGTTCTCTGATAACACCTCAGTGGAAATCTCAAACCTCCTGCCTCTAGAGGCAAATTAAAATCTCATTTCCGGAGGGGAAAATGCTGAGTTCAGATCCCCGGCGCAGCCCATAAATCCTTAACCAATGAGGCCTGGGAGAGAGGCCAGGACAGAACACTCCAGAATAATGACAAAAACACCCTCTGTCTGGGAAACATATGGAGGGGCCTTTGTGAGATAACCAGCTCCCCCCTCCCAAGTTACAGTGCTGATAAGGGACTGCCAGTGCCCTGCCTGGGTGTATTTTGGTCAGGAGCACATCACGTCTGCATTTCAAATGCCTTTGGCCATATTGGGGCTGGGGCTGCCACTGGCTCCAGCCATGTCCCCCAACCCGTGAGCGCCTTTCTCTTTGGGACTGAGTGACCTGCAATTCCCGAGGCAGACAACAGAGCTGCAGATAAACCTGTCCTATCTCCTAGAACTGGAAGGGACTCCAAAAGGTCATTGAGTCCTTCACTAGCAGAACCAAGTACTGATTTTGCCCCAGATCCCTCAGTGGCCCCCTCAAGGATTGAACTCACAACCCTGGGTTTAGCAGGCCAGTGCTCAAACCACTGAGCTATTCCTCCTTCTGAGTGCCTCCTGGGAGGGGGTCCTGTCGGGGGTGGAGCTGAATCAGGGGCTTTCCAGCCTCTTAGCATTCACCACCACTGACCCCTGAATGCAGCAAATTCCTCCTTCACCGTTACAAAAATCACCCTGGGTCACCAAAGTTGCCTGGCTCCTGTGCAGAACAGCAGCTGTCACTCAAGCCCAGCTCCTCAAAGGCCCTTCTGAGCATTGGCTGCCCAGTGCAATCCTCAGCCCCAGGCTCCCTGCACAATGCAGGGGGAGAGTTAGACGCTGGCTGAAGGGTCTGTCCATACAGCGTGCTAGTGCACAGCAAGCGGGGTCGGCAGACATTCAGCGGGGTGGGGAGCTGCCTATGCTAGCCAGGAGTGAAAGGCAGGGAACATGGTGGGATTAGGCACCTAAGCAGCTGGCTGGCCAGAGACAGACAGCTCCCTCCACCAGGGATCCTGAGCCAAGAGCCCTAAGCCCATCTGCAGACAGAAAGAGAGACCCTGTCCCCATATCCAATGTTCTAGCGGGTAGGATGTTCCCCTGGGAAGCGGGACACTGATGTTCAGCTTCCCCCTGCAGACCAGGGACTTGCACATGTGCTGTCGCACTTGGCTGCGCTGGGGTGGAGGAGACACATACATCTGGAGGGCTCAGGTGTGCCTAAGGACATTGTCGAGATGGGCGGGGACCTCCACAGCTAGGGCTCTGAGTGTGAGGTGGGGTGGCTCCAGGCACCAGCGCTCCAAGAGCGTACCTGGGGCAGCGAGCTGCGGGGGGCACCCTGCCAGTCCCTGCAAGGGTGGCAGTCAGGCAGCCTTTGGTGGCTTGCCTGCCGGAGGTCCGCCGGTCCCGCAGATTCAGCGGAAATTCAGTGGTGGGTACACCGAAGCCACAGGACAGGCGGACCTCCTGCAGACATGCCGCTGAATCCGCGGGACTGGAGGACCTCCCGCAGGCAAGTCATCGAATCTGCGGCACTGGGGACCTCCCACAGGCATGCTGCCGAAGCCGTGGGACCTGGGACCTCCCGCAGGCAAGCCACCAAGGGGCTTGGGGCGGCAAAAAAGCTAGAGCAGCCCCTGGCACTGAGGCACTGTGTGTACACCCAACAGTACAGTCAGGTGGCGAGAGCAGTGAGCGCTGGGGGAATTTGGGCAGCCGCTGAGGATGTCAGTAGGACCCAAATGGTGGATTCAGGCTCCTAAAGCAGCAAGAGGCACCCAGGTCCCTGGGGGATCCGAGCCTCTTCAGGGAAGTCTTGTGACTCCTGCGAGGATGATGGGGCTAAGCAGCTGGGTTCCCACGGATGCGTGGGGCCTGGCCATGGCCCGGCTTTCCAAGAGGCATCCCAGCTGCACGCCAGCAGTCTGCTCAGCGTCCAGGGGGAGACTTAGCTCATTCATTTTCCATGCTTAGCCTTGAACTTTGCACACACCAGCTCCTTATCTGCACAAATGGAGAAAAGCATCCAGACTCCCTGTCCTGCTCCCCTCCCTTTGTACAAGCCCCAGGCTGTCAGATACAGGGGTGACTCCAGGCACCAGCACACCAAGCACGTGCTTGGGGTGGCAAGCCATGGGGGGCGCTCTGCCAGTCACCGCGAGGGTGGTAGGCAGGCTGCCCTCGGTGGCTTGCCTGCGGAGGGTCCGCTGGTCCCGAGGCTTCGGCGGACCAACTGCAGGCTGCCACCAAATTCGCGGAACCGAGGACCTCCCACAGGCAAGCCGCCGAAGGCAGCCTGCCTGCCTGCCGTGCTTGGGGCGGCAAAATGCCTAGAGCCGCCCCGGTCAGATAACATTGCTCTGAAATGTCAAGGCCTCCCCATCACAGAACTGCTCTCACAGGTGCTTTGAGGACAGGGCACCAGTCCCAGTCAGCCTGCTGGGCTCTCGCTTTCTCCTTCCAAGTGCCCTGAGCTGCCTCCCTAAGTAAACATGCCGAGCGTTTCTCAGGAGCCTTGGCACGGGGCCGGGTGCGAACACAGCAGAGCAAGGGCCAGGAATGCACATTCTCACTGATGTTTGAACTGGGGAGACAGTCAGTGCCTGATCCCCCTGTGCTGGTCCTGGCCATGGCCCGCACACTAAGGGGCAAACTCCTGGGTAGCCCTTGGCTACCAAGACAGTGGCAAAACCTCTGCCACCTAAAGGTGGGGCATGGGGGCAGCCCACTCTAGAGGATGCTGCCCCTGGGCTCTCCCACACCCTCACCACGAGTTGTCCTTGTTACAATGGAACAGTGAGACAGACCTGAGGCGAGGGAGGGGCTGAGTCCCCTGACGTGTCTCATGCCCTGGGGTGCAGCTATTTTCTATCCCTCCCAGACCTAGTCCCAGTGCTGGGCTAGCTCACCCGCCCAGGGAGGACAAGTAGCCTGCTGTGCCAGTGCCAGCTTCCGGGCTTCACTGCGCTCCTGTCTCTCTCTCCACTGCACCAGTTTGAAGATGAAATTCTGGACATCTGCCTTCAGCTGCTGGATACAAACCCCAAATTCCTTCGAGACCAGAACCGAGACTGCTCCCGCCGCAATAACCCCATTTACATTGGCCGGGTTGTGAGCGCCATGGTGAGTCTGGGAAACTTTCGGAGTAGCCAACAGGCAGCTTTTTATCTGCTGGCTGGTCTGCCCACCCAGTGGCCATTCCACTCACTCATCCCCAGATCCCATGTGTGTCGCCTGTATTCCCTGAGCTGCCCCTGGTTAGCCAGCCAGCTATAGCCCCGCGTATTATGGGCACCATTAGACCGTGGTGACACTGACCGCTCAGCCCAGCTGACCCGGCTGTGCTCTGTCTCATTCTGTATATGGGGGATACCCAGGCACCCCAGCAAGTTTTCACACCATCCGCACGATTGAACGACACTCACCCCACAGCAGTGGCTCTGCTCCACTCCGGGAGTTGTGAGGGTCACAGAGCCACTCAGGTTTGGGGACCTGTCAAACATGGGTCTGGGCCAGACTACACCCCCCCCCAGTGGCCTTGCCCCCAGCTGGAGTTCTGCCAACGGTACACACTGTGCAATTGCATAATGCGAATACGGCTGGGGGCGATCATTGCCGTGGTAATGGTGAATGGCCAGGGCTGCAGACAGCCAGTGTTAGAGGCAGGTTGATTTCCCGTTTAAGAGGGTGATTGTCTGCAGCTGCCTAGGCGTTCCGAGAGGTCCCCAGGGGAGGGGGAGGAGGCAGAGAGCAGAAAAGGAGAATTAAGGTGAGTGACCACAGTGGCTCTGTCTTCCTCTCATGTATAAAATCCCCACCCATCTGTCAATCCATCCAGTCACTCTTCTACCTCCATCTATCCCTAAACCTATCCATCCGCCCTTCACTGGTCTGGTCTGTTCATCCACCAGCGCACACATCTATCCACCACTCCTCCGGTTATGAATCCGTTTCTCCACTGATCTCTGTGTTCAGTCCAAACTCACACCCACAGCTTCCCTTCTGACTGCTCTTTCCATGCTCTCTGCTCACCAGGAATCTCATCTGTTGTGTTGCAGGTGAATTGCAATGATGATCAAGGGGTGCTTGCAGGGCGCTGGGACGATAAGTACGAGGACGGGGTGAGCCCCATGTCCTGGATAGGGAGCGTGGACATTCTCCGGAGGTGGAGGAAGTACGGATGCCAGCCAGTCCGATATGGCCAGTGCTGGGTCTTTGCGGCAGTGGCATGTACAGGTGAGGAGACCAGCTGACAGCTGCAGACGATTCCCACTTCCTCCCAGGACTGGATCATTCAGATTCCCACTCGCTCCTCACGTTCCAGGGCTCACAATGACCCAGCTGACAGTGCTGTGAGGCCGGAATAACTTTGCTGAGGTCCGTGGCATTAGACAAGGGAAACCAGACTTGTCAGCAGGGGAGTGTCACCTCCAGGCTGATTTCCTGCCAGTTACACTCTCTGTTAGTCTAAATTAAAAACACCTTGGTTTTTCAGTTACTTCTCTCTCGTGTCCCCCCAGCATGCAGCCCCTCCCCGCAACAGGGCACAGCATCATGTACTACATGAATGACAAAGAATAGTTTAAAATAATGTAATTAATCCAGACAGACCATTGAGAAACACTATGTGAATGATTGATGGAAAATTCATTGGCCTTCCCTGCACACACAGGGACAAAGTCTCATGTCACTACAGTCTAACTCAAAGGTAACTTCACCAATGTGAGTGGAGTCAAACTGGTGCAAATCAGAACAGAATCTGGCCTTAAATTTTTCAAGACACACATATACATGCACACACTTATTTTTCTTGAGGACAAAGTGCATGAGGGTTTGGCCTTGTTTTCCTGGGTACAGAAACAGGAGGAAGAAAATAGCTAAAATATATGTGGACTTCTCAAGCTGGCCCACGCCTACCGGTGGCCTTCAAAACTTTAGAACTACCCGTATATTGCGAAGGGTGCCCCGTGTATTGTAAGCAGCAGCTAGGAGATTAAATAAACTGGTTGGATGTTAAATTCTATCTGTTCATGGAATCCCTTGAAAGCATTTCCGCAGCCTCTTTTGTGCCCTGTTTCTAGTGAAGTATCAGAGCTTGACAGACTGTCAGTGTCACTGAACATCCCTTCCATCATTGTTGCCTCCCCTGGAGCACGTATGAAATTTTGGCCAAAAGAAATTTTTTTTTAACAAAAATGTGAGTTGCTATGGCCACAACTCTTGTCTGTGACATGGTCTCTCTGGGCTTCCACACAGCAGCCTGGGCACCTGGTAGGACAACACTTCCCTGCATTGCAGAGGGGTTGTGAGGCTCAGGGACTGTACAGCACTTGGAGAGCCTGGGATGGAGAGAGATTCAAGGGATTCCAATAGCCAGTCACCAAATGCACCAGGCTTCACCTCTCTCCTTCTCACTCCCTCCCCAGTCCTGAGATGTTTGGGAATTCCCACCCGTGTGGTGACCAATTATAACTCCGCCCACGATACCAACAGCAACTTGGTCATCGACCGTTACCTAGACGAAATGGGAAACCTGCAGAAGACATCCAAAGACATGATATGGTGAGTAGCGTCCACAGCAAGGGATTCTGTGCTTCAGGGTGAAATGGTCATCATAATAGCCCAGGCTACACAAATACTGCTCAGTACGGCATGCCAGGAGCTGGGCTATTCAGGAACGCAGGCCACGTTCTCCACTCAGTTACAGGCAGATCTCATGCAGGGTTGAGACCCCCTGTAAGATCAGTAATGGCACTTGGCAATGTCCACCTCAGCAAGCATTGAGCAAGGGGCAGAGGACAGGGCTTGAGTGTACCTAGCAGACAGCGCTGGAAAGCTGTGACTCTCTAGGACAGGCTGCTGGACACCTCCTGCATCAGGGATGAAGACGACATGAACTTTCAACTCTCTCTCCCCTCTCTTTGCTCTTCTTACAGGAATTACCATTGCTGGGTGGAGTCCTGGATGACCCGGCCCGACCTTTCCCCTGGCTGTGATGGATGGCAGGCCTTGGATCCAACTCCTCAGGAGAAGAGTGAAGGTAAGGAGATGCTATAGGCAGTGGGCCTGATGCCTGCCTGCGAAAGCAATCAGCCACAGTTTCTGTCCATAGCCCTCACCTCAGGACTCTTTTTTTCTCTAAGACAGAAAAATAGGACACTAGCCCTGCTCCCAGCTTAGGTTGCGGGGCCCCCTGGTCTCCGGCAGCATCATGGACAGGACTTTCCCCAGGCTTGGCAGGGGTTCACGGGGCTTGCTTGCCCTCTCACTGTCTTCTGCTGCAGCCCTGGGAGAGCATCCCCCTGCCGTCTCCTGGCCCTTGTTTCTATTCCCCCAGCTGGGAACCATCAAAGCCACTCACTCAATGCTGCACAGCTGGGTCGGATGATTCCCAGCACTTGCCTGCCGGGCTCTTTTCCAGAACAGAGCTGGCCGCTCCCCAGCCCTCCCAGCTTTTAAAGGGCAGGCTGCCCTGTTACAGAGGCCAATTACTGAGTGCTCACTTCAGTCCAGTCCAGATGGTGTATGGCACGCGCCCACCATATCCAAGATCCTGACTGGCATGGCTCACTCAGCTCATTCTCATGTGTGCTGACCGTGCTCGCTAAACACAGAAGACAATGCAGAGTCCTTTCTCCCCAGGGGCATACTGCTGCGGGCCAGCTCCAGTCAAAGCCATCAAGGAAGGTGAACTGAGGCTGAAATACGACATCCCGTTTGTCTTTGCGGAGGTCAATGCGGATGTGGTTTATTGGGTGCTGCAGAAGGATGGCTCCAGAAAGAAGACCATCCACTCTTCTACCGTAGGAAGGAACATGAGCACGAAAAGCGTGGGCAAAGATACCAGAGAAGACATTACCCACAACTACAAGTATCCCGAGGGTATGTGCTGCTTGTTGGAGGATGTGCTGCAGGACAGGTGCCAGCTGGTGTTCATTTCTTCTGCCGATTTGTGGGCAGGAATCACGCTAGTTCCCACTGAGCTCATAGAATCAGAGCGAGATAGGACTGGAAGGGACCTCAACAGGTAATGATGAAATAGAGGCAGAAAGGAAGGGCAAAGCACGATGCAGCTTGGGAAGGTCTGGTCTCTGCCCAGTGAGAGAAAAGCCAAGTGCTGGGGGATAAAATGGGGGGAACTCAGGATTGGACAAGAATAATCTAATTAATAAAGCATCTGATTGGTCAAGCTGCAGTGGTCTCATTGAGGACGGTTGTGGGGAGAAGGGCAAAGGCAGCTGGGACTCCTGTGCCAGCTTCTTGTTGACCTACCTGGTAACAATGATCTTTTCATGCACTGCAGGATCAGATGAAGAAAGGGAAGTCTTTGCAAAAGCAGAACTCCAGAAAAGATACCTGACTGAGGAGGAGAAGGGCGTGAGCATCAAGATCAAGGTGTCCGAGGGCATGAACAATGGCTGCGATTTTGACGTCTACGCCGTCATCAGCAACAACACCGAGACAGAACGGCTGTGCAGGCTCATGTTCTGTGCCCGAACTGCCAGTTACAATGGAGTTGTAGGCCCTGAGTGTGGGTTGAAGGATCTTCTGAATGTCATTCTCCTACCCCATGCAGGTAAGAGACTGACTTTGGGAATGATACTGGAAATAAAGCAGGGAGAATGGAGCAGAGAAAATTCTCTACTTCCTGGACCAGACCCTTAGCTGATGGCAACCAGCCAAGCTCTTTTAAACCAAGTGGTACAGCAGTGATTTGTACCAGCTGACCATGCGGCTCGCTTTAGCTGTCCATCCCTCACTGTATGTATTGCAAAGCGCAGCACAGCTCAGCATCCTGTGTGTATCCTACGGTCGGATCCGAGACAACAGGGGAGATTGCAGACAAACGTTGTAGAGTGTTTTCTCCATTGTGGTAGAACTGGCATTTTGCTGAGCTCATTCCCAAACAGTATTTTGTACTGTGGCGAGGGCAGTGTCTGTATGGTACAGAGGGGCTGACTTTGAAATCAGTGCACAGAATGGTGCATGTCGACCTTGGAGTTTAGCTGCTCAGCACCAGGGCATCTAAGAACCTTGGAAGACTTAACATTTGTTTTTTCAATGAAGATCTAATTAATTAAATCCTTGTTAGTCCCCCTGCCCAGCTCTTTGGGTTTTCCATTGATCAGTATTCTGGGAAAGCCAAGTCAAATGAGTGAGTTTTGTACTTTGACCTGAAGGTGGCAAGACTGGTCATTCCCATGTGTCCTGGGAAGGCCAGGACTGTCCGGTGGCAGGCCAGACGCCAAGGAAGCTTTGCCCTCATGCTCACCTATCTTCTTCTTGTGGCTGGCAGTGCCATTGTCTCAGCAGAGCTTAGCGCTGATGGGCAGCGTAGGGTAGAAATGCTATCTGCGAATACGCTGCCAGGAAGAAGCTTGCCAATAGCATGACAGCTGTATCATCCCTTTTCTAGGACATCATAGGCCAGAAGAACCTCACAGCCAGATCTAACCTGGATATCATCCCAGCCGCTAAGTGTATATGCAAATCGGATTTGTGGGTGCAAATCAAGCAGGCATCACGTTGCATGGACAAAATCCAATAATCTAGAGGGCACCCACAAATTCCATCTGTTTATGCAAATTCTGGTTTTAGCTTGTTCAAAGTTGGAGCCGGTTTTTGACAATTTGACCCAACAAATTGTCGTTATTGACTGCTGAGACTCAAATCAACACAGATTAACACAACCCGCATTCCAGACTGGCACTTTGCATTGAATTGCTAAATGAGCTGTGAGCTGAGGACAGATTTTCATTCTGAACTTCAGTTTCCTGGCCACAGCCATGTACGAGTCTACAGTTGTTATTTTACTTAATTCAATTGTATAACAAGCCACCTGGGTCATCAGTTCATACAAACTATGGGCTGGCGCAGCACAAGAATTCAGTATTTGTGTTTATTCTCGGGCAATAATAAAGGTGCCAAACATATCTTGGAGGCAAACTACCAAGATAAATAGCACCTAAGGCTGTTATTTCCTCTGGGTCGGCTCCCAGCTGAGACACGTAGGTGATGTTTATCCTGGTAGGTAGCTGCCAAGCTGCATTAGCCAGTTTCACTACTGCACAGAGAGGGTTTGAAATGGCTGTGCGGCACTAAACCGCAGGCTGCCTCTACGTGCAGGCCCCCATGCAGGCAGGTGGTTATTTGATAGCTCTGGCTCTCTGGGCTTCTGCTTTGCGGCCAATGCAGCTTTCAGTGTTTTTCTGCTTATTTATTTATTGTTGTGGATTTGTAATCTTCGATGAAAGGATAAAGAACATTGTTCAGGTAGCGGGGCCGGAAATGGATTTGGAAATGGGCCAAAGCAGCGTCTGTCTGACTCTCTCCAAACGAGTTGGGCTTATCCGCATTGATCTCTCTTTCTAGGTCTTTATATCGCACTCATCTGTCCCCTCGCAGAAGAGGTTTCTCTCTCACTATTTCTGCATTCTATTTTATCTCTGATTAATACATTTTTATTTTGAAAATTCTGACTCAAGCTGCTCCACTCATTGGTATAACCAGGCAACAGGTGTTCCTAAACCCATTTACAAATTCATGAAGTGTTAAAGCCAGGTGTTATGGCTCCCAGACCCACGTTTGGCTGCCCAATCTTTACGGCTCCCAAACCCATGTTCGGCTGCCCAATCCAAACCTGGGTTTTACAGCCCTGGACACATGCTCAGCTGCTAGATCTGAGATTACAGAGCCAGATCCTTGAAAACTGGATCAAGTGGCCAGAGAGCCACTTTAGGCCATAGCTAGGTCTCTAGGTCAGCCCGGACAGGCCCGGGGACCTGGATGGTGGCCAGCCTGAGGTTGTGCATGAGTGTGAGGCAGCCTTCCTGCACCTGCAGGTCCAGAAAAAGCCCGTGCCAGATGGGCGCATCCTGCCTGAAAAACTAACTAGGAACAAGATTTGCTTCAAGAGGAAAGCACTGAGTCTGTGTGAGATCAGAGTTCGCTGCACTCTCGGCAGTTAGAGAGAGGCTGAGACCACTGCCTATCATGATGACCAGTTGCCTTGTACTCCTGCTTTCATCTGTAGCCATCTGGCTCCTCTTGCCGTATACTGAGATGGTCGGTTCTCTGGGGCAGGGTCCTGCCTTTTGTTCTGTTTCTGAACAGCTCCTGGCACAGTGGGGTCCTGGCCCAGGACAGGGGCTCCTGCGTGCTACGATAATACAAACAAATAATAACAACATCCCTATACAGCGCCACTGTGGAGGCGTCGTGACCTCTTAGCTCTCCTCTGGAGAGTTGCTCAAGGCCTAATATTTCAGGGGTGCCAAGTCCCTCTCCTAGGGTTGCCAGGAGCCCAGTTTTTGACCAGAACACCCAGTCGAAAAGAGACCCTGGCGGCTCCGGTCAGCGGCTGTTAAAAGTCAGGTCGGCCCCAGGCAGACTGGGGTGCAGAAGGTTTAGGGTGTGGACTCTGGGTGGCGCTCACCTCACGCACCTCCCGGGAAGCAACAACATGTCCCTGTGTCTTCTAGGTAAAGGGAGGCTCTGTGCACTGCCCCTAAGCACCAGCTCCGCCCCCGCAGCTCCCATTGGCCGTGGTTCTGAACCAATGGGAGCTGCGGAACTGGTGCCTGGGCTCCACACCCTCCTCCTGGCTCCATCCCCACAGCTCCCATTGGCTGTGGTTCCAGGCCAATGGGAGCTGTGGAGCCAGCACTTGGGGGAAGCATGCAGAGCCTCCCTGGCCGCCCTTGCACCTAGGAGTCTCAGGGATATGTTACTGCTTCCCAGGAGGTGCCTGAGGTAAGCGCCGCCTGGAGCCCACACCCCCTCCCACGCCCTTTCCTTTGCCCCAGCCCGGAGACCCCTCCTGCAGCGGAACCCCTCATTTCTGGCCCTACTCTGGAACCTGCACACCCAGCCCAAAGCCCATACCCCCTTCCACACCCCAACCCCCAGCTTGGCTGCCCGGAGCCCACACGCCAAACCCCCAGTCCCCTGACCCAGCCTGGTGAAAATGCACAAGTGAGCAAGGGCGGGGCAGAGTGAGCAATGGAGGGAGGGGGGATGGAGAGAGAGGGGTGAAGCCTCAGAGAAGGGGCTGGGATGGGGCAGGATGGGGTAAGGGTGTTTGGTTTTCTGCAAATAGAAAGTTGGCAACCCTAGACCCTCCCCAGCTCCCCAAGTCAGCGGGCAGGATCAGCAGCTCTGAATCGCCTTGGTGACCATGTGGGGGCGAGCACTGCTTTCCTATAGCCACATGGGCTAACTTCCATTAACACAGAGTCAGTGGGAAAACAGACCTCAGCCTCTTTATTTAGGGTATGTCTACATCTACAATTTTGCAGCGCTGGTTGTTACAGCTGTATTAGTACAGCTGTATAGGGCCAGCGCTGCAGAGTGGCCACACTTACAGCAACCAGCGCTGCAAGTGGTGTTAGATGTGGCCACACTGCAGCGCTGCTGGGCGGCTTCAAGGGGGGTCCGGGGAACGCAAGAGCAAACCGCGGGAAAGCAGGTCTCCTTCCCCAGTTTGCTCCAGTGTTCCCCGAACCCCCGAGCAAGCAGGTCTCCTTCCCAGCGGTTTGCTCTCGCGTTCTCCGAACCCCCGAGCAAGCAGATCTCCTTCCTCGCGGTTTGCTCTCGCGTTCCCCGAACCCCCGAGCAAGCAGATCTCCTTCCCCGCGGTTTGCTCTCCCGTTCCCCGAACCCCCCTGCAAACCGCGGGGAAGGAGACCTGCTTGCTCGGGGGTGCGGGGAAGGAGACCTGCTTGCACGGGGGTTTGGGGAACGCGAGAGCAAACCGTGGAAGGAGACCTGCTTCCCCGCGGTTTGCTCTCGCGTTCCCCGAACCCCCCTGCAAACCGCTGGGAAGGAGACCCGCTGGGGGGGGGGGGGGGGGATTCGGAGAACACCGGAGCAAACCACGTGGAAGGAGACCTGCCTGATTACCAGAGAGGCTTCCTCAGGTATGCTGGGATACCTGCTTATTCCACGGAAGTCAAGAAAAGCGCTGGTAAGTGTCTACACTTGATTACCAGCGCTGGATCACCAGCGCTGGATCCTCTATACCCGAGACAAAACGGGAGTACAGCCAGCGCTGCAAACAGGGAGTTGCAGCGCTGGTGATGCCCTGCAGATGTGTACACCTCCTAAGTTGCAGCGCTGTAACCCCCTCACCAGCGCTGCAACTTTGTGATGTAGACAAGCCCTTAGTTAGTCTAGGTCTTTGCTGTTTACTAACAGGCAAGCGGTTTGCTTCATCTGCCCCTTGGAAGGGCGTAACATTTCCAGTCCTTGGTGATCATTTCGCCTGCCTGTCCAGTTGCTACGGTCTGGGTTCCTAGCACTCCCTTCAGAATCCTGCTTGGTTTTTCTAATCCGTTACCATTACTGCCAGTGAAGTTAAAAGAGTTTGGGGGAGTTGTATGATTTTTTTAAACCAGCTGGTTTCTCTCATGTTGGTATCACTTATCTACACTAGGACTTTTGCCTGTTTTAAAAGCCCAACACCCTCAGGTATTATTATATCAGCAAAAGGGTTTAGTTTAGAACTGGCCTAAGAAACAATCACGAGCTGAGTCCAGCCCTATAGGATATTTGGAGAATCTTTTGGATTTGGTTTGTGTTGAACTGCTGAGGAACAGAAAAATCCATTATTTGCCCAGCTCTGGCTGTGAGGGAATCTCCAGGGCAAGGCCTACTCTACGCTAGAAAATGTTTTCTGTTATAGTTGCACCAGCAAACCCTCTGAGTGCAGACACAGCTTAAACCAGCACAAAAGTGATTTTGCCAGTTCCCCAAGTGAAATCATCTGTATTGCTGGGGATTTCACTACCTTTCTAGATAGGACGGGTTAAACACCAGAATAGACTTATAGCTAGAAAGTTTCTCCTGGCATCTTAAGCTCTGGAATAGTCTACCAAGGAAGGCTGTGGAATCCCCATCACTGGTGGTTTTTAAGAACTGGTGGGACAAACATCTGACAGGGATGGTCTAAGTTTACTTAATCCTGCCTCCGTGTGGGGCCTGGAGAAGAGGACGTCTTGAGGTCCCTTCCAGGCCTATGTTTCTATGATTCTATGGTGTAAATTGGGAGTAACTGCACCTAGGTCGAAGAGTTACTCTGATAGTTTTACAGCAGGGTGAGATCAGAATCAGTCCCTATGGTGATGTAGCTACCTCTGGAGTGGAACACAGCAGCTGTCGAACGACACACAACAACGCTACCCAGTGGTAAAGGGCAGGACGTGAAGACCTGAAGCATCCATCTGTAAGCGTGCAGTGAGTCCAGCAGGAAGCCTTTACTCAAGCTGGCATTTAGCCAAGATAGGTGGTGCTCACTCCCCGACTCTGACAAGAAATGCGAGAAGTTCTTTAAAGGTGACAGCTTGTCAAGACCTCGGTTTTATATCTGATCTAAATTCCATCAAAGGATAGATGCCTTTTAGATTAAACAAGCTAATTGCAGGAAGGTTAGCATAAGGTTTCTCCTTTAAAAGGTTTCTGCTCTATCTAAAATGCTAAACTAACACAGCTCAGTAGAGGACAGAGCACGCTGTATCAACATGCATTTGGATTTCCTTTTCCTCACAGGGCATGTTTGCTGAACCTCTTATCCTTTTTCTCTTGAGTTCCTCTGCTCGCCTTCACTGAGTGTAGAAAAGATCAGCTAGAGGTCTGTAACCTGGAAAGTGCTTTGGAATCCTTCTGGACGAAAGACTCTGTTGATGAGAAATTTGCTATTTCACAACAGACACTGATGTCTGAGCTGACTTACAGGTCACCGGTGTCGGCCAGAGTAGACAGGCCTAGAGGATCGTTGCTAGTCATGCACAGAATCCAGCTCTCCTGAGCACCAGTGCTCCGCTTTCCCCAATACTCTATGCTGCGTCCTGCCACCCAGTGCCCTGTGGGGACCGGGGTTCCCCAGATGTCAGGGTTTTGCAACTTCTCTCCAGTTCCCAGTGTTGCTGCTGGAGCTGCCGTCTCCGCAGAGCAAAGGGGCCTGGCAGCCCGGCGTTCCCAAAGCCTGCCCCCGTGAGCGTGAGGGGGCAGCTCCGCAGGGCTGCTTCTTGTTGGAGCAGTTGGCCCAGAGCACTGCTGTGTCGCTGCAGTTACACCGCCCTCCCTTGCTCTGACAGTGTCTGTCTGTGACATTAATCTGCAAAGCTCCATGTTGTGTCAGTGAAACCCAAAGGGACGAGTCATGCCATGAGGGCAGGGGACTGGACTCGATGACCTCTCGAGGTCCCTTCCAGTCCTAGAGTCTATGAGTCTATGAGTGGCGACTCATGACCAGGCCGCCCTCCCATCAGCACTCTCGCTGGGGGAGCCCCGAATTCAGATACCATTCAGCAGCTCCCTGCTATCGCACGGCACTGTCACTGAGCAGCCCCATCAGCTCACCCTCTGAGGGGCCCACAACCTGCCCCAACACCACAGGGAAACGGTGCATTTGCTTGCAGCTTTATCGGGCTTGCCAAAAGCAGCCCACAGATCCAGAACTGGGTCAGAACCAGCGGGGCTCACAGGCCCTACACACCTCTGTCTATGGCCTTCCAGAGACTATGGATTTGTCTGGAAAATGCCAGCAGTGCAGGGTGTCACGGAGTGTGGGGGAGTCCGGCCCTGCACCCCTCTTCCTGGGACCCACAGTGACTCTCGGCCAGCCAGTACAACAGAAGGTTTATTGGACAACAGGAACACAGGTTACAGCAGAGCTTGCAGGCACAGTCAGGACCCCTCCACCGAGTCCTTCTGGGCTTTCAGGGTGCTTGGATCCTAGCTAGGATACCCTGAATTCCGCCCACACAGCCCCAAGCCCCAAACTCCAACTGCTTCCCTCCTGCCACTCCCTTCCTTTGCCCCCTTCCCGGGCAAAGGTGTTGACCTTTCCCCTCCCTTACCTAGCTCAGGTTACAGGCTCTGGCATCGTCCATCTCCTAAAGTCCTCCCCTGCTCTCCCACTCCCCACACAGACAGTCCCTACTGCATCACATCTCTCCCCCCTTCGAGACTGAACTGAGCGGGGTCACTCTGCCCAGTGACCTGGGGAAGTTCAGGGTCCCCTCTCCGGGACAACGCATCCGCTGTCAGGTTGGCACTTCCCTTCACATGGACCACGTCCATGTCATAGTCCTGCAGGAGCAGGCTCCACCTCAGGAGCTTGGCGTTGGCTCCTTTCATCTGGTGCAGCCAGGTCAGGGGAGAGTGGTCGGTGTACACGGTGAAGTGTCGCCCAAAGAGATATGGCTCTAGCTTCTTAAGGGCCCACACCATGGCCAGGCATTCCTTCTCGATGGCTGCGTAGCTTTGTTCCCGGGGTAGCAGCTTCTTACTCAGGTACACGATAGGGTGTCTCTCCCCCTTTTCATCCTCCTGCATTAACACCGCCCCCAGTCCCGTGTCTGAGGCATCGGTGAACACCATAAAGGGTTTGTCAAAATCTGGGTTTGCCAGAACTGGGTCGCTAACCAGAGCCTCCTTCAGCGCCCGGAAAGCCTCCTGGCACTGCTCAGTCCAGATCACCTTGTCTGGCTTCCCCTTTTTGCACAGTTCAGTGATGGGGCCGGCTATGGCACTGAAGTGGGGCACGAACCTTCGATAGTACCCCGCCATCCCAATAAAGGCCTGGACCTGCTTTTTGGTTTGGGGAGCAGGCCAGTCTCTGATCACCTCCACCTTGGCTGGTTCCGGCTTCAGGCAGCCGCTCCCCACCCGATGGCCCAGGTAAGATACTTCAGCCATCCCCACCTTGCACTTCTCAGCCTTTACTGTTAACCCAGCCTTCCGGAGTCGGTCCAGGACTTGTTTAACCTGGGACACGTGGTCCTCCCAGGTCTGGCTGAAGACGCAGATGTCGTCAATATACGCCACGGCAAAACTCTCCATCCCCCTCAGTAGCTGATCCACCAGGCACTGGAAGGTGGCCGGCGCTCCCTTGAGGCCGAAGGGCAGGGTCAAAAACTCATAGAGCCCCAGAGGGGTGATAAAGGCCGATTTCAGCCTGGCATCTGCGTCCAGCGGCACTTGCCAGTAGCCTTTGGTAAGATCCATAGTGGTGAGGTACCGTGCACCTCCCAGCTTGTCTAGGAGCTCGTCAGGCCTGGGCATAGGGTAGGCATCAGATACGGTGATGGCATTGAGCTTTCGATAGTCCACACAGAACCGGATTGACCCATCCTTCTTGGGAACCAGCACTACTGGCGAGGCCCAAGGGCTGGAAGACGGCTGGATCACCCCCAAAGCCAGCATGTCCCTGACCTCTCTTTCAAGATCCTGGGCAGTTTTACCAGTGACCCGAAAAGGGGAGCATCTTATAGGGGGGTGTGACCCCGTCTCCACCCGGTGGACAGTCAAATTAGTGCGTCCAGGCTGGTTGGAAAACAGCTGTCAGTACAGATGCAGCACCCCTCTGATCTCAGCGTGCTGGCCCGGGGTCAGTTGCTCAGAGAGGGGAATCGCCTCCAGGGGGGAACCAGCTTTTGTCCCAGGGAATAGATCCACTAAGGGGTCATCTCCCTGCCCCTCCCAATGTCCACACACGGCCAACACCACATTCCCCCTGTCATAGTATGGTTTCATCATGTTCACATGGTACACCCGACGGTGATGTGCCCGGTTTGACAGCTCCACCACATAGTTTACCTCATTCAGTTGCTTGATAACCTTGAAGGGCCCTTCCCAGGCGGCCTGGAGTTTGTTTCTCCTCACGGGGATAAGAACCATCACCTGATCCCCGGTGGCGAAGGCACGGGCTCGTGCTGTGCGGTCATACCAGACCTTCTGCCTCCTCTGGGCTCGGGCCAGATTCTCCCTGGCCAGGCCCATGAGCTCGGCCAGTCTTTCCCGGAAGGTCAGGACATACTCCACCACTGACTCTCCCTCGGGAGAGGCCTTCCCCTCCCATTCGTCCCTCATCAGGTCTAGGGGCCCCCTCACCCGCCTTCCATACAACAGTTCGAAAGGTGAAAACCCGGTAGATTCCTGGGGTACCTCCCTGTACGCAAACAGCAGGTGAGGTAAGTACTTGTCCCAATCTTGCGGATGCTGGTTCATAAATGTTTTTAGCATCATCTTCAGCGTCCCGTTGAACCTTTCTACCAGCCCGTTGGACTGGGGGTGATACGCTGAGGCCCAGTTGTGCGGACCCCACATTTCTGCCATAAGGACCGGAGCAGGGCCGACATGAAGTTGGACCCCTGGTCCGTTAAGACCTCCTTGGGGAACCCCACCCGGCTGAAAATTGTCAGCAGCGCATCTGCCACTGTGTCTGCTTCGATAGAGGACAAGGCCACCGCCTCGGGGTAGCGAGTGGCAAAATCCACCACCACCAGGATGTATTTCTTCCCTGACCGGGTCATCTTGCTGAGAGGTCCCACTATGTCCATGGCCACCTTCTGGAAAGGTTCTTCTATGATGGGTAAAGGCCTCAAAGCCGCTTTCCCCTTGTCCCGGGCCTTCCCCACCCTCTGGCAGGGGTCACAGGATTGGCAGTACTGTCGGACATGGGTAAAGACCCCAGGCCAGTAAAAGTTCTGTAGCAGCCTCTGCCTGGTGCGCCGGATTCCCTGGTGCCCTGCGAGAGGGATGTCATGGGCCAGGTACAACAGCTTGTGACGGAACTTCTGGGGAACCACCAGCTGCCTCCTGATCCCCCATGACTCTACTTCCCCTGGGGGAGCCCATTCTCGGTACAGGAACCCCTTCTCCCACAGGAACCTCTCCTTGCAACCTCTCCTCATGGTCTGTACCGCACTAAGGTCAGCCCGGTCCCTGTGCTTCCGCAAGGAGGGATCTTTCTGCAACTCGGCCTGGAACTCAGCAGCTGGGACAGGAATGGGGACCGGCTCTCTCTTGCTGGCTGGGTCTGAGGCCGCAGCCTCTCTGCACCGTGCCCCTGGGCGTTCCCCGCTCCCTGAGTTAGGGTCCTGCACCTCAGGTCGAGTACCTTCCCCGTTGTCGGGGAGCAGTGCCATTTGCCGACTCTGACTACGAGTCACGACCAGGGCACTCTGGGTGTTACTAGGCCAGTCCTCAAGGTCCCCTCCCATTAACACGTCAGTGGGCAAATATTGGTGTACCCCCACATCTTTGGGGCCCTCCTTGGCCCCCCATTTCAGGTGTACCCTTGCCACGGGTACCTTGAATGGGGTCCCGCCCACGCCCATCAGGGTCAGGTAGGTGTCGGGCACCATCCGATCTGAGGCCACCACCTCGGGCCGGGCCAGCGTCACCTCTGCGCCCGTGTTCCAGTACCCAGTGACCTTCCTCCCATCCACTTCCAGGGAAACAATGCACTCTTTCCGGAGGGGCAGCCCCGCGCCCACCCAGTAAACCAAAAACCCGGAACCGGGAGCATCCATAGGTGGTATGTTGCCAACCCCCCTTTCCTGGGAATGTAGCCCCTCCTCCGATTGGGTTTTTACCCAGTCCACCCTCTGCGGGTTGGGTCTGCTTGGTCTGTCCCTGAGCTTGGGGCACTGGGCCCGTATGTGACCTCGTTGGCCACAGCGATAGCAGCCCATATCTCGTGGGTCCCCTTGAGTGGGTCGGAGGGACCTGCCGCTGGATGTTCCCCTTTTGGGGGGGTTCTCCATAGGCCCCCTTTGGGAGGTCCCATGTTGACTCTCTCTCTGCGTTGAGGCAGGCCTGCTCCTTCGAGACTCCTCCCTGCCATCCCCTGCCCGACTGTCCACAAATTGGTCGGCCAGCTGGCCTGCATGCTGCGGGTTCTCCGGCTTCTGGTCCATCAACCACAGCCTCAAGTCGGACGGGCACTGCTCGTACAGGTGCTCCAGTATGAATAGGTCAAGCAGGTCCTCTTTAGTTTGGGCCCCAGCTGTCCACTTGCGGGCATACCCCTGCGCCCGGTTGACCAGTTGTAGGTATGTGACCTCACGGGTTTTACGCTGGCTCCGGAACTTTTTCCGGTACATCTCAGGAGTCAGCCCAAACTCGCGGAGCAGGGCCTGTTTGAACAGTTCATAGTCCCCTGCCTCCGCCCCTTTCAGTCGGCTGTACACCTCCACGGCTGTGGAGTCCAGTAAGGGGGTGAGAACTGCGATCCTGTCTGCAGGGTCAACCCTGTGCAGCTCGCAGGCATTCTCAAAGGCCGTCAGGAAGGGATCTAAGTCCTCCCCCTCCTTACGCCAGGGCAGCAAGTGCTTATCAAAGCTCTTTGTAGGCTTGGGTCCCCCCTCACTCACCGCAGCTGGAGCCTCACTGCTCCTCAGCCGGGCCAGGTCCAGCTCATGTTTACGCTGTTTCTCCTTCTCCTCCCACTCACGCTGGCACTGGTTCTCCTCATGTTTACGCTGGTTCTCCTCATGTTTACGCTGGTTCTCCTCATGTTCACGCTGTTTCGCCTTCTCCTCCAGCTCTCGCCTCTTTAACTCGAGCTCCTCCCGTCTCAGCTCCCTTTCATATTCCAGCCGCATCCGCTCCACGGATGCCGAGCGTTGCCGGGAGGATCCCCTGCTGGGGGGTGGGCTTCGCCGGGCAGATCCCCTGCTGGCCGGGGGTGTCACGGTGCCCTCGGTATACACTGGGCTCCTCCCCGCCCTTCCTCTACGCCTAGGAAGGGGGGTCTCGGGAAGCCCTCGTCCGCCGGCTGACCACTCCCAGCGGGGACAGACACTGGTGCCTGCGCTGCATCTGCTCGGCTGCTTCCCTCAGAGACAGGGCTCCGTTCATTCATGCGGTCTCCCTGCTCCAGCTGTGCAATCAGCTGGTCCTTGCTGAGCCTCCCTGGGTGCAGCCCCCTCTGCTTGCACAGCTCCACCAGGTCACACTTGCGCCGCTTGGCATACATCTTCCTGCTGACCACTCACAGGCCGGGGTGCTCGCCGCTCCCCACGGTTTCCAGGGGGACCCCTAGTGCACCAGCCCTTCTTGAGGTCACCACCTCTCTGCCAGGGTCGAGCTGCAGACTCCTCCGCCCCTGGGACCGCTCGCTGCAATCCCCCGGGGGACCCTGTTACTGCAAAGTCCTTCTCACTGGGCACACACTCCCAGGGGTTAACCACCCCTTCGTTTTACTGCTCCCCAGTCACTTACTGCAGGAAGCGCCGTCCACGGGGTGCAGTATATCCCACCGCTAACACCAGTTGTCACGGAGTGTGGGGGAGTCCGGCCCTGCACCCCTCTTCCTGGGACCCACAGTGACTCTCAGCCAGCCAGTACAACAGAAGGTTTATTGGACAACAGGAACACAGGTTACAGCAGAGCTTGCAGGCACAGTCAGGACCCCTCCACCGAGTCCTTCTGGGCTTTCAGGGTGCTTGGATCCTAGCTAGGATACCCTGAATTCCGCCCACACAGCCCCAAGCCCCAAACTCCAACTGCTTCCCTCCTGCCACTCCCTTCCTTTGTCCCCTTCCCGGCAAAGGTGTTGACCTTTCCCCTCCCTTACCTAGCTCAGGTTACAGGCTCTGGCATCGTCCATCTCCTAAAGTCCTCCCCTGCTCTCCCACTCCCCACACAGACAGTCCCTACTGCATCACACAGGGGTTAAGAACAGCTGAATGTGAATCCCTGTTTAGTAGTGAAAGTTATGCATGAAGATTAGAGTCACAAACCAGGCCTGTATCTCAGCAGATAACACAGGACTCATTCCTCTGTTTGCAGTCACTTCCACGGTGCCCCTACACTGAAAGCATCCCACACCCAAGATCTGGGGGCCCTGGCTGCTGGCATAGCCAGCTGTAGCTTGCTCTTCTGCATGGTTCTTGAAGCAGACACCTCAGCATCATCCCTTGCTATACCAGTGCTACTCCTGCCTACTCCTGGCTTCCCAAGGCCAGCTGCCCTGGGCACAACCCCTTTGGATTTCCAGTTCCTCTCCTCAGACTTCCCGCCTCGGTATTGCCATCAGACTTTGCCACTGTCATCCTAGCTTGTCTCCGGGCCCAATCCCAACCCTGGAAAACCAGACATTCCACCACACTCAGAGCCAGGGTGGGGGGAGGTTCCTCCCCCTGGCGTGGGTCTGTGGCATCTGCTTATGCCAGACCTGAAATCACCCCCTTTTCTCTGTCATTTCCATCCCTGCCTACTGACTGCAACAGCTGCAGGGAGACAGCTGGGCCCAGACTAGATGATGGCCCAGCCTCCGGCTCAGTGATCCTTGGGCACCAGGAAGCCAGAGGGAGTTGAGTTTTTGGGGGACAGCTAATCCGGAGCTTTTTCACCTTTCTCTCCAGAAAAGACTGTGCCCCTGCGTATTCTGTATGAGAAGTATGGTAGCTGCCTGACCCAAGACAACATGATCAAGCTGGTGGCCCTCCTGTTTGAATACCAGACCGGAGATATCATCCTTGGGGTCCGAGACATCTACGTAAAGAACCCGGATATTAAGATTAGGGTAAGGGCTTCAGCACATTTCTGTCTTGGCACTGCTGAGCACGTGTCTGGTCCCTGCTCACCTCCGCAGATGTGGAGGGGACTGGGACATTCTCAGCCCAGTATCCTTGGTGTTAGCCAGACAGCAATAATGGAAGAGATGCAGCTTGCAGCATACGCTCCTCCCCCAGTGCCTGGTATTGAACTGACATCCCTGCAATCAGACAGGGAAACCAGCCTTGCTCTGCTGCTGTCCTGGGAGAGCGCATGCCTCTGGCAGTCCTGTCCTGGCACCTATGTTCCAGTGCACACAGGAGTTCGATGCAGTGCCAAGTCAGAACTGAAAAGCTTCAGCATCTCCCTGGGCCCCAATCCTGAGACCGAACTGCCAGGCACTTCCCACAGCTCCCCACGCCCAGTGCGGCCCGTTTCACCTCACTCAGCACTGGAAAGGAGGGGGAAACCCGGCAGCCTCCTGCTCTCCCACAGGACCCTCTGAGGGGCTATTGGCTGAGCAGCTCACAAACAATGCAAGGGGGCTTGAGCCCGCAGAGGGGATGCTGCAACATTGCTGAGCAATTCGGGGTATGGCCCCGTGGTGTGGGAGGAGGTCAGGTGCCAGCTGTGAGGGCAGAGAGGCGAGACCAGTGCTGAGGGCGGAAGGCAGGAGGGGAGCAGGCTAGCGTGGGCAGGGGTTTGCAGCAGGTAGGTTATAGCGGCTGTCAGACGGGCAGGGTGCATTGCCACAGCTCTTGGTGACTCACACACGCAGCCAGTAAGTGCAGAGCCAAGCTAAGCCATGGGGCCAGGAACCGTAGTAACCGGCTTTGTCTCACTAGAATCAATGAAGCAGCTAATGCAGACACGGCCTGCCCTGAGTGGTGCTGTTTAATGGCTTCCCTCTGGGCGAGGGGTGGGTGTGTGTCTGGAACATTATACACCCAGTCAACATGAACCAGGGCAATGGATGGGAGCGTATGCACGTGCACACACACGCATGCGCACACACACACACACATACACATATGCACACACACATACGCACACACACGTACATGCACATGCGTGCACACACAGTATACACACACACACACACAGTACACATGCACACACACACATATTCTCTCTCTAATGGCAAAAGGGACTTCACTGAGGATCCAACTGATTTCTTTGAAAAACAGGTTTTAGGGGAACCAGTGCAGAAGCGGAAGCTGGTGGCAGAGCTCACCCTGACTAATCCCCTCTCGACCCCTCTGAGTGGCTGCGTGTTCACCCTGGAGGGGGCTGGTCTGACCGAAGGACAGAAGACCCAGGAGCTGTAGGTGTTTTCTACTCCCACTATGGGGTTGGGCTGCTGTGGGAGGGCAGGGGCCAAGGGACTTTCGAGACTCGGCAAGAACTTTGCACAGGGAAGGCGCTTGCCCCACCCCAGCCCCACCTCAGCCAGAGGGCTGCCGTGGGGCATGCAACAGGGATGTGAACTCTGTGAGAGATTGCAGCTGCTCCTGCCCCAGTGACAGTCACTGAAGGGACCAGCGAAGGAGGGCTGGCGGGGGAAGCTCAGAGCATCCCCAGACCAGCTACCCCCAGCAGGAGTTGCTGCAGGAAACAGTGGAGGAGCCGTAGGGAACGGTCTGGGGGCATTTGGCTGCAAGCGTCCTGCGAGTCGATTTGCTGCAGTTCACTGAGGACGCTCAGTTTCATCTCCGATATTAAAGGGAAAACTCCTCCCCACCCCCCAAACAGTTTGTTTTGCTGCTCCCCAAGGATCTCCCCCTCATGCCTGTCCAGTGTCCCCAGGGCTCTAAAGGAGATGGACTCCCGACAGGGCCATGCATGGGTCTGGCGAGGGTACTTGCTAGTGACCGAGTTACGCTGGCGGGTGGTGCTGGGGTTTGCTAATTTTCCCTCTGCCCCCCGCAGCGCCAGCCCCGTTGAGCCGGGGCAGGAAGCGAAGGTCAGGGTGGACTTGGCTCCCCAGCTGTCCGGCCTGCACAAACTCGTGGTGAATTTCGAGAGTGACAAGCTGAAGGGAGTGAAGGGCTATCGCAACGTGATCGTCGCCCCACTGCCCAAGTGAAGCCGCCTGACCCGTTCTCACCTGGCCCTGCCGATGCCAACATGAGCCTCCTCTCAAGAACTAACGACGATTCCTACAGAGACCAGAGACCTCGCCTCGCCCTGCGCAGCCAGTCCCAGACGCCAGGCACCTCCGCCATTCCCTGGCTTCGAAAGGACTTCACTGAACTGAGCTGCCAGCCATTGACCAGAAAAGCTCCTGGAGCTGGCAGCTCCTGCCAGAGCTGCCTGGTGCAGCCACCACACCCCGTGCGTCAGACACTTCACCAGTTGGCCACGGTCAGACAGCGAGGAGAAAATCAGTCCAAGCTGACATAGAAAGCGGCAGGGAGGGGAGGTGCCAAGGGAGAGAATGGTTCTGGGAAGAGGGAACCCCAGTCCCAGGTAGGATGACCAGACAGCAAACAGGGCCGGTTCTGTTTTTTACTGCCCCAAGCATGGCAGTCAGGCGGCCTTCAGAGGCGTTTCTATGGGAGGTCCGCCGGTCACGCGGATTCGGTGGCAGCTCTGTGGGTGATCTGCCGGTCCCGCACCGTCGTACCTGCCGCCGAATTGCCACCGAAACCATGGGACTGGCAGACCTCCCTCAGAAACGTCACTGAAGGCCACCTGACTGCTGCCCTCAGAGCCACCGGCATGCCACTCCCTGCAGCTTGCCACCCCAGGCACGCGCTTGCTGCTCTGGTGCCTGGAGCCACCCCTGACAGCAAGTATGAAAAATCAGGATGGGGGTGGGGGGGATAATAGGAGTCTACATAAGAAAAAGACCCAAAAATTGGGACGGTCCCTATAAAATCAGGACAGCTGGTCACCCGAGTCCCAGGCCTCCTCACACACATTTGATGGAGCTCTCAGCAGCATTACCAAATGCCCCCTCAGCTGAGCAGGATGAGTCCAGATTGAATCATAGAACCATAGAATCTCAGGGTTGGAAGGGACCTCAGGAGGTATCTAGTCCAACCCCCTGCTCAAAGCAGGACCAATCTCCAACTAAATCATCCCAGCCAGGGCTTTGTCAAGCTGGGCCATAAAAACCTCTAAGGAAGGAGATTCCACCACCTCCCTAGATAACCCATTCCAGTGCCTCACCGACCTCCTAGGGAAATAGTGTTTCCTAATCTCCAACCTAAACTTCCTCCACTGCAACTTGAGACCATTACTCCTTGTTCTGTCATCTGGTACCACTGAGAACAGTCTAGATCCATCCTTTTTGGAACCCCCTTTCAGGTAGTTGAAAGCAGCTATCAAATCCCCCTCATTCTTCTCTTCTGCAGACTAAACAATCCCAGTTCCCTCAGCCTCTCCTCATAAGTCATGTGCTTCAGCCCCCTAATCATTTTTGTTGCCCTGCCCTGCCCTGGAGAGGATATGATCAATCTACACCAAAGCAGGACTCCACTCCCTGTCCTCTGCCACGCCCAGCTGCAGGATCTGCTTCCCTTGGAGGCTGCATTTACCGGTAGGCTGGGATCCTCTGAATGCACCAGGCCCGTCTAGGGTGCAGAGGCCATGCTGCATAGAACACAAGGCTCCTCTTCCTTGCAGGTTACCCCCCATGTCCCACAGGCAGGCATCACGCCCTTAATGACTTCTGTATTTTTAGGGTTGGGTGTTAGGGTGGCCTAGAAGCTCTCTCTGAACCTCCACCTCCATGTGGTGTTTGTGTTATGCGACATACTTGGGGATGTGGCATGTCCACCTGCTAGATGTGCTTGTGCGTTTTTCCACATAGCCAGCGCCTGTCCTAGGCTCCCATGCACAGCTTCTCAGTGACTTGCTTTGAAAACGTGGCCCTTAGAGCTTTTGTGACCCCAAGTCACCTTCCACCTCTGCTCAGTCCCCAGCTGTTTTAGCAAAGCCTTGGCCGCCTGTCCCTGCCTCCCAGTGGCCCAGGCAGGGCCAAAGGAAATGGCTTTAGACAATCGGCAATCCCCCTAGACTGCCTCTGGGCACATCACAGCTGTCTGGGGTGCGCTGTATCCTGATCGGTGCAGGGGCACTTAGAGAACAGAGTGGAAAACCTCTAGTGAAAAGAGCGAGAAAATGAACAAAGCAGCCAGGTGATTTTGGCTTGGCAGGGCAGTCAGACTCATCTGAACCCCTGCTGTTGTAAAGCACGAGGGTGACAGATGTGACTTAACCTAACTGGTCACAGCATGTTCCAGAGGCCCGGTCTGGAGTTCCCACCAAGGCTCACGGACAGGTTCAGCATCATGCAGGATCAGGCCCTTTATAAGTTAACCTCTCCATGCCACCCAGCCAAATATGCTAAATAGTCAGTTCCCTCTCCCAAACCCCCAATAAATCCCTTCCCCCAAACCTCCAGTAAATCCCCCCAAACCCCCATAAATCCCTTCCCCCAAACTTCCAGTAAATCTCCCCAAACCCCAATAAATCCCTTCCCCCAACCTCCAGTAAATCCCCCCAAACCCCCAATAAATCCCTTCCCCCAAACCCCCAATAAATCCCCCCAAACCCCCAATAAATCCCCCCAAACCCCAATAAATCCCTTCCCCTGAACGCCCAATGAATCCCTCCATCCCTGCAGAAGAAAAGGCACTTTGGAGGGCAGGGGGTTATTGTGAAAGGAGCATCTCCTTGCTGTGGGATCAGCTCGCTGCTGTGGCTGTGGCAGGCGCCTGTGCCTTGGCAGCAGTCCCCACAGGAATGGCCAGGGGCACCTGGCACATCTTACAGTCCTGGCAGCGCACCGCCATGCCACATGTCCGCTACATCATTCAGCAGTGAAGTGGTTAATAAAAATTGGCTTCGCCTCCTGATGGGGGGAACATGATCTGATGATTCGCGCTGTGGCTGCTTACATTTGTTATGGGGTTTGGGAAGAGTTAATCCCTCCCAGCCCTGGGGCATTCCTAGCAGCACTACCTGGCATCTATGCAAATCAGGAGGCATTTTAACAGGTCTGGAAAGTTTGCAGTTTCAAAACCACCACTTCTTCTAGAACTAGACACCAAGTAGAAACGTCCCCTTTCCCCCAGCTTTACATACTCGACTGGGAATCTGAGCAGAATTGATAAAATAACCCGCAGGAAGACAAGACACTTTTATAATGGGATTGCACAGGGCCAGCGCTATTTTGTACCAGTTATCAGTACCGGGGAAGTGCTTTTGAAACCAGCGAGGTGGAAAAAGGATTGTATAATGTGAGCAACACTGTGTTTGTTTTCGATGCACATTATATGTAACCTCTCCTGTGCAGAGAGGGCAGCACATGTGCTTTTCTAACCCTTTCTATTACTGTCACGGCAGACACTGCATGCCGAGGGCTGGACATGACACTGACATGAATTCACTCTGTAAGCACAGAATAAAGAGTTTATTTTTCGCTTTCAAAATCTGACTTGCTGTGTTCTCAGCCTCTTGTGCCTCAGGGGGCTCCCAATAATCTCTCTGTCTGGCTTACAGCCGGCTGGGAGCAGGGGTGTTTTTCCACTAAATTAATATGAAATTGTGTTTTCTGTCCTTCCTAGGTGAATTGAGGCCCCCAGTAAAATGCTGGGTCAGTGGATTTTTTTTCTACGTCAATTCATCCAGGAATCCAAACGAGTCACTCTCTGATTCCCCTCTAAATAGCTCTCTCCGTTTCTGTAGCCACAAAGCCAATACATTCAATGGCAAAAGACTACACTGACAGATACTTACAGTGGCTTGGTAGTCGGTCATCCCCTTTCAGAATGCTGAATTGAGCAAATCTCAAACTTTGGAAAACTGGGAAGTGTAGAGATAAGGTTGCCCATGCAACCTTAACTCTGCCTTCCTTCAGCTATGCCCCACCACGTCCCAGTAACACACATACTGTTATTCTGCCCACCCCACAGGTGCTGAAATATACAAGCTCCTCACCTCCTTCTACACCACATTCAGCCCTCCCCAGGATTCCATCAAACATTATTAAAGGACAAGGGGTGGGGGGATGGGAAGGTTGCTCACACCAGTTTCCCTCTCTTCCTCGGGAGCTGGCAGCAGCCAATGAGGATTGCTGGTGTACACGCCAGGTGCAGCCAGGGGGTTAGATGTGCCAACACTAAACAGCGGAGGCAAGAGCTGGGCCTGCTTGGTAGAAGTGTCTGTCAGAGGAGGAGACGTGTGGGTTAGTTTGTGGCACGTGACAGGGCTGTGACTGTGATATGAGGAAATCCACGTTTTGCAATGTGTGAAGGCAAAGGGCAGAGCAGCAAATGTATCTTCTGGCTCCAGCATGCATCATGTCAGTGCCGAATTGTGTATGTTCAACACAGAGCAGGGCACAGGGGTTGTCAGTCGTGAGCTGAGTGAGGAGAGCAAGCCGAGCGTTTATTATCTGCATGCACTCCCGGTACAGCGAGCGTGGGCGGTGTCAGGCGGAGCGGAACTGGACGGTGATGGCAGTAGTTGGTCTGCGTGGTGGAGGTGTGTCTGCAGATCTGTGGAGCCCTTAGTGGGTGTGACAGAGCTGTGGGGAGATCTTTGCTTTGCAGCCTGTCATGTGTGAGGAAAGGGAAGAGGTGCCCGTGTCCCTTCAGGGGCAGCATTTCTGTGCAGAATTGCCCACGGCAGGGCAGCAGCAGGGCACAGGGCTTTTATGGCAAAGGCTCCTGGCAGCAGTGAGCTGGAAGGGAAGAGGATCCTAATGCTTTACTGACGGTGAAAGGAAAATGGAGGTTGAGCTGGCAGCCTGGGGTAACAGTACATCCGCGTCTGAGCTGCGAGGTGCTGCCCCCACACTAGCTGTGCTCTAGCTGGCTCGCTAGAAACATGCCACACACCCGCCCGGGCCCCGGGTGTGTAACTGGAGGCTATGCCAAGCCACTGCCCCTGCTCCCTCAGCTACACAGGGATGCAGCCTCCCCTCAGGAATAGCCGCGTGGGACCCCACGAGCCAAGCGTGAGCATCTCTGAGCAAGCAACACCCAAAGCCCGTCACAATCCCCTTCCCCACCGCAAGCCCACGCAGCCCTGCCCGGAGCAGCTACGCTGACGGGGCCTTGCAAAGGCTTCTGCAGCAGTCGGGCTAGATAGAAAACACCTGGTCCCCTACCTGGTGGTGTCTTCTGTGGGGACAGGACCAGCCCACTCGACGCTGGTGGTGGGAACTAGGCCCGTTCCTTCCTCTGGACTCTTCTCTCCTCCCAGCCCTGCCTGAGGAAGTTACTCAAAATGGCTTCCTCTGCTGAGCCCATGATGGGGGCGGCTCAGCCAGTCAGGGATCTTGTGCAAACGCCCTGGTGCCAGAACCCAGGTAGCCCAGCTCCAGCTCAGGAAAGCACCACACAAAGCTGGGGCCACCCACAAAGTGGCCAAAGGCAGCAGCTGCTGAGTGGCAGGATCGCCCACAGCGTCAGGTGCTCCCCTTGCCCCAGGGAGACTGGGGTTCAATGCCCTGTTCTGCCAGCCACCAGGCGTGTCCCTGGACAACTTGTCTGGTCTCTCCATGCAAGGGGGATACTGGGGCTGCCCTGCCTCAGGGCCTGTTGGGAGGCTAAATACACTAATTGTGAGGTGCTGGGATATTACACGAGTGCCTCCCTCAGAGATCTTCTGATGCAGTCTCAGGGGAAATGTATTTTCATGGCAGCGCTAAAGAAATAAGTTCTGACTGTTGTTAATGTTTCTGTATTTCACACCCCACTTCTACACCTTGATGCTACACTAAGAAACTGGCAACCTGTAATTCTCACCCGTGCTGCTGCTCCAGGGGTAGCAATGGAGGAAGCTGTAACGTAGGCAGGACTCAGGCATTTTTGACTCTAGGTCGGCTCTAGGTAGGGTGAGACAACACAGTGAGGAAACCACCAGAGTCCTGTCCGTGCTACAGCCTCTGCCACTGCTGCACAGAGGGAACTGCACCAGTCCCAGGTAACAGGCCAGACAGCCTCGTATAGATGCAGCCCTATATGCACTTTATAGCCCAGATGTTCATACCCAGAGATGGCCTGAGCACAGCACTGAGAACTAGGACCAGGATTCTAAGGCCAGGCATGAGATGAACCCAGCTGGTCTTTGAAAAGTAGCCCTTGTACATGTGAATTGCAGTAACTCCTAAGTGTTTGTGATGATTTGGGAATTCTGTGTCTGTATGCCCTACAAATTCTGTTTGATACTGGGGACTCTCTGCATGTATCTTTGTCAGGCTGCAAACTCCATCCTGATTGTAGGGCTGGTCAGTGCCTTCCTGCTGGCTGTTTACCTGCATCTTGGTAGCACAGGCTAACATTGGAAGGTCATTAAACTTTGATGATCATCCATTTAAATGGAGCACCCTTGGACAAAGAGATGGCTATTGTCCAGGGCAAACCAGCTTTTCAAAGCTGAACTCCAGAGGGGCAATAACTGATGAAAAGGTCACCTGGTGAGGGACTTTGATCACCTGACCAAGGGGGCTGGAGCTTGTAAAAGAGGGTCTCTCATCAGCCATTTGAGAGATTCCATGTCCTGGAAGAGAGTCCTTATCCTGGCCTCCTTGGAGGACTCTGCCTAAGCCCACAGAATGCTCCAAAGTGATGAGGACACGGATGCAGAGACACGCATGTAGGGTTTTATCATTTTGCCTGTACCTGTGTATTTCTCACACTGCCTTAATAAAGGGCAGTTCTGGTTAGAAACCCCTCCAATGCCCATGTCTCTTTCCCTTTCACTCGCCCGTGTCCCTGAAGAGAACTGTAAACCTAGCGTCCCCGCCCCTTGGGAGCGCTGGGAAAGGGTGTGCTTGACCTACGGGAGGCTGCGGGGTCAGCACTGGTTCCAGTGACCTAGGGCAGCTGTGCCACCGGGGGCTATTTCTGTGACATGGTAACAGACAAAACTCATGCCCAGGCAGTTTGCCATAGAGGCCAAGGGGAGAAACAGGGCTGCAGCCTTCTGGGACCCAGCCTGTTGGGACCTGAACCCAGCAGCCTGGGGGTGGCCAGAAGGGCTGCGTGAGAGCGTTCATTTAGGTTTGGAGAGGAAGTACTGTCTAGTGGTTCACGCACAGGCATGAGGGGTACATTCCCAAATGCTTGGAAGAAGAAAACAGTAGCTAAGCCTCAAGGAAACACAATGAATGAACTTTGCTTTATTAGGCTCCAACAACAACAACGGATTTCTGGCGTCCAGGGGAAACAGGGTGAAACTCTCCAGCAGGTGCAGGCCCTGGCACCCACGCAGGAGTGTTCTCCTCGTTCCGTGCTCCACAGCTGGGTCTAGTCTTCTCTCAAGCAATAGGACTTTGCCCCTTCCTCTTTCTAGACCACAGAAGAGTCTATGGGGAATTTCTTTGCTCTCATTTAGGGCAAACATGCATGTTATGTTACAAAAATTAAATTTGCTTGTAAGTGGGGTCAGGCTCGTGCGGATTGTTAGCCAGGTGCGTGACAGCTCCCTAGCTGAAGCTCCCCATTACAGTTCAAAGTCGCTCCCCATGGGGAAGGACAATGCACAATGGCAGGATGCAATTGAGAACAGGCAAAGCACAGACCCCAAACATGGAGTCAAGCTCCCAGGTGGGTGTGACGAACTGGGAATGTTCTTAATGTTTGCTCTGAATACTGTGTTGGTGCCTCAGTGTCCCCATGGCAGTTCTTAAGTATCTGGCAGAGCAAAGGGCCAGTGCACCTAATTGCCTGGCACTCTGTCTCCTAGCAACTGATGGCCTGGGCCCCTCCTCTGCAAAGGTGCCAGCTGAAGGTGTTGGAGACAAAGGGATCAGGTGACCTCCTGGCCCGGGAAAGGGGCTGAGCAGAGAGGAGGGGCTGGGAGGGGTTGTTAGTCTGGAGCTGGCTGGGGTCAAGGGTGGAGGGCAGACCTGGGGGTCTGGCTCACTGCCCCCCAGAGTGGACCCAGCCGAGGGTTCCGGTTCGCTGTATCTACAAGCTCTGTTTTAGACCCTGTTCCTGTCATCGAATAAACCTCTGTTTTACTGGCTGGCTGAGAGTCACGTCTGACTGCAAAGTGGGGGTGCAGAACCCGGTGGCTTCCCCAGGACCCCGCTGGGGTGGACTCGCTGTGGGAAGCGCACGGAGGGGCAGAGGATGCTAAATGCTCCAAGGAGAGACCCAGGAGGTGAAGCTGTGTGAGCTTCTTGCCCTGAACAAGTCTGCTCCAAGGGAGAGGAGGCTCCCCAAAGTCCTGCCTGGCTTGGTGGGGAGCAGTTCCAGAGCATCGCCCGGTGACTCCGTGACAACTGGTGGCAGCGGCGGGACGTACTGCACCCCGTGAATGGCGCTGCTTGCAGTAAGTGACTGGGGAGCAGTAAAACAAAAGAGGGATAATGAGGACCAGGCGTGCTGAAGGCTCAGAGAGGGACGGTTTCAGGGGGCAGTTAACCTCTGGGAGTGTGTGACCAGCGAGAAGGACTGTTGGAGTAACGGGGTCCCCCTGAGGATTGCAGCGAGCGGTCTCAGGGGCGGAGGAGCTTGCCGCTTGACCCTGGGAGAGAGAAGGATTTTGCAGTAGTAGGGTTCCCCTGGGGATTGCAGGAGCAGACCCAGGGGCAGAGGAGTCTGCAGCTCGACCCTGGCAAAGAGGTGGTGATCACGAGAAGGGCTGGCACACCAGGGGTTCTTCCTGGAAACCATGGGGGAGCCAAGAGCACACAGGCCTGTGAGTCCAGAGCCACTTGGGAATGGTGAAGTGATGGCCTATCACCATCTCCTTGAGAAGGACATTGTGATCCTGTGCACAAAGAGAGGGTTACGCATGGGGAAATTCACCAAGGCACAGTTAATCGTGCAGTTGAAGGAGAAGCACCGCTCTGAGGAGCAGATTCCTGGCCCAGATGGGGCTACAAGAGGATCTGAGAGCAGCTGGAGCATCAGCCAGGCATCCCCGAGAGTCTGGTCCCCAATCAGACGAGGGTCTTCACGATTGGGTTCCCCATCAGAAGATTGGAGACGGATGGGATGGGAGCAGAGCCCGAGAGAGCGAGAGGACCGTGAGAGAAAGCAAGAGCCCGAGGAACAGCTGCATGAGAAGCAGCAGCAGCGTGGACTGGTGATGGTGGAGCAGAGAGACATAGGGGGCTGCCCAGAGGTCAGTGGGGAAACACGCCTGCAGGGGCGAGATCCTGGGACAGAGAGAACTGTGGTGGTGCAGCCCCAGATGCTGAGGGACTGTGGGACCTGGGTGAAGTTCCCTGGGGTGAGGCCCCTCGCCCTGCCTATGGCCCAGATCCCTGTGCAGACCCAGGAGGGGTCAGGCTGGCTGGTGGTTGGGGTTCTCCAGGACATCGGCTGGGAGGCCGTGTTGGGGGGTGACTGTCTCCCCTTGGGACAGGATCCAGGCCCCGCTCCTGTAACGGCCGAGGGTTTGAATTCAAATCCAGGGAACCAATTGGCTAGGATGGAAATGGGCAGTGAAAATGCAAACGACCCGGCTGGCAGGGGGGAGGGGCTGCTGGGCTCAGGATACCTGCCTACCTGTAACCAGCCCCCTGGGGCTGAGTGGGAGGGAGAGATGCTCCCCGCCCCCCTGCACACCAGAGACGGGGCTCACGCTGGCTCTGATGCTGTGACCAGACCAGAGAGCTCGCTGCCTGTCCCCACTGGGACAGCAAGGGCAGTGCTGAGCACGGAGGGAGCTGAGACCCCAGCCGAGTGCAGGGACACCCAGGCAGGGCAGGTCAGCTGCCAAACAGGTTTGCCTGGTCCAGACGTGCTGCTGGGAAGTGATTACACAGCAGGGAGGGAGCTACCAGGGACAGGGCTCAGGGAGGCTGTGACCCCTGGCCCAGCCAGCGAGAGGGAGCAGGTCCCACTCCCTGCCCCAGCAGCTGGATCCCAGACCGAGCTGCAGAAGGATCCCTCCTTGGAGAAGCTGAGGGAACTTGCTGGCCACAGCGCTGCAAACCCCCTTGGGGAAGGCTGCAGGGACAGAGTCCTGCAGGAGAAGGGATTCCTGTACCGGGAATGGGCTCCCCAAGGGGAAGTAGAACTGAGGGGAATCGGGAGGCAGCAGGTGGTGCCCCAGGAATCCACAGGGTTCTTCCCGTTCGAGCTGCTGGATGGGAGGAGTGAGGGGACCCCTGTACCTGAAGAGGGAGGATTGGGTGGAAAAGGGGGAAGACCCCCAGGGGGATCTCTTCCCTGAGGTGGGAGACAATCTCCCCATCAGGTGTTCCCCATTCAGAGTCACTGGGAAAGCAGCCCAGAACCTGGAGAGAGAGGTCAAGGACCTACTGGCTTTAGATGGGATCCAGCCGTTTTATAGCCCATGGGCCTCACCCGTGGGGCTGATCCCCAAGGGAGACAGGATGATCTGGTTTTATGGGGGCTATCAAAAGCTTAAAGCCATCACAGTGTCTGGTGCCGACCCCATGCCTAGGCCTGGGGAGATTCTAGAGAAGCAGAGGGCGATGGAGAACTTGGCCCTGGCAGACACTGATAACATGTGCACCTTTAGCCAGACCTGGGAGGAACAGGTGTCCCAGGTGAATAGGGGGCTGGGCTGCCTCAAGAAGGTGGGACTGACGTTAAAAGCTGGAAAGTGCAAGGGGGGACGGCAGAGGTGTTGTGTCTGGGCCACAAAGTGGGAAGCGGCTGCCCAAGCCCCGAGCTGGCAAAGGCCAAGATGGGGGCTCTTAACCAAAAGAGCCTGAATCACAGACCGGAGGGCTGGGGAAAGACCCAATCCCAGCTTGAACCCCAGGGGTATTGGGGTGGCAAAGGGTGTGGGCTGCATAAACCTTCCCACCTGCGGCGTGCAAGTGCCATCAAGCACACCCGACCTAAGGGAGGGCGTGAGACTGGACTGTCCTGGTGTAACTCACACCGAAGAATGGGAGAGATGCTGGGGCATCCATGGGAACCTTGGTGGGTTCGAACTTCCCCAGGTCACTGGCTGGAGTGACCTCGCTCAGTTCGGTCTTGAAGGGGGGAGAGATGTGACGAACTGGGAATGCAGCAAAGAATCCTGTGGCACCTTATAGACTAACAGACGTTTTGGAGCATGAGCTTTCGTGGGTGAATACCCACTTCCTCAGATGCATGTAATGGAAATATCCAGGGGCAGGTATATATGTGTGTGCTGGCAAGCAAGCTAGAGATAACGAGGTCAGTTCAATCAGGGAGGACGAGGCCCTGTTCTAGCAGTTGAGGTGTGAAAACCAAGAGAGGAGAAACTGGTTCTGTAATTGGCAAGCCATTCACAGTCTTTGTTCAATCCTGAGCTGATGGTGTCAAATTTGCAGATGAACTGAAGCTCAGCAGTTTCTCTTTGAAGTCTGGTCCTGAAGTTCTTTTGGGAATGTTCTTAATGTTTGCTCTGAATACTGTGTTGGTGCCTCAGTGTCCCCATGGCAGTTCTTAAGTATCTGGCAGAGCAAAGGGCCAGTGCACCTAAATGCCTGACACTCTGTCTCCTAGCAACTGATGGCCTGGGCCCCTCCTCTGCAAAGGTGCCAGCTGAAGGTGTTGGAGACAAAGGGATCAGGTGACCTCCTGGCCTGGGAAAGGGGCTGAGCAGAGAGGAGGGGCTGGGAGGGGTTGTTAGTCTGGAGCTGGCTGGGGTCAAGGGTGGAGGGCAGACCTGGGGGTCTGGCTCACTGCCCCCCAGAATGGACCCAGCCGAGGGTTCCGGTTCGCTGTATCTACAAGCTCTGTTTTAGACCCTGTTCCTGTCATCGAATAAACCTCTGTTTTACTGGCTGGCTGAGAGTCACGTCTGACTGCAAAGTGGGGGTGCAGAACCCGGTGGCTTCCCCAGGACCCCGCTGGGGTGGACTCGCTGTGGGAAGCGCACGGAGGGGCAGAGGATGCTAAATGCTCCAAGGAGAGACCCAGGAGGTGAAGCTGTGTGAGCTTCTTGCCCTGAACAAGTCTGCTCCAAGGGAGAGGAGGCTCCCCAAAGTCCTGATTGGCTTGGTGGGGAGCAGTTCTAGAGCATCGCCCGGTGACTCCGTGACAGTGGGGAATTGCACATTGGTAGTTCACGCATGTGAGTCTGGAGCCCATGTACAGCCTCCTCCAAGGAAAGCACCAGGCCAAATCCTGCTCTTCGGCACAGGAGTCTCCACTGATTTAATTCAGGGCAGTTCCCAAGTGCCCCTCACCCAGGACCCAGCTGCTCTGGATGTGTCTGTATCAGCCACCAGCCTGGAATGAAATGCCAACTTACCCAATGCCTTTGCAGAGAGCGTGAAGGGGAGCAGCGCAGCCCAGGGAGAGGACATAAAACAGGGCCATGCAGACGCTGCAGTCATCTCTGGGTCAGTTATGAAGTTCCAGAGGGCCCTAGACTTAGTGTTGTTTCATCCATCCCTTCACACCCATCACCTCCAACCCAGACTCTCCTGCTCCTAAATCTTCCAGCCTGGCCTCTGGAACCCAAGGGCCCCTGAATTCCACCGTGTCAGTTCCTGGCAGTCAAGGATGTTTGTGCCATGAGCAAACATTCCTCCGACTGCTGAGAAAAATCTGAGAGAGTAGGGGAGGGAATATCTTTTATTAGACCAACTTCTCTTGGTGAGAGAGACCAGCTTGCAGAGGTCCAGGTCAGAAGTCAGAGAGAACCACAGACTCTGGCTCTATGCTCAGGCTTTCTGCAGATCCAGCAATGAGGGGAGAGGACTGGCTGAGACACCCTGGTGGCAGTTTCAGTTGTGCCATCCAACGCTGCTCTGAGCAGAGCCAGATGCATGGTGGTGAAATGCCAGCACTGGGTGGGGTTGTAGCTTTCTTCCCGTTGCAACCCTAGGGCGGAACTGCTGCTAGAGTAAAGCTGGTTTGATCTCAATGTCCTCAGTGTAGACAGGGCTTCTGTCCCATGAGGCAATGCCTTCGCCTTCCCTGGCAGCTGATCCTGCCCCCTCGCTACAGAGCTCTGCTCTAGCACTTGCTTTGGGGCAGGTCTCTGGCCTGTGGCATGCAGGAAGTCAGACTAGAGGATCACAGTGGGCCCTTCTGTCCTCACAATCCATGAATTTGTCAAGAGGAGTATATAAGGACAGCCAGACTGGGTCAGACCAAAGGTCCATCTAGCCCAGTGGGTCTCACACTTTTGTACTAGTGACCCCTTTCACAGAGTGAGCCTCTGAGTTTCGACACCCCTTATAAATTAAAAACCCTTAATATATTTAACACCATGATAAATGCTGGAGGAAAAGCGGGGTTTGGGGCAGGGCTGACAGCTCACATACCCCCCTGTAATAACCTCATGACCCCAAGGGGGGTCACGACCTCTGGTTTGAGAGCCCCTGATCTAGCCAGGTGCACCAGAGGGAATGAACAGAACAGGGAATCACCAAGTGATCCAGTCCATCGCCCATTCCCAGCTTCTGGTGAACAGAGGCAGGGGATAGTTCAGAGCACGGGGTCCTATAAAACTCAGGAGGATGTTTAGTCTGAGCTGCATGTTGATCACTGCTGCTCTAGGGGTCTCTGGCCCTGGTCTAGGGTAAAACCAACATACTCTTCTAGTTCACCCTCCCTGGCAGTGTCTCAGTCCAGCTCTGTTTCGACATCAGCGGTTCTAAGAATGACGATAGGTACATATGCCAATGATCCCAATAGACACATCGAGTATACTGAAAAAAAATAATTAAATTTTCTCCAAAGTTATATACCTGTGCTGAGAGCTGGCAGAAAGTTTTCATCAAAACGCTGTTCTGCTGGAAAATGCTGTTCCGATTAAAATGAAACTGGTCATGAAGATGTAGAGCCTAACAATTTCTGGTTTGGAAAAAAACTTTGAAATTTAGTTTCAAAATAAAATGTGTCAATTTATTTTATTTTAATTTATATTTTTGGGGTTTTTTTACATTATTTCATAACATGTTAGCAGTACTACATTATGACATGGCCTGTCAAGTCATGTCATGTCATATTATGACAACTAAATAATAATTGAAATATCTACTTATTTTATTTTTAACATCATTAAAGGCAGCTGCTGCTCAGTACAGATTGAAACAGTTTTCCTGCTGAAAATGTCTCCTGTGTGTGTTGTAGTGAAACAGTTTGACACTGACACTTTCAACAACAATATAAGAGAAGTGCTCTGAGTACTAACTAGAGGAGCAGCTGTTTCTAATCTACTTCTGTGATCCTGGAATCATTTTGCTAGGATATTAAATACAGCTGCTCTTCTAATTAGCATACTGAAAGATTATCATTTTCATGTTAAATGTGTCAGTGTCAAACTATTTCTTTACAACACAAAGAGGAGTAACCTGCATCTAAAAACAGTACTGATTGAAACATCTCAAGTGACAGCTGCCCTTAATGTTTGTCAAAAATAACATTAAAATAAAACAGTCACTGAAATAGTCCAGTGAGTCGTCATGACACAGCTATGCAGTGCTACTACTGACATGTTATGCAGTAACGTAAAATACAGACATGAAAACCAGACATTTCACAACCAAAACTTCATTTTGAAACAAAACTTCAAAACATTTTCTACAACAAATTTTTCTATATGAATTTTTTTCCAGAATTTTAAGACAATTGTTTTCACTTGGATTTGGAATGAAAACAAATTTTGAAAGTGTCAAAATGTCCCTGTGAAATGAGAATTCTGAGTTTTGAGCCACTCTCCCCATAACCCAGAAGGAAGCGTTTCTACACTTTAATAGCAGAGGAGTTTCTGAACAGCACAACCAACGGCAGCACATATACCCCCAAATCATTTCCCTACTGTATTTTAGAGAAGACGACACTGCAAAGAGCAGAGCAGGAGTTCTCCATGCCAGCACAGACAGAATGGTGTAAAAACTTGCTGACTTTGTTGGCTTGGCTCAAGATGTTAAGGTTTCCTAGAATCCTCAGGGAACAGGGCAAATCCTAATCGCCACCAGCCTAGAAAATAAACATCAATACAAAGCGCCGTGGGAAGATTAGCCTTTCATGCAGAGCTTTGGTCTTATTCTGGTTCCAAGAAAACATCTTTTTAAAGAAACCGAATCCAGCTAAAGGGACTGAAGGAGGAGTGAGAGATGGAATTAAAGACCCAAATGTACACGAGGAAGAGCCAGAGTGTGGTGCAATCCCCATTAGTGTGCTCCAGCAAATCAGTCACATGAAGGCCTTTGAAACAGCTCTGAGAGCTCCCCAGCCAGCCAATTACACAGAAGGTCTGTAACAGTCACGACTCTGTCCTGCACTTCACAAGCATCTGCACAGTAATTGCCAGTGACCTAGGACCCATCAAACCTTCAGCCAAGGAACCAAGAGCATTTCCAATGACTCATGCCACTGGCTCCAAGGCCTTAGCCCCCTACAGGAATCATTACTTACCCTCAGGAGCCATCCAGCCGCCTGGGAATGGAGCAGTTACCAAGGCAGGGGTTTCACTTTAGGGACACAGCTTGAGATTAGGAATCTCTGACTATTTCTGACAATCCAGAGGGCTGGTCAACAGTGACACTTAGCACCAGCTACTGAGACCCAAAAGAAGGCCAAAGAGGAAATGGCCTAGTTCACAAATCAAAGAGAAACAGTAAAGAAACCTGAGGGTCTGTTCTCCCTTCCTGGCTGCTCTGTTTGTTTGATGGATTTGAGGCTGAGCCTTTCATTAAACCAGGGAGCTCTGCCAGGCACTGAGGGGTAGCTGTGACCATCCACTGTTTGCAGGGCAAGCCAGGTGTATGCACAGGGCACCAAAACCAGGAGAGCAAGTGTAGGCATACGGAATCTTCCATCCTCCACTGGCATGACTGAACCTAGGCAAGTGACACTAGTGTAATTCCCAATGCCGCTCTGGCTACAAGGGCAGGTGATGTCCAGCCAGCAGCGCAGGGCCCTGATTGCATATTCCTTGCAGAAAAGCACTGGCTGATATGTCCAAGAGCCAGGACAGGGTGAGCACATCTCACCTCTCAGTACGAGACCCGAGTCCAGTTTCTCACTCCCCCTTGCAGGAGGCACCTGAACATATTTGCCTCCTTCAGTACCACAAGCCTTTGGCTACAAGCTGAGGCAGAAGGTGGCTCCAAAGCTCAGCTGCTGTTGTTTGCGTCAGGCTACAGCTGTGTCGCTTCCAGCCCTCAAACCCCAGGACCGGACTTGGAGGGGAGAGGAGAAGAAATACCACAGAGGGACAGAGTCATTCCCGGAGTGAAAAATCAGAGTAACATCACCTTCAATCACAGGGGGAAACCATGCGGGACTTGAAGCGTGAAGCTTTTTGCAAAGCCAGGAGGTTGGGCAGACTAAGATGAAGTAGAGAAGGTGAATGGGAGGGGGAGTTCTGAGCATGCATTTCTCACCTAAACCCTGCGACAAACTATCTGTCAGGCCTTTGAGGTCATTGACCAACAGGGTTGGTCGTGAAGGCCTCATTTATCACAGCTCTGCACGCTGCAGTTGAGCTCATTCAAGGACACAGGGAGAGAGCAGCAATGGGCCAGCACCTGGAGCCTGCTGCCCAGTTCGAGTACTGGAATTAGGAGCCAGGAGCAGCAGGGGAAAAGCCAATAAATATTGAAAACATTTGTATTTTATTAAAATACCAGCCCCCTACTGCCTGGCTGGGAGTCTAGGCTCTGCTGGGCGTTTGGAATCCAGTTCTGACTGTGTTTAACGTGAGGAAGGCGCCTCTCTGATGTGAGAACGGCACCTTCTTGCTCAGAAGATTCACTTTCCAGGCACATTCCAAGTCTCATGTTTGACACTGAAGTCAGCAGATAAGAGTTTACTACTCTTGTGAGAATTGCTTATGAAGGTCCAATTCTAGGGCCAGTTACATACGTTCAAATCCACTGAAGGCAACTGGATTGCACGGGTATTGTTAAAGACATAAATCACAACAGTGCGGTTGTCCAGAAACCATAATGAAACTTTTGTAAGTAGCAATGATGCACAAGGAAAGAGCCCAGCTTGACTCTCAGATCCCAGGCTGAGTTTGCCAGCAGTTCAGAATATATACTTGTATTACAAGGAAAAAAGGTATTTGATTTTTTAAAAAATGACTGACACAAAAGCAGCATAGACCTTCACAATGCCATTTGTGCAGTCATGTTTCAAAGGAGAATCATGCTTTAAAAAGCAGAGCAGAAACATGAGCAATTTTTGAGGATTAACCCTTATCCCTCTCTTTGATGGCCAAGGCTCATTTTAGGCACACGCTCTCAATCTGGGTGTGCATCTAAGATAAGCCTTGGCCATCAAATAGAGGGATAAGGTTAATTCTCAAAAATTACATCTCCTCTTCCCAGGCACATTCTGTTCTTCCAGTCCAAGGAGTTGCCTGCCTCCATCCTCCCCTCTCCTTCACTCCTGGAAATCACTGAGTTTCAGCACAGCTGAACTGATGAGTGCGTTATAGCAGCTGGAGGGCAAAGTAGGCTTTCACCATCTTCTGAAATATCACGCATGGGCCAGTGACAGATAGCTGAAGGACAGCTGGTCACATTTGCAATGACAAATGTTATGACCCTAGTTACAGACGACTTCCCAGGCAGCTGCACAGCACATTTGTATCACATACCACAAGGACAATGTTGGACATGGCTAACGTGCCTTTCCCTGCAGCACGTAGGCATGTCCCTCACTAGTGCTACTTCTCAGAACATTGTGTCTCATGGAGAAGCTCAGCTGTTTAGGAGACATCGCTTCAGCGGCACAAAACAACAGGGGGCTGAGCTGTCTGATAGTGTCAGCACTGCAAGGAGAGAGTTACTCTATCTGTGAACAGTCGTGAGGCCTTGGGGCGGGGGGGAGGAGTTCTGTGTCTTAAAACATCAGGACAGACAAACGAGAGAACTGGTTCAGCACACACAAGATCATTAGAAGGCCCAGCTGGCATGGAGTGACGTCCTCTGGCTACTCAGCCATTGCACCCCCTTAAGGGACCGGATCACAGGAGTGAGATAGGGCAGGGAGGAAACTGACTAAACCAGCTGGGTCAGGAGTGGTTTCCAGCTGGGATGGAGTTATGAAGCGAGACACAAATTCCAGTTTTGCCCATTTTTGCGCATTTCCATTGTGCGTTCATGTGGAGGGAGGATAATGAACTCTCCCGAGAACAATTCAGATTTGCTTTGTGCAATGAATACACAACAACCAAGACCAATTAGATCTTCCAAAATACTCTCAACATGACACAGCAGCTTTCACTGCTCCCCAAGTGACCATTTGATCCTCTCCTGAAAACTGCCAGGCTCACGTCTTCTACAATTGGTCACGTAAGCACAGACTGGCTGCGGGGCAGGAAAGTTTGGAGTTTGACAGATTTAATAGCAGCTGTAGGACGTGGTGGAAATGGGAAAATTGGATTTATTTTTTCAAAACAAATTCCCACCCTTCAGAGCTCTGAAGAGTCCCTCTTTGCGTTACCCAGCAGCTCAGCCGGAGAGCCAAGAGCAGAACTGGACACCAGAAACTGACAGGAACTCATCTTAATTCAGTCTTTTAAGAGGAGTAAAGAACTCCTGGCAAGAGCCCGGGGGGAATTCTCCAGCTGCAGGCTGGTTGTATAGTGCAGAACAGCAGCATGGGGTATTAGCACATGGGTGCTCTTATTTAAATTTCCCCCTCCCTGGGCACTACTTGCTAGTATGAGCTATTTAAATGCTGATAGAGGAGGAAACGGTGAGTGTAATGACAAAAGGAAAACTAGGAGCCTAAGTTTAACAGATAAATTGAGTGCTGCTTGGGATTTTAGTTCTATTCGCATATAGGGATCTGACTACAGAAAAAAAACTCCATAAAGCGTTCAGATCTCCCCACACTCCCCTAGCCCTAAATCTGTTATTTTCATAGAAGCCTACAAGTCAGTGATGGAAAAGACCTATTGCTATGAGGCTCTTATGCCACCCCTCTGGGACCAACGGCAGTGTGAGACTAGGCTGCAGGGGGCAGGCGTTCAGCATGCAGTTTGGATTTGCTGAAGTGACATGTCAAATCTTCCATATCCGCAAGGACATGTTCTCTAATAGACCTAGGAACACCCTGGCATCACGTATCAGTGTTGCCAAGTCTGTCTGCTCCATCCAGGGCCTGGCCTAAAGAACCTTACAGAGCACAGTATGGCTGTTGGTTTGAAAAGGCAGGAGGCACTTGGGCTCCTGGAAAAGGGGAAAGTACTATCACTCATTTGCATGGAAATGGTTTAGTCAGTCTCTTCCCTGACCTATCTCACTCCTGTGATCTGGTTCCTTACGGAGGCACAATGGCTGGGTAGCCAGAGGATGTCAGTTCCTCTTTCTCACTAGTAATGTTGAGGGATAAATCCCAGGGTGTGACATGCTCTGTCCTTCCTAGCAAAGGCAATGTGTTCTGGGGCACATTCCTGAGTTTCTTGCAGTATCAAAGGGGTCCTAGTTCTCTGTATAATTCAGCAGAAGTGCCCTTGAACAGAACTGGGTTTTAATGCTTCCCTCAGACGTGTGTTTATCATCCACACTGCCACTGGCAGCTCTGAAATCTGGTCCTGCCCCAGCTCAGTGCATGTACCCTGACACTCCGAGAACTTTGGCTGCTCCACAGTCATCTGGTTTACGTCTCTGAAGGCCGGAAAACAGCTATTCCTTGCCCAAGTCAATCTGTCTGCCTGTTTGTTCCTGATTACTAAGGGATAAATTAAAAGGCTCCCTGGGCAGCCAGCGAAAGCCAAACAGTAATGAGCTTGTGGGGGAGGGGAGAGGCTCATCCAACACACTTTAAGACACATTGCCTCAGACCAGTTGTACTTGTTTTGGGCTAAGCCTGGGGGTACTGGGGGGCACACAGGCATGATGGAGTTACTGCACCGTGAGCGGAGAGCGGCGCTTGGCCGGTGCACAGGCGGAGCTCACGTACATCTGAGGGCCAAGGAGTTGTCTGTTCCACTCTACTGTAAGGGGGGGAAGGTACCCAGTTCCAGCCGGCCATGTACCCACATCACCCGAACCACTAGCACTGCTAGGAGCAGAGGCAGCTGGCTCTGGAGAGAGACCAAAGACCACGGAATGAGTCAGGCCTGCACAAGGCAAACTCTGCCTGCGGGTTTAAAGACACGTTTTAAATGAATCCTCAGCTACTTCGACAAAGATGCTTTGCCTAGTGCAGAAACCTAGGCCATGTCAGACAGGCAACACTGCCTGTGCTAGCCCTACAGAGAGGCACATGAGTGACACGCACCAGTATCTGTACCCCAACTTCTCAGCACCCCATTGTCATGCTACAGAGAAAAACAGAGGTTTCCGTTGGAGGTAGGAGATGGTCAAGTCTTGGGGAGAACTGATGGTAATACCTGAAACTTGATAGTTTCTGCTGAGTTCAGCTTTAAGGGGTTCAGGGATTTTTTGGGTTAAGTTACATTAAAATGGAGGATACCCCCCCCACCCCCAACAGGTTCTCTGCCCCCCTGCAAGTGATCTAACACACCACTGGAGATTTGACTAAGATTGTTAACCCAGGATGTACCCTGTTCCCACTGTAAAAGCAGCAAAGAATCCTGTGGCACCTTATAGACTAACAGACGTTTTGGAGCATGAGCTTTCGTGGGTGAATACCCACTTCCTCAGATGCATGTAATGGAAATATCCAGGGGCAGGTATATATATGTGAGCTAGCAAGCAAGCTAGAGATAACGAGGTCAGTTCAATCAGGGAGGATGAGGCCCTGTTCTAGCAGTTGAGGTGTGAAAACCAAGAGAGGAGAAACTGGTTCTGTAATTGGCAAGCCATTCACAGTCTTTGTTCAATCCTGAGCTGATGGTGTCAAATTTGCAGATGAACTGAAGCTCAGCAGTTTCTCTTTGAAGTCTGGTCCTGAAGTTTTTTTGCTGCAGGATGGCCACCTTAAGGTCTGCTATAGTGTGGCCAGGGAGGTAGAAGTGCTCTCCTACAGGTTTTTGTATATTGCCATTCCTAATGTCTGATTGTGTTCCCACTGGAGAGGACAAAACCTGTCACCTGCCTGGGAGCACAACTCAGGCCCTCGTCGGGGGAGATGCAGCACTTATTAAAGGGTGGGGATCCTGCTGGATAGTTCTGCCTTCATCCCCATCCTTGCCCTGAGGTGAGCCTTGGGCAGCAGGGAGCGTTCAGCTGGAGCCGTGCTGTTCTGGGCCCCACAGGAGCTTAAACCCTGGTCACTGTTCAGCAGGACACTTTAAGGCAAGAGCTTGGTCCCCTGTGCTTTGCTGTGCAGATTTCTCAGTCTCAGCCAAATGATATCCATCTTTAATCTCTCAGTCTCGTTCATTCGCATCAGAGCAAAGGGCTTAGACGTCCTAGAAAAAGGGGAGGGAAATGCAGACCCTATTTCAGCCAGCGTTCAATACAGCTCCCAACTCTCCCCAGCTAATCCTCTGCAGCCGATGAAGTGGGCTGCAGCCCACGAGAGCTTATGCTCAAATAAATGTGTTAGTCTCTAAGGTGCCACAAGGGCTTATGTTCTTTTTGTGGACACAGACTAACACGGCTGTTACTCTGAATACCATAGTTGTAAACTCTCTTTAAAACAGGTAGAGGGGCATTAATATATCAGCAGTACCGGCCCAGTAATACAGATCTGCTTCCTGTAAGGCAGGGGCAGGCAAGCGATGGCACGGGTGCCAAAGACGGCACACAAGCTGATTTTCAGTGTCACTCACAGTGCCCAGGTCCTGGACACAGGTCCCGGGGGGGGGGGGGGGGCCTCTGCATTTTAATTTAATTTTAAATGAAGCTTCTTAAACATTTTAAAAACCCTATTTACTTTACATACAACAATAGTTTAGTTATCTATTATAGACTTATAGAAAGAGACCTAAAAAGGTTAAAATGTATTACTGGCACGCGACACCTTAAATTAGAGTGAATAAATGAAGACTCGGCACAGCACTTCCGAAAGGTTGCCGACTTCTGCTGTAACGCCTCACCCTGCAACAAAAATTAGCCACCTAAACAGCCCTTTTTCAGTCTCCTCTCGGTGTATGTAACATTACTGCTCAAGGCTGTTGCCAGGACCACCAAAGGCTGGCAAGAGGAGCAGTTTTCTTCCTTGCAGGAAAGCTAAACGGTGCCACATTCCAATTTGTGCTGATATCTCATTTGCCCGCTCAGGGGTCTAGCTGGCTTCTCGCTTTCCAGCACTGCACAGGACAGAGCAAATAGAGATGGTTCCCCCAGGCCTCAGGGCAATTCAACCCAGGGCTTTGGTTCTGTCCATCATGGAGGTAGGGACCAGCTCAGAAGTTCTGAGCCAGATACTAATTTCTGGGGGTTTAGTTTGGGCTCATCCCTGAACATAAGCAGACAGTTCACATTTACCCAAAGGAATATTTGTTCTATAGACAGGTTCAGGGTGCTCCAAACCTCAGCCTCTAAAAGACACATGCAAGTGGCCACCCTGATTCTCTCCTCCTCAGGCTGTGAGCTCCTCTCAGGGTATGTCTACATCTACAATTTTGCAGCGCTGGTTGTTACAGCTGTATTAGTACAGCTGTATAGGGCCAGCGCTGCAGAGTGGCCACACTTGCAGCAACCAGCGCTGCAAGTGGTGTTAGATGTGGCCACACTGCAGCGCTGTTGGGCGGCTTCAAGCGGGGTTCGGGGAACGCGAGAGCAAACTGCAGAGAAGGAGACCTACTTGCACGGGGGTTCGGGGAACGCGAGAGCAAACCGGGGAAGGAGACCTGCTTGCACGGGGGTTTGGGGAATGCGAGAGCAAACCGCAGGGAAGGAGACCTGCTTCCCCGCGGTTTGCTCTCGCGTTCCCCGAACCCCCCTGCAAACCGCAGGGAAGGAGACCTGCTTGCTCGGGGGTTCGGGGAACGCGAGAGCAAACCGGGGAAGGAGACCTGCTTGATTACCAGAGAGGCTTCCTCAGGTATGCTGCGATACCTGCTTATTCCACGGAGGTCAAGAAAAGCGCTGGTAAGTGTCTACACTTGATTACCAGCGCTGGATCACCAGTGCTGGATCCTCTACACCCGAGACAAAACGGGAGTACGGCCAGCGCTGCAAACAGGGAGGTGCAGCGCTGGTGATGCCCTGCAGATGTGTACACCTCCTAAGTTGCAGCGCTGTAACCCCCTCACCAGCGCTGCAACTTTGTGATGTAGACAAGCCCTCAGCTGAGCAGAGATCAATTTGCCTTTCAAACTGCTGTGCTTTGCTGAATGTGGATTGTTCTCACATGTGCTAATACCACCCTCAAAACAGCAGGATTAAACACACAATGAAGTGCAACATACACTTGGCTGGAGGGGAGGGCAGGGGGCAGCCATCACCCTGGGCCTGCTTGCTGGGACACCTGCTGCTGCACTGGGGATATGATGGAAGGCATAGTTCCAATCCTGGCATTTTAGCTGCTGTGTAGCAGACATTTAACTTTTAGCTTCTTCACTGCTTCTCAGGCTGGCCTGGGGTTCTCCAGGTTATTATGCAAACCATGGCTGGGATGGACAACCGCCTCAGGGAGTGTTTCTGCAGATCTGAAGGGCTGGCCTTGGGAATCCAAGGGGCAGTTTAGTATCAGGCTACCAACCAGCCCGTTAGAGGGAAGGTGTCGTCCCTCATGCCTAGGGTGACCAGATGTCCTGATTATATGGGGACAGTCCTGATTTTTGGGTCTTTTCCTTATATAGGGTCCTACTATTCCCCCACCCGGATTTTTCACACTTGCTGTGTGGTCACCCTACTCATGCCTGCTCCTTTGGAAGTGTTCTGGCACCGCTGCAGCAGCTAGCCTAGGAAAGCCATGCCTGGGGTCTGCTGTGGCTCTCCAAAGGCGTAGGACAGAGGGACTTGAAGCCATGGAATAAGGAACAGATTGTGGCTCTTTGAAAGGAGCAGGAAGAGGAGGGAGGTGCTAGTGCCCATGACATGAACCCAGTTCCCAGGCTGGGCAAAGAGGAGACGAGACAGAGACAGGCTTCCTCCACTGGAGCCTGGAAGCTGGGGAGCTCACCAAAAGATTCCTGCTGCTGGCCACCCTGATTCTCTTTCTGGAGGAATGAAGGAAGAAGAGTGGGACCATCAAGATCTCCTCCAGGACTGCCTGGTGAGGCCAGAGACTGCACTGTGCAAACACAAATACGGACATTACACAAGAGCCACGGAGAGAGAGGTCATGAAGAGGTCAACTGCTCAACACTCTCCTTTATCAGAAACATTCTTCAGAGCAGGAAACAATGCACAACCGCACTTCAGAGAGCATGCGTGTCACACAGCTCTGCTGAGTAGGGCTCAATGCCTGGTTTAAAAATAACTGGTTCAATGCCCAGTCCTGATAAAATAAACATTAGCCCAGCTATTTCTGAAGGTCAGTCACATCTGCCTTAAAAACACACTTGGCAGCAGTGCTGCTTTAACAGAAAATGCACTTCTTAGGAAACGGGTTGCTGAATTCCTGGCTCAAAGCTGGGTTTTAGTTCTTGTTAGGTCAGGTTTCCCACTCCCTGACACTACCACTATTGCCTCATGGCTCCTATCATTTCCAGCAGTTGATGTTAAACAATGCAAAGCACGTCACTCAACCCTGGGGCACAATGACCCTCTCGCTTTAGCACTCTCCCGAAGGCTGCTGGTTTCAGGAGTGAGATAGCAGGTAGAAGAGTATCACAGGACAGCAGAGGTGTTCACTCAGAAGCTGGAGGAGGGCAGCCAAAGTCTGGCTACATCTCTAGGTCACAGAATACTCTGGTACAGCTGCTGGGCTGTGATGATAGGGGAAGTCAGTAATTCGTGACATCCATGTACATGGAAAACACATCTTGGCAACTGAGGTGTCAGACACTGGTACCCAGGGAATGGCTATCTGCTCATTCTAGCCTTAAGGACCTCGATTTGCCTTGATCAAGAGAGCAGAGACTGGCAGTTATACAAACACAATGCTTTGCATCTCTGTAGGATTTTTCCCTTCCACCCTCTCCACGACCCTGGCAAACATCAGCCTTCCACCATGTGGCCAAGGCAGGAAAGTATTTTATACTGATCAAACAAAGGAGGAAACCAAGGCATGGACATGTAGCATAACCAACAGCAGAGCAAGGAACAGAACCGAGGAGTCCTGATAAGTCATTGCTTTCCTAATCCCCCATCCCACCTTCTTCCATGAAAACAGTATTCCACAGGAAGCATGGTCAGCTTGCAGTCTGGCCATGAGAGTCACTTTGGGAGAACAGGATTTCCATGCCCATCAGAAAGGATCTCTTCATACAGTGCCAGGAAGGAGAAAACGGTGAACAGGATTTTGGTGCTGGCTTTAATCTGATAGTGGGTGCAGCATGTAACAGACGAGCATTGTTTCTGGGCCTTGCACCGTATTTGCCATGGCTAGACTCATGTGCATACGACAATTAGGACACACACACACACACACTTTTTATATATATAAAAATCTCCACCAGACCCATGAAAGCAGGTGCCTTGCTTACTGCCATTTCTCATTTTCAAATCGTATCACACATCTGTCTGCTAGATCCCTACAAACAAAAAAGGTCTGTTTCCAAGTAATTTCCACATGGGCTCTTCTTTCTGCTGCCAGCATTGAGTTGAAACCAGTATAATGGAATTGACCATAAAACACTCAAGTTTCTAGATACTCATTAAATCCCTGGAGTAGGTGAGAATGCTGGGAAAAGACATTTACTTACAACTAGATTCTTAAAGGCTGATGGTGTAGTTGTACCCACAAAACATGTCCCCCCAAATCTGGCATTTACTTGTGCAGTGGGTATTTGTGTGCCTGAGTCAGCTATTTACCCCCGAGCAGACATCATTTTATGCATGCAAATACAGACCAGAAACAGCATATGCCCAAATCGTGTAGGTATGTTTTAATGCTAGTCGTCTTCTTGGTGTTTTAAGAATGTACAAACCCACACAGAGCTTGCTCCTCTCTTCCTTTCATCTTATCTGTTCGGTCTACACAAGAGAACTGGGAGATGCGATGGTGATGGTATCTGGGCACCAAACAAGACCAGCCCACGGTGCAGTATAGAGAAGAGAATGGAGATAATGGACAGGAAGTACTCAAGGGGTTACGAGAAAGACAAGCGAGCAGAACAAGGCGTAGCAGTCACCCAGCAGTTTCTACAAACTTGGATACAGAGACAAAGTGCCCACAGGCCTTGGAAAATCTTTGTACCCTGGAAGTTACTATTTTAGCACTTGTTTGTAGTTTGTTGTGGCCATGTTGGTCCCAGGATATTAAAGACAAAATGGGTGAGGCCATAGCTCTTAGTGCTTGTTGGAGCTCGACAGGGTCTCTTTCACCAACAGAAGTTGGCCCAATAGGAGATATTCCCTCCTCTACCTCATCTACGTTAGCACTGGTGAACTGATATTTTCACTGCTTTGAAGTTAGACTTTGTAAGCCCCAACCAAACCGTTCATTCCTTACAATGCTTGTTATTTTATTGAAGTAGCACCTAGGAGCCATGTTCATGGACCCTTGTGGTAGGTGCTGTACTAACAAAACAAAAAGATGGTCCCTGCCCTCAACTGCTTACAGTCAAAGTAGAACATAAGAGTACAGATGGATACAGACAGATAGGGAAGCACAAGGAAACAGTACGATGGTCTCAGCTCACCAGCCGTCTCATTGTCAAAATTGTGTCAGCATCATAGCTCAGGACATTTTGAGGTGGGGATCTCAAAGATGATGATTTGACTTTGGCTCTCTGCTTTCTCCAAAATGAAAGAGAAATGCACTTAATTGCAGGTGGCACAGCTGGCCAGTGTTGTTTGCAGCTCCTTAATGCCAGGGACCTTCATAAAAATCCTGAGTAGCCACAACAATGCAAACAGATGGAAGCCAACCGGGAGTTTCTTAACAACTGCTGCTACTAGTGTAGATAATCACAAGGAAACAGAAGACCCATATGAAGCCATTGATTCTTCTGAGGTAGACACCCCTCCAGCACCACTGGCAACAGTGATGCATCAAATGGCTGCTTATGCAGGTTCCATTGAAGCAAGTCCCTCTGCAGCTGAACTTAGCTACTAGACACAGGAGTGAGATGCAAGGAGAATACAGTATAAGGTTCCACATCAATGCACATTGTACCCCAAAAATCCATGGACAAAAAACCCAAATGCCTCAAACCATCTTTAACTTTATTCCAGAGGTCTGGATAATCATCATCTGCCACCACCATTAATAGCAGGTGTCCCATAGTCCTATTGAAACAGCTGCTTCACAGAAGCATCTGATAGAGTTGTGTGGCTCAGCTGTTAAGACAAAGGGAACACAAACAATGAGACCCAGGTCATATTCCCAGCTCTGCCCTGCACTTGTTGGGAAAGCTTGGCCTGTCTCTCGGCTTCCCATCTGCAAAATGAAAGTATTTAATTCCATAATTACACATGGTATTTTACAGATAATAAGTACTATCCCCTCTATGAAATCCCTGGAGAATTTCCTATGAAAATCACTGTTCACATTTTGCACTTACATAATAACTACACCTGAAAGAACTCAAACCTGTTGTAAGGAGAGGCTTATGGTATTCTAATAGTACTTATTAAATTAGCTTCTTAAATGCTGTGGTGTTAAACCCAGCACTGAAAATGTGGCTAAATATAAGTCCCTCATGATTTCATTAAAAGGCAGAGAGTTTTATAGTAAAGGTTAGTAGAAGCAATTGACATGTATGGCAGGGAAAACTGCAAGGAAGGCTGGACAAAACACCACACACTGGGTCTGGTGCCACTTCCCTTTATGCAATCGCTTTAGGTCATCCACAAGGGAGCCAGCTCTGATTTTAAACATTATAACAGGACTTTCTCTCTTCTAAAGAAAAAATAAATTGAATGATGAATCTCTGATTAAATGAATTCTGCAGTCTTGGAGATCACAGCACCCCTCCTAAAAAGTCAGTTTATCAAATTATAAATCCTCCAACCATTGCACTATTTTGAAGGAGATACTTACGGAGCTTGTGGGGCACAGTTTGTCTTATTTAATATTTAGTTCGTCATACAAGAAGGGAAAATGTGTTCTCTGAAAACTGACTTGGTAAAGTTAGATCCACCACTATTTCTGGAGGTACCTAAATATGCAGTTCTACTCCACAAATGTGCCTAAAGATATCACTGTGGAGCTCCATGCTTAGTGCATCTCTATGATTTCCACATCAAATTTGCTCTATTTAAGAAATAAAAAGGTTTTTCTAAGCATCTCATTTCTGAAAGTCTAGTTGTATTTTTTTGGGTTTCCCATCAAAAGGAGAAAGATCAGGCAGACAAAATTCTGCCTATTGAGGTAGACAAATACTGAAAACAAGTTGTTAATGTTATTTGAAAAATATCACAACACACATTGGATCAATTAGATGAATAGTATTCAGGCAACTCCAGCTGTCAGTTACACTAGCGCTAGGAATATCTGGTGGGGTTTAAATGGTACACAAATTGGCCTGGAATTTAGTAAACAGTTCTGTTACTACCCAGACCAGACCTCCCCAGCCACGCTGCTGTAGGGCTGGCAGAGAAAGCACTAGTAACTTATACTTGTCACTAAAATAAGCAAATGTGACTGAATACACAGATTGAAGATGACAGTTTTACAAAGTCATTTTTCAGAGAATTGTACTTTCATTAAACCTCCCTGTTTATCCTTCCATGGCAGTGGCAATAGGCTACACAAAAACAACAAGGAGTCCTCAAAAGAAGTGGGTTTTAGCCCACGAAAGCTTATGCCCAAATAAATCCGTTAGTCTTTAAGGTGGCACCAGACTCCTTGTTGTTTTTGTGGATACAAACTTACACAGGTACCCCTGATAATAGCCTACACAGTTCCTCGTGGAGCTGCAGCAATACTGGCACACAAATTGGGGAAATACATTTCAGCTCCCATACAGAAGAGAGGTCATATATTTGTCAAAACTGATCAAACATATTTAGGCTTTTAAGGTGGATTAAAAACACAAGAAAGATTTTAGGACTACACAAAAGTCTTAACTATCTCCTTTCAAAAATCACTCGAGATGTCTGGGATACTGGGGCTATGTTTTTAAAAAGGTTACAACATGTATTTTTTCCCCCAGCTTGAAAGGAGATTGGGTCCTAAGATCTGAAGTCTTATTCTTGACTTCAAAACCAGATGGAGGCTCCTACTCTACAATGCTGCACTGCCAAGGTTTGCTATTGGCAGGAATAGCGATGACAGTAGTTGGTGATCATTTTAACATGCTAAATAGCAAGGCTTTCATTCAACTGTACAAAATAGAATTGGTTTGATCCTCAAAATAATAGCAAGATTTTAGAGCTTGTGTGGCAGCAGCCTAGTGCACTTATAAATGTATCTGGCTCTTGCAGAAAAATCAGATTTAATGGAGCATCTTAAGCAGATGATTGCAAGATGCAAGCTGAACTGTACATACCATGCTACAATGAAGGAGTAGAGAATAGACATATGGAGGACCTGCTCATAGGACACAAGGACACCATATATTGACTGCTGGACAGTAGACTGGGTAAAGTACTTAGGTTATGCATTTCTCCTAGCATTAGAATACTTTTTAAACATATTAATGCTCTCACGTAGCACAAGGGACAAAACACAAAGCCTCCAGAGTCTACTTCCTCTAACTCCTCTGTGGAAGCTAAAAGTTGTTTTAATTTTATTGACACCATGATCACATGGTATCTGAGTACTTCACAAAAGTACATAAATCCTTGAGCTGTCAACACCCAAGTTTCTTTTTCCCCTCCACCGTTTCAGAGAAGGCGTGAAATAGTGGTATTAGCCTTTTAACTAGCATTATCTGATGGTTATGTTTTTGGTGAAGGGTACACAGTGTGCTGAAGTAGAGAACAGTATGAAAGAAGTTGTGAACAAGGCCAAGTCCTTTTTGGAGAACTGTAAGATGAAAATCACTAGAGGCGTGTCTGGCAGATGGCACCTACCTGCAATCTGTGCCTTTGAAAAATCTTCCTTCTAGTTCCTAGGATCACCAGAAGATGAAGAATTTTCAAGTGAGCAGGAAAATGAAACAGGTCTCCTCTTATTCACAGGAAGGATGTCCACCTTGAATGCCTTTCATGGTAAAGGAAGTAGCATTGAACTTTAAATATGCCACAGACTACAGGACTTCAAGTTGGTATAAAATCTGAGAGGCAGGAGAATATTTATGGCTACTCTCCAACCTCTAAGCCTTATCTGCAATGTAGATGCACCCCTTGCTAATTAAATTTGTCTGAAGGCATGCTTAAACTCAGGAGTCACTTAGGCTGAAGAACTTTGCCATAAGCATCTCTCACACACTCTGGTCAACATTATGCAAGAACTAATATCACAACTTCTCTGTTTTCTCTTTCATACCACTCTCTCTAAAGCGCCTCAACTACCCAGTATCACAAACTCTTATAACCACAGTTCTTGATATAGCATTCTAATTACAGTGTAGTTAGTTAGACATTTCCCGGTGCAACTGGGATTACTTGTTGATTGAATACGTCTCCCAAACCTTCTGCCCCCTCTAAGCAGGAGTTAGTCCATTGGAGTAGAGGGTCTTTGGCATGGTGATGATTTAAGACAATCATACAAAAGTGTAGCCTGTAAGCAGTGAAAGGGCGACTGTCAATTTGCCAAGTTCAAATGATACCTCACAGCTGCAGAACTCCTCAAAGTGGGAATTCTCTAGTAGCCACTGCACATGGATCTCACTGCTTTAAACAAAGCAAAGCCTGGGGTGTGCCAGTGCAAAATGCAAGCTCTGAATAAAATAAACCCAGTACCATTCAAGAACACCCTCTTTATTCAAAAATAGATATCTGAGACATTTCAGAATATACTGCTGCCAAAATGGCAGCCTATACTTCTAAATGAATTCCTAGATCAATTCATACACAGATTTAAGCTTTTTTTTGTTTTGTTTTGTTTTTTTAAAGAAACACTTTGGGGAAACTGTTTGATGAAGTTGCACCCAGTTCACCAGGCATCCTTTGCCCTTCCCCCTCCCCCCGTCGATAAAAACCACAAGACCATTTAAATTAAGCAAAATAAAGTAAAACACACACATTTTTTGAAAAAATCAAAGCATTTCAATTTAAAAAACAAACATACAACTTTCTCACAGAAAATCCGCCCAAAATAGCAGTTTGAGATGCCAACACTCATTTGTCTACATAATTTCTATGACAGTTTTGCTTCATTTTTGTCCTGTAATGGTTATGCAGTCAAATTACAGGTCAAGAATAGTTACTGTTTAAATAAAATACAGCCTGGGGTTAACTAAACTGAGCTGGGGCACAATAGAAATGCATCTTGTGGTTTGTGTTTAAGAGTTTGGGATTTTCTTTTGTTTTTTTTTGGCAAAAGCAGAGAGTGTAGAACACTTTATGGTCCAAACATTTAGCTATAGGGCTCTCCAATCACATCAATTCATGGAAGAATGTAGTTCTGCCCCCAGGAATTCTCCTCTACAACAAGAGGAAAAACAGATTCCACAGATGGGCAGTAAGGAGGCAAGAATAAAAGGGCCAAAATGAAGTGCAGGAACTTTTCACAAACTAAATGACCAGAAATGCTAGTTTATTGGGTTTCACTGAATGCTGAATTAGCCATTATATTCCCTGTAAAATAAGTTAATGAGCACACAGAACAAGCTTCATATTCCTACAGGTTTCCTCTCACGTCGTTGAAAAGCCCAGCTTAACACCACAATGAGGCACGAACAAAGCACATCACTCTGCCTTCCTGATTTCAGCCTCTGTAATACAGAACCTATATTATCCAATCAAGTGTTTCCAGCAGCTTGTGAAGTCTTAGGCCTGGTCTACATGGGCACTTTACAGCACTGCAACGCTCTCACTCAGGGGTGTGAAAAAACAATCCCAAGCACTGCAAGTTTCAGCGCTTTAAAGTGGAAGTGTAGACAGTGCCCCAGTGCTGGGAGTTACTCCACTTGTGGAGTGGGGTTTTTATAGCGCTTGGACAGACAGTGCACCAGCACTGGTGCCACGACTACACAGCCAGCTTAAAGCATTGCCGCACTGCTAGTGAAGACGTGCCCTTAGCAAGAAGTGTTTACATTAAAACTAAAATTGCCAGATTGGAATGGTTTGCAATGAGCAGGCAGGCCTGCTTGCTAAAACTAACACACAAAAATTTAAACCTAACTACATCCATGGTAGTTATACCATTAGCTAGCATGATCATAGAACTAGAATTAGTATTTAAATTCGTTTTTCGATTTTTACTGGGAAAAATCAACTCAATGTGTGATACGAAATTACATACATCCTCCCAATATATACATGCACATGTATATTGATGTATGGCATACATATACATACAGGTCTGTATATGTTGATACATTGTATAAATAAAATATTTATACCACATTTAACTTCAGTCCATCAAATAAAATTCACTTATTTAACCTAAGGAGACAAAATTCATAGAACAAAATTTTCAATATAGCCATTCTCAAGGTCACAAAGCAAGTTACAGTACCTATCTGAGATATCACTAGCTTTATTCCACCACTCCAACCTCTTGGCTAGTTAAATGCCTGTAGCATTTACATTTATATAATACAGAGGGAAAATGTGGTATAAATATAATACAAGGAAGCTGGAATAAAATTCACTTCTACTCATGTCTAGTAACCAGTTCTGCATTGCTCAGCAGAGCGTAAGTTACGAAGTTATCCCTAATTCACAACAACAAGCTGTTCATTTCTATTGCCCATAGCGCGAGTCTCAAGGTATATACATATGCACCATACCAGATAGGAACCACCTTGAGGTCATACCTACAACAGTAACAGCAACTATAGATTTAACAAAAGGTTAACTGTACCGTTGCTCTGTGGACATGTAACCCTGATCCCAGTATGGTACAGTACACACATGCATACGCCCCCATAAAGAATGCTAGCCACTCTACTGCTTATAGATTTGAACTAACACAGACAAAACAGATTCAGAAATAATCAGACACTTTCAGAGAGAAAAAACACAACATTTCTTTGAAAAAAACTTTCAAGGTATATGTACATGATTCTTATGACTTCTGTGGGAGAAACAAGTGCTAAGAGCAAACAGAAACTAATCTGAGTAGAGAAAAGGTGAGGAAAAAAAGTTTCTTTTCAAAATATATATGGACTCTATACCCACTCCCTTCAGAACATGGACATACATACTCTCCATCTTCCCCTCAACGTGAGACACTGTACACAGAGAGCACACATGTGCAGCTGGTAGGTTGAAAGTAGGGTCTGTATGTTCGTTCCTATGGTAGATCATTGGAAGACTGGATTTCCAGTCAATACGAGAGTTTTCTTACACTTCTGCTGGTACCAAGGGGAAGTAGTAAATGTGGGCACCATTAGTTCTAGTCAGTTGAAAACAGATCACCAGCAGATGGCAAAGGTGCCAGGCCTCCTGTTACATTGGGCAGCAGCGACAGATCTGGAAGGCTCTGGATGTGAGATTTCAACTCCTTGCGGACCTGGGTTACCCGAGCAAGCTTCTGTTTATACTCCTGAGGGGAAGACACAAGAGAATAAGATTAGAAACAGATTTTTACACGTGATCAGTGCGTACTGTGAGAGTTTTCTAGGATCGGTTTCCTGGAGAAGACTGATTGCTAACTCTGAGAACAATAATTAGAGAGTGTTGTTGTAACCATGGTCAGTCCTAGAATATTAGGAAGACAAGGTTGGTGAGGTAATCACTAGATGTATGGGTTATTAATAAAAATCTAACTGATTAACCCCCTTTTTGTCCTATGACTGCAGAGGTGTTAACAGGCCACTCTACCTTGAACGGTCCCTTAGAATACGTGCTAGCTACTTATGCTAAACAATCTATTCCACCTTGTATTTAGCTGTGATGCTCAGAGTACTTTTCCCAGACCCAAAGAGCTGTGTGTGGCTCAAAAGCTGGTCTCTCTCACCAACAGAAATTGGTCCAATAACGGATATTACCTCACCCACCTGGTCTCAACAACAATTACAGACAGACAGAATCAAAGCTCCCCATCACCTGGGTCCACGTTCACAGCACGTGACTGACAGGAATGCCACAAGCTTTAGCATTCCAGAGCCTGTAATTCTCCTCCTCCTGTTGAGGTGGGGTAGAGTCCCCTAGTGCCTCTGTCAATTATGTCACAGCGTTAGAGCTAAAGGCCAGAAGAGACCATTATATCTTCTAGTCTGACCTCCTGCGTTATCAGAGGCCATCCCCACCACACAGCACTCTAAACTCAACCACCGAAATGAGACCCACAGGAGACTAGGCTATTACGTGTCACAGGCAGAGAACGGGAGAAACGGAGGCGCATCAGTGCTCGAGGTCCCTGCAATGGCAGGGAAATTATTTCTCACTAGCAACTAGTAGGGCTCATCAGTTGCTATAGATGTCACTACAGGGGACACTTTCTTCAGACGTCATATAAAAAGGTCAAACTGAGAATCTGGATTTCCCTTCAGATTGTTATCCTTTCCCCACGTTCAGTCAAACACAGATAGACCCGGTTTTCTGGCTTACACGAGGCTCAAGGCCTTATGAACATTTTCTACATTTGCCTTCTATACTGACACAAGAGTTCCTGCTCCATCTAGCCTCGTATGTGTGTTTGCCATCTTTCTGCGAGATAGATGCAGCACAGGCATTTGGCCACACGTGGAGTCCCATCACGGAGTCACAGACCCCCTAGGCCTGTGGCTGTTATTACTGGTAAGAGGGGTAATAAGCTCCCAAATAGAAATTATGGCTCTGAAATTTTACCATCTCCTGCATGATGATTTTTATGTTGAAGTCTGGTCCAGTTACCTTTTTAACATGCTGTAGTATGATGGTAGGTTTACAGAAAGCATGTCCCTCCTCAGGTACAACTGAAGGGATTGAAATTATTGACAACTAGTTAATTTGCTGAAGGTCAATAGTGTGTCCTTCTAGAGAAAAAGGAGATCAACCCCTACAAAGCATATATGTATGAGAGAGGCAAGCCCGTCACTTCCCAGTGCACAGTACTACAATAGTCTTTACTCCACGGACATTTGAAGAATGACATTATGAACAATCTATGTAGATACTCCCTTATGGAACTATAAAAAGTAGCCAAGGATAAAGAGAAATCATTACTATTAGCCAGTCAATTTGTGTTATTAGCACTTATCCATAACATATTAGACAACCGATTATTAACCGTAACAGCTGTAGCATTATATTGGCGCATTACCAGTGACTCAGAATTATGCACCACAATCACTAAATGTGAATAAAAATCAGAGGGTCAGAGACTGAAACCACCAACTTAGTCTCTGCTAACTTCAGAAATGTGCAACAGCAACAGAAGAAAGGCAGTATGTAGAAGGAAGAGATACTGCAGAAAGAATTTCTTCCAAGAGCTAGGCAGCCAGGACTGTTCATTCAAAAGTCCAGTAAGTGAATATTTGAGAGTTCCGGGAAGTCATCCCTGAATTCCACAGCCTGAAGATGACCTGAAATAAGGCTGATTCTTCATTGCAGGAAGCCGGGAGGGGAGAAAGGGGATTGATCAGAAGCCCAAAAGCCCAGGAAACCAACTATCATCATGCATCACATTATCCTGTCTAGTAATGACTTTTAGAGAGACTGTCAAAAGCAGACTAACATTCACACCCAAATACAAGTCAACTATCCAATTCAAAAGCTCAGTTAAGATTTAACACATTAACTCTGTAACACGATTCCCATCAGAGCACTTTGCCTACATACAATAGGCTAATAGCATTAAGATGTAATAGTCCAGTATAATAAACCAACCATTACATTGAGCTCCATCCCCATATAATGTCGTAATTTTAAACTGTATTCAAGTGTCTCTCTACCCAATTGCTTATCCTGTATTTTTCAAGTCATCTCTGAAATGTGATATAATTCTATGAGAAACAATGTGACAGTTAAAAAAACCTCAGAGTGCTGAACAGGTTTCCATATAGTCAATTGCAATACTAATTTACTTCTGATTTCTTGTTTAATTAGTAGCAAGAGAAGAACAGTTTACTATGGAATCCTCTCTCTGAAGAGCAAAGAAAAACTGGGCATTTAATAGTGAATCAGCCTTCTGAAGAGTTTACAACTTTAATTTGAATCCAATTCCCTATTTAGTCCTTACAATGATGGAAATTCTCCCCATCTTCCCCAAATCTCAAAGCAAAGCAAAATATTCCCCACATGATCATGAATGATGAGTTTACATTCCTATCGGTTTATTGCTTTGTACTGGAATAGTGAGAACAGAACTGATTGCAATAATGCAAAATATCTCTATACTTGAAGAGGGTGTATGAATGTCTACTGTAAATTTCCAGTAGACACACAAATATGGATTTCCTTTAGCATCCTATTTCATATCTATGCGGATTCACCAGGCTAAGGCAGTAACAGATCATTGCATCATAAACATGTACACACAGGATAATAGATTGGAAGGATGGAATTCAAATGAGGCTCTAGTGGCTTCATAAACTGTTAGTGTGCTGCTTAAGAAGCTACGGAACGGCAGAGGCTCAGGAGGAAATGCACTCTTCAATTTACGGGGGGGCGGAGGGGTTGGTGGGAGGCAAAGGACAGAAAGTAGAGAAACTGGGGAGGAGGGAGGGCAAAAAAAGTGGACAATGTGGGGAAGAGCCTTCATATGGGGAAAATGAGGCAAGAGAGCTGGGGGACGGACGGACACTGAATGCATAACAGTAGAAGAGTAAAATGCGAACATGGTATGAAGTTAAAGGCATGAAAAAAAAAAAACGAACAAGAGATGGGACCAAAAGTTGAAAGAGAGGCAATAAAAGCTCTCCAAGGATAGACTTATCAATATATTCATGGTTCTAGATGATATTGCATTTCTCTGGTAGAATATGGGAACCAACACAGGAGAAAGGGAGAATGTAGGGCAACCAAAGCAGTTCTCCTCCCTTCTCTCCCTTATGTCTCAGCAATTACAATCCCAAAAGAAATGCCAAGGCTTACTGCAGGTTTACTCCTGGGGGAATCCTGTGCCAAAATATTAAAAATTCTGCACATGATATTTTAAAATTATGCAAATTATGTCAAAAACAACACTATATAATCATGCCAGTTTCAATTATTTTGGTAATTTATTTCAAAATACCTGTCAGCAAGTATGTCTGTAATAATACAGACAAACAAAAATTCCCCCAGGAGTAGAGTATATGACAACCCAGTTCCTGTTTCTATGCCCAAGGCCCTGCTGGTGGGTCAGACACTCACACCTGCTAGCCCCCAGAGATGCTAGCTCTGCTTGAGCTAGTACGCTACAAACAGCAGAGTGAACGTTGCAGCAAGGGCACCGGCTCTGGCTAGCCACCCAAGTTCAGACAGAGAGAGTTGCACAGGCTTGCACTGCAACACCCACACTGCTATTTTTAGCACACTGCCTTGAGAAGAGGTAGCATGAGTCCGTTTACCCAGGATGGGAGGCACACTCCCAGCTGCAGTGTAAACATACCCTTAATGTCTACCCTTAAGCACAATACCGCTCTACCCCGATAGAACGCTGTCCTCGGGAGCCAAAAAATATCTTACCACATTATAGGTGAAACTATGTTATTTTGAACTTGCTTTGATCCACCGGAGTGCACAGCCCTGCCCCCCTGGAGCGCTGCTTTGCCGTGTTATATCCAAATTCGTGTTATATTGGGTCACATTATATCGGGGTAGAGGTGAATTAAAGTTAAGATCTCCTGTCCTTTTAAGGTTCTCTGTGGCCAGCTTCAGAAGCCTACACTCCCTGCTTCAGTTGGTGACTGGAGTGCTCAGTCCTACTTCAAACAGGACATCACTTAGCAGAACGTCACCCCATGTCACATTAGGCGTGAACTGCGGGGCACACTGTGTATTGACAGACCTCTGAACCCGGTCCTTGGCAATACGAGGTCATTGACAAGCCTTAAAAATAAAATCTGAGAAGGGCAACTAAAATGATTAGCGGTTTGGAACGGGTCCCATATGAGGAGAGACTAAAGAGACCAGGACTTTTTAGCTTGGAAAAGAGGAGACTAAGGAGGGATATGACAGAGGTATATAAAATTATAAGTGATGTGGAGAAAGCAGATAAGGAAAAGTTATTTACTTATTCCCATAAGAACTAGGGGTCACCAAATGAAATTAATGGGCAGTAGGTTTAAAACAAATAAAAGGAAGTTCTTCTTCACACAGCACACAGTCAACTTGTGGAACTCCTTGCCTAAGGAGGTTGTGAAGGCTAGGACTATAACAACGTTCAAAAGAGAACTGGATAAATTCATTGAGGTTAAGTCCATTAATGGCTACAAGCCAGGATGGGTAAGGAATGGTGTCCCTAGCCTGTTTGTCAGGGGGTGGAAATGGATGGCAGAAGAGAGATCACTTGATCATTACCTGTTAGGTTCACTTCCTCTGGGGCACCTGGCATTGGACACTCTTGGTAGACAGGATACTGGGCTGGATGGACCTTTGGTCTGACCCAGTCTGGCCGTTCTTATGTTTGTACGAAATGTGCCTAAAAGAAACTGCTGCTTTCTGTGGTCCTGGTCTGCACTCTGTGCATACAGCTGACTGCCATGGTGCATAGGAGGGGTTCATTAAGACTGACAGCATTTGGCTGTTATTTGCCTTTTATGGTCAGAGCAATGAGAACTGACTCAATATTTGCTGTAGCTAGGCTGTGAGGATGATGTTGGAAAACACTGGCACTGTGCATTGTGAGTGCCCTTCCTAATCTATGTTCACTTTCAGAATAAAAGTTAGAATTCTAACTCCTCTGTGGCAAAACAACTCCAGAATCAAAAACTTAACACCATTAAGCAGTGTGATCTGACAGGAAAACACTCTTACCACTAAACTGACAAGACAGGAAACCCAGAGTGAAAGCGATTCCTGAGCTTAACTCATTCTGTTGTGCTATAGCATAGGAAATTGCAAACTTTTTCATAGCTGGACCTCATTTTAGTATAGAGATTACACTGGCAACTTCTGACCCAATTTATAGTTATATAAGACCCCTGTATGCAATTACAACAGTTGCTTAGCTGTTATCACTAAAGAAAGATCTTGAAGTCATTGTGGATAGTTCCCTGAAAACATCCATTCAATGTGCAGCAGCAGTCAAAAAAGCGAACAGAATGTTGGGAATCATTAAGAAAGGGATAGATCATAAGAGAGAAAATATCATTGCCTCTATATAAATCCATGGTATACCCACATTTTGAACACTGCATGCAGATGTGGTTGCCCCATCTCGAAAAAGAGATATTGGACTTGGAAAAGGTTCAGAAAAGGGCAAAATTATTAGTGGTATGGAACAGCTGTCATATGAGGAGACATTAATAAGACCGGGAATTTTCAGCTTGGAAAAGAAAGAGGACTAAGGGGGGGGATGTAGAGGTCTATAAACTCATGACTAAAGTTTTTACTCCTTCTCATAACACAAGAACTAGGGGTCACCAAATGAAATAGGCAGCAGATTTAAAAACACACAAAAAGGAAGTATATCTTCACACAACACACAGTCAACCTCTGGAAATCTTTGCCAGAGGACGTTGTGAAGGCCAAGACGATAACGGGGTTCAAAAGAGAATTAGATACATTCATGGAGGATAGGTCCATCAATGGCTATTAGCCGGGATGGACAGGGATGGTGCCCCATGCCTCTGTTTGCCAGAAGCTGGGAATGGATCACATGATGATTTCCTGTTCTGTTTATTCCCTCTGGGGCACCTGGCATTGGCCACTGTCAGAAGACAGGATACTGGGCTAGATAGATCTTTGGTCTGATCCAGAATGGCCGTTCTTATGCTTACACTACAAAGTGTGTTTATTTTAGCTTTAACATAATTTAGTAGGTGAATTGGAGGAGCTAAATCTCCCTCGATACTCATTTCAAGCACCTCTGTTGTAGCAGGTCATACGTACAAACATCCTTTGCTTGACATTGTTGATTAAAGGATATATCTTCCATCATTATGCATAATATAAGGTGGAAAGTTTCAGCATTAAGAAGAGATCTGCAGGTTTAAATGGCACTAACCCTTCAGTTTGTGTTGAATGCCTGAAATAAGAGGGATAATTAAAAAAAAAGTTCTAACATTCCCCCTCTCACCACCAATTTGTTTAGCTCCTCTGAAGTCACACCAGACAGTCCAGAATTCAGTGTTCTACAACATCATTGCTCCCACTAACCCACACCAGGATTAATTCTGTCTCTTAAAATAAACCTCTGAAAGACCCTTTTTAAGTTGTCCTGTTGTGCATAACTTAACTCGGCTTTCATGTTCAGGAAATCAGAATAGTGGGTAATTCTTATCTACACTATGTGTGCTACAGTGCAAAAATGAACTGAAGACAGTTGCAGTCTGAGCTGTGAATATCATCTATTTTGTTAGTTAAATCAGATCCTTGGGAATTAACATTAAAAATGACATTTTTATTACTGTATAAAGGAAGGCAGAAGGCTTCACTCAGAATTTTTAGAACATGCACCATTGGCTTAAGAGTAATTATTTGAAAACCGCTAAAGTTGTATAAATAGCCTAATATTCAGAGTTTAAATAGCTTGGCATAAGCTTGCTATGTTTCCATTTTAACAGGTTGATTAAAATTATATAAATATGCATCAGGGATACCGAAAATGTGCAGTATTTACAAAGCAGTCCAATCAATCAATCATTCCTTGGCTATTCTAGCTTGCCACTCAAGTCTGTGTTTAACAAGCTTTTAGAAAGTGGACTCAATAAAATATAAGAGTCACAATGTGACAGTCGTAGAGACACGGTTCCTATAGAAAAAAGCCAATGTGAAGTTTTGTCGAAAAACAGTTACTGCAACTGATCAATAGCTATTTAAATAGCATATGTTTGTTAGATAAACCCTCCCTTAATGCTTCTACAGCTTTTCAAAAAGACAAAATACTTTGAAGTATATGACCATAAGATTTTCCACTAGCAGCCTGTTATTCATTATTAATAGGTACAGCTACTAGATGGGTAACTAGCTGGACTCAACATTTTTAGCATAGACTCTTATTACTATTTGTATTACAAAGAACACCTCCAAGAGCTTAATCCTGGCTATTCTGTGCTCAACATCAACCTCTTTCAGGATAACTTCACTGCCACTTAACCAGCTGAGGATCATCCCTTTGGATACAGCATTCTTTCCCCTTTGAAATCCAGTCATTTAACTATTCCCTGCTTTTAAAACAGCTGAAGATTTTCCAATTTTGGAGTGTTTGGTATTATCACTGCCTTCCCTTTCCTCTGCCCACAATCTCACCTACCCCCACATCCTTTCAGTTGTCCTGTCTGTAGTTTTTAAAGTTGTATTTACTCCCATTCTGCACAGCATCCCTATTGTTTTATAAACAAGTCATTTCCCCTACACATTTGATCAAGAGTGAGCATATCAGCATGCCAAATAAAACTATGAACAGTTAAACAAAGGAGGGGGAAGAGTTCCCCACATCAGTTATAACACCCAGCTTGCTATACAGCAGACTGCGAGAGAGCCTGGCTGCATACAAAAGAGACAAGTTAACCTAATAAGGAAACATCTCAACTCCGATGATTAAAAAAAAAAGTTACTTGGTCCCAATAAAGGAGGCCCACACACATGTACAAATCAAGCAGGAAAAGAAGAAACTAAATATTTAGTGTGCATAATTTATATTTAATTTTCATCCAAACTCAGCTGAGAAGTAGGTGAGAAGTTAGATACACTTAGGGCCTGATCCAGAGACCAGAGTAACTTGAAAGACTCCCATTAACTTCAGGGGGCTTTGAACCAAGCACTAAAAGTTTTCTCCCTTGAAAAGCAGCTCCTCTGGATTTGCTACAAACAAAGAAGTTTAGATGTGACCTTCCCCACCTCGGGGCCCTACTTCTGACCTCAAGGCTCCAAAAATCACATGGAGCAGAGGGGGCATGCAGACCCAGTATAAAGTAGTAAGGAACAGTGCACTCTCAGATAACTTGGTGTCAGACCTCACCCACAATGTAACATTTGAATAGATAGGTTATTTTGAGGATTTCTTTAAAAAGGCCATGCAATTTCCTCCCTGCGGAAAGGTACATAATATAGCAGAGAGGGAACCAGCTTCCATCTATCAGATTCTGTGCTCTTCAGTGCAAAATAGGAGAATTCATCTTAATTTTTATATATATATAAATAAAATACTAAAAACAAAACACCCCTGCCCCCAAAATACATGAAGCAAAGCTGTGTCTCAAGTGAGTTCTCTCACTTCCCACTGTTTTCTGAACAGAACAAGCATCTCTGAATAGATATTCTCTTCAGTCTAACCTGGAGAGAGCAGACAGAACCAAGGAATCAATTTCCCTCTCTCATTTCACAGCAAGATAGCAACAAACTTGACTTTGCAGACAAGTTTCTCTCAAAGAAACAACACATCATTCAGAACCCGAAGGGTAATCATAGCTCCTTTCAGAGCTAAAGCTTACATTTGGTAGATCAGGTTTGCTGGCAGATTGTATTTCCTTATTTAAAGAGTGGGAGAGGGAAAACACAAAAAACCAGCTTCTTTCCCTCCAGCACCAGTCACTTCAATTTACTAAGCATGTTGCTGCTGCTTTGGCAGCATTTCATGCTCCACAAACTACTCCTCTTGCTCACCTTTTGCTAGGGCGCCAGGTTATGAAGCTGTCCAGTATAGCACACGGCACCATTTACAGCCCTGACCGTATTGTTCCTACACCCGGGGGCATTCTCTGCTCCATGCAGAGACAGATACCAATGCCATATGGCATCTAAGCCCACACAGTACTATTGGCCCAGAAAGTTATTCAATTTGACTTACAGCAGAAATGGGGCACGGTGTTATGTGCACAGTTCCCCTCCGCATGCTAATCACACCTTCTCCAGAGCATAAAGTTCACAACACAAGCACACTTCCAGTCATACATTCACCTTTGTTCAAATATTTTATTGATTTTCATCGCTAGGTGGAAGTGTAGCAATGAATGCATCTCTTTGAAAAATACAGCAACATTACATGGAAATAATTTCATGATCTCTAGATAATTTGGGTTTTTTTAATATCACTATTTCACATAACATTTATATTGCAGGAGTGCCTAGAAGTGCCAATCAGGCCAGGGTCCCATTGTGCTGAACACTGTATAAGCAGCACATAGTCATGGCTCACGTGTGCTCTATGGCACAACAGACAAATTCTGCTTCAAACATTACTTTGTTGTATTCCCCACCACCCCCAATAGCTCTCAGTTGGAAATACTCCTTGATACACAGTCAATGATTGATTTCTTCACTGCATTCTCCAGACAGTCCAGTTCTATGGCAGCAATTACTAGATTATCTCGGGGGTCCAGCTCAGAGACTTCTTACTTCACTCAATGCGTGCCAGAGATGGAGAAAACTTGTCTGCTTCAGTGGTCCCCTAGGACTCAACCAGTGCTCTATTCACTAGGCAGCCTAGCTATCTGTGCCTATATGCTTCTTGGATGCAAACAGGACTCCATTTCTTCTCTACAAAATGGTGAGGAGAGCATGAACTGTAACCCAAATAATTCCCCATTGTGGAGAAAGCGGCAACTATAGGCAAGTTCATGCAGGGCATGAGTAGCTTGGGAAAATGACAAATTTCATGGCCACACAATCACGGAGTCCATGGAACATTAAGTGAGATGACGGGGGCAGTTCACACCTCTGAACTATTCTTTGAGGCTCTTGGCAGACTCAGACAGTCATTGGTTTACATTCAGGTCACATCGTCAAAAGTTTTTGCAACTATAAAGTCACAAAACTTTTAATTGAAAGCGGAGATAATGGATCTCAATGTTCAGCAACAGGTGAATTCTACAGAAAATTTCTTGATTGCAGAATCATGGAATATACAGGGGCCTGGATATAATAAGCAACATACCCTATCCCAAAGAGCATACCAAAAAAAAAAAAAAAAGCAAAATCATATGGAGAGGACAAATGAGGAGGAAAGAAAAGAGGGAACAGTGCATAGTATCAACTTTATAAACCAAAGCTACAGCCATGAACACAATTTCACCCTCCTCCAGGTTAGGCTGACTCTTCTGCAAGCAGAGTCATTTTGCTGTTTTGTTCCACCTAACCCTGACCTACTGCAGATATTACATACACTTTAGGGATCCATCCTTCCATAGAATCAGAGATATTCTGATAGTACTTTCACTTATGTGGCTCAATCTATTCAGCTACCTTCACTTCACAAACATCTGGCAACTTGAACATGGAGGCCGTCTCCTTCATTGAATATCTTCCCTATAGTCCCCAGTTTCCAGTTTTATACAGTATAACTGGTTTGCTGTTCTTTTTTCTTAGATAGCTATTGTCATTTATTTCAACAGGCATAGTGTGCACTTGGCTTCACAGTAGCTAGCCTGTTACCCTAATGTTCAGACACAAAATTTAACTTTGCAGGTTCTGGCACAGTTTTTATTCTCAATATGCTTTTATTTGATTAGCATTTCAGTGGGATCTTAGGTGATCAAAAAAATGTCAGTACCTAAGATAAGGAACTTAGATTTGAGTCATCTATTCATCAGCAACAGGGAGCCACCGTAGAATTTCACCCTGTAATTCCTGCATCAAGACCACAAGTTCCGGCTGAGCTAGAGCATCTCTTTTAAGAAAGGAATCCAAAACTCCAGGTGATGGCGAACCCAACCCATCCCTTGATAAAGTGTTCCAATGTAACCCTCAAATATTTGAGCTTAATTTCCAGTCCTCATTTGTACAGTTTCAGCTTCTAGCCAATGGATCTCGTTAAACCTCTCCTAAATTAAAGAGTCTTCTACTATCAGAAATCTTCTCCCCATGTACATATAGACTGATCAAGTCACCTTTTATTCTTTGGTAAACTACACAGATTTAAGAAGTGGGTGAGGTAATAGCTTTTACTGGAGCAACTTCTGTTGGCAGGTTTTTCAGAGCATGAATCTTCTGTAGCTCTATGAACCATTTCCAATTTTTCAACAGTCTTTTGGAAGCATTGACAACGGAACTGGACACAGTGTTCTATTAATGGTCTCAACAATGCTGAAGACAGAAATAATACCATCTCCCTACTCCTATTTACACCCCCAAGGACCTCACTAACACTCTTCACTGAAGCATTGCACTGGGAGCTACTCTAACTGGATATCCAACCATGGCCAATTCCTTTTCAGAATCACTGTTTAAGACACAGTTCCACAGCATGTGGGGCCTACATTCTTTTCCCCTAGATGTCTGACCCTGATGTCTTTTCTCTCAGACTGAACACCCAGTACTATCTTCCCCCTCAAACCATCAGTTCGTGGGTTTCTTAGTAGTATAGCAGCCTTTGAATTCACTCACACAAATCTTTGCCACTGCTCACTCATGAATTGTAGTCCCCTTGTCCAACCTCATCTTTTCTAATATATACCTCTACCTCCATATAATGCTGTCCTCGGGAGGCAAAAAATCTTACCATGTTATAGGTGAAACCGCATTATATTGAACTTGCTTTGATCTGCCAAAGTGCGCAGCCCTGCCTGCCTGGAGCACTGCTTTACCGCGTTATATTCGAATTCATGTTATATTGGGGTAGAGGTGTATCATGTCTTGAAAGGATTTTATGTGACTGAGGACAGTAAGAGCTTTTGGCACCCTGGACTTATTTCAAAATCTCTTGAGTAATAGCCTACTTTGAGTAAATACTCCCATTCAGTGTAAATGACGACATTTGTTTGTAGAATTTGCCATAGCTGATGAAAGGCAGTAGTATTGGACTACTTAAATTAAATAAGAACTCCAGTGTTTAGACAGCAAAAGTTCCCTTCCTAGACACAGGGCTTAGCTATTTTTATTACTATTTCAAAAAAAGTTACTTGTGCGTGCAACCCCAGTACCCTGACCATCCACAATGATTTACAATTTTTGATCAGACGGATATTGACACTTATCATGACTCGACAGAATAAAATCCTGGTTCATATTACCAACAAGGAGCCTACTTTCTCTCCTCTCAGTCACTTTCAACAGAAAAGCTAATGAAGTAAACAGTCCACCCTGAAACAGAATTTTGCTTTTAAACACATCTCAGCTGAAAGCAAGGTTTGATTTTGTAAACACATACAGCTTGCAATTCAAGATGTTTGGAAAAAGGTCATGATGGAGCACAACATGTCATCAAGAAGTATTAGGAACAGGGTTTTTTAATTTAAATCTGAGTATTTACATGTTGCTAGTTCTTTACTTTCTTATTTTATAGACCTAAATTGATAGAGTGGATGTTTTGTACTTGTTTCTTTAGCATCCTGTTAGAATTTCAAATTTTTCTATTAAGAGATTACACACTTGAAACACCCATCTACACTGAATGAGATAAACCCAGAGTCTCATTAACATTGAGTTTCTGGTGTTCTCACAGTAACAAACACAAAACTGATAAGCAAATAGCCTGGGCTACACATTTGCAACCAACAAAATTCTCCGATATATTAAACTTCCACAAGTCAGGAAAGCTGAAATGCTTGTCGACTATACTCCAAAGGGTTTGCAGTACAACCTCAACATGACTTGTGCTTCTATGTCACTTTGCTTAATTTAAGACTCCTAGGTTTAAGTTTTGGCCTGACGGTATACTGCGAGTATGCTGGACGTCTAATTTTTCATTGTTAATAAGGCAACTGTGTTCTGAACTGAAAGATTTCATGCCATTAAGAGACATTTTTAATAGAATACAGGTTTAGTCCTTAATGTGTCAAACTCTTTTGCACTTGCTCAAGTCAAGCATATGATGTCAACGGGATTATTTGTGCGATTTAAATTACGTATCTGCTTAACTGTTTGAAGATCAGTGCCTGAATTTTCATTATTTTGGCCTATAGCAGTTTGCTAACTTTCACGAGACCTTACCAGAAGTGTCATTTCAAAACAAAAACAAACCCACAGCATTTATAACGTAGTTTATTATAAACTTTGATCTAAAGTTGATATAGCACAAGTTTCCAAATTAGTTTTACGATACCTCAAGCTGATTCAAATCGAAGATTTTTAAAATGCATGCTGAAGCATTCTGCTTTTTATTGTAGGTGCCATTAAAGCAGTTAAGAGATGTATGAGGGGCTCACAATCCCCTTCCTGCAGAAGTGAACTGGCATTTTATCATGGACTTCAGTGAAAGATGAATCTAACCCAAGGTTTCTATTGGCATTTTCAGTAAATAAAGTAACCGATGCCAGAACGCAGTTTTTATGGCTTCTTTTGTACTCATGAGAGCTAAAGTGCTTTATAATGAACCAACTATGGGAAAACCACAATAAACTCAACTCTCAAATCACCTTCTGGAGATCAAATAAATTTGCTAGATGGGATAGTTAAAGCCTAGCAACCTTTAGATTTTTGAACGCAACAGTCTTAAATCTTCTGGCTGATTTTAACTCTGGATCAATAATGTACAGTATGTACTCAAGTTACTATGTACAGACATAGGATGAAAACCTATGGCCAAAACGGAGTACAAGTTAAATAGTACTGCCTAACGTTCCAGGAGAGAAGACAAGTTGTGATGGAAAGAGGGCACACGAAGGGTTGAACTGCTCTACAATCCAGTCTCTTTCTAGAAGACTATGTCCTCTGTAACTCTCGGCCCACCCAACAGCAGCTGCTGCTAAAAAGCATCTGACAGTGTAGAGGAAGCCCATAATGTGTCGCCCAGGGGCAGTTCAACAGATGGCAGAGTGACATACAACCAGTATCATTAAACTGCCATACTAGTCCCACAACAGTGCTTAAAACACTTCCTCAGTAAAAGAGGAATATTGCAGATAAATGACTGTCTGCTGTTCCCCATGTACTCACTCTAGGGCTTCTGGTCATTACTGAGTTCCAGTCAGAACAGTTTTATTGTACAGCAGTTTCTTGCCCTCCAAGTTCAAGCTGGCTATGGCATGAAGTCTGAGTTGTCATCTTTCTACATCACCTGTTTCTTCTTATACGCACTACACGTAAAGGCAGTTAAGAGCACCACCATTTTTTGGTTAAGCAGGGATGGCAATACTAAAAAACGCATTTGACAAGTGATCTCAGCAAACAGGACCTTCAAGCCAGACAAGCAGCAACCAACTATACACAAAATATACAAAAAGCATCAGATACTTGCAGGAAGGAGTAATGTTGGATTTCTTTTTGGGAAAGTGTTTTCATTCAAAAGCAAACCCTGAAATGAACCAGGACTGAACATCAAAAATGTTGGATGATAAAACAATCTTTCTTGAAAAATAGATTTAAGTTCTAGAGCTTCTTTCTCCATCTACTGTTGTGCTGGACATCTGAGTTCAGCAGTTCACAGTTTTTAATTTATTTATTTACAGGAAAAAAAATTCCTCAGGCCTGTTTTCTTCCAACAGCAAAGTGCTCCAGGGAGCACTAAATTGCTACATTACCTCACATCATTCTCATTTAAAAAGAAAAAATGTTTCAGTTTGAAGGCAAGTATGTGTGTTTGGTAGGAGGATAAGGTTTCAGCATTGTTCTGAGCAGTACTCACTTCTAACTTTTTCTCTTTCTCTGTCAATACATCCTTCTGGTTCTGGGTATACTCAATCAGCATGCGTGCCAGCTGGCGTCGGTCTTCCAACTCTGCTGCCAGCCGCCCATTATACTCTGCTAGTAACAAACATGCTTCATCCACCGTTTTCGAAAGACGTTCTGCTGCCTCTTTGTCTACATGCAAAGGTGGTAAAAAATGTACATGGACTCAGTTAAAAACCTTTTATGCTTTGAGAAAAGGCTCTGATTCAACAACCACATGCACAATAACATTTTATTCACAAGAGTTATCCAGGGTTTATAAGAAAATGAGTTGTAATCAAGAGATTTAAGGGGCACTCAAAAATTGCTAGGACTCTAAATCTGAAAACGGAAGAAGATTTTAAAACAGAACCAGCTGGTCACATTTTTAGTCTTGCAGTTCTAACAGTGAGGTCTGATCTACACTTAAAAACTAGCTCAACCTAGCTACGTCACTCAGGGCTGCGAAATAATTCATACCCTGAATGCCATAGTTAGGTTGATCTAACCCCTAGTGTAGATGCTGCTATGTTGAGAAGATTTTTTTTTTCTGTCAACTACACTACCGCCTCCTGCAGAGGAGGATTAACTACACTAATGGGAAAAACCCCTTCCGTTGCTGAAGGAAGAGTCTACACTACAGAGCCATAGTGGTACAGCTGCAGCGCCAGAGCTGTGCCACTGTTGCCATTGTGCTAACACTCCCTCAGAAGTTGTTTTTGTGGATCTTGTAAGAGCTGTTAATTATACCAGAATATTAGCTTACGTTAACAGAATGTCTTCTGTCACATCATGGGACCCTAGCATTTATGCAAGATATGCACTGTATGATGGATCTTATGCCTATGAATATTTATCAACCCTCAGAACAGAAGCTTGCACACAAATACACACTTGTCCTCACAGCTGGACATGAGCAGCACACACTACGAAGAGTTGAATACGTGGTAGTCCTTATAGAATTCTAAAACTAAAAGTTAGGAATGCTTGCAAAAACAGAATTGATTTTGCCTCATTTGCATGTGCTCCCAGGTTCTTAAGCAAACATTTTTCAAACATGGATGCATAAATTTACATGCACCCAAATATAATTGGTCAGCACATCTAAGCACCCACTTCCTATTGCAGTCAAAGGGAACTGCAGGTACTCAGCTCTGACGGATGGGGGAAGAGAGAGAAATCAGGCCACTTAATATACATAAATGTGTTTAATGCTTAACTTTCAGCACCTGAATCTGAAAATTCTGGCTCTAGTTTCTTTTCAAAACTACAAAATGAAGACGTCAAAAGTTGGTTGAGGGAAGGACAGTGAATACAGGCTCTCCAAGTATAAAAATCCTTGTAAATACATTTTGGTTTTATAGACTTAAGGTCAGAAGGGACCATTATGGTCATAAAGTCTGACTTCCTGCACAATGCAGGCCACAGAATCTCACCCTCCCACTCCTGTAACAAACCCCTAACCTATGCGAGTTATTGAAGTCCTCAAATTGTGCTTTAAATACGTCAACATGCAGAGAATCCTCTAGTGACCCATGCCCCACGCTGCAGAGGAAGGCGAAAAACCTCCAGGGCCTCTGCTAATCTGCCCCGGAGGAAAATTCCTTTTTGATGCCAAATGTGGCGATCAGTTAAACCCTGAGCATGTGGGCAAGACTCATCAGCCAGACACCAAGTAAAAAATTCTCTGTAGTAACTCAGATCCCACCCCATCTAACATCCTATCACAGACCGTTGGGCATATTTACCTGCTAATAATCAAAGATGAATTAATTGCCAAAAATTAGGCTATTCCATCATATCATCCCCTCCATAAACTTATCAAGCTTAGTCTTGAAGCCAGATATGTCTTTTGCCCCCACTACTCCCCTTAGAAGGCTGTTCCAGAACTTCACTCCTCTAACGGTTAGAAACCTTCGTCTAATTTCAAGTCTAAACTTCCTAGTGTCTAGTTTATATCCATTTGTTCTTGTGTCCACATTGGTACTAAGCTTAAATAAATTCCTCTCCCTCCCTGATATTTATCCCTTTGATATATTTATAAAGAGCAATCATATCCTCCCTCAGCCTTCGTTTGGTTAGGCTACACAAGCCAAGCTCTTTCAGTCTCCTTTCATAAGACAGGTTTTTCCATTCCTCGGATCATCGCAGTAGCCCTTCTCTGTACCTGTTCCAGTTTGAATTCATCCTTCTTAAACATGGGAGACCAGAACTGCACACAGTATTCCAGATGAGGTCTCACCAGTGCCTTGTACAATGGTACTAACACTTCCTTATCTCTACTGGAAATACCTTGCCTGATGCATCCTAAAACCGCATTAGCTTTTTTCACAGCCATATCACATTGGCGGCTCATAGTCATCCTGTGAACAACCAATACTCTGAGTTCCTTCTCCTCCTATGTTACTTCCAACTGATGTGTCCCCAATATTAATCCCTAAATGCATGACCTTGCACTTTTCACTATTAAATTTCATCCTATTACTCCAGTTTACAAGGTCATCCAGATCTTCCTATACGATATCCTGGTCCTTCTCTGCATTAGCAATACCTCCCAGCTTTGTGTCATCTGCAAATTTTTATTAGCACATTCCCATTTTTTGTGTTAAGGTCAGTAATAAAAAGATTAAATAAGATTGGTCCCAAAACCGATCCCTGAGGAACTCCACTAGTAATCTCCCTCCAGCCTGACAGTTCACCTTTCAGTATGACCCATTGTAGTCTCCCCTTTAACCAGTTCCTTATCCACCTTTCAGTTTTCATATTGATCCCCATCTTTTCCAATTTAGCTAATAATTCCCCATGTGGAACCATATCAAATGCCTTACTGAAATCGAGATAATTAGATCCACTGCATTTCCTTTGTCTAAAAAATCTGTTACCTTCTCAAAGAAGGGGATCAGGTTGGTTTGGCACGATCTACCTTTAGTAAAACCATGTTGTATTCTGTCCCAGTCACCATTGACCTCGAACTTCTTAACTACTTTCTTCTTCAAATTTTTTTCCATGACCTTGCATACTGCAAATCATTTGGTTTTGGCCCAAGAAATGAAGGAGAGATGTAAATCTTACCTCCAACCACATGCCAGAAGATTTTTACCTGCTAACTGTTAGGGAGCTATACAGCTGGCATGCATAAAGGGCATGAGGTGCGTGCATCCATCCTACTCATTATAGTTACTTGAATGAAAAGGAGTATAGAGGGATTTGACTGTCATCTTCCAGCTTCTTACCTGTAATTTTCTCCAGCAGTGACACATCTTGAACTTCCTGTGGCAGCGAGGCAATTTTCTGCCGCACTGTGGCATCTCCTGATGCTGCATTTTCCAGGTCCTGCAGGGCTTTGATCAAGTCCTCAGTCTGCAGGATGGAAAGACAAAAACCGACAGTTTTCAAATGGAGTAGCAGGTAACTGCAGCATGGCCAAGTTCTAAACAGGCCTGCTGCTAAGCCATTTTCTCTAGCTATTGTCATTGCACCACAGGCTGAGATCACTTACCTTTTCAAGTGCTTTTCAGTGTCCTACTTTCTCCTTACACTCAGTACTGCAGCAAGTACCTGTACATAGCACCCACTAAATTCTAAACTAGCCAAAAACCTGGACTTTTGCATAAGTACAATACACTTATCTTAGCAGGGACATTGCAGTGGCCATTCATCCCAATTAAGAAAAGGGGACATTTAAAAATACGGCTGAAAAGATGAAGGAAAAACACTATACAGATTAGAGAAATAAAAGTATGCTTCACATTTCACTTTTGCATTTGGTTTATCTCAATATTTTGCCTTTGGAGGATTGTTTGTATTTTGCCTTGACCAAGAGGCAAGTTTACATGCAAATTTATTTAACTGCATACATGCACCTTGGGATAATGTGTAGGGGGCACATTTTGTAAATCCAAAAGAACAAACAAACGAGACTTTCTGAATAACATCTAGTAAAGCTGGGAGGTGTGGCAGATACGCTGGAGGGTAGAGATAGGATACAAAGGCACCTAGACACATTAGAGGACTGGGCCAAAAGAAACCTGATGAGGTTCAACAAGGACAAGTGCAAAGTCCTGCACTTGGGAAGGAAGAATCCCATGCACTGCTACAGACTAGGGACCGAGTGGCTAGGCAGCAGTTCTGCAGAAAAAGACCTAGGGGTTACAGTGGACGAGAAGCTGGATATAAGTCAACAGCATGCCCTGCTGCCAAGAAGGCTAATAGCATTTTGGGATGTATAAGTAGGAGGATTGCCAGCAGATCAAGGAACATGATCATTCCCCTCTATTCGGCATTGGTGAGGCCTCATCTGGAGCAGTGTGTCCAGTTTTGGGCCCCCCACGACAAGAACGATATGGAAAAATTGGAGAGTCCAGCGGAGGGCAACAAAAATGATTAGGGTGCTGGGGCACATGACTTACCAGGAGAAGCTGAGGGAACTGGGATTATTTAGTCTGCAGAAGAGAAGAATGAGGGGGGATTTGATAGCTGCTTTCAACTACCTGAAAGGGGGTTCCAAAGAGGATGGATCTAGACTGTTCTCAGTGGTAGCAGATGACAGAACAAGGAGCAATGGTCTCAAGTTGCAGTGGGGGAGGTTTAGGCTGAATATTAAGAAACACTTTCACTAGGAGGGTGGTGAAGCACTGGAATGGGATCCCTAGGGAGGTGGTGGAATCTCCTTCCTTAGAGGCTTTTCAACGGCTGGCTTGACAAAGCCCTGGCTGGGATGATTTAGTTGGGGATTGGTCCTGCTTTGAGCAGGAGGTTGGACTAGAGGACCTTCCGTGGTTCCTTCCAACCCTGATATTTTATGATTCTAAGCACCGCATACTACTTGGCCCCAGCTAAAAATCATCCTTTTTAAAGCAGACTTTAAAGCCATTGCCATTTCTTCACTAGCTCAACTGATTCTTTGGGAATATAACTGCAATATAATTGCTTGATATTGTACTCCATTAATCCCATTCTGCCAGTTTTATTTAGTTCTTTGCAATAAAAGTGCGAGACTGGGCAACAAAATGGCAGATTAAATTCAATGTTGATAAATGCAAAGTAATGCACATTGGCAAACATTATCCCAACTATACATATAAGATGATGGGGTCTAAATTAGCTGTTACCACTCAAAAGAAAGATCTTGGAGTCACTGTGGATAGTGCTCTGAAAACATCCACTCAGTGTGCAGCGGCAGTCAAAAAAAGCGAACAGAATGTTGGGAATCATTAAGAAAGGGATAGATAATAGGACAGAAAATATATTGCCTCTATATAAATCCATGGTACACCCACATCTTGAATGCTGCGTCCAGATGCAATCGCCCCATCTCAAAAAAGAGATATTGGACTTGGAAAAGTTTCAGGAAAGGGCAACAAAAATGATTAGGGATATGGAACAGCTTCTGTATGAAGAGAGATTAATAAGCCTGGGACTTTTCAGCTTAGAAAAAGAGAGGACATGGGGGATCTGCTAGAGATCTATAAAATCATGACTGGTGTGGAGAAAATAAATAAGGAAGTGTTATTTACTCCTCCTAACACAAGAGCTAGGGGTCACCAAATGAAATTAATAGACAGCAGGTTTAAAAAAAACAAACAAACAAAAAGAAGTATTTATTTACACAACACACAGTTAACCTGTGGAACTCTTTGCCAGAGGATGTTGTGAAGGCCAAGATGATAACAGGGTTCAAAAGAGAATTAAGTAAATTCGTGGGGGATAGGTCCATCAATGGCTATTAGCAAGGATGGCAGGGATTGTGTCCCTAGCCTCTGTTTGCCAGAAGCTAGGAATGGGCAACAGGGGATGGATCACTTGCTGATTACCTGTTCTCTTCATTCCCTCTGGGGCACTGCCATTGGCCGCGGTCGGCAGACAGGCTCCCGGGCTAGATCAACCTTTGGTCTGACCCAGAATGGCCATTCTGATGTTAACAATCAGCAAATGGAATGGCCATTGAGAAAGATCCACCAATGCAACTGAACACACCCACATTGCTTTTACTAACCTAGTCAAAAGGAGAATCTGGGTGACGGGAGAATAGGCGCTCAAAGAAAGGGAGAAGGGGAGAGACACACATTAAGCAGGAAAACTACAAACATTCAGCTTTATTTTGTTTTTAAAAGCATTCAAGGATTTCATGATTTTGCTGGCATTAGCTAGGCTAATTTTGTAGTGCTGATTTTTATCCTCCAGTTTCAATCATTAATTTTTTAGGTACACATTCAAAACTGTCATTACAAAAATACACAAATTTCTTAAGAACACACACCTTTTCAATGTTTATGCTGGCTTGAAGAACCAAAGGATGTTCACTGTCTGCTTGACATACATACTTCCTTGTAAGCTACATAATGATTTCCAATAAGTGACAAATTAAATGTGTGTTAAAACAAGCCAAAAGCTGTAATCTAGCTGCAGTAAAAGCTCTCATTTCCTCGGCTCATGTAATCTTATAGTATTTACACCATACATCTGGCAGACTGTTTAACTCTTTACCTTCCTTCAAATAGCCATAGATTTAACATAAGGCCAATTGTAGCCTTAAGGAGGAGAGTTTTGATTATACTGTCTATTTCATTTCTGTTATCTCCAGGTCATTAACACTACACTCCTGCCAGCCCCAAACTAAGGTTGAAATCTTCTCAACAGATTTTAGTTTCCAACTCTAAACAAATCCATTTAATGCTGATCTTTTGTGGCTACAGGGTATACAAAACTTGCTGTTGGTTTCTTTGTCAGGCTGTATTCTACTTGAAACCCAAATGAAATTTCCTGAGTCAATGTTCGTGTACTGGATTTGAGAGTTCATAAGTCGATATATATCAGTCTTTTTATATACCTTTTGTTTTTGTTTTGTTTCAAAAGAAAAAACAGAAGACACTGGCAGTAATGCAGGGGCCTTGGTTCAGCCTAGATTAAATCAGACCACCAAGGTTTTTATTGTTAAGGATAACATTTGGAACAGCATTCACACCAGAATGCATCTATGATCCCTTCCTCTTGCCTATCACAAAACAGACAACCCAGTGGTTTAATAAAACTGTTCTTACATGTTGGCTTCCAAGAGTAAATTGTATTTTTCCATTAATTACATTTTACTTGTTAATGGCTCCACCTTGTGGCTGTATCTTTATAAGAGGTCGCCTTTTACAATTTCTCAGATCCTCAGCCCTCCAAACATACCAGTAATGGCCCAGTGCTGGGGTCCTGGGGCGAGTAGCTCCCAGGGTAATCCTCATCTTCTTCCTCTTGTATCTGCTGAAATGTCCGCTTCAAGGACTTTTTCTCCTCTGTAACTGTAGACACACACAGTCTCAATACAAGCCATTCAAGCCTGATGTCATATGTGCATTCTTCAACAGAATCTTAACTATCTACATTTTCAAAAAGTTGTACCAGATGCTCTCATGATCTCTACAGAGGGTCAATCTACAATTTAATTTCCTTTACAGAAGGCTAATTTATGTATCACTTTCAGAATGATCAGCAGCATAACAGCAAAAGAACCATCATTTACAGTAACCAGAGTTCTTGAGATCGTAGTGAGATCTGTGAACAAAAGCAGACAACACACAAGCAGGGAATATTCTGGACAGCAGTGTCCCTTGGGGCTGTGCATTCACCTGTACGCTCTTATGCCCCCTATCAAGGACAAAGCATCCCAACCACCCCTTAATTTTGTCACTAATACAAAATATCCAGGCAAGCGAAGCAGGTCACAGGGTCTGTGTGGACAAAGGCATCTCCGAGAATTCCAGTTACTGAAGGTTAAGTAACCTCTTTCTTTCTTGGAGCATTTGTCTACGCAGATCCCGCTGTAGATCAGTGACTAGCAGTTAGCACTTCTACTGCCCACCTTGAGGGGTATCTAAATAATGACAGCAGGACAGCCCTTCCAAACTGCAAATCTGAGCTAGAAGCTGTCACAATGGAGCAGTAATAGATAAACATAGGTAGGAACTCCACATAGTTGCCCTACAAGTCTCCAATAGGCGGGTCACCTAAAACAAGCTACTGATGCTGACTGAGCCTAGCAGAGTGTGCCCTAACTCGAGAAGGAAGGAGTAATTTATTTAATGGAGTAGGAAATCTTACTGCAGTCTGTAACCCATTTAGAGATCTTTAAGAGAAACAGCCTGCCCTTGAGACTTATCACAAAAGCACAAAGAGCCTGGATGCTTTATGAAATGGCTTTGTACTGGAAAGATAAAGAGAACAGCCCTAAGAATGTCTAGTTTATGGAGTTTAGCCTCAGCAGAAGAATCATGTGGTTTAGGGAAAATGTGTAAATTGGTTTATATGAAAATCCAAAACCACTTTCCAAAAATGTTGGATATGGCCTGAGTCTAACTGTCTTTATGAAAAGGAACTAATGGAGGACTTGATACCAAAGTCTGAAATTTCACTCGCCCGCTGAGCCAAATTGATGCCATTTTAACTGAGAGAGGCTATAGCAAATATTACAACCTGGGTTCAAAGGGCAGGTACATCAAAGACAGGAGCACCACATTCAAGTCCCAGACAGGTAACTATGCCTCACTGATGGAAATGTATGAATTGGCCCCTCTTAAAACAGAAAAAACAAAACAAACAAACAAAACAAACACACCAATCCAGACACCGGGGCGGGGGGGGGGGGGGGGGGGGGAGAAGGGGATGGAATAACCCTTAACAGATCAAGGGCTATATTAGCCAGATGAACTCTATTAGAACTAGGCAATCATGTGTTTCAACACAATTAGTCCAAGACAGATGGAATAGAAGATTCCAAGGCTGAAGAGGTCTCTGAATGGGACTGCAGTGAGACATGTTTCCACTTAAGACTCATAGACTCAGACTCCAGGACTGGAAGGGACCTCGAGAGGTCATCGAGTCCAGTCCCCTGCCCTCATGGCAGGACCAAATATTGTCTAGACCATCCCTAATAGACATTTATCTAACCTACTCTTAAATATCTCCAGAGATGGAGATTCCACAACTTCCCTAGGCAATCTATTCCAGTGTTTAACTACCCTGACAGTTAGGAACTTTTTCCTAATGTCCAACCTAAATCTCCCTTGCTGCAGTTTAAGCCCATTGCTTCTTGTTCTATCATTGGAGGCTAAGGTGAACAAGTTTTCTCCCTCCTCCTGATGACACCCTTTTAGATACCTGAAAACTGCTATCATGTCCCCTCTCAGTCTTCTCTTTTCCAAACTAAACAAACCCAACTCCTTCAGCCTTCCTTCATAGGTCATGTTCTCAAGACCTTTAACCATTCTTGTTGCTCTTCTCTGGACCCTCTCCAATTTCTCCACATCTTTCTTGAAATGTGGTGCCCAGAACTGGACACAATACTCCAGCTGAGGCCTGACCAGCGCAGAGTAAAGCGGAAGAATGACTTCTCGTGTCTTGTTTACAACACACCTGTTAATGCATCCCAGAATCACGTTTGCTTTTTTTGCAACAGTATCACACTGTTGACTCATATTAAGCTTGTGGTCCACTATGACCCCTAGATCTCTTTCTGCCATACTCCTTCCTAGACAGTCTCTTCCCATTCTGTATGTGTGAAACTGATTCCTCCTTCCTAAGTGGAGCACTTTGCATTTATCTTTATTGAACTTCATCCTGTTTACCTCAGACCATTTCTCCAATTTGTCCAGATCATTTTGAATTTTGACCCTGTCCTCCAAAGCAGTTGCAATCCCTCCCAGTTTGGTATCGTCCGCAAACTTAATAAGCGTACTTTCTATGCCAACATCTAAATCGTTGATGAAGATATTGAACAGAACCGGTCCCAAAACAGACCCCTGCGGAACCCCACTTGTTATACCTTTCCAGCAGGATTGGGAGCCATTAACAACTACTCTCTGAGTCCGGTTATCCAGCCAATTATGCACCCACCTTACAGTAGCCCCATCTAAATTGTACTTTCCTAGTTTATCTATAAGAATATCATGCGAGACCGTATCAAATGCCTTACTAAAGTCTAGGTATATCACATCCACCGCTTCTCCCTTATCCACAAGGCTCGTTATCCTATCAAAGAACGCTATCAGATTAGTTTGACACTATTTGTTCTTTACAAATCCATGCTGGCTATTCCCTATCACCTTACCACCTTCCAAGTGTTTGCAGATGATTTCTTTAATTACCTGCTCCATTATCTTCCCTGGCACAGAAGTTAAACTAACTGGTCTGTAGTTTCCTGGGTTGTTTTTATTTCCCTTTTTATAGATGGGCACTATATTTGCCCCCTTCCAGTCTTCTGGAATCTCCCCCGTCTCCCATGATTTCCCAAAGATAATAGCTAGAGGCTCAGATACCTCTTCTATTAACTCCTTGAGTATTCTAGGATGCATTTCATCAGGACCTGGTGACTTGCAGGCATCTAACTTTTCTAAGTGATTTTTTACTTGCTCTTTTTTTATTTTATCTTCTAAAGCTACCCTCTTCCCATAAGCATTCACTATATTAGACATTCCTTCAGACTTCTCAGTGAAGACCGAAACAAAGAAGTCATTAAGCATCTCTGCCATTTCCAAGTCTCCCGTTACTGTTTCCCCCTCCTTACTGAGCAGTGGGCCTTAACTTGCCATGTCCTTTTAATAGAAGCCTTTCTGCTATGGATCAAAACCTCCCATACAGCTGCTAAGCAGCTTCTGTCCACAGAAATTTGGCCAGGTAGTCTGTCAAATGCATGGGTGCAGCATCAGGCCTTGGTTCTGATAAACAACATGGAGGAGTTTTGGGAAGTTGAAGAGGTGGCCTGATTGACAGATGTATCAGGTCAGAATACTAGAACTGACATGTCCTTCTGAGGACTGACAATTAGCAGAATGGGAAGAAGACATAAGCAAGTTATTTTCCCACTGAACCAGAAATACATCTAATGAGACATAAGACCAGCGTCTATGGCAGAAGAACATCGGACATTTCGTGTTCACCTTGGTTGCAAACAGGTCTATTGAGCAACTCCCCCACCTTAGAAATATTTTGTCTAGAACAGAGTCTTAACTCCCATTTATGAGTGAAGGAACTCTTCTGCTTAGCTGATCTTCCACAGGGCTACTGGGTTAATCTAACGCAGAATGCACCAATCCCACACAGATGTGTTGCTTCTTGACATAAGGGGGATAATCTCCCTCTCTCCCTTGTCTGTTTAGATAGTTCATAGCCAGGATACAATCCATCTGGATTTGAGCAGCAGTACCTTGAAGGAGAAGCAGGAACACCTTGCAAACCAGCTGACAGCCATGAGCTCTTTTATGTATAATTGAGACTCTGTACAGGACCACGTGCCCTGCATCTGGAGAGAGAGTGTCCAAATGTGCACTCCAGCCTTGACTGGATGCATTTTTCAGAGTCTTTGAAGGAGACAGTGAATGAAACAGAGTACCCAGATGGACGTTCTGAGGGTCTGTCCACCAAAGTAGGTATGACAGTATTACAGAGGAACTTTGGCTGGTGGATAAACATCCTTAACCAACCCCAAAGGAGACCAGAGACAGCCATGATAGTCACATAAGTATAAACTACCATATAACCCAGATCGTCAGTGTGATTCCTGGATGAGACCGAATGCATGATCTAGGCAATTCTTTATGGACAAATATTTGAAGGTAAGCTCCTGCAAAGTGGAAGTGGAGCACAGCTCCTATAAATTCTATGGATGAGCAGGGGTGAGAGGAGATGTGTCTCAACCGACCCTGAGGCCCAGTCTGGAAGACAACTGTAGAACTGTGAGAACACCCTTGCTGTTCTGCTGCAATGAGCGGACTCAAATCAGCCAATTGTCAAGATAGAAATATATATGGAGGACTTCTCCCCCCAACTGCACTGCTCCCACAGCCAAGCATTTGGTAAATACCCTTAGAGCTGCTGAAGGGCTGAACAGTAGGACTCTGGACTGGTAGTGGAGTCCACTGACCATGAAACATATTTTTGGTGAGCAGGATAGATTTACGCACAGAAGTGGATATCCTGCTAGTAGAGGTGCAAACCAATACATGGGCTATCAGGAAAAATAAATAAATAAAAAATAAAAAAATTAAGAAAGGGTGATCATCTGAAACTTGATGTGAGATGAATCCGCTGAGACACCTGTGATCTAAAACGGGACACCATCCATCCTTCTCTTTTCTTTGAGGTGAGGAAGTAGTGGGAATAGAACTCCCTGCTGCAGAACTCTGGAAGCACCTTCTCTACAGCCCCCAGCTAAAGAAGAGAGTATCTCCAAACTCAGCAGGATGTTGTGAGAAAAGTCCTTGAAAAGGGATGGGGGAGGGGATAAGGAGTTGGCAGAGACTAAAATTGGACTGAATATGCTTTCTAGAGAACTCCTAATATCTATTAGCGGGTAGCAATTTCAGCCAATGCATCCCCCCTTCCCCTCCCACAAAAAAAAAAAAAAAAAAAAAAGGTGATATACAAAGGGAAGAGAGGGGGTAAAGAGCCTCAAATTTGTCCAGGATCTTTGACCAAAGTATTAAACCTACAACCTCTTCCCAATGAAGAGTACACAATCTATTATTTCTATTTCTGTAATTTCTAGGATCCCCAGTTATGGACCAGAATCCCATAGTGCCAGCTGCTGAACAATAGTGGAAAAAAAGACCTACAGAGCTTACAATCTATGCATAAGATAGATCGATAGGGGGTACAGGGAAACAACTTGAGAAATGCTGGTCAACATAACAGGCAGTAGTATCCGCACACCAGCAGCCCCGTTCTACTTTTTTGTAGGCATCATGGAAAAGAGATAAGGAGGGATTTTTAAAGAGGAAAATGAGTTAGTTTTGTAGAGGGACTAGGTGAGTGAGGTAATATTTTTTATTGGACTAACTTCCATTGGAAAGAGAGACATGCTTTTGAGCTACAGTTAGTTTACCAGAGGTGAGGGGGAAAGGGGCCTTTCAAGCTTACAGGACAGCATGGGAGAAAACGTGAAGATACTTGTTTGAAAATTTGAGAAGCGGGCAATGGATGCTGACAGCATGAGTTGATCAGAGGCGGAAGTCAACCTCTCTATACTGAATGAGAGATGATAGGTACAGTGGAGATAGGCCATGAAAATGGACACAAGTAGCTTGTGTTTAATACCATAAAGAAGAGAGCCAGTAGAGAGCCGACATGGCTAAAGCGACTGGCTAGGAAAATGATCTTTATGGCAGCATCTGAATGGAGATGAATGTAGTAAGAATGCCTATGCCAAGGCCAGAGAGATGCTGAGTGCCAGAATGAGAGTTTAAGCTGTGTGGACGGACAGGAGAGGCATTATCTTAGAAGTGTTCTGTAGAATGAATCTGCAAGACTTAGACATAGCCTGGATGCGAGGACCTAGAAAGATCTGAGCCAAAGCTGATGCCTAGGTTACGGGCCTGCGTGATGGTGTCGAAGGAGAAGGGAAGGGGTTCCAAGGATGGAGCCCTGTAGAACTCCCACAGAAATCTGAGGAAGATTCTGAGAAATAGGCTCTGAAAGAGCCTTACAGAGGTAGGAGAAGCGCCAAGAGAAAGAGTCTCAAGAGCAAAGGGAGGAGGATATTTCAAAGAAGAGCATCATCAGCTGTGTTAAAAGTGTCAAGGAGGATGAAGGAGTAACACTAATTCTGAGATTTGGCTAAGAGGAGACCACTAAATACTGTGGCGAGAGCAGCATCAGGCGAGTGCAAGGACCAGATGCCAGATTGGAGAGGATCTAAAATGGAACTGGAGAAGAACTCCAGACACCTACTGTAAACAGTAAGCTCAATGATCTTAGAGATGAAAGGGAAAACAGGTGATGGGCCACTAGTTGAAAAGGCAAGTGGAGTGAAGAGTGGGATTTATGATAGGAGAGTAACGCTTGTTTATATTGTGAAGGGAAGGTGTCAAAGGAGAGTGAGAGGTTAAAGAGAAGAGTAAGGAAGGAGATGAAAGTGGGCATGAGGCAGATCATGGGATGGAGTCACTGGGGCAAGTGGAGGGGTTAGAGAAAGATAGCAAATCAAAAATTTCTGCATCTCTGACCAGGGAGGAGGAGGGAGTTGTAGGAAGGAAGGAAAGGCGATGTTGTATTTTCAATTTTCTCTTAGAAAAAAATAAATAAATAAAATCAGCAGCAGAAGGTGGAAGAGACTCCTTTCAAGTGACATGTTTCCTTAGAAAGATGAGAAGCTTTGCTGCTAAGGATGAGGCAGATACAAGGTATACAAGGGCTTATATCTGCTTTGCTTCCTCTTTTACTAGGGTGTGCATAGTACCAGACACTGAAGCATCACACTAGAGTCCTTTGAAGAGTGAAGTACCTTGTCATTTTGAAAGGAAGGTCTTCAATTGTGGTCTGAACCTCCTTCAGTATGTCTAAGAACATGATGTTCAGTGATTATTGATTGTTGAGAGGTCAGAGGGCACTGCAATGTCAGAAGCATCCAGAAACCTGGCAAAGCTATCTTCCCTACCAGTTGGCCCTCCACAGTCACAGCCTTCAACTTATCTCTGGTGCCTTGAGAAAGAGAAATTTTCTCCCACTAAAGAAAATTGAACTGCACCAACAAAGCCTGATAGTTGGCTGTACAGATCTGCAAGACAGCATAGGAATAAACCTTATTTCCCTAAGATGATGCATCTGTTGGGGCTCACCTGTATACATAGATTTAGGGGTACAAGACAGCTTAGATTTGTCATGAGTTGTTGCCACAACTGAAAAAAATTAAGGATGAGGTTAAAATAAAATAGTCAAATGTTTTAGAAGGAACCTTTGTGCCCGAGACCTGCCCTTTTAGACGTATCAAAGATAGATGCCAGGATACGCCACAGATCCTTGGTTAATAGACATGACCAAGCAAACCTGGAATACTGGGTGCAAAATATCAAATAAATCACAAGAGCTCTCCAGGATGACTTTAGGAAAGTCTCTAGATGTCCACCATTCTTTTAAAGAGGTCTCCGAGTGCCTTGAAATAGTCTATTGTGGACATGGTAGATGGAGTCACAGCTTCATCAGGTGATAATGACAATATGGCTGGGGAAACTGATAGCTCTTCATACTCAATAAGGTATTCTTTGTCATTATGGGGTTCTTGTTCATAACTTTGAAAGAACTCTTGATGAGATAATGGAGCCTTCTTAGGATGAATCATTAGGAGCAAACGACCTTACTCTAAATCTCAGTGCAGTTGAATAAAAAGGGGATAAACCTGAGGGTTTCATACAGATCAACGGGGCCAAAACTTCACCCTGTATTGTGCCATAGAAATGTGTAGTACAGAACCTGAAACCTCTCTAAAGGGGAGATCCATGACAAAAGAGATTCCTTTCAAGGTTTCTCTCAAGAACTATTTTAGGCAAAGGAGGAGATCTGCTACTACAGGGGTTCTCAAACTGGGGGTCGGGACCCCTCAGGGTTTCATGAGGTTATTACATGGGGGGGAGGAGGGGTCGCAAACTGTCAGCCTCCATCTCAAACCCTGTTTTGCCTCCATCATTTATAATGGTGTTAAATATATTTTAAAATGTTTAATTTATATGTGGGGGTGGGATCCACACTCAGAGTCTTGCTATGTGAAAGGGGTCACCAGTACAAAAGTTTGAGAACCACTGTGCTAGAAGAAGGGTTTCTGCTGCTATATGAAAAGTACAATGCAGAGAAGTATAATTCTGCTAAAGATGACACGCTCCCCTCAGGAGTGGGAACAGGAACAGATTCAGACATCACACTATGAGAAGTAAGCAATGATACCAGAGATTTTCACTATCAATACTCTGGTTTCCAGGATCAGCAGGGACTTGGGTACCACAGCTAAAGGAGAGACATCTAGCAAAGGGTACTCCAGTTTTAGGAGACTTAAAGGCAGCCTAGGCAATACTGATGTCAACAATATTGTGACTGACCATACCAAAGCAAGAGTCTCAGGGAATGAGGTTTTCTTATCAGGATGTGGCACTGATGAATCTGTGGCATACACAGTATCTATGCCAACAGCAGCAAGAAAGCACTGCCAATCACTGAAGACGGAGGATATGGTATAGCAGTTGAAAAATGGCATCCCTCAGTCTTTGAAAACACGAAGTACAGATGCAACTTCAAAGGAGCATGCTTGGGTAAGCCAGAGGCATGATGAATTTGAGCCTTCCTCTTGGCTGGGACCAGGGACAGCTATTGGTGCCGGTGCCAATGCCCTTTCAGAGATTTTTTTGCCCCTTCCTACCTTGGGAAATAGTAGACACTGACTGAGCTGAAGAGGACTGATGAAAAGGCTCGAAGTGTTTCAAGGAAGCATGACATCTTTTAGAGCCAGAAGACCTCTTAGCACCCCAAGTAGCGTCTCTTGTAGGCAGAGCATTATCTGAACCCAGTTTTGAGGCAGGAGCAGACTGCTTTTGAGGAGGATCCTTGGAGTCAGAGACTCTTCTCGTTCTCTTTACTATCAGAAACAGCTTCAAGAAGGCATCATGGGCCTTCTGAGTGCACTTCAAAAAAATTACAGAAAGTGTTTAAGATAGGAGACGCCTAGAAACAAAAGAGGCATTTCATAGGCATAGCTGTCTCACAGGCAGGCAGGCAGATTTTAAAAGCCAGGAGACCTGTTCTCAGCCACCACACCTACTCCTTGGTACCAAGGTGTGACTCAGAAGAAACAAGTAAAAGTATTTTTTTTAAAAAGCCAATGTACTTTAATTAAACTTAACAAGACTCACCAAACTATAAAATCCTAATCCTATCCAAAAGTAAGAGGACACACAGGCTCTGACTAGCTACCATCGGTGGCAGGAAATGTTTGGGGCTGCTTTCACGATACCATCCATCCTTCAGCTTTCATGATAAAGAGATTGCACTACAGTACTTGTATTAAGTGAACTGTAAAATACTATTTATTTTGTTTTTACAGTGCAAATATTTGTACTAAAATAAGTAGAAAGTGAGCACTGTACACTTTGTATTCTGTGTTGTAACTGAAATCAATATATTTGAAAATGTAGAATATATCTAAAAATATTTAAATAAATGGTATTCTATTCATTTTTTTAAATAGCACAACAGCCCTAGTCATCAAGTATTTTTACCAATGGAAAGGGAAGGATTTACAAGTGGCCAGAGGAGAAGCTTCCCTCAACCCTAACCCAATGGAATTATGGTTCTCACCCGAGATGTGGGAGACTGAGGTTCAACTCCTTTGTCTCTCTCTAGTGTGCAGAAAGGATGTGTCTCCCACATGGCAGAAGAGAGCCTCATACCAGAATATCCCAGTGTCTCGAGCATTCTCAATCCCTCCTCTTGAAGTGGTTCCACTTTTATAAATAGCCATTGGAGCAGTGGTTGAATTTGGGTTGCCTGCATTCTAAGCAAGGCTCTAACTACCAAGCTGTAGAATCATGCACACTTTCCTTAGCCCAATGACTATCCACTGCCATCACGACTAGGAGTTGTAACAGTAACAATGACGGACCTGAAACTGCATTTTCCCACAAAAAGACTTCTCCACAATTTTTTTGCTCAGTCTGTAATTGTGACAGAACTAGCTCAAGCACTTCTCCCCTAGTTCACTTGCAAACGAGTCACATGGAAATAATCTATGAAACTGGTATGTTTAACAGTTAGACAAAAGATTTTGCAACTAAACTCCACCCAGACCTAATTTTTCTGACTTTTTAAGTAGTTAAAATATAAGTTAGCTGAAACTAGGTAGGATATATAAATTTATTTCTTGCTAAAGGAATGGGCTATTCAAATTCGACTAACAAACAGGAGATTAATTAGAAACTAGCTACAAGAATATCTTCTTGGATACATTTAAGTTTGAAAGACATGCAAACAAAATATAGATGTCCACATATGTTTGCATGTATGTGTGAGAGAAATACTCCACATATTTCCTTGAGGAAATTGAAAGGCCTCCAGAGTGTAAATAGCTTATAACTCATAAGAAGTGAAAGCTAAACAACAAATCTGATTGCAAGATTTCTCTTCCTCCCCTCGTAGATTCCAAGGCCAGAAAGTACCATTGTGATCACCCAGTCGGACCTCCTGTGTAACATCGGCCAGAGAACTTCCCCAGAATAGTTCCGAAAGCAGATCTTAAATATAAAAAAAGAATCTAATCTGGATTTCAAAAATTGCCATTGATGAAGAATCAACTACAGCACTTAGTAAACTGTTCCAATGGTTAATTACCCTTGCTGTTAAAAATTGACACCTTCTTTCCAATCTGAATTTGGCTAGTTTCAACTACTTTCAGCATTAGATTGCGTTATACCTTTTCCTACTAGACTGAAAAGCCCATTAAATAGTTGTTCCCTACGTAGATACTTTACAGACCATGATCAAGTCAACCCTTAACCTTCCCTTTATTAAACTAAATAGATTGATCCCTGCAGTTAACAGCATAAGGCAGGTTTTCTAATCCTTTAATCATTCTCATGGCTTTTCTCTGAGCCCTTTCCAAGATAAATTGCGGACACCACCAGGGCCAAATACAGAGGTGGTATAACCTCTCTACTCCTACTCGAAGTTCCTATTTATGCCTCCAAGGATTGCATTAGCCCTTGTGGCCATAGCATCACACTGGGAGCTCATGTTCAGCTGATTATCCACCATGGCCACCAAATCTCTCTCAGAGTCACTGCTTCCCAAGATAAGAGCCCCCTCTTCTGTAAGTATGGCTTACATTCTTTGTTCCTAGATGTACATATTTAACTGTATATGAAAGTGAGTATTTTCTTGCACCCAACTTATCAAGTGATCTAGATAACTCCAAGCGGGACTTGTCCTCTTCCCATTCCCCAATGTGTGTTATCTTCAAACTTTCAGTGATGATTCCATGTTTTTTTCCTTAACTCATGCAATCCATTTTGAATCATAAGAATATGCTCCCATAGGATACATAGCCAGTATACGTTTCAAATTGATTAGAAATTAATTGCAATGATTTCAGTTACATGAGAGGAAGAGCAGAGGGGCTACATCAAGCAAGCAGCAGTGAATAATCAATATTAATATTTCTGCAATATAAAGGGTTCAGCTTTGATACTTTCCTACTTAGTCTTCTACCACATTTGGGCAAGCATCTCAGGTTCCTAAGCATACTGAAAGCTCTGGAATTTATTCCGAGCCATCCTGTTCAACAAATCACATCTAGTCAAGCATACTTATCAAAACACTGTGGCTTTGTACAATAGTGTACATAGACTTTAAGGTCAGAAGGGAACAATATGATTGTCTACTCTGACCTCCTGCACAATGCAGGCCACAGAATCTCACTCACCCAGCCACTCCCGCAACAGACCTCTAACCTATGTTTGAGCCACTGAAGTCCTCAAATCATGGTTTAAAGACTTCAAGGTGCAGAAATACCTCCAGCAAGTGACCTGGGCCCCACGCTGCAGAGGAAGGTGAAAACCCCCCAGGGCCTCTGCCAATCTGCCCTGGAGAAAAATTCCTTCCTGACCCCAAATACGGTGATCAGTGAAACCCTGAGCATGTGAGCAAGACTCATCAGCCAGACACCCTGGAAAGAATTCTCTGTAGTAACTCAAATCCCACGCCATCTAACATCCCATCACAGACCACTGGGCATATTTACCACTAAAAGTCAAAGATCGATTAATTGCCAAAATTAGGCTATCCCATCATACCATCCCTTCCATAAACTTATCAAGCTCAGTCTTGAAGCCAGATATGTCTTTTGCCCCCACTGCTCCCCTTGGAAGGCTGTTCCAGAACTTCACTCCTCTGAGGATTAGAAACCTTTGTCTAATTTCACATCTAAACCTCCTGATGGCTAGTTTATACATTGACATAACCACGCAGAATTTTCTGCTTTGAGTTACCACACAGTCTTAGAACTAAAAAGAAAAGTATATTCATGATCACAGTATCAAATATCCTCAGGAGTTCCAAGAATTTTGTTCTAAGGGAGCCACTTTTTGCCAAGCTGAAGATATTTATACTACAGATTTCCAACCTACTGTTTCCATGGTAGTTTGTAAATTCAGAAGCTCCTGAAGACAGTTTTTCCTGAAGGCTAATATCACCCCTGCTTTTGTTACATACTGCAATCTTACTGGCGTTTGAAAAGCCACACGGAAAACAAGCAAGAAGCTCAGTGTTTTTATTTATGATCCACTCAATCTTTGATCTGACTACCAGCTATAATGGTGGTTTTTGTGATATAGATGCCCACCAGGAATTGGACTGAAGTCAATTTATGTCAGAAAGCCACTGAAAATCCGTCACACAAAAGCCAGTTTCAGTTGTTACCAACCTGAGTTAAAAAGAAGTCAAACCAACTGCAATGTCATTTTCTAGCCTTCCACTTCCATTTGCCAAAAACTCACTGTTAAATCATGGTAATCGATAAGGATCATACAGACTGAGGAAGGGCATCCAAGGACCAAAGTGTGCAGAACAGACTGTTGTAATGACCCACCTAACCATCCACACTCGTGTCTGGAGGCAGGCCAATTTTAACTGCCAGAGTGCTCTGGAAACCAACAAGTTACATTGTCTCCTTGGTTGGACCATCACTGCAGTTGCCTATTTCTACAGGTGAGCAGAAGGGTCCTAATCTCACCCTGGAGGTGGTGACCATGGTCCCCATTGGGATTGTCCCTTTTATCCCCAAAATCTACACTCATGTCTATAAAGATAGATTCAGAGTGTATCCACTTGCATGTGTAGAGTCAAACGACCTGGCGCAGGCCCATGGTAACAGGGCCATGAGGTCTCAGGCTAACAAACCAGATCTGTCATCTCTACAAATGCAAAATCTCTTTGAGACAATTAGTCTAGAGGTATGCCTAAATGGCAAGCAGAAACTCAGAGCAGCAAATCTCAGAGCATGGATCTATAGACTCTGGCTCGAAAAGCCTATGGAGAGGGGTGGGCTTCAGAGGCCAAGCTCAGACATCTACACAGCTGTTTTAGCACCATAGTGTCAGCCAAGTCTTTAGACTCAAGTGTTTTAAAAAGCAGCGTAAACTTTCCCTTGGTGACTCCTGTGTCAATTCAACAGCAATTCTCCTAACCTTAGATGCACATGATGCCAGGAACTGGCCTGTTTACCACCAGAGTTCTAATGTCAGTTAGTGACAGATTAATTTGACAGATTAACTTTTCAATATGGTATTTGTTACTGCTTTTTTTTTTTTTTAAGCTATGCTTTTACCTTTTGGTGGAGGGCTACTGGTGTCCTCCATAGAAAGTTTCAGCTGTTGTATAAACTCGCTGCCATACACGCTCCTTTCTTGCCAGATATTAAGCAATCGCTCCAAGGGCTTTTTGCAGCCTTCATCTGCCTCTCTGTTTAAATATTAAAAAAAAAAAAAAATAGTTAAAACTTTGGTTAAACAATACAAGTATGTTTTTTTTAAATGCCATCATACAAATTAGGAGCTGTACCCATCAGAGGAAGATGCAAGCTTGGGGACAGGCTTTCTTGTACAGTCTGGACTACACTGTGCAAATACTTAGTAACATTTTCCCCTTAAGCTGGAACCCAATGTGTAGAAGTACCCGCAGTCTTTCCTGCCGCGCCCACATTGCAGAAGAACTTTTGCAGGGAGGGAAAAAATAGCATCCTTCTGCTGTTGTAGAAAGAACTATGAAAATCCTACAAAGTTACCAGGTTTATAGTTTAAAATGTTCACATCTAATGACTGTTTCAGTCAATGACATTCTAATTAAAAAGGAAATTGTTTGGGTCATTAGGCATTCAAGTGAGAATTTACTTATTAAACATCAACCAAATTAGCAAGACTTCTAAGGAATAAGAAACAATGCCAAGAGTTATGTAGTTATCCAGAACACACTGTCATTAGATGCTCTTTAATTCCCCTGTGCACTATAACTGTTTGGTTCAGGGACTAAGCTCGTCTCTGAATACTATAACAATCCCTAACTAGCTATAGACCATCCTGTGACAGGAAGAATATGCAGCTGTTCCCCTTCACACCTACTGTCTCCTCCTCTGGATTATATAAATCATCCTTTCCGCCCAGTGAAGAGACCTATCATTTGATAACAGTTGCTATGAGCCAGTAAAGCTCACACAATTTGGAACTACCAGATATATAGATTCTGAGACATGATTTAACTCTATAATCAGATCTCACTTAGAAGCATATTAAAATGATGTCTACACAAAAGAGCTGTACTCTAAAGCCCACTGATGACATGGTACAGAAGAAGGAAGTTTAAATTAAGTTTTCTATAGGGAATATTCTAGCCAGTAACATGTTTCAGACCTATATTTAACTTTTTAGGTAGGTAACTGAGATCAAGAAATCATATTTAAACTAAAATATAAGATAATTTTTAAACTGCACAGCTTTTGGAAAAAAAATATAGCAGCTAATTTGCAGCACAGCAGCAGAAAACAAAAGCAGAATCACAGACCATCAGGGTTGGAAGGGACCTCAGGAGACCATCTAGTCCAACCCTGTGCTCAAAGCAGGACCAATCCCCAGACAGAATTTTGCCCCAGATCTCTAAATGGCCCCCTCAAGGACTGAACTCACAACCCAGGGTTTAGCAGGCCAATGCTCAAGGCACTGAGCTATTCCTCGCCCTGAAAGTGGCATGTGTGTGTTCCTATTAATAAAGCACTTTGAAATAACACAGTTTCAAAGCTCATTATAGGAAAAACTGATCTAGTGGACTGACCAGATTACTAGTAGTCAGGAAACCCGAGTTCTGTTTCAAACTCTCCCACTAAGGGAAAGAGTTTCTCGTTATGTGACACTCTCTCCTAGAGACAAATTACACGACTTTCGACAAATCATTTAACGGCTCGGTTTCACCATCTTTAGACCAGAGATAATTTCCAACTTTGTACAGAGCTTTGAGATTTATGGATAAGTGTAAAGTATTTAACCAGCATAGGAGTTACACACAAAAAACCTCACAAACCAATTGTCATTGCACAGAACCAAAATCAGAACCAGCCTCCCACAACTTTACTTCTGTTTCTCAGGAGCAAGGAATAATTGTCTTTACTAGAAGCTGAACTCTAACTCCTTTCCTTTAAGAAATTGTCAATTTAACCTCCCTGAGCAAATATATTCCTATAACTGAAAAGCACTTGAATTTAAACTTGTGGAATATTTAACACAAAAGCTATGGAGAAAGAAATTGGAGAGGGAATGTGGAATGGATGAATGTTCAAACTTACCTGGCAACATGAGAAAAAGCATCCACAAGAACAGATTCAAACTCCCTTGTGAATTCAGGACCCTTCCTTTTACTGTTCTGGATGACATCATTCGCCAAATATAGAAATGTAAGCTTCCTACTTGATTTTGCTGGGAAAGAAGAGAAGACAACTTAACTTGCATTCTTTATTTCTCATTTCATGTTTTATTCTGAGGCTACTTGTTATATATTCAAAAAGCGGTCACAGTTTCTCAGCTTAAAATATGGTTGAGTTTCCTGCATTTCAATTTTACCAAAGTGGCAAAAGCAGCTAGCTGCTTTTGAATCAACCCGTCTTTGCTGTAGCTAGAATTTGGTTAGTAATTAATTTATAAAACAAAAAGGGAAATAATCTTAATATTACTGTGCATCTTTCATCTGATGAACTCATAGTGCTGCATAACATTAAACCTTACCACAAGTGCAGGTTAAAATGAAAAGAACTGTAGCAACTTTATGCCAAATTAGTGTGACAATAGACTTATTTTTCATTAATCAAATATATTGAAACAGTATTATTTTAGCCTTATACTTCAGCTGTTTAATTACTGAACATCCCTGGATGGAAGAGCTTGAACCCAGGACCTTTTATTTATCAAAATCATTTTTTCTAATCCATGCTACATGGAAATAGCTATTAGCAACGTGTTTCTTCTCAATCCCACAAAAGTTAGCTATTTCCATTCATCACAATTAGTCAATGCCAACAGACCCTACATTCTGAAGAGCAGAATCTACAGGAGACAAACTCTAGTATAATATAGCTTTGCATATATTCAACATGACAATTGAGAATTTACATACACAAGAGTCAGGAAATTCAGCTATGGTTCCCACAGCAAGCCTAACTCAGCCCTTTCAAATACATAGTCTTTTCTATTACCATATATGGTGACACCTAATACCTTATATAAGTGCAGGACTAACAAAATCTTGCCAAGTAAAGGGCATGCAGCTAAACTATCAATTTCTGCAGATTCTAAGCTTTCATGTTTAAAAACTTCAAATGTGACTCCATACAGCCCCATCTATCTCAATTGGCAAAAAAACCTACCATATCTACAACAAGGAGCAAAAATGAAATTAACAAAACTCTGGTCAGTTTCACACCTATTCATAAGAACAGTCATCCTGGGTCAGCCCAAAGGTCCATCCAGCCCTGTATCCTGTCTTCCAACAGTGGCCAATGCCAGGTGCCCCAGAGGAAGTGAACCTAACAGATAATGATCAAGTGATCTCTCTCCTGCCATCTAGCTCCACTCTCTGACAAACAGAGGCTAGGGACACCATTGCTTACCCATTCTGGCTAACAGACGTTAATGGACTTAAATTCATGGAGGTTATCTAGTTCTCTTTTAAACCCTGTTATAGTCCTAGCCTTCACAATCTCCTCAGGCAAGGAGTTCCAAAGGCTGACTGTGTGCTGTGTGAAGAAGCAGAACTTCCTTTTATTTGTTTTAAACCTGCTGCCCATTAATTTCATTTGGTGGCCCTCAGTTCTTAGATTATGGGAACAAGTAAATAACTTTTCCTTATTCACTTTCTGCACACCACTCATGATTTTAATAAACCTCTATCATATCCCCCCCTTAGTCTCCTCTTTTCCAAGATGAAAAGTCCTAACCTCTTTAATCTCACCTTATATGGGACCCATTCCAAACTCTTAATCATTTTAGTTGCCCTTTTCTGAACTTTTTCTAATGCCAGTATATCTTTTTTGAGATGAGGAGACCCCCATCTCTACATAGTATTCAAGATGTGGGCGTACCTTACATAAGGGCAATAATATATTCTCAGTCTTATTCTCTATCCCTTATTTAATGATTCCTAATATCACGTTTGCTTTTTTGACTGCCGCTGCACGGACGTCATCATCAGAGAACTATCCACAATGACTCCAAGATCTTTTTCCTGATTCGCTGTAGCTAAATTAGCCCCCAACTTATTGTATGTATAGTTGAGGTTATTTTTTCCAGTGTGCATTACTTTACATTTATCCACATAAAATTTCATTTGCCATTTTGCTGCCCAATCATTTAGTTTTGTGAGATCTTTTTGAAGTTCTTCACAGTCTGCTTTGGTCTTAACAGGGTTGTAAACTGCAAGAGTGAAACTGGGTCTTGTTAACTTCACTCTGATTCTCGTTGAGGAAACTATAAGCATATGGGATTTGTCTACGCAGCACTTTGGAGCAGGCAAAAGCAAACCTCCCAGATTGGACTGAAACTGGCTAGCAGGGTTTTGCTAGCGCTCCAAAAATTGCTATATAGAAAGCACTTTGTTCTACTCCCTAGTAGTCAGACTCAGATGCAACTTCAAAGTGCTGTCTATACAGCAATTTTTGGAGCATTTGCACAAGCCCCACCAGCCCAAGTCTGTGGATCCAGACAGGGAAGCTAATTGCAAAATGCAGTGTAAACATTAGAAAGGTAGACACTGGATGAATTCCCAGGAAAAGAAAGCCCCAAAAAATGTCTGTGGAAGGCCACCACACACTTCTACCATATAGCCATCCCCAAAGAACAGGCATATTGGAAAAATACCATGAGTTCAAGACAAAACAGCTGATAGACTACTTTGACAATGTTATGAATACATTTTCTTTAAAAATCATAGAAATAAGTATTATGATCTGGGTATCTGATCCTGCAAAATGCTGAGGACTTCAACAGATTAAGAGAGCCATCTACATCAATTTTTTTCCAGCAAATAAGCCAGTTATTTCTTAACAACATTTCTGGGCTCTACGCATCAAGGAACCTGCATTAATAGTATGAATCTGTGTGTATATAGATACAGACACACACACACTAGTATAGTATATCCCAGGAACATATTTTATAATTATTAAACAAATCAATTCCCTCCCCCAGTCATTTATCAGTAATTCCTTTTCCATTTGGCATGCCATTCAAATTTAATTGAAATGCCTTTTGCAACTACCAATGAGATATTTAAGAGAGTGAATAAAAGGATCTAAGAGCACAAATAAACTAACAGTCACAAGCTCTCTAAAACCTAGAAAAAATTATTCCTACCCAACGCAATACACTGAAGGCAGTGGGGTTCCACAGGTATCATTTTAAGACAACAGGACTACACAGATGTAACTGAGCCTGATGCTCAAAATGGAAACACAGTAAATCCTGCCTTAGAGACAACCTCTGAAGAGAGCCCACCTGTCACAAGCAACTACTTGCCGAGGTCATGAGAGAGCACCTCTTACAAGTGACCACTTTTGCTAACTCCCATGAGTGGTCGCGCTTGGCAGGTTTTACTGTAGCACAGCTGACTCTCAAGGCTTGTCCACACAAAGTTTTTGCACAAAGCTAACTAAGTCAGTGCAGCCTTCTAGTATGGATGCAGTTACACTGGTTTTAAAGTGTTCACATCAACAACATATATACAAACTTTTAAAATCTAGGTATATTTCATCCCACCTCTGCACGTGCGGGGGGTGGAGAATAAGATTTCTTGAGGTCCCTTACAGCCGCACACGCCTCTGAGTCTACATTAAAGTGACATCTAAAGTAGGGGCTTGCCCCAACTTAGTACAGGAGGTTCTCTAAAGCCCCTTTCCAGGGGACGCGCACGGGAAAGGAAAGAGGGAGCCAGGAGGAATGAGACACGAGCGCCCAGCCAAGGGGCAGCCCGCAAGGAGGGGAAACTGCAGCCCCGCCACCTGCGAGCGCGATGGGGCGGGAGGAGCCGAGCGGCTCCGGAGCAGGCCAGAGCCCGGGGGGCAGGACGCTAGGTCCCGACCCAGGCTGGCCTGGGCCAGTGTCTGGGGCTCCGGCGCGCTGCCCCGTGGGGATCCCGCAGCCGCCCGCCCCGGACCCGGTACCTTTGCGCAGCTCCCGGTGCCACACGGAGACGATGGGCCCCGCGTGCTTGCGGTGGTGGATGAGCCACAGCGACAGGGTCTGGACGCTCTGCTGGGAGTTGCTCAGCTCCGAGAGCTTCTTCTCCAGGGCCGACTCCGAGAAGGAGGACATGGCGCCGCCCGGCCCGGCCCGGCCCCGGGGCCTGCTCAGCCCGGGGGAGGGGGAGGGGGCGCGGCGGGGCCTCACCAACAACAAACCGCCACCGCTGCCACAAGATGGCCACCCGACCTCTCACCCCGCCTCGGCGGGTCAAAGGGCCACATGCTACGGGTCGCCAGCCGGGAAGAGGGACCACCCGCGTGTCCAGTTATAGCTCACACATCACACCGGGCCGGAGGCAGGCGCGGGCGCGGGAACGCGGCGCATGCGCATTGACTCCAGCTGAGACTTTTCTAACCTTTACCCGGCGCCAGCCGAGGACGCATGCGCTGTATGCCTAACTGAGCCCTATTTCAAAACTCCGAGACGGCCAGCTCCGCATGCGCAGTGCGCTCAACTGAGACTTTTCTTGTTTCTCCTTCCTGCCTAGATAAGCGGGGGAGTTTTTTCACTCTACTCCTGAGTTGGATAGTCGGGGGTTGGTCACGTTACTTCCGGCATGTGAGTATGACTGGAGCAGGTAGGAGATGGGGGTCTTGGAGGGTCCTCTGCGGCTCTGCCTCTAGGCTGGGGCTCCTGCCCCCCAGCTCCGTGCCGGGAGCAGGGATTCACGGGGGGGAGGGGTAGAGGCTCTTGGCCCTCCCCAGCTCCGTGCAGGGGGAAGGGATTCACGGGGGGGTAGGGGGTCCTGGGCCTCCCCAGCTCTGTGCAGGGGGAAGGGATTCACGGGGGGGGTCGAGGCTCAGCCCCCCCGCCCCCAGTTCTGTGCAGGGGGCAGGGATTCATGTCGGGATAGGGGCTCCTGGGGCCCCCCCAGTTCCGTGCAGGGGGCAGGGGCTCCTGGGCCTCCCCAGTTCCCTACAGGGGGCAGGGATTCACTTGGGGGGGGCAGGGGCTCCCCCAAGGCAGGACAGTCCCGAGGCTCTTGAATTGCTGGGCTCAGCAGAGGCTTCAGGGCTGCTGTAAACGCCACAGGGGTTGGGGGAGAGCAGAGGGGGTGGGGGGAGTCTTCCTTGTTTATTACCCTGCTTGGCAGCCTGGAGCCGCCTGGTTGGGTGCCCCCCACCCACCCCTACAAGCTTACAGAGAGATTCAGCCTGAGGCTGTAGTTACCAGGTCGGGCACTTGTGTAGAGACAGCCTGAGGCATGGCCTTCACTTCCTGGGCCATGCACCTGTGAATGTAATGAGTTCCTCAGGAGCATCTATCAGAGGGGTAGCCGTGTTAGTCTGGCTCTGTAAAAGCAGCAAAGAGTCCTGTGGCACCTTATAGACTAACAGACGTTTTGGAGCATGAGCTTTCGTGGGTGAATACCCACTTCGTCAGATGCATGCAGACATGCATCTGACGAAGTGGGTATTCACCCACGAAAGCTCATGCTCCAAAACGTCTGTTAGTCTATAAGGTGCCACAGGACTCAGGAGCATCTGTCAGTGCCACTGAGTGATCCCACCCACTCGGGCTTTTTGGAGGGGTTGGGGTCAGAGATTTACCTGTCAACTTCTCATTAGGGAAACAAGGTGGGTGCAGTAATATATTGCACCAACTTCTGTTGGTGAAAAAGACAAGCTGTTAAGCTTACACAGAGCTCTTCTTCTGGTCTGGGGAAGGTACACAGGGTGTCACAGTGAAATACAAGGTGGAGTAGATTGTTTCGCATAAGTAGTCAGCACATATTTTAAGGGCTCCTTCAAGGTGAAGTGGCTGGTTGACACAGGGAGATTGAGGGATGCTGGAGAGGGGTTAGTGGGTTATAAAATGATGTAATAAGCCATAAATCCCATATTTCTATTCAGCCCATTATTTTAAGAGTCTAGCAAAGTTACAAATGTAAGCTCCCAGGCTCATCTTTAGAAGGTGTTGCACAGGTTTTCTTTGGGAATGAGGAGTAAGAGATCATATACAGACTGATCACTTTACAAAGAGCATTCACCCCTGGGTGACGTGGTGGTGTTATCTTTTACCGTTTTCCGGTGTGACTTCATTTGAATGCATAGTGATTGTCTGTTTCCCCCCATATGCAGTAGTTGTTGTTGGGGCATTTAATGCACTGGATGAGGTACACCACATGTTGTGACAGGCATGTGTGGGTCGTAAAGGGGGGTCGTGAGGGGTATTGATCAGTGGAGATATGTCTACAGGTTTTGTATCAGTTGTTCTGGCAAGGTCTGGTTCTGCTTTGAGATGCTGGGTCTTGATCTATAGGGAGCTTGCTTCTGATGATGAGCTTAGAGAAGTTGGGGGTTGTTTGAATGCTAGAAGAGACGTGGTCCCCAAGACGTATGGGTTGTAACTGTCTGATGATGCCCAGTATGGGTTCCAGCATGGAACAGCCTATATACTAATGCTCAGACACCAGAGCACACTAATTAATCAGCAGAGTCCTACCACTACCCTATCATGTGCATATCCAGTATATCAACCCACCTTTGTTCTGCACTTTAGCTCAGCAGGCTCAAGCTGGGGCCTACAAGCATATGCACTGCCATATCCCTACTATGCTAGAATAGGGCTTTTGTTCTAAGAGTTTGCCCTCATGGCCCCTGACCAAAGACCAGATTTTTAAAGATACTTAAGCACCTCCAGCTGCAGATAAATACCTAATAGGATTTTAAGAAGTGCTTAGGTCTCTTTGATGCTTTTGAAAATCCCACTAGGCTTCTGTCTGCATCTGGAAATATCTAGGTACCTTTAAAAATCTGTCCTGACAATTACAATCCTATTTGGTTACACTCATCCTTAAAGTGTTTTTGAAAACCAAAATTAAACACTGCTGTAAATCTGGTTGAGATGGAGCCGAACACTGGAGAAACAGGACTCAACCCATCCTGCCAGAAACTAAAGAGAAATGTTGAACAAAACAAACATTCTCACTGTACATCACCTAAGAAACTGCCCTCATCCACTGGGTCTACAGCTGCTGAGTTATATCTGCTGTGTTAAATAAATCATTACTGAAGATTGGTTTTTTTCTTCGAGTCAGACCTAACAGAGTAGACCATTTTCACACAAATACATTAAGTTATAGATTTCTATAGGTAAGGGTGGATGGGAGGGAAGTATATAATTCTAATAATAATAATAATAATAATAACTCCAAGCTCTTATATAATGCTTTTCATCCATGGGTCTCAAAGCACTTCTAGGTGGAAGCTTAGAGAGCTCCTGTATAATAATCGGAATGCTTTTTATACCACTTAGAGAGAAATGATTGGAATTACCTTTTGCTTTGCAATAGACACTGTCACACTTTTCTGAGCACAGTAGGGCCGGCTAATCAGTCAGGAACAGATTGCAATTGTTTTAATGCTGCTTTCATTGAAGCAAGTATTGCTTCTTTCCTTCCTGCAGGATGATAACTACAGACACATAAGAAGAGGATTGCTGGACAATGGCAGTTTTTGATACCCCACAAGAAGCATTCGGGATCTTGCGCCCAGTTTGTGTACAGCTAACAAAGGTGCAGACTACTGAGAATGTGGAACGCTTGCAGGCTCAACTGCAGACAGTCAGTGACTCTGCCCTGCAGGAACTGCAGGAGTACATCCTTTTCCCATTGAGGTTCACCCTGAAGACCCCAGGACCCAAACGGGAGAGACTTGTCCAGAGTGTGGTGCAGTGCATCACGTCCATCCTTTCAACAACATGTGTGAAGAAGCAGGACCTTCTTCAGGAGCTTTTTTCTGAGCTCTGCCTGTGTCTATCTTCTCCATCTGGTTTGCAGTCACCAGCCCCGCTATCAGAGGAATTAAAACTGACTGTAATCCAAGCACTCCAGGTCCTGATGCATTCAGCTTATGGGGACATTATCCTTACTTTGTATCAGCCTTCTACCCTTCCTCACTTAGGATTTGCTGTATCTTTGCTTTTGGCCTTGGCAGAACAAGAAAAAGCAAAGCAAATTAAGCTGGCTGCCTTAAAGTGTTTACAGGTCCTAATTCTGCAGTGTGACTGCCAGGGGCATCATAGACTCCTAGACACGGCTGAAACAAGACATTGTGGGAATTTGTTTGCTTCTTTTCTACCTGGGATCTCTACAGCCCTGTCCCGGGTTATTACTGGAGACATCAAACAAGGTCATATGGTCACTGTTTCTGCCATCAGGCTCTTTTATCAAACTGTCTGCTTGGTGATGGCAGATGAACAAATAGCCACAATCACACAAGATGAAGAGAAGCCTTCAGTGGAACAAAGCAGAGTATCTGAGCTGGTGGTCCATAGAGGATCTGACTGGGTAAAAAGCACTGCAGACAAATTGTCTCTCCTTATCCACAAGATAGTTGAATTTGCTTCTCTTCACCCTCACTGGAAGGTCAGGATGGAGTTGGTGGAGCTAGTCCATCACCTTACGTTGAAGTGCAGTCAGTCACTGGTAGAATCAGTTGGTCACCTGTTAAAGGCCTTGGTTGGGCTTGTTAATGATGAAAGCAATGAGGTCCAAATCAAGTGTCATGAGATTCTCAGGAGCATTGCGGAGCTGAGAACTGTAGCTGAGAACAGGGCTCTTGCTGACATTCTGTCAGAGAATCTGCATTCCCTGGCCACAGCCCTTCCACGGCTGATGAATTCCCAGGATGATCAAGGCAAGTTCTCTACCTTGAGCTTATTACTCGGCTCCCTGAAGTTGCTGGGCCCCAAGGTAAACATTGTGCTCAGCTCTGCAGCTCACCTGCAGCGTCTCTCCAAAGCGCTGATGCAGGTTCTGGAGCTGGATGTGGCTGATGTGAAGATTGTTAAAGAGAGACATTGGGGCCCTGAAAACTCTCTAGCTGAGCCCTCAGGTTCCTTGCAGCATGGAAAAAGTCAGAAGAAATACTTCCGGTTCTTCTTTGATGAGCGGATTTTCTTGCTCATTCAGCAGGTTTGCCGGGTACTTGGCTACTACGGAAACCTCTACTTGCTAGTGGATCATTTCATGGGGCTATACAATGAATCTGTGGTGTATCGGAAGCAGGCTGCCATGGTCCTCAATGAGCTGATCACAGGAGCTGCTGGACTGGAGGTTGATGTTCTTCACGAAAGGGAAACTGCAGTGAGCACGGAAGACCTTAAAGGGACCATAACATCCATCCTCGAAGAATATACTGACCAGGCAAACTGGTATCTAACCACCAGCATTGACACTGAGGGAACCAGCGATGAGTTAACTGTGACACATTCAAGAGTACGTGCTGTCCCAAGAGGTGCACACAGCAGTTGTTTGATTTCATCCTCCTCCCCTTCTTCAGACCCAAGCCCAACCATCCGCTCCATGAACAGCAATATCTGGCAGATCTGCATCCAGCTGGAGGGGGTTGGCTGCTTTGCGTATGTGCTGGGGAAAGAGTTCCGCTTGCTTCTAGCATCAGTCCTCTACCCTGTGCTTGAAAAGGCCGGGGACAGCAGTCTGCTGATTAGTCAGACGGCGACTGGAACCATGGTGGATGTCTGCCATGCCTGTGGCTATGACTCCGTGCAAAATCTGATTAATGCTAACTCGGACTATCTGGTGAATGGGATTTCCCTAAACCTGCGTCGGGTGGCACATCAGCCTCATGCCTCGCGGGTCCTGGAGGCCATGCTCAGGCATTCGGATGCCAGCTTGCTCCCACTAGTGGAGGATGTGATCCGAGATGTCCTGTCTGCCCTTGATCAGTTTTATGACGACCGAGCTTCCTCCTTCCTTGGGGTCCTGTCCACATTAGTGGCAGCTTTAGGTATCTAAATAACCTGCCTTTTGAATAATTTTGTCTTACTGTCACTTAAAGAATTTCCCTCTTTAACCCCTTGAGCACTGATGGAATGTTCCCATAGTTCCAGAAAGCACAACCATTACCATACATTGAGCATTGGGCTGGTGAGCCAGTGGTGCTGGAACTGTGCTCGGCCCAAAGACATTCCAGACAGATTCAGCACAGAGCTGCAGGATCATGTCCCACATGCCAGCGGGTTTAGTATCGCTGAGAGTAGCTTACCCAGGGAGGGATAGCTGTGGGAAATAAAGTTACTCAGGAGCCAGGCATGAGAAGTCCAGTCACCAGTGGCAAGTAAGAAGCCTTTCCTGGCAAGTTTGAGGGAGGGGAAGAACAGGAGGACTAAACCATCAGATTCTGCCGTTTGTTTTTGTTTAAATAAAACAAACTTTTCCTGCTCTTGCTGCAAAGAAAATGGGAGCTGTGGAGGCCCACAGCGAAATAGTGTCTGGGGCCTTCCATTCCAGCAGTCAGGGGAGGGTCTAGAATCTCAGACATGGATAACAAGAATATTCAGAGTTACAACACAACACAATGCCAGAAAACCAATATTGAGGAGAGAGACACCTCCCATGTCACGTTTAGGCCAGTCTCTAATTATAGGGATCATTGAGACCTTCCTGGGATGGGGGGGGGGGCAATTTCCCCCCCAGCGTTCTTGCCCCTTCCACTGAAGCAGAGAGACAGGACTCTAAGCTAGACAGACCTTGGAACTGCCAAACTGGTTCAGACCATGTATACCATCTTTTTGCTTTCTTGCCTGGTCAAAGAAGTGTATTTTCAAATGACTCCTCCGAGTTTCAGTATTTAATCCCCCATTTGGAGAGGCCTGTGTGGTGCTGGAGAATAGTCTGAAGGTCAGTTTTGGAACAGATTTGAGGGTATGTTTCAGTTACACACTTCCTGCCAAACTTCTCTCGATGTACTACACCTCTCCTCGTCTTTCAGTTCACATCTGCATTATGGATTTCAACCAAACGGGAGCCCTCCTCACACCCCAGCTGAGGCTCAGGGGGCCACACCATTCTCAGCACCCATTGCAGCATGAGCATGGAACAGACTGTCCCAAGATCACTGTGATGGATGTTGAAAAAGGCTTGGCCCTCTCTGTATAAGCCACAAAACTGTTTTCAGCCCCACTTGAGGGATTGGAAGGACCCAACTGTTGCCACCAAGAGGACATTTTCCTAGTGTAGATGGACTCTTTGGGGTTGCAGCAGCAGAATCTGACACCCTTTTTGGAAGAGGAGGGAGAGAGGGTCAGATTTACTTCTTGCATTAACATTCTGTTGAAGCTAATGGGGATTGCCCTCTATTATGCCAGGCTGGATTTGAGCCAGTTCCTCTCCGTAGTCCGGCTGTCTGATTGCAAGGACCTAGTTCCAAGATTCACCTCTTTCAGGTTGCTTTTGCGTCTCTGCCTCACGCTTTGTACACAGTGTCCGTCTGTTCACAATGTCCAGGCTGCTGTGGTACATAGCTGACATGAGTTCTCAGTGACATTTCATGCCTCTCTTCTGCAGTGCAGTGGTTCATTGTGGGGAAGGGGAAGGAGCACCCACAAGAGCAGAATCTAGAGCAGCAGAGCAGCACTTCATCCCAGAAGCAGGGGGAAGGGTCTGTAATTACCCCCATGGTGCAAGAAGTGGAACAGTTCTTCCTGGACTACATCAAACAGAGTCAGATTGCAGAGGGCAACCTTCCAGCCATGGAGGAGGAGGAAGAGGGTCAGTACTGGTTGTGTAACTTCGGGGTGGGGTTGTGAGCTTGGTAAAGCCACTGATCTCTGGGGGGGATGTGAGGGCTCAAAGCCAGGCTGGGACTCAGAATCATGAGTTCTGTGGGCTCAGTTCCATTTTTAATAGAATTAAATCCACAGAGGACGCTGGTGGGACCACACAGTGCATTGTCTGGTGATCTGTGCTCAGTGAGGCCTAGGGAAAACCTGCCACGTAGTTGTTGATCTAGTAGCAGATAACCAGGGGCCAGATTCCAGTGGTCACAGCCACAAGCCAGTAGTACCATAGTCCGCAAGTCTGGCCCTAGCTAATCATAAGTAGGGCAAGTGCTTTGGTAGCAGGACACATGGTGCATGGTATTCAGCATCCAAAATAGCAAAATCCTGGAAAATTGCTGCTTTTTCCTCCCCCCTTACTGGAATTCTGTACTGTCTCTTCCCTGGCTCAGGACCCCAGCACTTCTTTCGCCCCCAGCACTGACTCCAGCCAAGGCCTTTTAGAAACTTTCCAGTAGGGAACATTTGACTTCTCATTACTCTGCCATGCTGGAATTCTGACCTTAAAAATGAAAGACCTGGGTGTTTAAATCAAAACCAACTGGAAATAAAGGGGTCTGTGGGGGAGGACAGACTGCAAATGTCAGTCTGATAAAGGAAACTAAATCTTCCTTTCTCCTATAACAAACACACTGCTGCTGGATTTCACAAACAGGCATTTAGCCTCAGAGAGCACAGACTTTGCCGTCACAAATGCCCCGGGTCTCCTTTGGGACACTGGATAAGAGCCTTGCAGTGGGGGTGAGGCACGTGCCTATGGCTCCTAGTTCATTCCCACAGCTGCCAACTGTGCCCTGTCTTCCAGAGGTGCAGGCCCCCCCACCTGAGCCGGAGATGAATGACAGCGGTGCGGAGGGAGAGACTCCATTGCCAACCCATGCCCAGATAGCAAAGGATGTGATGGAGAGATGTATCCATTTACTGTCCGACAAGAGTCTGCGGGTGCGGCTGAAGGTTAGCACAGCACATGCACTACACCATACCGACAGGGAGCACCACAGGGCCCAGCCTTGCAGAGGCTCAGGGTGCCCATCATGGGGACTGTTACCTTGTGCTGGGGGGCAGGGAGGGTCACAGGACGTGCCAGACATGCCACTAGAACGAGGCCAGTCCCACCTTGACGTCTCTCTGCTGCCAGGACAGAGGCTCCAAGTGCTGGCAAGCCTTAGCCTAGATAAAAAGAGAGGGAAAGAGGAGGCTGCCTTGCACCAAGGAGACTGACTCAGCCTCGCCAACAGCTTTGTGTCAGGCATCAGAACTTGATAGCTTGTCCCGTGACAGGTAGAGCCCACCCATTCCTGCCCCCGTGGCTTTCCTCCCCAGGTCAGGGAGAGGGAGAGGTAGATCCCATTGCTTTAGACTTCCATCCTCTGCTCTCCGGAGAGGCAGAGGGGACTGTAACAGCCTGTCAGAGCTGTGCCTTCTCCTTGTGCAGGTCCTGGACGTGCTGGAGTTCTGCGTGATTGTGCTGCATCTTCATGAAAGCCATCTGCTTCCCATGGCTCATCGCGCCTGGCCGGCTCTCGTCACCCGGCTGATTAACGACGACCCGCTGGCGGTGCTCAGAGCCTTCAAGGTACGACGATGAATCCTGGCCAGCGGCCTTCAAGCTGGAGCACAAAGAGAAAACCACAGAGCTGGCACCCTGCCACATGCAGGGCTTGGGGGATGTAGAAACGCTCACTGTACAGAATGAATTTTAAACACAGTGCAGAGCAAAGGTGCTTCCCTGCCCAGTATAGGAGCATATCTGCAGGTACACTCTCTTAGTGCCCTTTGCCCACGAATGAGATACTGACTCCCTCCCCATGGGGAAGCGCTTATTAATGATTATTTATTTGGTGCAGTGTGTTTGGCTGTGCAGGAATGGAAAGGAAGACCCATCCTTTTACAGCCTAAGGGGCTGACTGTCAGAGGCACAGTATACTCTCATGCGAGCTATGGGTTTTGGCACCCCTGGGGGATCACCCTCGGAGACAAGAGGGTAATTCAACAGGCCCTATTCCTGGAGGGGAGGGGTTTCCTTGTGGCTGAGGCATTTGGGAGGTGGTTTTGCAGTTGCACTTAACCTTTTTATTAACCTGAGCATTTTTGTTAAAAACTGTTCCCACCCTCATCAGTCCTGCAGAGCACTCTGCCACGTTCCAGCAGCACCCTGCTCCCAAGAAGTCAGGCAATAAAACATCCATTTATGAGGATATCCACAAGGTCACCAGCTCCCCAGGCTGACTTACCTTTCTTTTCCACCCAGGCCGAGGAGGAGCATAAAGCGTTTGCAGTGACAAATGTTAAAATGCCTCCAAAAAAACCAACAGAGCCAGGACCCTAGAATTTCAGAGCTGCCCCATGATAAAGCTCCCGAGTGTGCTTGGGGTAAAGGAAGAGACAAATCACTGTACAGAACAGATTTGCTTTTCAGATATTCAAGGGAGGATTATAAGCAGCAGGGAAGGCTTTAAAAAAAAACATGAAAAATCCTTTGAAAGTGTCTGTTTAAATTACAGAAGAAGATAGAAAAATGCTGCAGTGTGGCATAACTGGACCATGCCCAATGCAGGACCCCAGTTCTACAAGCTGCGCCCAGGCTGAGGACCCCAGTACGGATATGTTTTCCACCCCATTCTCTAGGGATGAGTTAGCATAAGTTACATCATCTTCTTGTTCGTAACCCACAAACTAGTCCGTTCACTGCCTATGTGCAGTTGCCTTAGCTCCCCTTCGCTTGCTGGCAATGCAGGCTGTTTTCATGATCATGGTAGTTTGGCATCTTTTATCTGATCTCCGAGGTCCTTGCAGTTTTGAATGAAGCCTCACGACCCACTTTGTGTGCTAAGGCAGTGATCACCCAACTGCAGATGAGGAAACTGAGGGATGGAGAAGGTTACATGACTTGCCCAAAGTAACAGGGACTCCAGGGGTGGGACCCGGCTCTCCTAGCCCCACATTTGAAGCACAAATCCCTCCTTTCTCCCTGCTCAGTTCTATGCTGGGAATACAGCCAGCAGGTTGCTGTAATAACAACAGGCTGCGGTCCAGGGATGAACTCCCCTTTCCCCTGCTCGCTGAGTTGTGCATTTCCACTCTGCCCCTGCGCACCACTGAGCTCCCCTCCTGATAACCATGGGCTCAGTGGGGTTTCTTTGCTAGGTGCTATGTACCCTGGCTGAGAAATGTGGCGATTTCCTGAAGCGACGATTCTCCAAAGACGTCCTGCCCAAGCTGGCCGGTTCCCTTGTCGCCCAGGCTCCAGTCAGCGCCAGAGCTGGACCCGTGTACAGCCATACTCTTGCCTTCAAGCTACAGCTGGCTGTGCTGCAGGGGCTGGGTTTGCTGTGTGAGAAGCTGGACTTGGGTGAGTACCAGGGGAGGACGAGGTCAGCTGTCTGAGAACTGTCAGCCTTGCCCTCCCGTCTCTGATCTTTGTCCTTCTGCTCAGTAGGCCTCATCCATCACTCTTCACAGCAGCTATGAAAGCCCATGCTCTATCCCTGTCACATGGGATTTATTTTCTGCCCCTTCTCCAGCCTTACTCCAGCTCCACCTAGTCCAGTTGTGTCTCAGCATTCACCTCTCCCCATCAGAGCCCAACATGGAGGGGCTTGTGCCCTCGACTCCCTGTGAGACAAAAGGGTGAGAAGGGCTCCTAGGACCAGGCTCAGGATCTGACTGCTGGCCCTTCTCCCCCTCCTTGTCAGCCTGTCTGTCTCTGCCCTGGCGGGGTGTCACAAGGGGATTAGAACCCCAGAGCCCTGGCAGCCAGACCTAGAGCCAAGCCATGCTGCTCTCTGAACTAACCAAAATGAAGAGCTGGAATCCAGACATCCTTCCCAAACTCAACAAGCCGGTCTCCTTTTGGGACGACTCCATGGAGAACCCTTCTATTCTGGCAGATTTTGGGAGCGTGCTGCAGTTCACTGGGCGTCCCCTGGCCTTGTGGAGGAGGAGAGGCGAGTTTGCAGGGCTGAGAGCTTCTTTGCTGTCTTGATATCCTTGATGTTTTCCTTGCTATACAGCAGGCCTCTCAAGGGGATGGGGAGGAAGAGTTCTGGCTTAGACTGCGAGAGGTGCAGAAGCCCCAAATCCCATTAGCCCGTGTCAGTTATCTCCTGCCATTCCTTTCTCTCCCATTTCTGCAGGCGAGAGTGACCTGAATAAAGTAGCAGATGCCTGTCTGATTTACCTCAGTGCCAAACAACCTGTGAAACTGCAAGAGGCCGCCCGGAGGTACTGACCCCCCCCGACCCCTCCCCCACACTTCTGAATGAGGGAAGGGACTTAGCGGAAATACGAGTCACCACCCAAAGGTGGAAGCTGAAGAGCCAGCCCATCTGCGGTGAGGAGTTTCTTTTCTAAGTTTCTCCCCACTCGCAGTGAGGAGATTGTGCCTCATTTGTTTTACCCCAGCTCTGCACAGGGCTGTTCGCATGCTGGGGGTCTGGATTTATACATTGGAATGTACTTGTGGAGTTGCTGCTTGTTTACCTGACTTCTCTTACTGGAGGGCTGCACTTTTCCTTGCTTTTGTCAGCCACGCTGATTGCACATGCCAGGGGCTCCTTCCATCCCTCCATCCCCCCCACAAGCTCCCTCCCCATCTTCAGGGGCTCCTGCCCCCCAGTGCCTCTGCAAGCTGTCTAGTGGCTCAGGTGCACATATACCAACACCTACAAAATTTCCACAGACATTATACTTCAGGGTAGACCAGATCCTGTCCTCCAGTGAGTCGCAAGCTTGTTTCTGCAGTGAAAAATCACTGCTGCTCTATTGTGCCACCTGGAGAGTAGACAAAAGATCTCTGTCAATGAGATCTGCCCAGCTACAGAATACACAGGGTGAATAAGAACAGGGATTCATTTTTATGCCAGAGGAAAGGGGCAGAGGCTTCCCTCCCCCAGGGTTAGCCTGGGTCTCACACAACAGGCAGAAAGCAGCCAGCATTGTGAGATTGTAGGGTGGAATATTACTAAAAGGGAGAAAACTTGCAGGCACCTTTCCCCTGAGCGCAGGGCTCCTGGAGAGCAGGCAGAGCGTGAAAAGGTTTCGTGCAGTTGGCCAGCATCTCTGCCAGAGAGGGAAGCTGTGCAGATTTAAGCTCTCGCAGGAACTGCAGCCTTCCCCTCTTAATCTGCACTGGGGTGCTGGGGAGAGGGGTTATTTTTTACCTTGGTGACTGTTGTCCTTTTCAGCAGGCTCCAGTCCCTGTCTCCAATGTATTCGTCATCTGTGGGCCAGATCCCCTGAGTTAGCGGGAGCCCCTTTCCTCTCTGTAAGCTGGGCTGGGGCGGAAAGCTTAGCTCCAGGTTTGAGCAGTACATTCGGCGCTTTAAGACCTTTAATCATTCTGCTGTGGAATAAAACAGGGATATGTTGAATTAGGGACCTAAGTTGTGATCAGGTCATTAGAGCCTGCTGTACGGCCTGCACAGAGGAGGATGGAATTAAGGGCACGTATAGCCTTTCACTCCAACAGTGCCTGACTTGGCCTTTGTGTTCCCCTCATACTGAAGATAAAGGTACCCAGGAGCGGGCACTATCCGGTCTGGCCCACCCCCACAAGGGGCTCCAGTCATTCCGTACGCCTTTGTTGAACAAGGTAAGGCCCGCAGCGGACGGCCAGCTCCCTGAGCGCACACCTAGCGCTGGTGGCCAGCTGGAGGTTAGCGTCATGCCCGGGCATGGGAAGATTTGATCTGTGCACATCTCAGCCCTTGAAGGTTTCATGAGTCTCGTGTAATGCACAAACCTTGGCAGGCTTTTTATAAGGAAATGTAGTTCAGTCGGGTGTAGCACTGCCTCACCTGCTTTGGGACGTGGCGTTCACAGCTAACTATACCACTAGCTGTAGAAACCTGTTTTCAAAGGGGCATAACCTGGGTAACTCAAAACCAGTTTCCCCGGTAAAAAGGCTCAGCCAGACTTCAGCTTCCTGTCCCCAGCCGTTTCAGCACTAGAGCCCTTTTAAAATTACAAACAGAGATACCTATTTGTAATTAACGAGGAAAGTATTGGCCTTTATTCCCTAGTGCTTGAAAATAGCCCCAGCAGCCATCCTGCTCAGCCTTTCACAGCAGATCTCTTCATGTTTAGGCAGGGAGCAAGTCTGAAAATTACCAGCTGATTGGATCAAAAATTCAAAATGTTACTGTGCAGCTGAAAAGCAGAGTTATAACTAGACCGCCCAGGCAGCCGTAACCCTAGCATGCTGACTAGAACCAGCTGGGGCAGTGGCACGTTACAGCTCCAAGTATAACTACTGATTGGGTTACTGGATTCTTACTCATGATTTATGACCTGCCAAGACCAAGGGTCAGATTTATAGTATCACAGGGTTACAAGGGACTGCAGGAGTCCTGGTGCAATCAGGTGCAACACTGCTGATGTCCTGCATGCCAGCTGGGAGTGCTTCCACCCACTCAAGAGAGGAGCGCAGGGGTTGATGGAGTGGGAGAGGGAAGAGTTAAATGGAGTCATGGCCAAGCTGCTGCTGCTGCAGCTGCACAAAGCAAGTGCAGGACTATCCATCAGGAACATCACCCTGCCATAGGGAGGCTGTTTGATCCTATGGTGGGAGCTGGTAGTGAACTAGTGGGATAAAGTGAGTTTGGTGACTGCGTTTTTGCACTGTTCCCTGCAGGCAGAAATAGCATCTGGAAAAAAGTGAGTCACAGCACGGCTGAGGAGGGGATATGGGGCAGCCAACAGTATGACACAGTGGCTGTCAGCTGGCGACTGCCCAGGAAGGAGTTATTGTCCCTGTAATACCCATGGGGACAGAGAAGGGGAAGAGTGGGGGGAGCTGCATGGCTCTGGATCCACCTTGGCCTGCTACCACTGTGGGTAAAGCGGCAGGAGACCCTGGAAGGCCTCCTTTCCCTCTTCCTTCTCCGGTAGGGCCCTTGCAGCTGGGCTGGGCAGGGCAGGGCTCTTTATAACTGGACATTCAGCAGAGGCAAGCAAGGAGCCACAGAGGAGTCCTCCACTTTGCCAGTCTTGATCACATTGGCCCTGGTGCTTGACAGGGCTAAGCTCAGCACATGGGGAAAGGCAAAGCAGCAGAATAGCCTAGCTCTGCTCTGCACCAACAGGATAAATTGTTCAGTGCCACTGGAACAAGCATAAGCTATTTTTGGACGTTTTCGCTCCCCAAGTTGATTACTGAGCAGTAAAGCCCCTCCCTCACCTGGGTTTGATGGCTGTAGTTTATTGGACACGTATTGACAGCTGTCAGTCGCAGGCTGGGCTGAAGTGCACTAAAGCAGCCACCTGCGCCAAGCACAGTTCAATAAAATCACATTTAAGTTTACAAAAAATCCAACCCCCTGGATTAACCCCAGGACTCTTTGCCATGGAAACAGAGGCCGTTTCTAAGCAACCTAAGAGTAAATTTTAAAATGTAAAAGTCAAGTTGTTATTTAAGCTGCACAGCACTCCAGGTTATCCAGAGATAATCACTGGCCTTGGGCCATTATGGGCACACAGGGAGCTGAGTGCCTCCAGTCCTCTGGGAACCAGATAACGGTCTTGAGAGTTGCTCTCTCTGGAGCTGCTGTTTGGGAAGTGGGGAGGCGAGAGGGACGTCTTTGTTGTGAACATAAGAGGTAAGACGTGTGTACGCACGAGGGGCGGAAAAGCTGACACTGGCTGGGTAATATTCCAGACAGCGGCTTCTGTGCTAGTCCCTGTTACCTGCTGTATTACTGCTCCGTCCTGTCAGCACAGGCTGTGTGTAACGGGGCTGTTTGGATACAGCTTCTGCCCATCGATAAGCTAAGGGCAAGGCCCAATGGACCCGGCAGCGCACCCCAGAGATTGGTGGACTCTAGTCACTGATGGGCCTGGCTAGGACCACATGTAGAGAGGAGAGACAGCTGAATCCCATCATAGAGCAGAGACTGCTCAAGCATCTGCCCTAGCAAACCTGCTGCATCCTTACAATCTAACTTCTGGCTGTGTGATTCGTCCAGAAGGCTAGTGCCAGATTCTGCCCTTACCCTAGTGTAAAGCAGGAGCAATTTAGTTTAAGCCAGTGCGGTTGCACCAATTAAAGCTGGAGTGACTGAGATCAGCACCAGGTGGCCAGCGTCCCCAGTGCGTTTTCCCAGGGCACCATGCACTGGTGCCGACGCAGTTGGTCCCAGACTATCCGCGGTTTGGAAGTCAAGGTCACATTGCATTCTGGAAGTACCATGCTGAGGTGAGGGAGCGGTGTTAGGTGTTCAGTGTAGGTAATAGTGATGTTATATCTTTTGGAGTCCCAGATGGGTTCTAAGTTAATGATGCAGATCGATTCTTTGGCCGTTTGTAGGGCAATGGGGGGTTACGCAGCAACAGGAGGATTACTTTGAAGTCTTCCTAGCATCTCCAGCTTATTCCTACACTTGTTCTAGGTTCCCAGGAAACCTCTGCCCCTTCAGAGCACAGGAGGTGTCAGAAAATGGAGCTTTTCCCAAGCACTTCTAATTGCATAGGAAGTGCGCTGACTTCAGGCATAAAAGCCCAAGCAGGGGACGTTTCTGATAGATGTGGGGCTCGTGTTTGTGTGAATCGCTTAGCAGAGGATCTTTGGTTTGCATTTCAGATGAGAGGAACAGTGTGTACTAGTAGCTTCACAATGAAACAGAAACCTACTTACCTCTCTCTGTGCTGTCTCACAATTTCATTCTCCGTTCCAATTATCACAGATACTCCTCTCCTCCCACACAACCCAGCTTTTTTCTGCACCTTCCCATGGTGAGGTAGAAATGATGAATTTGGGCATGCCAGTCTTTTCCTTGGCTATATCATAAATACACGATGCTCCCCCTGCAAAACAACTATGTTAAATCCAGCTCAGGCTAGGAAGGTTTTACGCTGTGTTTATTTTTTATTTAATACTTATCTAGTGCAGGGGTGGGAAAGCTTTTTGGCCCGAGGGCCACGTTGGGGTTGCAAAACCATATGGAGGGTCGGATAGGGAAGGCTGTGCCTCCCCAAACAGCCTGGTCCCTGCCCCCTATCCTACCCCTCCCACTTCCCACCCCCTGACTGCCCCCCTCAGAACCCCTGACGCATCCAATCCCCCCTGCTCCTTGTCCCCTGACTGCCCCCTTGTGGGACCCTCCTTGCCCCTAACCGCCCCCCCTGGCACCCCACCCCCTATCCAACCTCCCTGCTCCCAGTCCCGTCTGCCCTGACCCCTATCCACACCCCCACCCCTGAAAGGTCCCCCAGGATTCCCACACCTATCCACACACACCCCTTTTTCCCATCCCCTAACCCCTGTCCACACCCCCACCCCTGACAGGCCCCCTGGGACTCTCACACTTATCCAACCCCTCCCCCTAGAACCTTCACCTCATCCAACACCCCCGCTCTCTGCCCCCTGGGATCCACCACCCCTTATCCAATCCCCCAGCCCCCTGACCATGCCACTCAGAGCAGAGTGTCTGGCAGCTGCGCCACCCTGGCCAGAGCCAGACACACTGCTGTGCCACCCAGAGCGCTGCAGGGGGAGGGGCCGGGGGCTAGCCTCCCCAGTTGGGAGATCAAGGGCTGGGCAGGGCTGGCCCACCAGCCAGATATGGCCAACAGGCTGTAGTTGCCCACCTCTGATCTAGTGTGTGCACAGGGTGCTTCACAGAAAGCAAAGATGAGAATTCCTGAAGAGCTTATGATCAAAGGCCCTGATCCTGCAGTCAGATCCTCACGGGAGGAGGGGTCATGTCTGCAGCTCTCATTACAGAATCAGGGCCTAAGGGCTGAGGGCCAGATTTTTAAGGTATTGGAGGGGCCTAAAGAAGCATGTAGTCACCTAGTGTGATTTTCAAAAGTGTCTAACTCCCTTTGGTTTCAATGGGAATTGGGCACAGACACACAAATCCCCATTAGGTGTCTCCCTGCATCTTTAGGCACTAAAACCTTGGCCTTAATCCTGCCAGATGCTGGGCACTCTCAACTGCTTTGGATTCTCCTAGGAATAGATCATGCTCAGCCCCTTGCAGGAGTGGAGCCTTAGACAATGCTGCCAACGTGGCATGTCAATTCCTGTTTCCTTTAGCCTAGCCTGTGGCCCAGGTGTGGAGATTAGTGCCAATTAAACCCAATCTGCCTCCCATGCATCAAAATGCTGACACAAACCAAGTCAAACTCAAGGTGTTTGACAGCAGGAGAATTAACAGAAGAAATAAATAAATAACAGAAGAAATAAATAAATAAATACAAGGACTCATGCAAATTAACCCTTAGCCTCTTCACGCCCCAGCAGCTCCTGCTCTCCACCAAGATCACGCTCAGCGTCTCCTTCCCATGTCAGAGGCTCTGACATTGAACCGACAAGAAATTCTCCTGCAAGGTTCCCACACCAAACTTAACTCCCCTGCCTCCTCTTTCATATTAAAATTCAAGCAGCAGCAAGAGCCATACAAAAAATTGCCACTTTTCTATAAAATGAAGTTTGTTACCATTTTCTGCCCCATGAAATGTGAGAGGTAGCTGGAAGAATTCAGAGGCAGCCAGCAAGGTCTCTGCCTTGGGGGGAGAATGTTTGTAGCAAATAGCATTCAGCTCCTGGAACCCCTGCCCTGCCCAGCAGTCAGACCTGACCTCTAGGGCAGACTCTGCAGCTCTCCCTTCCCAAGCAACCATCTTGATACCTTGCTCCTAAGCACCTGTGCAAGGGGAGGGGGCAGCTGAGCTGGGGTTAACCCCTTGCTCTCCAGGGACGAGATAATACGTTTGCACCTTATCTCACATTTATTTGTTGGTAGAGACCAGGTCCGGGACGTACCAAACACATAAGCCATGTCCAGGATTCTAGACTAAACTCAGCAGCGTTTGTGCCCCATCTGGGTGGACTTATTTCTAAAGTCTCTCTCCAGCAGCAGCAAGAAATTAGCAATTTCCTCTTGGAAACTCAAAGTGCTGTTTGGCTTAATCCACGGTGCCCTCTGTGTTACCATGTGCTACTTGTATCAGTTCAGCAACCTCCCTCCACTGGTGCCTCTTACACCGGGCTGGGATTGGCCTTCCCACTGGGCCAGGTGCTCAACTGGTGTAAATGGCTATCGCTCCACTGTCTTAAATTGAACTGCAACAATTCATGCCAGCTGAGTTAGCACCTCCCCTTGTAATGCTGGGAGCTCCCTGGCCCCGAGACCCATTAGTTCCCCACCGCTTGTTCATTAATATTGTTTTGCTGAAAATAGTGACTAGGTTTCCCACCACTTGCCAATAAACATGAAACTGTTGAACGCTGTTTCTGTTGGGCTTAGCAGCCATCTTATGGCCCTGCTTATTGCTGACCCCTCCTCTGACGCTGCTTTCCTTTCTTCCCATGTCCCCCCGAAGCGTTTTCCTCCATTTGATGTGTGTGGACCCTGACGCCACCTGGCTCTTTCTGAACGAGATCTGCTGCCCTCTCCCATATGAGCCCCCCCACCCCAGCCTCCAGCCGGTGAAGCTAGGTGGGATGGAGAGGCAACGGACCGAATTCACCGACAACGTGCTGGGCCTGCTGGGTGAGCTGCAGCGACGGGAGACAGCAGCATTTCAAGCCGGGCCCCAAGAGGCACCTGAGTCGCAAGCCCCCTCGCTGACCGAGGCACTGGGATAGTGGCTGGGGGAAGCGAGAAACAGCTGGTGTAAATGCAGTGCTGTCTAGGAACGTCCCATCGCCTCAGGCTGAATTGCTGCGGAGGAAGATGAGAGCTGCTCCTGGACTAAGACCCGACTCCCTGAGGGCAGAGTTTACAAAGGCATTTGAGAGCGAGTTAGGTGTAGCACACGGCCGGGCCTGCACTCCTCTGCACACACGTGGGGCCGAAGGGGCATGTGCATCTCAGGCTCTTTTGTGGCTAAAGAAGGAGATTGTCAAGATGGTCCCGTCCCTATTATCAAAATGCTGGGCTGCTGCCTGGGGTCCCTGGCAGAACGCCCCCGCCAGTGCTGCCCCAGGCCAAGAATGCAGCTGCATACCCCCCCTGCTTCCAAGTGCGTCCCTCCCCTACCTCCCCCCACTGTACACTCACATCCCCTTCTTCACTGATTATAAATGATGGCCTGAAAACGTTAATTGAAATTTCCGCCTCTCGCTGACCATAACTTCTCCAATATGGCAGAAACTCTCTTTGAGGTTGGAACTCTGTCTCTAGCAGTGCTTCGTATTAAAGAAACAATGTAAACAAAAATCATGTTTCAAAGGAAATCCCTCACCTGCACTTCCGATAAGAGCGGAGATGATCAAACCAGCAGGGATTTAGCAGCGTTGGGGTAGTTCATATTCTGCAATTCACTCACTATGGGCAATAAAACAAGACTGGCAGGTTTTACTTCCCAGATCTCTGCCTAGATTTTTCAGGGCAGAAGGGACCATTCTGATCATTTTGTCCTGTGGTTTTCAACCTGTGGTCTGCAGAACCCTGGGGGCCACAGACTAGGTCTAAGATTTCCAGAGGGCTCCACATCTCCAGTCGAAATTGTTTATGAGTCCACAAATGTAAAAAGGTTGAAAACCACTGATCTAATCTGACCTGCATCGCAGGCCAGAGAACATCACCCAGTAATTTCTGCATCAAGCCCATAACTTGTGGTTGAGCTAGAGCAGATGTGTTAGAAAAATAGCCAGTATCGACTTAAAGACGGCAAGTGTTTAAGCCCACAGCCCTCGGTGAGTTGCTCTGATAGTTAATCACCCTGCCCTTTAAAAGTGAGGGAGGAGGAAATAGTTCTAGTCTGAATTTGTCTAGCGTCAGCTTCCAGCCTTGAACGTTGTTAGGCCTTTTTCTGCTAAATAGCCATCACCTAGTAGCAGATTCTTCTCCAAGTAGGCTACGTGTAGACTGATCAAGTCACTATTTAGCCTTCCCTTGGATAAACTAAAGTGAGCATCTTAAGGCGCTCACCATAAGGCCCGTTTTCAGACCTCAAATCATTCTTGTAATTCTTTTGTGCATCCTGTTAAATATTTCAGCACCCTAAGCCTCTGGGTCCTGGGTAGGCTCTTTGTAGTTCAAGTATAGCATAGTGGTGCTCACTATTTTATGGCACCTGGAAGTGCTGTTTGTGCACCGAGGGTTGTATTATTTCTGCACCGCATCACCAAGGACTGTTTTGTTTGCTTGCACGGTATTGCCTGTAGGCAGCAGCTAGACTGCAGAAATTATTCTGATTCAGAAAGACAGGCCTTTCAAAGTTAAAAATTGAACATTACTGATGATACAAACTGAATCACAACTGACACTAAGCATTCAGAAACAGCATGTGGATTCCCTGCAAGCACTGAACTACATCCCACATTCTGTTACCATGAGAGGAGGAGATGGAGGAGAGAAGTAAGATTCAGAGAAGCAAAAGCAGATGATGTTTAAGCAGGGAAAGGAACATGGCTAAGGCCTTGTTATGTTTCCCCTTGGGCCTACACTACTGCAGTGGTGCAGTGTTTAGATTCACAGCATTGCAGGCAGACATTAAAATCAGAGGAAAGACCTGTTGCATTAATGAAAACTGAACCAAACCTTTTGGGTTCATGTTGGGTTTTGTTCACTATTTTTTCTTAAACCTAAATTTGGCAGCTAGAGTAGTGAGTGGCAATTAACCCAGTGATATGGCTGAATATCACTCGCAGCCAGGTTTGAACCTCATTTTTTTGCTGATGATCTTGCTTGGGGTCTGGCTTCAAACATCAAACTACACCCAGCATTAGCTGGTTTTTCTGCACCATTAATTTGTTAGGAAATAAAATATGTATACCTTTTATTTCTTTTCTTTTTTTATCCACGTCCCAGCCCTTGGTTTAGTTCAATGTCTCAAGGACAGTCTACTGCCTTTTTTTATATCCAGCTGTTTAGAATTCCTACCAGCTGTTTCTGTTCTAAATAGGTCACATTCTGAAGCTATGCAACTTGACCATGCTGTAGGTTACATTCAGGTAGTGACATCTCAGAGCTTACTCTAAATCCCATATGGAGTTGTTGGGCACTGTTGGCCCTACCCCTTTGCATGTGTTCGACTGGGGACCGTGAGGACTGATTCTCCACTGCTTTGCAGCTTGTGCAGTAACTTAGCGCCTGGGCAAAGTGGCTGGAAACACACGTGAATTCAACACTCACTCACTCACTCTAGAGGTAGCAGCAGCATTGGTGGTGGCAACACTATGTAAACAGCACCACAAGGTGCAAGGACTCATTTCTGCCGCCAAGTCTCATGACCGAGTTAGTGCACACATCTAAAAGAAGTGACTGACTGACTGTACATACAGTACAGATAAAGTGCAGTCAAATCTTACCTCCTGAGAAGTACGGAGCCCTGCAAATAATTAGTATGGCTCCTGCTGAGACCTGTCAACTCCAGACAATACATGGCATGCTTTCCAGTTCTGTACCTTTCTAAAGCCCTCTGGGCCATGTGATTGGATTGGAAGCAGTGTCAGCACCGCCATTCCTGAGGAATGCAGAAAAGAGGCTGCATTGCGATCATGCAGAGAGGTGTTGGAGTCCAGCGGCAGGCTGATTACTTTGTAAATGACACTCTTTCCTTCCTCATTTGGTGACTGGGTTCTGAAAGGTCCTATGGGGAGCGTTCAGTGACTCCCAGGTCCTACCAGGGGGACTTTACACGAACAAAGGCCGGGCGTTGCATTTGTAGCCATCGTTTCCCTTTCCAGTGGCCAGTTCTCTTGATTAGCAACCTATCTCCTGCCACAAAGTAACCTCAGCATGTCTTTGAATCTTGCCAGTGCCACTCAGCTGTCAGATGCCAGGCTGTCGTGGGCAGAGCGTAGGGTGAAGATGGGTGTGTCTGAGCGCATCCTGTGGGCAGAGTGGGTACACAGCCCTCACCAGGATGCAGTGCCCAAGCTGCTCACTTGGAAACCAGAAACAACAAATCAGCTATTGGGAGAGGAGGGAATGAGGCCTGGCCAGGCACAGCATGGGCAGCACTGGGCAGCTGCAGCCTGGCTTTTTGTTCTGTGTTTGTACAGCTCCTAGCACAGTGGGGTCCTGACCCATGACAGGCCCCTAGGTGCTGTGATAATTCAAAGAATTCCCTTGCATGCTGCTAGGGGCTTCGTTCCGGCAGCATGTGTTTGTGGAATGGCCCACAAGCCTCGTTCACACCCAGCTGTGCTGGTTTTGCACAGAAGAAACACGAACCTCACAATCAGGTGGGATCTTCTGCCTACAGAGCCGAGCTCACAGCACCATCCTGATTAGCTGGCTCTCTGCTCTGTCTGGGGGGTGGAATTCACCCCTGGGCAGAGGAAGGGACAAGGCCCAGAAGCCGGAAGTGGAGTGAGTTTCAGCTTGCAGGAAGGGTAGAGGAGCCGAGCTCACGCACACTGTGGTGCCCACTCCCCTGTGGCCGCAGCAGATGGTGCCTGAATCGTGTCAGCTCAAAGCCAGGGCCGAGGGAGATGGCTGGAGGGTGAGCGGTTACTGCCACTGGCTGGCCCGGAGAAACTGCAGTGCTTTGCCAAGCTGCAGAGCCTTTGGAAAGCCAGGGCATGTGCTAAACACACCAGGCCCAAGTGTCCTGTCGCAGGGGGAGAGTCAGGCACTGGTCTGCAAGGCTGGCCTCACCATGACGCAAACTGAGGCAGCCGCCTCGGGTGCCAGACTGTGGGGGGCGTCACTGGGACCCGGAATGTAGAAAATTGTGTCTACAAGGGGGTATGGGGATATCATTTGAGCTCCCCACCTCAGGTGCCAAAATGGTGTGGGCCGGCCCTGCTGGTGTGAGTGAGGATGGGGCCCTATGTGTTCCCATGGCCAGCGCTGTGCCAAATGCCAGGGTCTGGGCAGAGCCGGGCAGAGTCCAGCCTGGGCTCCTGTACATGGTGCTGCAAGCAAACAAGTCTTCTGAGGTAAAGCGCCTGCGGGCCTTCGCCGCTCGCCAGTTATCAGAAACAGCAGGAGCCAGGCACCAGGGTCAGTGGTCTGGGCAGAGCCAGCCTGCCCCAGCAGTAAATCTTCCCTTCCCGGGCGGGGCTGGGAGGGAGCAGGAAGGTGCGGCATTGTCCCACGGGGGCTGACGTGAGACAAAAGGAACTGGAGGAGTTCTCATCATTACCATCTGCCTTCCCTAGGGGCCAACGCTCGTGGCAGAGGAACAGCAAAAACCCAAACCCGCTGTAAGTTTAGTGTGGGCTTCCTGGTGACCTAATGAAACAGACTTCTGGTTTGTAGGTGAACTGACCATTTACCACTGGAAACCCGCCAAGGCACAGAGACCACATGACTCGCGTTTGACACGGAAAAGCTGCTGCTGGTTCGGAGCGGCGCCTTTCCTCTGCATCCCCCGCCATCGGGAGAGCATCGCCCCAGGAACCAAATTCAGCAGTGACGTAGCAACATGCGTGGAGCAAAGTCAGAGCCATGTCCCACACGTGCTGCTCATGGGCAGAGTGGCTAGAGGCCAAAGCAGCTCACAGACACACAGAATGCAGCCGGACCCAACTGTTACATCACTCTAATGGAGACACACCACAGCAGGCCTTTGTTGGGCACAGGTGTTCATGGCCAGGCCTGGCCTGGCTGGGAAAGAGCAGGAATTTGGTTTTGCCAACTCATCAACCCACCTTTTTGCTCTGCTCCTGTCCCTGAACCGCTCCCTAGCCACTCGCTTTGTGAAGAATTCGCCAGACACATCTGACAGCAAATGGGCTGCAGTCGCCTCTACACCCAGCAGCAATGGCCCTGCCAGTGCGGGGCCACGAGCAGTCAAGAGGCTTTAAACACAGCTGCAACCACAGCAATCAAATTAGACTCTTGCCCCACGTTGGCAATACTGATTACAACTAAACCCCCTCAGAGGAGCGGCTGCTGCAAACTCCAGGCTCCAGGGTGGGGCGGAGCAGCTGGGTTGGGGCCAGGGCAGAGGCTCATTAGTAAAGTAGCGGGTGGGGTGTAACGTACTCTTGCTATATGAGCATAAGTATCAATACCAGAGGGCAGGACCCCCGGCTCTAGGCCCTGACAGCCTCTTGCCAGCAGAATACAAGTGCTGTCTCCTTCACAGTCTGTGGAACTGAGCCACTGAGCATCATTCCCTGGCCCCTCGCCCAGCCACAGCACTTATCCGGAGATGCATGCATGCCATCTGTCCCCAGATTGCCCTGTCAAAGCCCCGTGCACCTTTCACTGCATTAAAGCCCTAGAGTGGCAAGCAGTTAAACTTCAAAAGGTTACAAATAATTCCAGGCATTAGAACCGGCTCTGTCCCACCTCCCCTAGGCAAGGCCCTGAACTTACGTGGCCACTTTAAGGTCTCCCCAAGGCTTCCAGTACAATTTTCTTTGACCTTTAGTTAAAGACCAGCTTCACCAGGCAAGTGGTTCTTGTTGGTCCTCAGGTGGCCACTTACGAAAGGTTTAACTTTATATTGCCGTTAACGATAATTCCTCGTGCCCCCACAGAGGAAGAGAAGCAGCATGAGCAGTGTCAGGCTCAGAGGGGTTCTCTGGATCACGGCCCTTATGCTGCTCTGACACTTTCAGTAGAAACCAAAAAGGCTTTTGAATAATCCCTAATATCCGCCCACTGTGGGTAGACGCAGCTAGTTGCAGAGATGGGGACAGTCCAGCGCCTGAGCTCCCACAGGACTGCAAAAGCTGCTGTGGTTTAAAGTTACTAGAGCCATGGGGGCAGAAAACGGGAACACCACGGAACTGCGCTGGAGTCAATGGGGAAATGGTCTTTAAAAAGCCGACAGCAAACAGCGACTGCCAAACCTGAACAGGGCTGTTAACGTCCACCTCGCCTTGATTTGATCACCCATATATACATTCATACACACATTTGCACACACAGGTGATTCCACAGGCAAACAGGCAGTTGCATACAGGCCCAAGCAGTTAGGTGCTTCCAAAAGCGTCACACACACATGCCAGTGCTGTGCGCCCAGATTCACTGCATGCTCAGAATTGGTGCTTGGCTCCAGGCAGTTTGGGCCACAGTCGCCGAGTGCCTTGGCTAATGGAGCAGCGCCCTTAGCAGATGGCAGCAGGGCTGTTTTTACACATCCTCTCCAATGCCTCTGTGGATCTATGTTCTGCAGACGTGTCTCCTGACAGAGGATTGATTTTTCATAGACAGCTTCTCCATCCAGGTCGTTGGTGTATGTGACGCAATGGGATTTCTCTGGGCTTTATGGATCTATTGGAAATTCTTAGTGGCTGCAGTCTCTGCCCAGCATCTTGTGTTTCTGTTGAAGTGGCTGCCGGGGCAGGGAGGCCGGCCTTTCTCGGGAGCAAGCTGTGCAGCTGTCACGAAGTCACCGGGCGATGCTCTGGAACTGCTCCCCACCAAGCCAGGCAGGACTTTGGGGAGCCTCCTCTCCCTTGGAGCAGACTTGTTCAGGGCAAGAAGCTCACACGTCTTCACCTCCTGGGTCTCTCCTTGGAGCATTCAGCATCCTCTGCCCCTCCATGCGCTTCCCACAGCGAGTCCACCCCAGCGGGGTCCTGGAGAAGCCACCGGGTCCTGCACCCCCACTTTGCAGTCAGACGTGACTCTTAGCCAGCCAGTAAAACAGAGGTTTATTCAATGACAGGAACAGGGTCTAAAACAGAGCTTGTAGGTACAGCGAACCGGACCCCTCGGCTGGGTCCATTCTGGGGGGCAGTGAGCCAGGCCCCCAGGCCTGCCCTCCACCCTTGACCCCAGCCAGCTCCAGACTAACCACCCCTCCCAGCCCCTCCTCTCTCCTCAGCCCCTTTCCTGGGCCAGGAGGTCACCTGATCCCTTTGTCTCCAACACCTTCAGTTGGCACCTTTGCAGGGGGGGGGGCCCAGGCCATCAGTTGCTAGGAGACAGAGTGCCAGGCATTTAGGTGCGCTGGCCCTTTGCTCTGCCAGAGACTTAAGAACTGCCATGGGGACACTGAGGCACCAACACAGTACTCAGAGAAAACATTAAGAACTTTCCCAGTTCGTCACATCTCTCCCCCCTTCGAGACCGAACTGAGCGAGGTCACTCCAGCCAGTGACCTGGGGAAGTTCGAACCCACCAAGGTTCCCATGGATGCCCCAGCATCTCTCCCATCTCTTGGTGTGAGTTACACCAGGACAGTCCAGTCTCACGCCCTCCCTTAGGTCGGGTGTGCTTGATGGCACTTGCAGACCGCATATGGGAAGGTTTATGCAGCCCACACCCTTTGCCACCCCAGTAACCCTGGGGTTCAAACTGGGACGGGGTCTTCTCCCAGCACTCTGGGCTGCAATTCGGGCTCCCTTGGTTAAGAGCCCCCATCTTGGCCTTTGCCAGCTCTGGGCTTGGGCAGCCGCTTCCCACTTTGTGGCCCAGACACAACACCTCTGCCGTCCCCCCTTGCACTTACCAGCTTTTAATGTCAGTCCCACCTCCTTGAGGCAGCCCAGACCTCTCTTCACCTGGGACACCTGTTCCTCCCAGGTCTGGCTAAAGATGCACATGTTATCAGTGTCTGCCAGGGCCAAGTTCTCCATCTCCCTCTGCTTGTCTAGAATCTCCCCAGGCCTAGGCATGGGGTCGGCATCGGACACTGTGATGGCTTTAAGCTTCTGATAGCCCCCATAAAACCAGATCTTCCTGTCTCCCTTGGGGATCAGCCCCATGGGTGAGGCCCATGGGCTGTAAAACAGCTGGATCCTATCTAAAGCCAGCATGTTCCTGACCTCTCTCTCCAGGTTCTGGGCTGCTTTCCCAGTGACTCTGAATGGGGAACACCTGATGGGGAGATTGGCTCCCACCTCAGGGAAGAGATCCCCCAGGGGGTCTTCCCCCTTCTCCTCCCAATCCTTCCTTTCCGGGTCCAGGGATCCCCTCACTCTCCTCCCATCCAGCAGCTCAAATGGGAAGAACCCTGTGGATTCCTGGGGCACCACCAGCTGCCTCCCGATTTCCCCCAGTTCTACTTCGGGAGCCCATTCCCGGTACAGGAATCCCTTCCCCTGCAGGACTCTGTCCCTGCAGCCTTCCCCAAGGGGGTTTGCAGCGCTGTGGCCAGCAAGTTCCCTCAGCTTCTCCAAGGAGGGATCCCTCTGCAGCTCGGTCTGGGATTCAGCTGCTGGGGCAGGGAGTGGGACCTGCTCCCTCTCGCTGGCTGGGCCTGGGGTCACAGCCCCCCTGAGCCCTGTCCCTGGTAGCTCCCTCCCTGCTGTGTAATCACTTCCCAGCAGCACATCTGGACCAGGCAAACAAACGTGGTTGGCAGCTGACCTGCCTTGCCTGGGTGTCCCCCCACTCAGCTGGGGTCTCAGCTCCCCCTGTGCTCAGCGCTGCCCTTGCTGTCCCAGTGGGGGCAGGCAGCGAGCTCTCTGCTCTGGTCACAGCATCAGAGCCAGCCTGAGCCCCGTCTCCGGTTTGCAGGGGGGCGGGGACCATCTCTCCCTCCCACTCAGCCCCAGGGGGCTGGTTATAGGTAGGCAGGTATCCTGAGCCCAGCAGCCCCTCCCCCCTGCCAGCCAGGTTATTTGCATTTTCACTGCCCATTTCCATCCTAGCCAATTGGTTCCCTGGATTTGAATTCAAACCCTCGGCCGTTACAGGAGCGGGGCCTGGATCCTGTCCCATGGGGAGACAGTCACCCCCCAACAGGGCCTCCCAGCCGATATCCTGGAGAACCCCAACCACCAGCCAGCCCGACCCCTCCTGGGTCTGCATAGGGATCTGGGCCCTAGGCAGGGCGAGGGGCTTCACCCCAGGGAACTTCACCCAGGTCCCACAGTCCCTCAGCATCTGGGGCTGCACCACCACAGTTCTCTCTGTCCCAGGGTCTTGCCCCCGCAGGCATGTTTCCCCACTGACCCCTGGGCAGCCCCCTATGTCTCTCTGCTCCACCATCACCAGTCCACACTGCTGCTGCTTCTCCTGCAGCTTTTCCTCGGGCTCTTGCTCTCTCTCACAGTCCTCTTGCTCTCTCGGGCTCTGCTCCCATCCCATCCGTCTCCAATCTCCTGATGGGGAATCCAATCGTGAAGACCCTCGTCTGATTGGGGACCAGACTCCCAGGGATGCCTGGCTGATGCTCCAGCTGCTCTCAGATCCTCTTGTAGCCTCATCTGGGCCAGGAATCTGCTCCTCAGAGCGGTGCTTCTCCTCCAACTGCACGATTAACTGTGCCTTGGTGAATTTCCCCATGCGTAACCCTCTCTTTGTGCACAGGATCACAATGTCCTTCTTAAGGGGATGGTGATAGGCCATCACTTCACCGTTCCCAAGTGGCTCTGGACTCACAGGCCTGTGTGCTCTTGGCTCCCCCATGGTTTCCAGGAAGAACCCCTGGTGTGCCGGCCCTTCTCGTGATCACCACCTCTTTGCCAGGGTCGAGCTGCAGACTCCTCCGCCCCTGGGACTGCTCCTGCAATTCCCCGGGGAACCCTGCTACTGCAAAAATCCTTCTCTCTCCCAGGGTCGAGCGGCAAGCTTCTCCGCCTGAGACTGCTCGCTGCAGTCCTCAGGGGGACCCCGTTACTCCAACAGTCCTTCTTGCTGGTCACACACTCCCAGAGGTTAACTGCCCCCTGAAACCATCCCTCTCTGAGCCTTCAGCATGCCTGGTCCTCATTATCCCTCCTTTGTTTTACTGCTCCCCAGTCACTTACTGCAAGCAGCGCCATTCACGGGGTGCAGTACGTCCCACCACTGCCACCAGTTGTCACGGAGTCACCGGGCGATGCTCTGGAACTGCTCCCCACCAAGCCAGGCAGGACTTTGGGGAGCCTCCTCTCCCTTGGAGCAGACTTGTTCAGGGCAAGAAGCTCACACGTCTTCACCTCCTGGGTCTCTCCTTGGAGCATTCAGCATCCTCTGCCCCTCCATGCGCTTCCCACAGCGAGTCCACCCCAGCGGGGTCCTGGAGAAGCCACCGGGTTCTGCACCCCCACTTCGCAGTCAGACGTGACTCTCAGCCAGCCAGTAACACAGAGGTTTATTCGATGACAGGAACAGGATCTAAAACAGAGCTTGTAGATACAGCGAACCGGACCCCTCGGCTGGGTCCATTCTGGGGGGCAGTGAGCCAGACCCCCACGTCTGCCCTCCACCCTTGACCCCAGCCAGCTCCAGACTAACAACCCCTCCCAGCCCCTCCTCTCTCCTCAGCCCCTTTCCCGGGCCAGGAGCTCACCTGATCCCTTTGTCTCCAACACCTTCAGCTGGCACCTTTGCAGGGGAGGGGCCCAGGCCATCAGTTGCTAGGAGACAGAGTGCCAGGCATTTAGGTGCACTGGCCCTTTGCTCTGCCAGATACTTAAGAACTGCCATGGGGACACTGAGGCACCAACACAGTACTCAGAGAAAACATTAAGAACTTTCCCAGTTCGTCACAGTAGCTCCTCTCAGGTTTGTTAGCACCCATGCTTTATTACAGGCAGAGTAAATTGGTTTTGTTTGCAGCGGGATAATGGTCAGAAAAGTGACTCTGTGGAAATGACATTTTCATGGTGCCTATTTATTCCCCACCAGTGACTTGCATATTAAGTTTGTTCACTTTACAAATCAAACGAAGGGGGGTGGGGGAAGGTTATCTAACTGCTGGCACTTAAGCTCAGCCCTTTTTCTAGTACCTGAAATGAGCTCTTTCTGCTGCCTACACCCGGCAGTGATGGTAACTCTGCAGCCAGACCTCAGCTGGGAGCTTTGATGATAATGCACAAGGCAGACGGAAGTGGGGAGGCTAGTGGAGCTGGCTCACAGGATGGGGACTCAGAAGACTGGGATTTCATTCCTGATCGTGTGCAAGTTACCTAACCCCTCTGCTGCAGCCTTCCCTGCTGTGAAATGGATTTATCGCCTCCTAGGGCCCAGGGCTGTTGTGACCTTAGCACAGGGCCCGCTGGGGCAGGCGCTATGTACGTGCAGTCTGGTAGGTCTCAGCAGTGCCGGCCCTTGCGGGGCGGGGGAGCTGCAGGGGCTGGGTGTGCGTGGCATGTGGACTGGCCTGCAGCTGAGCCCCGTCTCCACTCTAGCACCAGGAACCCCACAACGCCAGTCAGTGCCAAGGCCTACGGACAGTGCCCCAAGCGAGCGATACAGCAGCCAGGTCCTGCACCCGCTTGTCCTGCAGAGAATCCTGCAGAATCTAAACCAGGCAAGGGGGGAAAATCCTTCCTGTGCTGCTCCTACGCCAGAGCCCAGCAGCAGGTGCAGGGAGGCCCTGGTTTAAGGCTGGCACGCAGCTGGCAGCTGAGCTGGGGCATCTCTCTGCTTTGGGACCTCTGCGATGCGTGTGGCAGGCATGCCAGGGCTACCAGTTGGTGGTAGAGTTGGCCAGCCATTGCCCAACAGGAGTTTGGTCCTGTGTTCTAGGGGTTGTACCGTGCTCTCCTGCTTCAGCGAACTGGGGGCAGCAGGCCAGGAGCTGGAACTGTCTCTCATGCTCCTGCAGGTTCAATTAAACCCACAGAAATGAATCTCTCCTAACACAACCAGTTGTTGGTTTTACTAACTCACCTCCAGGTTCTCAGACTATTACTCCAGACACCACCATTTCTTTACTTGCATTTGTTCTGCAGGGATTCGCAGCCGTGGGTTGCTCTTCAGGCTGCTCTGATTCGCTTTGCCAGCCTTTGTCGATTAGTTTCACTATTTTTTTTGTGGGGGGGCGGCGGTGGGGGGGGGATGCTTTTCCCCTCTCTCTCACAGGAGAGATGCCTGCCTCTGACCAGAGTTATTGGAGCAACACACACACACCAGGGGTTGCTCAGGGAGAGACAGATTAGCGATTCTTATTGCTAGTGGGAGAGCTGGATTTCCTGCTAAAACTACCAGTCCCAGGAGCTGGTAAATATTTCTTTCCTGGCAAAGTATCCAGTGTATTTGTAGGGTTCTGCAGAGTTTCCTCCTGTGTTAGTGTGGACAATGCCAATCTTGATAGGGTGGTGGGAGGAAGGGGAAGGGAAGGGGTAGCTTTTATTACTGTCCTTGACTGCGAGCTGTGTGCCCTGCCTCTCTGGCTGGTTGTAACTGCCTGGCATTGACCCTGGGGGATTTTTTAACGTATTTTATACTTTGCTAAGCCATGATCCTAGAGTGCTGGAGAGGTGCAGTTATGTGACCCTGTTAGCAGAGCCATCAGGAAACCGGAGGCCCTGCAGTTTGCCTTTCAGGTTGTTGTGAGGGCATCATCGGGCTTTGAAGTTCGCCAACACCCGCTGCTGCAATGGCTTGTTCTCAGGCAGCTGCTTCAGCCCCAGCAGGGCTCAGAGCTTCTCTTCAGTCATTACGAAAAGCTGAGTCTGGAGAACACCCTGAAATCCACAGATCCAGACGGCTCCTACAGAGCCTGCCCTGGTGCCAAAGGGAAAGCCGGCCCCTCTAGGCAGTTGCGTTTCATGTGACCGGATTTCTGTAGCCATCTGGCACAGACCAGGGCCAACACCTGATCTGAGCTCCCCCACCCACAGCCACGGGGACGTGAAGAGTTGCTCCACTTTGCAGTGTGCATGCAGGGAGCTCCCAAAGCCCAGGGTCTGGCTGCAGGACACAGCATGGGGAGGCTGAGGCTTCCCATCAGCAGGGCACAAAGAGAGGCAGGGACCCAATGGAAACCTCTCCAGGTGCAGCAGAAAATTAAGCAGAGAGAATTAACCTGAGCCTCTTACTTTGTCCTGTAAGTAGCTGCACGGCTCTGTACACCAGCTGGTACCAGGAACTGGTCAGGTTTTCAGGGTAGCAGCCAGGTCTGCCCACAAAGGGTCCAAATTCTGCCCTCTGCTGTGTTCCTGTTACCCAGCACTGCTCAGCACTGGCACAGCAACGCCCTTAGCAGAAAGCCAGAGTCTCTCTGCACTGGGGACTGAAGAGGCCATGGGGTGCGGCTAGACACACAGGAGAGAAACCTGGTGTCCTGGCCTCACCTCCCTCCCTTTGCTCTAAAGCAAGTGCTCCCAGCACATGGAAGGCGGTGGCAGGCCAGAGCCGTGGTATGAGAATGCAGAGCTCCACGGCTGGGTCGCGCTGGGCTCAGGTGCTCAAAAATCATGGTTAATTACCCACCAAGTCAGGCTGGCGGGGCAGTTCGCGCTGGCTAGGAGCGTGTTTTGGCAGAGCAGGATCTGGAGGAGTTTGCTGATAACAATAGGGCCAAGCCCTGACATGAGGGCAGGGCAGGAGTTCGGACACAAGGTGCTAGCTGCCCATTTCACCATGTGCACATGATGGGGGAGCGCCCAGCACTGCTGTCTCAGTCTAAGCTCCGCATTGCACCCCCAGCAGGCAATCAGGGGCAGGGCTGGGCTCCGCACAGCTCAGGAGACATTTCCCAGCAGGCCAGGCTGAGCAAACCCCCCGAGGGCTCTGGTGACATCAGAACAAACCCCAGACTCACCCTGTGCAGAGCTGACAGCCAAACACCCCAAGCCAGCCCCGAGAGGGCAGCTCCTGTCTCCCCACATGCGTTGCAGGATCCTGGCCTCCTGGGGAGGCTCTGAGCAGGACTGGCAGCTGCAGCTGATCCCCCAGCTGCAGGGAATCTAAACCCTCAGCTGGAATTGAAGTGCTGCTCTGCAGCTTGGCAGGGCCTGCAGCTGGGACCAGCACCAGGCTAGGGTGCGTCATGGCTGCGGGGCACCTCCAGGGGTCATTGTCATGGGGTGGGGATGCTGTCTCACATGGTACCCTGCTCAATTATATTGCCCAGTGTTTATTAAAGGCCCCCTGTAAAACGCTGCTGTGAACAGAGAGGCGGAGGCTGCGTTCATTTAAAGAGCTTTATTCGCTTCAGCGGGGCTGCAAGTCACAGCTTGGATCATGTGCTGCATGGGGAGGTTAGAGCAAGAGAGCAGCTGAGATCCCCTTTCCCCTGCTGTGTGACTGCAGGTCAGGGAGCCCATGGCCTCCCGCCCGTGCCAGGAGCTGCTCTTGCGGGCTGCAGCTCGCCCTCCCCGCGGATGATCGGCGCACATAGAAATACTAACGCATGCCCAGGAACAGGCTGGGCTCAGCCTGTCATATTGAACCAAGGTAGGAATGCTCAGAATCGGGCTGTGGTTTGAACCCACCCCCCTCCCTGGACAGAGGAGCGGGTTCGACAGTGCGGGAAGGTCAGCCTGAGTCCTACAGCGGGCTGGGCACCATCACCAGTCCTCAGGAGCGAGCCAGGCCCGAGCCCCTCCCCACTTCTCCATGAAATGCAATGAGGAAAGAGGGGCATTGGGTGCAAAACCTCCCTAAGGCTCTTGGGCCCCAGGGTTGGGCTAACTCCAGATGGCAGAGCTCTGCACTTCCCCAAGCTTAGGCACAAACCAACCGACCCAGGCCCCATCTTTTATCCAAATGAAATCTAGGCAGCTTGGCGTTTTCTGCCCCTTCCCTCCAGCCAATGGGATGGTTCATTAAAACCCATTCAGAGTGCCCCTCTCTTCCTCCCATGCCCTCAGAGACTGACCGGCCTGGGGGGTGGGGCGGGTTGTGGCACCTGGAGGAGGAAGAGGTAACTTTATTTACAGTCTATAGAAATGAGCGACATAAGTTGTATCCACATGACTGGATCCTACACTGGGTCTCTCGCGGGAGGGAGGACAGGACTCATTGGGCAAAGCAAAGGGGAGCGACTGCGATTCCCACATACAGAGAGACCCAGATGGGTTCACTAGAGTCATAAAAAGCTAGCAATGTGAAACGGGGGGGGGAGCAGCTGGCATACACTAAACCTGGCACAAAGCTGGAAGCCCTGTCTGCACACGGCCAGCCAGGGGAACCAGTGCGACTAGTGGCCATATTCCATGGAAATGAGCCCCAGCCCCTCCCCTGGGCACAGACAGCAGGGAGATTCCCCCCCCCTTACAAGCTGGTGGCACCGGGGAAGTTCCCCACCTCTGGTCACACCCTACTTGGGAACAGAGAGGTCCCATTTCTGCATTCGAGTCCTGGAGACGGCACTGCATCATCAGCTCAAGGGTATTTTTAAAGAAATTTAAAAATCCATAGCTACCTGGCAGGGTGGGGAGAGAGGGGTACATGCGAGAGTCACAGAGTGTGCGCACACACACGTTAGTCTCTGATTTGGAGCATTAGATTTCCATCGACCCGGCACCGGTCCTCGTGCACTCCTCCTCTGCCCAGTCTGGGGTGGGGAGAGACATGTGTGTGTGTGTGTGTGTGTGTCGGGAGGGGTGGGGGAGATCCAGCAGCCTGGTCTGTGCCACGCCGGCTCAGTCTACAGCAGGCAGGAGGTGTCTGCCGCTCGCTTCCTCAGCTCTTTGCCCATTTTGTGGTGGTGGTAGTGCTGGTGGTGGGAGGGGGTGCCACTCAGTCTGGCGTGGTCAGAGAGCTGGCCGCCCAGCAGCTGGGTGTCTTGCATGTGCCTGGCGGAGGAGCCGTGGTGGGGCGCCTCGGAGCTCTCCTCCGGCTCCACCCGCAGGTAGGCCTTGACCTTGTGGTGCTGGGCTTTGCTGTCGCTGAAGTCAATCACCCGGCACTCGTACGTCCCCTCGTCGGTGGGCTTCACCCTGGAGAGCCGCAGCTTGTGGGAGATGTTACTGCCGACCACCTTCACCACCTGGCGGGGAGCAGGAGAGAGCACAGCGCTGAGAGCAGAAGGGCTCCAACAACAAGCTCCCCTAACCCCCACCAGCCCCTAGGCGGGGCAGCCCGTCCCCAGTCCCCCCACTCTCCATCACACCTTTCCATGCAATGCCCCCACGCAGTGGTGGATTAGCCACTGGACCAACGGGGGACCCTGGAAAAATGGGCACCCCCATGTCCCGACCTGCTCTGCTTGGCCAGCGCTCCTGTCAGGGAGTGGGGTCGAGGTGCAGGGGCTTGCCCCACTCTGTCCATCCACCCAGCCCATCTGCTGTGGTGCAGGGCCCCCGGACCCTGACCCCGCTCCCCAGCAGGAGCACTGGATGGGCAGAAGCCCATTTCCCCGGCAGGAGTGTGGGGAAGGGCCCCCACTTGCTCTGGCCCAGGGCCCCACAAAACCCTAATCTGCCTCTGCCCCCAAGGAAGGCGTCAACAACTCGGGGTGGGTGGGGCCTTAGGCTTCAGGGTCACAGCTGCTCCCAGGCTCCGCTCTTGCTCAGGGCAGGGGAAAGCAGTTGCTGCAGCCCTTGAAAAGCCTTCCCCAGGTCCGGCGCCCCTGGCCCACACTAGGTCCATCTCCCCCCGGCTGTGCAGCACCCTCCAGAGCCACCATAGCTAGAGGGAGAAGAAGAAACATGGGGGCACGGGAGCTGGGTCTCTGCTACAGCTGGAGCGAGTGACCATCAGTGCCTGGCTGCCCCCAGCGCTTGGCTCACGCCAGGCCCTGCCCCCTTGGTGAGATCAGCGACCCTGTGATTAACCACCCCAGTGAAAGGGGCAAGAGGTGAGTGTGACCAAGTGGGGGGTTTTCTGGGGGTTTTCTGTGTCTTCCAGGGTTTGCATGCACAGGGGTGGGTCTCAATGTCCCTGGGTGTTACTGGTTTAACAAGGTGAGAGGAGAGGGAGTTTGTTGTTACAGAGGACCGGAGGGGGACTCGGGACCCCAGCCGAGGAGACACAACCAGTTCTGGCCAGAGGGAGGACAAAGGGCTGCAGAGAGAGGACCCCAGTGACCTGACCAGCCGGTTCCAGCCAGAGGGGCCGGAGGAGGACTGCGAGGAGAGGAGACCCAGGCCTTCCTGTTTACGACCCTGTTTACCTGGAGAGAAGACAATGGACAGAGGGGGGGCTTGAGGCCGGGCTGGGAAGCAGGGGGGCTTGGGGTTGGAGAGGGGGAGCAGGCAGAGCCCACCTGGCTGCAGGGGAGACTGGGATGTGCTGGGCTGAGGGAGGCCAGGCCTGAGACCCTGAGAGTTTCCTGTGCTGGGTTTAACTCTCAATAAACCCTCTTGTTTTACGCTGGCTGAGAGTCACTCCGGGCTAGAGAGCAGGGTTGCATCAACTCTTTCAGGGGTGAGGAGGCTCAGAGGGTCCAGAGCGCGAGGACTCCCTGAGGGGGCCCACGGCAGAGACAGACGTGCTGAGGCTCAGAGAGGTGCGGCTCCAGGAGGTGGAGGGGCCTGACCCCGAGAGAGTGGACCCCCAAGAAGGGCTGTCTCACTGAAAGGGGCACCCCCCACGGACTGCACAGGGCCAAGAGGGGGCACGATCTGCGAGTCCGTGACAACGAGGCAAACTGGAGCAGGCCAGGGCCCCAGGCACGAGGATGAAGCAGCTCACGCTTGTGATACATGCCATTCAGCCTGTGCTAGGAGAAATATTCAGCCACTGGCCGGGACATAACATCATCTCCTCTACTGCACACCCCTCACCCCCAGCTCCTGTGCACGATGGGATCCTTCAGCCCACAGCTGCTCCAGCCGAGGTGATGAAATCCAGCATTCTTCACCGAGCTGTGTTTGAGATCGATGCAGAACCATGCAGGCTAATTAGCTTTTCTACCAAATTGATTCGCTCTTAGTATTTATCACCCAATGAAATTTAAGACTTACGCACTAGTCCAAGCTGCTGCTGCTGTTGGATAAGGTCAATAAATCAGATTTATAACCCGCCCTGAGGCCCCTGGCTCTGTTCCCTCTAATCACATCGGATGGGAAAGGCCATTTTTCTCCTTACCACTGCATTGGTGAGCTGAGGATTTTGTGGGTTTAGCGTCTGGCCTGGAGGCTGCAGCCTGGGAGTCGTGAACCCCCGGCTGAAGCAGCAACAGGGCAGAACCAAACCCAGCCACAGGCTGAGCGAGCAGGAGAGACCTGTCACCAGCCTAATGAATGGATTAATTATAGGGCTGCATGTGCTCTGCAGCTGCAGGCCATGGAGCCAGAGAGTAATGAATTGATGCCTTAAGAGGGAGTGAGGTGGTCGGGCTGGACGCACAGTCTGGGGGTCCTGGCATTATGCAGCCACAGATGGGGTGCTCCTGAGACCTGCAGGCGGCTGCAGGTTGCATGGTAGCAACATGTTATAGCTGCTCTGCCACATCCCCTTAGCAGCGTCTGCTAATGAGAATCTCAGAGAGCTGCCAATGATCATTCCAGCTGTAAACCCAGCAGAGAATTGGCATGCAATCTCCCCCTGCCCTCTGCTGGGGTTGAAGGCCCTGTGGTGCAGCAAGGAACACCAGTACAGCAGTGCCAAGCTGTCACTAAGATTTTTTTCTCCCGCATTTTCAAAATGCAACATGAGAGTTAGCTGGGCAGGAAGCTGCCAGGGAGTCTAATACTGTCGATGAATTTTTAGAATGGGCTGGATAATTTTGTGACCAATACTCACACCTGTAGCTGCAGACTAGGAAAAGGGTCAGCAAATCTCATGCTCCTGATTGCAGCAAGGTCAGGAAGGAATTTAAATAGCAGTTTGCATTTATATAGCACTTTTCATCCACAGATTTCAGAGTACTTTGGAAAGTTAAGCAAAAGATCATTATTCCCATTTTACAGATGAAGAAATTGAGGCCCAGTACTTAGACCAAGGTCACGCAATGAGTCATGAGGCCCAGTCTGCTGCCCTGTTCCACTGGACAATGCTGTCTCTCCAAGTACAGCTGCTTACCGAGATGGGGAAGGCTAGAGGTCTGGCTAGAATTTACACACAACACCAAGTATTGCAGCCTTGAAGGGAGGTGAGCTATCCGGTCCTTTTGCTGAAGGGCGGGAGATTCTGGAGGATGTCATGGGAAAGGATCAGTTCCTCCTTTTAACTTTGTATTACAAGAACAAGGAGTCACTTAAAGAAATTAATGGCTGGTAAATTTAGCACTAATAAAAGGAAACCTTTGCAAATCTTGCAGTCAGTCTGTGGAATTTGCTGCTCTAGTGGGTCCTACAGTCCCGTCTTGTGGCTGGATTATAAAAGGGCTGGATAATTTTATGATCACTAATAATATCTGCAGTGATGCAGGCTGAGATAAAAGTAATGAAATGTCATGCTTCAGGCTGTGAAGTGACCGCCACAGGGGTCAGGAAGGAATATTCTCCTCCGGTGCAGCCACTGGACGCTGGGCTAGATGCTGGAAGGTTTCTTTTGTAGGCTCTCTCTGACACGCTGGATATTGGCCATGCTGCAACTGGACACTGATCGCCTTGGTAGCCCAGCAGTCTCTCCTGGCATGGCCAACGCTGCCCTCCTAGGGAAATGCAGTTGCTGTATGGGCATAACTGCCTTTTGGTGACAGCCCAAATGCACCAAGCCAGCAGCTTGCTAACGAACTCAGACACGTGCACTTGCTGTTGCCTCCCAAGCTGCTGGAAAAGCACCTTGAAATGCCACCCAATACTCCGTACAGGCTGCTTTGAAAGCAGTTTTTGTTTACAATAAGGAGACAAGTTTCCTTTGTGCCTCTCTCAGCTCAAAGCACCTTCTCTTCCGCCTCTGGGGTGAAATTCACTCCCGGGGAGAGCAGCCTAGAGCAAGGCTGAAGTCCTCCTGAGTCCCCCGGACACACAGGTCTGGAGCTGGCCCCTGCACGGGGCTGAATTTCATTCTGGCTGAAAAGCTGTGAATGGGGGTTAATGCAGACAGGTTCTGGGAAGGTGGTTTCTGGGCTGTAATGCAGTCGGACTCTCTGGAGCCGAGAATGTTATTTATGATCTGACTAAGTCTGAGCAGGTAACACCTGGCGACGGGAGCTTTCAATGCGACGTTTTCCACACGTCGGTCGCAGAGCCTGGTTTGCCTTCTGGGGCCGGGTGTGTTTGCTTTACTTCCCCTTCGGACGCTGCACATTTTATCACAGTCTCTTGCAGGGACGGCTCATCTCCCTGCATTTCTTTCCCAGTCTCTAAACGTTTAATAATCACGGATGTTTAAAACAACAATCAATAAATAAATGTTTTCAAAAGCGAATCTCTCCCCATGGCCTGAGCTGGAGGAAGCATCATCCCCAGCCTGCCTGGGAATCAATCACAGTTACACAGGAAAATGCACTGATCACATTCAGGCATGCAATTAACTGCCTAATTATGCTGGAAAATGCAATTGCGCAGTTAAAGAGAAGACCCCACCCCAGGATCCAGAGGGAGGGATAGCTCAGTGGTTTGAGCATTGGCCTGCTAAACCCAGGGTTGTGAGCTCAATCCTTGAGGGGGCCACTTAGGGATCTGGGGCTAAAAATCAGTAGTTGGTCCTGCTAGGGAAGGCAGGGGGCTGGACTTAATGACCTTTCAAGTTCCCTTGCAGTTTTAGGAGATAGGTATATCTCCAAAGGCACTCTCCTTGGTGGCGGAATCTCCTTCCTTAGAGGTTTTTAAGGCCCGGCTTGACACAGCCCTGGCTGGGATGATTTAGTTGGGGATTGGCCCTGCTTTGAGCAGGGGGTTGCACTAGGTGACTCCTGAGGTCCCTTCCCACCCTGAGATTCTATGATCATTCCGTAGCTTCTGCCTTCGTGGCCTCCCATCTGCTTCCCTTTGTGCTCCCTCCACACCTCCCGCTCGCTGGGAGTGGCCCGCAGGGGGTCCCGGCCGGCTGGGGCTGAGAAAGGGCCAGTGAGCTTCTCTTTCATTTTAACACTACACCTTCATTCTTCACCATGCAGAGCGGAGCGGCCGTGTGCCTGGCGGCCTGGGCATGAAGCCAGTGAGCAGCAGTGGATTGTCCCAAATGCCCACGGGTCCCCAACAGGGGGGCTAAATCATGAAGGCACCACGGTCCCACCAAGGGAAGCAAGGGTGCTCAGCACCTCCAAGAGGCATGTGCTGCATGGCCCCAGGCCGGTTCCATACACGTTGGACAGGCAGGTCTCTGACCTCCCAGCTGGGGCCAGACTGATGGGCCCTGAAGCTGAGCTCATAGCAAACCCCACGCCAGGCAACACTGCCTCCCCAAACGGACCAGGCTCACCCAGCCCATCTTGGATGAGCAGCTAGGAAGTCAGAGCTGGTGCTGGGTTTAGGTGGAAAAGCAGCCAAACCGGGGCAGTTTCCAGAGAGCTCTGGAATCAATCGAAACCAGCCCAGGAAAGAGAAGTCGCAAAAGGAGTGGGCCGGGTGGTTCACAGAGCTTGGTCGCTCGGCAATGCTGCTGCTTTGACGCTCACCCCAGCGACACAGCGTATCGCACTGAACTGGCACAGGCAGAGCAGCAAGGACCCATGCTTGCCCGGATTTCCAAAGGCACGAGAGCAGGCGCACGTTTGGGGAGCCCTGTACCTGAGCTGCTCGTTTCCAAAGGTCCCACCAGCAAGCGTTACCGGGCCAGGCTGGGACTGTGCTGGTGGAGGGGAGCGAGGAGATGGAGCCAGTGCTAATTTGTGTAACTCTCTCACTGCTGCCCTTTCCCAGGCAGGGACATGACCCAAACCAGCTGGGCTGGCATCCCCAGGCCTCGCACACAGGCTAGCGCTGCCAGGGTGCCAGGGGAGGAAAGCACGGGGGGCTGAGATGGGGATATTTTTGCCTGTACACTCACTCTGGGCCACTGAGGACTTCTTCCAGCATATGTTCAACCCAGTCTGACGCAGCCGGCTGGAGCCATTCCCGCCTGTTCGGCACATCGATACAACGCCTCTAACCTGCTAGCATTGCTCCAGTGGAGCCGGTCGGGGTGCTGTTATGCACACAGTAATGTGGGCTGGGCAAGGAATTTCCCCCCAGGTCAGACTGGCAGGGACCTTGGGGGGGCGGGTGTCACTTGCCAGGATTAGCTGGGTTTAGCTCACTGAATTCCTTCCCACAGCAGGGACCTCAGACATGGTGCGCCTCACTCCCGCCTATTCTCTGCCCATGCACAGAACAGTCTAGGGCCCCGGGGGCTGTAAGACCTTGGTGGGTCAGTGGGTGGGTGTACACAGGAGGTCAGACTTGATCTGGTGATCCCCCTCCTAGCCCTAAAGTCTGTGTCTCTGACTGGAGTGATGGTGATTTACATTTACACATTGCCTTCGGTCCTGTCCAGCCCCTGCCGACACTCTGTCCGGGAGTCATTCCCTGCCACTGAAACAGCCCCCGTTTGCATGGCATGCAGCAGCTGTGACAGCACCCGGGGGGCTGTGGGGGAGAGTGAAGCCCAGGCACAAAGTGTTTGGGGGGAACATGGAGCCCCTCTCCCTGGCGTCTGGCCCTGGCACATGGATTAACATCCCTGATTCTTATGAGAAGGTTCTGTGTGCTCTGATGCCCACAAGTAGCTGAGATCTCCGTTGAATCTCTCTTCAATGGCATGGTGACACCCTATTTCCCACAGATACTGAATCAGCAGGGGAAGCAGCCTGTCTGCACCAGTAACACTGGAGCTCTCCCAGGCTAACAACGAGCAGCGTTCGCGGCTAGTTAGCTTCAGAGGGTTCACGAGGCCACAGTCCAAGGGGGCACGGCCCTAGGTTGTTACACAGAATCCACACCCGAGCCACATTCAGACTTGTGAAACTCCACTGGAGTAGCAGAGTCCCTGGACGCCAGGTCTGAATCGGGCCCTGAGAACTTTCTAAACAGAAGCACCCTAATGAGGGTGAGTTGTTCTAGCCTCAGCGCCGAGGCAGCAGCACGACAGGTGCCCTAGAGAAATCTCAGCTAGATCAGGGTTTGAAACACATCCACATCACACGCTCTTTGAAATAAATGCCCGGTGGGACAATGTGTGAAGGGTGATGAATGTGGCTCAACATTTTGGAGATGACCCAGCTGACTAGGCCCAGGGGATATGCTCTGCGTGCTGGATTCCATGGGGGAAGTCATTATTGTCAATAGGATTTACCCATGTTAATCCCCACACATTGAAATGAGAGTAGATGCCCCTAGGTCGTGAGACTTGGAGCTGGATCAGCCTGGGAGTTTCCAGTTGCCTGTATCTGTATTTTCAGGCCCCAATCCTGTGAGGCACTGAGCACCGTCAGCTCCTGCCAAAGAAGACAGGAGGTTGGGGAGTGCCACCGCTGGAGGGGTGAGCTCAGCTGTTAAACTCAGCACAGAACATGGGAGTGATGTGCTGGGCTCGCTCGGCCTTCCTTGGGCTAGCGCAGGGCTCTGAAAATCCCAGGCAGTCAGAGCAATGGCAGTTAGAACCAGGACCTTTAAAATATTTTGCTATTTTTGTCATCCTGGGCCTGAGCAAAACCCGTCTCCGCCATGAGCTGCGAGATAATTGAGAAGCAAGTCTCTGTGACCGCCTGCCTTATCAGAGCCAGAGCAGCGAAAAAGCGCAGGTGGGAGCCAGACCGACAGGGAGGGAGCGAAGACGCCAGTGACAGCAGGCGGCCAGGACCATTTATTTTATTTAACTAATTGGTGTCTACTCATTCCGTTCATGTGAGCCAAAATGTCTTCGGCCTTCTAATCTTCTAAATCAATTTGATTATTTTCTTCTCAGTGTAAACTTGTTCCTTACATGCCTCAGGAACTCAAGTATCAGAGGGGTAGCTGTGTTAGTCTGGATCTGTAAAAGCAGCAGAGTCCTGAGGCGCCTTATAGACTAACAGACGTTTTGGAGCAGGAGCCTTCGTGGGTGAAAACCCACTTCCTCAGATGTATTCACTCATGAAAGCTCCTGCTCCGATACGTCTGTTAGTCTATAAGGCGCCTCAGGGCTCTGCTGCTTTTACAAGAACTCAAAGGAGATCTATCCTGGGCTGTCTGCACCCTCCGTTCAGGGAGTGCGACAATGGGGTTGGGATGAGCTTTGGGGCTTTCGCAGAACTCAGGCCAGCTCGGACTGAAGCAGCTGTGCTCCGGGGAGGTGAGGGAAAGGGTGGGGTCTGCAGCAAAGGCCCAAACCTGGGACTCAGGCAATCAATTTCCATCTGGGACACAGACACCCTGTGTGCACAGGGGCCACTTGCTCCCTCTTGGGGCCAGATTCTCCTCAACACCAGCAGGCAGCGGACAGGGGCCTTAGTGGGACTGAGAATTCGGGTCCTCGTGCCTCAGCTCCCCGCCTGTAACCTGGGGCTGGAAACCTCTCGTGTGGCCGTCTGGCCTGGTCAGACCTCGAGCTCTGGGGGGCAGGGACTGTCTCTCACGACTTGTCTGTGCCGCCCCCTGCACACTGGGGCCCTGCTCGCAGCCAGAGCATCCAGGCAATGCTAATAAACAAGGTTTAAGGCTGCAGCCCTCCTCCTGCCAGCAACCTGCACTCATGCAAGGAGCCCCACCAGAGCCACAGGGATGAGCACTCCTGCAAGGACCCAAAGTCCCTCGCCGCCCACGAACTCCACTGGGGAAGGAGGGCACTCAGCACTCAGGATCGGACCCTTCACATAGGCTAGTTCTGCAGTGACTGAGCTCCCAAGCTGGGCGGACCCCTAACCTGGCTGTGTGGGGCCACCTGGAGCCGTGGGATGACCCACCAGAAGATGTGCAGCAGGCATGTGCCTAGCAGCCTGACTGGTCCCATGCTCCAGTTCGGAAGCGCTGGCGCAGTGGATCCCTCAGTCGGATTCTCCCTCTGGATTCTCCAGCCTGGAGCGCCCCCTCTAGCATCCTCAATGGAAGCAGAAGGGAAGCCAGAGTCTTTGGCCCAAACCATTTCTCTCTCTCACTGTCCTTCCCTGGCAAAGGCCAATGACGTGATTTATCACGTGGTCACTGGGCAGAGAAAGGGCATCGCTGCACCGGGACTGACAGACTGACAGGCACTTAAGACCCCAAAGAAGTTTAAAACACTGCAGAAAACATAATTGCTTCAAGGGCTAACAGTCATTTTGTTCTAATGTATGGCCCCGATTCAGAAGAGCACACAAGCACGTACTGCACTGTACATCAGTGAGACTTGAGCGCATACATAAATGCTCTCCAGAATTCAGGCTTAGATTCCAAAGCAAGCCCCCCGGGAGGGAATCACTCCACATAGTGCCACACGGCACTCATGCGCCGTGGGTTGGAAGCCTTCACTGCGGAGTGGCCACCAGCTCCTGATCCCAACATGCACTAGTTCTCCTACCGGCAGCTTTTCAAACCAAGTTGAAAAGACTCTTTGGTCTTTAAAAAACAGAACAGGGCAATTTTTGTTCAAGCTGCCAGCATCTCGGGGACCAAAGTTACAGCTGTACCCTCGATTAAAGCCCTCGCCAGAAGTCATTATCCAAACTCACGCTTATTTTCGTCGCCTCCTTCCCAGTTTCTTCCTGCTGAGATGCTTTTAGCTGTCGGGGAGGGAGGAATGGGGGTGGCGAGAGAAGGAGAGATGAGAACCCATTAGTTTAGCTGGAAGGGGAGAAAAACCCATCAGACTAATTCACACCTCAGCCCCTAATGGATGCTTCCAAGGCAGGTGGCGGATGTAGTGTGGAGGAGGGGAAGCGAGCGTGCTACTGAGTGAAAGTTTCAGCAGTGAAAGAAAAAGAGGAAAAATTCATTCTGCTTCAGCCTTTCAGCTCTGAATGCTGCGCCTGGAAAAGGCACCAGTCCTGCCTGCTCACACAGGCTGCTCCTGGCCTGAGAGACCTGGCAGACTGCAGATTAGAAAGGAGCTTGCAATGCAAGATGATGACACCAGGCTGCAACAGGCACAGAGGCACCAGACCAGAGACGGGGAGATGGAGCACGCCGAGGATGCTGCAGTCAGTTCTGGGCCCCTCCGCGCCAGGCAGATGATGACAAATAGGAAGGCAAAAGCCGAATGAAGGGGCTGGGGTGAATGATATATGAGGAGAGATTAGCAACGTGCTGCTGGGCTCAATGATGGCTAAGGAATGCAGGGATCACTGGGATGGATGTCCGGGAGCAACAGAACCAGTCTGGGCAGAGGAAAATGCAGGCTGGATGTCTGGGAACCCAGACTTCAGACCAGGGAATAATCCGCCCAGGGAAAGGGGCTCAGTGGGCCCAGCGATTTAAGGGTGGTCTGGGAAGAGCCCTGGAGAACACACCAGGCAGGACCCTGCCCCAGCCCAGGAGCCTTGCCACACAGAGCATCTAGGAGTGAACAGACGTTCTTTGCATAGGGACAAGGCTGCTGCTGAGCCCGGGCAGCACAGAGGGGCCTGGGGTAAAGGAAATGGAGAAAGGAACAGGAGGGGAAGAAACCAGCCGTTCACGGAGCTGGTTGTTCTCTGCCCTCTCTCTCCTCACCCGTTCCAGGTGGCATCACCCTGCTGCAGAGAGCCACACCCCACCCCACACTGCGAACCTCCCATGCGGGGGAGCTGTTCCAGGTGCTGAGCACCATTTCCCAAGGTGGGTACCTAAGTAGAGCCCCAGCCTCTGCTCTGAGTATCCAGATACAGAACTGGGACCCCTCGGCGACCCGCAGGCACCAAGCATCATCGGTGGGCATGGGGGGTGCCAGCTTACAGGCTCTGGTTTTATCTTCTGTTCCTAAGTTCAAATATTGCGGCCACAATTTGCATGTAACTTCTTTAGCAGGTTGCTCTTCTAACTGGCAGGCCGTGATACCCCAGCTGTGTGGGGCAATACGGGCAGGGCTGGGTGCTACAGGCGACAGTGTGAAGGGAAAGTCTCGGACAGCTAGGCCACACAGAGACAAGCCCGGACTGATCGGTAAAGGCTCCTGGCTGGAATCAGGTTTTAGATTTGGGGTTTGCATTAGGTTTCAGTATCGGGATGACCCTCTTGCTTCCCCATTCCCCATCCTTCTGGACTCTGAGCTGCTTCAAAGCTCAGCACTTTCCCCGAGGAGAATCAATGCCTCTGAATGGCCTACTAAGCTGTGCAGTGAGCCTGCTCTGTCTGGGACCCAGCTGTCTGAGCTCTGCGGCACGGCATTCAGCTCATGCTGAGAGTCACTTTCCCTCCACCCCGCCTCACTCTCCCTCTACCCTGCTCTACAGCAATGCTGTCGAGTGATAGCATTTCTCTGACACGTCTCTCAATTTATGGTAATACTGCCAGAGACACAAGAATACAGCCTCATTAAAATATCTAAAGCTGCCTTTCCATTATTTGGCCCTTATCTCTGTGTGAACAGAAAGAGAAATAAAGAGACAGCTGTTTGCCAGGACTGATATCCGGAGCGAAAGGGGAGCGGACAATGACGGGATGGACAGTGGTGACACAAGGGGAGAACACAGGAGCACGAAGACAAATCCATTTATGATATTATCAAAACCCAGCAGGATTGGCCAGCTGGCATCAGAGGTAACTGGGGAAAGAGACACACCAGGGGGAGGCCACGCACCCCCCCGCAGCTGCTCCAGCCCAGCCAAGGTGCAGAGCGTGGCCTTTGGGACTCTGGGAAGTAACCTTCCCTGTTGTAACATCCTGGTATGATCCCTGATGGTGGGGTGGGACTGGCGGCCAGAATCCTTCCTCCCATCTGGGGAGGGCTGGGGAAACAGACTCCACCGCGAAACATGGGTTCTGAGGAAGGAGGGGTCCACTGGGATAAAGTCTCCATATTCAGCCCGCTGGAGACACAAACACCCTGGGCAAACTATAATAAAATGGCTCAGCCCAGAGATACCTGCCAACCGGGCACACTGCCAGGCTGCTGGCAGCAGTGGCAGGAGCAAAGGGAGGGGCAGCAGTCTCGCGGGAGGGGAGTGCCCGTGAGCAGGACCCCCCACCACCCCCTGGCATTGGGGGAGGGCAGGTCTGGTTTGCCAAAGGCAAACGCCAACAAATCTCAGGCAGTAATTCCGAGGCAGAGAAGCCAGCCGGGGGGCGTTACCTGGTTTGAAGCCCACGTCTGTTTGTCTGTCCAGTCCCGGTGATTGCGAACGTACCACCACTGGATCTCGAGCGAGTAGGAGGGGGAGCCACTGCCTCGGAAGGAGCAGGCCATCTCCACGTCCTCCCCAGCGTGGGCCGTCATGTCATGCGGGGTCTCTGTGAACAGGGCTGCAGGGGAGAGAGAAGGGAGAGCCAGCCCCCCGTTAGGGACTGCAGGGCACTCAGACCCCCTGCCCACAGCAGCCTGCCTCTGCTGACCACGGCACTGCCTGAGCCTGGCCCGTCAGGGGAGGTTTTCACCGGGAAGATCCCACCCCCTGGGGCTGAGGGGAGACACACTGAGGCTCTTCTGTCCAGCAGGCATCAGCCCAGCCCTAACCCATCCGCCTTGTGCAGCCCCCACATTCATTTAACTTTGGCCTACACGGCTTAGCCCTAACCCAGGGACCCTAAGAGACCAGCTTCTCTGCAGAGAGCCTGCCCCCAGCGCAGCCATCTTGGGAAGGATCCTTTCAGTACAAACAGGGTCATCCAGGTCAAAGATGTCTGCTGGGGCTGGCTCTCCTCTCACATACATCAGTTCTACACCTGAAAACCTTCACTAGCTCTCCTGTGCTTTCCCCAGACTCCTGCCTGTGTCCGTGAGAGCAGCACCAGACCCACAGGCTTTTAAAAGAAGCAGTATCCGGCCAGACAAAGACCCAGCAGCATGCAAAGGGGCCTTTTAGGAACCGTGAATCCATCCTGCTCTCTCAAGCCAGATTGTTCTTGGGCGCCTCCCGTTCCAGGACACGCAAGATGTCCAAGTTACAGGATCTCTGCCCAGTAAACCAAACACAATCCCAGCGCTGCCTAAATCGAAGTATAAATGAAAAACAAATCCTCATTTAATGCCGCCCCAAACAGTCTCCCACATGCCACATGGTTTGCTTTTCTCTCTCAAAACAAATATTGTTCAGAGGTGTCATGAGAATTCTTTTCACCGTCTCTGGAGAGTATTGTTCCATTGTAAAGAGTGTTTGCAATGGGCAGGTCACTCCGGAAATGCTATTGTCACAATTAATGACATATCCCACCAACAGCTTCTACCCTGTCAGGAGAGACCACTCCGTCCCCACCCTCTTTGGTTAGACTCCATGGGGCTGAGAGTTTAGCACCTGAATACTCAAAGCCTTCCAGTGTTTGGAGGCCCCCACACTTCAAGGTTGAACAGGCAACTTCCCTCCCAGGAGTGTTTCGTTTGGGTGAAATGCGGGCAGCTATTTTATCAGAACCAGTTCATCCCGCCCTGCTCCGTGCTGACTTTCCAGCCACCAAGATCCTCAGAGCTGCCTCTCAAATCCACCCAGTTTCCTCCAACTCCTACCCCAATGGCTTTTCCTGCCGCTGTGATTCTGCTCGGGAGCTGATTTCTACAGAACTGCATGTGCCGCTTCCCCGTGGGTTTCTTGCAGAGTTCAGATCCAGGCTGAAAACTGAATTATCATCACCCCAGACAGAAAAGTTAATACCTTTAATATCTCTCCATCCCTCTGGACGCATGGAAATCCCACAGACTTATCGCTTTCCTTTAATCCATTTTAGCAGGGGAGCTCAGGAAAATACATTGCATAAGGGGCTTAACAGGCATCCCCGTCTCCTTGCTGAATTCCTGGTGGCGCTCCTCCCATGCCACCCATTCAACCAAGGGACCCCAGACACCAAGAATTCCAAAGCTTCAGTCAGTGCAGGAAGATATCCCCAGGATTCCGTAACAGCCAAGCCCCAGAAATAAGTGCGAATTACAGGCCTGCGTATTCAAGCTGGCTACATAAAAAGGATGAAAGCCCCCTGCCTCCTGTTCCAGCTACTCCACACCACACAGCGAAGGGCTGTGCTGCTGGCTCCTGCAGCATCCGGGCTGGGGCCATTACCGTGAAACAATTACACAATAATGATGCTAATGTTCTCGGATTATGGCCTAATCGGGATCTCGCCCTCCAATTCCACCATCAGCAAAAAGTACAACCGATGGATTTCTCTGCCTGCGCCTTGTGTGTCCATTTCCTGCTCATGGAGTCCAAGGGCCACCAGCAGCAGGATACCGTGCAGACGCCTCCCGCTGCTCTTCCGGTGCGCTTTAATCCTCACCCACAGCCCCGCCTGGAGTGCCAGTTCAGGGGCTTCTATACAGCCCTCAGTGCCCCAATCCCAGCCCACAGCATTCCTGCCCTTCCAGTCCTGGCCATGGCAGAGGGACTTGCCAATGCTCCTCTCCCCCGACCTGCACGGCCCCTGCTGTCCCAGCCCGGGCAGGGCCGCCTCTAAGCTCTGTCACCTGCACATCAGTCCTGCGAGCAGAAGCCCTGCAATCCCAGTCTTCACTCTCTCTACAGCAAAGGCTAATGTGCTCTGGTTTGGTGAGGTGGAGACCATTCACCAGGGGCTTGAGCAAGGTTCTCCTCTGTTGTGAGGGAGGTGGAGTCTCTGAAGGTGAGCGGCTCACGCATTAGGCCCTGGCACGGCGCACAGAGGGAAGACTGGTTCATTGTTGGAAGGTAAAGAGCCATCCCAAGCTGAAGTATTGTTATCCCCAGTTCACAGATGTAGAAACTGAGGCCCAGAGCGGTTATGTGAGCAGCCCAGGGTTACACAGCAAGAATGCAGCAGAGCTGGGGTTCAGCCCCAGGTTCCTATGCCTAGCCCAGTGTCTCCATTTGCCTCCTTCAGTTCTTGAGAGAATCGTTCCACGGCAGCAGAGGAGCATGGCAGCATCTTGGTAAGGAACAAGGCAGCCACCAGTGGTTCCTCGTTTCCGCTTTCAGAAAACACAGCGTTGGTGTGTGGCAGTCCCACGGCTTGGCCTTCCTCTGCCCATCTGCTGCACATGTCCAGCTCTGGCAGTGGCAGCCAGGGTGCAAGGGCCCTGGAGCACCCATTCCGAGGGCAGAGGGCACGAGCTTTGCTGTTGTGCACAAAGCCTGGGGCCGTTCCCCAGCTCACACCCTGAGCCCCAAAGGTGCCCAGGAGAAGCTGCGGTTTGTGCAGGTCCCCCAACACTAAACAAAGCTACGTAAAAGTAAATGACTACCAAGTGAGTGGGAAGCACTTTCCTTAATGAGCACATCCTACGGGACTCCTGATTTCAATGCCACGTATGTTCTTATTAATGCTGAGCAGCTGGTTTTTAGCATCTGCATTATCTGTTCCAAACGCTGCACAACACAGCAATGAGAGCCTGTCATAAGGCCGGCTGGCCCTGCCCCCAGCTGTCCAGGACCCTGCTTTCTAAGGTGGAGTCTGAGCACAGCCCCAGCCTCACCTCGCGTTAGCCAAGCCCCACTTCCCCTGTGCACAGAGAATTAGTTACCCTGGAGGGGAATGTTGAGGCCGAACTATCCCCAGTGGAATCTGGGCAAGAAACCTCAGGGCTGCGCTTTTCATCACAAAACACATCTCTCCCAGCAGCTTTTTACCTGTCCACCCAGGACATATATTGCCTGAGCTCCCTGGGGAATGTGTTCTGACGTATGTCCTCCAAGGGAATCTGCTTTAATTATAGAGTTTAAAGAGTGTAGATTATGCTGGGTAGCCTGAGATCTCAAGCCCATGTCTAAATTACTCGGGACACAATGAAAATCAGCTCCCAGAGACTAGAATTTGGCAGACAAGCAGAGAAAAGGCCTGATTGAATCAAACATCTTCTTTCTTTCCAATTTTAATTGGGAAGCGTGCGTATTAATTAACCTCAGGACTCGGCCTTCTCAAAGGGCATCCGAACCGAAACCAGAGCTGCCTGCGCTGAACAGCTCCCCTCCTCTGTGGTCAACAGGATGTGCACCCCCATGATACCAACTTCTCACCCGTGGGAAACATGCAACCCCTCCCTTGGGTTCCCTCTGCCTCCTCTTTCAGCTCCACCTGGGACCCAAAGGAGGATATATCTTGGCTGGAGGCAACACCAGCCTTTAGGAGAGCTTCTAGGGGCCATTGCTCCATCTCTTGGAGGTCTGATGCTGTCACGACTGCATCTCAGGAAGGAAAGTGGCTGTGAAAGCCCCCGGCTCACAACACCACATGGAACCAAGAATGGAAATTCAGACTCCCTGAGATGCCCCGACCAGAGACAAGGGCAGGTGCCTAACAACTGCCTTCTCGGAAGCCTCACCAGGGCTGCAGAGGACACCGAGATGTGAAGGGACCAGGCCCTTCTGCAGTGAGCCGGAACGTGGTCCTCAGCACACTGCTGCCACTCTCCATTGACTCTACTAGGGTTACATGGCAGATTTACAGTGGTGTGACCAAGATCATCATCTGGCCTCTATGTTCACTCCCTTCCGGGTTCCCCCATCTGTACCGCAGAGCAGCGATCTAGAACATCAGCACCTCCCCTTCCTGAATCCAGGTGTAGCTGGGCTCTAGAGCTGCATCAAGACACCACAGCTCAGAGCACTCTCTGCAATGGGGCTCCCTGCCTTAGATACTGCAGCTGGGGCCAGAGAGGCACCTGAGCTGTTACGTATTTCTCCTCCGACCAGCCACGAGGCAGGGCAGTGGTTCTCCCTCCGTGCAGGGGGGAAGCGAGTCACAGAGAGGCTAAGTGACTGGCCCAACATCCCCCAGGAAGTCTGGACAGGGCAGAGAATTGAACCTGGGTTTCTCAAGTCCCCTAACCGCTGGGCCATCCTCCCTCTCAGAAACGAACCATCTGCAAAACAGGGGTTAATTCAGATTTATATCTAGGCCCAGCCCTGAGCTTGGTGGCTCCACTGCAGATCTCATGAGAGAGCCTGTTCCAGACCATGCTGCAGGCTCCAGAGGCTTGGACTGCTGGGAACGGCCTCCCTCCCCCCGCACTGGCGCCTCCCCTTGCCCATCATTAGACACTAAGGAGATCTGACCGAGCCTTAGCTGGAGCAGCCTCTGCAATCAAGCATCTTCCTTGGCTCTGGGTACCAGCAGCATGCCCGTGTGCTGACTTCCCTTTGCCAGCTCCACTTACAACCTCGGCACGTCCTGCAGATCAGGGATTTGCTCTAGCGGGATCTCTCTCCTGTGAGATCTCCTGGTGGTCCTCATCCTTGCAGCATCACCGTCCTCATCAAGTCAGGGCCTGGTGAATAGCTACAGGAGACAAGCTCAATGGGGAGCAAGTCTCTTGCTAAGCAGCCTGAGTAACAATAAAGGTGAGGGGGGGGGGATGTGGGGCAACAAGACCAGGAGGCTGCATTACCCCTAGGTAGGGCAAGGAGTGGGAAGCAATGCCCAACTGAATCACAGCCAACCCACTGCCCCCACACCCCGAGCCCCAGCCAATGCACAAGCGAGGCATTCTCGGGGTGACAGGATTAGCAGGTGCAAACGACTCCTCTAGGTTGAGCGGACCTGCTGGATTCTGCTAGGTGAGGCCAGGTGCTTTAGCCGTTGGGGGCAGACTGCTCCCTACAGCTACGCTTAGACGACAGCTCTGAAGGGCAGAGGGGGAAACGCACACGGGGCTGGATTTGGGGACCATTTCAGCCCAATTCCCAGCCAGGCCCTGCCTGCCGCAGCCACCCCACCATGTAAAATGGAGCACAGAGATTCCCCGGAGCGGACAGGACTTGGTCTTGGCTTCAGGAGCTGATGGTGCCTGCAGTGGTGAGAGGAGAAGGACGAAGAGGAAATAATCTGACCCCCATTATTGCATCTGTTACAAAATCGGTGGTTTCAGAAGCTTAAGACCGTAAAGCAGCTTATTAACATGAGCCTGCGAGAAAGGCACTGGAAGCACAGAAGGTAGCAACTGCCCAGGCTACAACATGTGCAGGGCCTGTGCTGCCAAGCAGCCCAGGCATTTAGACTGGATTTGTATTTGCTTCTAATCCTGGGTCCCTCTGTGACAACAAAGAGCGGGCTGGGGAAGCAAGCACCAAAGAGGATCTTGCTGCGAGGGGCCCCCGCCATCTGGTGGAGTCCTGGCACGCATGGCCAGCACGCTCGACATGTAGCAGCAAAGGAAAGGCGACAGTTATATCTGCTCCAGCAACATGCTCCCCACCTGGCTGAGAGCAGCCCTCGGCAAAGCTGACCTTCTGCTCCCCTTTGAGGTCCTGCCAAGTCCAGCAGCTGGTTCTCAATCGGCAGCGAGCAGGCTGCCATCAGAAGGAGGCAACCCAGGCTGTCAGCAGGATGCTGGGATTGGTACCAACCTGTCCTGGGCCAGGCTCAACAAGGGTTGTGACCTCCCCGACTTTCAGGCAAACAGAGGCCAATACAACCACCGGTCGCTGCAGCACGGAGGGCTGGGTTTGGTGCCCGGGAAAACCAGCGATTTGGCTCAATCCGTCCCCAAACCACGTGATGGTGATGGAGACATTTCATAGGACATTTCCCCAGACCAGCCACCTCATCCCTGCGCTTGTCCTGTGATTTGCTTTGATGACTGGAACTTTCAGCCCCACCGGCCCCATCGCTGCTCCGGCTTTCGGTGCTACCCACAAGCAAAAGCCACGAGCGCGCCAGCTGCCTGAAACCCAGCACTAGACTGCCAGGGTTTCTCACACGCGTGCACCCTCACGCCCCCCGCCGGAGCATCTTGGTGTCTCGAGAGACTGGGGAGACAGCAAGCACTGTAGTACTTGCCCTCTGCCAAAGTGACCCAGAGCAGAGAGAAGCAGGACCTGAGGCAGAGCTGCCCCTCCTTTATGGTGGTTTCTACTAGCCGAAAGCCATGCAGCCCCTCTCCCACCAATGACATAGTCAGCTGGGCCCGGGTGGGGGAAGGGGTTGGAGTGAGACCAGGCCCAACACCACCTGAGTGGGCAGCAGCGGCCAAGGGATGCACTGGTTCCGGGTCCATGTGAAGCCCCCAGTGAAATGACCTGGCGTAGCCCCGGCGGAGGGTGGCCATCCTCGCAGCCCCCGATGATGGATGCCTTGCAGTGCACAAAGGGCAGGGAGGGTGCGGCTGGGCCACGCTGGCCCCTCGACTGCTTCCAGATCCAACATGGTTCAGTTTCCTCACCAGGTCACAGTGGTTCCTCCAAGCGGGGCAACAAGGCCATGACTGTTCTGCTCAGCAGGGAGCCCTACTGTGATGGGTGTTCACCCCACCCCAGCTCTGACGGGGTCACGGTGGTGCAGGTGGGGCCAATTAACCAGATCCGGCGGAGCGTCTGGCTTGACTGACAACGACTAGTGGCTGATAAAGCCCAGCTGGCTAAAGGGTAAAGCCAGAGAGTCTGCAGCAGAAGGGGGCTGCAGTGTGGAAGCCGGCAGTCACCCTCTGGGTTTAGAGAGGGAAAAGCAGGATCCCCAGCAGCGAGAGAAGTGCTGGGATCCTGGCCCTGGGGCAGGGGTTTACCCAGAAGGGGGAGAAGAAAGCCTGTGGGGGGCAGAGTAGGAAGCAGCCCAGGGAAACAGCAGCGAGAGTGGAGATTGCACAAAACCTGGCTGCTGCTGAGGGTCTCTGGGCTGGGTTCCCCTGCCAGCCACTCAGAAATGGCACAGGATTGTGGGAGATGCCAACTGGACAGCTGGTCCAGACGGCCTGGGACAGCCCGGAAGGGGGCACTGTACAGTGACGTAGCGGGAGGGCTGTGACACGCTGCACGCGAGAAACCCCGAGCTGCAGACAGAGGGTCTGGGGCAAGCGAACGATGCAAGAGGGTGCTGGACCAGAGTAGCGCTGATTCCCCAGACACAGCCACGAGGGGGCGTTGCAGCAGCGAGTGAGCCCTATGACACCCACGTACAGCCAGAGCCTGGGGCCCCTGCTTGTTGGGGGGCACAGAGCAAACTGACACCGGCTGAGCGTCTGTGACACGCAGGCAGAGACCTGCTGTTCTCACGGGGCTGCTGAATGCCGTGCGACACCCGATGCGGCTGCAGCTGAGAGCGTGCACATCTGCTACCCACACTCCAGCCTCGCTAGTCCAATGTCCAGTATGGACAGGCCCTCTGCTCAGCCCAGCAGCTCCCCAACCATCCCTCCAGCTACCGGGACACGCTCGCAGCACCGCTGCTCTGAACAACTGCGAAGGCTCCTTGAAAACCTTCCCAGCTGGTCGGCACTGATGCCCGCAGCAGAAGGCGCCTCCCCCAAGGAGAGAATCCCGGCCACTGGCTACCATCTCCCCCACTCCACCCGCACAGTGCTGGCTGCAGCTGGGTCCCGAGCCACAGGGCCAGGGAGGGGAGGCTAAACGGGAGTGACCAGCCAGCTGGAAACTTCTAAGAGCTCGTCCATCAAAAGGCACCGAAGAGTGAAATGGGAAGTAAATAATCGCTGACAGGAAGAATAGGGGAGTTCCTCCCCCTCCACCACTGCAGCCCTGCTTGCCCCAGAGACCCAGCCCTTCATTCTCTGCTCCTTCCCCCCCCTCCGGTGCCCTCGGCTTCCTCCCACCCCCACATCTGGCTAGTCCAGTCTCCCTATCTCACCCCCACCACCTCTCTCTCAGCCGCCCACCTTTCCGCCCCGTCTGGCTCTCATCTGTGCTCATCTCCTCCATCCCACCCCCCCTCCCCCCGCACTGAGGGGTTTGTCTCGTGCCCTCATCTCCTCTCAGCTGCAGGGCCAGTTGAGCTGGTTCCACAGGCACCATCCGGCCCTGGGCACGCCCCCCCCCCCCCCCGCACGCTTCCAGGCTGCAAAGAGCTATTGGCCAACAGCCCCAGAGAGCAGCGCAGGGGAGGCAGCTGCTCACAGGCCCCAGAACAAGAGTGGGTGACTGTGCATGTGAGGGAGGAGACGCAGGAATGAGAAAGGGAGGAAGAGAGGTGAGAGCGGCGAACAGGGAGTGGGGCTATGGGGTGTTCCATGCATATGTTGGGGGTGGGAGAAGGTGTCAGACTGTTTGGCCTCTGCTGCTCTTCTCTGCCATACACCTGAGAGCACCCCAGCTCCTAAATGCAGCCCCCCCGCCGCATCGAGTAGGGGCCAGTCACCCCCCTGCCAGCAACCAGCTAGCTGGCAGCACATCTCCATAGCCTCCTACTCCCCCTTCTTAGAACCCAGGCATGCATCTCTGCTCATTAGATCCTAAGTCGTTGCCACGAAAATTACTATTGTCACACGAGCAGAATGTGGCCTAATATCTGGGGAAAGCGCGGTGTGTTCCAGGTCAGCGGGCCGAACGTCACAGCAGGCAGCGTCCCCGCAGTGGGTGGCAGAGGCTCACTACCTAGAATAGGGCCCCCTGGCCAGCTCGCTACACTCGGATTTGCATGCATGCAAATACGCATCTCCCACTGTCCCCTCCTTTCCACAGACAGCTAACGTGGTAAGTACAGTAAACACACGAACCACGGCACTGAGCCATTTGCTCACACAACTATCAAGTGTACGTGCTCAGCTGCAGTCCCAGCGTGTGCAAAGCTCTGCCTGCGTTGTTTGCAGGTGCAGTGCTCGCAAAGCATGGACCTAACTCACTAGCTGTCCTTTTAGAAAAATATCAAAGAGCTGCCATATTTCCTGGTGCCCTCCCTGCACTGGCATTGCAACAGCAAGTAATTCACCAAACACCCGCCTCAGAACTCTGCTAGCATCACAAACGTCACTGGTGCATGAACAAAGGAAGCAAAGCAAGAGTAACTGCAGGTCCCTTTACATTCAGTGTTATTGCTCAGACGGCTCAGGGAAATGGCTAACAGCTAAATAGCCAGAGGAATCCAAACTGCTCATAAGCCCTGACTAACTGCACTAATTCTCACATTTCATTACAAACTCCACAAGAGCAGCCAGGTTGGAAATCATGTTGCCTTCTTTCTGGAACTGGTTTTTGCTGGAACTGGCGCTATTTCAGAAGAGCAGGAGCCAGGCCCGGCACAAAGGGAACTCCAGAAATGAGAAATTCACATTTTTAATACTTTCCATTTGAAAAAGGCCATTTGTCAAATTACATTTAAAAGCAAAGTCTGAGTCTAAATTCTACTAACAGCTAGAAATAATCATCTTTCACGCAGACCCATTGTCATGGAGTCCCCGGGCGATGCTCTGGAACAGCTCCCCACAAAGCCAGTCAGGACTTTGGGGAGCCTCCTCTCCCTAGGAGCAGACTTGTTCAGGACTTCACTTCCTGGGTCTCTCCTTGGAGCATTCAGCATCCTCTGCCCCTCCGTGCGCTTTCCACAGTGAGTCCACCCAGCGGGGTCCTTGGAAAGCCACAGGGTCCTGCACTCCCACTTTGCAGTCAGACGTTGAGTCTCAGCCAGCCAGTAAAACAGAGGTTTATTCGATGACAGGAACAGGGTCTAAAACAGAGCTTGTAGGTACAGCGAATGGGACCCCTCGGCCGGGTCCATTCTGGAGGGCAGTGAGCCAGACTCCCCACATCTGCACTTCACTCCTCGTCCCCAGCCAGCTCCAGACTAACAACCCCCTCCAGCCCCTCCTCTCTGCTCAGCTCCTTTCCCGGGCCAGGAGATCACCGGATCTCTTTGTCTCTAACACCTTCAGCTGGCACCTTTGCAGGGGAGGGGCCCCGGCCATCAGTTGCCAGGACACAGAGTGCCAGGCATTTAGGTGCACTGGCCCCTTCCTCTGCAGCAATCACACACCCTTATTCCACCACCTAGATATTAAGAACTGCATAGGGGACACTGAGGCACCAACACAGTGTTCAGAGCAAACATTAAGAACATTCCCAGTTCCCATCCAGAGCACCTTGTGTATCCCATCCCAATGGCACAAAATCCACTGCAAAGAAACTGGCACCAAAGGCGTGGGCTGGATGCAGTCTTCCCTCCTGGCGCTTCTCTGCTCTACCCTTTGCAGAACACTGGGGAGTGAGGCTCCACCCAACTACCAGCACATCAGGACTTTTCAGTTTGAGATTGATGGAGCGCGCTAGTCTGGCTGATAGATGGACAGTGAGACACTGTCTGTGAGTGAAAGAAAGGCTGCGCAATAGCATGGATGTTAGCTGAGTGATAAGGTGATGGACAGAGAGAGGAATTTGGGATGAAGGCTCAGTGACAGAGGTGATATTTTATCTAGCCCCCCTTGCTGGGAACCAGTGCGGTGCGGGCAGAGAGTGTGGAATTGCAATCCCCAGGAGGTACAACGAGCAGAGAGTAGCACTTCAAAAACTGCAGTGGCGTTGCAAGACCAAATGCAAGCAGTTGGGATGCAGATGCCATGTTCTGTAAGGGCTTCTGCTGACGGTGGTATAAAATGGAGATGGTTCTCAGTATGTTAAAGTCCCTCTTGGTTAGCTGGGTATTTGAGGGGCAGTTCTTGGGGAGAACAAAAGAAATAAAAATAGACTGGGTCAAAAGGATCCATCTATTCAAGGGTCTCATTCTGCCTCCCAATAAAACCAAGGGGGCTTGGGGTCAGGATCAGCCACAGAGGTTGCAATCCCTGCCTTTCAAAGGAACATTTCACTGGAGCCTTTTTAACTATTAGTTGCTATTTAACCTTTCAGCAATATTGGAAGACACTAATTATATCTTCCTATAACAGAAGCCACGGCCTCTTGGGCTGCAGAGGTGCCCTTGCAAACCCTGCGCCTGGGGAGGGCTCCGTCTCACCCTGCCAGCAGTGGATGAGCTGCCCACAGATACATGAGCAGACGCAGACAAGGAAGAAGTCTGCTCTTCTAATTCAGAGTGTACACGAGCTTCACCCACAGGCCCAGGTCTGGAGATGGACCACATAGGTACCAGAGGGGACGAGTGTCTCGGAAACACAATGGGAAATCCAGAACACCACAAGGACACTGGATTAGGATTGACTATTCCCAGGAAGCAACTGACCGATTTCACAAACTCAGCCCTCGCTCCTGTTAGGGAGCAGGCGTCTCCTGGACGGTTCGGTTCTTACACAGAATTCTTCCCGCAATTGTTTCAGATGTATTTCTGCCTGCAGACGGTCACAAACTGACTGATATCTGCAGTGTGACTGGTCAGTTAAATTACACGGGGTTGCTACTGATTGTGCAAGTGCTTCCAACCCAAAGGGTGGCTTGTGACTCCCTGTGTTCATGTGCAAAGGCCCTGGTTCACACGGGAGCAGAGGGGTCTCCACTGAATGGCACAGCTGGTCCTCAGATGAAAAGCTTCAACGTTCATGGAACATGAAAAAGAACAGGGCACAAGCTCAAACTCCTTAAAGTCAAACATTTGTGAATATGGATTTGCAGCATTCTACACACACACACACACACACACACACACACACACACACACACACACACACACACACACACACACACACACACACACACACAAAAACAAACAAACTAACCCAAAAGAACCGCATGGAGTGTTCCAGTTACACGAAGTGGTAGACGAGCAAGCAAAGGGCAGGAACATCACATCATGCAGCTGCTATCAGAGGTAAAATAAAGAATTGCTTTAATGAGGGTTATGATGTTACTGCCTCTGATTGGTGTCGGTTTCAGCAAAGTTGGCACCTGGCAAAGAGCTGGAGAAAGGCCCAGGAAAGTGATAAACAGTTTGGGGTCCCCCTGGAGGGAAATCCTAGGAAAGACTGATAGTGGTGTAGCCTTAGGAGGAGATAAGGACGACTGTGAGGGCCTTTTATAGCAATGCAGCGCAGACTCTTTCTCCGACAGCCCTTTCAAGCTGTGCTGAACCTGCTGTGCTGACCAGCACTCCAAAAACACAGTGCAAGGTGCAGGAGAGAGAAAAGCAGGAGCACTTCATAGGAAAGCCCCCGAGACCTTTGCTTCCTGCCCCTGGGATCAACAGATCACCCCAGTGCTGCTAATCAGGGGACCTCCCTGTGCCATTCCTACACAAGGACCTGGTGCAAGTACTTGTGCATGTGATTCTAAAATTCAGTTTCCACAAAAGTCTGTGCACAAAATTCACTTTCCAAGACTATTTGGCCTGGTGAAAACTGATCGCACAAGTGTTCACAGAGAGATGGAGAAAGCAAATTTACTAAGAAACTGGAGCCACAACATCTGCAGTGTAATAAATGGCAGCTGCCGATGTACTCTCCAAACCGTGCTGCCACTAGGGGCAGGCCAGAGGCAGAGACAAGGGTTGGACACCCCTGCCTAAAAACTACTGATAGTTTGAGACCAACAGTTCCCTGGTTTCCTCTCCCATATTCTCCATAGCTGCTCAGGGCGTTCACTCCAGCCTGAGCAGGTTTTCCAAGGACAGACATGGCAGGGTCCTGCCTTCTCAGACTCCGACTCCTGTTCCCAGGGCAGAGCAGAAAAGGAAACTCAGTGGGATACCCATGCAGGCCAATGCTCCTGTCCTGGATGAGTCTGTAGAGGCTTTGCCTGTGCGACTGTCTCCCTCTAGGGGCCAGTCACCAACAAGCAGAACCGGCTGTTACGCTCCAGCTGCCCTGACTGCCAAAAGCTGGGAATGGGCAACAGTGGATGGATCACTTGATGATCCTCTGGTCTGTTCATTCCCTCAAGGCATCTGGCATTGGCCACCGTCGGAACAGAGGATACTGGGCTAGATGTGCCCTTGGACTGACCCAGTCTGGCCATGCTCGTGCCATTCCTTACAGCCGATGGAGTTACTGGCCCAGGTTTCTATGTTCGACTCGTGGGGTTGTGCATCCACAGGCTTGGCTTGTGGTGGGCGCCAGAACCTCAGTGCTCTAATCCCAGCTCCCACTGCAGCCCTGGGCTACACTCGTCCTCTTGTGAGTAGCCCCATTCACAAGGAGGGTCACAGGCAGGAGCAAGTCCTTATCCCTGTTCTCCATGGGGCAGAGAGGGGAAGGCTGCTCTCCCTGGGGAGCTCAGAGGGCCCGTTGGGTGAGGATGGTGCACAGACATTGCAAAGCGCTCCAGAAATGCCGAGCTGTACGCCCTTCCCTGACATCATCTGGAAGTGCCCAGCACGCTGCACCTGCCCCACCCTGTTGGCTCTGGAGCTCTGGCCCCTTTGCACCTTGCTCTGCTCCGCCCCCCCCCCCCGACATTGGTGCTGCCTTCTCTTAGCCAGCAGGCAAAGGAGAGAGTGACTTTAACAGGCTTGGTGCTCCGATGGTTTATAGCCACTGCCTGTCATAAACCGAGGAAACCAGGATCGATAAATCTCCCAGGAAACAAAAATCAGGGGAAATAAAATGAACTCAATGGGGAAACATAGATAAACGGAATTGAAAACGCCTGCTGGGACAGCCTGGGGCTGTCATAACCCTGAGATATACTGGTCGCCTCGCTATCTCCCCACCGCCGCACAGCCCAAGTCCCGGCAGGGGAGGGCAGCACAGACCAACCCACCAGGGTCGCTCAGCGCAGCCGGGCACTCCTGGCACCCAACGCAGAATGAGACACCCCGGGGAGAAAGGGAGGGCGCGCCCAACCGCCCAGCACTTTCCTGGGAGGTGCTTAGCCACACTTCTCCCTGCAGGGGCTGCCCCCCAGTCTGTTCCTGGGGCGATCTGCAATCCAGGCCAGGTTCGCCTCTCAGCTAGACTGGACTCCAGGTGAGCACAAGGACCTGACACCAGCTCTCCCTTGCTGAGGGCTGAAGGGGGAGCAGGAGGAACACAGAGACCAGGCCAGGCTCTCGGCCTTCCAGAAATGGCCCCGAATCCATGGTGTGTGGGGAGCGGGACCTTGCTAGACAGTGACACTGCCTGCTCCTCCCATGTCCCTCTCCCTCAAGGCTGGCTCTTGCTCCCTCTGACATGAGCAGGAGATTCGCCATGTTCCTTAACTGGACCAGAACTGGGCCAGGGACCCAGCTCACAGCAGCAGTGGGCCCCATTCTGCTCTCAGCTGCACAGGAGTAAAGATGGAGCTGCTCCCGGGACGCAGGCGGGCAACAGCTCAGAGCCTGCCTTGTGCTCTGCAATGCGCTGGGCACATGGCCGCCCTGTGTGGGAGTGGGCAGAGCTCTTCTCCTCCCTGTTCCACCTAAACAATCAGCAGGAGCAGCCCCCTGGGGCTGCCAGACATGTGCAGACTTGGGGACCCAATATTTTGATTACGGGTCTTACCAGAGCACAGACAGCTCCTATGTGACAGCCGCAGCAGGCTTCCTAACAGAGCATCCTTTGGAGATAACGAGATCCCCACTAGACAGCTGGGGCACCAGCCACGGGCTCCCCGGCTTGTCGCAATGGCTTGGGCGACGCTTGCGACCTGCCTTTGCCAAGCTGACAAAGCACAGGCTGAAGCAGCCCAGGGCAGGACAGTCTCATAACTAAAGGACTTTGCCATCGTCACACAGCTGCTCTACTGGGGGAGGAGCAGACGGAAAGTGAATAACCAACTTGTGCAGGTGCCCAGTAATTGCCTCTCCTGGCCTGGCAGTCCGGCCTGTGGCAGAGGCTCCTCGCTATGTGCCAATATACTGAGGCCTTGGCTACACTGGCGCTTTATAGCGCTGCAACTTTCTCGCTCAGGGGTGTGAAAAACACCCTCCCCCCCCCGAGCGCAGCAAGTTACAGCGCTGCAAAGCGCCAGGGTAAACAGTGCCCCAGTGCTGGGAGGGGGAGGGGGCGTACCTGCAGCGCTGGGAGAGCTCTCTCCCAGCGCTGGCACTGCGACCACACTCACACTTCAAAGCGTTCCCGCGGCAGCGCTGTGTAGCTCTAAGTGTAGCCGTACCCATAGATTCCAAGGGCTCTAACAGCGCCAAGAGGCTAAAATATCTCGAGGCTCATTAGCAGAGCTCGTTAAGGCCGGCAGTGCCAGGGGCCGCTCTCCGGCACATTCTCTCTCAGCACTGCTTTCCCGGTCAGGTTTTAAGCTCACAGCATAACTGCAGCCAGGGGAGAGGGCAGGGTGGGTTTGCAGCTTCCTGAAGTGCTGTGCCTGCATTTCACCTGTTGTCCCCTCCCACCAGTGGGATACCCTGGAGAGAAGGCAGAGCGAAATCCCAGCCCAGTCGCTCAGACAGGAGTTTGTCTGTCTCAGTGTTTGGTCCAGGAGGTAAAGACAATGCGGAACTCTACAAAGGACCCTCTCGGTCACTGCAGGAGGCAATAAGCGTGTGACATCAGCCCTACACACACAGACCGAACCAGCGCTCGCATTCAGCCTCCCAGCTGGGAGAGGGACGATCTCGCCACCAAGTCTGAGGCCCTAATTTACACGTTCAAAGCTGTAAGTCGCGTGCACCCTTCACTCAAAGTCAGGTCAATCCCCTGCACTCCGGAGCAAAGCTCTGTGCCACAAGCAGGCGAAACAGAAACAGAACACAAGCTGCTCCGGGGGGGCATCAGAGGAACAAACAGAAACCAGGCTACTGCTGGAGCTACCTAGAAGGCAAAGGTCTTTTCCAAGTGACCATTATCAACCACAGGAGGCCAGTGGGAACCCCTCCCCCAACAGCCAAGTGGCCCTGGCAGGGTGGATGCGGTTGGTACAATTATTGCTCAGCCAGGTAGTTTCCCCTGGGTGACAAACTGACAAATCCAAAGACAGTCCATTTGGTTCAAACCAATGCTGAATTTTTTTTCCCCACCATGAAATGAAAAAAAAATTGCTCAGGGGAATAAAATGCCTGGAACGGCAAATCAAAGCCACAGTTCCAAACCTCTGGTGTTCAGGATTTTTTCAACCAAAACTATTCACCCAGTTCTGCCTGAATGCACCAAGTTTCAGTGCCCGGAAAGCGTATTTGTCAGTGAATTTACTATTCACAGAACAAAAGTTGTACGGCTCTAGTCGCAACTGCAGTAAATGCTTGTGCAGATGAACACCCAGCAGCTCACAGCGCCTGCATTTGCTACAGCCGCGTGTGTCCTTTTCTAACAATTTGGGCCTACAAGTTTTTCATGCATTAAATAACATTCCTTCTCATCATTAACAACCTGCCTGGAAGCTTCACATTTCACAAATTAACCTCCCATCTGGTGCCTGGACTCCCTAGATACTCGGGGAAATGCAGCAAGGTGTAGCCTCCTTCTCTGGATACCATTTTGCAGCGGTGGCACCTCAGAAGATACAGTTCCAGCTCCAGCAGGTTCCTAGGGACCATGCTGGGTGAGGTCTATGATGGCAGGCGTTCTCAACCAGCTGCCTTCTCACACTGCGACCAGCGAGGGTGGGCCTGGCTGGATCCCAGTTGGACGGGAAAGGGATGGCATTGAAAAGGTGGAGAACCGTTGTATGGTGAGGTAGATATGGAATTCTGTTCTGTTGGCTGGGACATGAAAACAAGTCCCACGCTCATTCTGAAAGCGGGAAGGAAGGGTTTCATGGGCCATTGCTCAGTTTTAGGGTTCACATTCCCTTCAACAGAAATTCACTCGAGACAGCTGAAAACCCTCTGTGAAAGGCCCCGAGTGCTTTCAACACACCTGGCTAATGGCAAGGCTGTAAAGTCAGCTGTTTAATCCCCAGCTGACTCGCCAGTCTAGGCAGCGAGCGGTAGCCCATCACAAAGCATTTGTATTATTAGTTACTCGTTTTAGCAGAGCTGGACCAGGACCTGACTGTGCCATATGCCGAACAGACAGACCAAAAGGATAGTGCCTGCCCCCGAGAGCTTCCAATCTCAGTCTAACTCAGGAGACACCAGATTGCTTCCTTGTGCTCCTCCTTTGGTCTGTCTGTAGCCATGAGACAACAGGGCTCAGTGACAGGCAGCAGGCGCCACCCAGCAGTGGCATCATGGTCAGGAGAATTTTTGGGAGGCGAATGTGTTAGCTTTGCAGATGTTTGGGGAGTTCTCCCCAGGTGGGAGGGACAGCATGGCAGAAAACAGGAGCCTGCTTGTTTCAAAATGTAACGAGCGATGGAGGCTGGTGCCACGGGCCAATCTGAAATGGGCACTGATGCCACGATAGCAAGTGAGAGATGACAGGGAGACAGGGGACTGACTGTGAAGGGCCCTGAAAGCGAAGTCAGGCAGCTTATGTTCAGTGCAGGAGAGAGGAGGAGCAGTGGAGGGATGCAGAGAGGGAAGTGACGGGGGAGGAACGTGATCGTTGCAGCAGCATTCTGAAAGGAGACGGGCAGGGCAAGACTGCCTGTGCCAAGGCCAGAAACATGCCCAGTGATTGCGACACAAGATGAGAAGAGCATGTAACGGTGTGGAGGGATGGGGAGGGACGTGCCTGAGAGCTGGTACGCAGGAAGAGCCAGCAAGGCCTAGACACAGCCTGCCGCCCTAGTGAGAGGTCTGAGTGACAGGCAGGACAGTGGAGAAAGGAGGCAGCAGGCAGGGCTTTGTGGGGGAAGATTGGGAGCGCTGGTTTAGAAGGGCAGAAGGTGACAGAGGTAGGTCTATGGAGCATCAGTGGAGAGATGGTCGCTGAATTTGTGTTTGTGGATGAGATCACCCAGAAAGAAGGTGCAAAGGGAGAACAGGAGAGGACCGAAGACCGAGCCCTGTGGAGTCCCACAGACAGCTGGAGGGGGAAGAGGAGGATCTGCTGAAGGAGTGATTAGGGAGAGGACAGAGCCAGGGAAGCCAGAAGAGCACCAGATTGCAAGAAGCGCCTGGCCAATGGCATTGAAGGCAGCTGACAGGCGGCTTTGTGGGTCCAGCACTGGCTCTGCGATTTGGCTAGGAAAAGGACTCTGGGAGCAGTGGCCCCAGTGGAGTGCGAGGGGTGGAAACCAGGCCAGAGAGGAACCCCAGACAGCGCCAGTGAACAGCAGAGTCAATGAGCTCAGAGATGAAAGAGGAACGGGGCGATACTTGGAGAGGTCATGGGTGGGGGCTTTGTTCCCTAGACTTGAAAACGAGAATCACAGACGGACTCAGGTCCACCAGGCAGGTTTATTGCTAATGGACCCAATTAGAAAGATATAACCCCCCCTGCCTGGGGGCTTCAGTCCCCGGGGGGCGAGTGGGTAAGAGACAGGGACTCCCAACCCTCCACCCCTTCCTCGTGCAGTGGCTGGGATGCAGCAGCAGAGGAAGGAGCATTCTCAGCTGCTGCAGGGACATTGATGGGGATAGCAGACGAATTACAAACCTAGGGAGACTTAAGGGGGAAAAACCACTCTGGCACTTGCAGGATTGTGCTCGTTGAGCAGCTTCTCCAGTGGGATTTCATATCATACAGCGGGACAGGCTCAGGGGGAGGGAGAGGAGATTCTTACTGGGGGGCCTCCTACTCATGGGGGTCCTGCAAGCAGGCCCAGGGAGGGAGAAAACTCTATTGACACGGCCCTAATACTAACCCATCCAGGGGCAAAGTCTGCTGCGATCCAAGCAAAGGGAGCGAGGAAGCCAGGGTGTGAGGGATACTGGAAATCCCAGGAGTAAGAGGCTCCCAATTCCAGAGCAGAGGATGGTGCCGAACAAAAGCAAGGCACAGCAGCAGGGCGGAGGGAGCGGCGCGTGCAGGACTTCAGCAGCAGACAGGCAGAGCTAGCTGCCGCGCAGCCGGGCGACTGATCTCAGCCAGCACAGGTGGGTTTAATTAGCAATAACTGGAGTCCACCAGCGTCTGCGGAGAGTGGATGATCCAAGAGACAGGTGAGCCCCTGCAATGCCAGCGCTTTGCCTGAAATCACCATACTCACTACTATGCAGACACAGCCTCTTTTCACCCTAACAATAAACCCCACAGCCAGGCCCAGGTCTACAGAAAAACTCTCCTGATCAAGGCGTTCCTGCCTGGCTGGAACCAGCTCTGAGCAGCCACAGGTTCCCCTCTGATTACTGTCCACTTGGCATTTGCAACAGATCAACTGGGGGCAGAGATGGAAACAAATCCAGTTCACTGTCTCCTCTGCCTCTTCCCTCCCCGGAGCCTGGAGTGGGAGCAGTTATCCTTGTTGCCGAGATCAACACTGGTCCCCAGGCAGCCGGTGGCCAGTGCGGCTCAGACAGAGAAGCACGCGGCAGGCGCAATCTGTTTGTTTCTAATGGGGGAAAGCAGAGGAGCCAATGTTCAGAGACACACAGAGGCTCACTAGCGCACAGAGCAATCAAATGGCTTTGTCTATATTACTGAGAAGCAGCTTTGTGGAGAGTGGGTGGCTTCTGAAGACTGAACCAGGGTGCTGCCTCATCTGTGCCCTTCACTGGAATCCCCTTCACATTAGCCTGAGCTACTCAGACCCTGCAGTGGGAAAGCAGGGGCCTCTCGCTGGAGATCTTTCAATTCTCAATGCTCGGCTTCAACCCAGGCCGGGTCTGCGACATCGGACAGCAGTGTGCTGGCCTGCGCACCATGAACTGGGGATTCCAGTGTGTGCCCATCGCTTAGCCTGTGCCTGTGCCCATCCCGATGGTGGCTCAGCGCTTCTGCGGTTTTAGGGCACAGAATCCTTCCTCACAACTGCTGCCCTTGGCAGCAGCCTTCCCAGAGCGCCCAGCACTGAGCGGACTCCGGAGACAAAGGCTAGATTGTCTCTGGGCCCAGCTTTGCTCAGCGTGGGAGTGAGGACATCAGGAAGCTGCTAGAAGCTTTGCAGCTCTCAGAGTCAGCTCCAGCCCCAATGGGACTGGGGGTTGCTTGGCAGCAGCTCTGGGTCCACACCTGCCACCCAGAGCGACTGGAAAATGGGTTCCCCATTCCACAAAGATTTTCAAGATAGTGAAAACTTGTCCTGGTCCAAATTGGGATGAAAAGTTGTAATCTTGAAAATTTTCACAAATTCCAATAGAGAAATGAACGAACAGAAATTCTCTTTGGGCCATTTGAAGTGATGCGTTTTGATTTGGACCGTCTCTTTTGTTAACGTTTGTCTAAATTTACTAAAATTTCAAAACCAAAAACTGTTTTGACTCAAAAACCAACAATTCAACAGTTCCAAAGTTTTTTTCCCAGTAATGTTTTGAGTCGGGAGAGATGTCTAACCCGACCCTGTTTTGGTTTTGACTAAACAATATTGTTTGCTAGGAGAAAAAAAACAGTGGATCTGGCCCCTCTCTCAAGTCTGATCCCCGGCTGGGGCCAGCTTGCAGGATGCTTGCACAGCTGATGCTCTGCGGTGTCTCCTCTGAGGACAGACACAGATGCCCAGAACCTCCAATGAGCCTTTAATAACCATCCTGTGAAGATATGTTCTGAACGTTGTAGCTCAAACAAACTGGCCCACAGGTTAATATTTGTGTAAACACGTATTGAAGGGCAATTAAAGATGTACAGTAACTCCTCACTAAAGTCATCCCGCTTAATGTTGTTTCTTTGTTACGTTGCTGATCAATTAGGGACCATGCTGGTTTAAAGTTGTGCAATGCTCCCTTCTAACGTCTTGGCAGTCGCCTGCTTTGTCCACTGCTTGCAGGAAGAGCAGCCCGTTGGAGCTAGCTGGTGGGGGCTTGGAACCAGGGTGGACCAGCAGCCTCCCATCAGCTCCCCACTCCCCAAGTTCCCTGTCCAGCAGGCTAACAATTGCAGCTGTCCCTCCCCCCACTGCCATGTGCTGCTCCTGCCCTCTGCCTTGGAGCTGCTCCTTGACTCCTGTTGCTGTGCTGAGGGGGAGGGAAGGAAGAGGGGGGCTAATATCAGGGTGTCCCTCTCCCCTCTGCTCCTGTACCCCACTTACCCAATCTTCCACAGAGCAGAGGATGGGGCACACGACAGACGGAGCTTCTGGGCAGCAGCAGCTGCACCTGTGGTCAGGTCTCAGCTTGCTGATCTAATTAACAAGGCAGTGTACTTCTGACCCCACTCTTCATACTTAAAGGGGAAATGCGCATCTCTCTCTCTCACACACACACAGGGTGTGTGTCTCTGTCTGCCCTCCCTCCTTTCCTGCTGCCTTGTACAGCAGAATGTGAGAGTTAACCCTCGAGGGCTCAGCCAATTGCTAGTCCATCATTTAGCAGTAAGGCATTCCCTGGAAGTACCCCACCCTCTGACTCCTCCACCTCAACCAAGCTTCACAATTATCATCACTGTGTACCAGTATTGAATTGTTTGTTTAAAACTTATACTGTGCGTGTGTGTATTGTGACAGACCCAGACCAGTGTGGTACAGGAGTCTGGTAGAGGGCAAATATACTGGTCCCTGGGTGAGTAGTTTTCTGTTCCCTGAGTGACCAGAGCAGGGGCTGCACTAGAGTAATCAGGAACTTGCTAGGACCAATTAAGGCAGATAGGCTGATTAGACCACCTGCAGCCAATCAAGGCAGGCTAATCAGGGCACCTGGGTTTAAAAAGGAGCTCATTCCAGTCAGGCGGGAGGAGCCAGAGGAGAGGAAGTGTGTGTGAGGAGCTGGGAGCAAGAGGCACAAAGAGCTGAGACTGAGAGGCTGTGCTGCTGGAGAACTAAGGAGTACAAGCGTTATCAGACAGCAGGAGGAAGGTCCTGGGGTGAGGATAATGAAGGTGTTTGGAGGAGGCCATGGGGAAGTAGCCCAGGGAGTTGTAGCTGTCATGCAGCTGTTACAGGAGGCACTATAGACAGCTGCAATCCACAGGGCCCTGGGCTGGAACCCAGAGTAGAGGGCGGGCCTGGGTTCCCTCCAAACCTCCCAACTCCTGATCAGACACAGGAGAAGCTGACTGAGACTGTGGGGAAGATCACTGAAGTGAGCAAATCTGCCAGTAAGCGCAGGACCCATCCAGGTAGAGGAGGAACTTTGTCACAACATATATAAAATAGTCTTTTGTCTGGTGAAAAAAGTTTCCCTGGAACCTAACTCCCCCATTTACATTAATTCTTATGGGGAAATTGGATTTGCTTAACATCATTTCACTTAAAGTCACATTTTTCAGGAACAGGACTACAACATGAAGCGAGGAGTTCCTGTATTGGACATTTGCAAAAGGCATATTAATTACTGTGTTAGAGCTTTAGCTTGCCTGTGAATTATTTACCCCGATGAACCATGACTGACTCTAGTCAATCAGAGGCATCTTGCTACATCTACATGAGCCAAAGGCTTCTCCTCTGGAGTTTGCAGTGGAACCCCCCCCCCCGAGCGGACCAGGAGCATGGTGACTTGGCCCCACCCCTGAGGAAGTGTGATGGTTGTACAGGGAACTGGGTGTTTTACATAGATCCGTGTGGCTGTTTTCTGAAATGCCCAAAGCTGCCAGTGCCCACTACGTAGGCTCGGGGTCAGCTCTCCAGCGGTGCTGAGTCCCTGCAAGTCGTACAGATGGACATGGAGCTGCAGGTGCTCAGCACTTGTGAATATCAGGGGTGAAATCCTGGCCCTACTGGAGTCAGTGGGATTTTGGAGAAGAAAAAGGATCAGGAGACAGGCTCCTTGCAGGTTAAATAACAACGAAGCTCAGCCCGACACTAAGGCCTCTGAGCTCTGGCTGCTTCCACTTGCAGTGAGAACTTACAGCCTGCCCTGGAGCTGGGGAATTGTAATTTTCCACGTTGGGATGATAAAAGCTGCTCCCTGGCTCAGGCGGCTGAAGGCAACACGCGGCACAGAGCACCTGCCACCCGCCCTAACAACAGGGGGCTCGAATGAAACCAGCGGGCCTTTGACTCCAGCAGCACAGACAGCGCCACTGATGAGTTTGCAGGGAAAAGCACAAGGCAGGCGCCTGGGCCACTCAGAGAGAAGGTTCACGGCTGACATCCTTGAGCCTGTCATTAGCAGGACCCACGAAGGAATCACGGGCAGACAGAGCCGGAGACGCAGAGGCAGGAAAGGTATCTGAAAAGGACGGGGAGGGTGCGAGGAAAGCAGGCTGCTCCCAGGAAGGGAGAGGAAGAGCGGGCAGACACAAAGAAAGGCGGAGCGGGACTTTGTATCACTAGTTCTCTAATTTCTCCGTACATTCTGTACTGCTGATCTCTCACATTATGTGCTGGGCTGCGAGTGAGGGTGGCTTATTCTTTCCTTTCTCAGAACTCGTCATAATTCAGTTTTTTTATAGTTCAGTGAGTCAAGGTGCTCATAGAACTAATTGCCAGCTCAGTCTCACTCGTACACTAAGCTATTCCCCCTCCTGGGCTCCGCTGCCACGTCACACCAGCCAGGAGCAAACGGCTCAGTCCCACTCCCGGCTGGGGTTAGGGAGCAAAGCTGGGATTCTGCAATTTAATTATAGCTCCCAGTCAGCACCGCCAAGGGCTATGCGAATGCACCCTGAGAAGCCTGCTGTGGCTGGGAGGTACCATTGACCAGGTGCTGGCCCATCAATAGCTCAATGACCACTGCTCCCGGCCGGCCCCACCATCCCCTGGGCCTGCGTCCCAGAGTGGCCATGTTCTGCCTTCTGCTGCACCCGTCAGCCTGCTGCTGGGATGGCAGGGGGGCAAACCAGGGCAGAGTTAGGGCCAGGTGTTTAGGACCAAGTTTCACGGCAATGCTATGTGTGAGCCAGCACATGCAGCCGGACGTGGTCGGGAGGCAGCTCACGCAGCTGAGGGCTGAGCGAGCATCTAGGGTAAAATCGCCCACCCTGCCTAGAGAGTTGGGAGCCTACGTTCCGGTTTGAAAGTGACTTGGGCACTCGGGGGCCTGGGTCTCCCAGAAATCAGTGGGGTTTAGGCTGCTTCACCACTTCAGCCCTTTTGAAAATGTCTACCTGTGTTCTACCCCAGGAAGGCCCCTGCTTTAATTTACAACTTCCTGTTAGTCCTGGGAAACCTTCCCAGCCCTGCCTCATGGCCAGCCAAGGCGTGATGCCATCACCTCGCAATTCAGCCCCTTCGCCCCTCTGGGCCATGCCCAGGCCTGGGGAGAAGCTCGCGTCCCTCGCGCCAGAGCTTCTCTTCAGTGGGCTCCTCTGCACAGAGGGGTCAGGGGCTCTGGCTTCCGCAGCAGTGTGTGAAGGCGTGTGTGTGCGTGTGTTTACACATTACTCGCACAAACACCCAGTGCCATCACGTGAGCAGCCTGCAGGAATTGCCAGGGCCCGTCTAGTTAAAACTAACCACAGCCACTAGCCCCTCTGACTTCACCCATCTGTTCCAAGTCCTGGCTGTCCAAATTTCTCCTCTCCCCGACCCCAGTGCAGCTCACTTCCAGCCTGTGCCACTGAGCTCCCCAGGCCCGCGAGAGGAGCCTTTGCCGCTCTCAGCCCGGAGTGCTGCGAAGGAGACAGACGGCGAGTTGGGGAGGGAGATTGCTCAAGGGAAGAGGCTGAGGCCGGACTGTGCCATGGAGAGTCCTGGGTGTTTCACTGGAGAACCGGCTCCTTGGGTCTGCTCTCCCTGGCACGGAGCAGGAGCGCTGGAGTCAAGGCAGGAGCTGGTGTGGAGCCAGGAGCTCCCTCCAGGGCCATCCCCAAACTCCCAATGGGGGATTTCTCCCCACACTTCTCAAGCCGTAGACAAGCCCTTACCTAGTGTAGAAAACTCATTGCTCTTCCCCTCGGCCGTCAGCTCTGCCTGGCGCAATCAGCTGCTGCTGCGCTGGAGACACCTGAGCCAATCCTGATTCACCGCACACTCCATAGCGCGAGAGACAACCCTACATCACAGCAGCTGCACTCCAGCATGGACTGCACAGCAGTGTCATGACGTGCCACGCTTCTCACCAGAGACCTGGAAGCCAACGCTGGCACCCACCCGGCTTGTGAGTTGTGTGCCATTGTGGGGGTGGGGCTGGGGTTTAAACCACCACAAGCAAACAGCTAGTTCTGCAGACTCGGTGGAGCTTTCTTCTCCCACTCACCTCCTGACAGCCTGATGGGATATTACATAGAAGGTGATGTACAGTCACGTACCAGCTCTCAACATGCCTCAAATTGTAGCACTTGTATTTTAAATTAACCCATCCCAAATCCCCCTCGAGCAACCCCTATCCCCCCAAACACCCAGCCACTGAAATGCCTGGTGATAGAGGAGAGTGTACTTGGCATATTACAGATATTCACGTATCACACGCATGCAAATCCCTGCCCCCCCCCATCCCAGCGAGGACTGGGACAAAGGGTTCTCAGCAGGAGTTTGGGGTGGTAGCATCACTGACAGTGGCACAGCCGAGAGCTATGCACTCTGCATGAGTGCCCAGAAAGCCATTCCCCCCCACCCCGGGGGGCACCCTCCATTGCAGAAAGCCTCTTACGCAAACGTCTCCCACTGGGATTATTTTACAGCCCTTCACCTGGCACCTCCCTTGCCATGAGGCCAGCTGTATAGTGCTCATCCACGACTGACGGAGATAGATGGAGCTCCCATTCCCATGATGTACCACAATCCCAGCCCCCAGCTCCCGATAGCACATGGGCTTATCAATCTAAAGCTGGGACAATCTCATGCCCAGTGGCCCAGGCCTGTGTCTTGCCCCATAACCTGGGTAATTCTGGGAGAGAACTGCCATGTTTGGAGGGCGGAGGAAACATCTGTCTGGCAGCCTGATTTATTTTTTTTAAACTGGTGATTTGCAGCTTCTCCTGGGCTGGAGCCATTAGCTGGCAGCTCGGGGGAGGGAGCATCAGCAAGCAGAGGCCAGGTGCTCAAAGGCGCATGATAAATTCATTATTACATGGCTCAGGTTCAGCACCCAGCCCCCCTTTCCTCCCCCCGCCCCCCACACTCAATATTCTTCAAAGTACCCCTGAAGCTACGGGGCACATACCAAACCCTGACAGTGGGAATCCAGTGAGTTTGTCGCTGCCACTCCCCTGCTCCTGTCTGTGCACAGCGAGCCTGATCCTGTGTTCACCTGCAGCCCCAGCCACTCACCACTCACAGGAGCTGGTCTCATAGCCCCTGCTCCTACTCCCATTAATGCCGATGGCAAAACTGCTTTGACTTCCACAGGAGCAGGACTGATTCCACAGCCAGCGCTCCCAGCGCTGTGCCTGTGAACCCCGGGGGCTGCAAAAGGAGTAAATACAACAGACAGTGAGCCACACGCCAAAGGCCTTTTCTGTCCTACGGCTCTGCCATGGTAACCGGCCTTGGACTCCCTTATCTCTGGCTAGAGGTGGCCTCCGCTTCCCGGGGGCAGACACCTCGCGGGCTGGGTGCCAGGGCATCGCTAGCATAAACCACAGGGCAGTGCCGAGCAAAGGGAACAGCCAGGGCGCTTAGGCAGGTGTGTGTGCGTGCAGAGGGGGTACAGCACATTTAAAGCAATGCATCCCCATTTCTGCTGTGAATTTCAAGTAGCCCTCTAGCCTGTGCAGACGCTGCTCGCTCCTGCTTCATGCCTCTCTCCACGGACCAACGGATGGAAGTGGGGTCGGGGCTGAGTGCAGTTCTGATGCCAGAATGCACTCAGGGCATCTGAACTACGGCCATTTCTCCACATACCCTCAGCATGCTGTGCCTGTGCTCTCTCCTAAACGGGCTGGGCAAGGTTCTCTGGCCTGCATTGTGCAGGTCACACTAGATTATCACAGTGGTGCTGTCTGGCCTGAGAATCTCGGAATGAATCTGTTTTTAAAGAGCCTGCTCCGGGGGAAAGCTGATGCTAGGTCATCAAGAATGCATCACAGCACCGAAGGCTGATGCACGAACATAGCACTATGACTTCCTATGTCACAGGCATGAGCAGAGGGGGCACCGATAGCTGTGAGAGTGGCAAAGAGGATTCAGCTTCGAAAACGACCAGATACAGACGCTTAAACAGAAGGTATCTTTCTCCTTTGTCCCTGTGCAGAAGTCCTTGCTCAGTGATCTGTAAGTCACTCGCTTCATTAACAGCATGATGTGCAAGGCCACACACACACACACACACACACAGAGCAAATCTTGAAATCAGCACTAAGCCCCCAGAGAAAACCACAGAATCTCAGTTGTGGAGCACATCTTACACCCAGAAAGCTCCCCAAATGCCTTACTAACATAGGGCCGAATCCTGCTCCCATCACAGTCAATGGCAAAACTCCCACTGACACAGCAAGGGGAGGATCTTGTGATACGTTACACAAAACAAAAACCAAAAAATGCAACTAACGTGGGGATTTTGACCAGGGCTGGAGCTTACCTTGCCAGGGAGCTGGAATTACCACAAACTGGTGTGTATTTCTAACAGTTCACTGTTCCCACACAGGGGAAAAGGCCTCTTGTCCCCATGGGAGGCTTCACCGTTGCAAGGGAAGGAATGCATGGCAGAAATCATCCCTGTCCCCCATTTCAGGCCCCTCCCAAGAGGTGACACTTCAAGGGAAGAGACATCCAGCAGCCTAAATGTGAATTAGTTTGGGGTCACATTCCTGTCTCTCCCACCGTTCTCTTCCAGAAAGAACAGAGGAGAAGCAGTTAGAGCAGAAAACGGGGCACCAGGACTTCTGGGGCTGTTCTGAAAACTCTACCAGTGACTCTTGAGGGGTCCCTGGCAAGACTCTTCCAGCCAAAGCGCCAGATGCTGCCTCAGATTTGGAAGCTCAGCTGGAGACACCATGGCCTGGTTTTCATGGAGGTTGGGCACCTGCAGCTCCACATTATTCCCAGTGGAGTGGTGGGGGAAGAAAGCCAGGGCCACGTCATCTCAAGCTGGGCACCCAAAATAAACAAGGCATCAACAGCCACTGGAGAGAGTGCTGCTCTTGGCTCCTCTGGTTCTGCCAGGTCCTGCTGCGTCCTGTCCCCCAGGCGCTGGCCACATTCACTGTCACTGGGCGCTCCAGGAAGTCTGGTGATGGGAAAGGAAACAACTTGCGCCATCCTACGTCAGTCCGTGCAGCTGGCTGAGGGGGCACATGCCTGTCCAGGAAGGACCAGGACTAAGGCAGCATGAAAGGACCAGAAACCACTGGCCTGGTCTGTTCTGCCTTAGTGAGTCCAGTGACCAAGGACCATTATCACAACCTTCGCCTCCGCGTGCTGCACAGCACAGAGCATTACCCAAGGGCTGCTGGGAACAGGAGAGGAAGATAAAAACTAGAACTTCGGTTAAGGCCAAATTCAAGCCAGAGGAGGCGGCTGTGGTCTGGGTTTGGAAAGGGGCATATTATCCAGGGTCAGGGAGAGGCTGCACCATACAGCAGCAGCAAAGGTTCTTCCACCCCCAGGGATGTGAACAGAGAGAACCTGGACTAGGCCAGAGTGAGAGAGCCGCCTACCCTAGTCACCACCCGAATCACACCAGCCTGAAAGAGGAGCACTCCTGAGACAACGCAGAAGGACGCAGGGAGTTTCCAGCTCCTGGTTAAATCAAGGTCCCTGCCCTGTCTGCCAAATTCTTGGGAACGGCACCCATTGCTCCAGTTGATTTGCTGCCTGGTTCGTGGAGAATTTTTAAATGACAATTAGCTGTCATTGTCCTAATGTGATAATTCCCACTGTCTTGCCCATCATATGTCAGCCTTCTTCCAGGGAAAGTTAAGCACCGACATTTGATGGGGAAGGGATGTCAGAAGTAATTGTCTTGAACGACTGCATGAGAAGCAGCAGAAAAAACACATCGGATGGAGAATTCCCACCAGGAAGCTTGAAAAAAATCCCGAAGAATGCAGAGTGTTTCTGAAAGTAATTGCTAGAATAATCATTGGCGTGTGCGACAAAGGAGAAGGGCAGCACCGTGGGGAATCAGGGCACAGCTCCCTTAATCCTTCAGCCGTTAAACTAACTGGCTCATTGATGTAAGACACTCACATTTGCAGCTGATGCAGAGAAGAAGGCTAGATTCTCCTGCTCTGGAACGCACACTGTTTACCAGCTGGCTCTTTTCCTTCCGGGCTCCGTGCAGACAGACAGACTGGGACTAACCCACGTCTGAAAACCAATGGCACCAGCCCAGCGTGCGCACACTGTCTGCAATGGGGGCATGAATAATTGAAGGAAGTAGCCTGAAGAAGAGCAAGGCAGTGCTGTTTGTGGAGGAGTGACAGGACGTACAATGCAGTAGTGGCTCCCTGCTCGGGGGCAGGGCATAACTAGCTCAAAGCAAACCCTTTGTGGTGAGGACACGGGGAGGGAGTTTGAAAGAGATTTGTGGAGAACAGCCTCTTTCAGCCAGGTGGGCTGGGATCACATTGCTCAGGCTTGCAATGCAGAGGAGGATGGGGGGACAAACGTACCCACATACCCTTGTAAAGGAAGACATATTGTGTATATTACCGTAACACCTAGCAGCTGCAGTCACAGACCATTCATAAGAAACCTCTCGGAAGCCTGCTGAGCATATGGTGCATTTTCATTCCAACGCCCGGCTGACGCCTTTGGAGACAGGATTTAAATATTGCATCCCTAGAGCACATGTTCTGGTTCGAACTCTCAGCTGCAGACAGGGGCACTCAGGCTGCTGGTCCCTCCCCCAAAAGCCTCTTGTGCTTCCACATAGGTCAGAGGCAGAGGCACTTCTCAGACGCCGTTCCTCTCACTCCAAGAGGCTACCCGGCCCTGGCTTGCACCCACCAAAGTCAACAGGCATGTGGAGGATCAGGCCCGGAATGAAGACAAAGCACACCGGGCTGTTGTTTTCTGGAGTAACCAGTTTGATGTGCCCCCTGAATTGCCTGATGCCTGGTTCCAGCCCTGTCCTGCCCTGCAGGATCACTTGCTCACTCCAGGGAGGCTTCCAGGGCTCTGTTCTCCCCTCCTCTGCCGCTGCTTGGGGAAAGCTGTACCAGTGACTAATGAAATGATCAATCTCCAATCTGCTAAACAGCAGTTTATCCAGGCTTGCAGCACACGCAGCTTTTATCAGATTGGTATTCACCTGCTGAACACAAATGGCTTATTATACATGACCCACTTACTCACTGCATTTCAGGATCCTTAAGAAAGGTTCTGTTGTGATTAAGTGAGTTGCTGCGGAACTGCCCATGGTACAAAGCCCTGTAAGGAGGCTCTGAAATGCACTCACCCACTCCCATCTTTTTTCTTTACAGCAACCATTTCAGTGCCTAGTCGTCTATTGCTGAATTTCTGCGGGAGCTAATGGAGGCAGATCTCTGTCTCTGGCACCCGCTTCCCAAGCACCCGGGGAAGGCCAGCAATCCCAGGAAATGCTCCTGGTTTCCCAGGCACTAGCACAAATGACAGATTAGTCCTGAAGCATGACAACACATTGCTGTTCATCCCTGTTAGACTGCAGGGCATGGTAACGATACACTGCGCAGCAAGGCAGTCCTTCTGCGCGCCAGGCAGCCATGGAACGTGGCTCTTAAATAGACTGGAAGCGCCTCAGGGCAGGGACCAGCTTTCACTCTGTGGGGTCCCGGTTCTGATGGAGGCTCCCATAGCTAACCCAGGCTAATAGACCAGGCTACCATCACCTGATCTGTGAGCTCCTGGTTTTCCCCAGGGAAGGGTGAGGGATGTAACACACATCCAGCTCCCTGGCTCCAACAGGGAGGAGAACCCAGAAGCGAGTGTCTCTTTCCCACCTCCTCCGGTGCGGGATGCGCTCCTGGGAGCTGCTTGGGAAGTCCTCATGGGAACCAGACACTAACTGTGGAGCTGTGCACAGAAGGGCTCTCCCATGTTCCAGCTCCAGGAACCAGGCCAGGGGAGGGAGGGCTTCCGGACTGCTCTGCTTGGGAATCAGGACGAAGCAACCCAGGCGCTTCTCGCTGGAGCGAGGGCAGGCCGGGGAGCGGCGAGGGGCTTGCAGTGGCTCGTGGCTGTGTGAACAAGGCGACGCGGATAATCGGACCCCCCGGAAGGGCTGGAAAGCGGCAGCAGCTGAGCCCCGGAGACGAGTCACTAACTTTTCCTCGCTAAACTCCTGGCAGACCAGGGTCTCCCGCGAGCTCCCGCGCCGGCGTCCCGGACCCGGGTCTCCGGGCGCGCTCGGCTGCTCCTGACCCCGAGCGGGGCTGCCTCCGCCGGGGCTGTGCCCGGTCCCTGCCCAGCCCGGGACAGGCGGACCCGCTCCGCTCGCTGCTGCCCTGCGCCGGGGCCGGGGCCGGGTGCGCAGCACGCAGCGGGGAGCCGCACCTCAGGCCGCCCCCCGCACACGGCTCCGCAGCAGCCCCCTGCCCGGCCGGCTGCGCCCCGAGCTCGCTTCGCAGCCCCGCGAGCCCCGGCTCGCCCAGCCGGCCGGACTCAGCGCCCCCGCCCCGGGGGGAGAAGTTTCCAAAGCCCCGCGCTGCCCCCCGGAGGCTGCCCCCGGCCCCGTCTGGCCTCCACCCTGCCCGCTCCCTGCCCGGTCTCTGCCCCAGCCCGGTCCCGGTCCCTGCCCTGCCCCTGCCCGGTCTCTGCCCCAGCCCGGTCCCTGTCCGGTCCCGGCCCCTGCCCGGTCTCTGCCCCAGCCCGGTCCCGGTCCCTGCCCCTGCCCTGTCCGGTCCCTGTCCGGTCCCTGCCCCAGCCCGGTCCCGGTCCCGGCTCGGTCTCTGCCCCGTCCCGGTCCCGGCTCGGTCTCTGCCCCGTCCCGGTCCCGGCTCGGTCTCTGCCCCGTCCCGGTCCCGGTCCCTGCCCGGCCCCGCTCACCGTTGGCCGCGGGGGCCCGCGCCGGGGCGCCCAGCTGGAGGTAGAGCCCCAGGTAGTGGAGGATCCCCAGGGTCAGGCCCAGGGCCCCCATGGTGCTCGGGCTCCGTCCGCCTGCCCGGCTCACATGGGCTCGGGCCGCTCCGCAGAGCCGCCGGGGCTGCTGCCGCGCTGCTGCCGGAGACTGCGGGACTCTTCCCTGCCGCGGAAGGCTCCGCGCTCGGTGGCGGCGCCGCGGTTCAGCCAGAGCCCCCCCCCCCGGCGGAGGGATCCGAGCGCTTGATTTAGCATCAAAGTTTTTCCCGGGGTCTCATTGGCCGGGCCGAGCCGAGCCGAGCCGGGTCGGGTCCCAGCGCCGGGGGCTCCAAGGCACCGGGGGGCCGCTGGCCGTGGCCGAGCCGCGCTGCCTGGCCGGGGGGGCGGGTCCGGATTTACCCCCCGCGCTGGCCCTGGGGGGGCTCGGGGTGCGGAGCCCCTGCGCTGCGCCGTGCACCGGCCGGGCCAGGGGGCCCCTTGCGCGTCTCCTGCTTCCCGGGGCGCGGCCCGGCCCGCACGGACCAGCACCGCGGACAGCGCCCGCCCGCTCCCTGCCCCGGGCGCCGCTCCGCGATGCGTGGGAAGGGCCGGGGGCGCCGCGGGGGTCCTGGGAACCCAGACTCGGCCCGGCCCCGCCCGGCCCCTCAGCGCCCCCCCGGGAGCCTCACCTGGCCGGGACTGCGGGGAGCGAACCCGCGGTGCAGCAGCCCAGCCCCAACCCAGGAACATAGACCGGGGGGCACCCCAGGGCCCCGGCCACGCGTGACAACCTGGGGGCTAACCCTGCCCTTCCCCCCGGGCCCTGGCACTGAACTCCCCGGAGCCCAGGCGGCAGATCGGAGCCTCTGCCCTCGAGGGCCTGGGGCAGGACCCGGGACTGGGACAATCTGGCTGTGTCATAGGGTGACCTGGCAGCACGTGTGAGAAATCGGGACAGGGCCTGAGGGGTAATAGGTGCCCCTATGAGAAAAAGCCCCAAATGCTGGGACTGTCCCTATAAAATCGGGACATTTGGTCACCCCACTTTGTAGCTCTGGAGTGGGGTGATGTTATGAACTCTGACCCTTCATGGGTGGCTGCCTTTGCTGTGTTCCTCCTGCCTCCCCCGCGCTAAGGAGGGGACTGGCGCCTGGGGATCCCCGTCTAACCAGCCTGCTGGTAAAGATCAGCGCCAAGTGACTCGCGCACAAACAGTGGCTGCAGCAGCTTCCCTAGGGGAGAGGGAAGAGTGGAAAGAGGTGTTAGTGCAGGCCTCTAAAAACAGAAATGGAGAAGTGAAAGGAGAGAGATGAGTCCTGAGGGAGGGGGAACCCTTTGACTGTGGTATGGGTCCAAACTGGGGGAAGCTGGCTGGCTGTACAGGTCAAAGAGGAGATTTGCTCCTCCTGAGCGGGAGGAGTAAGGTCTGGTAGAGGGGAGCTAGAAACCTGAGGAGACTGACCAAATCCCAAAGCCCACTCAAGAGTGTTGAAGAAACCCAGGCAGAGAGTGGAGGCCTGTAGTTATTGTGTTGCCTAGAGGAATATAAATCAGAAGGTACGGAGTGTAGAAAATTGATATGGGAAGCAAAGGGACACAAAGAAATCTGCAGCCTGCAGCATTATGAAAAACAAGGAATTGTTAAAGTATTTTAGGAACAAAAAGAATCCTAGCAATTATATCGGTGCATTACAAGATGCAAATGGTAGAATTATCCATAATAATGCACAAAAGGTAGATGTGTTCAATAAATATTTCTGTTCAGTATTGGGGGGTGGAGGGAACAGATGATGTAGTCGTATAACAACACTGTTTCCATTCTGCTAACATCTCAGGACGATCTTAAACAGCAGATTAAAAAAATATTAACGTTAATGTTTAAAATTAAATATTCACAAGTGAAGAGGGAAGGTCCTGTACATCTGGGGTCAGGCTTGAGTTATGAGGGATTACAGGTATGGCGTACAAGGTGTGCCGGAGCAGGGCGGATTTGACCTGGGAATGTCGCAGGGGGGTTACATTGGGGATGGGGGACTTCCCTTGAAGGAAGCTCCCTGAGCTGTAACCTGAGCCGGGAGGGGGGTTGGGAGAAGTGACACCTTCTGCCTGGGAGACTGAACAAAGGAGAGGAGGAGCAGGGGGAGGGGAAGAGAGCTGCTGGAGGAGATTCTGTTTTCAGTCTTGGGCTGGGGGGTGCAACGCAGGGAACCCCAAGCTGGGGTCTAAGCTCCCTGAACCTCCCAGAAGGATTTGATTGAGGGGTCCTGGTTGTACCTACACGCTCCGCTTGGCACTGTGTTCCTGTCATCTAACAACCCTTCTGTTTTACTGGCTGGCTGAGAGTCACGGTGAATCTCAGGAAGAGGGGTGCAGGGCCCTGACTTCCCCACACTCCGTGACACAAGGATCACGAGGTACATACATATCACATCACCCACAGACCCAGATTGGGGTGTGGGAGTTTTTAAAGTGTCGGGATAAGTGGGCTCAGGTACGCCACCCATGGAACGTATGAAGAGTCCAAGTCAGTATTGGTGTAGTGAATAAGTACATGGGTGGGGTGCGTCCCTTGGATACTACATTTTAAAATCAGCAGGGCTGGTTAACTTGCACTCAAGGGTTTAGAATATTTTAATGTATTTTCATGTTTCAAGCAATGAGGTTTGTGGTGCTCTCCTATGAACCAATTTGAGTGTCTCAATCCTTGGCAGGGGAAGTTCCCTGCGTGCCCAGGTTAGATTTGTCTTTGCCCAGTATAACACACAGACAGTCCTAAGGAGAACACTTTAGACTATCCCAAGAAGAGCATCAGAGCTGCCTAGTTTTGTGCACTGCTTCGCATCATGGTACCCAGGGCCCTCTCAGCATTATAGGCCTCAGGAAGCCATTCCACCCAGAAGCCCTGGACTCCCAAACCTGCAGGCCTCAAGTTAGCCTCAAGTCCTTATTTAGACTCCTAAATTAGCATCCTGCTTCATGGAGTCAGTGGGAACCGATCGATTCTCAGCACTTTCAAACATTTAGTCACGCCCTTAAGTTGCCTGCCTATGGATTTAGGACCTAATTTTAGGCACTATGGGGTGAGAAGCTTGGCCAGAGGTTTTAGTTCCCTCTCTCGGCAGGGGTGTGCACTCACCCCATCTCCACTCTCTCCCTTGTCCTTTTAACAGCCGCTGGGGGGTGGCAGCCAAATCCTGCCCTGGTTGCTGCAGCAAGGAGAAGCAGAGAAGTAGCTCCAGTCACTCTCGCCCCAAGATCCTGCTGCCAGGACACCCTGGATTCAGGGAGCATGTTGCTGCTTGTGCACCACTATCCAGCGGTGCCAGAACAGGAGGGCCAGGGGGCAATTGCCCTCCCACTTTTTACAAGCCATATGGGTGAGTGACCAGAGGTGGGGAGATCTTGTGGAGGAGCAGAGCTTCTGGGGAAGGGGCGGTCCAAGGGCAGGGCCTCAGGGAGAAGGGGTGCTGCAGAGGCAGGGCCTTGGGGGGCATGTTCAGACACCAGTGACCTCCTGCTGTTAGGGAGCCTTCTGCTGGCCCTGCCACTGCCTGCAAACTCAGCATTTGCTACTGCTGCTGGTAACACAGGCACTAGTGCATTGGTTCTCAACCTTTTTTTTCCATTTGCAAATCCCTTTGGAAATTTCATATAGAGGTGCAGCCCCCTCTGGAAATCTATCGTCTGTAGCTATAGCTGAAGTCTGTTCAGTCAGTTTGCAGACTCAGTCTGTCGTAGAGCCCTTAGATGTAGTCTGCGGCCCCCTGGCAATCCACAGGTTGAGAACCACGCCACTAATGCACAAGGAGAACAAGAGCTCCTGTCCCAACCACCGAACAGGTGGACCTGGGCCCTGCTACCTCGTTCCACCTTCTAATGCATTGTAGCAAGATCTGACTCTGCTGGGGAAAAGGCTCCTTATGGTCCCCAGTCCCCTCCCACAGCCAGCTCAACAAGGAAGCACAGGCCAGGACCAAGTCCCTTCCGGGTGCTCAGCCACACCCACCAGAGCTAAGGTTACCAAAGGTTCTGTCAAAACCGCATGTGCACATGCTGTTAAGCTCCTTACTCCGCTGGGTGTAACGTTTTTCCATGGTGGGGCTGTGCCTGAAGGAGAAATTGTTCTGGGAAGTTTGAGATAAATTCCATCTTCTGTTTTCCAGTGGCAGGGGAGGGAGAGAACACTTCCAATTAGACTACCTTATTTTATCTCCTGGATTTTCTGGTTAAGTGACATAGCTCAATCTATTACAGTTAATACAGTAACACATAGAAACCAATACCCTCAAAGAGAGATTTTAAAACACTGCATTACTGGCGGCTGTTTGCAGGTAGCACCCACAGCTTTTTGTAAGAAAGGATTTCTCATAGTGTGTCACAAATCACAACTCCAGCAAGTTCCTCTTCATAACAAAAAGCTTAATAGGCTCCAATACAAGGCTGGAAGTATTCTCGATCTACTGTATATTACCAAGCAGCAATACTCTAAGTAAATCCTATTTTGATGATTTCATTATGGTATTTTATAGGAAGACAGACCCTTGAATGTACTTTCCCTCCCCCACAATGGAAAATGTATTATTTATAGTGAAATAAAAGAAGCCGGCAGCACTAGACTCTGACAAAGACTAGGCAATAGCTCACACACCCCTGTTTGCTTTAGCCAGTGGGATGCTGCATGATCCCAGCCAGCACCGGGGTTCTAGCACTGCTGTTTTATAACGATTATTGTAACGATTAGCGCAATGCATTGTAATCGTGCTGCCTGGGGACAGCAAGGGTATGATCCTGAAATCCTCACTGAGGCAAGGCTCCCATCAATAGCAGTGGGCGTGCTGTCTGAATAATGGCGGCGAGACGTGGCTCATATACAATCTAAGGCCCGCGTGAGTGAGGAGAGACACTTTGCACCGACGAAGTGGGTATTCACCCACAAAAGCTCATGCTCCAAAACGTCTGTTAGTCTATAAGGTGCCACAGGACTCTGCTGCTTTTACAGATCCAGACTAACAGGGCTGCCCCTCTGATACTTTGCACCGTGGCACTTTCTTGCTATAAAAGATGTTCAGGAAATGATTTAACACAATGGGTCTGATTCTGATCTCATTTACACTCATGTAAACAGGGCCACTCAGAGGATTCAGGGGGCCTGAGGCAAAGCAATTTCGGGGGCCCCTTCCATAAAAACAAGCTGCAATACTCTAGAATACTATATTCTCATGGGGGCCCCTGCAGGGCCTGGGGCAATTGCCCCACTTGCCCCCACCCCCTCAGGGCAGCCCTGCATGTAAACCTAGGAATAACTCCACTGACATCAACGGAGTTTTCCCACAGTCCAGCAGCATAACAGATCAGAATCAGGCCCACTCAGAGGGCACGACCTATAACTTCTGTCAACCTGCTCTAGAAAGGTAACAAAAACACAAATAGGAGCCCGCAGGCAACATATCACCCGTCTAAATACCAAGCTTCTTCTCTAAGTCACAGCTACTGTCTTCACTCCTCTGATGGTATCTGTGCACTGCACAGGAATCCAAATGACATTTCCTCTCTAGATAAACAGTCAGAATCAGATTATGTCAGGTATTGCTGAGAGATGACAGACACCTCCCCCCCACTCTTCAAAGAGATTCTTTAAATTGGACTTGAAAATACAACAGTATTTCTTCACCCTTTGCTCAGCGGGATTTCTCCCACAAGTGGCAAAAGTATTTCTCATATTACCACCCTGGAAGGCAGGGTCCCTGGAGGTCCAGCTGAAAAAAGTGCTAGACTATAGACCATGTAACTACTGACTGTGTAATACCAACATTACACATCAATAGGTTTTAAAAAATTCTGCATTCTGCAATGTTTTCCACCTGTCAGAATAAATCTCCCATAAGGACAGAGCAGAGAGCATTGATCTCTACTCAGGTTCATTACTCCTCTAGGATTTGGGCAGTGGGGGGCAGGAATAAAGAGCAATAATTGATCATCCTGGCCAGGCTGTAGTTTTGTATTTGATGATGCTCAGACAGCTGGTTGCAGTTTAGAAGGTTCTTGCTCTGTAACATCAAAAGTGCAACAGCATCCAAGGCAAAGCTCAAGGAGCTCCTGGTGGATAGGCTCTTGGAACCGCACAGCAGCCTGAGCAACTTTAGAGAGATTTAAAGTTTTAAGCAGATTATCACAAAACCTTGGGAGTCACTTGTCTCCTAACTTCAAGGGAGGCCTTGGCTGTAGAAAAGTGAGGGCATCTCTGCTGCATCAGTCTCCTTGTGCAGGAATCCCACTAATTTTAAATCATTTCAGTAGAATCCCACTTCAGTGGAGCATTTGCTGCACTTGACCAGATCACCAAATAGGGCGGTGGAGGCAGGTGCAGCGAAAGCAGAAGCCTGCCCCACGTGGGCAGAGATTCAGAAGACAGCGAGAATACTCCACAATCAAGTAACTAGCTGTGCAATGTGGCACATGGAGGAAAACTTCTCCCCAGTCTTGGCAAAGCTCACTTTACAGTCAGAGACATGAGAACTGGTTGCCTTTAGCCAAGTAGAACTGGAAGAACCACCCAGCAGTGTGTAACAAGCATACAGCAGAGTTAGCTAAATCACAGCAGCGTGACCTAAAGTGATGGGCTGGGGCTCAGGAGACCTGGTTCTGGTCCTAGCTCTCCTGCTGGTCTACTGGGTGCCCTTGGAAAAGCCACTTCATCACTCAGTGCCTCAGTTTCCCCATCTGTAAAATCTGGACAATTATGTTTACCTCTTTTGTAAAGTACTTTGAGATCAAAAGTTGAGACATGCTTTACATGAGCTAGATATTATGATTATTATTACGGTAATGGATAAAGCCTCCCAGTAGGTGAACGTTCACCTCTTGAATACCAGTAGGAATCCTTGTCCCGAGGTACTGAGAGCCCAGTCCTGCCAGGTGTTCTCTCTTACCTGGCTGGTCGTACCTGCTGAGTGACATGCAGGGAGCATACGTATTGATGTCTGTCTTAGGAATCTGGATACTGACATCGTATAAGCACAGTTAAATGGCTGGAATCTGCCAAGATCTTTTATTGCATAATCAAATATATTTAAATGATGCCACGAAGAAGCAACGAGAGCATAAATTTCCTCTTAAAGCTCGGAACATCTCCAGATGTAGAGCCTGAATTAAGTTCCATTTCCAGATGATTTTCTATCTCCACAGCATGATGATTAACGGATAATAAGTCTTCTGTGCAGCAGGGTGACCAGCCCTGCAGAAAGAGAAAGGGAAATGCTGGACATCTTTGCACCATGTGCACATGTGCAAAATTTCCCCTTTCCACCCTGATCATAACTCACCAGTGAATGGGACCAGGCCCTGCCCCCGTTGCACCCGTACAGCCCTGCTGAAGCCAATGAGGTCACCCAGCTATGAATGAGAGGAGGATTTTCTCCTTTAACTCCATGCCTGTCTCAGCCACACACAGGTGACTGGCATTCACGGTGCAAATAGGGTCCCTTTATCTGCACTTTCTGTATTTTGTTTTTCAAGCCCATGGCCACTCTTTCAGGGCTGGTCATAGTCATAATGGAACACCCGCTGCAGCCTACTCTCAAGGCTGAAGCATTTCTTATTTCATTCAGTGACAGATTTCCCGCCTTCTTTCCAATTTTGCATGTGCAATGGATACTGCTTGCAAAGTGCTCATCTGCAAAATGGATGAATACCAATAATCATTTGCATATGCAAATTAGACAACCAAGCTCCCAGCTGCACAATTTTCATATGAAATTGAAAGCTTTGCATGTTTAGAACTGGTGTGCATCTGCTTCTGAGTACACATTTAGTTGTGCTTGCAAAAGTGAGCATACAAAATTGGAAGTTGAATTTGAAACAGTCTAAATATTTGGACATAAAATAGAAAACTTTTACATTTGGAATCATTTTACCTGCAACTGAACTCAACTATAAGTGGACAAGAAACCGAAGTTCTGTTTGGTGCAACACACAATAGCATCCTTTCACACCAGACAAAGCTGTGCTCGTGCTTCCAGCATCTTTCCTCCTATTGCAGTCTGTCACGGACTCTCAGATTGTGCTCACTCTTGGTTCCGTGTGGTCCGTGGGGGGTGCCCTTTTCAGAGACACAGCCCTTCTCGGGGGTTCACTCTCTCCCCTGGTTAGGCCCCGCACCTCTCTCTCTGCATGGGCCCCCTCTCTGGAGTCCACTCACTCTGGACCCCTGGGGCCTCCACTCTCCAAAGGGGACGATACCCCCCACCCCCACCCCGCCCTGCTCTCTAGACCGAAGTGACTCTCAGCCAGCGTAAAACAGGAGGTTTATTGAGCATTGAACACAGCACAGGAAACTCTCAGGGCCTCAGGCCTGGCCTCCCTCAGCACAGCACATCCCAGTCTCCCTGCATCCAGGTGGGCTCTGCCTGCTCCCCCTCCCCGGCCCCAAGCCCCCTCTGTCCATTGGCTTCTCTCCAGGTAAACAGGGTCGTAAACAGGGTCACTTGGGCCAACTCTCCCCTCTTCCATCCTCTGGCCCCTCTGGCTGGAACCAGCTGGTCAGGTCACCGGGGTCCTCTCTCTGCAGCCCATTGTCCTCCCACTGGCCAGAACCGGCTGTGACTCCTGAGCTGGGTTTCCGGGTCACCAGTCGCTGGGGTCTCCATCCTCCAGGCCCTCGGCTGGGGTCCTGAGTCCCTCTCCGGTCCTGTGTCCCAACAAACTCCCTCTCCCCTCACCTCGTTAAACCCGTAACACCCAGGGACACTGAGTCCCACTCCCGCTGCATGCAACCCCCTGGAAACCAAGACAATCCCCCACTTCGTCAGATTGTCAGTGTTGCTCAAAATTTCATTGCAGAAGGAAAACTAGAATCGCCTCTTTACCGAGTAGCTGATTTATTTGTTATGCCTCTAAGTGCTGACAACAGTTTTGAACCTTAAATTCAGATTTCAAAATAATTTATAAGTTAATGGAGGACAAACAGAAGAAGAATTAGATGCCATGCGCTGGGCTCGACAAGAAATAAAAACACAGAGCACCTTCCCAATGCTGTCCAAGTGCGGGGCCAGAACCTCAGCGAGTGTCGACAGGCGCAGCTCCATTTGCATGCGAGTAACTAGGGCTCAGGAGGGGTAGTGACTTCCACGCAGCCAGGCTGCTCAGGTAGGCGCTCAGCAATCCTCAGCCGCCAGCTAACCATGTGAAAACAGCGCCCCCACCCCCAAGAGCATTACCCTGACCAAGTCCTCACTGAACGCTTTGTTCACACTGTACCTCCCCAATACAGGCCCCTCCCCAACCGTTACTCCCTGCCCAGCTCCGTCCTCACGCCACTCACCCATCCGCAGTGGCAGTGAAAAGAGCAAGCTGAGGCCCAAACCTTTCACCCTCCAGCAGCCACCGCTCACGGCTAGATCTTCGATGCTGGGAATAACAGGTGTCAAATGCTGCCTATTGCCTTGTGAACCTGGCCCAAAGAGATGCTCTTTCCCTACCAGTGGCCTCAAGCCCCCGAAGATAAAGCTTTTAACGGTATGAAGAGGGCTCTCATTTAGAATCCAGCTACTAAAGTGGACCCAGGCCCTATTAGCATGGGCTCAGGTTAGTTTCTGCCTCTCCACTCCATGCCCAGAATGGTGGATTGGTTTGTTCATTTTTTTCCTGGGCAGAATAAATACCATTCAGACTGATACTGGACCCGTTTCTAGTCCTTGTTTTGAATCTCAACAATCCCTGTTGGAAAGGTTCCTTCCACAGCTGAAGTGTGATAGTCGTGTGCTATTCGATTATTTGCCAAGGCCCATGCGCATCGCAGGAAGGCACATTACCACTATCTATAAATAAGATATTTTATTACACAAACAGGTTATGACAATGATAACAGCACCATGGAGACGGCTTAGGGCTGATTTAAGCGATATCAGAAAATCAAAGGAGGGTTGTGTCGACATGTCTGGGTACTGCCAGACAAGTGAGCACAGTCCAAAGCACTCCGTGAAAAGTACAGGCGAGTAGGACCCGGGTCTGGGAGAACACAGATTCCAATGTCAGTTGGGGGCGGGCACAGCCTCAGGAGGGAATGACGGTCTAGTGTTGAGAGTAGGGAATCATAGAATATCAGGGTTGGAAGAGACCTCAGGAGGTCATCTAGTCCAACCACCTGCTCAATCTCCAACTAAATCATCCCAGCCAGGGCTTTGTCAAGCTGGGTCTTAAAAACCTCGAAGGAAGGAGATTCCACCACCTCCCTAGGGAACCCATTCCAGTGCTTCACCACCCTCCTAGGGAAATAGTGCTTCCTAATATCCAACCTAGACCTCCCCCACTGCAGCTTGAGACCATTGCTCCTTGTTCTGTCATCTGCCATGCATGAAAACATGCAGGGCTGAAGGAAGTCAGTCTCTGTGTAAAGAACTGGACCAAACTTTTTGAGTTCTAGGGGGGGTGAAAAGTCTCGTGTTGCTAGCTTATGCAAGAAATACCCATTATTCCTCAGGAGAGGGGGAGGGCTGCTCTCTAGAGTCATTCTGAGCTTTGAAAGGACCCAAGGCCATTGTCCTGAGCCTTCACCACTAGTAGGTGCTTGACAGAAAACTGAATGAAAAGAAATCCATAAATCCTGCAGTATTTCTGCACCAAGAGGAAGGACGGGCTTATAACTAAGGCCCTGGTCTGGGACTCAGGATATCAGGGTTAAATTCTCTGCTCTATTACAGTGTCCTTTTGTGACCTTGGACAAGTCACATTCTCTGAGCTTCATTTCCCATCTGTGGCATGTTAATACTTCCCTACCTCAGAGGGCTGAGACAAGAGAATCATGAACTCTGCAAAGTGCTCACACACTGCGGTGGTGGTGGAAACCAACCAGACAGAGGTACAGTTTCAGGTTGAAGGCCAGAGCCTTAAAGATTATGTCTTTGCTACGTGAACATTCACCAGGAAAAGAGGCAGCCAAATTAAAGTCTTCACAGCTGCCCTTTACCAACCAACTGAAAGTTCCTGGGTAGCTTGACAGAGACTGAGGTAAAGGGAGGATCACACACTGTTTTAGCACTGGTGGAGCACACTCCACTCTGGGCATACAGGCTTCTCTAAGTCTCACAGATCTGACTGGAGCAGCCCACCTGCTGCGCACGATTATCGAAACCCTAGAACCCTCCGGACAAAGAAGCCTTGGTAAAAGAACCAGCATTTCTTTAGGAATGATTCAAGTTCATTTTCTGTCATTTAACTTCTTCCTCTTCTCCAAAACCCACTGTCAATTTCCCAGCAGACAAAGGGCTGTCATGGGGTATCAGTGTCATTTCCACGATTGTTTCATGTTCCAGATCACGATTTTAATGGCCAAAAATCAAACACCAAAGACTCTTCCCTCCCTCCCCCCAGTGCCTCTTCTGGTTTATTTACTGCTACTCATGATAAAGAGTTCCTGCAACCAAGATCTCTTAGAAAAATCCCTGGTGTAAGTGACTGCATTTGCACGTCAGAAGGTTTGCTTCTCAATTCTGACAGCGTCTCTTTGTATTTAGTGTTGCCTTGGTCCCTCTACAAGGATGCCAGAAAACATTCCTCAGTCATGATTTGCACTCACCTCGCCCCATTTAGAGATGCTAACAAGCTGTTCGGGCGAGCCAAGCCGGAGATGCACCCGGACACCCAGTGAACATGGCTATTACTGTTCTGTGCACACCAAGGAGCCCCGCACAGCTTCTGCTGGGTTCCCTCCTGCAAGGAAATCAGAGAGGTTATGTTGCTTCAATCTGAAGTCTTTCCAGGTGCCATTATCTGGTCCTGTTGCTCTGTGAGAGATGTTCTAACCCAGCACTTATCAGATGCCAAGGTTGGCGGGAGACTCAAGGGGTTCCAACATCAGCTGCTTGTTTTCTGGGTTGCTCTCACATAGGAGCTGCACCCAGCCCCGGCAATGTTTGCATGCAGGGCCTTATGGCTTCAGTTGCCTACTCCCAGGTCCTGCATCGGCTCCCGTGGGAGCTGAGTCTGGCTAAGGATGGGTCTGAAGCCCTGAGTCTAAATGATGCAGAAAGAAAAAATTAACAGCAGGCTCCCCACAGCCGCCACGATGGGGATGCGGCAGGGAAGCAGCTCCTCCTCCCCTGCCCCCAGTGTAATGCCTTCTGCAGGCATGGGGCACCACACCGGGGACACTGATCTCGTGTGACGTGGCACATTCAGAATTGAACAGAAGTGTCCAGGGAGGTCGCACGCATCGGAAGGGCGGTGGATGTCAGCAGGCAGGCAGGGCTCTACAGGTGGCCACACGGAGCTGGACTCTGGGGCCAAGATCAGCCCCCGTCTCACATGTGCTGAGCCTCAGCCAGTGAACCCTCATCTGAATCTCCACCTCATTCACCCTGCGAGCAGGTCATGTCACTGCCATGGGGGAGCCAGGAGCTGGGGCCAGGACAGCACTGCATCCCCGACGTCTGGACTAGTCCTCTCAGCTACCTTGAATGGAGTGACGGCAAGAGGAGTTCTGCCTGCAGACGATCACCCACCCAAGGCCACGTGTTGGGCTTCACACAGGAAGAAGCAGTGCCCCTAACTGGGGACTTCAGCAGAACCCTCGCTGGTCAGCAGTATTGACGCTGACAGATCTCAGGGGATCTGACCTTCATCAGCAGATCAGCCAGCACCAGCAGCCAGTTGGGTGCCAGGTCTGAAACCAGATCGCTGAGGGATGGGAAGCCTGGGGACTCCAGCACAGTCCAAGACTTGTTGCCAATGGAGTGAGATGAGACCCGGGTTGAAGTGGGAAGTGTATCAAGAAACAGGCCCTAGAACCAGCCCTTACGATAGGTTCCTTGGGGACAGCTGGCATGGTGGGTGCTCCACCCCCATGGAAAGAGGCAGGGACAATCTGTGCCAGCAGAGCCCTTGTTTCCCCTCAAGCCGTCAGCAGCCAGAAAAGAGGTGGATTTGGTTGAGGCCCCTCAGACCCCCCCGAGAAGACTCTGATGCCCAAGAGGCAGGCAGTGCAGCTTGGAGCCGAGTGACAGGATGCACAAAGTACCATGAAGACTGCTTGCAGCAGGACAGACTCTGCCCCGTTAGCCTAGACTGACCAGGCCGCCCCACCTCTGGGTCACACCGCTTGGGCCTGTGGGTGGCAAAGGAAAGGACGAAATCCCCACGGCTCTCTGTGCTGTGAGATGGAATACATACCTGCCCCTGGCACGGGGGCCTTGGGGCAGTGCTCTGACATGGGCAATTAAACCCTGTTGTAGTAAGATGAGGCCCTGAAACAAACTCTTGTGTCAGAGGCCCAGTCTGAGGCCTGAAGCCTGAACCAAAGTACTTCCAGGCATTGCTAAGCAAAAGCTGGGCTGTGAGCCAGAGGCAGGCCCCACTCACAGAAGTTGGCAAGAAGAGGATTGCTAGAAGCAGGTGCATCCACACTTAAGTGCCAATAAGAGGAACTTGGGCCAAGATGACATCAGAACACTCCACAGAGGTAACGAGGAACAGACAGATGCATCTTAAAGACAGAGTCAAAAGGACAGCAGGATGGACAGATCTGTTTGAAACAACATGATCAAAGGAGGAGACAGCCCCCAATGGGCCAAGGGGCTGTACCTCAATTTGTCAGTAGGGATGAAAGGCAAAGGTGGGGGAGTAGCCTTGTACATCAATGATGAAATTAAATGTAGCGAAATAAGATGCGATGGAATGGATAAGACGGAGTCCGTCTGGGCAAAAATCACGCTGGGTAAAAAAGCAACTAGAGCTTCCCCTGAGATAGTGCTTGGGGTGTGCTACAGACCGCCGGGATCGGATTGGGATATGGATAGAGACCTCTTTAATGTCTTTAGTGAAGTAAACACAAAGGGGAACTGTGTGATTATGGGGGACTTCAACTTCCCGGATATAGACTGGAGGACGAGTACTTGCACGAATAATAGGGGTCAGATTTTTCTGGATGTGATTGCGGATGGATTTCTTCATCAAGTAGTTGAAGCACCTACTAGAGGGGATGCCATTTTAGACTTGGTGTTGGTGAGCAGTGAGGACCTTGTAGAAGAAATGGTGGTAGGGGACAACCTTGGTTCGAGTGATCATGAGCTGATTCAGTTCAAACTAGATGGAAGGATAAACAAATGTAGATCTGCGATTAGGGTTTTCGACTTCTCGAGGGCTAATTTTAAAGAGTTAAGGAAATTAGTTAGGGAAGTGGATTGGACGGAGGAATTAGTGGATTTAAATGTGGAGGAGGCCTGGAATTACTTTAAGTCGCAGCTGCGGAGACTGTCGGAAGCCTGCATCCCGAGAAAGGGGAAAAGAACCATGGGCGGGAGTTGCAGGCCAAACTGGATGAGCAAGCAACTCAGAGAGGGGATTAGACAAAAGCGGAAAGCTTACAGGGAGTGGAAGGAAGGCAGGATCAGTAAAGAAAGCTACCTTGCTGAGGTCAGAACATGTAGGGATAAGGTGAGGAAGGCTAAAAGCCGCATTGAACTGGAACTTGCAAAGGGAATCAAAACCAATAGTAAAAGGTTCTACAGCCACATAAATAAGAAGAAAACAAAGAAAGAAGAAGTGGGGCCGCTATACACTGAGGATGGAATGGAGGTTAAGGATAACCTAGGCATGGCCCAACATCTAAACAAGTACTTTGCCTCGGTTTTTAATAAGACTAGTGAGGAACCTTGCGATGATGGAGGGATGATAAACGGGAATGTGGATATGGAAGTGGATATTACTGCAACTGAGGTAGAGGCCGTACTTGAACAGCTCGATGGGTCGAAGTCGGAGGGCCCGGACAATCTCCACCCGAGGATATTAAAGGAACTGGCGCGCGAAATTGCGAGCCCGTTAGCGAGAATTTTTAAGCGATCGATAATCTCGGGTGTTGTGCCGTATGACTGGAGGATTGCTAATGTAGTTCCTATTTTTAAGAAAGGGAAAAAGAGTGATCCGGGTAATTATAGGCCTGTTAGCTTGACGTCTGTAGTATGTAAGGTCTTGGAAAAAATTTTAAGGGAGAAAGTAGTTAAGGACATAGAGGTCAATGGTAATTGTGACGAATTGCAACACGGATTTACTAAAGGTAGATCGTGCCAAACCAATCTGATCTCCTTCTTTGAGAAGGTGACGGATTACTTAGATAAAGGAAATGCGGTAGATATAATTTACCTAGATTTCAGTAAGGCGTTCGACACGGTTCCGCACGGGGAGCTGTTAGTTAAATTGGAAAAGCTGGGAGTGAATATGAAAGTTGTAAGGTGGATAAGGAACTGGTTAAAGGGGAGACTCCAGAGGGTCGTATTGAAAGGTGAACTGTCGGACTGGAAGGAGGTCACCAGTGGAGTCCCTCAAGGATCGGTTTTGGGACCGATCTTATTTAACCTTTTTATTACTGACCTTGGCACAAAGAGCGGGAATGTGCTAATAAAGTTCGCGGATGACACGAAGCTGGGGGGTATTGCTAACACGGAGAAGGACAGGGATGCTATTCAAGAAGATCTGAACCACCTTGTAAACTGGAGTAATAGAAATAGGATGAAATACAATAGTGAGAAGTGCAAGGTCATGCATTTAGGAACTAATAATAAGAATTTTGGATATACGTTGGGGGCGCATCAGTTGGAAGCGACGGAAGAAGAGAAGGACCTTGGGGTACTGGTTGATAGCAGGATGACTATGAGTAGCCAATGTGATACGGCTGTTAAAAAAGCAAATGCGATTTTGGGATGCATCAGGCGGGGTATTTCCTGCAAGGATAAGGAGGTGTTAGTACCGTTGTATACGGCGTTGGTGAGACCCCATCTGGAATACTGTGTGCAGTTCTGGTGTCCCATGTTCAAGAAGGATGAATTCAAACTGGAACAGGTTCAGAGACGGGCTACGAGGATGATCCGAGGAATGGAAAAACTGCCTTATGAAAGGAGACTCAAAGAGCTTGGCTTGTTTAGCCTGGCCAAAAGAAGGCTGAGGGGGGATATGCTCGCCCTATATAAATATATCAAGGGGGTTAACGTTAGGGAGGGAGAGGAATTATTTAAGTTTAGTACTAATGTAACCACGAGGACGAATGGGTATAAACTGGATATTAGGAAGTTTAGGCTTGAAATTAGACGAAGGTTTCTGACCATTAGGGGAGTGAAGTTCTGGAATAGCCTTCCGAGGGAAGTAGTAGGGGCAAAAGACTTTCCTGGCTTTAAGAAAAAGCTTGATAAATATATGGAGGGGATGTTATGATAGGATCGTTAATTTGGGCAATTGATCTTGAATTACCACCAGACAGGTCTGCTCAATGGTCTGCGGGGAGATGTTGCATGCGATGGGTACTGAGTTGCTGCGGAGAACTCCTTCTTGGGTGCTGGCTGGTGACTCTTGCCCACATGCTCAGGGTTTAGCTGATCGCCATATTTGGGGTCGGGAAGGAATTTTCCTCCAGGGCGGATTGGCAGGTGCCCTGGAGGTTTTTCGCCTTCCCCTGCAGCGTGGGGCACGGGTCGCTTGCTGGTGGTGTCTCTGCAGCTTGAGGTCTTCAAACCATTTTTGAGGATATCAAAAACTCAATCCTGGGATAGGGGTTGTATAAAATTGGATGGGTGGGGTTCTGTGGCCTGCCTTGTGCAGGAGGTCAGACTAGATGATCAGATTGGTCCCTTCTGACCTATGAGTCTATGAGTCTATGAGTAATCTGTCCTGTAACTGTATAAAAGTAGGTCCCGGAGTGCACGTCTTTGTCCAGCCTAGAGGGCAGTGGAAAGTCCCACCACTGACTGAGCCGGTCCATTGCTGAGGGCACAGATTCGTAGTATGTCCTGTACAGTCTACGGGAAACTATTACTGTGCTTCGTTTGACAATAAACCTGGCTTGGGTTCCTTTGTACCTTACCAGAGTCTGTGGTCTTTGAGGATTCTCTCAGGGTTTGCTGTGTTAGCTACCCGCGCAGAGCTGGGACAGCACACAGAGGGAACACGCACGCAGCTGACTGTTCTCATCATTGAACAAGAGCAGAGCACCACACCAGCTACTGACACCTCTTATCTGTCTAGTGATGGCCTCATTGCTGGTAAAGGGCTCTGAGCTCCCTGCTCTGCAAATGCAGATTCCTTCTCCCCGGAGCAGGAGGAGGCTGGAAGCCAGGCTGTGATAACTCCAGCCTTCCTTTCGCACGGGCATGCAGGGGCCCAAAGGGCTCTTCCCAAGCAGGCCCCAGCTGGTGGGACAGGGAGGGCAGACAGCATGTTCTATTCCCCTGCCTTGAGTGCAATTTCACCAGCTCCAGGGCTACAGATCCCTACCCACCCACCCAACTCCATGGCCAGAGCAGTCTGCGTGGCAGCTGGGTAGGCACTGCTGTGTGTGACGCTGCCAACCTGGGATGGGGGGAGCGGGGGAGGGGAAGGGCATCGAACCAGCCGCAGAGGCCCCCTGCCCCTCTTCTGCTCTGAGTGTAAGTTCCCTCACCTCCCAAATCACCACAAAGTGTCTCATCAATCATGTTCCCTCTAATTAACTTCCAATTTACCTCTTTAGTCAAGTCTGTTTACAATCAGAGACAAGAAAACACGACCCAGAGCGAGGTGCAATAAATCGGTCTCTCTCCCTGCACGCTTTGCTGCCTCTATCTTATAAATCAGCTCCCAGCTGTGTGCTGAGCTACTCTCACAAGGGGGTGGGGGGTGGGACGCCCAGCACGCCTGCCCCAGCCATCCCGTCTTACCAGAGCTCCGCTCCCCTGGGCCCTCTTGTCAATTCTCCCACCTCCTGCACACTTGAAAGGAACGTGAAAAGGGATTTTCTAATCCCCTGGCAGCAGCCAGACAGCAGGACACGGAGCAGCAGCAGCACCACCACCACAGTGAGTGCTGCATTCTGAACGCTGAGCACGCGGCAGCAAACAAAGGCCCTGGATTCCAGACCGGATGAATCCATGTGCCACGGGCTAGCAGAGGCCCAGCTGCTTCAGACGGGAGCCCAGTGGATTTACGTTATGCTGTCCACAGGAGTGTGATGTGAAGGAAGGGGAGCGCGACAAGACACCAGTGCCAATGATGCTGAACCCATCTGTGCCAGGATGAGCACGTCAACAGGTGCTTCTAGCCGGGGTCCTGGGCGCCCAGCACTGAGTGCACAAAGCTATTAGAGTCGTTTCATTCCCTGGAGCCAGCACTGCCAGCCTGGCCTGGCCGGGCGCAAATCACAGGGCTATGCAGCCCGCTCAGGCCCAGGCAGAGCAATGGCAATCAGGAGACTCCAGGGTCTGTTCCCAGCTCCGCTGGGACCTTGGCCAAGTCCCAACCTCTCCGTGCCTCAGCTTCCTCGTGTGCCAGTGGGGGTTATTCCTCCCTGCAGGGCGGAAAGGTGGCAAGAGGTTGCTCCTTCGACAGCTGTGCTGCTCCTCTGTCCTGCACGCAAGTGACTGCCCTTCGCGCACCCCTCCCAGAACCCGCCTCTGTCCAGGCTGACTTCAGCCCAGACACCTACCCGAGTCTCGCCTCCGTTCCAGAGTGGGCTCAGGCTTAGCTGCTCTGCACAGCACGGTGGCTAAGAGCTGCGCAGCTTCCCACTGATCTCTAACCCCGGAAAGAAATGGACCCTACCCCCACCGCCTGGGCGGAGAATCTGAGGAAAGAGTTCTGGCTGCCAGGGCCAAGAGAAAAGAGGGGGCTGCACTCATCCCAGTTTCTGTAGCCAGCCTGGGGATGGGGAATTCCCTAGTGAAGGTGAAAAGGGAAAGCACAAGGACCAGGCGAGCACACTACAGGGGAAACCCCCATCCCACCCATCTCTTGCAGTCCTCCACCCCCAGCAACTTGTGACCAAGAGCCCCAGAGCTTCCTGCTTCGGGGGCCTTGGGTTATAAACTCAGTGTGGAACTAGGCAACCAAAACCCAGCACCTTTGCACCAGTGGGAAGAGCAATGCTTGGCTCAGCTCCCTTTATTCTGATGCTCAGTTAGCAGTCTCCGGCACTGCTGGGTGGTGATTGTGCAGCGTGTGTTGGTCAAACTCCAAGAGACCAGATGGAGTCCAAAGGGGATTATCCGTAACATGGCATCAGAACGCCACTGTTTTACCAGTGCTCCACGTGACCCCCGTGTAGTGCTGTATGTGGGCAGGCGATGTGGCTCAGTCCTACGCCCGGCCCCGGGGCTACCTGCACCAGCCACAGCACTGCACTAGGGACAGTGCTAATCTTGTGATTCTAAAGCTCCGTCCACCTCCGGAATCCCAACGCATTTAACAAACTGCCCTGGGCAATGCAGCTTCCACCCAGCATGGAGCCTGCTCCAGAAAAGGAGCTGGGACGGGATGCCTAGGTCCAGACACCAGCACAAGGCCCTACTTACCCAACAAGCGGGTACAGAGCCTTCCTAAGAAGAGAGAAAAGTCCATCTGCAGCCAGGTAACAGTAGATGGCGTTCCCATTCCACTGGACTTCACTGGCACAGCACACCGGAGACAAGAGTTGCCCAAATGCTCAATAAAGAGACAGGCCCTTCAGGGGTCTGTCACAGGCAGGTGAGAGCCACCCATGCAGGGCGACATTTCTGATCCCAGCGCAGCTCGCATCCTGATCACAGGCAGCTGTCTCTGCTCTCCCTCTTCTCCCAGGGGCAGGTGCTGTTTCTCTCATGGCTTTTGGCTGAGATGTCTGCTGACTCTGGACAGTCCGAGACGTCGCTCTGATGCTCCTTCCTCCTTGTTTTTGGGACTTCCATACCGCGCTGCTGGGGCGCGGCCGCCTCCAGCAGAGTGGTCTTGAAATGTCGGCCAAAGGTCCATAAACGAACGAGGCTCTTATTTCCTCTGTGAGAATAGGTTCTTCGTCGTCTCCTGTGACAGCACATGCTGAGGGGCAGTTGCTCTTCCCCTGCTTGAGACTTAAATTTAACCCCCTATTCACATAATGCATTTAAACACACACAGCCCTGCTCGCCATTTAGTTTTCACACAGCTGCTGTTGCATTGCCCTCTGAACTTTAACCCAGGGTCAGCAGACCGAGGCAAGTAAATGGGGACAAATCCCCATCTACAACTCAGTTTTTTTCATTAAGGAAGTTTACTATTAGCTCAACCCTTTAATCCTCCCCAATTATAACAATGCTATTTATCCACAGCTGCACAGACTCTTCGTGCCTGGCTTGCATCTCCAAGGCTTTCCCGTGCCACTGAACATTGGTGCAAAAGTGACATGGCATGCAGCAGGAGCACTTTAAGCTGCAGAATTATCTTAATTAGTAACCCAGGGCAGAGGAGAAGGCATCTCACACTTTGCCCTGTGGTGAGGCTGAGTCGCCTCCACACTCCACACACAGCAGTTTAGAGTGGGCTCTGGCATGTTGCCGGAGGGAACTCTCTTGGCTAGTCTATCATGGCCACTAGAAGTTGAAAGAAGCAAGTGCCCAGGTGCTGCAGGGGCAAATCCTTCAGGTGGAAGAGCTCAGCTTGCAGCAGGTCCCAAACTCAGACCACAATTTATTGCAGCTGTTTCTCTCCCACTGCAGCTCCCTCGCCTAATGAAAATTTAGTGCAGGTGGGAAGATGACTTCCCAGCCCCACAAGACTATTTATTCACTGAAGATATACATGTGCTGGGTGGTTCTTCAGGCACAAAGACCAGCTAGCTGAAGAGAACCCAGAAATTAACCAGCGGGTACACACTGTTCTTCAGCGTATCTTAAGAAAGGAGCAAGGATCCTGTGACTTTATCTCCAAGGGAAATGGTGCCTAGTTGTTCCAGATTTAGGAACCTCTGACAGCCTCACTGGAGTCCCCAACACCACAGACACTCAGGGACATTTGTGCAAGATGGTTTCTCTCTGGTTTCCACCTTCCCAGGGTTTCCATGGGCTTCGCTGAGGCAATATAGGAATGTTGCTGCTCTTGCTAGCAGAGAAGGAGCATCATGTTGCACCAGAATCACTCCACCGTTTTAAGAAAGCCCGTACCAAGATAACAAGCTCTGTGCGAATACCTCAGTGACATCTGGACCACTCTTCTCATCTATCACAAGGAAGAGACACTCCGATTGCTTTGTGTGCAGATAAGCACAGACATTTTAACTTTTATAATCCCCTCAGACATTTCTTTCACTGGGAAAAAGAGTGAATTTACTCCTTTCTTGAAGCCCAGATTGGCCTGTTTGTGCTTCAATTGACTTCTCAATCAGGCTGCTTCCGAATCGCCCTCTAAGCACAAGTCCCTGTGATGGTTTTATGGGTCAGATAAGGGTGCTCAGTGACAGGCTAACAGATCAGCAGACAATGCAGAAAGAGGGTATTACAGCTCCAGAGGATTTAGGCTGGTATAAGTGGTGTGATAAGGCTCCAACCTACCCCTTGGTCTGGGCCTCAATTCACTATTCCAGCCAAGCTAGTGCAAGAACTAGGGGAGGGGGTGTGGAGCAGGAGGAGGAGGAAGGTGGCATAACATCTCCCCAGTTCTGGAGCTGGTTTGGCTCTGATGTAAGTCAGAGCAGCCTCAAGGCTGGTCTAATTTACCCTCTGCTGCAATAGTTGTCTAGAGGCTGTTGCAGCAGCTTGGAATAGGCAGAGCACCATGTGCTCCAGCCCCAGCTCCTCACTTCCCAAGCCACAACCCTGCACTCAAGGCTGCATGGGAGGGAGAGTGGGGGGTAGACTGTAGGCCATTTTGCTGCCTCTGCACTACCAAGAGGGGGACCCCCTCCCCCTCACACTCGCCTTAATCTCTAGCTGTCCTCACTTCCAAGGGCGCATCTGACCCTGACCCTAAAACCGAGAGCAGCTTCTGCACCTCAGACAGCCACTAGGAGGCACACAAGGCAAAGCCTGAACACCGACCTGCGAATTCAGTTCCTCTGCACCTCACAGCTTTTCCCACCAACATTCACTCAAAAAAAATAATTCCCTTTGCCCATCCCCCCCTTTCATAAACATTCGTGGAAGGAATTTGCGGGCACGACTGACGGTGGAGACAGCCCTGGGAGCAAATGGAGAATGAGCACCAACGGTGTTGTGAAACGGCAAACCCAAGTACTTCCATCAGACATCTGTTCCACAAGTGACTTTAATCTAGTCAAGGAACAGAAACCATCTCATGTGGCCAAGCTACAGCAAACATAGCTGGCTGCAAGAATTTGATACTGAGCTATCTGCAGACTGAAATGTATCTGGCAAATAGCTAATTAGGTCAAGAGAACGTTTCACAAAGAGAAAGGCTGTTTAATAAAATGGTCACTGCCAGTGTTCTCTAAGCTCCATTAACAGCAGCACTTCTGCAAACACTGCAGAGCAGAGCAGAGCAGAGCAGATAGCCCTCTGGTATCTCCCAGCCTGGGTCTCCGCACTTGATGGCCCAGCCAAGGCCAGAGTTAACGGAAAACAAATATTAGATAGCTGTGAACTAAGGCCACTCCACAGTAGTGAGATTGGAAAGATGCTCTCATTCCTGCCACAGACATGGTGGACGAATCTTGCCCCTCTGGTGGGAAGCAGAGTTGAGGTGCGACTGTGCACAGAATGCGTCCCTAGCTTGCATCCACAATTACTGTGATTAAAGCAGCAAAGAATCCTGTGGCACCTTATAGACTAACAGACGTTTTGGAGCATGAGCTTTCGTGGGTGAATACCCACTTCGTCAGATGCAGCATGCATGCATCTGACGAAGTGGGTATTCACCCACGAAAGCTCATGCTCCAAAACGTCTGTTAGTCTATAAGGTGCCACAGGATTCTTTGCTGCTTTTACAGATTCAGATTAACACGGCTACCCTCTGATACTTGACACTGTGATTAAAGACAACTCGGGTCACTGTGCACACAGCCAATTCTGTAATTTGTGCACACGGCTCCCTTTTGTGTGAATGCAGCTGCAGTAACTGAGTGCAAATTATGTGCACAACTGTATATCTAAACTAACAACCTGGCCTGTGTTCAATGCTTCACGTTACTCTTTTCTACTCAGTATATTCAAAACCATGTCTCTCTCTCTCCTTTTTTTAAAAACACGTAGCTCTTAGTTTTTAGATTCTTTTCATCATTACTATCACATCCCCCGCTACTCCACCCAGCTCTTTTCCCATCTCCTACCCCCTTGTTTCTCTGGTGCGAAATGCAGCTTCATGAAGGACCAACATGGTTTCCAGCAGGTCATCTTCCAGTATGAAAGTCCAAAGGCAGCTGCAAGCAGGAATTCACTGTGGAAAGGGAAGAATTCCAGGGTACAGCACTGTCAAGAACTGAAGCCATCTCTGAAAGGATAAGATTAAAGATTCTCTTTTCTACAGGGGTCAAGGAGGAGGGAGGAAAACAGGCAGAACAGATCATTTCTGCACCACAAATGTGTTTTCGCAGCTTTGTGCAGCTGTTGCCACCACGACTCCCATGCTGATCCCGAAGTAATGGCATTCAGTACACCCAGGCCAGCGGTGCCTCCTGAAGTCATGATTGAAGGAACCCTTAAAGCTTCCCTGACAAGACATTTTTCTGAGATAAAATACAAATGCTGTCAGCATGCAAATCTCTCTCAATTAGGCACAGGCCAGCTTACTGGAGCTCCGCTGTTTTGGGATGACCGTCATTAACACTAGCAGCGCAGAAAAGGAAGCAAGGATGCTCTCAGCTGGGTGCCACTGCTCAAAGAAACACTTGGGTTTGGCTGGCTGACATCTGGAATCACACTGCCAGTGACGGAGGGCGAGCGAGAAAAGGGCTTTGGTCAGCTTCTTTGCAACCCACCTGCCGTGACTCCCTGGAAAGGAACAGAGACCTGCACAGTGACTGTGATAGTTTGCATCTGGGGTTCTCCTTCTCACCAGCACTGCATTCATGGATGTGAAGTCCCAGATCGATAGCTCAGGGGCCAGGGTTCTGTTTAGCCACAGAACAGAGGGGAAGAGTAGGTTGAAACAGGAGGGTGAGATGTGGAGGGGCACTGTTTACCCAACTCGGAGCAAGTGCACTCTCACTCTCCTCCGTTTCTCTTGGTTTAATCCCTGCTACAGCCCAGGTAGGGCTCTCTAAGCCTCCCTAGAAGAGGGGAATTCTGTCTCCCTGGCCCAGGGAGTCCGGCAATAAGAGCGCCCAATCAGGGCCACTTATGGAAGCTTGTGTCCTGTGGAAATTGTCTGAGACCATCCCCCAAGCTGCTGAAATGTGGTAACATTCCTGACCAGTGTTCCCCTGGGCTGGATTTGATTCTGCTACCTGGAGGTGAGCGTCTCCCTACCAGGCCCCACCTCTACTCTGCTGTCAACCCCCTCAGGCTGTGCGCATGGGATAGCTTCTCAACAGTATGCAGGAGAGAGGCCATGGGATGAAGCTGCACTAGTGTCTGCGATGCTCTGAGGTCTCTTGGCAGAAAACATCAAACAAAAAAATAAAAAAATTAACTTTAATGTCTCAGAAATCCCTGTTAGAACTGGTTTAACCGAGAAGTCATTTCTGCTGGGCAGCCAGCGGTGGACAGACTCAGTGTGCTGGCTGTGTCCTCGTTATGAGACGCACAGATTTCAAACCCAGAGGTCTCAGAAATTCTCCAACAGCTCCAGAATCCGCTTCTGCTCGCTCTCCCGGAATTCCTGGTTCTTCCCATCCCCGATGTTCTCTGCGTATTCTGCAGAAAAACAAAAACAAGCCCTGAGCAAGATGTGATGGCAGATAAGCCTCCTCTATTGCAGCGACACCACCGCAGAACCTAAACTTGTATCCTGGCCTGTGAACAACTCACTTCAATACCTGATGGAGAGTTAGCCAAGGAATGGTGATGGACTCCTTTTCCTGGTGATTAAAACTCTACATGTTAAACATCTACCGACTCCTCATTCAAAGATTTTTTTGGAAAGGACGGGGCACTAGAATCAGTGCTCTTCTCCCTCATTCCTTAGCACGATGGACATCAGCAGGGAGACCAGAAGTCTAGTTCAGATTACACCCCCAGCCTCATCATCTGGAGGGGAGACAGTTTAGGAATTGTCCCCAAGCTGCATTCAAAGCCCTCTCATGAGATCTGGGTCAGAGCCAGAGGCAGTTCACCCTGCACCTTTACAAATTATTACAAAACAAAAGGCAGATTTGGGGCTGAAGACACGAGCATCTCAGTGACTCGACGCTGTCTGCCTAGGAAGATGTTTTCCAGCCTCTCTGGCTCCTCTCATGCAACCCCTTCTTCCCAACCAAACAGAACAGCTTGTATTCAGTGTCTGAATGGCAAAGCTGCAGAAGAAAGTTTGCTTTAATATTTATGTGTTCAGCATTGCTACACATTTCTGAGCTCCATCAAAGCCCTCATTATAAGAGCACTGAAAAGGCTGGGGACAGGGAGAAGCTAGTTGGTGTGGGAGCCTTCTCTCATGCACACTCACTGTCTCCACAAACAAAGCAGAGAGCTCTTTGCCAAGGCCTCCGGGATAAATCCGTTTAATATTTATAAACTGCTATAGTCTCTGCAACAAGAGATGCCCGGTGTCACCATGTTTTGCTGCTAGTGGGTCCGTCTGACTGGCATCCTGGAGACAAGGAGGTGGGGGGAGCAGCGGAGGACAGAGGGCTCTCCTGCATGAAGCAGATAGCAGCCGCCCCAATGGTTTACAGCTCAGATCTTGTTCCCGCTGCCCAGAGTTTGAACACAGTGAGGCTCAGGGCCATGCCCTCTCTCTGTTGCCAGGCTCTCAATCACATCCCGGCCTGGGGGTGCATCCTGAGCCCAGTGACGGCCCAGCCCACTCTTAACACTCCTCTCCTGGAAGAGACCAGTGCCAGGTGCTGAGCTGGGGGGAGGGGGTTGCTTTCTCCAGGAAAAAGTACCCACGGATAGCAGTGTGTAGCTCAGTCTTCCTGAGTGGGTTCCACATACTGGCACCATCCCCACAGGGAAATAAGCAGAGGCGCAGGTTCTGCCCCGAGCAGGCCATTTCGCTGGCCCTTGCGACTCTGAGTGCCTGAGAGATGCAGCAAGTGGCATGGCCTTTGTTCACGAGCAGCCGAAGGGGAACTCTGCACCCCATCTGAGTGCCAGGAGGGACTCCGTCCCCGAGTGTACTGCCCAGTGGTGGAGCCGTGGGACAACACCAGGCTACTCAGACCCTCTCACTTCAAGCAGGAACCTGGGGCCATTTTCTGCAGAGCAGGAGGCACTAGCAGAGCTGGATCACAGCTCAGTTAGATATTAAGGGTTTGTTCAAGGAAAAAGCACCTGCAGCACTTGCCTCAAGTGATGTAATAGCCACAGGGGTCACTGACAGCCATCTTCCCCCCAGCCCCCCCTGAGCCAGTGAAATCTCCCATGTGAGAACAAGTCACAGATTTTCTGTTTTCTGCCCAAAGCGCAGCATTTTTTCCTCCTAAGAATTTAGCTTTGTAAGACGAAGCCTCACAACGACTTGCTGGGAAATTGTTTATTAGGTCACTACCAGCCGATGACATGAAGTGAAAAAAAGCAGATAAAAACTCAGTGAGAATGGGGTTTAATGTATTTATTTAAATGGGGGTGTGTGCACGCCCGCCTCACTCATAGACTCAGATTCTAGGGTCAGAAGGGACCAATGTTATCATCTAGTCCTACCCCCTGCACAAAGCAGGCCACAGAACCCTACCCACCCACTTCTATAACAAACCCTAACCTATGTCCAAGTTACTGAAGTCTTCAAATTGTGGTTTGAAGACCTCAAGCTCCAGAGAATCCACCAGCAAGTGACCCATGCCCCACGCCGCAGAGGAAGGCGAGAAACCTCCAGGGCCTCTGCCAATCTGCCCCGGAGCAAAAATTCCTTCCTGACCCCAAATATGGCGATCAGCTAAACCCTGAGCATGTGGGCAAGACTCACCAGCCAGCACCCAGGAAAGAATTCTCTGCAGTAACTCAGATCCCATCCCATCACTGACCACTGGGTATACTTATCTGCTGATAATCAAAGATCAATTGCCAAAATTAGGCTATCCCATCATACCATCCCTTCCATAAACTTATCAAGCTTAGTCTTAAAGCCAGATATGTCTTTTGCCCCCACTCCTCCCCTTGGAAGGCTGTTCCAGAACTTCACTCCTCTAATGGTTAGAAACCTTTGTCTAAATTTAAAGTCTAAACTTCCTAGTGTCCAGTTTATACCCATTTGTTCTTGTGTCTACATTAGTACTAAGCTTAAAAAATTCCTCTCCCTCCCTAATATTAATCCCTCTGATATATTTATAAAGAGCAAGCATATCCCCCCTCAGCCTTCTTTTGGCTAGACTAAACAAGTCAAGCTCTTTGAGTCTCCTTTCATACGGCACGATTTCCATTCCTTGGATCATCCTAGTAGCCCTTCTCTGTACCTGTTCCAGTTTGAATTCATCCTTCTTGAACACGGGAGACCAGAACTGCACACAGTATTCTGGATGAGGTCTCACCAGCGCCTTATATAACGGTACTAACACCTCCTTATCTTTACTGGAAATACCTCGCCTGACGCATCCTAAAACCGCATTAGCTTTTTTAACGGCCATATCACATTGGCGGCTCATAGTCATCCTGTGATCAACCTATACCCCAAGTCCTTCTCCTCCTCTGTTGCTTCCAATTGATGTGTCCCCAATGTATATCTAAAGTTCTTATTATTAATCCCTAAGTGCATGACCTTGCACTTTTCACTATTAAATTTCATCCTATTACTATTACTCTAGTTTACAAGGTCATCCAGATCTTCCTGTATGATATCCCAGTCCCTCTCTGTGTTAGCAATACCCCCCAGCTTCGTGTCATCCGCAAACTTTATTAGCACATTCCTGCTTTTTATGCCAAGGTCAGTAATAAAAAGGTTAAATAAGATTGGTCCCAGAACCGATCCTTGAGGAACTCCACTAGCAACCTCCTTCCAGCCTGACAGTTCACCCTTCAGTATGACCCGTTGGAGTCTCCCCTTTAACCAGTTCCTTATCCACCTTTCAATTTTCATACTGATCCCCATCTTTTCCAATTTAACTAATAATTCCGCATGTGGAACCGTGTTAAATGCCTTACTGAAATCGAGGTAAATTAGGTCTACTGCATTTCCCTTGTCTAAATAATCTGTCACTTTCTCAAAGAAGGAGATCAGGTTGGTTTGGCAGGATCTACCTTTAGTAAAGCCATGTTGTAATTTGTCCCAATTACCATTGACCTCAATGTCCTTAACTACTTTCTCCTTCAAAATTTTTTCCAAGACCTTACATACTACAGATGTCAAACTAACCAGTGCTTCCTCAGAGCTGTACGCACTGCTGCTGCTGTGCAAACAGAAAGTGCCTAAGATCGGCTTCTGCTTCATTAGACAAAAGAAAATACAATGGTTAGAGAACAGTCCAAATCAACAGGGAAATACTTCCAGGTTTCTAAGAGGATATTGGAAACAGCAGAGAACATAGACTGAGGGAACATGGGCCAAATTTTGTGCAGTTATAAAGCATTTGCCTTTTCTCTTTGGTTAAGCACAGAACAGGCTTTGGTTTAACTTAACACACATTCCTCCCTACCAGCTATCTTACTAGTGGCCCATCACTGTAGAATCTAGGTGCTTCTGATGCCTCATTCGCCAATCAGGGCATCATTCGGAAACCACGGGAGGGTCCACGTGGGGGCTGGGGCAACAGCATGACAAGGGGGCAGAGGCAGGACAGAATGGCCCCTCCATGGGTCAGCAATCACCAGTCCATGTTCCTCCCTGTAAGGGCAAGTGTCCATATTTATACAATTGTTCCTTGAGCAGAGATCAGCTTAAATAATATCACCACCACCACGATTTAATACAGCACTTTTCATCAGTGTGTCTCAAAGTGCTTTACGAAGAGTCATTAATTCCATTTTACAGATGGGGAAGCTGAGGCATGGGCAGGGCAGTGACGCAGCAAGGTTGCCCAGCAGGCCAGTGACCGAGGCATAAACACAACCCAGGTCCCCTTGTCCAAGTCCAGTGCTCTATCTACGAGGCCGAACTTGCATTCCAATATCTGCTCCCTCCCAGTCCAAGTACTCCTGAAGAGAACACTGATGGTCCAGCTGTAAGTGCGGCTGGATCTTCAGGAGAACAGGCCACGAGACTGCCTGGTCAATCTGCAGAGATTCACTTATCCCTGGCCCACTCCTCCCCACTGAAAAACCACGGGAGGAACAGAGGCCTTCCGCTTCACTTGCATGATAAGCAATTTGCAGCAATCCCCAGGGAACCATCAGCTGCCAGAGAAACATGGAGAATAAGTAGGCCATAAAACCAAACTAAAAAGCAGGCACCTAATTAGTATGCAAAACCAGAAAATAAAAATGGAACAAGAGAGAAGCCCACGGAGTGGAAAGCAAGACTATGCATGAAGGGGCGATCCCAGACTGTGCCCAACCGAGAGTGAGCCAGACACTGGCGGGGGGAAGGCTTCAGCAATGGCTCTATCCACAAGGGTGGTGCTGGAGTTACGCCACTTTGCAGTGCGGGATTCCTGCTCCCGCTGTGCCAAGGGCTGGAAATCCTCCCCCTCCTTGTCACTAGCCTCTCAAGGGGACACGCAGGGCCAGTGTGTTGGGACTCCTCCCCCAGATTAAACCCGGTACTCCAACTGGCAGGCGGCTTCCCCAAGTTCATTCCTGAGGTAACTCCTGTTAAGTCAGTGGAGTGACACCAAGGATGAATTTGGCCCAAAGTGCACGACCTCTGACCTCTAAACACCAGCCTGGGGCACAGGTTAGCCCGTTATTCCTACATGTGCAGCTTCTGCACCGCAGCAGCTGTACAGTGTCCAGAGCCCCCAGGGAGAATACTCCTGAGGACCCTGGAGTCCCTAATCACCTCAATCTTTTCCCCACGGCACCAGTGCACTGCTCACCCTTGCCCTCCCCTCTGAACGGGTGGGGAGGGGTGTGAGAGAAGAAACAGCTGCTCTCTCTCTTCCTGTCCGCACCGACACGGTCAGGTGGAAGGGACAGGCCAACCACTGTTCTCTGTTCTGGACTCAGCCAGGACAGCCCTGATCACTGCACTGACAGTGGCACAACTCACAGCCCCACACCACATTCGAGACATTCCTCCTTCCCTCAGAGGGAAGAGACACATCCTCCAGCACCCATAGACACCAACCCAGCTCCTCAGGATCAGCCAGCCATGGTCGCACTGTACAATAAGGAATTGCAGCCTCAGCTGTCAGGGAATTTACAATTTTTTTAGCCAGCTCTTAACAGACCAGCCACCTGGAGTAGCAAGTCAGAGGGGGAACTTTACTGCGGGTGATCATCTCTGCAGCCTGCCACATGTCTCTGCCTTCCTGCTCCTCAATCCAGATGACTATTTATGTTGGAGAAGAGATGGGATGGCCTGGAGCTGGGAGGGTAGAGCCCAAATAAGCACTGCTTTTTTGCAAACACTACATTAAAGCTAGGACTGCAAATCACAATAGCTACATCTTAAAACTGGAGAGCGATACTTTAACGCCCTAATCCATATTCATCTGCTGCTAAGAACAAGACTAACACGCCATGGACACAGATATGCCACAGATGGTGTGGGGCGGGGCCATGGGAACGAAACATGAGACTCAGCTAGAACTTTGCAAAGTCTGAACAAGCTCTATTCCCTTGATCTCAGGGAGAATGGCCCTGGGCAAAGGCACATGACTGGGGTACTACAAACCAGTGAACAAGAGCAACTCACCCTTTATGATGTGCCGAACAATTTTGATGGAGCTGCCTCTCATGTTCAGAATCTGATGGACTCTCTGACGAATCTGGTAGGGAGAGAAGAGAGAACAGACATCATTCCCAGCACAGCTGCAGAGAGACCATGAATGTCTTATTTTCTTGGCGGAAGAGCAGAAATCCTGAGCATTCTAAACTCCCATCTACCTTCAGAAGCCCACTTCTCTCAGTGCACAGCCAGGCAAGTTTTGAAAGGCTCACCAACGGGTTTGCAAAAGGTGTGCCCACCCCCAGCCCACAAAGCTCCATATTCGTCTGCACAAAGGACCGTGGCATATTGTCATGGAGTATAGGGGAGTCCGGCCCTGCACCCCTCTTCCTGGGACCCACAGTGACTCTTAGCCAGTCAGTAAAACAGAAGGTTTATTGGACAACAGGAACACAGGTTACAGCAGAGCTTGCAGGCACAGTCAGGACCCCTCCATCGAGTCCTTCTGGGCTTTCAGGGTGCTTGGATCCTAGCTAGGATACCCTGAATTCCGCCCACACAGCCCCAAGCCCAAACTCAAAACTGCTTCCCTCCTGCCACTCCCTTCCTTTGTTCCCCTTCCCGGGCAAAGGTGTTGACCTTTCCCCTCCCTTACCTAGCTCAGGTTACAGGCTCCGGTATCGTCCATCCCCTAAAGTCCTCCCCTGCTCTCCCATTCCCCACACAGACAGCCCCTACTCCATCACACATATCACATGGTTTGAGAGACCCCTAGGCAGAATGAGCTACTGTGGGAATTCACAGGAGACCTACGTGGTGCCTACATGAGACTTCTGGGAAATGGCACTACCTCCAATGGTAAGGCAGAGCACCAACATTTCCACCTTTGGGACTGCTGGCCCTACTCACAGCTGCTCTAGCTGATGTGGTGGTAACAATGCTGGTGTTCTTGGCCCATTAGGGCAGGCACAGTTGTTACCACTGGTGCAACTGTGATTGGAGCAGATTTCTTAAAAAAAAGTCTAGTGCAGAGAAATTCCTGTAGGGATGAGGAGCAGCGGAGGGGATTCAGAGCCCTGCGTGTCATGGCTGGAAGCCCATGGCTGAAGCAGCTGGCGTCTTTACCTGGGGGACATTGGCATTGCAGATCTCTGCCATGATGTAACAGATGAGCTGCAGAACGAAGAGACCAGCATCTAGGCGACGGAGGTAGAATTCATCCTCCATGTCATCATCTATTATTTCCCCTCGGCGCACCATATCCTGAAGGATGGCACAAGGTGGTGTTATCAGGTGGATCAAGAGAGCGCCCTACCCCCATATTGCTGTGGTACATGTAACAAAAGACAAAGTATCTGGCATTTTTGTAATCTCACTATAGAGGGTTTATCTGCTTTGCCGTATATTCCCAGCTTTCCCCCACTAGGAAATGGAGTCCCTGACCGAGCTCCTAGGATCTGATCCCTCTGCTTTCCCACACCCCAAACTCTCAAACTCAGCCATTGTGTCCACCATCCTCCTCCAGGCCAAGAATCTCTGACATTTCCCCATAAAATAGGCTGTGCGAAGCTAGAAAAAACGTGGAGGTGGGTTCTTTAAACAAAAATAGTCCCAATTCCATTCCATACGATTTTCGCACTTGCAAAAATTTGCCAATACTCTTTCACTGGATATACTTTATGCATCAAGAACTGCAAGTTCTCATTTACTTCTCTTACAAAATTATAGTTCTCTTGAAAATGAATTTAATTTCACTCAATTCCATTCACTTTTTAGCAAACTTTCACCCTTTATCTCTAAAATGTGCTCACCTGCAAAGGATCATGTTTTTATTTTTCAGTAACAAGTTTATAAGTATTTCAAAAAGTCAGGCTGATTTCTGATTCCATGACAAAATGTGAAAAAATCAATTTCAACTGTTTCCAGTTTTGATGTGAAAAATGTGCATAGTTCTCTCCTCAAAGTCCCTTTTTAGTGAAGGGCTGCTACCAATCCTCAACAGACTCAAAGACCTGTCTATTGGAGCTCCACGTTTCTGTGGCCACGTGAACAAGACAGAACCAAAGCCTAGAGGTCCTACACAGTATGCAGATTCACCACCACTAAACTATTGGCTATTCCAGCTTTGTTTACTGGAACATTCATACAGCAGATCCTCAGCTGGTATAAATAATCATAGCTCCACTGGCTTTCGTGACAGTTGCACCTGCTGAAGTTCTGCCAGACAGTCTTGGGGCACTGTAGGTACGATGACCTACAAGGGGTCGATGCAGAACAGTGCATTAAGGAATGTTATCCAAAGCATTCATTTCAGCATGATCAGTTCCCATTCAGGACAGGAAGAGCGTCTGGCATACGAGAAGTGTGGGGTTGGTTTGTTTGGTTTTTTTTGAAGGGGCCAGAGGAGGATCCTTTAGGAACCTCTCTCATCACCTTTTACTCCTCCCACTCTGAAAGGTTCTACAGCATGGTGATTTCCTGTCCTATAGGGAGGACCAGACAGAGCTTCCTTTCAAAGCCAGTCAGTGCCCCCTTCAGTCAATAGGGGTTACAGAGAGCAACCTGGGCACTACTTCTTCTGCTCTTCCCCAAGGCTCAGCATCTGGACCTGTAAGCAGACCTCGGCGGCCCAGTGCTTGTGTGCTGAGCAGACAATAGACGGTCAGGCCCAAGCAATAGCAATATGTAGGGGAAGCTGCCTAAGGAAGTGCTCACTTTTCCTACACGCAGGGTACGGAGGTTAAAGGAGGCAGCTGCCAGCATCTAGCCCATCTCCGTGGAAAGTCATCACACTGCTTAGAACATTTTCTCCAAGGATAACCCAGCAATAAACTCAGACAGTCCCTTTCTGGGAAAGGCCCATCAAACCCACCCACACAGGTATGTGCCCTCCATTTTCAGAGAGACCAGCTGTAACTCCTGTCCCGTGTGACCTTCCACAATCTTCACAGTGGAGGTTTTTTTTTTTAGAAAAGAAAGGAAGCAGCCTGTCAGGCCCTGCTAGCTCTCTGCAGCTCGTTTGATTTATTATGCAGTGGTCTGGCAGGTGGGCACAAACCAGCAGAGCAATATTTCCTCATTAGAGCCATCGCCAGCGAGTACACTCTACCTGCAATGCTCAGCAAGGAGAGGTGTATATGTGTGTGTGTGTGTGTGTGTGTGTGTGTGTGTGTGTGTGTGTGTGTGTGTGTGTGTGTGTGTGTGCACGCGCGCGCTGCAGACAAAGATGCACACAAGGTCACAAGTGCCACAAGCTGATTTCGGATACCAACTTTTTCTGGCTTTCTGAGCCTACCTCTGCAGTGCAATTACAGGCAGAGTCCCTTAGTCACCAGGAGGAGAATTAACCCTTCCCACCTCTGCAACAGACTCTTACATTACAAACTCCTGAGCACAGCGTCTGCTGGAGAGGACACAGACAGTGCTCAGGAGGTGTCCCTCAGCAGATGCCTCATGCACAGCCCCTCTAACACATCTATTGGGAAGCAGGGTGTGTGTCCTGGTGAGATATTTAACACCAGGCCAGCATCAGTGACTCAAGCTACCAGGGCCCTACAGACCCCTGTAAGGGGAGGGAGGGGGCACTAAGCCATCCATCCATCCCACTCCTCCCCACTGCCCAAAATACTAATGATCCTAAGGGGTCTGTCCACAGGTTGAGTCCCTGCCCTGCGCTTAAGAGTTGTCCTCCGGGACCTCCTCTGCCCTAGCTCCTTTGTTGTCTCGGGGCTCCGAGAGAGACTCCCTCCCCCTTCAGTTCCTGGCTGGAGCTAACTGTGCCCACCTCTCAGACCGGCAGAGGCCTGATGTACACGTATAGATACAGCCAGCATCTGTGAGTTAGGAGTGTGGTTTAAAAAGTACCACACTCCCGACAGATCTTTGCTAGACACTATTATAATGGCAGTAAGCGCTTACTTTGTTCAGGGAACAGGTATAAGCTACACCAGCAGCAGAGCTCTTGCCAGTATAAGCTGGCTCTCCACAAGCAGGTTTGCCAGCAGAGCCCTACTGGCAAAGCCCTGCTAGCACAGACAAGAGCTTAATATTGACACTGCATCTTAACATAGGGTTTCAGCATCTTAATCTAGTGTGACTGGAAACCCCCGTCCTGCTTTCCTCTGCAGGGTCCCAGCATCTGCTACCGTTAGTCTTCCTCTTCAGGTGGTCAAGGGCTCTTCTCAATGACTGCTCAACATGCCTGAGACACGGAACTAGGACAACTCAACTGATGCCTCCGAAACGGGGAAGGAAGACAAATCTCCTGACCAGCCGTATGTGGGATGAAATAAGTAACTCACGTTCTCTGTATGTAAAATATCTCCTGTCTGTGTGCTCCATTCTGTGCATCCGAAGAAGTGAGCTGTAGCTCATGAAAGCTCATGCTGAAATAAATGTTAGTCTCTAAGGTGCCACAAGCACTCCTGTTCTTTTTGCGGACACAGACTAACACAGCTGCTACTCTGAATCCTCTCTGATGGACTCAGTGTGCGAGACTCAGAAAAGGCTTTAAAGGCAACTGGGTTATTGACAACACAGAGATGCCCAAGTGGCAGAAAACCCTGGACTCTAGCAGTCCCAGGTAACTTTAACACACTCCAGCTCTCTGAAGAATGGACACAGACATGGCTGTGCAGAGTTCAAGAGCAGGATGTTGCTGCCTGTGGAAAGGCTTCTGAATCTTATGCAAGCACTGAGTTCCCTCCCACTCGAGTTCAGGAGGTTGGCACTAGGACAGGCTTCCTGGCATCTTGCAAACACCTTCTGGAGAGCACACCAGATGCCACCAGGCCTCACAGGCCGAGAGCGCTCGTGAAGGATGGCGGCACTGCGGAGTGGGATGTTACAGTTCTATGTGCTGCATGCGAGTTGTCACTCACTGGCAACCCCAGAAAGGAAAAACAACTATCCGTGAGCCCAACTAAAACAAGCCTGATCGGGAGATGGGCAGGAAGACCAACTGGTGCAGTGACAAGCCCATGCAGTATGAGGAGCTCTGCGGCAGCCCCAGCAGGGATGGAGAACTTTCCAGATGTAAAGCTATGCTCTGAGGGCAGCCTTCATTCCTGAGTTCAGGGGAGAATGCCCAAACTGGCCTGTTTCCCCTCTACACTTGCCCACCATGCCACAGGCACAAAAGGCCCCAATAGCAGACCCAAAACGGGTTCTCCTGTTTGAGATGGGGGGAGGGAGGCATGGCAGTTATAGGGGGTTACAGACCTTGCTGGGGGCCTGGACACCTTGAAGTACAGCTCTTCAGGAGCTCACTGTGCCCCAGGATGTAGGGGCTTTGTAGTGGGGAGAGCTTGTGGCTACACTATTTCCCCCCATATGGCAAGGGATGCTGTAGCTCCAGGCGTACTCCACCCCTGGGGCTGGAGAGCAATGGTTGCCAGTCAAATGCCTGGAATGCTCGGTGGGGACGGACGACTCCTGACAGCCCGCCCACAGCTCCTATTAAACTTCCCAGTACACCAACTGCCTACCCGATGCATACATAGTCTGTTAGGGACGTGCTGGCCCTCTAAATGCTCTCAGAGTTCCATTCACAGCAGCTCCTCCATCCCCCCACAAGCCCCCCATGGCCTATCGCCCTCGACAGCACTTAATTCTTACACTGAGCTCACAGTAATGGAACGATGTGCAGACTGCCAGGGCTGCAGCCAGTTGTGGATTTACAGGGGTTCGACACCCCAGCCATTACAGTCTCTTTGGGAACACCTCATTATTCACTAGGCCCTCAGCACAGCTTTTTACAGGGTAAGCCACTTGGCAACACAATGTGGGCGTTCCCACTACAGTCGCATGACTCTGCACAGAGTCCAAGGAGTTCAGATTCCTGACAGAGATCTGGGCCTTTTAGGGAGCAATGCAGCCAGTGTCTGCAAGGAGGCAGTACAGGCTTTACAAAACAAGGCAGCATTTATTAGCCACCTGGACTACAGCATAGGAGGGTCCAGGTTAGAATGGCAAAGCCAAGTGTAAGTCAGAGTACACCACAACAGAGTAATCTCCCTCACTCTTACTGAGCCTCCTGGGTTTCATCAGTCTCTCAGTCACTCTCTGACCCACAATGTGCAGCAGCCACAGACTGTCTGGTCACTCCTGGACCCTTTGTCTTCGGTTGGAGCCACGCTCTGTTCACATGGTCAGCTTCCTTGGCTCCCAGTCGCTGAAAGCTTCTGTTCAGTCATTAGAACATCTGTTGTCGCTTCAGGACACACCATTCACCTGTGCCGATTCCAGTTAGTTCTTGATAGTGTAACTGGCTCCAATCTAGGCAGGCGTACATGATATTCAACTGTTTACCTTCCCCATCCCGGAGAGAAATTAACCCCTTAGCACTCCGTGGGTAGGGATACAAAGTGAGCGCACAAATGGAGGCACACATTGTTCATGAAGGTATTGCAAAAATTCCCATATTCTCCACATAAAGGCAACCTTATTATTTCTCTTACGTACGTCGCTACCAAGAAGAAGTGATCTGGGGAGCAGCATTCAGCTATTTGCTGGATTATGCAGGCAGTAGCAAAGAAGATGCTCACATCTTCCATAGCTATAACAGGCTCTGCCGCACTGACAGGGAGGCAAAATTGCTGTGTACCAGTAAATTAAGCAGATACAACTCATGAGACACATCACAGGGAGATACACACAGTACTAAGGGGCCATTTTTTTTTAGCCTTTTTTAACCACAGCCCCCTTTAAATGTTAATCTATCTCGCAGTACAACACCAAATAGCCACCTTTCCACTTTGTGTGTCTCTGAGCCGTCAAATTGCTACCCTCCAAATGAGACTCAGATGCCATTTCTAATCTGCCACCAATATTCACTGAGATGCCCCTTGCTGATGGGAGAAGACAGCAAGAAGATGGGCTTCTGTGAAACTAAAATGAGCTCCTCTCACACTAATGAGGGAGGACTGACAGGCCTAGAGTGTCACGTGAAGACTCAAAAGCTACTGATGATGATGGATCTGCCACTACCATGTAGAGAGATCACATTTCTCTGCACAGCATGGCAAAGTGGGCTTAAGTGATGCTCCACACCCTTCTCCTCACACATATGGCAGTTCACCTCTCTCATCCGAGGAGAGCTAGGACTGACAGTGCAGAGCAGTGTGGGAGAGAACCAGTTCAGACTGTCACGAATGCCACTGCACCATTCTGAAGGTCTGTCTACACTTAAACTGCTGCAGCGCCTCAGTGTAGACACTAACCACACCAAGAGGAGGGGCTCTCCTGTCAGCATGGCTAATTCACCTCCCCGAGAGGTGGTAACTACAGAAGAATTCCTCCACGGCCCTCGCACTGTCTACACCAGGGGGTGGGGTAGGTCAGACTCAGTACAGTTACGTCTGTCAGGGGTGTTGCTTTTTCACCCCCCTGAGAGATGTAACAATGCTGAGATAAGTTCCCAATATAAACCAGCCCTGACCAGCCTAAGGAAAGCGTAGAGCTAAAAGCCAGAACATTCGACATCACTTCAGGCATGGACATGAAAAGTGCTGTTAGGCCTTGGATCCTGCACTAATGTAGGCAGCTTATCCCCTCGTTCCCTTCATCCTGCCGTGTTGGGCAGGTTCACATGGGGAGAGGGGAAAGGCAAAGAAGGAGGATGTCTGCCACACTCCTGAGGTGATTTCATGACTGAGGCACTCAGCACATCTGGTGAGTTAGGTATCCACCAGCAACTCACTCACCATTAAATGCCTCATCCAGCCCAGCAAAAGAAAAGCCTGTGGGATGGAGAGCAGAGTACATGCCTGTAGGGTTGGCAGGAGGAGCCAACAGAGAAAGGGGGTGTAAATCAGTCACCAGGAGGATCAGGAATGACCAGGATTAAGTGTAAAGATTTGCAATTTGCTTTCAAATCACAGCAACCCAATTGCACAGTGAACTGGAACAATGTCCAAAGCAAAAGGAGAGAGGAGAAGACAGATAATACTACAAAACACCAAAGACCTGACATTCCATCCCTACATCCCAGCAGGACCAAGCTATGCTGCTGTGACCCACATGCACTAGGGGAGTCCTATAAGCCGTCTAAACTGAGATTTAAAGGTGAAACATTAAGCTAATGCATAAGCTAATGTTCTTTAACACATACTAAGGTGGCCAAGTGAAAGCCTAGACTTCTCCTGTGGTCCCCACTAGAGTTTGAGAGTGTGTTAGCTAACACCACATCTTTTATCTTCGTTTGTACACTTCACAGGATTGTAAAGAAACAGCGTTAAGGGCCCTGGTAAATTCACTCAGAGTCCAAAAGGCACTGGAGGCCCCATACAGTGTTACCAAAGGAGAATGACTTGTTCCATGCAGCCTGTGTTCTTGAATAATATGCCAAAGATGCACTGAGCCGGTTTCATGCATCCTGCCACCTCAGTGAAAACAGACACTCTGATCTCCCAGCTTCTCTCACACACTGATTTGCCATCATCACGTTCCTTGAAATGCAGGCTTGGGACTGACTCCTGGATGGGCTCACAGCTCCTACTGCAGGCAAAAGGGCAGGTCTACATCTAGGTCATGTCAAGGTGACAGCTGAGTGCTCAAACCTGCATACAGAAAGCAACTGCACTGTCTTGTGAAGTTTTCTTCATGTCTGCCTACATGCCGAGATGCATTTGTGCATCTGTAAACCGAGCGGCCAATACGCAATAGCTGAAAAGCTCACTGTTTGCTACAATGCCTAGCACTCCAGGGAATCAGTAAACATAAGGCTGCAGCTATGGTAAACTTTGGGAGCTAGAATTGGGAAGTGTGACAGGGCATTCAACATGACTTGTCTAGATGACCCAGCAATCCCAGCAGTGGAGCTTATAAAGCTCACTTTAGCCTCTTGGCTTTTTCCTGAAGAAGCTCACAATACAGACAGCAAGATGACCAATCAACTGCATAACTGTAGCCAGATTCTGCAATCTGCATGCCCTCCAGGGAACATAGTTATACTGCTTATACTTTACATTAACCCCCCCTCATTATCTCTGGCCCTCAATTCAATTCCATGCAATTCAAACTGAACTCAAATGCCAGACTAATACAAATCCCCATTTAAGCTATCAAAACCTGTGGACACTGCTTCAGTTCTAGTTCAGTCCATCTTGTCCTTTCAAGGGTGGAATGACTTAACTGTAGCACAATTAGCAGGTAATTTGTAAGTCGTTATAGTGCAAAGTATCTGGTGAGAACATTTTATTGAATAAACCTGCTGAGCATAATTTCCTGTGGAACTAAAAAAAATATTAAACCGTCTCTTGCCTTTTTCTTCCCTTTTCAGAGCTCGCCGCGGTTACTGCTGCCTATAATTATATCTCCTTCTAGACGGAGCTAAGAGCCCAGAGGGTTCTGCACCTTTTCCTACAGCAGGGATTAAAAAGCTCGAGAGAGAACAAGATGCTTCCCTCACAAGCCAAGGATTCGATATTTTCTAGGCTTTATTTGCTAGAGACTCAGCCGAAAAGCACTAAGACGTACTGGTGTTGGAAAAGGAAGTCCTCGGCTTCATATGGCTGTTGGGATGAATGCTGCTAACTCATCGCCTGATCACTTCCAACCCCGCAGAAAGTGCATAGCTCCACCAAACTGATATGAAGCCAACTCTCATACTGGACCAAATTCTGCTCCACTAAGTCAGCCTCTCAAGCGCCCTGCATAATGTGGCTTTTACCCATCTACGAAAGAAGCAGATCGAAGTCTCTCTCATTCCGGCCCAGGCAGTAATGAACCTGTTGGGGGACATGGACCTGTAGATCCAGATTCTCTGGGAGCAGGGCCCTTCATTGCAGGAGATCAATCAGGAGCATGAGTGAAGCTCTGCCTAGGAAGTTACCTAGAAGGTGAAGGCCAAGAGGGCTAACCTCTCTAAGCATGGAATCCTAGCAAAACCTGAGGGCAGCTCCCTTCATGCCCACCACCTCGGTGAAGACCTCAGGCACTATGTTGACCCTGAGTGGCAGAGCGCAGTATTGAAGGGCCAAGCACCAATGTTAGATGGTTTGATGATTGGTGTACAGTAGGTATGTGCAGGTAGGTGCCCTGTGGGTATCAGCGTTGGGGAAGTCTTTGCTCTCTTTGCTTACTTCTACAGGAGTAAACTCCCTGAGTCACTTCAGAGCCGAATGGGGCCTCCAAAACAAAGCAAGCAGACACCTCCAAGCCTTTCCCAGTTCCCACTTCTGCAGTTTTTAGTGTCCATTGCTCTTGTTTTTTTCTAGGTATCCAGAAGGGAGACAACTTATTTCTGGGAACCAGAAGGAGAGCAGAAATTTATTCCATAACCCCTGTGAATAACCACTAATGCGCACTGTGCCTGTGGTGACTGACCCCCTTGCCTCCCTGGAAAGTGAGAGGGACACAACAGGGCCATGAACTCAGAAACTGTCTCTACTCCCCTCTGATGGGGGCATTTGCTGACAGAACCATCTTGAAATGACCAACTGAAGGAAGATGCATCTCTAGCCTCTATTTACTGTCCCTCAGCACCGGCTCCCAGTTATGTGTAAAGTTGCCTCCCCTTTGGAAGTTTCTGATAGAAGGGTGGAGTCCCAGTGCCCTTCCTGGGTTACTGCACGGCATGCCATACTTTTTGCCAAAATCCGCAGCCACCTTGAGCTGTCTTGTGAAGGAAAATGGCTGGACAAGACTTTCTGGGAGGGGCTTCCAGGCTTCTGCTACTCAGTTATGGCCTTGGCAGCACAGAGAATGCACAGAGATTTAATATTACAGCACCATCTACAGATCCCAGTCAGGATGTGTAGGATCCTGTACTGTAGATGGTACTGTAATATTAACAGGACTGTGCTAGGACGTGTAGGATCAACTTATTAATGTAATAGATTCCATACAGGATAAGGCCAGAAGGGACCATTAGATCATTTAGTCTGATCTGTGTAATACAGGCCAGTCAGTTTCACCCAGACCCCCCCTACTCTAAGCCCAATGATTTCAGTTAAGATTAATGCATTGCAGTCCTCAAAAGACTAAACTTGTGTCCACAGGCAGAGAACAGGAGGGACCAAAGTGCCACCAAGGCCTGAGGTCCCTACATTGGCAGGGAATCGTTTCGGTGAGATGCCCACAAGAACCTAACAGGCGAACCACACTCACTGCGGCAAAGGAAACCAGAGTCCCAGCCAGTGTGACCAGGGAAGAAGGGGAGAAGATTCCTTTCCCACCTCAAATCTGGTGAGCAAGACACACAAGCCAGGCATGAAAGGATTCTCTGTATACCTCAGAGAACTGGTCCATGCTGACCTAAGCCCCATCTCCAACTTTGGCCAATCTTTGATGCTTCTGAAGAAAGTGAAAAAACCCCAGATTGCATCAAGGCAATCGTGCATATGGGGGTGGAGTCTGTCCTCAGCCCCAGTATGAGATTTGGTTATAGTCATGGTCTTTAAGCAGAGCTGCAAGGCTTATGAGCATGTTCAGGATAATGCAGGCAATCTTGTTCTCCCCGTGGCCCAAAAAGTACAGGGATAAACAGGAGGATTCACAGAGTCACAAAATCCCAGGCCGAAGGGGCCACCATGACCATCCAGCCTGATCCCTTGCACATATACGCCATAAAACTTTTCCTAGAAGCTTACAGTATAAAATGTTGGTAAGATCTTTCATCTTGGGGACCTGGCACTGCCCAGAGGAGCTTACAATACAGCTCTCAGACCAATTACTTTAGCATTAATGTGAGTGCTGCAGTTAGGACACCTCCTGAGCCTCTTTCCTGGTGCTCACCATGGTGGAGCCAAAAAGGACATTGCTTCCAGTGGGACCTGCCTCAATGAGACAGAGGAAATTGGAGCTGCTGAGAGCATGCAGAGGGTGCTAAAAATCTGTAAGGTACTTAGAACATCAGAACGGCCAGACTGGGTCAGACCAAAGGTCCACCTAGCCCAGTATCCTGTCTGCCGACAGTGGCCAATGCCAGGTGCCCCACAGGGAATGAACAGAACAGGGAATCACCAAGTGATCCATCCCCCTTCTATGGCCCCCATCACCAGAGGATCTGAGCAAGTCACAATCTTTAATGGATTTAACTCTGGGAGGCAGGACAGAGCTATTCTCCCCATTACACCGAGGAGAACAGAAGCCCAGAGAAATCGAACAACTTGCCTGGTGACACACCCGATGTGTGTGACAGAGCAAAATTTGGACCCTGGTATCCCAAAGCCAACACTAGCATGCTAACCACTGGACCATCCCTCATCTGGTGACCTACTGGCTCTGCTGCTGCCTGCCACCCTTGAAGAGGTGCCAACTGGCACCCTTGGATGCAGAACACAGACCTACTGCACAGGGACGATCTGCAGCATCACTTAATACCCGTAAAGGCCTTTGCAATGCTCAGATGAAAGGTGCTGCAGAAGGTCGAAGGACATGGGGGACATTTCTGCTCTCTCCTAAACATCCCTAGAGCTAGGGGAGGCAGGGTAAGAGAGAACCATTTATTCTAGCCATTCCAAACTACGGGGAGCTAGCATGGGGGACTGGCAAGAACACTGCAGGGAGGGTGCAGCCTTTCTAGCTGCACTTCGCTAACAGAGGATCTGAGCTGCAAGAGAGTCCCCTTTTCCCATGCCCTAAAATAGGTAAGTCAGGCAGCAAAGCCAGCTGGGCACAGCACAAGTGGAACAGATCTGTCACAAATGTGATGAGTTCGGTGAATGCACAGGGCTTCCTAATGCCACTCATCTCTGAGTAGGAGAGGCCCAGTCCTGGAACAGCAGGGAGCGGGGCAAACCTCAAAGGTGAAATATTTATACCTTTGGCCAGGTCAATTTAGCCCCTCATCGTTATCATGTAAATGAAGCGAGTCCTGGGCAGTTTAACTACAGGTGCTGTCTGTTCTCCATGGACGCTGAGGAACTCTGGCAAAGTCTCTAAGGGAAAGGTCCCCAGTCAAACATGCCGGGCCTCAAGTTCCCCTCTCTCTTCATACCACGTGCTGGCTGGTGGCTGCCCGAGGGCTAAAGGGATTCTGCAGGTGTAATATTCATGGAATGCTTTGAGATCCTTTTGGATGAAAGATGCTCTATAAAGAGCAAACAGAGCTAGTGAGGGGAGGGAGGAAGGAGAGGGCTCTAAGCAGCAACTGCCCACACTCTGCTAGGCACCAGACAGTGCCCTTAGCCTGAACCCCACCCACCAACACTGAAATGTACAGAATCAATCAGTTCTTGCTGCGTTTGAACAGGAGCAATGGAGAGGGCGGGGAAGGAAGGGAAAAAGCTGTTTTGCTGCAGGCCCCTGTTCATTTGTGAAGCTGCAGCTGTCCATATGGAGCCTGCACACTGGCAGTGAATGTGACTCAATTCATCACTCACCCCTCTGCCTTTCTGAGCAGTCAGGAAGCTGCTGAGCTCGAATGCCCTCCGAATGTTTGCCCGTGCCCAGTGAACTGGCCTTGGCATTGAGGAGACAGATGTTTGTCAGAGACTGGTGGGGGTTTTGCAGCCTGTGTCATGCAGAGTCAGCTCATGTGCTAGAGAGAGCCACAGCTGTGATTACTCTCCCTCAGTGCTAATCAATTTCACACCCTCTTCAGTGCAGATACCCATAATCTTGTGGGAAGCAGGCCAAACTCACTAACAGCTCCGCAAGCTGCCTCCTAACTCCAACAGCTCGTCCTCTCATTCAGTGAAGTCTGTGTCAGCTTTAGTTCCAAGAAAATACGACCTGGTACCAAAGCTCATGTCACTCAGAATGATCCACTGTAGGTACTTGGAGCAACCACCAGTCTTTGGCTGCAGCCCCATCTAATCAGGATAGAAGCTCCCTCACAGCTGATCAGGACTCTAAAGAGGCAGGAATGAGGCCTTGAATATTACCATGTAATTGTCACACTGCATGTCACTTACTCCCCCCCCATCTGCCAGCCCCAGTAACGTTTCAGTCTAGTAAAAGAGACTGCAAAGAGAAACACAGCTACTGCAGTCCTAGACTCAGGAATCACTGTACAGTGTGTGTGTGTAGACGTATATATGCACATACACAAACAAACCCCAATATGTTAATCCAAAACACTTTACACCTAGCCCCTGTGCATGGTGGAAGCACAGCCAAGCTAGTTACACTTGTGTTAAAATGCGGCTGTTGCTACCAGGTCCTGCTATCAGCTTCTCTAGCCAGCGACGACAAGGATTTTCACCAGAGAACTTGGCCAGACAACTGTGCTGCATAGTGAGCGACCCAACCCAGTAGGCTGTAGCATGATTTTACAGTATGGTTCTAACCTTGTTTCTCAGACAAAAATACCATCCCCCCCTGCTCAAAGTAGTCATGCTGCGGCCTTGCTAGCAGCCGCTGCGTGAGCACTGTGAGGATGCCTATCTGGAGAAGGCTAATGAGGAAGGACAAAGAAGTGCTGCGTTACAGAGCTGGAAGCGAATGAAAAACACCAATCGAGACAGCTGTAGTTGAGCAGGAAAAGGTGGCTGCCATTTGAACAGTGTGGTGACAGGCACACAGTTAGAAGTTAGAGGGTAACAGGAAGGCAGGGAAGGCTGGGCACGTTTTAGAGACGGGCGTGGTCTACACTACGCGTTTATATCGAATTTAGCAGCGTTAAACCGATTTAACCTTGCACCCGTCCACACAATGAGACCCTTTATATCGATGTAAAGGGCTCTTTAAACCAGTTTCTGTACTCCTCCTCGACAAGAGGAGTAGCGCTGAAATCGGAACTGCCATGTTGGATGAGGATTAAAGTGGCCACAAATTGATGGTATTGGCCTCCGGGCAGTATCCCACAGTGCACCATTGTGACCGCTCTGGAAAGCCATCTTAACTCGGATGCAGTGGCCAGGTAGACAGGAAAGCCCCAAGAACTTTTGAATTTCATTTCCTGTTTGGCCAGCATGGAAAGCTCACCAGCACAGGTGACCACGCAGAGCTCATCAGCACAGGTAGCAATGCAGTCTCCTGAGAATTGAAAAAGAGCTCCAGCATGGACCGCACGGGAGGTACTGGATCTGATCGCTATATGGGAAGAGGATTCTGCGCTAACAGAACTCCATTCCAAAAGACGAAATGAAAAAACATTTGAAAAAAATTTCCAAGGCCATGATGCAGAGAGGCCACACCAGGGACTCAGTGCAGTGCCATATGAAAGTTAAGGAGCTCAGACAAACCTACCAGAAAACCAAAGCAGCAAATGGAAGGTCCAGGGCAGGGCCGAAAACATGCCGCTTCTGCACTGAGCTGCATGCAATTCTAGGGGGGTCCACCACCAGTTCCCCACCCCATCTGTGGATTCCGAGGTGGGGTTGGTAATCTCAGCCATACCTGAGGATTCTGCGGATGGGGAAGATGAGGAGGAGGAAGAGGAGGACGAGCTTGCAGAGAGCACACAGCACTCCGTTCTCCCCAACAGCCAGGAGCTTTTTCTTACCCAGACGGAATTACCCTCCCTGCCCTCCCAAGCCACTAGCCCAGACAATGAAGCCATGGAAGCGACCTCTGGTGAGAGTATCTTTGTAAATATAAAACATGGTTTAAAAGCAAGAGTTTTTTAATGATTAATTTGCCTTGAGGACTCTGGATGCATTCGCAGCCAGTACAGTTACTGGAAAAGTCTGTTAATGTCTGGGGATGGAGCGTAAATCCTCCAGGGACATCTCCATGAAGCTCTCCTGGAGGTACTCCAAAAGCCTTTGCAGAAGGTTTCTGGGCAGGGCAGCCTTATTCCGTCCTCCATGGTAGGACACTTGACCACACCATGCATGTAGCAAGTAATCTGGTATCATTGCATGACAAAGCCTAGCTACGTATGGTCCCGGTGATTGCTGGCATTCAAGCAACATCCATTCTTTATCTCACTGTTATCCTCAGGAGAGTGATATCGTTCATGGTAATCTAGTTGAAATTCAGGAATTTAATTAAGGGGACAGACATGGCCATTCCTACTGGGCTGTTTGCCTGTTGCTTAAAAGAAATCCTTCCTTGCAGGTAGCCAAGCAGGGGCGGCGGGGGGGGGGGGGTGGGATTGGCGCTGAGCTTTTTCGTGTTTGGCTAGCAGTGATCTTCCATGATGATACCAGCCACGCGGTGTAGGGAGGGGTAAATCGATCATCCCAGAGAATTGGATTGGGGGGTGGTTTCTGCTGCTGCATGTTAACAGGAACGAAGCAGCACTGAACGAGATTTGCTTGGTATTTGGGAAAGGAGGGCACTGTGTATATGAAGGCTGCAGAAGCTGAAGGACAATGGCTTACCATGGACGCATGCAAGCTGAATTCTGCTGCCTGGACCTGCATCTGTGAGATCTCTAACACCAGCGCCACAGGCACTCAATATTAAGATGCAAAATGCGACCTTGTAGTGAAATCACATGTGCTATGTAAGGTGAATAGTGTTGTTCTCTGTGAAAGAGTATAAGCATTGTTCTTTAAAATGTATCTTTTAAAATACTTCTCTCTCTTTTTTCCCTCCCTCATGCAGCTGCAAATTTTTCAAGCCTCCCTACTCCATCCCAAAGGCTATCTCAGATAAGGCGGCGGAAAAAAAAGATGCGAGACGAAATGTTCTCGGAAATCATGGAAGTGACCCGCAATGAAAGAGCTCATCTGAAGGAGTGGAAGGACGTGGTACCAAATTACAGGAAAGATGCCAGGAGGGACCAACGTGAGGACAGGAGGGACGCTCTAGATGAGAGGTGGCAGCAGGAAGATCAGAGGTGTAGGCAGGAAGATCAGCTGTGGCGGGATGCAACGCTGGGGCTGCTGCGTGATCAAACTGACATCCTCCGACGTCTGGTGGAGCTTCAGTAACAGCAGCAGGATCAGAGAGTGCCGCTGCAGCCCCCGTGTAACTACACTCACCACGTTCCATATCCTCCTCACCCAGATGTGTAAGAACGCGTGGGCGAAGGCTTCGTGCACCCGCCCACTCCACCCCTGTGGACAGCCCAACCAAAAGGCTGTCATTACTTTGAAATTTTTTTAGTGGCCTTTTCCTTCCCTCCTACCCTCCTCCCAAACCACACACGGGTTACCTTGTCAGTTCTCTCCCTCTTTTTATAATGAATTAATAAAGAATACATGATTTTTAAACAATAGTGACTTTATTTCCTTAGAAAGCAAGCTGTAATCAAAGCGGGAAGGTAGGTTGCTTACAAGGAATGAGTCAATCAAGGGGGGGGGTTCATCAAGGGGAAACAAACACAGCAGTCAGACCATACCCTGGCCCGTGATAAAACTCGTTTTCAAAGCTTCTCTGATGCGCACCGCTTCCTGGTGTGCTCTTCTAATCACCCTGGTGTCTGGCTGCAAGTAATCAGCAGCCAGGTGATTTGCCTCAGCCTCCCACCCCACCATAAGGGTCACTCCCTTACTCTCACAGAGACTGTGGAGCACACAGCAAGCAGCAACAACAATGGGGATAGTGGTTTGGCTGAGGTCTGAGTGAGTCAGTAATGTGCGCCAGCGCGCCTTTAAACGGCCAAATGCACATTTACCACCATTCTGCACTTGCTCAGCCTGTAGTTGAACAACTCCTGACTACTGTCCAGGCTGCCTGTGTATGGCTTCATGAGCCATGGCATCAAGGGGTAGGCTGGGTCCCCCAGGATAACTACAGGCATTTCAACATCCCCAACTGTTATTTTCTGGTCTGGGAAGTAATTCCCTTGCTGGAGCCGTTTAAACAGAGTAGTGTTCCTGAAGATGCGAGAGTCACGAACCCTTCCCGGCCATCCCACTTGGATGTTGGTGAAATATCCCTTGTGATCCACCAGTGCTTGCAGCACCACTGAAAAGTACCCCTTGCGGTTTAAGTACTGGGTGCCCTGGTGCCAAGATAGGGATTTGGGTTCCATCTATCGCCCCACCACAGTTAGGGAATCCCCATTGCAGCAAAGCCATCCACTATGACCTACACATTTTCCAGAGTCACTACCCTTGATAGCAGCAGTTCAGTGATTGCATTGGTTTCTTGGCTTACAGCAGCCCCCATAGTAGATTTTCCCACTCCAAACTGATTCCCAACTGACCGGTAGCTGTCTGGTGTTGCAAGCTTCCAGAGGGCTATTGCCACTCACTTCTCAATTGTGAGGGCTGCTCTCATCTTGGTATTCTGGCGTTTCACGGCAGGGGAAAGCAAGACACAAAGTTCCATGAAAGTGCCTTTACGCATGCGAAAGTTTCGCAGGCACTGGGAATCGTCCCAAACCTGCAAAACTATGCAGTCTCACCAGTCTGTGCTTATTTCCCGGGCCCAAAATCGGCGTTCAATGGCTAGAACCTGCCCCATTACCAGCAGGATCTCCAAAGCACAGGGGCCCGCGGTTTGAGAGAATTCTGTGTCTATGTCTTCATCACTCTCGTCGCCACACTGCCGTAGCCGCCTCCTCCTCGCCTGGTTTTGCAGGTCCTGGTTCAGCATAGACTGCACGAGAACGCGCGAGGTGTTTACAATGTCCACGATTGGGGTCTTGAGCTGAGCAGGGTCCATGCTTGCTGTGCTATGGCGTTTGCACAATTCACCCAGGAAAAAAGGCGCGAAACAGTTGTCTGCTGCTTTCATGGAGGGAGGGGTGAGGCTGTACTCAGAACCACCCGCAACAATGTTTTTCGCACCATCAGGCACTGGGATCTCAACCCAGAATTCCAAGGGGCAGGGGAGACGGTGGAAACTATGGGATAGCTATCCACAGTGCAACACTCCAGAAATCGACACTAGCGTTGGTACATGGATGCACACCACCGAATTAATGTGCTTACTGTGGCCGCGTGCACTCGACTTTATACAATCTGTTTTTAAAAATCAGTTTCTGTAAAATCGGAATAATCCCATAGTGTAGACATACCCAGGGTTAATCTAAAGCACATAGGGAACTTTTAAAAATATGGTTGAAAACAAAGAAAGTGAGTCCAGGGACAGAGCTTTTTGTAAATGAAGACCCCCCCCACCCCGCAGAGGAAACCATGGCGAGAGAGGTCTCAAAGCGTAAGTCTCAGCACAGAATCGAAGGCTCAGTGCACAGCACTGGCTTGGCTAGCCAGGAATTTGTTGCTATGTTCGGCCCAGAAACAATATGCCCCCTCCCAGCAGACAGAACGCACTGGGCTCTCTCTCATTACCTGCACAGTACAAGAGCTAGTGTCTGGGAGAGCGACACAAAGTAGCCCATGAGACACCAGAACAGGTGCCTGCCCCTTGAGTGGTGAATTGTGTTCCCAGAGCTCAGGGATCCACTGTGGTTTAGCCAGAATTCACCAATTTGGCTGCTGAACATCTATAGAGAGGAACACCTGCTTCTTACACAGAGATTCACATCTTCCTTGCCCAACAGCAGCGTGCCAGTCAACCCCTGTGTACAACCTTGTCCCAAAGGATACCCACCCCTGCCAGAAGAAACTCCTCTGCAGGCAAGCAGGCATTCAGCTCTTTGCAAGAGAGTGGGTAGAAGGCAGCCAACTCAAAAACGTGTCATGTGAAGGACATTAAACCACCACCTCCCTGGCTGAGGGCTCAGAGTGGGAGGAAGAAGAAGAGTTAGAGACACGGGCTGGCAACACAAGGAAGCAATACATACATGCTTTTCTCCTTCTATCTTCTTGTCAGCCACCTGCATTGCATCCAAGTATTTAAAATGTAGTTCCATCAGCCTATCAACCTGTGAGGGCAGGAGAGACACATACTAAGCAAGAGAAAGGCCCACTCCACTCAGTAGTCAGCCCTTCCTACTCCACTGTTCGTCCTCCCAGAAATCTCACAAAGCAGCTTGCAGCTCTGCCACTCCCAGGAGAGACACGGGAATGAGCGAATGCTGGCAGGCGAGTGCTTTGGATTGAAATGCCAGTGATCTCTACACCTTATCACAATGTGATCCAATCAGCTCCCACTAGAAGGTGGGCAACCAGGCCACAAGCTCAGCCCACTTCTCTGATCTGTGCTCCTCCACTTTCCCCAGCTCCCTAAATGCAGCTGCACAGATGGCAGATATAATAGGCCAGGGAAGGCACAGCCACAGGATGCCAGGTTGTGGGTTTTTCCTCATTATTATGTGCTATGCAGGTTCCAGCTGAGGAGGTGGTATCTGCTATTCAGCTTCCCGAGCTCATCAGTCATCTCCCTGGACTTGAGAGAGATGACTGACGAACCCTGGGAAGCTGGGTAGCAGATACTGGCTGCTCAGCCACCCTGGAACCTGCATGGCACATAGAAAAAGCCCAGTGTTCTTCCCCTGGGTGGCTGGGAGTTCTCGGGAAGGAGGCACACCACCTTTCCCATTTTCCGGCCAGCGCAGCTGGGGCAGCTCGGGCCAGCCTGGGGCTCAGGTGGGCTGGATGGCATGGCTAGGACTGTTTGGGCCAGTGCAGCTGGGGCTGGCCCAGGGTTCCTCCAGCATTGGAGGGGTGGGGAAGGGCTTGGGGTTCTGGCTGGCCCAGGGCTTCTCTGGCTGGAGGGCTCAGGGCCACAGCCATGTCGAGTGGAGGGGCGCGTAGGGCCGGGGCTGGGGGCTAGCTTCCCCAAAGGGAGGGGTCCACCCACTACCCATTTGTAGCTGTCTGTCCAGCCAGGCTGTGACCACTCAGACCGCTGTTACACATTACAGGTTAATGCTGCCCTCTCTGTTGCACTGAATTAAGCAATTAAACAAGGCCTTTCAATGTGAGAGACTTTCTGGAGTTCGGAGAACCAGTTATGGGCACAGCACGTGAACAGCGTGTTGAGAGTTTATGGCTGTGTTCTGCACAGAGGGACCAAGATAATCCTTAAGGGGGGGGGAGGGGGCTGTGCACCGAGGCAGGACTGGGAATTCTCAGATGCTTGGTGGGTGGCTCTTGCTCACATGCTCAGGCCCACACCGATCACCATTTTCAGAGTCAGAAGGAATCTTTCCCCAGATTAGACTGACAAGCACCTTGGTTGTGTTGGGCATGGGTCACTTGCTGGGATCAGCGGGTTATATCCTGGCAGGCCTTGGACATTTGTGCACCTTCCTATTGTCCCCTCGAGGCACACAACAGTTTAGTCTCCTGAGGCCTGGCATGCTTTAGTCTAATCCAGTTTACTGGGACCAATACAGGGGGAACTGGGTGGGTTTTAGTGGCTGTGGAATGCAGGAAGTCAGACCAGATGACCTGATGGTCCTTTCTGGCCTTAAATTCTGACTGAATTTACAATTCCCATTGGAAGAACTGGTTTGCAAAAGCTGCTTCTTTGCAGATGGCTACCCTGGCTATCCATCAGCTGGTGGTACTTCAGGGAAAATCCATGCCCAAATGCCACTCCTGCTAAGGATGAAGCACTCCATGGATTAGGGGTGAGGGATACACGTGTGGAACATAAGAGCACTAGCCCACGTGCTGGCCAGCAGCTAGCACAACTAACTAGCATATTCTCAAGTCTCACTGCTACTGGTAGGGTTTGGTTTTTTTCCACCCCCTGGAGACACAGCAACTTAGACCCACGGCCACTGAAACGCTGGCACGACACCAGTTCTAACCATCTTCCCCTGCTCTGTTCTCCAACAGCGGGAGCAGAGTTGGGCCTCCAGCACACTAACCTTCTCACTGTCGTTCTCCGTGAATTTATTCAGCAGCCGCGTTCTCTGCTGCCCTCTCAGATTCCGCAGCAGAGAGGCCAGGATGGAACAGACGTGCTCTGGTGGTGAAGAGAGAGAGTTGCACACAGGTCAGGAAAACCAGATCATTTCCTTGCTGGGACTAGGTGTAAAAGAGGCACAACTTTGGTTCCAGCTGCAGGGGTTTCCTACCCGGGATCTGGGGTGTGGTTATAAAAGAATGGGGAAGCTGTTGCAAGAATAGGTCCCTAGGTGTCTCGTCTCTTCTCCCAGCTAGCTGAAAGCTGGAAAAACCTCTAGGCCTTTATCAAATTTGTGTGTTACTTTGAACCTGTTTTGGAATCTTCTTGCTGTTAATTACAGCCCTGAAAAAACAAGACATTATAAAATATAGCCCAAACCTGGTTCCGTTTAACTCCCCTGGCTGAGGTCTCTCTCAGCAGCTTTCACTCTCCTTCTGGCACTTCCTATCCTAGCTAATGGGATGGCGTTGCTGCTTCTTTCACAGCTAACAGCCATACTGGACCCAAACCAGGCTCCATTCAGAAGCTGGCACAGTCAGCTGACTGACCCTTACGTTACCAAGCAGGGAGCAGTTGTTAGAACAGCATAGCTCAAGAAAGGTAGAAGCACGCCAGAACACAGCTCCTGCACAGATTTAATTGGCATTAGCTAGAGCAAAACCTTCAAACAAACCTCTTATTTACAGAAAATCCTGTGTTCGGAATACAAATTCAGCACAACACACAAGGAAATAATGAACAAAGAAATCTGCTCTACAGCCTTCTAGATTCTCCTTAAGGGTCAAAATTTTCACAGCCCAACCTTGGAACAGAATAAAATATTAACTGTGCAAAAAACACAAGGGGCAACCCAAGTTCATGTTCAACCCCACTGAATTTCAGAGTCTGAAGGGCAACTGAACTAAGTACCTCAAATTTGTCCTGATTCTTTTCTTGTGTGTGGCAGGTCACAGCTTCAAGGTGTTCTCTTTATGAATAGCTATGCCAATGTCCCACAACAAAATGCTGTTCTCCAAAGCCACAGGAAGAACACAGTTTTCAGTGAGGGGAGAGAGCATAGCAAGCATCACAATTTCTTTCATTCTTTACAAATTTTCTTCAGAAGCTCTTCCCTGTCAAACGTTGCAGCAGAATCTCCTCTCCAGATCCTTGCTAACAAGACATGGCAGCAGTCTCACTGCCAGGGTCCGATTCTGCACAGCACTGGGCACCTTCCATGGGAGTTCAGGTCACTCAGCATCTCATGGGAAGCGAAAGCTCTGTTCTAGGCCTCTTTGCTTATAGGGTGTGTTGTGGCTCTCTAATGCTGGTTTTCAAGGCTTCCCAGGAGCTACATTAAGTAGAAAAGGAAGACTCCTTGCTGGCCCCCGTTCCCTTAGAAGGAACACCCATGGGGGGGAGGAATAGCTCAGTGGTTTGAGCACTGGTCTGCTAAACCCAGGGTTGAGAGTTCAGTCCTTGAGGGGGCCATTTAGGGATCTGGGACAAAAATCTGTCGGGGGTTTGCTCCTGCTTTGAGCAGAAGGCTGGACTAGATACCTCCTGAGGTCCCTTCCAACCCTGACATTCTATGATACACAGCCCTAACCTCGCTCGAGGCAGAATCTGGTCTTCAGCCTGACCTTAACTGGGCTTCCCTCTTTGTGTCCACAGTTCACTTCATGTGAGTGTCTAACTACTCGGTACGTACCTGCCTGAAAGACAGGCTGCACTTGCATATGTTCTGGGGGCCGGACTAGATGACCTCTAGAGGTCCCTTCCAGTCCTACAATTCTGTGATAGAATCTAGGTTTTTCAATGTATTCCAAATAAAATGTGAATTAAATGTCTCCATTCCTTTCTCGCCAAGTTCTCCAATTGTAATGCTTTCCTCAGCTCCTCTATCTTGCCCATTAAGACACTGGCAGTGGCAGACTGCTGTGCTGACACAGTCTGGATTCATATATATTTTAGGGTACAAAGGTGGGTGGATGAGGAGAGAGAGATTAATGGGAGGCTGTGGAAACAATAGCAGTGAGGTACATGCCCTGCATCACCCCACTACAGGCCTGGTCACTGCAGGGGGTGAAATCATTTGCAGAGTTTGTGCCAATGTCAGAGATGGGGCAGTGCACCAAAGGGCAACATTTAAATAAGGGCAGATAGAAGCAAGCACAAAGTCACAGAGAAAAAAAAAGACAGCCTTCACTTTCTCTCCCTCACCGAATCATTTGTTATCGCTTCCTGCCTTCCTGTATGCATTAAGCACAGACCTCAGGTTTCATACGTTTCAATGTATTCTGAACTAGAACTTCTCAACGACGTCTTTGCTTTAATTCTGCTGATTAAGACTGATGAGAAATAGTGGCCGTAAAAATCTCCTCCACTGCCTCAGTGACAGGAGGGGGGAAAGGAGTGTCAAGGTTTGTTATTTTCACAGACAAAAATGCAATATACAGAGAAGAGGGATCATCTTCTCATTGCCATCAAACCAGATTAACATGCATTTCCACAATTCTGCCTAGCCTGCAGCCAAGAGAAGCCTCGCTCAACCGCGCTGGTGTACAAAGAACAAACCACATTTATCTGTTTGCATGGCACTTTCAAATAAACTGACAGCTCACCTTTTTCATTAAAAGGCTGCAGTCACCTAAGTAACCAGTGTGCCATGCCCCAATTTGGAGTCTGCCCCTTTGCACCACAGGTTATATGCGTGCCACATAAGGGCAGCAAAACAACCACAAAAAAATAGATACACACAGTTTCATTTGCTACTAATAAATGTAGCTCTCTCAGGAACAGATTTCTGCTGGAGGTGGTGTCAGTTTTTCATACACCAAGGAGATGGGGAGAGCTGCTGGCAGGAAGAGCAGAGGAGATAACAGGTTTATCTGGTGGCCGGCACCGTTCAGCTGCTCTGTCATTTCGACAGGATAAAATGGAGGTGAAGGATGGCCATGGATACATCAGTGCAGCCTGTGTGAATGCAGGCTCACTGCAGAGGGGCCTTCAGGATAGCAAGAGGCAACTACACCATGCACACTATATCAAATGAGTTGTCCATGTAAAAAAAGGATGACAAAACACCCCAAATGCTATTGAGCCCATTTGTCCTTAAAATGAGGAGGATGACATGCAAAAAGTTGTAAATATCCTAGCAGCTTGTTCTGCTGACTTGGAAGAAAGCCGGTGTTTCCAATGTGCCAGAGTTCACCTGCTCTGTGTCAGAGAGGAGGCTATGAGGGGGCTGCCAGTGGAGTAAGAAGTTGCTTCACTCCCTGCTGTACCAGTGTGGCCTGATCTTCTCTAATATGAGGACCCCTTGTTCTCCAATCCTGCTCCCATGTACCAGTCTCACTCTCTCCTGTGCATCACCTCCCTCTTCAGGATTTGTAGTCAGTAACTGAACACCGAGCCAATTCCTTCAGGAATACAGACATAGCAGATTTGTCACGGATATGCCCTAGGGTCTGTCTACCTAGCTTCACTGATGTATAGGCCAGAAGGGACTAGTATGATTTTGTCCAACCTCCTCCACAGCACAGGCCATAGGACTTCACCCAGTGATTTCTGCATCAGGCTCATTATTTTCAGGATGAGCTAGAGCATGTTTTTTAGAGACACATCCAGTCTGGATTTAAAGACTGTAAATGACAGACTCTACCACATCCCTTCATAGCTGGTCAATGGTTAGTTCCCTTCACCATTAAAAATGTGATTTCCAATTTGAATTTTTCTACTTTCAATTTCCAGTCGCTGGATCTTGTTGCTTTTGTCTGCTAGATTTAAGAGCCCTCTTATCAGCCCTCTCTTGTGTAGGGTACTTACACACAAAGGACCAAGTCACCTGTTACCCTTCTCACTGATAACCTAAACAAGCTGATCTCTTCAAGTCATAAGACAGGTTTTCCAGACTTCCTGTCAATTCTTGCAGCTCTTCTCTGGGCTTTCCTTTTTTTAACGTATGGACACCAGATTCCAGTAGTAGAATAACCAACGTCAGATGCAACTGAATGTCACCCCACTTCTCCTGAAAATTCCTCCACTTAGACATCTACATATTAGCCACAGCACCTCCCCGCAAGCTCACAATCAGGTGGTTATGTATGAGAACCCCTCAGACCTTTTCAGTCACTGAATTTATGGAGAACCACAAGGACACTGAGTCATAAGCATGTTTCAGTGTTTATTCTTTGGGTACAGCATCTATCCTGCCCACTTCCTATAGCTTCCTCCACAGACACATGGACGTGAAGTCCTATTTAATGATACAATGCATGAACAAAAACTATGAGCCCAATCATATAAAAGCACTTAGTGGGTGCAGTGCTTACTACTGGAAGGTGTCTCATTGACATTAATGGGCCCATTTTTAATAGTGAGCACTATGCCGGGTAGCACTAGTAGGATCTGGCCTTCTCTATTTAATCTCTCTTCCCAAATGATGGTATAATTATTTTCCAAGTCTAAAATATTTCTGAGCCAAAAGGAGAAGTCTCCACTTGCTAGGCCTATTTCCAATGAACATGCTCTAATGCGCCCTACTGCCCAATCAATACCAGTACCTATGGGCAGCACAGGAACACAGCTAATTGACCTGCCATGGACAATTTTTGGCTTATTTAAACCAAAAGCTGACATGAAGCTTGGCTGAATCCACTACTTAATTAAATCAAGATGCCTGCAGGAACAATGAGAAGTACTAACCCAAACAGACCTGCACTTCTAGGCACCACAGGGCACATTCACAGCTTTCCAGGAACCTGCAGCACTATACATCACACACACAGACATGTAAATGGGTGCATTTTCTCACACTTGACTGGAAACTGCTGCTGCTTTGAGTCCATCAATAGAGGAACCTGCAGCTGATCAGCTTTGTCCTCATCCTACATCTACAGGCCATATTTCATCATTCCCTTGGTCATATATGGCCCTCAGACTACACCTAACGCAGCTCAATCAACTCCATAAATACTGGCCCTGTTATGTGGAAGCTTTGTAAAATCTGAATGGAAAATGTTGGTCTGGGGGAGGGAAACAAGGTCAGAGGCCAAAGGAGTTACCTACCCTGATGCCCCACCCAGAACAAAGATAGGTATATCTCATATATTAAAACAATCACCTTGCAAGACAGGCCTAGATGCTTCTCTTTTGAAAAAGTGTCAAACCCAAACCCACAAAAGCCTGGTCTGCACCAGGGAAAAAAGGTGTGTTCTTACCATTACTAGCCAACCCACGATAAACAACAGGAGGTAAAATCGGAATGAAGACAAGGCCTGTTAGTAGGCTGAGATAAATAGCACGCTCACTTTTACTGTTTCCTTTGACCTGCTAACACACCAAAACTAGCCACCTTTTTTCCTAATGTGGATGCAATTGATTCCCAAGAGTCTGCAAAGACATGCATGAGTGCAAAGCAGAGCTGGTCACCAAAAGCTTCTGCTTTGGACTCTTAGCCATACTCTATCCTAGGAGATAACCTTGTCTTCTCCAGTGTAATGGGCCAGATGTGATTAAACCGTTAAACTCCTAACCAATGCTATGACTCGCCTTTGTTTCTGAGCAATGCACAAGGCCCTTAGGTCTTCCTTTGTTCTAGGTAGGTCACATACAGAACATGCTCCCCTACTGCATCAGAGATTCTTCTCAGTCCAATATCACTTTAGAACCTCACAGACCTCCCTACTCCTCCCTAGAGAAGATGGCCATGGAAGATTTAGGATGCAAGCAGTTCTTAAAATACCTAATTAGATCGATCTTGACTTCAGCAGTGGTGTGTTGGAATACAGATGAACCTAGTCCATGGCTGGCACTGGCAGCTACAGCAGCAGGAGGTCCTGTCAAACCAAGCCATAACATTACACTCTCTGCCTTTATTATTATTTTCCCCTCTTTTTAAATTTCATTATAACGGACATCTGGCTGGCAGGGCAGGGTGCTTGCAGACACAGCCATGCACAGTGGAATACTGATGCAGATTAAACCAGCCTCATAGCAAAAAGACAGAGAGCTGTACATTTTGGGGGTATCAAAGCAGCGACAGCACCCACTTGGTGGAAAGGGGAGAAGGAAGGAAGGGGCAAGAGCCCACCTAGCACAAATTCTGATGAACCAGTGGAATAGTTTAAGAGTTTTAAATCATTTAAAATCAAAATTAGAAAGATCTACAGGATACGCCCTAGTTCAGCCACCAGTTACTGGACTCAGCACAAGAATTACTGTGTGGAATTCTAGGGCATATATTATACAGTCACAAGGAGTAAGACTACATGACAATAATGGTCCCTTCTAGTCTTAACATTTATTCATTTATGTTAATACTTTGCACTTGTACAGAGCCCTCCAGCCATGATTCTGAAAATGGTACAAAGATGAATTACCCCTCGGAACCCTAGGATGGAGGAGGGCATCACTCTGATTTTACTGATGGGTAAAGTGAGGCCAGAGTCACCTGTCCAGGGCACATGAAAGCCTCTGGCAAGACAGGATTAGAGCACCACACTAGGCAAAGTTCCCTTCAGACCCTTAGAAATGTTATTTTCCAGAACAATCTCTTTATTACGAGAACATTAAACAAAGTTTAAAACTAATTAAACCCTATTTTAAAATACTAATTTAAAACATTAAAACTAAGACTCATTCACATAAGAGGATCCTGCTGTATTCTGAAAAGTTGGTGGTAAAATAATAAATTGGTGCAATTAAATTTGTTTAAACAGATTGATTTCTTTAGTAGGCATTCGTTTTGGCAGACCACTGTGTGAAAAATATTTTCTGCTGGCTCACAGATGATGTTCAGTTAGAAGAACTAATCTCTATCATGTCAGTTTTCTATTATTTTTACCCTTTTCATGCCCTGGGAATTTAGACACATAGCAGATACTCATTTTAAAGGGTGTTGCTACATTTCAGTGCATGTTACCATGGATCAAGAGAGCATTTTTAGTAACAGAGCTATTCCTCTAAAGGAAAACTAAAAAGCTGTGTCACTCTAATTCACTTTTTTTTATTACGGGGCAGACTGGCAAAATACACAAACTGCAGATACTAGGTAAATAGGAAAGTGCATGAACTTCTTCCAAGGTTAGAAAATAAATTATTCTTAAATAAAACTGACATTTGGGGAAAGCGAAGGCAGTTAAATTTGGATGACTTGGTATGAACATCCTCCCAGTTCATTACAATCTCTTGGCATGCAAGGGAAAGATTGTTTTCTCTCAGGCTAGGCACACTAGCCAACATGTGGGTCTAAAGATTTGCTTCCCTACAGGCTACCTGATGATCCACAGAGAGGAGGCCCTTGCCACTCATACCTGAATTTGTGTTTCCTCCATTTTAACCCACTGAGTGTGTTCAGGAATTTTAAACCAGTAGATTGCTCCTGGAGCAACAGCCTAATAGCATAGTTCGAAGATCAGCAGACAGGCCTCTCACCTCTATGGGATGCTAAGGTGCCCCATCAGACTCTTGGCTTTTTTGCCAGATGAATATGCTAACTATTTTATTCAGCTTTCTGAAATTTAGGAGTGCTGCTTTTTTAAAATGTTAATGTTCTGTGCTCACGTACCCAGGAAAAGAACATTTTATCCCATCTACCTCGCATTTAAAAATCCAGATGATTGTCAACCTTCTTCATAGAATTACCGAACGCTGCCACATTCCATTTTATTCCTCAGCTCTCTTATACTCTTCAGGTACCAGACATCACTGCATCTTCCTCCCGGTCTGTCCAAAGTGGTGGGACAGTCAGTACTCCTGCGATGACCCACTATCTGGAACAGAATTCCTGACCCTTCTTCACAATTTAAGACTCACTTTAGCATCTTCCTCTCCTTGGTTTATGATTCATAACCATCTTTATAACAAAACAATCAAACCCAAATCTCAAATTCAGTTTGCTTCTGATCCATCAGTTCCTCACAACCCTGTCTACAGATGCTAGCTGTAGGGAATGCCATACTTACACATATTACTTGCATTTAGCTGTATAGATTAACAGTCTGTGAAAGGCCATTACCAACCCACATTGTATTGTAAATCATGCATGGTATTCAGTCATCTACTGGGAGGCTCGTCTGGATTACACTTCTACAGGAATTGTAATCCTTAATCAAGAGGATTATGGCAAGTAGCTAATCCTAAAAAACAAACACAAAGTGTCTAGTGGATTTAAACTTCTTTTTCTGTAGAGCCCATTTCTCCTCCCTTTCCCTTCCTTGTGTCCTCAGTAATCTCATCTAGAAGGGCTTGGTTAACTAGGTCCAAGCATATCAAGACTTTATCTGCTACAGGGCAAAAACTCTCAAAAACATTCCGTTTTAGATAACAAGTAGTGTGTTAAAGAAGCAGACAAGCATCCAACTAATATATTTTTATATATAGCGAGTAGAGAGGGCATCTCAAATAAAATATTCTCCACTTCTTTGGGAGTAGGCAGATGCATTCCATCTCCCGTCATACCTCAAATACTCAACTGGATACAAAAATCAAGAGCACATGAGTACAGAAGTAGACAGGAGTGCACTGGCTTTCTTGCAATAAAAAAATTCGAAGTGTTCACTATGATTAAATATACTCAGCGTCTCTCCTTCACAGCCTGAAGATGACTACATATACTATTGTCTCCAGTTTCAGCAAGACAGAAGAAATTTGTTTTCATCAAAGGCAGTTTTGTTTGTATGCAAAAGTATCAAAGATACTGCAAACAGCAAGACTCTTGATAATGTAACATCACCAGACTTAAAGTATTAACAAAATATCAAAATAATAATAAAAAATGTAACAAAATAATCAAAAAGATATTAAAATACTTAAAAATTCATTGCATGAAGACTAACAGTTTTGCCTCAGAAAAGTCTAAACTCAACACTATTCTGGTACCAAGACACACACATGTAATAGAGTTCATAGGACTAAGTTTTAAAGCAATCACAGGCCTTTGCCAAACCACAACATTAATGGCAAGACCGTTGGATGAGGCAATAGTTCCCAGAGATCAGTTGGATTACATTGTTGGTGTGTTACAGTCGAAGTTACACATGATTATGTCCCAGAAACCCAAGTTTTAAGATCCAGCGTATAACTCAGGAAAGCATATCCCATAACAGACTTCACTCTGGCCGAAAACTGGAGATTAGAACAGGATTAAGTCCAGTATGGTCAAATTACACAATGTGGGTCAATCTTCTAAGTTTAAGTGATCCAACAGGACTGAAGTACAAGGGGTCTCTCATCAGTAGGACCTATTTTTTACTTTTATCCCTTGCTACATAATGTATAAAAACCACACTTAATCCAAACTATGAACGAGATACCTTACAATACAAATCGCCCACTAGGCACCGTGTAATTTTTATTGGTATCAATACTATAGAAAATTAAGAGATAAAAATGTAGGTATCCCAGTCACCAGAGTTGGCACCTTCATGCTAGTTTTTAAAGCGATAAATACTTTATACGAAATTGTTCCTATAAAATTTAATTTGGACTATAAAATTTTCTGTAATTAATGAAAACTGGCCAAGTTACATTGACAAAATAATAAATACTCTAGTGAAAATTCCATAGCCAAAAAAAGATTTTAGCAGCTATGAGGATCAACACTATTTCACACATGAACTCCTACGTGAAAAGCACATTCCTAGTGTACCCATCAAAGTCAAGAAAGTAGAGAAGCGGGATCCTCTCGCTGTCAAAGGTGCATGTGCAATGGCAGCACCTATCTACAGACAAATGGAACATAATGCCAGGTAGGTATGAGCTCACTGGACAAGTGCTACTGATGAATGTGCTTTGTACATTGCCCAGCGGTAAACCATTTTAACAGAGTCATTATTTAAATGGTAATTAGGTTTAACATTCAGATGTTTGAAGAAAGATGTGAACAACTGCACTGCAAGGTGTGAGCTGTCTAGCTGCAGTCTCAATTGCTCTCTAGTGGGTTTCTTTATAGCATGAAGGCCATCAAACTTCATTTTTAATGAAAATACAGATTTTGATTATGAAACTACAGTAGTTAACACTAAGGAATTATTATGATGTTTGATTCTGACCTCTTTTCTAGTTTCCAGACAAAGTCAAAAGGTCCTTTCCACCTGAAAGTTTGCATGTGCAATCGCCTGCTGGAAAAGAATCTCTCTTTTTTTGCGGCAAGGTGTCAGGCAGGTGGGATGAACTGTTTATGAACAACATCATGAAAAGTGACTACTAGTACCTGTCTGTTGGAATCACTTTTTAATGCTTTTTTGAAGAATCAGGGCTTGGAACAACTCCATGCGTAGACAATTAATTGTTGCTGATTAAGTCCAGGTGTGGACACTCTTCCAGAGTGCTTTGTTCCTGTTTGTCTTAACCCACTTTCAAATGCTGCTAAGCTAAACAGGAACAAGGCACTCTTATTCTGGAATAAGAGAGTCCACACATGGAGTTAATATCAGGAACAACTTCATGTGTAGACAAGCCCTCATTTCTCAGGAACTGAAGAACTCCAGTTGTGTTGCATTCACCAGTTCACCCAAGAACTAGCGCATAAGATTGTTTTCTTTGAGCTGTTTAGTTTCTTGTTATTTTAACAGATCCCCTCCTCCTTATGTGCACCACTGTAACAGAAAACGACAATACATAGGCATGCTGATACAGACATGAATGTGACTGGGTAGGACCAAAGCACATTTCACAGGCTTTAATGGGGCTATATCCTGAACCCCTCCGGGAATAATACGGTTTCTAATGGAAATCCTGATAAATCTGTAGCTACATACAGCTACTGGACACTCCTATTAAAAAACATTCTTGGAGGCTACAGAGGAAGTCTCTCTAATATCTACGTATTTAAAAAATGAAAGCTTAGTCAGGTTTTTGGACACATCTTTCTCTCTCTCTTTTTTTTTTTTTTTTATTAAAAAGCTGTTTCCATACATCCTCTAGTTTACCCTTTACGACCTCACAGCTTGCCCTCAGTATTCAAAAGGAACACTGCAAAGCTTTATATTTTGCTACTGCTGAATTTTCCTTTTTTGGATATACAAAAGGCATCCACATGTCTAGAAGTGCATCGTATCATGTTTGTTTTACACTAATCTGATGTGTGAGCTTTCTCCATGGCAAGGATATCCCAGACTCTAGCATACCATGCTGAAACAGTAGTGGGATTCTTTTTTTCCCCTCATTGAGCCAAGACAATCTTGCTTCTACTGTGTTTACTACTGAAAGAAACTGGGTGATTTTAATGGAACATTTAATGATTAGTCTATTTGTTCTCAAATTTTGGAACAGTAGTTACTGAAAAAAGGAAAAATGTGATTGGGAGATAATCTTAGAATTATTTACTACATAATGTGACCCTTCAATGAACATTGTAAAATATCCATAGACAATTCATGAGGAGCCCATAGACTGTGTCTCTCTCACACATCATAGGCAAAGCTTGTCATGTTCATTAACTCTGTGCTCCAAAGCCTACAACAGAGAACTCTGAAGCACCATGAGGCCAAGACTTGAGGCAACGTGCCAGGGTGTCAAAGCATCAGGACAAGGAAATTGAGATGCCAGTACCATAATTATTATGTGTGTTACCATAGCACCGAGGAGCTAGTCATGGACCAGGACCCCTTTGGCTAGGCGCTGTACAAGCACAAAACCAAGACAGTCCCTGCCCCAGAGAGCCGACAATCTTAGCACGAGACAAGAGATGACAGGTTGATACAGTCACATGGGGAGCACAAGGGAACAATGAGATGATACTGATCAGTATGATGGGCCGTGGTCTCAGCAAACTAGAGGCCTAGCCATGGTAGGCACCACAGAAAAGGAGAGTTTTAAGGAACCACAGAACTAAAGTTCCCCCAGAGTCCCTGGGAGGCGGGAGCCTGGGGCATTGGTGGCGCTGCCAGAGCAAGTGGTCACCAAAATAAAAACAAAGCAAAAGAAAACCCAGGTCTAACTGGAAGGGAGGGAGCAGAAGAGACCCCAGGAAGATGTTCTGAGAGAAAAGGTGACAAACACCTACACAGGTGCTGATAACATCAAGGACTGAAAGGGTCCAGTGGTGAGAAAGTTCAGCTCCATGGTGGCATGTGGCAATGGGAGGGGAGATGGCTTGGGCTCTTACTCACTACCACTGTCTTTTCAGACCTTCAGCACTTGGGGAGTCCCACTCGTCTCACGTCGCAGAGCAGAGAATCATCAAGGAGAACCCTGCACCTGGGGTGTCTACTGTTCCAGGCAGAGAGCGACAGAGACAGAGAGGCGCGCGCGAGCGCTGAGGGGACAGAGGAGGACAGTTGATAGATGGGTCTGAGAAAAGAAGTGGATTCAGAAACCCCTCAGTAACATGGTTTCCAAACAGCAAGAAAAGCATCAAACACACATTTTAATCCTCGTTTAACAAAGTGCCTGTTAACAAACGGTTTAATGCCATTCTTTAAATTAAATACCATTTACTCCTCCCACTGCTCATTGGCTAAGCTTCCACAGCAAGACAGAAAACTCCCCTTTACTATTTCCAAGCTCAGGAAAAACAAAATGGAGAGCAAACACATTCTCTGTGTAATATGATTCACCAGGTGGTTTATTTTAGACCCTCAGATCCCTTGCAATACAGATAAAACGGAATCCTGGCTCCAGGAAGTTTCCAAACCCGCTTGAGACAAGCTGCAGTGGGGATGAAGGGTTAGAAATGTAGTAAGGCTGGGCTGGAGGGTAAAGGACTCAGCAAAAGCCAGTGCACAGAGCAAGGAATTTCTCTCTTAAATAAATGTTTTAATTGGCTAATTTCTTGAGGACATCACAGAGGAAGTGGGTTTTAGGGAAGAGAGGACAGTGGCCTTTGGATCAGCTCATAGAGAGCTTGAAATAAAGCCCAGAGACATTGCGGGAGAGGTAGACAAATGAAGTACCTAGGCTGTCACTGCTTGCAGAGGGATGTGATAAGTGACCAAGATGGTTAAGTAGGGAAGGACAAAGTACCACAGGGCCTTGAAAGGGAGGAAAGGAAGCTTGGACTGGAGGTTGTGGGGAAAGAGGGACCGGAGTGATATGGCACCATGGTAGGCTATGAAGCAGCTCTTTGTATAAAAAGCAGTTCTGTCTGGGATGGGGGACCAGGGCATGCAGAAGAGGTGAGGTTATATGACAATCAGGATGGGAAGAGAGGAATGCTTTAACTACTTGGGCAGAAGGGAAAAAGGTCAGAGCTTAGAAATGTCGTGGAGAAACATGCACTGTGACTCGTAAGTGTTGAAGCAGATCCTGAGTCTGCCCCAAGGGCCCTTCTCCAAAATCCAGGAACTCTGTGCACAGGAGGGCTTCTAAAACACACCTACATCCAGGGGAAAAGTCAGTTAGGAGCTGGAGTTTACTCCAGTTTTCCCCCCACTTGAAAGTACAGCAGAGCTTGAGCCAAACCCCAATTGTAACACTTCCCTTCCCAAACCGAACCTGGTGACTGCAACATTCCTGACAATGTGCATCTTCAACCCCACATCGCCAGGGCCTTACAAACCCACCTTTCCATTCCAGTCTATTCTAGTCAACTACACTGCCAGGGCTCTGCCATACGCTCCTCTAATGGAAGAGCAGCTCCTATTCCTACTCTCTTGTTTGATCAGCTCCCACAGCAGAAACTTTCACCTCTGACAAAAACTCCATGATTGGCACATGCCAGCAGGCAGAAAGCCCTCAGAAACCAATACTGCTGAAATGCTGCCACTCCACTCCCAAGTGGGCACAGAGATTATGAGAACACCACTAACAAAACCATGTACTGCAGTGCCCTGGGCATGCCCCAGAACTGTCAACTCAACCCTGGACAAGCAGGGGAAACACAATGGGGTGGCATGGCTCTGGGATAACAGAGCACAGTGAGGCACTGAGAATCAATCATGACACTAGGATCCCCTAAGACTGGCGTGTGTGCGTGTGACGTTCTATACCTTGGGGGAGCATACTTTAACCCCCATAGTTCTTATTTTCATATAATCATAGAATATCAGTGTTGGAAGGGACCTCAGGAGATCATCTAGTCCACCCCCTGCTCAAACCAGGACCAATCCCCAGACAGATTTTTGCCCTCGATCCCTAAATGGTCCCCTCAAGGACTGAACTCACAACCCTAGGTTTAGCAGGCCAATGCTCAAACCACTGAGCCATCCCCAAGCATGCCTTGTAAGATATCAGGGGAAAGGTTAGGATCTGCTGAAAGTCATTTCTATCTCCATAGATGTGTATCATTAATGCATATGACGTTATGAGAATTGTGTTGTATGGTGGTCACTAAAACATGCTGTAAGCTGGGGAATCAGCCAGATATTCGCTCCGCAGAGGCAACAGCAAGAAAAGTAACGGACACCCAGGTTAAAACAACGAGGAGTCCGGTGGCACCTTGAAGACTAACAGATTTATCTGGGCATAAGCTTTCAGGGGTAAAAAGCCCACTTCTTCAGCTGCAAGGAGCGAAAGTTACAGATATAGGCTTAAAAATACTGACACATGAAGAGAAGGGAGTTACAAGTGGAGAACCAGTGTTGACAGGGCGAATTCAGTCAGGCTGGATGTGGTGCACTCCCAATAACTGATGAGGAGGTGTCAACACCATAAGAGGGAAAATTGCTTTTGTAATGAGCCAGCCACCCCCAGTCCCTATTCAAGCCCAAATTAATGGTGTTAAGTTTGCAAACGCCCAGGCAGGGTGTCAAATAACCTATCAACAGCCACTGTCCAGCAAGGGAGCTGCAATGCAATAACTCACTTGAATGAGGCCACACCAGGGGAACTGCTCAACCTGGCTTGGAGAGACTCAGCAATGCCCCCCAGACATGCCTGGACTTGTGCTCCCCAAGCACATGGGCTGAGGGTATAAAACAGACAGCGTGGACACATACTGGGCCCATCTCCTGCCCCCACCTGTGCTGCAAGCAACCAAGACACTGAGAAGATGACAAGACACTAACACAGGAGACTGGCCCAGGTTTAAAGAATAAACCTGTAAATTAAGGACTGCAATATCCAGTGGGGTGAGAAAAACTGCTTCATCTAGTTGCTGCCCAATCTAATAATGTTGAGAGTTCAGACTGTGTGCTTATATTTTATTTTATTGTGGTAACCACTCTGACTTTCTGCCTATCACTTAAAATCTATCTTTTATAGTCAATAAATTTGTTTAATTGTTTATATTTACCAGTGAATTTGTATGAAGTGTGGGGCAAATCTGCTCAGGTTTGCAAAGGCTGGTGTATGTCCACTCTCCAGTTAATGCAGTGCAAGATGGTCTATTCCTGAGGTACAGTGCTCGGGGGATTTGGCTCTGGTACCTTTCTCTGGTGATCCATGAGTGGCTCTGGGAGCATTCATGCCATAGAGCTCGGTGTGGGGCTCCACATGCTGCTGTGCTGAGTGATCACAGCGCCTGGATGGGGCTGCTGCTGGTCACTAGCAAGGCATTGTAAGGGACAGCCCAGGCTGGAGACAGTTCAGGGGGCACAGTGGTCCCACAGTCCCAGGCTGCACCCTGGGGATGCCATCACAGCATGGACACCAAGAAGATATTTCAGTATTCCCGTTCTACCAGTGGCTCGCAGTGGTTATCCTCAAGCTGTATTTCCCCAAAGCACAGAACTGCTACTGGGTTTATCACTGCTGGTGAAACATTTGGCAAGGCACAGGCACATGTACACATCAGGACAATGGCCCTGACAGACTCCAGGGGAACCCCGTTAAACATCCCAATTAACTTAAATGGCTATAAGCCCAATAACTCACCTGCCCAATGATGCAAAACATAGAAAATTGGACTTATGGAAATAGGATTTTAAAAAAAAATCTCTATAAAAATCATCTCTGGACCCTCATCTCTCTCCGTCCCTCATTTCACTGACCAATAATGATCTAGAATTATGTGAACAAGGAGCCCAGTAACTGCCACTCCCCTTCCTCCAGAAGACAGAACCCTGCTTCACTTTACAATATAAAAAATAATTAATAACCTCACCCTTTTGTAGGGTTTGCAATCCTACACTGGCTAATCCTCACAATACACCCATGAGGTAGGTAGCCAGGCATTGTTCACAGACTGAAGAGGAAGAAACTGAGACAAAGGTTAAGTGACTTTTCCAAACGCACAAATCAAATCAGTGGCACAGCCAGTAGACTCAGGTCTCCCTACTCCAAATTGCACAGCTTGGCATAGTGATTAAGGTTCCTCCATAAAGGGAATGAGGCAATCGTTATTTCCACCTGGGAATAAGATTCCCAAACAGCCTCAAATCTATCATCTGAGTGTCTCACCAGATCCCTCTCTCCAGTTTTATTATGCAAATCCAAGTAACAATGTAAAAGAGCATCTCTTCCTCACCACCATCTATGAAAACAAGGAACACGTATATAAATAGCTAATGGAACCTGAATTAGCCAACCTTCGTATAAATTATAACTAGCCCTGGCACTGATGCGTTGGCGGGCAAGTAAGCATCCTCCTCACATCAGAGACAAGCAGCTAGGAAAGCAGCAGCCACACCAGGCCTGCATTTGTTGTTTTGTTTTAGCATCTCCCTCTCCCAGTCCTGTTGTATTCAAGATGCAGAGCTCATCTCAACAGCTATTACAGCCCAAACATGCCTTCCAGGAGCTGTCTTGCCAAGCCATTGCCTTCCTTAATATAATGTTATCAAATTTCTAATGCTGGTGCTCTAAAGCAAATGTACTGTTACCAGCTCACTACTGGCACATTTTTCAGGAGGAAAACAGCTGCTCGTTGAATCTGTCGCTTTTCTTCCCTACCATCCAGACTCTCTCTCAAACACAAACAAGTGCTGACTCCCCCCTACCCGGCTGCTTTTCAGCACTGCTATTCTGACCATGGTAAATACTCTACCCTGACTACAGATGGCTGATGTTAGTTCAGCATGGGGTCTGAGCCAGTAGGAGGTAATGTAACAGTCTTGGAGGGGTCATGGTATTCTCCAAATCAAATTGAAAGAATGTCAAGCGCAATTAAATAAAGACACAAAAACCAACAGCAAAAAATGTGTAAATACATCAGAACTAGGAAACCTGCCAACCAACCAGTGGGGCCACTGGCTAATCGAAGGGCTGAAGGAGCACTCAAGGAAAACAAGCCCATTGTAGACATGCTAAATGAATTCTTTGCATTGGTCTTCACTGCAGAGCTTCTGGGGGAGACCCCCCCCACCAACCTGAGTGATTCTTTTTAGGTGACAAATCTGAGGAACTGTCCAAAACTGAAGTGTCAGTAGAGGAGGTTTTGGAACAAATTGACACATTAAACAGTAATAAACCACAGGACCAGAGGGTATTCACTGGAGTTCTGAAGGAAATCAAATATGAAATTGCAAAGCTATTAACTATGGTATGTAACCTATCACTTTAGCAAGTCTCTGTACCAGATGATTGGAGGGTAGTTAATGTAACACCGATTTTTAAAAAAGGCTCCAGATGCAATTACAGGTCAGTAAGCCTAACTTCAGTACCAGGCAAATTGATTGAAACTACAGTAAAGAACAGACACATCATTAAACACGATCTGTTAGGGAAGAGTCAACATGGCTTCCGTAGAGGGAAATCATGTCTCACCAATCTATTAAAATTATTTGAGAGTGTCAACAAACACATGGACAAGGGTGACCAAGTGGATGTAGTGCACTTGGACAGTCAGAAAGCCTTTGACAAGGTCCTTCACCAAAGGCTCTTAAGCAAAGTAAGCTGTCATGGGATAAGAGCGAAGGTCCTGGTTAAAAACAGGAACAAATGGTAGGAATAAATGGTAAGTGTTCATGTGGAGAGAGGAAAAAAGCAGGGTCTTCAAAAGATCTGTACTGGGATCAGTACTGTTCAACATATTCATAAGTGATCTGGAAAAGGGGTGAACAGTGAGGTAACAAAATTTGCAGATGACACAAAATGATTCAAAATAAGCCCACAGCAGATTGCAAAGAGCTACAGAGGGATCTCACTAAACTGAGTGACTGAGCAACGAAATGGCAGATGAAATTCAATATTGATAAATGCAAAGTAATGCACATCGGAAAACATAATCCCGACTACACATACAAAATAATGGGGTCTAAATTAACTGTTACTACTCAAGGAAGAGTTCTTGGAGTCAGCACAGATAGCTCTCTGAAAACATCTGCTCAATTTGCACAAGCAGACAAAAAAGCCAACAATGTTAGGAAGCATTAGGAAAAGGATAGATAATACAGAAAATATCATAACGCCCCTAGATAAATCCATGGCACGCCACATCTTGAACACGGCATGCAGTTTTAGTTGCTCCATCTCAAAAAAGATATATTAGAAATGGAACAAGTACAGAGAAGGGCAACCGAAATGATTAGGGGTATGGAACAGAGATTAAAAGGAGACTAACGGGAGATATGCTAGAGGCCTATAAAATCATAAATGATATGGAGAAAGAAATAGAGAAGGCTTATTTACCCCTTTGTGTAGCACAAGAACTAAGGGTCACCCAACTAAATTAATCAGGAGCAGGTTTCAAACAAGTAAAAGCAACTACTACTTCATATAATGCACAGTCAACCTGTGGAACTCATTGGCATAAGATGTTGTGAAGGTCAAAATTATAACCAGGTTCAAAAAAGAATTAGATAAGTTCATGGAGGACAGGTCTCCAACTGCCAGAAGCTGGGACTGGACAACGGGATGGATCACTCGAAATAAGAGTTACCTATTTAAGATCCACTCATACTCCTCACTGGTTTTGCCAACCATTTGAATTGCCGCTCCCCGAAAGTTCAGCTAGGAAATCTCTGGTACAAAGCCCAAGCATCATGGTCAGTATTTACAGTTCTCCCCCAGCAGCAGGGGGAGACTGAGCCAGACCCAGCTCAGGTTGCAGGGTCCCGGCGTACTGCAGTGACGCATTCTGTAATGCAGAGTCTCCCAGAGGAAAAAGGAAACAAAGAGAAGAACTTTAGCTGTTACTAGTTTATTTCTGCAAAGCCTGATGTTCATTGAGTCACACTTCAATGCTCAGAGCCCTGAAAACACTGCTTTTGAGGTGACATTTGTAGTTGCCTCATTACTCTTTTCAAAAGAGTTTTGCATCAAAGAGACAGATCTTCAAACAGCAGACACATGTACACATATACAATAACTTATTAACAGCCACACAGGAAATGGAACCACTATGAGCTGCCGGTACTGAAATACGCAAAGCAGCTGTGTGCACAGCTAATGCTGCACCAAGGTGACTGCACAGGCTGTCGTGCATTTTATGCTGCTGAGGAGTAATGAAAGGGCTGGTGCTCTATTCTTTTCAGAAATTTACTTTCCCCTTCCACCATGCACTGTAACAGGACAGATCTGGCTGAGTCCTACCTTCATGTTCCTTTTCAGTTGTTCCGATTTTTTTTATCTTCTTTGGAGACTTCATGAAGAGTGGGAAGATAGTCCTCAGACCCAGGATGTCAACAAACTTGTGACAGTTGTCTGTGCCCTCGGGTCCAATCATGGCATGGTCCAGGACCTTCAGAGCACTGTTGCGAGAGATCTTTTTTTCTCTGTGAAAAGAAAATACCCGTGTTCAGGATTGGAGTGATGCACAGAGCTATGGAGTAAAGCTTCATTTATAGAAGTTTGAAGAGACTGTGTGAAAAGGCAAAAATTAATATTGCAAAACCAAGTGAGAAGAGTCTATATACAAATTCCTCTAAGTGTCTTGTTTTGCGATAAGCAGAAGTGTTAGCTCCCTGGATCTCTCCCTTTCAAATCAACAACGAGGGCAAAACAGCCTTCATGCTCTTCTGCTACAACAAGAGCAGTCTACCTTCAGATTGTCTTACACACAAAGCGCATGGTGTGCAGCACGCGGAACCAGGTACTTTTACACCATAAGGACCAGGATTCAAATTTAGTGTGAGGTCAGCTGAGAGGACATGAGTAGAGTAACCTCTGTTGGGTTCCTGCTGGACAAGAGTCCACATCACGAAAGCAAGGAAGGGTTCCTGATGACGTTAATAAAACCACCACTAAACCTGCTACATTCAGAGGCAAATGGAAAAGGGACCTCTTTGTGCAGGCTTTCCCACAGCAGTATGCTTGTTTTCACAGCCCCATCCGCAGGTTGGCTGACGGAGGGGGCAAATGGGGCAATTACCCAGGGGCCCTGGCAATTTAAAAGGACCCAGGAGCCCCCGGCCGCTGACAGCAGCACAGCAGCACTAAGGCAGGCTTCCTGCCCGTCCTCGCTCCGTGCCGCTCCCAGAATCGGCAGGACAGCCCCGCGGCCCCTGGGGAGGAAGTGTTTTCATGCACTGCCCCCACCCCGAGCACTGATTCCGCAGCTCCCATTGGCCAGGAACTTCAGTCAATGGGAGCTGCAGGGGCACGTGGAGACCTCCTGGGCTCCCCACCTAGGATCTGCTGCCAGAGGGATGTGCCGGTCTCTTTCAGGAGCCACTCGAGGTAAGCACTGATCCCTAGACTCCCTCCTGCACCCCAACACCCCCTGCCCCATCACAGAACCCACACCCAAACTCCCTCCCAGGACCCACACCACACACCCAATCTCCTTCCTGGAGCCTGCACCCCACACCCCAAAACCCTGCCCCAGCCTGGTGAAAGTGAGTGAGGGTGGGGGAGAGCGAGCAATGGAGGGAGGGGGAATGGAGTGAGCAGAGGCAGGGCCTCAGAGAAGGGGTGGGGGCTCAGTGAAGGGGCAGGGCAAGTGCCTTTGGGTTTGCGTGATTAGACAGTTGGCAACCCTACCGGGCGGGCATCGGAATGCCCTGGCTGTGCCAGAACAGCGTACCCAGCAGCGCAGCCTGCAGCTAGCTTGACACCAGCAAGCACAGGTGCAGCACTGCCCAAATGTCAAGTGGACCGTGGACACAGCTTGTGCATGCGTGGGGACCCACTGACTGGTCTGCCCCGGGGCCTAGAATTGCTGTCGGCGGGCCTGCCCATTCATCTGAAAAGACTATTGACCTGTTTCTTGGTGGCAGGGAAGAAAGAGAGAAAGAAACTGATTAACTATAGGGAGGCTCTCAGATATGCTAGAGATGAGGACCATAGGAATACCGGGAGAGACAGATGTACCACAACTGCACTTACAGGGTATTGAAAAATAAACTGCCTTGCACAAATTGACCCCAAAAAACAACAGAACTGTTAAATATATTTTCTATGCAGAGTAATATTTAATAAGAGTCCAGTCCTCAAAGTATTATGCTAGGCACCTTAGACTGTCCCCACAAGGTTATAAACCGGCCTCTCTCTCAGCAATGAAGGAGGCTTGAAAACTCTGAACATGTGCTGCACTCATCTGAGCTGGGAATCTGGCTCTTGCTATGATGAGATTTAAAAATTTTATTAAGATGTTTAAAAAAAAAGTGAACGGTACAGAGTTTAAGCAAAGAAGTTTCTGGTTATCAGGGAATAAGGTACAAGATTACTAAAGGCATGTTTCGGTGCCTGCATCTAGTATGTTCTGTTCATGCTAATCACCATGGAAACAGTTCAGAGCAGGAGCCATAACTTGGGAGAAACTTCTGTTTCTTGGGGTACCACACAGACCAAGTCAGCATTTAAATAATTAAACTTGAAGTTTCCCCCACAAGAGGTAGTGGAATCAATAATGGTTACTATTCCATGAAGCAACTTTTGTGGCTAAAGCTGAATTAAGAGTCTTTACCACATATGCCAAGTTCCCAGTTTGGCTTTTCTATGACAACAGTTAACAACATCAATAGCAATGAACACACTACATCTGTTCCTGTTGGGGTGATGTTAAACGTAGCAGAGAAAACTCAGTCCCCTGAAATCATGTCTTGGAGGGAGGCAGAAGGATTTTCAGCTATTTGGTTTTAACAGGAATTTGCAATTTTAATGTTTGCAATTCACATTGTAGGCAGGTACCTCAGAAGTAGTATTTTAAATTCTATGCATCTCACATCAGCAACATGATTGACCACAATAGATTTGAGACATTTAACAAAATCTGCGAAACATGAACTGCGAAAGGAGCCACGGAAACGTTCAGCTAGCAGACCAAGTGGAACAGACGAACACACGCAGGGACAACACAACCGGAAGAACAAAAGAATCCACGCAGCCCCTTCCAGTCCATGCTACAGAACAGTGAGAGGCTGGCAAGAATGCACACTCAGGGCCCAGGTCTGCATTCCCATCATACCTCAAACCACAACGAAACCTGACAATGCAGGATCAAGCCCTTAACTGGTAAAATTTTCACTGCTCTTAACAGGCACATACAAACAGAGCAGACCACTAGCCCATCTAGTACAGTGGTCCCCAACATGGTGCCCATCACCAACAGGCGTCGCTGCTGAAAATCAGCGGCATTTCAGCGGAGACACCTCTTGAGGTTGCCACTTCTCGGTGGCATTTATAGACTCAGACTCATAGACTTTAGGGTCAGAAGGGACCAATATGATCATCTAGTCTGACCCCCTGCACAAAGCAGGCCACAGAACCCTACCCATCCACTTCTATAACAAACCCCTAACCTATGCCTGAGTTATTGAAGTCCTCAAATTGTGGTTTGAAAACCTCAAGCTGCAGAGAATCCACCAGCAAGTGACCCGTGCCCCACGCTGCAGAGGAAGGTGAAAACCTCCAGGGCCTCTGCCAATCTGCCCCGGAGGAAAATTCCTTCCCGACCCCAAATATGGCGATCAGCTAAACCCTGAGCATTTCGGCGGATGCTTGTCCGTCAGCCACAGACCTCGGTGGCTCGCCATCCAGCGCCTGCCAGACGAAAAGGGTTGAAGACCACTGATCTAGTATATTATCCTCTCTCTGACAGCAGCCAGGATCAGATGCTTCAGAGAAAGGTGCAAGAAACCCCATAGTGGATAATTACAGAATAGTATGTCTATAGTGGAAGCTTCTTCCTAACCTCTGTGAATTAGTGGTTCTTATACCTGAAGCATGAAAGTATAAAATAGCCTAACTAAAAAAAGTTACCCTGCCTAGTGTAACTGTGGATGTTTTCAATACCCATTAAATGTCCTTTTTTATATATTCTGCTAAGATCTTGGCCTTACTCATGCTAGTTATGCATTAAATTAAAAAAATAAATAAATTGAGATCTGGGGGTTCAATCTTTTCCTTGCCCTATCTGTTACCTGCACACCCTTCCCACTTCAAACTCTCCCTTGCACTCTGGGTCAAAGTAACAAAAAGCTAAAAAATAAAGTCTTTTTTTGGCTGACTAGCCTAAGAAACATTTTCAGAGGGAAGTAATTGCCTATTGATCAGCATTTAGGCAGGTTGCACAGAACTATCTCTGGAATATTCATTGGATTTAAGTTCAGGCTTTAGAGATCAATAGCTGTTTGACTGGACTGTCTAGGGTTGATTTTATTTAAAATATTTATTCTACTGGAGGGCAAGTAGTTTATCTTAGTCTTATCTGGGTTTATTGAAGTATCTTTTAGCTGAGCACTAATTCAAACACAAGCAGGTGTGCAGCCCACCAAATAGAGAGTGAGCTCAGTTTAAAAGAAGGACTAACGCACTACAATGCAGAGTCTTCCCATTGCACATAGCACCCTGTGGTTTATTCCTTTGTTGCTATTCAACATAAGAGAAGTATCCTTTGTAAAGTCTATTTCTTTAAAAGGATAGTTGCCAAGGTTTTCCAGACCCCACATCAGCATAAATATAAAGCCAATTATTATAAACCCTGTCTCTATACATCATCTTGTCTCTTATAAGCAGGGTTTTCTAAAGTCATTCAGTCCATCCCAATCCATCGCATCCCAGTCATGCATCTCTCCCATTATATTACACAGAGGTCAGAGTACACGCTGTGCAGAGAAGACACTCCCCCGCCCTCTGAGCTGTAGTGTTATTTTTAATGGCAGCACTTACTGTCAGAGTAACAATCAACCTCCTGTGCACACCGCTTAAGGACAAAGGCAGTGTATGCATCTACCAGGGCCACTGCATGTGCTTTACATTCTCCTTTCTAAAAGGTTTTCATGCTTCAAATTTGTATTTTCCTCGTATACATCAAGAGAAATAAATAATGATGGTTTTTATAAAGGGAAATCATGCATTACCAATCTACTAGAATTCTTTGGCGGGGGCCGGGGAGGGTCAAGCAGCATGTGGACAAGGAGGATCCAGTGAGTATGTTGCATATTAGTCACTTTGAGAATCATAGAACTGGAAGGGATCGAGAGGTCATCTAGTCCAGTCCCCTGCTACTCAAGGCAGGACTAAGTATTATCTAGATCACTCCTGACAGGTGTTTGTCTAACCTGCTCTTAAAAATCCCCAATGATGGAGACTCTACAACCTCCCAAGGCAATTTATTCCAGTGCTTAACTATCCTGTTAATAAGTTAGTAAGTTTTTCCTAATGTCCAACCTAAACCTCCCTTGCTGCAATTTAAGCCCATTGCTTCTTGTCCTATCCTCAGCGGTTAAGAAACAGTACAGCATGCTTGATGGACTAATGGACAGAGCCTGCAAGGCAAACACTGGGTAAAATGTCTATGCTTAATGAAAAAAGATACAGCAAGAAGACTAATTCGGAGCTTTGAAGGGATCATTGGGAACACCAGGACTAGTAAACAGAAGAGACTGTTAAGAGCCATGAAAGATGCACCTTGAAAGAACTACAGACAAGCTCTGTGGAGCTGTGCACATGCAGACGCATTTGTCAGAGTTTGTGCCTTGTACTGCTCACATACCCTTGTTTGTGCTGCAGAGTCAAAGAGGCTTTTGCACAGGTTAAGAAAAGCCACAGTGAATTTCTTCAGAATAGAAATGTCTGTTGTTCAAGCAATGGAAATCTCTGTGCACCCTCTTTGCTGCATTTGTCTGTGTGTGCATGCCTGCACCTTCAGTTAATAATCAAGACAGATTCACTTTATTCTTGCTACACAACAGAGATCCCTCTCAATATGTCCCTTGAGAACACGGTGGTCGCTTCTCTTCCAAGCCCTAACAGAGTTTTACAGCAAAAGTAATAAGCCTCGTGTCAATGTTTTCAAGGAAGCTGACAACACAATTCTGGTTTTCTCTCTTTGTTGCCTTTTTAAGAGAACTGAACCTTTTTTGGCTCAAGGCAGCACCTGAGATTCCACACTGCATAAAGTGCTTCCTGGCCTGCAGAAACCTGAACTGTGCTGGAAGAAAGACTAATTGAATGTGACATTTCTAAACCTTCTGTGGTGGCCACCATCTTGCTGATAAATTCTCATTCGTGAGAGGCAGCCCACACCATAAACAAGGCTCTATGCCTGGGCACAAGGTGCCTCCTCAAGCAATTCTATTTCCTCTGGGTCTCACAACTCTCGTCTGTCTCTACTGCCCACAATTTCGGTCACGCTCAATCCTCTATTCTCCTGCTTCTTCCATAATTGTTTTTTGCAAATCTGTTTATCCCCACCTCTGCAATATCAGCCATCTGCCCCTCTGCTGAAGTGCTCATCCAGGCCTCTATCTCCTCCTGATCTGACTGGTGCAACTCCCATCTCAATGACCCCCCATGCCCCAGATAGAGATCACAGACTTCAAGAGCAGAATACTGCCACCCATCTTCCCACACATACAAAGGGCGATGCCCACCGCAGGCCTCTCTTTGAATACCACTGCTGGCTCCCCATTAATTCAGGGCTCAGTTCAAAACTGCCATCATTACTGAAACAGTTGCCTCATGTGCATTGACTATTTCTTGTTTGCTCCCTCCTTTCATCAGCTACTCTTGCCATTGTCAGCACAAGAACTTTCTCTGCAGTTCTTGCCATATGGAATAGCCTTCCTGTGTCACTCTGCTTTGATTCGCCAGGCCTTTTATTTGTAACTTTAACTATATTAACCCTGTGCAACATTTCAGCATCCATTTAGTTAAACAGAATAAAGATGTATCATATAGAGGCCCAGTATATAAAGTCTGAAAATCAATTTCAGCTCTGCTTTAATAAGAACATTTGCTCAGTTTTTGTTGAATGTGTCACTTAAAAATCCATTAACTGAAGGCACTCGGCACTGACTATAGTTGCTATTCAATGGGAGAGTAGATGGAGGCTTGCGTAGTCCCCAAGGGAAGTGAGAGAATAACTTCACACAAGGTGCAAGTTTCCTTTGCTGGTGGATATACAGCCTTAAATCTCAGCATAAGTAACCCAGACCTGTTTTCATTCCTGTGTCATCCCTGGGAGTCTCTTGGGTCACTTTATCTGCTAAGCTAACCATTCAGCTGAAGGCCACCACACTGTCTGGCAGCTCTGGATAGATGATCTCACTAATGGAGCAGTTACACCAGTGACACACACCTGCTAACATGCACTAGACAAAGAATGGAACTTGCGCCTAGGAAATAGCCAGGAGTCAAGCCACAGAACATTCCTACCTAGCTCTCCTCTCTCCCACACCAGGTGAGTGAAACATGTTAGAACAACTTGGGACTTGTTAGACCTTGGGCAGGTGTAGAGGGAGGGGGAATACATACACTTAACATTTCTTAAACTTCTTCAAACTTAAGCTAAAAAACACCCCCTGGAAAAACAAAAAAACAACAACAACAACAAAGGACCCAGCTCCAGGAATATGAAGAGCATGCAGTCAGAAGTCCAGCAACAGAGTGGGGGCAAGCCAGTTAATTGCACCCAATGCAGCATGTATGATTACCTGCCCTATGGGCAGATGGCGTACGTGTGCGTTTGGTGCAAGGTGCTCCTGGCCCTCAGAGACCGTGTATGGGCTTTGGAGACCAGGGTGGCTGAACTGGAGGAGCATTTCAGAGAATGCTACCATAATATATGGAGCTATACCTATCTCACAGAACCAGAAGGGACATTGAACGGTCATCGAGTCCAGCCCTCTGCCTTCACTAGCAGGATCAAGTACTGATTTTGCCCCAGATCCCTAAATGGCCCCCTCAACGACTGGACTCACAACCCTGGGATTAGCAGGCCAGTGCTCAAACCAGTGAGCTATCCCACCCCAGGGGAATCGTATGGTGACTGGCCTGCCTGGTGCAAAGGTTGCAGATCTCTTGGACGATAAGGCCATTATGGAGAAGCTAAATGAACTCTTTGCATTGGTCTTCATGCTTGAGGATGTGAGGGAGATTCCCAAACCTGACCCATTCCTTTTAGTGACAAATCTGAGGAACTGTTTCAGAGTGAGGTATCATTAGAGGAGATTTTGGAACAAATTGATAAACTAAAGAGTAATAAGTCACCAGGACCAGGTGGTCTTCACCCAAGAATTCTGAAGGAACTCAAATGTGAAATTGCAGGACTACTAACTGTAGTCTGTAACCTATCATTTAAATCAGCTTCTGTACCAAATGACTGGAGGATAGCTAACATGACACCACTTTTTAAAAAGGGCTCCAGAGGTGACCCCGGCAATTACAGGCCACTAAACCTGACTTCAGTACCAGGCAAACTGGTTGAAACTTAGTAAAGAACAAAATTGTCAGACACATAGATGAACATAATTTGTTGAGGAATAGTCAAAATGGTTTTTGTAAAGGGAAATCATGCCTCACCAATCTACTAGAATTCTCTGAGGGGGTCAACAAGTATGTGGACTATGGGGATCCAGTGGATATAGTGTACAGTAACTCATCGCTTAATGTTGTAGTTATGTTCCTGAAAAATGCTACTTTAAGCAAAACAATGTTAAGCGAATCCAATTTCCCCATAAGAATTATTGTAAATGGGGGGGGGTTAGGTTCCAGGGAAATATTTTTCTCCAGACAAAAGACTACTACACACACATATGCACAGTATAAGTTTTAAACAATTTAATACTGTACACAGCAATGATGATTGTGAAGCCTGGTTGAGGTGGTGGAATCAGAGGGTGGAAGGGAAGGGGGGGGGGGGAGTGGGAATATTTCCCAGGGAATGCCTTACTGCTAAATGATGAACTAGCACTTGGCTCAGCCCTCAAGGGTTAACACGTTGTTAATGTAGCCTCACACTACACAGCAGCACGAATGGAGGGAGCGGAAACAGCATGGCAGAGAGAAACAGACACACACCTTGTGTGTGAGAGATGTGGATTGCCCCTTTAAGTACGCTGACCCCACTTTAAATACACTGCCTTTTTAAGTAGATCAGCAAGTTGAGACAGCAGCTGCTGACAGCAAGCTCCCTCCGTCCTGAGCCCTATCATGTCCCTCCTCCCCCCTGCGTGTGTCATCAGCATGGACACTTGTCCTCCAGAATGGTGGTTGAAACATGAAGGGACCATATGAATCTTTAGCGCATCTGACACAAATACCTTGCAACGCCAGCTACAAAAGTGCCATGCAAATGCCTGTTCTCACTTTCAGGTGACATTGTAAACAAGAAGAGGGCAGCATTATCTCCTGCAAATGTAAACAAACTTGTATGTCTGAGCGACTGGCTAAACAAGAAGCAGGACTGAGTGGACTTATAGACTCTAAAGTTTTACATTGCATTAAAAAACAATTTTTTTCTTTACATAATTCTATGTTTGTAAGTTCAACTTTCATGATAAAGAGATTGCACTGCAGTACTTGTATTACGTGAACTGAAAAATATTTTTGGTTTTTTACAGTGCAAATATTTGCAATCAATAATAAATAAAGTGAGCACTGTATACTGTAAAATATTTAAATAAACAATATTCTATTATTGTTTAATCACATGATTAATCACAATTAATTTTTTTAATCGCTTGACAGCCTTGAAAAAAAAACCCATACCAAAAAGGTGTTAAGAAACATGCATTAGAAATGGGAATCAAAGGACATGTCCGCAGCACAGAAAGAGTGAACTGAGTATGTTCAAGTTCTTTCGTATCCTTTAAGAGAGAAGTAATTATTTTACTGTTAGTGAGAGGGTCGGACTCCCAGCCCATAGAAAGTGGAACAGAACAGACAGCACAGATGACAGCAATAAAAGCTCCCACTCGGTGCCTTTAACCTTGACCGACAGGAACCACTTTTGGTGAGCGGTGAGTAGTTCTCTTTCCAGGCCCAGCTAGTCACTGCTCCCTCTGAAACGTGCAACAAGGAGACAAATCAATGCCACATGTGATGGTGGTTTGGGGATGTGAACATCTGTCTAGAAGGAATCAGGCAGAACAACAATTCCTGTTGCCCAGTCAAACAGCCAGACGACAATGACTTCTGGCTGCTGCTGACCTGCACTGGATTTGAATAGTTCAAGGCTCTGCCCCACAAGCAATCCAGTCCCCTTTATCATCGACTAATGTGCAATCCAGAGCCCTGCTCAAGCTTTGATAAGTCCCACTTTTCCTCTTTCACCACTTCGGGTGAGGAGCCATATTTCCAAAACTGCAACTCCTTTCCCAGACTGCAGCAACACCACAGATGTTGATGGCAGTTTAATTGTGCTTTGCCCTTCATTGCTCCTTTATGGCCACTAAAAAAAGAAAAAAGTCTCAAGGGAAAAATTTTCCCCTCGTCGTAACATTCCAGCTAGGATCCTGGTGAAGAAGATGGTAAACATCGCAGTCCAAACAAGGGAAAAAATCCATTAAAAATTCAAATGGTAATTCCCACCCACATGGCACAAGTACTCCAGATATTTAGTTCCGCAAGACTAGCTTAGCCATTTAGTATTAGAAACAACCTAGAGGCAGAGGGAGGCTTCCCCCTTGTCCTTGGCTTTGGAGCTTTTCTTTAATTAGCCTTAAGAAAACACAGCATTCCTATCTGAACAATCCACGTTTCTGGATATTTATTCAGCTCCCCATTGCTGCACATTACCCAGCCATACACTGCAGGAATACATCATTTCTCATTGGAATTTGCTAGCAGCCTCCACAGGCAGCTCAGCACACCAGGCAGAACTGGACAGAGAGCCTACTCAACATGCAATTGTGAGGCTTGGGCAGAGCCCAAGTCAAGTCAGAGCAGATACACTTCACCAGCATAGAGGGGAGGAGGAGGAGGACTGGAGAGTTACGGTGTGACACAAAACGTGCATGGATAGGAAATGCACATTTATATTCATTTCCCAAAAGCAGTTTCACCTCAGCTTTCACAAAAACACCCTTACCAACCTGGTCAATCAATGTTGCGAGGATAACATCTGGATACAAGGAAAAGCACTCTGTTCAGAGGCCCCCACAACCTGTAGTCTGTTTTTGTTGGAGTCCAAATTCTTAGTGGGTTAGCGGATTGACCTATAGTGTTCTTTCACCTGGTTTTCCAGGACAGAATTATACTTGCATCTTCCAGCAGCTACTTTATCTCAGTAATGCCTTACTAGGGGAAGTTTCACCCAAAAAAATAAATTTAAAAAAGAAAATCACTTTTTGCATAAAATTCAGAACTGGGATTGTTACATAGAACTATCAGGGACGGAGCATTATATCAGTGAGATATTCAGATGTGATAAAGGGGACTGGATGGAGAAACAAGCACATTAAGAATCTCTGGCTAGATCAAAGGGGAGTATTGCGTTGGGACAAGGGGGTATCACCCAAATAGGAATGTGTCCTCCAGACTAGTACCTGGATGGATTACAGGTGCATTTAGCAACCAGATGGCAGGGAGACACCACTCAATTTGTTTCACTAGTGGTTGTACTTGTTGACGCTGCTGGACAGAAGAGGCAGAGCATGAGGACAGAGGTGTCCGGACGCAAGGTGCATGTGTTGTTCTGGTTAAGTGTGAATGAGATCAAGTAGTCAGATATGTACCTGAGCATGAGGTTCATCAGCTGTAGCCCCTCCCCCTTCAGGAAGCGATCTCGGTTGGAGCTCAGCATAAGACAGGAACAGAGAGAATCAAACAGGTTCTCCATCATTTCCTGCTCCTCGGCCGTGCTTGGATTGTGTCGTTTAAACACCTGCATGCCAAAGGGGGCAAAAAAAACGTAAGCCCTTACTTGGTTGCATATGAACACTGACATCAAACACAAATTAACATCAAACACAAATTTCGCAGGGCAAAGCTTCAGAGTTTAACTTGTAAATTACAATTTTGCATAAGCCTGCAACTGTGATGGTAGCAACCACCCTCTCGGTGCATTACCCCCATATCTCTGCGCCTCTCTCATTCCATTTGGCATGACGGACTGTTATTGCCATGGCCCAAATGGCTGCTAGCAAATGAGATGTAATCAAAAGCACAACAGGAGGGTGTGGAAAAATGGAAACAGGTTGGTTACCTGACCTACAGTGCCGTGAGGATACAGCTGATTACCAGAGGCACAACTGCTGCTAACTGTGTGCTCAGATGACCTCTTCTTTATACTAACGAAATCTATGATCACTTCAAATAGCCAACCTACCACCACCCCACTAGCATCCCTCAATAGTCACTTATGCCATTCCTGACCTCCTCCCAACCAGCCTCTGCCCAACAATTCCACATAATTGTTAGTTTTTCCTATGATTTTTTTTCTTCTGCACCCCAAAGACAAGGCCTCCCCTTTTGTCACTAGTCTTTACTCCTGGTTTTTTGCTTAATTTCTTCCTCAACCCTTCTCTGTATGCAAGCCTCAATGACTACGATACAGCTGAAGAGTCCTTGATAGTGAACACCAGAAGCAGTTGTTGAGTAAAGCAAATATAAGCCTGACCCTAGACCTTACCCACACACGTCACCGTCACTTCAGCGAACAAGTAGTAGTTAAGGATACAAAGCTGAGTAAACCCCCTTAAAAGGGCAAAGAGGCAATGCAGTCTAGTGCACTGAGCAGAGGATGCCAGGAGCACCCGAGTTCTAATCCTCACTTTACCTCCAAGTCTTGATGTAGCTTTAGGTGAACCATTAACTTCTGTCGTGCCTCAGTACTCACATCTCTAAAATGGGGACAACCCCCACCTGTTTTGGAGGGTGGAAGTTAATAAAGTACTATGAAAGTGCTGAAGAGTGAGCATTATAATGCAACAATGTACACAAGCTGCCAAGACAGAACAATACCGAGCATCTGTTCCACTCCTGCTACTATTTTTGCTCATCACTATTTTCAGCCCCAATCAGTGAGTCTCTCAGTGGCAGACCAGAAGCATATGAATTACTCACAGACAACTGCTGAAGCAGCACATCGATCCCATCCAGCTCCCCCAGCAATTCCCTGTTGTCTAGAGGGGGAAAAAAAAGAGAGGAAAAAATGAAGCTAACTGTCAGATTTTACAGCCGTCTAACACGGATACATCAGCAAACAAAATCAATACAGCTTGACAGAGTACAAAACCTGCAGAGAGAGAGAAAGCAAGGGGAAGCCAAAGGCAGAAGAGTGCTGTCATGATCTGAAACAAGTCTGGATCCTATCCTAACAGAATATCAATACCAGAGCTGCATCTCACCATCATTATTCTGGAGCAGAATGGCCAGCACCTCACTGCAGTACAGCTTGTTGGCATCAAAAGGCATCTTTGCCTGTTGGAAAAAACAAGGATGAGAAACCCCTCAGGGGCACTGCTCTGGGTGTTTATTTTGATTTAGAGAACGTGATAAGCAGATCACGCAACACATGAGCAACGCTTAAAACAAAACACAAAACAGCAATAATCTTATAGTCTGAATCAGTGCCAAGAAAAAAATTAATTCTTCTCACTGATTTAAAAAAAAACAAACAATCAAATCAACTCTGATCCCTGCCAACATCCTCAGAGGCAAAAGCTTGTGTAAGGAAGTATGCCTGGCAGCAGGCTTGGAAAGTCTACAAACATGGCCTGCCACTGGGCACATACAGGGAGAAATGTGTTATGACAGATTTTCCATACCCACTTACAGAAATAAAGATTATACATAGGTCTGTACACACGTATCCTCATCCCAGTATGAACAATCTATACCCACCTCACCAGGAACTGAATTAGGGTCAACTGAATCGCAGTAAAGCTACCCAGTGGCAAACACTGACCTCACACACCCGGACGAAGGACTGAGATGCATCAAGCAGGGCAGCATGCAAGACTCTGGCACTGCCCCGGCCCAGACTGTATCAGGGCTTGGGGCTCAATCCCACACCTTGCACGAACACTGCACTCACTCAGATCCGATGAAAGTGAACAGCCTGGAACTCTTTTCCTTGGAAGAAAGGCAAGACCCTTGGACTGGGATCACGAATCGTGCTCAACCCCCCAGTTTTACCTACCGAGCAGTTTCATTGGAGGGAACAGTTCAGAAGCACTAATGTGGGTCAGTTCACTAAAGGCATTTACAAAACAGGAAGCCTCCTTTAGGCTTTTACTTTCCACTGCCTGGCCATTAATCTTCCCTTGTACACAGAGAAAAAAGCAGTACCGCAAAAAGGGTTAGGTTTAAAATAGTGTTTGTCACCAGCCACACTCTGCCTGCCACACACGGCTACCTGCAGCTTCACTAAGGGAGCAGTCACCACGCAAGGTGTTGTCTGCACCAATCATCTCAGTCTGTTGCCACATCAGAGAGAACAAGAGACTAATATCTGGTGCCAATAACGAGCAGTAGGATGCATCAAGGGGCACCAATGTACTGTTTCCACTAAGCCTTTTCCCCAGAAAGATCCCAAAGCGCTCTACAGACTGCAGCTCTTCATACCAATCGTCTGCCAGCTCTGGAGATGGAGCATGGCAGCCAGTCTGGGCCATCTGTAAGAGGAACTAATGAAATCAGGGCATTCCCACTTCCTGGTGAGACAGGCCCTAGGAAATAACAGTCTGTGTCTGACCCACGCTCCTGGGTGATACACACACTACACACTAGCAACCCAATACAATTTTTATGAGGAAGTAAATATAACTTCTGCCCTTGAGGGCGTTTTGGTGGCCAGAATGCAAGTAACCAAGTTAGAAATCAGTCAGGAAACCAGAGTTCACATATCTTTACTTTTGTGAAAGAGCCAGGTCTCTTTAGAGATCTCTGGCCAGAGCCTTTGTCCAACATCTCCTCCTGAGGATGGGACCTCCCGCAGCAGAGCCCTTATCACATGTTGAGGCACTGGCCTAACACTCTTCTCCTGGAACCAGCACTATCTACTAACTCACCAACGCCACTTCTTGGGAAAAACAAGATTCTGCTTGCAGGTGCTGACTGGATGAAGACTTCCTCTGCTTATCCCAGCCCACGACGTGGTTCTGGACCAGCACGTCTGTTTGCATGCAAAGGGATAACGCACTTGGCTCAAAAAAAGCCTGAATGCATTCGGGGAATAAATCAGCAGGATGCTCTCGAGGACTGTGAATCCTAATATAATCTATGAAAACTGACAGCCTGAGGGCTCGCTCACTGACACACAGAAGAGGGAACCAAAGCCCACACAAAGCAAGGAAAGTATTTCCCATTCAACACTGAAGCAATGGGATGGGGCAGGCGTGTGTCTGCGGGGGCAGAAACGTTCAAATCAGCCAAGTATCGCCAAAAGCAAAGGTCACTGAATGAAATTTGATTAGTGTGCACCTTCCTACAATGAAAGCTGTAAACAAAAGCAAACACTGCCTGATCGCATTGCACTTATGCCCCGCAGAAATTAAAACATGTCAGAATGAAGACAATGCCTGCCTTCAGCACCAGGCTTGCCAGCCTGTCAGCGGTCACGTCTGGCTGCACTAACCAGGGGAATCCAAGTGGTGATTATTTTGCTTTCCTAAGTTTCTAAGTCTTTCAGCTGTCAGAGTAATTACATAGCAGAGAGGAGGTCTGCATTTAGTACATACCTGCCTGGAATACAATTAGCTTTACTTTTTTTTGTTTGTTTGTTTTTAGCCAAAAGAAACAATTATGTTACCACCTGCAGTCAGAAATTATAGGTTACTTCTGCTAACGACTATGTAAGGGACACAGAGGAACATTTGCAGACTTATGCAACTGGTGGAATATATTTTGTGGTTCAGTTGCCTTTTGACTACTAAGGTGTTCTGGGGTGGAGGGGAGAGAGGAGGAGGTTCTCCACCGCTAGAGGTGCTAATTTTCAACCACCACAAAGGCAAGGACTTGACCACTAGCACATCCTCAGCATATGAATAGGGCTGTTAACTTACTGGCTGCAGCAGCATCCCCACAACCCCCTTTTTAAGGGAAACTCACCTGCTATTTCATACAGGATGTTTTCATGCATTCGTCATTGTTTTCAATAGACTCTTCAAGGTTAACAACATCTCAGCATTCTCCTTGTGGGCATCCAAGCACTGAACCCTTCTTAAACTTACCCCAGCCCAAGGTGGGTCTTGGCCAAACACTCCTTGGCATGCAAAGGATTAAGTACTTGGCTCTTCCTTTGATGAATTTATTTCTCCCTCCTCCCCCCTACTGGTTTTTTTTTGTTTTTTTTTTTTTTGCAGAAGCAGCCAACAAGGCTGCCTTTTCTTTACTTGTCCACCAGCATTACCAGGAGGAACATGCGTGACTCAGAAGACAAGTGCTTGCTAGAGCATAATGACAGCAGAGAACATTAACATGTGGTACCAATGGTCTGGGCTTATTTATTGGCAACAGTGTAATCAAAACAAAAACACAGACCCTTCTGATTCAGAGAACATTCCCCACCACATCCTAATAGTTGCACACAAGGGAGTGTGGAGTCTTAACAAGTGAAAATTACTAACATAGGCCCCGATCCTGCAATTGCGGACACCAGGGTGGACTACACCACCCACGCAGAGCCCTGTTGGCAGAAGGGTTGATCTACATGGTTCTCATTGCAGGATCAGGGCCATATTTACCAAACAGAACACACAAGAAACAAACAAAAGCAAAGTCTCCGAAAACACAAATTATTACAGACACTCTACCAGCCTGAGGGTACGTCTACACTACGGGATTATTCCGATTTTACATAAACCGGTTTTATAAAACAGATTGTATAAAGTCGAGTGCACGTGGCCATACTAAGCACATTAATTCGGCGGTGTGCGTCCATGGTCCGAGGCTAGCGTCGACTTCCGGAGCGTTGCACTGTGGGTAGCTATTCTGTAGCTATCCCATAGTTCCCGCAGTCTCCCCCGCCCCTTGGAATTCTGGGTTGAGATCCCAGTTCCTGATGGGGCAAAAATCATTGTCGCAGGTGGTTCTGGGTAAATGTCATCACTCATTCCTTCCTCCAGGAAAACAACAGCAGACAATCATTTCGCACCCTTTTTCCCTGGATTGCCCTGGCAAACGCCATAGCATGGCAACCATGGAGCCTGTTGAGCATTTTTTTTTTTTTTTTTTTTTTTTTTTTTTTACTGTCACCGTATGTGTACTGGATGCCGCTAACAGAGGTGTTACTGCAGCACTACACAGCAGCATTCGTTTGCTTTTGCATGATAGCAGAGATGGTTATCAGTCGTTCTGTATCGTCTGCTGCTATCATGGGTGCCCCTGGCTGAGGTCGGCCAGGGTGCAAAGGCAAAACTGGGAATCACTCCCCAAGTCAATCCCTCCTTTATGGTTTCAGTCATTCTGTATCATCTGCTGCTATCATGGGTGCTCCTGGCTGAGGTCGGCCGGGGTGCAAAGGCAAAACTGGGAATCACTCCCCAAGTCAATCCCTCCTTTATGGTTTCTAAAAATAGTCAGTATTGCCTAGAATATGGGGCAAGCGTGCTAGAGAACCAGTGTATCAGAGAGCACAGCTGCTCCGTGTCAGATCCCGCAGAAATGATGAGCTACATGCCATTCACGGGGGGTGCCCCTGAAAAATCCCCACCCATTGCTTCCCTCCTCCCCCAACCTTCCTGGGCTACTGTGGCAGTGTCCCCCCATTTGTGTGATGAAGTTATAAAGAATACAGGAATAAGAAACAGTGACTTGTTAGTGAGATAAAATGAGGGGGAGGCAGCCTCCTGGTGCTATGACAGTCCAGGCAGGACATTAAGCGGTGCGGAGGAGAGGAGCCCAGCATCCTGCTGCTATGATAGTCCAGGCAGTACAGAATCTTTTCTTTACACAGGAAAGGGAGGGGGCTGATGGAGCTCAGCCCCAGTTGCTATGATGAGGACGGTTACCAGCCGTTCTGTAATATCTACTGGGAATGACCAGGAATCATTCCTATTTTTACCCAGGCGCCCCCAGCCGACCTCACCTGAGGCCAGCCAGGAGCACTCACGGGCTGATGACGACGACGGATAGCAGTCATATTGTACCATCTGCCACCAGGGAGGGGAGAGGAGCGGATACTGCTCTTCACTGCTGCAGCATCGCGTCTACCACCAGCATTCAGTAGACATAGGGTGACACTGAAAAAAGTCAAGAAATGATTTCTTTCCCTTTTCTTTCACGTGGGTAGGGGGGGAGGGAGTAAATTGATGAGCTATACCCTGAACCACACTGGACAAAGTGTTTGAACCTACAGATACTGGGAACTCAGCCAAGAATGCAAATAGTTTTCGGAGACTGCTGTGGACTGTGGGATAGCTGGAGTCCTCAGTACTCCCTCCCTCCCTCCATGAGCGTCCATTTGATTCTTTGGCTTTCCGTTACGCTTGTCACACAGCACTGTGTAGCCTGGAGATTTTTTTCAAAAGCTTTGGCATTTCGTCTTCTGTAACGGAGCTCTGATAGAACAGATTTGTCTCCCCATACAGCGATCAGATCCAGTATCTCCCGTACGGTCCATGCTGGAGCTCTTTTTGGATTTGGGACTGCATCGCCACCCGTGCTGATCAGAGCTCCACACTGGGCAAACAGGAAATGTAATTCAAAAGTTTGCGGGGCTTTTCCTGTTTACCAGGCCACTGCATCTGAGTTCAGATTGCTGTCCAGAGCAGTCACAGTGGTGCACTGTAGGAAACCCCCTGGAGGCTAATACCGTCGATTTGCGGCCACATTAACCCTAATCCAATATGGTAATACCGACTTTAGCGCTACTCCTCTCGTTGGGGAGGAGTACAGAAACCAATATAAAGAGCCCTTTATATCGATATAAAGGGTCTCGTAGTGTGGACGGGTGCACCGTTAAATCGGTTTAACACTGGTAAAATCGGTTTAAACGCATAGTGTAGACCAGGCCTGAGACTCAAATTGGAACACTTGCCCACAGACTCCCTAAGCCCCATGCACAGGTGCTAGCATACAAAAGCACCGATTTTTGGTGCTCCACAAAAAAATTCAAGAGGCACATTTTCCAGGCTGGAAGAGGGAAGGCTTGAAATCTATTGCCCTCACAGGTGTTGGGAGTGGAAGGGAAGGAGAAATTGAAGGGACTGTGAAATCTGCATTAAATGGAAGAGTGACTACTAGCCCTGGGCCTTTGGTATTTATGCCAGACACCACCTCAGGCGCAGCAGTTTCTAGGTCACTGGCTTGTTGCTTATTATTGAAGGATGAAAGGGGAATAAACTCACCTTCAGTCTCTTGAGCAACCATTGCACGAGGCCCTGCTGCGCAGCTTCCGTACACATTTCTGGCCGGAACTCTGCCATGTTCTCAACAATTGCTGACAAAAGAGATACAGATCACAGCCTGAGTCTGTTGTGTTTCCATGTGTGCTCCAGTCCCCTCCCAAACAGAGGCACCTCTCCCAGCTCCACACTGCTCAGTCAGTTTTAATGTCCTTCCAAGGGCTGCAGTTCTTGTTTCAAAGTTAGAGGTCTTATTTAAGCTACACTAGGTATAGGGCACTGTCTCAATCTCCTCATTTCCATGGTGATCCACCTCCAGACCGTGTGTTACCAGCTCCTGCAGTGGGAGTCTGAAGAAGCTGTGAACTACCTTTCCCTCATCCATAGCCAGAGTTCCTGCACCAGCCCACGCAGCAACTCCAGCTGGGAAAGGCTGAATTACAAACATTAGTTCCCACAGAGTGATGTGAACAAAACAAAGATTCCTACTTCCAGCCTCACATTCCTCCAGCTCTCAGGAAGGATGCAGAGCCAGAGAAATGACAGCTTTAAATGAGTACCAAAAGTCCCTGACAGCACAGCTTTGAGTGTCCCGCAGGTCAAATTTGAACTGGCCACAGAAGTGTGCGTGTAAAGACAATGAAATGGAGCCCACCTAATGGATTACTCTAAAGAAAAAGATTTTTCAGAGAACAGCCTCTCATTCGCTTTAAGTACTGTGCTTACAGAGAAACAATAATGAACATTTAAAATAAGCAAATACTGTACCTCAGTTGTTAACAAATTGTGGCCCCCCAAGACATACGTGGATGGTCACAAGGTACTAACAACTCCCTGTTTTCATTTGCATGAAGAGACAAACCATAATATCTATTTATTTTCCTAATATGATTTGTTAAGAAGCCATTGCTGTGGTTGCCAAAAGGATACTACGTGACTCTAAGACGGGAAGGTGATGACAGAATAGAAGCATTCTGCAAAACAGTCGCCAAATTGTGCAAAAGTTTGAGGGCCCCTAAAGTAATGTTGTTACAGCAGTGGTTCTCAGCCAGGAGATGTGGACCCTGGAGGTACTCAGAGGTCTTCCGTGGGTACATCAACTCATCTACATATTTGCCTAGTTTTGCAACAGGCTACAGAAACAGAGATGTGCACGGATCCGCATCCAATCCGCGAAACGCAAACCTGGTCAGCAGATATCCACAGATATGCAGAGCTGTATACATAGAAAGCACTAGCCAAGTAAGTACAAACTAAAATTTCATACAGATAATGACTCGTTTATACTGCTCTCTCTATTAGTGGTTTTCAAACTGCAGGTCGGAACCCAGTACTGGGTCGCGGAATATAAGGCACTGGGTCATGGCAGCGCTGGTCAGCATCACCGACCAGGCCATTAGAAGTCCCATTTGCGGTGCTGCCCAGCTAAGGCAGGCTAGTCCCTACCTGTTCTGATGCCGCGCTGCGCCCTGGAAGCGGCCAGCAGGTCCGGCTCCTAGGCGGGGCGACCATGGAGCTCTGTGTGCTGCCCTCACCCCGAGCACCAGCTATGGAGCGCTGGGGGCAGTGCCCACGGGTAAGAGCCGCGCGGAGCCACTTGTGTGCCTCTGCCTAGGAGCTGGACCTATGCTGGCCACTTCCGTGGCACAGCATGGTCTGAGGATAGGCAGGAAGCCTGCCTTAGCATCCCTGCCGTGCCGCAGATCAGGAGCTGCCCTAGGTAAGCCTGCACCCCAATCCCCTGCCCCAGCCCTGAGCCCCCTAAAAACCCACAGCACCTTCCTGCACCCCAAACCCCTCATCCTCAGCCCCACCCCAGAGCCTGCACCCTGAGCCCAGAGCCCTGACCCCCTCCCACAGACCAACCCTCTGCTCCAGCCCAGGTCCCCCTCCTATACCCTGAACCCCTCATTCCCAGCCCCACCCTGCAGCCCTCACCCTCACACTTCAACTTTCTGCTCCAGCCCTGAGCCCCTCCCACACCCCAAACTCTTCATCATCAGTTCCGCTGGGTCACAGGCATCAATTTTCTTCAACTGGGTCACCAGAAAAAAAGTTTGAAAACCACTGCTACATACTATACACTGAAATGTAAGTACATATTTATATTCCAATTGATTTATTTTAGAATGATATGGTAAAAATGAGAAAGTCATTTTTCAGTAATAGTGGCTGTGACACTTCTGTATTTTTATGTCTGATTTTGTAAGCAAGTAGGTTTTAAGTGAGGTGAAGCTTAGGGGTACGTAAGACAAATCAGTCTCCTGAAAGGGGTACAGTTGTCTGGAAGGGCCGAGAGCTGCTGTGTTATAGGGTATATTTCCTGGGCTCTAGATCAGGGGTTCTCAGAACAATTTTTTTGGTGGCCTAAGGGCCTGAAACCCGAAGTCTGCTGAGCACACACACTGGCCCCATGTGTCTGCTGAGGTGCCTCCCGGAGCCCCCAGGAGGCTGCGTGATGCAGGCTGCTGATCCCCTAATGGTGCTGCCAGCAAACACCAAGGCAGCCAGGAGGAACAGCTGGGTGCTGCAGGGAGAGGCCACTGCTTTGCCCTCCTTCCCCCATCTCCGCCCAGGAGGCTGTTAGGCCGCAGAAAAATCTGCATTTGAGAAACACTGCTCTAGATGGTAACAAATTAATGGCACATTTATTCCTAAGAAACAGCTGTGATAAATGAAGATACTCTTTTGGCAGACCACAGAAAAATACAGTTAATACTTTAATACATGAAGAGGAGGAAGCCTCTTAAAGTAATACAGCTTCCTGTAATGAAGTTATCCGTTGAACAGATTTATGCTTTATTACATGCAAGCTAAATGAAAACAGTATTACACGAAATTCACACAAGGCCTTTTCTGCCCCCTGTGGTAGTTCACAACAGGGACAGACTACATACACCCGCTCCTCTGTTGACTGTATCAAAAAGAGATACTGTACTGTAATATCCCCTTACCAAGCGTGTTATGGACTCCGTCAGCCTCCTCTTTTACACCTTCATCTAGGCGCTCTAAATTCTGGACCAGCAAGGCCACAACCTGGCCATCAACCTAAGGCATTGAGGCCACATGGAGAAAAGAGGATTGGGGTGGAGATGGGAGAGAAAGGAGGGGTGGGGGGGGAAATCAATAAGCACAACAAAAACACTCCAGAAAGCATGCCTCTGATCAAGAGACATGAACAATCGTGCTCTGAAATCTCAGAGCTGGCAAAGGATACACAAAGTAAATTCACCACTTCATTTTTCTTAATTAGACAATTTTTGTGTCAGATAAAACAAACATCTGGAGGAAAAATATGAACCTTTTCACAGTCTGTTATTCCCTAAATCACCCTGATTGACTTATAATCGCCCTGAATTTCAAAGTGCGAGACACATCAGCTGCCTGTCAGCTATAAAAGCAGCTCCCCTAGTTTCAACTGCTTGTTGATGGTTTATCTGCATTTTGTCCTTGGCTGTCAGAAAGCAGCTGAAACAATGCCTGTGAAGGCAGCATCACAGCGTAAGGGGTCAGCAGTCACACAGAGGGAAGTTTTAGTTCTAGGTGCAGAAAGACAGGTTTAAAAAAGGATGGGTTTGGCTTCCATTATATGTGACATCACGTAGCCACCCTGGCCAGAGCCAACTGTAAATGATTAAAAATGAATTTGACTTTTATGACAGTTTGGGGGAAGCCTTGGACGGCGTTCACTTGGGCACTGCTTCGCCTAGGATTGAAAGGTGTGAGGTAAGCTCACCTTATCTAGCTTATTCTAATGCCTGCTAATGCTCCATCACAACAAGGTGAGTCCTACTTACGCACGGGCTGAGCTGGCTGAGTTAAAGCCCAGGCTCTGTGCACCATACAGGAAGACACCCCCTGCCCCAGAGAGCTTACATATGTCAACACATCGGTACATTTCGGCATGCAACACCCATGTTAAGATCTCCACTCCCCATACATGGAGATGAAATGACATGTTCCAGGTCACAGAGCAGGTCAATAGCAGAAACGGAAATCCAGATTCTGAAGTTTGTGGATCCCAGTATTACTTTAGTCCTGCTACTAGCTAAAGTCTAATGTGACAATCCTCAGTTTTAAACAGGAGAGTGGAAATTGCAAGCACAGTGTCTCCCCAATCACGAATACCATTTGCTAACTGAGGTTTTCTATAAGCTCAGAGAGTGAAGTAACAGCAGGGTTTAGCTTGCTGTAGTAGGTAATGCAACAACCTCTAAACAGGTCTCCCAGGGTGATGCCCACATCCTTAAAATAAAGGAGCCATCTAGATTCCAGAAGCAGATAGCTCGGGTTTTCTCATGACATGGCTGACCTGTTTCTTTCAAGTGAACAATCAAACCTGGCTATTGTGGGCTGGTGACAAGAAACACACAGAAAGAGCTTTTGTTCAATGTACTGCTTTCAGTGCATTGTATAGAAAGGACCCTCCCTATTAGCTCCCCTCTTCCATTTCATTCATCCAGCAACCCTTCTATGAAGGGACAGTAATTAAAAACAGCTCAGAGGCCAGCCAGAGGAACTCAACTCAGGGCCACCATAATTAACCTGTGGAAGGCAACATAACAGCAACTAGGCAAGAGGGATTGTAGGAGAAAGAATACAGCTGTCTTCTCACTCTGCTCCTCTAAGAAACCATAATCCCTAGCCCCTTAATCTCAACATAATAGTTAGAGACCAAGCCAGAGTCTAGGTGTTTCACAAACACAGCAATTCACTTGGAGAAACTGCCTGAAAGGAGAATGGACTCCATCTCTTGCATACCGTTACAAATAGTTCTAATGGCTTCCCTTCCCTGCAATGTACTCCTGCTCACACTGGGAGCTTTCACCTTCTACTACAATGCTGTGAAAAAGGATATCCTGCCCAAACACCAGGAAAAGAGGGTATCCCACCAACATAGCAGATGAGAGGCACTCGGTACTGTTAACTAAACAGAGAGTTCCTTCACGAGGGAAAGTAAGACGTCAGTAGTAGTGCCTTTTCAACTGGTACAGGACCACAACATGCAGTTGTTTTCTCTGTGGAGTAAGAGATAATTAAATTCTCTTCCACGCTCAGAATAAGTATGTGGCAGGATGAGTTTGTTGGATTATACATGAAGAATTTTGAGCATTTTCCTTGGTAGGATCAAGCCGTTGTTAGTTGGCTTGAAGCAGGCAATATTGGGTGAACATCTATGGGCTGCATTATGCAGGAGGTCAGACTAGATGATCAAAATGGCCCTTCTGCGCTTTAAAAAAAAAGTAATAAAAATCTCTGAACCAACTATGTCAGATTTCAATTTTCCCAGTATGTGTAGATCAGAGAACTGCCTTGCTTTGCAAAGGAAGCACAAGAGCAGGTATCAAGATCCTATTTAATTCAATATGACACTGTGCTGCTGTCACAGAACTGCCATCATTCTCCTGCTATAACAATACAGGAAGCACAGTAAGATACGACACAGAGAAACATGTCATCCCCACACAAAGCTAATTAAAAACAAGCCCTTCCTTCCAAAAATCAGGTGGTCTGGTGATGCAGAGGAGGAACTTGCCCCAAGAATTCATTCATACCAGAATAGAAACCCGTCATGGCTGTATTCACAGTATCTCAAGCCATTCAAAAGAAAATGGATTATTCAAACAGACTAGGAGCAACACAGTTCTGCCCCACACTGAGAACCACAGGCTAAGTTCCCTCTAAGCTGCACTGCTACATAGCAGGCTATCAAGGACCGTGCAGGTGGGGAAGGGCTGCTTCCCCTGGCCCCGGCCCCAGCCCCAGCCCCAGAGCTGCCTCGGCCAGGGAAAGGCACCTGTCCCCCAGCCCTGAAGCTACCGCAGCCAGAAAGGGCTGACAGGCGTTCTCTCTCCCCACCGCAGCCCGAGGGAAGCCTGCACCCCAAACCCCTCATTCTGAGCCCCACCTTAGAGCCCAAGAACCCAGACAGAGCCCTCATCCACCCTGCAGCCCAACTCTCTCCCCAGCACTGAGCTTCCTCCCACACTCCGAACCCCTCAGCCCCACCCCCACCATACATCACCTCCATACATCACCTCCATATTGGTGCACATAACAAAATTCATTCCGCACACGGGTGTAAAATATTAGAGGGAGCATTGATGCCACAGGTATAAAAAATCCTTTTATAAAAAGATCTAAAAACGCATCCTGCCCCTCTATAAGGTGGCCACTGATCAGCCTAGTCTGGAGATACTGAAATTGCTACTTACTAGAGCATCAATGAGGAGTTCAGCTCCGTCTTCACTCTCATGGAGCGTGTCTATGTCCGTCAGTTCTTGAAGCAGATCCACCACGGCTATGGACACATGTGGGAGATGTTAAGGATAACCAAAGTCATAATCAAGACCTCATTTATCTTCATACTTGGCACAACATGAGCGTGATTGCTCACCGACTGCCGAGACTGGAATAGCAAGGAGCGTGTGACGAGCAGAGCAGAGCAGAGCGACAGAGGAAGACCAAGCATAAGTGCGGGCACTGCTTTAGCAGCCCTTGTTTTCATAAGCACTAAAACTAACTGATTTCAGTCATTGGGAGTAATCCTGCAATATGATCATCTATTCGCTGTATTTGGCAATTTCACTGTTCCCCAGTGCCATCTGCTTTTTGTCATTTTTAAACCAATTAAATACTCCAGAGCTGGTGCAACTGGTTACCAGCCATTTTACATTGTAGCAATTGTTAAAACTCTAGTTAGGAGCACAGAAAAATGTAGCAACTTGATTTGTGTGCATTATCCTCCCAATACCATCGCTACCTTGGCATAGCATGCACCCCACGAACAAGGCCGTAATATGACGATGGAATGATAACCATTTTCTGCCTGGCCCAATTAGGACAGCATGCGTCTATAACCATGCACCCCACAGGAAAACTGCACAAATCCTGCCAGCCAATTTTAATTCATTAACACTGGGCTGTATAACACATGGTTCTTTTGACAGCTACATAGCTCTTTAGTACAGCCAGACGTATTCCCTCTCATTAGACCAACTTTCCTATTCTCTCAGACACACTGATCAATCCTGCCCAATTCCCACTGGGACAGAACAAGAAATCCAGCTGTCAAGATGTCCTACATAGTAAGATTCTGAAGGATCTCTTTAAAATCCACAGGCTAATAAACTAGGCATCCATTTATGTAAGAATGGAAATGTATTTTTATATACTTCATTATTTAATAAGGTTACAGTCCTGACTTAACCAAACCCAGGAAATTCTGTAATACGACTGCCATTTCATTCCCACTTCAAACCGCTACATCCAGGCACTGCAGAATCCTCAGATCAGTAAGTGATAGTACCTACTTCACATGCAGCAGCACCCATCTAAGGGGGTGAGTTTGGCATGAGGAGATACACCTGAACTAGCTTTAATCTGCCTAGCACGGGCAACAACAGCACTGCAGATGGGGTGGGATGGACCCTGCTGAACCCATCCTGCCACGTCTACACAGCTACTGTTACCCATGCTAGCGAGACTGAGGCTAGCACAGGTATCACCTGCCTGCGCTACAATCGCACCTTCACTTGTAGAGTAGACCTACCCTTAGTGAAGTGAGACTAGTTTTGCTGATACAAAAACACAGGTTACGCTCGTAAAACATCAGAGTCAGGCCTCTGCTCACCTAAACATATAAGTAAAGTTTTGAAGTGTTTAAGTGACTTAGGAGCCCAAGACCCATTAAAAGCCAGTGACAGCTTCCTAGGTCACTTTTGAAACAGTCACCTATACATTTACCACTAAAGACAACACCAAATTGCTAGTGCTAAAGAAACTGAAATCCTCTAGCCACGTAAGAAATGCACCATGGCATGTGCAGGATGTTTTCCCCCCAGCTACCGGTGATTGTGCTGCAGTCTCTCTACTGGTCAGGATAGTGGAGCTTCTATGGCACTTCCATCCATGGAATCTCTCCTGAGCCTGCCAACAAGGATGCCAGTTGTGCAGGCGAGTTCAGGACAAAGGAAAAGGCTTCTCTGGCTCTCCTGACTTTTGCTAATTTAAGTCACAGCCTAGTCATTATCTTTTACTCACATCTTTTGCACTAACTCAGTTCAACAGCTACCTAAACAGATCACCTGGGATTCATCCCCACACCTCTCCATCCCCTCCCTGCATTAGCCCCTCCAAGGCACTAACCTAAATGAAGTGTGAAGAACCTGTCCTTCGGTGTTCCCTTTGGAAAAACTATTTTAAAACCTTATCCTGTTTAGTTTTAGTAAAGCCACCAGGAGACCTGAATGAAGAGCCCTATTTCCTGTATGTCTAGGAGCTTCATTTCAACAGTTTTTGCATTTTTGGCTTGAGCAATAACCTAGCACAGAGAGAGGTGCTACTGCAGCCTACAGTCTGCTTCCAACACATCTGAAAAGATTTCTACAAGCCGGTAACAAGAAATACGTTTTCTCCCAGGTTTACAGCTCACAGGCCAAATTTCTGCCCCCAAACTAACTGACAAACAAGTTTTAACTCCTTTACCACAAAAAAAAGGGGAGGGGGAGAAGCTAGCAGTGTAAATACTGACAGGCCCTTAACAAGTGATCCCAAGACATCTTTTTATGGCTGAAAGGACAAGACAAGCTGTGTTCCCATATGCTCCAGCTCTTAAGGTCACCATGAACCAGACCTCTGATCCCAGTCAAAATCCCCATAGTTTATGTTTTCCCTGAGAATGACAAATTCAAGATAACCTTTCAGTGCTCTGCACATTGTACACAAAAAGCCTGAGGTCTCTGGTGAAGGTATAAAATATTAAATCATGATGTCCATGAAACTGGTTATGCATGGTAGGCATTTCCAGCTGTACAACAGTAAATTGTTAACAACCTTATACTTGAGAATAATTTCTATTACAGATCGCAGATAAGACAGCAGCGGTGTTGGCTATTTTGCAGAGATCAGCATTCTAGCAGACCAAGGTTATGTTAGATGCAAGTTAAAATAGTCAACCCTGTAAATAGCGCTCTCTGATGAAAACTGCACTGTAATGAGATTTTAAAAATATGTTTTTATAATACCATCACTATATCTATTTGCAAAGATTGTATCATTTTTTAAAAAAATACAGTGCCTTAAATGCAAGAAAAAAATTGCTAAAAGAGAAAAATGACATCCTTAAATCAAACAATAATAAATATTTAGCATTTTTACAGCACTTTTAACCTGGAAATCTCAAAGGGCCTAAGAAAAGTGTCAGGCATTATCATCTGCTTTTTCACAAATGGAAAAAAGGAGGCGGAGAGATTGCAAGTGACTTGCCCAAAGTCATACAGCGAGCCACTGGAAGAAACCCCTGGTCTCATTTCCCAATCCAGTGCCCTAACCTTGGACCAGGCCGCCTCATGAATTCACTAATGCTGGTTCAAACACAGTACATGCAGCCTCCCTCTGGAATGGAAGAAGGGGAAGCTGTTACATGATTTTAAGTTAGGTTAAACTAGTCTTTGCCTCTCATGCATATCACTGGTAAGCCAAATATCTTGTGTCAATCTGCTCCTAAGCTGAAGGTTAGATGTCCTGGCAACAAAAGGGAATAGTGCAGTTATGGTGCTTCTGTTCAGGACAGACAAACCACTAGTACACAGCAGACATGGGCCAAAACTGAGGTTCCCTGGTAGAACCTTTGGGGAACAAGGACTGGAATAAATAGCATGAATGGATGCATACTAGCATTCAGGTGCCAAATCCTCAGCAGCATTTGTAAAGGAAAGTGCACTGCATGCTTGTCTGTGATTAGCCCTCCACTTTACGTGAGTGCCCAAACAAAACCTTTAAAAATGAAATTAAGGCTAATTCCTCAAATGAGATGACGTGTACATTAACAGCTCGGAAGGGGAAAATAAGGACACTGAAATGTTCAGGAGAGAGAGTAGCTGAGTAAAGAAGGGTTTCAGGTGAAAAAAAGACGATGCAAATTTAAAGCGGTGGAAGGGAAGAGAAAAAAATATCTAGCAGTTGTGACAAAGTTCCTCCTTTACCTTGGTGGGTCCTGCGCTTATTGGCAGATTTGCTCACCTCAGTGATCTTCCTCTCTGGTGGAACCCACAGTCTGGGTCAACTCCTCCTGTGTCTGATCAGGAGTTGCGAGGTTTGGGGGGAACCCAGGCCTGCCCTCTACTCCGGGTTCCAGCCCAGGGCCCTGTGGATTGCAGCTGTCTAGAGTGCCTCCTGCAACAGCTGCATGACAGCTACACTCCCTGGGCTACTTCCCCATGGCCTCCTCCAAACACCTTCTTTATCCTCACCACAGGACCTTCCTCCTGATGTCTGATAATGCTTGATTGTCTGATAATTCCTCAATCCTCCAGCAGCACACCCTCTCACTCTCAGCTTCTTGTGCCTCTTGCTCCCAGCTCCTCACACGCACTTCCTCTCCTCTGGCTCCTTCCCGCCTGACTGGAGTGAGCTTTTTTAACCCAGGTGCCCTGACTAGCCTGCCTTGATTGGCTGCAGGTGTTCTAATCAATGTAGCTATCTCCATTGCCTTCTAGAAAGATCTTAATTTGCCCCAGGTGCCTTGATTAACCTGGAGCAACTGCCATTTGGTTACCATGGTACTAGGGATCTGTTTAGCCTGGGGCTAACATACCTGTTCCTCAGTACTTTACTGTAGCCATCTGGCCTTGCCCCATTACACAGTCTGTGTGAAAATGGAGCACAAGAGATTGCGGAGGTGCCTGCAGAAAGCCTTACCCCTGGGAGACGTGTTCTAACACTAAAAGGATATCTGTATTATCATGTCCAAGCAGCCCTAGGAGAGACTGCACAGCGTTCAGCTCCACCAGCAGGTGGTAAAGATTAGGCATGGTCGCAATCACATGCATTTCCTGAATGATGTCATTTAAATCCAGTTCAGACTCCATGAACCTGTGGACAGAAGCAGGGCAAAATTGGTCAGTGGGAATATAAGTGCATCAGCTATTCTCACAGTAGAACACAGGCCTTCCCAACACTGAGAACAAAGCAGCCACACAACCCACCAACCAAGGCTCATTCATCCAGGCATCACAGTGCCCCAGTATTTCCAATTCCTCGCCCCCAGAGTTTCCTACAGGAGGTTTGGGAGCTTCAGGGGTGAAAGTAACTGAACGGACTTACTGATACGCTGGAGTCCTGAGTGGTGGCGTGACCTCAACCAGAAGAGGTGTGGTCTTTAAAGATTGCAGAGGCAGCTGGGAGCTCTGAGGCTGTGGGGCAAAATAAAGGGCCCGGCGCTCCCAGCAGCGGCAGGAGCACCGGGCCTTTTAAATCCCAGCCCGATCCCAGCTGCTGGGCTCCGGTGAGGATTTAAGGGCCCAGAGGCTCCGGCCGCTGTGGGGAGCCCCAGGTCCTTTAAATCACCGCTGGGGAAGCCGGTCCAGTCCAGCACGGCGTACAAGCTCTTGCCGGTACACTGTACCGGACCATACCAGCTTACTTTCACCTCTGGGGAGCTCCCAGGTGGAGCTCTTAACTACAGCACAGCATTCCTGTGAAATCTAAGTTGTGCAGAGGAGATGTGCCCCTGGGCAGGGAGTTAGCATTTTGTTTACAAACAGAGGCAAGGTGATTAAGGCCATGTCTACATCTAAAATTTTGCAGCGCTGGTTGTTACAGCTGTATTAGTACAGCTGTATAGGGCCAGCGCTGCAGAGTGGCCACACTTACAGCAACCAGCGCTGCAAGTGGTGTTAGATGTGGCCACACTGCAGCGCTGTTGGGCGGCTTCAAGGGGTTTTGGGGAAGGCGAGAGCAAACCGGGGAAGGAGACCAGCTTCGCCGCGGTTTGCTCTCGCGTTCCGCGAACCACCCTGCAAACCGCAGGGAAGGAGACCTGCTTGCACGGGGGTTCGGCGAACGCGAGAGCAAACCGGGGAAGGAGACCAGCTTCGCCGCGGTTTGCTCTCGCGTTCCGCGAACCACCCTGCAAACCGCAGGGAAGGAGACCTGCTTGCTCGGGGGTTCGGCGAACGCGAGAGCAAACCGGGGAAGGAGACTAGCTTCGCCGCGGTTTGCTCTCGCGTTCCCCGAACAAGCAGGTCTCCTTCCCTGCGGTTTGCAGGGTGGTTCGCGGAACGCGAGAGCAAACCGCGGCGAAGCTGGTCTCCTTTCCCGGTTTGCTCTCGCCTTCCCGGAACCACCCAGCAAACCTCAGGGAAGGAGACCTGCTTGCTCGGGGTTCGCGGAACGCGAGAGCAAACCGCGGCGAAGCTGGTCTCCTTTCCCGGTTTGCTCTCGCCTTCCCGGAACCACCCAGCAAACCTCAGGGAAGGAGACCTGCTTGCTCGGGGTTCGCGGAACGCGAGAGCAAACCGCGGCGAAGCTGGTCTCCTTCCCCGGTTTGCTCTCGCCTTCCCGGAACCACCCAGCAAACCTCAGGGAAGGAGAGCTGCTTGCTCGGGGTTCCGGGAACGCGAGAGCAAGCCGGGGAAGGAGACCAGCTTGATTACCAGAGGCTTCCTCAGGTATGCTGGGATACCTGCTTATTCCACGGAGGTCAAGAAAAGCGCTGGTAAGTGACTATACTTGATTACCAGCGCTGGATCACCAGCGCTGGATCCTCTACACCCGAGACAAAATGGGAGTACGGCCAGCGCTGCAAACAGGGAGTTGCAGCGCTGGTGGTGCCCTGCAGATGTGTACACCTCCTAAGTTGCAGCGCTGTAACTCCCTCACCAGCGCTGCAACTTTCTGATGTAGACAAGCCCTAAGATAAGAAAGGGCTGGTGATTAAATGAAAGGTATGGAAGTTTAGCTTGTAAAAGAGGAATCCCTCAGTGGAGGGGGGAGAAGGAGGAGGGGTTGTTTTAGAGAGAACAGGGGATTCAGAAAAAATACAGGTTTCAGAGGGGTAGCTGTGTTATTCTGCATCAGCAAAAACAATGAGGAGTCCTTGTGGCACCTTAGAGACTAACACATTTATTTGGGCATAAGGTTTCGTGGGCTAAACACCACTTCATCAGATGCATGGAGTGGAACATACAGTAGGCAGGTATACATGAAAAGATGGGAGTTGCTTTATCAAGTGGGGGGTCAGTGCTAATGAGACAATTCAATTAAAGTGGAAGTGGGCTATTCTCAGCAATAGAATACAGCAAAGCACTGAGCCTAGGTTATATTCAGAAAAGGAGGTCTAATATTTATTAAATCCTCTTTTTTTTTTTTTTACATAGGAATCAGATACAGTGCTCCTATCAGCTAATTTCTAAGTTAATATCTGCAAAAAAAAAACAAAACAAAAAAAAATAACCTAGCGTTTTCAGGTGCCTAAGTAGCCCTTGGAGTCACAGTTAAAGTTGCCTCCTGGCCACCAAATATGAAATAGCGCCCCTGCTATTCTGCTCACATCATCACCAAGTCAGTCACTGGATTCAGAACTCACTGCAAAGAGTTTGTCCCTCATTTTGTCATATCACTGCATATGGGCCCCGAAAGCATTTTATGATGTAGCATTCCTGCCCTCTCTAATTTATGTATATCAGTTTAAAAGAATAAGTGTGCAGGCTAGTTCCTGAATAGAGAATTCTTCTGCTGACTCATCTTAATGTTAACGTGTGTGGGTTATATTAGCTCCATAAAGCGTACAAGAGGACTTGGGTGTCTGTCTGAGACAGGGAGAATAGGAGCAGGGGCAGAGACCTAGCTCCAGCCACCTTAGGAGAAAACAGGCAGAAAGTTTACTTTAATTTAAGTTAAATAAAGGCAATTCCCAGAAAACGGGTACGTTTGAATCAGATCCAGCATCCCTGTACTGGTGTGAGGAAAGGGGTGGGGATATCACTTGTTACATTGAACTTCTCGCCTCTTGCTTCAGATTCAGAAAGAAGGGTTTTGTAAACTGGCCTTGCTGAACCGAGTCTTTTCTTCTCACTTTAAGCAAGCTCTGACCTTCAGAAGGGATTGTCTTGGGGTATTAGACTCCCAGACGTGTGACTCATCAGTCAGGAGAAAGGGTCAAGCTAGAGGGCAAACACATAGTACCAAGTACCAACACTGCCTGTTAAAACTAGAACTCAAGACTTGCAAAAGGGACATGGATTCAGCCTGACATATCACAGAATATTTCTTTTGCTTCACACTATCAGAACTCCCTCCCCGCTTAATGCAGCAGAGCACATATCAGCAGGGCCTGCAAAGTTCAGGACTGGGAGAAAAGCAGCAAAAACTAATGAGTAGTGACTGTAGCCACAGACACACAAAGATTTCAATCCAAGAGCCTTGGACTAACTGTGGGAGGGAGCTCCCTGTGTTCAAACAACTGCAGTTCTGAGAACAAATACTTCATAGGAAGAGTCAGATTATCAACAGATTTGAACCACTCATTTTGCTCAGCGTAGAGTCTTTTGAAAGTTCCCATGTTGTGAAGCAGGATTCCCTTCACATAAACACTTGGTAGTACAGTTACATGATTTGGCTGTGCTGAGCGTATCATTTAGGATATACCCTTAAATTCATGGTCATCCCTTCACCTTCTGAAATGCCTGGCACCTATATTTATTAGGTAAACAGAGCCCTCTTTAGACTTTGGGGCTGGCAAGGTTAGAAATCATGGAAAGGAAGGAGCATCAAAGTGTGGAGAAACTGAGGGGAAAGTACTAACAATGAGGAGAGATCGGTGAAAAAAAAAAGGGGACAACAAAGAAAGGCCAAATTCAAAAAGGAAAGAAAAAAGTGCTTTGAAGAGAAAGTTTTAGACGGACAGTAGAAATGGGTGAAGAATTATAGGATGGGAGCTGAACATACTGAGAGGTACAAGACATTAGTATAGACAGGAAAGTGAAGAAGTGGGAGAGAGCAACAAATGAAACAGTACGTGTTACAGGAAGTCTGCCTGAGAGCTTTCTGTAAAACTCTGATAATGGCGGTCTGGACATTCTAGCCCAAGTCCATCTGACTTTCCAGGCAACAGACAACAAGATCATCTGCTCCTAGGGGACCAGCTGGGCACTCAGCACTTTTGAAAACTAGGTCTTTATTGGGGTGTTTAAAAAAGACCTTGCAAGCCTTACTTTAAGTCCCTTTTTTTTAAATCTTTGCCCAAAAATAGAATACAAACTAGAATTTAAAAACAGCAGATTTTAAATAATCTAAGGTATTATTAGTAACATAGCAAGGAATTTAATATATTTTTAAATAAAATTCAACCTGTCCTCCTCTTATTCACAGCATAGCCACTACCAGCACGAGTCTCCGCAATTCCAATTTTTAAATTAAAAATGTTGATTTCTGTGACGCTGCACTCTATATGATTTTATGAAAATATGCTTATGAGTGTAAATATAATGTAACTGGATTATGCTTCATGGAAAAGGTCTCTTGTAAGGTATCATTACAAACCTTATAATCCACTGAGTGTGATCATCCTATTTGTATGAATGTTTCATTCTTGTATCTGAAACTAGAAATATGAAATATAACTCTGAGGGCCTATCGTAATTATGCAAAGCGTGGGCCATTAAAGGCGGTTTGGAATCTTGATGGCTCCCATTAACCAGGACAATTGTTTTCTTACTGTATTAGGCATAGACTTGCATGTTCTATTTTATTTTGCTTGGTAATTCACGTTATTCTGTCTGCTATTACTTGGAGTTACTTAAATCCTACTTTCTGTATTTAATAATATCACTTTTTACTTATTAATTAACCCAGACTATGTATTAATACCGGGGGGGGGGGGGAGGGGGAAACAGCCGTGCATGTCTCTCTACCAGTGTTATAGAGGGTGAACAATTTATGAGTTTACCCCGTATAAGCTTTATACAGGGAAAGCGAATTTATTTGGGGTTTGGATCCCATTGGGAGCCGGGCATCTGAGAGTTAAAGACAGGAACACTTCTTAAGCTGGTTTCAGTTAAGCCTACAGCTGTTAGGGGACGTGGTTCAGACCTGGGTCTGGGTTTGCAGCAGGCTAGCGGGTCTGGCTCAAACCAGGCAGGGCACTGAAGCTCCAAGCTGCCAGGGCAGGAAAACAGGAGCAGGAGTAGTCTTGGTACATCAGTTGGCAGCTGCCAAGGGGGTTTCTGTGATCCAGCCCGTCACATTTCAAACACAACTTACAGGTCATACCTGGCAATAACTGTCTTTAATCACATGATCTTTCACACAACTGAACCTGCCTCTCTGATGAAGAGATTAACTTTGGGCTCAAGCAAGGAGGGAAGGCACACAGTGAGTGAGATAGACGGACTGCACATGACCTTACTTTTCTGGATTATCTGGGAACTTGATCCGCAGCTCTTGGTTTTTGTAAGACCTCTTCTCAAAAGTGAGAATCATCTTCTTCACCGAACTTTCATCCAGAGGCTCATCCTAGCCAAACAAAACAAATATTGCTTAGCTTTCAGAGATGGACGCAACATCAACCTGGCAATAAGTAAGAGTAACCAACAAACTGAGTGAGTCCTGGCTACACCTGTGATATAATAGTAACCAGGAGCAAATGGCAATCAGAGAAGGAAGCTCCCCAAAAGTCTCACTGCAGAAGGCTGACATAGCCCTAGCGTGAGCTACATTTTCAGATTAAGCAAGTCCAGTTAGAAAAAAATGTTTCCATGAGACCTACGGAGACTGTCTGCATAAACAAGGGCATCTACTCAGTAAATAGAAAAGCTATTTAATGGCACTGACATGAACTAAGCTACCAATCAGGGGACTTAGATTCTAAAGGGATTTTTAAATTCTAACATCTTGGGCTATGGGAAAAACAGAATGCTTGGATGATATTCTTGTTGCTAGAGACTGGGAACTTGCACACTACATGATTCCCAAGATTCTAGCCAATCAACAGGGCTTTTGCTTGATCCATTCATCCTCCAACTCAAACACTAAGGAAATCCCGCATTATCTGTCTCACCATCAACCACAGCAGCAGTAGCAATAGCTCAACATCAGAAAGTAGAGGGAGATTTCAGAGATGAACGTTAGAAATGCTGCACACAAAGGACAATGATATTTTACAAACCCACATGATTCCACTGTGGCAAATGTCACTTGTTTTTCATCAAACATGACACAGTTACTTCCTGATGTCTATCTCCTGGATTTATAGCAACCCGTTTGTTAGATTTATACAATTATCTTTTCCCTGCCCCTTAACAGAAGGGCCAGTCCTGCACTGGGTCTCTGTCTCCAAGACCTGAAATCATTTACCCTTGATAGCTGTGTGACAGAGACGGCAATATCCTGCAAAATCCTTGAAAGACCTTTATTAAGTTTATGTATTACTGCGGGCTGTGATTGTATGTAACCTCTCTAGTGGGGAGACATAAGAACCGGGAGTATGGACTTTTGGGACAATAGGGGTTAAGTGGATTTCCAGAGGAATACCTAGTTAATGCAAATTCCCCAACTTCAGTTATGCCTTTTGAAGTTACCGAGTATCTATTACAAAAGTCCAAGATCAAAGGCCCAAGCTGTATAAAGAAAGGATTGAACTTCTCAGCCTTTGTTCTGGTTCTAAGGCAGGTGAACTTGTAGCCATGGGGAAAACCCAGCTGTGGGTTTGGAAGGACTAAAACCTACTGAAGCCCTAGGATGGAGTTGGTGTAATTAATCTCTGGTAAGATTTTTAGCATGTCTGTACGAACTTACATTGGTTTTTACCTGTTTCTCAGTAATGTTTTTACCTTAAGATTAAACATGCAGTGTGACAACTTACACCTGTGAGCAATACACTGGTCATTGCCTTCAGAGAGAAAGCACAGTGCAGGAGCCAGTTGCCAAGGATATCACAGTGCAATACTGGGAACTGTGCAGCATTAAAACTTCAGATCAAAAGGGAATGAGGCCCAGGTGAGGTGACAGCTAGGAGCCAGAAGCCTTTAAGTGAGTGCCCTTGGTGAAAGCAGGTGCAGTTGCCCTGAAACTGTGCCAAGCTGCTACCCTAATCCTGTGGCCAAGTCCTTCCCCCTACAGAAGGTGGTTTGCTTCTTTGCTGCTGCAGAGCTAGCAAGAGAGGAAGGGTGGGTGAAGCTATGAGGCTGAGAGTACCTATGAAACTAATGGCTTTAGAAAATTAATAAGAACCCAGAAGCTACTTCTAGTCACAAATTTTAGAAGTAGACTCAAGTAGTTTACCCCTAAAACAGAGATTTTATATTTTGAAAGTTTTTTCCAAGCCTTCTTAGGATCTTTTGTTCATTATTTCAGAAGCCCCTTTTTAAAATGAGTGTATTCCCGGAAGGGTTAGAAATGGAAACAGTAGCCCCATGATGTTCCGAGCCCCAGGAATTAAAAATGACCAGTTAGTTTCAGCATCCAAGCAGACTGAAATGTAAATCTTAGGTAAATGATTGTGTCATTCATTTTCATATTTTCCATTCTTAAAGTGGTTAAGAAAACAGTCTCCTTTTTTCCTCCAAATATTTGTACTGCAGAGTAGGCTGATAGGTAGGTACAATTAGGACTGTCAATAGGATGTATGGTATTGAAAGTGTCTTCCTTAAAGGGGGGATAGTTTTGGGCCCAGACAACTTTAAAGCACCCATATTTTTCTCATTAAATTTATGGAAAAGGCTCTGATTTGAATAGAGGCAACTACATCTCAGGCAGCCCATCCCCACAGAACACTGGAGATTTACCTCCTCTTCTTCCTCTTCTCCCTCCTTGTCAACCATCTGAAGAAGTTTTTTTTTCTCATCATCAGTTTCTTCCAGTGCAGCAGCTTCTTCTTCTCGGTGGCGACTGCGCTCCCGTGCACTGGCTTGTTTCCGCCGTGCTTTGATATCCTCATCTTCATCATCACGGGGCCTTTTTGTCCCTCTGTTGGGCTGAGGTAAGAGAAAGAAGAGGAAATGAAGCGAGTGAGCCAAGAACTTTTGCCTCCCTTTATCTCAGAGCCCCAGAGACAAAGCTTAATTTATTTTAAGCACAGCTAATTAGATTTGCTTACAATACTTTTACCAACTTTGAAAATTGAAATAGAGATTACTTTAGTGATGTTTAATATCATATAAATAGATGACTAGTACCAGCAAGAGCTGTGTCAACCTTCTTCCCTACATTGGCTCATGAACATCCATTAGGACATCACATCCTTATCATGCAAAACCCCTGGAACTTCACATCCAAGCAGGATTTAGTGACCAAGCTGACTAGGGAATGGTTCTGTGAAATGGATAAATTTTCACTTGGCTCACAAGTGATACAAGTCCTTGGTTCCCAACTCTCAGATGACCCCAGGGTCTAGAGGTGAATTCACTGAATTTCCAATACTGCACCCTCGTCTTCTGACTCACCTCGGTGAAGACTGAATTCTGAATTATTTTCCGCACTCAAAATCCTCTTGGGTTGGATGCCCAATTAATGCAGAATCAGGCTCATCATTTGCACATCCAGGGCAGTATTAGGCCTGTATACTGCAGTTCAGCAGCGGCAGGACATGGGAACTACACGAGCACAGTATGTTTGATTGCAACTGCCTGTTATTTTCACCCGCCGTTCCCATTCACTAGGCAAAATTAAAGTGGACCCACAGAGGAAAAAAAGGGCATAGCACTTTTTCTTCTTTAAGGTGGACAGAAAAAGCCTGAAAGTTCTTGGGTTGGGATTTTAAGGAAAAAAAAATTTTACTTCCCCCCTTAAGAGATAGGAAGATTAAGTCCTGTCTCCTCTGCCTTTTGCTGGAAGGAAAGGGATATGGAATGAGAGCTCTCAGCCCTAAATTGAAGGGCAGCAGCTGATTCTTTCACAAAAATCTTTTCTGCCAACTGTTTAACAGGTGTCTATGTAAACTAGGTATTAATTTAAAGAAAAATAACTAAAAATTCCTCTCCTTTGCCAGCTGCTCAGGTTTTGGTTCCTTGATATTTGTGATACGATAACCCTACTAGTCTATCTTTCTCCCATAGTTTTCCACCTAACTTTCTATTGTACAAAGCAGATCTTTTTTCTGAAAAATCCTCTTTGGCCTTCTTAAGAGATCAAAAACACAACTCTCTCCTTTGCTGTTCCTTTGTCTACAATCTCAAAATCACAGCTCACTTCCACAAAGGTAGCAGCTACTGTTTCAATGCAATCAGGACTATTCCTGACTTTGAGGATGGAGAATTGTAAATAAATTGAAAAAAAAAAAATCTTTTGAGAAGAAAAAGTGGAAGTGTCACTCTCTTGCCAGGTCCCATAAGAGCACAGGCTTCCAAGTGGGAATTTGCAGCTCCACAGCATGTTGGGAACCATAGCCCCCAGGAGGCACTAATTCTTTCAGGCTCATAAGACAAGACCTGCTGTGATTTTGATTAAAATGCGTATACTACTGCAGACCAGCTACAACACTGTCTCAGTGCAAAATCCAAAGAGCATTTCATTTATTTTCAGAGATTCTGTAGAGTTTAAGGGACCATCACATCATCTAGTCTGATCTCTTGTATATATCACGGGCCGTTCCATTTCACCCACACACCCATGACTTTAGTTAGCCTAAGCATTTCAGTCCACAGGAGACCAAACTATTGTGTCCACTGGCAGAGAACACGAGAGTCCATGGTGCTACCAATGGCCAAGGCCCAATGACAGGAAATTGTTTAGCTGAGATACCCACAGGATCCTAGCAGGCAAACCACACTCACTGCTGCAGATGAAGGCAAAAAAAACCCCTAAAACAAACCAACATCCCAGCCAATGTGATATTAGTTGGAAGGGAAGGGGATGTTCCCCATCCCAAATCTGGCAACCAGTTTGACTCTGAACATATACAACATCCAGCTTCCCATCTCCAACTGTGGCTAATCTTTGATGCCTCAGAGGAAGGCAAAACCCCAGAATGCATCTGGCCAACTGTGCATCTGAGGACGGAATAGGTGAGGGGATCCTTCCTGATCCCTGCAGGTGAATGGGATGAAATGAAGCATGAGATTTGAGTATAGTCACTGTCCTAACGTAGTGCTGAAAATGTTAGGAGCACATTAAGGGACAATGCATGCAATCCTGTTCTTCCCAAGGCCCTGAAGGATAGGGATAAACAGGGGAATTCGTAGGATCCAAGGCCAGAAGGGACCTCCATGACCATCAAGCCCAGACACACACACGGGCCACAGAATTTCTCCCAAGAGCTGGATTGAAACATACCTTTTAGAAAGGTAACTAATTTCACCCTAAAGACTCCAAGCAATGGTGAGTCCACCACCTCTCCGATAAGCTGCTCCAATATTTAGTTTCCCTCACTACTACTTTTTTTAATTAAATCAAAGACAGGTAACTGAAAACTTGGCTGTACACATTATGCAAAAGAGACTGGAAGTTGTGACCATGTGCAAAGTGCAAATGGAACAGCAGGCACAACACAGTTTTTTAATGGACATAAAAGCAGCATAGTTAGGGGCACTGTGCTGTTGAAGGTGCCATCTTTAGGAGGAGACTTACAATTAAGGTCCTGTGCGCATATCATTATGAGAAATGGCTTGGCACTTCTGGTAAGAATATGAGTCCTAAGCCTTGGTCTCTTGCCAGATTCATTTAAACTTGGTTAACTATATTCTGTCTGCCTACATTTTCCCTCCTGCTTCAACTGGATATAGTACGCTTCTTTGCTTCTTATCCCAAGACAGTAGCATCTGTCTTGTGCAGTTCTACTGCACACTCTTAAGCACCTGCTGAGGTCCATTGCAGAAATGGCAATATTTCAGTGCCTGGTGCAGTAATGTATGTATACACTGTAAAACACTTCAGGATCCTTCGGACTGAAAAATGCTATTTATTTCTAAAAAGTGTGCTCCTTACATGCCTTCTGGGCACATTAACAACTTAGAACACCCCATAGGTCAACTTTGAAACGATGTATTGTTTGCAGCAGCCAGCAATTTAAACACTCCCCCACCAATTAGCAGCACTTTTGTCTAAAACAAAAATAAAAATGTTCTTTCAGTTAACACCCTCTCAGGGAAGAGTATTGGTAAACACATATGCCTTCCCTGCTGCCCTGAAAGGCAGACCATGCTCCTGTTCCACAAACAGCGATTTCCAGAGACAAGGATGTTCTACTGACTCCAGCCTGCTGCTGCCCACAGTTCAAACCCAAAAACTATCAGGAGAAATGGCTCAAGTCGTCCCAAACATTTCTCTAAAATGATTTCCATTGGAAACATAGAACTGAATTAGTGCTACAAAAGCCAATAAAGAGTTAAAGAAAAATCCAGCATTTTCCTTGGATGTTCCCTGTGTATCCAGACACTTTCCAACCTAGACTCCAGGTTCTCATTTCTCTCTCCTTATTTTTTAAATTAAAAAGCAATGAGACCGTAGCTGTAATGAAGGGCAAATGGGCTGTCGGATGCAAACTAATGTACCATAGTAAGAGGCTACATCACCAGAACGAATTCTAAATTAAAACTGCACCATGAAACCAACTCCAGTTCCTCTAAGCATGCAATCTAGATCATCAGCATTTACAAGCTGTTTCGACCTCAATTACACTATCTTTTTTCGGGAGGAGGGGGTGTTCTCTAATATGCAGTAACAGAGTTATTATGATAAATTATGAAAATGCCTGGAGTGTAATTATTAATGCCACCAACACATTTGCAACAGAATGTAATTGAATTCTCAGACAAACTTTGTTAAGCAGGAGTTAAGGTTTAAAGGATCATAAAAAATAAAGGAAAGAAAACCTTACAAGAACATTGCATTTATCAAACAAGCATAATGAATAACCAAATAAATCCAGGTTAAGATAACATGCCTGGATTTCTGTTCATTTAAAAGTATAAAGAGAGAGTTAAGGTATCCAAACAACCTTAATTCTGCCCCCATAGCACACACTCAACAGCATCTTAAAAGTTTCTCTCAAAATTATGTGGCTTTTTAAAAGCATTTTTAAATGCTTATGGCAGAATGTGTGGGAGGCAGCAGAGCACTTCACACCAGTCTTATACAACACAGGGTAGTGAGCCTTGGGGGTGCCAGAAAGCCTGTAAATAACGTATGTTTTGAAGAGCCTACAACATTTCCATATGCCCAGTTCCAGCTGTGCTCATTTTCATAGTTCTACCCTGTGATGTCAACTACTCAAGAAACACCTTCTAATTCTAACACAGGGAACTACAGGAGAACTTAAGTATGCAACAATATGGAAATGATTTACTATTTATGTTGCTGTAGTGCCTTGGGGCTTCAATCAAGTGACAGCCCCGTTGCGCCAGGCATTGTACAAATATGCAGTAAATGACATTTCCTGTCCCAGAGAGCTAATAATCTAAAATTAAGTTGACAAGGTAGGTGAAGTAATTTCTTTAATTGGACCAACTTCTGTGGGTGGGAAAGACAGGCTTTCGAGCTTATGCAGAGCTCTTCTTCAGGTCTGGGACACGTACTCCGAGAGTCACAATTAAATACAAGGCAGAACAGACTGTTTAGCATAAGACGTTAATACGTATTTCAAGGGGCACGCCGAGGGCATTTCCCAGACCTGAAGAAGAGCTCTGTATAAGCTTGAAAGTTTGTGTCTCCTACCAACAGAAGTTGGTCCAATAAAAGACATTGCCTCAACCACCTGGCCTCTCTAATATCCTGGGACTGACAAGGCTACAACACCACTGCATAAAATGAGATTATACTTTACATTTACAGATAACTAGATAGATACAGAAATTTGTTTTTTTAATCTAAAAATCATACATTTGTATTTAAAACTTAAAATCAGATTTTGTAAATACATTTTTCTTCTTCAGGAAGAACCATCTGACTCTACTGGGTAGTAGGGTGCAATTTATATTCACAAAATTCTGTCAAATGCAAAAAGTAAACAAACTGATGGGAAAAACAAAGACTTTCTCTCTACTCTCTTTCAGCTATAGTTATTTTAGGTGTAATTTGCTACACTAGTAGAAAATTAAAAATGACCAAATGTAAAGTTTTAAGATAATGCATCCTGGAATTGGAATTTTTTGTTCTCACATGTGGATTTAAGGGCTTGCCTGCATGAGGAGTTTTTCCACAACAGCTGTTCCTGCTTAACCTTGTGTATGGACACTCTTATTCTGTAAAAAGCAACAGAGTGTCCTGTGGCACCTTTAAGACTAACAGACGTATTGGAGCATAAGCTTTTGTGGGTGAATATCCACTTCGTCACCCACAAAAGCTTATGCTCCAATACGTCTGTTAGTCTTAAAGGTGCCACAGGACTCTCTGCTGCTTTTTCCAGATCCAGACGAACACAGCTACCCCCTGATACTCTTATTCTGGAATAAGCACATCTACCCATGGAGTTAGTCAGGAATAGTTAATCTGCTTTAAATTTACATCCTACCTCTTTCCAGATTAACCCTCATGTGTCGACAAGTCCTAACGCAAGATCTGTCCTTGGATCCAGTATCAAAAGAGAAAGAGCTCTGCCTATGGGTTGAGGTGGTGAAGCTCAGTGGTTTGAGCATTGGCCTGCTAAACCCAGGGTTGTGAGCTCAATCCCTTGAGGGGGCCACTGAGGGATCAGGGGCAAAAATTTGCCTGGGGATTGGTCCTGCTTTGAGCAGGGGGCTGGACTAGATGACGCCCTGAAGTCCCTTCTATCAAAAAAGATGTGCCCTAAATCAATGAATAATCATACTAGGGGGCACCTGCCTTACCTTGCCCTGGCGCAGGGAATTATTTATCACTAACAAAATGGTGTATCCCACAGAAATCTGGGAACACATTCTGAGCCCTGACTGCTTCCTCAATGAATCAGGAAGATTTAAAGAAACCTGGCTAACTTACTTATTTTAATAATACAGAGATACCTGCTTTGCCTGATGCAGAGGCACAGTAACTTTGTCACTCTGGAGCTCAGAAATCATGTATTAAAGACATCTGAAAGGAACCTTCTTTAGGGATCGAGCTCCCTTTGTGAGCAAAACTCAGCCACTTGCAACCAGCTCGAAAGAGCCATCAAGAAAAACTATCCATTAGTTGTCAATTTAGAATGACTTCTGAAAACGAGTCCCAAAACTCCAGCCATCTCTTTCCAAGAACCTCTTAATCCTGTTTGTAACACCTGTGTTAAACCAGACACTCTTCACCTCACTTCTCATTGCCATAACTCAAAAGATGAGCAAGTTTAGGTAATGTGAAATCTAAATATTAAAAAAAAAAAATCACAACTAAACAACCAAGTATAAGAAAAATTCATAAATACTTCCCCAGAGCTGTGAGTCACACAAGCCAGCAAATACATAGGGAAGGGAACCTGTGCACTTCAGCCACATGGATGCAGTTTAAGTCTTAATTCTCCTTTAACTCCTTTCCTCTCCCCTTTCCTGCACTGGGTGCAAAAGGCATAAAAGGCAGCTTGCTACTGCTTAAGGGGCACAAAAAGGAAAAAGTTGTGAAGTCATAAAAATCTGAAGATTTCCTGCCCCCCCCCCGCAGACTGACACTGGCCAGCAAGAGCAGAAAAAAATTAAGGTGATGACTCCTGGTAAATATTTGCATGGAAAGGGGATAAAAATTGATCATACACATCCAGTAAGTCCTGCAGTTGTCTGCCTTTGTTTCATGCTGGGGAATGATTCAGAGATGAATGAAGATATACCAGTTACTGAAAGACTATACCACAAACAGCTGCCAAAAACTAGAGGGCCAGCCTTTAACAGACACCACAATCTTGCCATAAGAAACCCATCTCTACCATCAAGATCAAGTTAATAACCAAGGCACATATGCACAGACAGTGGCAGAAAATGCACTGGCAAGAACAGGTTTAAAGGAACTTGTAGCATTGCTAAGACCCATCCACATAGTCAGCTGCACAATTCCCAATACTTTTCCATCTTGCATGATATCAAAGCCTGAAAGAACAACACCCCCCTTTGTGCTCAGCAGAGCAACCTGAAAGTTCCCAAAGAATGACCCCTCGCAATATGAGATCCGAACTGTCCCCCAAAATAATTAAATTCAAATATGCTATTCTGAAACTCTGCTGACTCTCTCATCAAAAGTTGGGTCATTCAGCTTAAGACCAGAAGCCAGTGGTCAGTTCAGTCCTCGGCCTCTCTTCTCAGGGTAGGTCTATTGCAATTAGATACACATGGCTGGCCAATGCCAGCTGATTCAGGCTAAGGGGTTATTCAATTGCGATGTAGACATTTGGGCTCAGACTGGAGCTCAGGCTCTGGGACTCTACAAGGTGGGAAGGTCCCAGAGATTGGGCTGCAGCCCAAGCCCACACGTCTACACCACAACTAAACAGCCCCTTAGCCCTGAGCCTGATTCAGCTTGCACAGGCCATGCATGGATTTTTAACTGCAGTATAGCTATACCTTGAGACTGCAAAATGGAAGCCTGTTACAGTGGTTTTTGTAAGACATAGATACAATCGTTAGCCATGCATATGAGAACCAGCAACTCACTTCACATAGGCAAGCAGGTCATAAGACAGGATGGGAAGTGATGCTTATTTCAGCTTTGTATTATTTTGCTCTGGTTTGTTTTTCCCGGGTCTTTTACAAGCTTTCCAGTCTACAGGAGGAGAGGGAGACTGCACATGGAAAGGCAGAGTTCAGGGTCAGGTTTCAAGTTCATTATCTTAGCTTCAAGGCATTCATTCCTGCTGAACTGGGCAATGATGAACCTTGCAAGCACTTCAAACAGCATACGATGGCAGGTGCTATGGACAGGGCCGGTTTCAGGGTTTTTGCTGCCCAAAGTGGCGGAAAAAAAAAAAAAGTCGCGGTCGTGATCGGCGGCAGCTCCAGCGTGCCGCTTTCTTCTCCGAGAGGGACCAAGGGACCTGCCGCTGAATTGCTGCCGAAGAGCCCGACGTGCCGCCTCTTCCCCTTGGCTGCCCCAAGCACCTGCTTACTGAGCTGGTGCCTGGAGCCAGCCCTGGCTACAGACTACTACTTTAACCAGAGAGAATGACCAGAGTTGAAGTTACTGGGAACAGCTTATCAGTTGCAGGAGATGCACCAGGTTAATAAGGTTGTAAATATTCACCAAGTCCACTGCTTCTCAAGCTGCACTAATTGTCTTCAGCTTCACCTGCATTTATTACCCAGCAAATGTATGGTAAGTTATCTGTACACCATCAGGCACCTGCACTAATTGAGACAGATCCCACTGTGAGCCAAGCTTAGCAAATTTAACAAGACCTACAGTTTAAGAACATAACCCCAGCCAGTGCAGCCAAGCTTTACATTGATCCCTGCCTTCACTACTTCCTTTAATGTCACAAACGCAGTCTATCTAAAACCAAAGCAGTTTGTAATTTCTACATACAGCAGTGAAATCCGCATCTGAGCAGGATTAAAAACATCTCCCCTTCTCCTCTCCAGAGATAACTGAAAGAGATGTCTGGAAATAACTGGAGATGGCTCTGCCCCCTTAATTAACACTGTAATTGGAAACCAGACACAGAGGGTATGGGCATAGCATTTCTGGGCAAAACAGCAGCAATATTTAATCATCGGTTTAGACCATCTGCAACTATTTTGCAGAAGCACACAAAATTTATGGATTCCTGATCTCTGTATAAACAGCCAGGTGCTGGAGTCAGTTTAATTGTATTCTCTGCTGCAAGAAATTCCTTTTTCCATTTTGACCAGCACTTGGTGCAGAATTGGAGGCATAGTGTCTGAAATCTTCCATGCCAAATTTGGCACTAAGGGAGCACAGCTGCTTGATTAAGTAGGGACACATATTAACCGTTCAGAGAGGAGAAATCTGAAACAATATAAGGAAAGCAATTAAGGTTTGTGATGGGGAAAGCAGAGAAGACCAAGGGACTTTGCAGAAAGGCCACAATGGCACAGGATTTTAATTATGTGGCTTTTTGTCTGGTAGAGAAAAAGTGCAGATACCCTCAATAATCATGCGCTAGGAGGCACCTCTGGAGCAGGGATTATCCAACATGATCAAGATGGTTTAACCCACTAAAAACTTAAGAATGGCCGTACCAGGTCAGACCAAAGTTCCATCTAGCCCAGCATCCTGTCTTCCAACAGTGGCCAAAGCCAGGTGCCCCAGAGGGAAGGAACAGAACAGGTAATCAAGTGATACATTTCTTGTCACCCATTCCCAGTTTCTGGCAAACAGAGGCTAGGAACACCATTCAAGCCTATCCTGGCTAACAGCCATTGATGGACCTATCCTCCATGAATTTTTCTAGTTCTTTTTTGAACTCTGTTATAGTCTTGGCCTTCACAACATCCTCTGGCAAGAAGTTCCACAGGTTGACTGAGGGTTGTGTGAAAAAAATACTCTCTTTTTTTTCTTTTAAACCTGCTACCTATTAATTTCATTTTGGTGACCCCTAGTTCTTGTGTTATGAGAAAGAGTAAATAACGCTTCCTTATTTGCTTTCTCCACACCAATCATGATTTTATAGACCTCTATCATATCCCCCCTTAGTCGTCTCTTCTCCAAGCTGAAAAGTCCTAGGCTTATTAATCTCTCCTCAAATGGCAGCCGTTCCATACCACTAATCATTTTTGTTGCCCTTTTCTGAACATTTTCCAAGTCCAATTTAACTTTGAGACCAAAACTGCATGCAGCATTCAAGATGTGGTTGTACCATGGATTTATATAGAGGCAACATGATATTGTCTGTCTTATAGTCTATCCCTTTCTTAATGATTCCCAACATTCTGTTCACTTTTGGGACTGCCGCGGTACATTGAGTGGATGTTTTCAATGAACTATCTACAATGACTCCAAGATCTCTTTCTTGAGTGGTGTCAGCTAATTTAGACCCCATCGTTTTATACATGTAGTTGGGATTATGTTTTCCAATGTGTATTATTTTGCATTTATCAACACTAAATTTCATCTGCCATTTTGTTGCCCAGTTACCCAGTTTTGAGAGATCCTTTTGTAGTTCTTCACAGTCTGCCTGGAACGTAACTATCTTGAGTAGTTTTGTATCATCTGCAAATTTTGCCACCTCACTGTTTACCGTTTTTCCAGATCATTTATGAATCTGTTGACTAGGACTGGGCCCAGTACAGACCCCTGGGGGACACCACTATTTACCTCTCTCCATTCTGAGAACTGACCATTTATTCCTACCCTTTGTTTCTTATCTTTTAACCAGTTGCTGATCCATGAGAGGACCTTCCCTCTTATCCCATGACAGCTCACTTTGCTTAAGAGCCTTTGGTGAGGGACCTTGCCAAAGACTTTCTGAAAATCTAAATACAAGATATCCACTGGATCCCTCTTGTTCACATGCTTGTTGATCCTCTCAAAGAATTCTATGTTTCGACTACCAGTCCAATAACGGAAGCATCCCTCCCTTAACCCCCAACCCAGGTTTGACTGAAAGCTGCAGGATATAATAATTTCATTTTTTTAAAAAAGTATCCACAAGTAGAGAATAGGTTGCTGGCAAGACCAGCAGCCAAACCCATGAGAACTGAGAGGAAGAGAGGATTTCTTCATACCCTGCCTCCCAACAATCCTTCAAAAATTATCCATAGCCCTGTAGTAGAAAGACCATTTCCCTGGGAAATAGGAATTCAAAAGGTTTAGAGAAATCAGAGATGATATCCAATATTTCAAGTAGATGTGAGCAAGCCCTCCCTGCCAGAGTGGAATAGAATCAAACAGGGACTTATCTTTCATTTTGAAACAAGAAAAACGTGAGGAATAAATCGTCCTTTCCAGAAGAGCTGCTGAAATAAGCGAACTGAATGAAATACAGTGCAACTTTGTATTTTAAAACATCTTACATACAAACTGTGCCACAAAATACTTAGAAATAAATAACAGAGCCTGAGAAAAATGAGAAAGTAGAAACCCGTGAAAAATGAATGTTTTCACTTGGGATTGGAAATTGGATGGAAAGTTGGTAAAATGGAGAGATACAAGAGCAATAGAGGGAAAGGGTCTCATATCAACAGCAGTAAGATTAGTACTGTCAGTCAGTAGATAGATGGCTGGATGGATAGGAAGGGGAAGATCGGAGACACAGGAAGAGCAAGTCCACAAAGAGTTTTAGAAAGGAAAGATGTGCTGAACTTGATCTGAAGAAACCGGACCCCCATGGAGCTGTCAGAGGACGAGGTCACATTTTGTTGACTATGCGAGAAGGTAAGCAGCACTCTGCAGCTTCGATGCCAGAGTGAGCTGAAGACACAGAGGAGGAATTAGCACAGCAGGATCCCTTCCACATCCTTCCAGAATAACTCACTCATGTGGAAAAGACAACACAGAAACTACCTAAAGTCAATGGAACTTTTTCCTCTCCACCTCAAAGTAATGGTACTTCAGAAATTTAAACACACCCTAACTAATGGCAGGTTTCAGAGTAGCAGCTGTGTTAGTCTGTATCCGCAAAAAGAACAGGAGTACTTGTGGCACCTAGAGACTAACAAATGTATTTGAGCATAAGCTTTCGTGGACTAGAACCCACTTCATCAGATGCATAGAATGGAACACACAGAAAGAAGATATGTATACAAAGAGAATATGAAAAGGTGGGAGTAGCCATGCCATCTGTAAGAGGCCAATCAATTGAGATGAGCTATCATCAGCCAGAGAAAGAAAAAAAACCGTTGAAGTGATGATCTAATTGAATCTATTTCCCCATGTTAAAATATCTTCACACCTTCTACGGGTCATCTCAATTATCATTTCAAAGGTTTTTATTCTCACTCCGGCTGATGATAGCTCATCTCAATTGATTGGCCTCTTACAGTTGGCATGGCTACTCCCACCTTTTCATGATCTCTGCATGTATAAATATCTTGTGTGTTCCATTCTATGCATCCGATGAAGTGGGTTTTAGCCCACAAAAGCTTATGCTCAAATACATTTGTTAGTCTCCAAGGTGCCACAAGTACTCCTGTTCTTTCTCCTAACTAATAGGCAGACTGTGTCACAGACAATAAACAAAGCATATTCACAAGTGCTCTCTCCCCTAGAGGGAGATATCCCAAGGTTATAACAAATCCCACTTCCAGACAGTTCTAAGGACTGCAGAAATAATCTACCTGAACATCTTTTAAATTGGAGTTTTATACTTACGTATATGTTAGCTAATACATTAAAGTGTCTTTTGGTTTCATACTGTACTGAACTATAAGGCAAAGAACTAGCTTGCTCAAGAATGAATCTCCAAGTCCTCAGTAGCATAAGAGGGATCCCAATATTATAAATCACCATATAAGGTCTCATTCAGTTGCCCACAGGACAGTATTCCAGGCTCACTATGGTCAGGGGAAATAAGAGGTTTGCTACATCTGACTAGAAAAAGTTTAAACATTCTCTGATAAGGCTATCATGGTTGTAGGCCAACAAGAGAACAAACTTCATGAAATAATACACACTACTCAAGAGGAGGGAAACTGGATTTAAAAGGATCCGGATAAAATACACTCAAAAGTGACTTGTGCAACATAAAGTGACTTGTGCTGAAAGTAATGAAGACAGCTGTGAAATGAGTATAGGCTCTATTCAGGAAAAGGATTTAGGACAACTGTGAACAATAACTTAAAGCCACTTTTTCAACAGTTAAGAAAGTAAGAACAATTGGAGATGTGAACAGAGTACCAATGTGTTGCAGTGGTCACCCAACCTACTGAGTAAAGCTTGAGGCACCATATTTCAGGAATTAGAAGATACCCACAGGAAAGCAGCATCGGATGCCAGGGACAACAGACACAATATTAGGAAATTTTATTCATATTTGTTGGAAGAGAGATTAGACACCTCCACACATCCACTTCTAAAGTTGAGGGCTATGAGAAGGTAGATGAACACTATTCAAGAGGATAATATAGTAGACTAAGAACCAAAAGGTCACAAACTATACATAAGAAAAGACCTGATGCCAAGGTTAAATAAATAAATGGAGATATCCTGTCTCCCAGAACTGGAAGGGACCTTGAAAGGTCATTAAGTCCAGCCCCCTGCCTTCCCTAGGAGGACCAAGTACTGATTTTGCCCCTGATCCCTAAGTGGACCCCTCAAGGATTGAACTCACAACCCTGGGTTTAGCAGGCCAATGCTCAAACCACTGAGCTATCCCTCCCTCCTAATGAGGGAAATTTTATTACTAAGAATAGTCAGGAGGATTATCAGATTAAGACTTAAAAAACAGGTATTGCCTGTGTCACAAACTGCACCACAACATTTTAGAAATCTAATGTTCTTTTCACCAGTAATGTTGACATTTACTTTTTGCATTTCATTCAGCTGGAATAACAAAAATAGACTTGTCAGTTTCACTTTCCTGCTACAATATTTGAGGAGAAACACTACAGAAAAAAAATTTAGATTGTTTTTAATCACAATCTATTTCAAAAAAGTGTGAAGACATTGATATTGATCTTGTAAGTTTTCTGCCTAAAGTGACCTAACAGTCAGTTAATGTGTGGAACAGCCTAAGGGCACAGACAGACACTGCCCTATGGGGACACACAAATAAACATTAGACAGTAATAGAAAGACATACAGGACATATGACAATGACAGGCAGGTGGAAAGATTTCCATAGGTCCCATGGTCTCCTTTCTTCCCAAGGCATTACAAACTCTATATATGGGGCGGAAAGGTCAATTTGTGGATCCAAGAACTTCATTAGTTTGCCACTACCAACGGGAATGTCTCTTAAGGACTGACTATTGGCCCTCCCTGGACAGCCGGCAAGATAAGTCGCAATTTAAGACAAATTGGTGGCAAAGATTTTTACATTGCTTTCTGCTGAAAACAAAGATAATTTTGCTTGGGGAACAAGCCAAAAGCACACGCCACCCTCGAACGTTCTATGAGAAACCTTCATTACCAAACCCCTCCGTTCATTTCCAACAGTTGCCCTTGACAGCTCTTCATTAGGTCAGTGTTCGGCCAAAGTCGCAGGCACTGGATAGCCGGCCTGTTGAGCCGGTGCCCGGCGGGGTGGCCCCAAATGCAGGGCAGTTACACACGTGAGCGTTGCCCGCCGCTGTAGGCCGCCGGTTCTCACGCTTGGCGAGGCCACGGGCCACGTGCGGGCACCACGACGCGCCCGGCGAGTCACTTTGCTAACTCCGAGCCGGTGTCGCTGCAGGGAGTCTCCTGCCGGCGGCCCCCCGGCCCTGCGAGCCCCATGGCACACGGGGAGAACCGGGGCCTAGGCGGGGCGGGGGGGGGATCTCGGGTTCTCCAGCCGCTGGAGCAGTCCCACTCTCACCCCCCGCCCGCGGGGATCTCACACCCCGGCCCCGCCGCACAGGCGCGGCACTCGGGGGGGAGGGCCAGGCGCTGTGCCCCCCAGGAGGGGGAAGGAGCCGGCCCCGCCCCCGGCCGCCCCTCACCTGGTAGCTGAGCAGCTCACCCACGTCCATGACCCTCGCGCAGCGGCCCCCTCCAAATGTCGCAAAACCCGAGGGATGGACAACACGCTGCCGTAAAGCGCCGCGCAAAAAAAGCGGCTCCTCCCCGGGGCGAGCAGGAGCCGCGCTGCCGCAAAGCGCGACGGGGGGAGGGGCGCCACACTGCTGTGAATCTTGCTGGAGCGCGAGTCACGTGCCCTCAAACGCAATACTTCCGGAGCCGCGTGGGGGGGCGGGATCGGCGGGCGGTAGAGGGGGCGGGGCCGTGCTGGGCAGGTGGGGCACTGGGGCGGGGCCGTGCTGGGTGGGAGGGGGCACTAGGGCGGGGCGGTGCTGGGCGGAGGGGGCAGGTGGGGCACTGGGGCGGGGCTGTGCTGGGCGGGAGGGGGCACTAGGGCGGGGCGGTGCTGGGCGGAGGGGGCGGGAGGGGCACTGGGGCGGGGCCGTGCTGGGTGGGAGGGGGCACTAGGGCGGGGCGGTGCTGGGCGGAGGGGGCAGGTGGGGCACTGGGGCGGGGCTGTGCCGGGCAGGTGGGGCACTGGGGCAGGGCTGTGCTGGGCAGAAGGGGGCAGGTGGGGCACTGGGGCGGGGCCGTGCTGGGCGGGAGGGGGCACTAGGGCGGGGCGGTGCTGGGCGGAGGGGGCAGGTGGGGCACTGGGGCGGGGCTGTGCTGGGCGGAGGGGGCAGGTGGGGCACTGGGGCGGGGCTGTGCTGGGCGGAGGGGGCAGGTGGGGCACTGGGGCGGGGCCGTGCTGGGTGGGAGGGGGCACTGTGGCGGGGCCATGCTGAGCAGGTGGGGCACTGGGGCAGGGCTGTGCTGGGCGGAGGGGGCAGGTGGGGCACTGGGGCGGGGCCGTGCTGGGCGGAGGGGGCGGGAGGGGCACTGGGGCGGGGCCGTGCTGGGCGGAGGGGGCGGGAGGGGCACTGGGGCGGGGCTGTGCTGGGCGGAGGGGGCAGGTAGGGCACTGGGGCGGTGCTGTGCTGGGCGGAGGGGGCAGGTGGGGCACTGGGGCAGGGCCGTGCTGGGCAGGTGGGGTACTGGGCGGGGCTGTGCTGGGCAGGTGGGGTACTGGGCGGGGCTGTGCTGGGCGGAGGGGGCAGGTGGGGCACTGGGCGGGGCCGTGCTGGGCGGGAGGGGGCACTGGGGCGGGGCCATGCTGAGCAGGTGGGGCACTGGGGCAGGGCTGTGCTGGGCGGAGGGGGCAGGTGGGGCACTGGGGCAGGGCTGTGCTGGGCAGAAGGGGGCAGGTGGGGCCATGCTGGGAAGGTGGGGCACTGGGCGGGGCCGTGCTGAGCCGGGCAGGGCTGTGTTAGCAGTGTCCTGCTTTGCCCTGCTGTGGCCAGCCCTGTCTGGGGGGGCCACACGAGCTAGCTCTTTGCACCCCTCCCCACAACACATGCTAATAATGGGGCCTGGCCCCTGAGCCATTTCTGATTCAGCTTCTACCTGGTGCTTGCTGGGCTCCCCGATTGCCTGAGCACAGGCAGCACGGCCCCCTGTTAGAGGGGGCAGAGCCAGGGCGGGGGCCTGGGACTAGATTCTCACAGGGATTTCGGTGCTGCAGCGGCTCGCTGCCAGGCACCCAGCAGCCCTGTGGCACTCTTAGCCCTGAGGAAGGCACCCAGGCTCCCCCCTGCTAGGCCGGGGAAGAGGTGGACACCTAAGAAACGGATTCATGGACACCAGCAAGCTGAATGGGGAGCTGCCAAAGCCAACTGGGGTGAAATGCAGGGCCAAGCGCCAGGCCTAGGGCCCATGTTCACAGGGGCATTGGGATTCCCAGCCACAAACCCTCTCCTGGAGTCAGGCCATTCCTGTGCAGGGAGCCAATAGACAATGGTCAGGGAACTCTCCAAGGAATCTGGGACACTTGTTCTGCCTGATTTGGTAGAGGTTTGAACTCGTGTCTCTTACGGTATGTTTTCACTGCAATTAGACGCCCACGCCAGCTGATTCGCATTCACAGGGCTCAGGCTAAGGGGCTGTTTAACTGTGGCGTAGAGCTTCTGGCTGCAGCATCCTGGCTAGAGCCACAGCTTGAGCACAAGCCTGCACAGGTACACTGCATTAAACAGCCCCTTGGCCTTAGTCAGCTGGCATGGGCCAGCCACAGGTTTTTAATCCAGTGTACACACCCTTACAGCCGAGGGGAGTGCCATGACCACCAGGCCATTGGGTCTCCCACAAGATTGCCTATTGAATCTGGTCCATTTTGTGTAAAGAATTAAACATTCATTGAGAGAGAAGAGAGGGGTGAGAGATGGACACTCTATAGCCCAGTGATCTGGGTATTCACAGGGGAGACTCAAGCTCGAGTCCCAGCTCCAATGAATATTTAGCTATTTATCCAACACTTCAGCAGGACAGATTGCAGAAGGCCTACACCAGCCTTGCCAATAGTCTGGTGGTCAGGACACTCCCTGGGATGGTGAAGAATCAGGTTTGATTCCCCACCCGGTTTGATTCCTCAGCCTGCCTCAGTTAGAGTAGGAATTGAACTCCCTCCTCCTGAGAGAATGTCCCAGGTGGCTTACCCCTAGCTGCCTTTTGCACAGGTTAGGCATATTCTGAGCAATGCTATCAGATCAGACAAGATAGGGGGAGGAATGCCCAATGTGAGAATCTGGCCAGGGTTTAAGCCTGAGCTAGGGTGCTGAGCATCTCAGTGACTTCAGGACTTAGGTGACTTTGCAAGGGCTCAGCAGTGCAGTTGGGTGGCAGCCAAGCAGTGGTTTTGTGAGTATCAGTGGTGTCCAATGTTGGATTTAGGCATCTAAATCCTTTTGTGAATCCAGCACCCCTGATTGTCAGAAGTGCTGCGCATCCCCTGCCCCACCTGAATTCAAAAAAGACTGTGGAGATGTAGCTCTGGCAACAATCAGGCCTTCACAGACTTGCCTGAGGGTGCCCAACAAGTCTGCTGCAGAGCTACCATCCTAGTGCAGAAAACATCAACATCTGCATGGAGGAGATGTGTCAAATCCCACTGGTTACCGAGGTCATGACAGTCAGTTTTGCTTTTCAGCTGAATATGAAGCAATGACTAGCAGCATTTGTTGACTTTTAAAAAAAGGAATGATGAAAACAGAGAGCCAAACTGTCCAATATCTTATCAAATATATTTTAGCTGTTCTTTAAAAATCAGCTTTGAGGTAAAAATCCTTGTAGCATAACGATAGCAGCTATTGCAGTTATCTCAGCAGGTGTCTACTCTAAGGACAGTCATGAAATTAAAAATATATATAACATTTTCTAAAAAAGAAGCCCCTGGCATCCCTGCTGTTTCAATAAAGTCTGGGAGACAGCAGTCATGACAAAATTAACTCAACAAATCTGCACTCTAAAGAAGAGACTAGTAAAGGATAATTATTGGATCCTCTGCCTTTCTTTTATTGGGTATTCAGATAATTCTCCAGCTGTGAAGACAAAACACAGTCATTCTGTGAGTATTGACACATACTTGTGAGCATGATACAGTTATTGGAAAGCTTGACAAGTGATGCTAACAAATAAGACATACAGAGTTGCAAAATAAATAAAGTACATAAAGAGGTAAGAGCCAACCCTCAGTGTACAGACAGGAGCATAAACCTGGCATCCATAGGAACCTCAGACAACATTCACTTTTGTATTCAAAGTGACATTATGTTTTGTTGCTCTGACTTCCCTTGTGTCCCCTTTTGTTGCTTTTGTTTCTTGAATGATATTATCTGCCTAAAATGATGTTTTTCCTTTAACTGTGTAATAATACTTTGGGCATGTAGTTCACCCAAAGATCTCACCGCGGTTTACATTCAGAGATTACCTTACAGAGGGGCTGTGAGATTTAAAGAGTTGACCCATATCCTGCAGAGACTTACACACTTGGACATTAAGGGGAAGTGTGTGAAGCCCAGCACACGAGTAAATCTTTGCACACTCAGAGCCTTCCTGTGCCCATCTTGCAGGTGGGGAAAGTGAGGCAGAGAGAGGTTGTTACTAATTCATAAACTGCAAATGGCAGCTCTGCTAGTAGTTTGCATTTAGACAGTGCTTGCCAGCTCCCAAGTACTGTCCAGACACTAACTATTTCATCCTGGCAGAAACCACTGAGAAAAAGGTGGGTAAGTTGCGTCATTCTGATGTTACAGATTGGGAAACTGAGGAAGAAAAGGGAGGCCACAGCAGGAGTCAGTCTCAGAGACTGAATTAGGACCCAGGCTTTTTTGGGGGCCCAAACCCCACCTGTTTGTAGACCCTCTGACTCCAAGAGATTCTGCTTCTCTCCCATCAGCTTTTCAAAATAACCAGGGGGCTTCCTTGCCATTGGTTCTCTAATACTAAGGTCTCTGAAGTGTGCTGGGAAGAATGGAAAGGCAGAGGGTGAAACAAGCATAGGACAATGCAAGTGTCAGTGAAGCAACTGTCGTCAGCTACTAGAGCCTCTCCTGGCCATGTTCCCATCTCACACTCTGCCTGGCCTCATAAGGCTCCAAAACAACCTTATTGCTGTCTGCAAAACTGAATTCTGTCCAAGATGCCGCAGGGCAGGATTCAATAACGCAGTGTTTTTATCCAATAAAGGGAGCTGGCGCATGGGGACAAAATATCAAATTAAAAACAAATACAGAAACAAAACTGAGGAAAAAGAAATGCCAGGGGAATGTAGGGCTGGAGGAGAGCAATGTGCCCTTGGTCCTGGGTTCTGAACTGGAGCCTGATCTGGATACCAGAAGTGGGAGGCCAAATGCACTGAGAAGTAGAAGCATTTTTCATTCTCGAGGGAAGGAGTGTTGATTCCCAGGCTCATGACTGAGAGCTTCCAAAGGAGCACAACCATGGACCAATCCATCCTTGGTACAAAGCCCCTAAAGACAATGGGGTTACTCCAGAAATTATATTGGCCCCGCTTCTGTAACAAGTAGGTCAGCTGCCCGAAGAAAGGCAGGGTGTCTAGTAGTTAGACCAGAGGACTGGGAGCCAGGAGACCTGGGTTCTATTCCTACTTCTCGCTGGTTTGCTGTGTGGCCTTGGGCATAGAGATAATGCTATGTACCCCCCTGTATGGAAGCACTTTGAAATCCTCGGCTGAAAGGCGTGGTAGAAGTACCAAGTACAATTCAACTAAAGGCTTGGGGGAGCAGGGCCTCTGCTGTCTACCCCTGAAACGCAGCGAGTCAGAAGCTCTTTGCATAGCCTAATGTCTCTCCGTGGGGGATGCACTGTGTGCGGTTTGCTTGCAGAAAGAAACTGCTTCCCCAGACAAAGGGAAATGCCAAGTCTCCCCAAGGATTCTGCTTCATACACCCTGGTACCAACCCCAGTGACTTAGGCCCTGATCCTGCATGTGGCTCCCCACAGGCAGAACTCCATGCCCATGCAGAGCAGCTTGCAGGATGAGGGCCTTGATTTGTCAACAGCAGAGTCATGGGCACACAAACAGCCCAAGAACCAGAGCCAAAGGGATGAAAAACAGCTCCTGCCATTCAGGCACCAGGTCTCCCATGGGGAAGGAATGAAAGGAACTAGAATTAGTTCTCTTGGAGGTGAGGGACTAAACAGCACTGCTGTTGCAGCAGCAGCATAGACCAGACAGAGCCTGCGAGCAGGCGCATGGCAAGCTCAGAGCTGCTCAGCTGTGGAAGGGATCTGCCTGCCAGTCCAGTGCTGGCTCTTCTCTTGCCAGAGAGCAGGAATAGTGTCAAACGGTGCCAGACATTTTGCAAAGCAGACACACACCCTGCCAGCCAGGGACTCGGCTGAGCCACCCCTCACTTGCTTTCCTTGTGCAAGTTTACAGGCAGGTCTGCAGAGATGAAGACTTGAGGGGTGACATGGTGGCCCCTCCGGAAGGCAACGGGAGTTTTGCCATGATTTCAGTGGGGCTGGGACTGCACCCAAAGATTGCAGCTTTCGTGAGACAGTGAGCCGTGTGGGGGTGGGAAGAGCCCCAACATGCAATGGCTGTTCTGCCTATTCTGCCACTTATTTACGTTAGGACATCCCACAGCTACCAAGAAAACACCGAAAGGTGCTGGCGACTCGCCCTACTCCCCTGGAATCTCCTCCCTCCACCACATGGATCTTCTCAGAAACTCATTTTTCACCTGCAAAGCAGCTCAGCAAGCGAATGAAGCCGATCTGGGACGTGCATTCAGCCCCGGCATTTGGTCGTCCATCACCCAGCCGACAAGAGCTTGCTTCCCACAGATAAAGTTATGACAAGCGTCTCCAGCCTAGCCTCTCAGCTGTTGCATCCATGTTTCCATCATCTCAGACATTCTAAGCAATCAGCTGAGCAGGGCCTCTGACAACACATCAGGAGTGTCAAAGCTGCTGCTCTGGGAGGCAGAAGTGAAGGGGAAAGGCTTGATCATGGTACCTATAAACACAGACCAGACCATTCAGCGTAGCAGCTGCAGGCTTGGCGCCTTTCACAGCTTGCCAAAAGTGTGGTTGGCTTTTGCTGCGCTCTGCCTTTAAACATCTGGTCCAGAAGACTCCCCTACAGACACTCCTCTCCCCTCACTTCAGCACTATAGGAGACAGGGCTGAGGACTGAATGAGACCTCGCAGAGTCCTAGAGCCTGGGCTGCAACCAGAGCCTGAAGGTTCACACTGCAGTTGAACAGCCCAGCAAGCCCCAGTCAGCTGGCACAGGCCAGCCGCAGGTGTCTGTTTTTTGCACTTTGTTCTGTTTTTTGCACTAACCCTAACAAGAGCTTTTGTTGCTTCCTCCAGCAGCTCTGGGACAGCGCAGGCTCCTCCCGGAGGCGGTGCAGAAATGCAGCTTCTGCAATAGATACACGGGACTGAGTCTTCCTGCCCCATCCCTCACATTGTCACTCACCCTGTGCTAAGTGAGTGTAATATCTACCAAGTCCAAACAGTTCAGAACAAAGCTGCACCACTGGGCTGTCTGCACGCTGCTGTCGATCAGCATCAAGCTAACTTTGAGTCTCTCTGTCACCTACCCACTGTCAGATGCTTCCTCCCCTCCCCCCCATTCTCAGGACTCTTGTCATTCCTCTAGAGCAGAAGGCGATCTAGGTCAGCACATGCAGCGATACCTTGGCCACCGAGTCCTAGCAGGGCTTGCACTGGAAGAGAGCAGCAATGACTCTGGGGAGGGCCCTGGGCTGGGAGTCAAGAGACCTGACGTCTATTCCTGGCTCTGCCACTGACTTGCCATGTGACCTTGGAAGGTCACTGCCCCTCTCTGGGCCTCTGTCTCCCTTCCCACCTGCTGTCTGCTTAGATTGTGAGCTCCTCAGGGCAGGGCCTGGCTCTCGCTGGTGGTCATGCAGCGCCTGGCACACTGTGCTCCCTAGTCCCAGCTGGGGTTTCTAGCTGGTGCCATAACACCGACAGTGAGTTAACAGCAATAACAAATACAGTCCTGAAAACCCAGGGGAAGCCTTGGCATTGCACCACACCCAAGGAGACACCGTGCAGCCATTAAACTGCCAGCAGGAAGTGTTCTGTGTAAATTGTTCCACTAGGACACAAGGAAGAGTCACTGAAAGTGAGGAATGTTTGACAGAGGTTTTCTATTCCCTTTTATGTATAAATTATTTATCATTTCCTCTCCCTCTGCCGAGTTCTTGCTTTCATTTCAGTTGTACGCAGCCTCTCTCAGATGCCTGTGTGCATTAGTGCAGCGGCAGATACAGCTGTTGTATGTGTGGAGAGGAAGTGCCGTCTAGTGATTAGACTGACATGGGAGCAGAGGGTCAAAAGATTGGACTTGTGTTGGTAGCAGCCTTGGAGCTATCCACTGCCTCTAGTTCCTGATATTCCTCATTCCCCCTTCCCGGCAACACTCAGCAGCTGCTTTTTTGCAATGGAAAGAGGGAGAAAAAAGGAAAATTACCATCAAGGGACAACAGAGTCCAGGGCGTGAGACAGGCTCAGTAAACACCAGTCCCCAAGCAGCTGTCAGCACAAAGTAGGCGGAGTGGAGGGGGTGCTTTCAAAGCCACCCCCTTCCACTGGGAGGAATGTGCCCGGAGAAGGGGATTCAGCCATGTCTGAGCCAGATTGTGAGGATTACAAGAGGAGGCAGCTGGATCCATTATTAATGAGAATGAGCCAGAGAGAGGTGGGGGGATGGAAACAGGACAGGAGAACACAGGCATTTCCCAGCCAGTCATAGCTCTAGATGAGAGAGGAAATTGTGTGGGTTAGAGGTTCAGAGACAGCCCCATACCTGGGTGCAGGATCAGACACACACACGCTCATACCTGGGCTCCTGACTTCCAGGGTTGCCTCACCCACTTCAGGGCCAAAGGCTGGTTGCTGCAGCGAAGCTAGAGCAGTAACCACCACTCAGCTTCCTTCCCTGCAGCAGACCCTGAGGGCCAGGACTGCTAGGGCGGCTCCTGCTTGGGGCTGTCCCATGCGACACAGAGAGGCTGGCGGTTCAGAGATGGCCCCTGCTTTGGAACAATTTCTTAAAAGGAAAAAACAAACAAACCGCGATCATCATGATTTCCCATCAGTGCAACAGAAGCGCCACTAAAAAACCAAGCGTTTTTCTATTCAGCCCGGCTGCCACACGGGGAGGTGCATCACACTGCTGGCAGGGGGTGAGGGGGACGCCCCGGGGGGAGCCACAGAAAGAGATGAACACACAGAGGAGGAGAATCCCTTTTTAATTTTGTTCCTAGTTCACTTTTCAATCCAGATGCCTCAAAATCTAATTCCGAATAAATAATTGAACTGAGTAACCCAGGTCCCCCGTGAATAACTAAACACACGGAGGCTCACTGAAATTGAATTAGTGGTGTGCACTCAGCCGTTATACCCTCCCCACATCATGAATATTAATGAGGGGTTATTAAGAAATGTAAATGACGCCTCAGGGGGTTGGGAGCAAAGGGGGGATTGCAGGGAGTTGTGGGCTGATATGACAAACCATTAGGAAAACAGCCTGATTGAAGCCACTTTTGAATGATGTCAGATCTTGCTCTTTCCCGGGTGCGGTAATGTTTCCGGATGCGTTCATGTTTATTACAATGAGAAAAGGGAACAAGGTATAATTGGAATGTAAAATTAGCATTTGCAAAGCAGTAAATCTGCAGCAACTAAGAAATGTTTTTATGGAGTGTGGCAGTGGGGTGGGGGGCTGGACTGAGGCGAGTTTCTCTCTCCCGCTAGCTCTGGGTCTGCTTCAGAAGAGCTCTCAGTATGTTTTTCCGATCAGGCAAAAGCAACATAAACAATTTTTCCTGAGTGAGAAGTGCTGCACAGTGGAGAAAAAGCAAGTTTCCAGCAAGATTGTCTCTGTGCACGTACCCAGCCCCCGATCCCATCCGGCTGCACCCTCTTCCACAGAGAATCTCAAACCACTTTGCAAACAGGAGTCAGTGAAGGCTCCCACCAGGCATTAGTGCCCCTGTTCGGGAGAGGAGCAAGCAGGCTGAAAAGCTAAGTGGCTTGCGCACCTGTAGCCAGGCAGGACTAGGACACAGGGGCCCTGCCTCCCAGTCCCGCTTCGACCCCTGCCCCTCGCTAACTTGCCCTTTCACTGGAGGGCATTTTTAGGCCAAGATGTTTGAAAGTGGCCACTCCTTTTGCCTGTGCCCAGTGCAAGCTGCTTTGGATTTCTCCAACTGGGACCCAAAATTCAAAGTCACTTAGGCCACAGCCAACATGCTGCGTTCTGCTGCGCCCACCCTGAGCTCTCTCTCCTCCCAGGAATCCTGAGAACAGTCGACAGGGACTGCTGGCCTGACTCCCCTGTCACAGCCACCAGCCTCACCCCGTCAGCCACCCCCCCAGTCAGTCCCCACCTCTCCCTCTTCAGTCACCCCTGGATCTCATCCACCACCGTCCCCACAGGAACAGAGCCACAAGGGCCCAGGCGACTTACCCCAACCTCAGGGCTGCAGTGCCCCATACAGATGTCCCACTTCCAGGACTCGCACAGATGGGAGAGGTTCTGCTTCCAGGCACCCTCCTAACCCCAGGGAGCAGCTTCTGCCATAGGCAGAAGCGAATTCATTCCTGCACTGAGCCCCATGCAGTCCTTCCCTGGACATCCCCCTGGGCCTAGCTTTCATGGGGCTGAGAAGGGAGTTAATTTCCTGTCTTCGACCTCCCCTGAACTGCTCTCAAAATATGCCAGCCCCATCTGCAAGAGATCACACCTGCCTAGAGGCTGGCACAACTGTATCAAGGTTCACAGCCCAGCCCACTGGGCCTGCTGCTGTCTCTGTAAGAGTGAATTTACCGCTGGTGACAGGTGTTGGCTTGGCTGGCTCAGAGGCATCAGCTACAAACAAAACCCTCTGCTCGCCTGCAAAGCTAATGGCTCCTTTCCCATTAGCCCCCCTGCAGTCCTGAGCCCTGACTTTTAGGGAGGAAAGACAACTTATTCCCTCCTTGGTCACTGTGCCAAGACTTCCAGCAAAGGGGTCGGGCAGTTCTAGACAGGGGTGGAGACCTTCCCAGATCAAGGCCACCAGTGGACATTATGTTGCCCCCATGGTTGGGAGACCTTGGGGCCTAAAAGATGCAACGTCCCAGCTCAGTTCCATCTAAGAACAATAGTCATATCCCAGGCCAGAGGCCAGGGAAAGCAGGAGTCACTGAGGATCAGCTGTTCCAGCAGGATTCTCCATTGCTTTCAGTGGAAGCAATGAAGTGCTCAACGCTTTTGGAAACCTGCCCTCTCCAACAGGTGCCTAAGTGGGCACTGAGCTCTTTGGCCAGGTCGCTGTAACTGACTTCCTTAGAACCCCCTGGCAGGCCAGGGAATTATTTACTAGCCAGAAAGGGCTCTGCCTTCGGGTAGGAGCCAGCAGCTGCATTTTCCCTATCAGCTCCATCCTGTTCCTGCTTATAGTTCAGCATGGTTGGCCACGAAAGAGTGAATGTGATAAAACTCATGCATTTTAACAGGTTTCTGCAAGTTACTCCCCGCTCCATGGAATAAAAGCTGACAGGTGCAGTTGAGTTAATCAGAGTGGATAATAGAGGGAAAGAAAGAAATCTCAGACCAAATTGCTGCAGGAAAAAAAAAAAGAAGTAATCATGAGATTGAGCTCAAAAGTATCCAATTAATTTGTGATGAAACTTAAAGGACCAGCCTCCTCCTTTCTGAAAACCCAGCACTGGCAAGAGAGTTTACGGTCACTCGCAAGAAGAACGAATGGAATAGGTATGGTCAGAGCCCCAGATGCAATAAGTCTGCAGAGATTTGGCTGGCTCCTTTGCTGGGTAAATGGGCCACCCCCGAATCAGTGGTTTTGAGGATTTAATCCCAGGAGCCCACCTCTCCCCCCCATGCACAAAGCAACCCCCAAGTCACAAACAGGCAGAGGCCATTACTAGGGACACAAGCTGAAAACGCAGCAGCACAAACTGTCTCTGTCTCCCCCTCCGACCACGACTTTGGGGTTTCACCTATAACCTGCCATGCAGAACTCAACTGCCCCAACCCCCTCCATCCCCAAGCCACTCTTCTAGCCCTCCCAGGGCACCTCCGCAAGAGGAGAGGAAAACCGAGCTGAAGTGAACCCCTTAATCACTGGATAGCGCCCCTGCTGCACCTGCCACATCCACGTCTTTGGGGCTCAGGCTGGTCCAAAGCGAAGGGTGCACAATGGCTGTAGAAGCCAAAGCAAACCCTTCCAACATGACTGTTGTTAAGGTGGCAGCTCCCAGCCCCTCCTCCTGTGGTGTGGACTCTGCTCAGTGACGAGGTCTAAAACACCCCGGCCCTTATCTCAGTTGTATTCAACCCTACTGCCTGTCCGAAAGGGGAGTGAGTTTCTATGGGGTCTAACTACTTCCAGCCCTGCCCCAGCTCCTGTGCATAGAAGACAGTTGGGTTCTGACTAGAGCCTAGTGAACTACTGGTGTAAAATCCCAATCCCTGGGAGACTCCCCTAGCTTGGGGCTTCCTTACAGACTTGCATCCGACGGAGTGGGGATTCACCTACGAAAGCTCATGCTCCAATACATCTGTTAGTCTATAAGGTGCCACAGGACTCTCTGCTGCTTTTACAGATCCAGATTAACACGGCTACCCCTCTGATACTTACAGACTTGACACTCTGCCCAGGTGCACTGGACAGTTCGTTAGCGTCGTGAGCCCATTGACAAACGGATCCAACCTGGACCGATTCCGCACTTCCCATTGGAACCAGCAGCTTCACAAGGGCTGGGTGCAAAACCAGATGAAACTCACCCCGTTTGAGCTTCGCTTTGAGTTTTTGGGGTTCATTTGATCTCAGAACTTGGGACGGTCCCAAGTCACAACATCCCAAGCTGGGCTGAGCTTCCTTACAGTTCAGGGCGGCTGGTTCTGGGGGTGAGGGGCCAACCTGGAGGGCAGCTACAAAACACGAACTCACTGACAGTCTGAGAATGACGCACAGCCAGCCGAATCCTGTGCTCAGCGACCCCGGGTAAAGCCAGAGTCGCTCTCTGCTTGAAGACGAAGGTGCTCTGGACTCACTAACGTAACCAAGCAGAGAACCAGGCCCCAGGTTTGGTAAGCTGCATAGACAGAAACCAAAGGAAATGTTCATACAACCATTGTGAACCCAAACTGCTGGTCCCTCCCAGGCCCAGTCAGAGCCAGCACCTCAGGGTCAGGGCACTAGAAATGAGCAGCTTCTTCCAAGCGGCTCGGGGGTGACTGGTTCTCCCAGGCTCTGCCCTGCCAGGCCTGCAGGGACAGGAGGTTTACAGAGCCCTGCATGTGAAGAGGAGGTGGTTGTACCTTTTCTGCCCTGACCCCATGCTCCTGCCCTCGGCACAGCACACATCCTGGGGCTTTCCCCGAGGAGAATTTGGTTTTGGAAGATCAAAAGTTAATTGTCTGGTAAACGCCAGCTACACGCAGGCCTTTGGAAACCCAGCCTCTCGGGCATGGGGAAAGGAGAAGTGTCCCTCCAGGCCAGGCTGAGGTCTGCTGGCAGAACAGTCTGGAGCACGAATTGGGACAAGCAAGGCAAGCAGAGAACAGGGTAAGCCCTGCTGCTCACAGCTGGGCTACAGGGATGCACTTAGTGGCCTCGGAGGAGTCTCAGGTTTGCAGTTCTATTAAAATAACAGACTACTCTTTCTCTCTGTGGCTATCAATGGCCTATCCATAATGAGCACTAAACCCATCACTTAAATGTCTTTGAGGAGGCTGGGCTATCAGACAAGTTAAAAAATGTGCATTTAATGTAGTCAAGCCCCATTACAGTGGCCGATGGAAATCTGCTGGCATTATTGCAGTTTTATCACTGATAAATCAGACGGCCCAGGAAGGCAAATGCACATTGGAGTTTGTTAGTATTCAGGTCTTTGCGCACTGATAGCTTCATAACTCCAGACTCGCCTCTTAATTGCACCCGTAAGTGTTGAAATTACTGAAGGGTAAAATGCAAATACGCTGTAACCTTTCCGGAGTTCACCCCCAGAACCGCCACATGGGGCTCTGCAGAGAGAGGGTTTCATTTTTTCCCTCTTTTATAATTGCTAATAGAGTTGTGAGGTGATACCACTGTAAGGCCCTCATTATGGGAGAGAACAAACCCTCTGTTATTGCATGTGATGCCACAAATGGGAAGGAGAAAAACAGCAAAGGGCTTGCTCCTTAATCCTCTAGCCAGGGCTGACTGGGCTGCGAAAGCTGCTATCCCCATCTGGCCGGAGCCTGATCTGGCTTCGGGTGACATGGTGCACAGTCCAGCTCTGAGAATCCTGCCATGGAAGGTGAAGAGCCCAGGACCCTGCCTGAGCACACGGGCCTTGGGGTCCAATTTGCAAAAGCATCAAAGTGATTTAGGAGTCCAAATTTCCAAAATTAGCTAAGACCTGGTTTACACTAAGTCGGTTTAACTACGTAGGTCGGGTGTGAAAAATCCACACCCTGAGCGCAGCAGTTAAGCTGACCTAAGTCCCCATGCAGACAGCGCTTGCTATCGCCTCTTGGGGAGGTGGAGTCCCTGTGCTGGCGGGAGAGTCCTGCTTATCGGCATAGGCAGTGTCTACACTGAAGTACTGCAGCAGCGCAACTGTAGTGTTCTAGGTGTGGACAAGCCCTAAGGCACTTAGGAGCTTAAATCTCACTAAAAGTCAATGGGAATTAGGCTGCTATGGTCTGGTCTACACTAGACTGACCAAACCAGACAGTCTCTACGCAAAAGAACAAATGGACACAAATCAGACATCAAGAATTATAACATAAGAACATAAGAACGGCCGTACCGGGTCAGACCAGAGGTCCATCCAGCCCAGTATCCTGTCTTCCGACAGTGGCCAATGCCAGGTGTCCCAGAGGGAGTGAACCTAACAGGCAATGATCAAGTGATCTATCTTCTGCCATCCATCTCCATCCTCTGATAATCAAAAACCAATTGGAGAAAAGTTCAACCTCCCTGGTCACTCGATTACAGACCTCAAAGTCACAATATTACAACAAAAAAACTTCAGAAACAGACTCCAATGAGAAATGGCAGAATTGGAATTAATTTGCAAACTGGACACCATTAAATTAGGCTTGAATAAAGATTGGGAGTGGATGGATCATTACACAAACCTATCTCCCCCTGCTAATTTTTCCCCCTACTGTTAACTCACACCTTCTTGTCAGCAGTTGGAAATGGGCCATCCTGATTAGCACTACAAATATTTTTTTCTTCTGCTGCTAATAGCTCACCTAATAGGTCACCTTAATTAATTACCCTTGTTACAGTTGGTATGGCAACACACATTGTTTCATGTTCTATGTGTGTATATATATCTTCCGACTGTATCTTCCACTCCATGTATCCGATGAAGTGGGTTCTAGCCCACGAAAGCTTATGCTCAGATAAATGTGTTAGTCTCTAAGGTGCCACAAGGACTCCTGTGTCCTATTCTTTTTGCTGGTATACCTACGTCATTCAGGGTTGTCTGAGACAGTTATACCGATTTCACCTCCCGTGTAGACAGAGCTATGCTCCCCTGCCCCGAATGTAGCTGTCTCCTGTCGGCTTAGAACATCTTGACTGGTGCAGATACACCAATGCAGTGTTTTAAGTGTGGGGGACCTGCCTTAGTCTCTTGGGCCTTGTCCACCTGAGAAGGTTTTTTCCGTGTAACCTAAGGTGAAGTGGCATTATCCTGATATCATGCTGCATTTGCTAGAAGGGGCATTTTTCAGCTGTCACTTGGGAGGCCGGTGAGCTGAAAAAAGCCATTCACACACGGGAACAAGAGCAGTGGTGTATTCATTTAGATGGGCCAATCACTGTCCAGCATTAAGCAAAGTCCAGGGTTTGGAATACAGAGACCTCAGTCTGCTCAGCACCATGGCAAACACCCCAGTAAAACTCCTTTTAACCTTTTATTAAAGCTACAGAGGAGAAGGGAAAACAGCTGAAGCCTTTGACAGGTAAAGCATTAAATAAAGCTTTTGTTTTAAACCCATCCCTTGGGCCCTGTCCCTGTAGCTGGGGAGGGTTTTAGAAGGAAACCCTTTGTCTGAACATCTTTAGCTGGTATCAGCACAGAGGCTGAGGCAGAAGGAAAGAGGATCCTCGTGCTCCAGCTCTTCTCAGCTGACAGAATGGGCCACAGGGGCTCCTGCATCTGGGGTGCATGTTAGGGCCCTATACTGGGAGCAAGGCCAGCCAGGGCAGCCCACTGCTCCCGCTCAGCCTTCCTGTGCTGGGTCCGGCCCTGGCACGCCCAGCCCTCGAGGCCAGTTTGGGAGATCCAGGTGTTTGCTTGCGCTAGGTATGCCCTCCCCGGGGGTACACATCCTGCAGCCAGTGCTCGCTGCCTGGCCCCAGAGCAGATGGGGGACGGGGGGCAGGTTAAAGGAGCAATGGAGGAGACACTGCCCCTCTGTAAGTTCGAAGGGGCTGGTTGTGACTCAGGAGCAAGTATCTGCCCCCCAGTCCCCCTGGGCTGAGGGTTTCAGTGCGTTCTTCCCACCAGCTTCAGTGTCACATCTTCAGATGAAAGGTCAGTTCCCGGCCAGAGAGCGGCAGCAGGTCAGGAGAAGCCAGGCACTGCACAGCAATTACCGGGAGGGGGCAGGAATGCCCGCCGAGGCGGATGCCTTAGCCTGTGCACACCCGCCCGCTGCAGCCCCCGCAATGGGTAATGTGGAGGGGCTGGAGGGCCAGCATGCCCCCCTCCTCCCAGCCTGACCCCCGGCACAGGCAGGGAGGGAGCAGGGGTAGAATTAAGGTTAATGAGATTTTTATGAACCTTCAGTCCCACGCTGAGAGAGGAGAGAGGACTGGAATCCTGGCTAATTAAAGGGAGCTGACCTGTGAAATCCGCGCACCCAGCGCAGGCGGGCTGGAAAGTGTTAGCAAAGAACAGGGGGGAAGGCGAGGAGCAGAGAGACCAAGCTGGGGAGGGGAGGGCGCTCAGGGAGGAAAGGGAAGGGAAAACGAGAGAGGCTGAGGGAGGGAGAGGAAAGAAGAGAAGAGCTGTGAGGGGGGCAGGGAAAAGGGGGGACAGCAGAACAGTCATGTGGGGCCATGGTGCTCCCCCCACTGCAGAGCAGCCCCTCACTTGCCCAGGAGCCGCCCAGAGAGTCTGCAGAAAGGGCATCGCAGCATCCCCCCAGAACCGGCTGGCAGGGGGGACGGCAGCTCGGGGCACAACGAAGCGCTGCCCAGGAACCAGGGTGGCAGATAGGGATGGGAAATCCCACTGTGCTGGTAACAAGGCCCCCTGGACACCACCCCCAGCTATGCCCGCCCCACGCTGTCCTGCCAGGGCAGCCGGGGAACGAGGGTCATGCCAGGGGCAGTGCTGTGTTGTTGGGGAGCCAGGGAACCAGGGCTAGGCCCTAACGGCCACAAGGAAAGGGAACACCTGGTGCCCCAGGAGGTTTCATGCCGAGGCAGCTGGGGCCTGGCCCCAGGCCGTGCTGCAGCAGGAGTGCTGAGCGTCAGCACGCTGGGCTGCGTGGGGCTGGTACCCTGCAGCAGCATTGTCTGAGCCCAGCCCCCTGCCTGCCCCCCTGGGGCACTCATCAGGCTGCTGTGAAGGGATCCAGCTGCTGGGGTCTGAACTGAGCTGAGGCCCTGCCCAGCTTGGGGGCTCCAGGCTCTTGAGGATGCTAAACGCAACTGCACCCTTCCTGAGAGCTGAGACCTCACAGTCCAGCTGCCCAGGGTCCAGTGCTGAGCCTCAGGCAATCCCACAGCTTAAACACCCCTACTCCCTGAACCCCAGCCATGGGGGCGCTCTGGTCACAGGTCAACTCTTGGAGAGCATGGGGTAGGCACAACACATCACACTTAGACGTCACACAGGATCCTAACTGCCATTGCTCTGTGCCTGATAGCACAAGAAACAGATCTGCACAAAAATATAAACCTTTTCCCCATTCCCCTGCCTCTGCCTCTGTACCCCCCGGAGCATTTGGTGGGCTGGGCTCCGGGTCCACTGGGGATGTCCAGGCCTCCTGCTACAGCTCCCAGTTTGACTTCTGAACCCCACAGCCTAGCTCTCTCCCTCCGCCAGCTTGTCTTGATCTTGGCTGGTCCCACAGCTAAGCCAGGCCCCATCTGCTACGAAAGCCAGCCCGTCTCTTCCCCGCCTGCCCAAAGCTTCCTGTGTGGCTTTCTCCCTCTTCCCAGGAGTCCCCTTAAACCCTGCTTTGCCTGTCTGTCAGGGAATTTTCCATGCCCTCTCGTGAGAGGCTGGCGAGCACTGGTTCTCTCAGCGTCAGCCACCCCCTTCGCCTACCAGCTGAGTAGTCAGGTGCAGTCGTAAGGGACCTGCTCTACCATGTCCCTCGTCTAGTGGGCAGGTGCTACCAGCCCACGGTGGATTCCACGTTTACACAGAAGCAATCCATGGTCCAGCCGTGTTAATAGCAACAGCTTCACCGTAGCAACCAGAATTCAGAATGGGCACCGAGCGAGCCCCCAAGCCGCCGTGAGCTGTCCCTGGTCCCTACGCAGCAGAGCACCCAGCGCAATCCCTGCCTGGGAGCGCTACGGGGAGCTAGGGAAAGGGTGAGAGTTTACAGCTGCCCTGTGTTAATTGCATTGTGCTGGGAGCTGCACACACCCACTACAGCACAATGGTCCCTGCCACAGTCAGAGGAAGGGCTGTGACCCCTCCGGTCTCAGGGCATGAGCTGACCCTGAGCCAACAGGGGCAGGTGACACTCTAAGGAGATATTTGGGGGTTCTTTCACCTTCCTCCAAGACAGCTGACTCTGGCCACTCTCCAAGAGCAGGCCTGGGCTGAGACAACCTGCCAGTCGCTACATTCCAGCATCAGCTGAGAGGATGGAGCATTTACATGGGTTTGCTGAAGCAACCAACCCAGTTTAACCCTCCCAGCTCTGTCCTTCATCCTGCACCACGCAGTCAGTGCCCCCTGGCACCTGGCTATAGTGCAGACTCCCATGGTCTGGGGACTCTGCCCCTCCACCAGGGGCTGAGTGACACAGAACCAAACCAAAGAGGGCCCAGCACAAAGGGAGGCAGGGGATGGGAAAGGGGACGAATCTGGAGAGACGCACCTGGAGAATGTGGGGTTTCGACGCTGCCCATTCTCACTGGCAGTTTAGTTCCCTGGCACCGCTGCTCTGAAGTGAGGCCTTATTTAGAACTCTCCTTCCCTGATTTAAACTCCACAAAGAGTGACAATCAAACTGAAATATTTCTCCAGAAAGCCAGCCTGGGGGGAAATCATTGGCGAGGCCACTGGAGAGTTCCCAGCAGTGACTTTTAAATTAAAGGGGAAAAGAATTTCTTTAATTTGGTTGCGTACTTGGGATGCAGCTCACTGGACGCGTTATTAACCAGCTCTGCAAATGCTCCTGGAATTCACTTGCTCTCCAAAGTACCAACTGATCTGGTAGGCAGTTTCCCCGTATGTTCTGAAGATGGTTTTGCTAAGGGAAAGGGTTGAAATTACAGTCCTATTCTGGCCACTTCCTGCATATGGACGTGTGTGTGTGCAGAGCTGCACGTTCTAGACTGCCTGTACCTACAGCTGCACATGTGCAGAGAGTAGAGATGGAACGAGACAGGGAATGAGCTCTCAGACCAGACAGGAGCACCAGGTCTGAGCCCAGCCAGAGCTGGAGGAAGGTTTGTATTCAGATCTGAAAACTGTCCATTTCAGCCCTACGTGTTCAGATGTGCACACAGTACATACCTGTAGATATGTTTGCATGCCTGCACCTGCAGAAGGACATGCAGAGGGCAGGCGTGTTGTCAGTGCTTGCGTGTGAGCAGCAGGCCGGGGGGAACCTACCTTTGGAGCCTTGCAGACTCTTTTGCATGAACGATGTTTGCACAAGTTGTTCCAGATAATGAAGCATATCCCCCCACACAGATCGTTCCCCAGGTCACGGGCAGCCGGGCTCCACTGGAGAGACTGAGAAGCCCCCTCAGCTATGGGGACAAGAGCGAGTGCCCTTTGGCCTCGTGCCCAGGAACTGGGAATTCAGTATCATTGTCCTTCCCAGGGCTCTCCCACTCACTGCCCAGCTTCCGTCCCCCTTCAGCTCTCTACTTTCTCATCCCAACACGAGGCCCTGCTCTGCTCAGCCCCTCCCTGCACTGGCACCCTGGAGTGGGTCAGAAAGGGAGCAGCCAGGGTGGAAAGAGAACTCCCCCCTCCTTTCCCTGCCTGGCCCCCCCCACCCTGGGCCCCCAGAGCTCTTTGAACTGGGCTGTCGCTTCTCATCCCTTTGATGTGCTCCTGGCTCTGTCTAGCAAGGAGTAAAATCTTCCTTTGCAAATGAAAGAGCTGATGGGCGTCAGGTTAAAGAGAACAGAGCTGCCAGGGAGGCTGGGCCTGTGCGCAGTGGGACACATCCCACAGCTGCCTTTCCGGGGGGGGCGGGGGAAGAGGCATTATCGGAAGAGGTTCAGCTGCTTGGGGGGTGAGTAAAGGTCCCTGGGTCACCAGTTCAATTCTAGCCCAGTTCCAGAGGTCTTGTGAGATAATGGCTTGTCTCAGTCTGACCAGGCATCTGTGCCCCATTTGACGCCAGTAGAGAGGCCAAGGGCTGAGTGAGCCACAGATGCAGAAGAGCCATCTGCCTGGCGGAGGGGACGCGGGGGCAGGACAGTGTGGCGTGGGGAGCCTGCTGTGGCCCAGGCTATGTCTGTCTGTGAAGAAACACAAGGCTGCCCAATAGGCACCTTGCAACAACCACGGAGCATCTGCATCTGCTTCCACAAATGAACGGCCTGTATTGCCCTGAGTGCTCTCAGCCCAGCACTAGAGTCCTGCAGAGGCCTGTCAGCCAGGGCAGAGCAGGAACAGTGACTGGGAGACCAGCCATGAAAGCCACTCGAGGAACTTTGATCCAAGGACAGAGGGCAAAGGATGGCACTGCTAGAGAAGACACGAGGCGGGGGACAGCAAAGGTGGCGCAGGCTCTGCTATTCAACTCTCTTACAATACAAAGACAAAGCAGCCGATCTGAAAATCTAGAAAGGAAAGAATCTTTCGTACAATGCATAACTAACCTGTGGAACTCACTGCCCCTTGATAGCCTTGAGGCCAAAAGCTTAGCAAGGCTAAACCCAGGATTAGGCTGTTATATGGCAGAGACAATCTGCAGCTGTGGTACATAGCACAGGGGATCCAATTTCCCCCACTTGCAGACAACCACAAATCGATACCTGTTGACTGGGGGCGGCAATTTAAACATCCCCCCCTCAACAGCTTGAGTTACACCGCCCCAGGCACGCCTCCTCTTATTCTCCTCAGCCCCTTCCTGCAGCTCCCAGCTGTTTACTGCTGCCTTTCCCCACGGCTGCAGCTCGCCACCTTCAGGAGCTGCCGCACAGGGAGGGGGCCTGGCTGGCAAACCCTGGCAGAAATTTTGGGGGGTGCCCATGACCCTGCGTGATCTGAGATGACGTGTCCTCAAAAGGGGAGTGTCTCCGTCACCTTCAGTAAGAATGCTTTTCTGACCCAGGTTTGTTCTCAAACCCACTGTTCTTCCAGGGAGTTCTACCCCTACCCCTACCCCCGCTCATGTGCAATATGCTTCTCAGACTGAACGGGCTCCAGTGTGGAGCTGGGGGGGCTCAGGACTGTCCTGCGCTGGGCTCCAGCACCAATTTAACCCACAGCCATTTAGAAACCGCACTTGGTGACCTGGTGCAAACCCTTGCTCTGGACACACACAATTCAGATGGTGGTCGCCCTGCTTCCATTTACCTGAAACGGGTTATTTAATAACCTACGTGAAATCGGATACCGGGCCCCCCCAAGGCAGGCACAGAAATAACAACAGGGTGAATCACAACCCAGCCCCTGATTTGGTGTACGGCCCCGTGCAGAGAAACCCTTGGTCCTCATGTCACAACGAGGCCCGTGAACATTCTCGGGCAGGGGCTGCCCCCAAACTCCCCTCTTGCTTCCAGCCGAAGAGACAGCCCCTCTCCCAAGATGTGTCCTGGCTAAATCCTTGGAGTCTGATTCGCCAGCCTTCCGTCCCTGCCTCGTGCAGGAGCACAGCTTTGGAGAGCACAAACATGGCTTCAAGCCACCTGCTCTTCTGAGGCTGCCCAGGCCCTGGTGCCAGTCAGAGCTGCCTTGGCTGCCCAGAGCCCCTTGCCATTTCATTTGAGTGGGTGCTCAAACACGAGCTGGGGGAGACAATCAAAGAGCCTAACAAGGAATTTTCACTGCTTGAGCCCCAGTGGTCATTGCGAGGCGATATAGCGTCAGACGCCTCATCCCATGGTAACAGCAAGTTGCATTAGCTGTCAGGATGGGGTAGCGGGTCTCCTCCCTCCGCCCTGCACACACCTGAAAGGAGCTCCAAGGGTGTCTTTCTTTGCTCAGAGGTAGCACTGACCCACTGGTAAGGGACACTCTGGCCCAGTCGTAAATCAGAGATCCCCGATGCTCTTGGCCATTAAAGCCCCCACAGGACTTTTCATGAACAGGTGATTAATCCCGGAGCCTCGGACAAGTTCAAGCTCAAGTCATCCCCATGCTCCTGTTGCCGTCTGCTCTGACACCCACCCCCCTGGGCAGAGTGCGTTGAGGCCTGAGGCTGAGAAGCCCCACGGCACTGGGCGTGCAGGCGGCACTGCCCCTTTAGCACCAGGGACTGCACCCTGAGCAACGGGCCCAGCACGGGGATGCCCTGACGATTTCAGGAGGCCGAGTCCTGCCCTGCGGGAAGCACCCTGGACCAGGCCCCGTGCTGCGCAGCTCGGTCGTCTCCCCAAAGGAGCTCAGAGCTGACAATTCTTCTTCTTCCCCCCTTTTAAGATGAAGCAATGAAATTATTTTTCTACTTGAGCAGTTTTCAATTTAGATTAAGAAAAATCTGTGCCCGGTTAGCGGCGTTGCAGTAAATCACATGCAAGCGGCACTCGGCACCTGACAGCCCGATCGCTTATCGGATGCAAACCTTTTTTCAAGTTGACAGGCTCCGAGTGTGACATTGAACGAGGGCAAAGGGCTGGGAGCGGCTCAAAGCAGGTGGTGCGGCTGAGACAAATGGCGGAACCAACCGGGAGGAGATGGAGGCGGTGAGCGAGGGGACTGACCTGCTCCAGCACTGTGCAGGGGATGAGGGCTAGCGCTGAGGGTCATGGGGCCCAGACCATGCAGCGGAGGCCTGAGCTCGGTGGGATCCGTCTCTGGAGGCTAATGGCAGCAGGGTCAGTCCTTTAGTTGTAAGCTGCCTGTCTCCCAAAGCTCAGGGCCAGACACCACAAGCAGCCCCAGGCACCAGCTGTCACATGAGTCAGGCCCCTGTGTCGCCAGCCACCAATGTCCCAGTAGCGTCACTCTGGCCCCCAGGAAGCCGGAGGGGTTTTAGAAATAACAGGTGTCAAGACTGTTTCTTTACCGTCTGGTCTCCGAGCCACAGGCCATGCTCAGGTCATGTTTTCAGGCTTTTCTCTGCAGCCACAAGGGCTAAAAACATAGAATCAGAGATTCCCAGGCCAGACGGGACCATTGAGATCATCTAGCCTGACCTCCTGCCCAGCACAGGCTAGAGCCCTGCCCCAATAAAGCCTAGCGCAGATCTGTTACAAAACCATCCACGCTTGATTTAAAAATGGTGAATGATGGAGCCTCCACCAGGACCCTTGGGAAATTGTTCTAATGGTTAATTACTCTGACTGTTAAAAATGCTGCCTTGTCTCCAGGTCTGGATTTGTCTCATTGCCCTCCAGCCGTTGGATTAGGTTGGGACTTTCTCTGCTAGACTGAAGAGCCCTGTTAAATATTTGTTCCCCCTGTGGATACCTGTAGGCTGTGAGCAAGTCGCCCCTTAAACTTATCTTTGTAAAGCTAAATGGATTGAGGTCCCTGAGCCTATCACTACAAGGCAGGTTTTCGAATCCTTTAATCATTCTCATGGCTCTTTGCTGAACCATCAGCAGTTTATCAACCCCCTTCAGAGAATCTTAGAATCTCAGGGTTGGGAGGGACCTCAGGAGGTATCTAGTCCAACCCCCTGCTCAAAGCAGGACCAATCCCCAACTAAATCATCCCAGCCAGGGCTTTGTCAAGCCAGGCCTTAAAAACCGCTAAGGAAGGAGATTCCACCACCTCCCTCGGTAACCCATTCCAGTGCTTCACCACCCTCCTAGTGAAAAAGATTTTCCTAATATCCAACCTAAACCTCCCCCACTGCAACTTGAGACCATTGCTCCTTGTTCTGTCATCCGCCACCACTGAGAACAGTCTGGATCCATCCTCTCTGGAATCCCCTTTCAGGTAGTTGAAGGCTGATATCAAATCCCCCCTCATTCTTCACTTCTGCAGACTAAATAACCCCAGTTCCCTCAGCCTCTCCTCGTAAGTCGTGTGTTCCAGCCCCCTGATCATTTTTGTTGCCCTTCGCTGGACTCTCCAATTTTCCACATTCCTTCTGTAATGGGGGGCCCAAAACTGGACACACTGCTCCAGATGAGGCCTCACCAGTGCCGAGTAGAGAGGAATAATCACTTCCCTCAATTTGCACGCAATGCTTCTACTAATACAACCAAATATGCTGTTGGCCTTCTTGGCAACAAGGGCACACTGCTGACTCATATCCAGCTTCTCATCCACTGTTACTCCCAGGTCCTTTTCTGCACAACTGCTGCTTAGCCAGTCGGTCCCCAGCCTGTAGCAGTGCATGGAATTCTTACTTCCTAAGTGCAGCACTGTGCACTTGTCCTTGTTGAACCTCTCTTTTGGCCCAATCCTCCAATTTGTCTAGGTCACTCTGGACCCTCCAGCATATCTACCTCTCCCCCCAGCTTACTGTCATCTGTGAACTTGCTGAGGGTGCAAGTCATCCCATCATCCAGATCATTAATGAAGATGTTGAACAAAACAGGCCCCAGGACCGGAATTGTGGCAAGAACTGAACACAGAATTCCAGCAGCAGGTGTCCAGATGCCGAATACAGAAGTAAAATATCCTCTCTGCTTCTACTCCAGATTCCTGGAGCCCTGGATCGCATTGGCTCTTTTGGCCACAGCTTCGAGCCAGGCGCTCATGTCATCTGATTATCCACCCTCACCCCCACATCTTTTCCAGCCTCACTACTTCCCAGGGTAAAACCCCCCACCCCCTATCTCTGGCCAACAGTCTTTGTTCCTAGGTTTATATTTCACCTTATTGAAACTCACCTTGTTTGCTTGTGCCCTGCTTATCAAGCCACCCAGATGGCTCTGAATCAGGGACTCGGCCTCTGCATTATTTATCACTTCCCCTCTGTGTGTTCTCTTACCAGGGGGGAGTTTGTTTTCTTCCAGGTCACTGATTAAATGTTAATTAGCATGGGGCTAAGAGTGGATCCCTGTGGGACCCCGCTGGGAACATGCCCGCTCCAGGATGACTCCCCATGTACAGATACGCTCTGAAATCCTAGCTCGTTACTAAAGCCATGCGGCTGTGACAGGAGGGCCAGGCCATGCCAGGCCCTCAGGGCAGGGGAGAAGGTGCAAGGAGCCCCTCATACAGCCCATATAACTAAGGCCCAGCTGCAGGTGCAGTCCCATGCTCGGGGTGAGCTGGGCCGTTCACTGTGTGCAGTGGGGTAGGGAAGGCTGCGGGGGGACCTGACTGGCAGCAGCACAGAGAATTGGGCAGCTGCTACCCCATTCCCCAGCTCCCCGGGATCCAGCACGACTGCCAGAGCAGGGCTGGGCTGGGCCGGCCAGGGCCAAGCAGAGGGGGAGCCAGGAGCCCATTTGGCCTGGGCCTCAAGCTCAAAGGAGGCCTCAAATGTAGACATTGGGTAATTTTTTGGCATTTGATAAGCTTAGCAACTTATTTTTACGCACATCCCTATCGGATCGAAAAGTGACCCACTCTCTCAGCTTAGAGCGGCAAATTTAAGCAAATAAGAGATGTGATTTGGTAAAAGACATAATTTCTTTGTTAACTGATATAGATTTTGTCATATTAAAGACTTAAAATATTCATAAATATTAATAAAAATATATCGGTTCCAATGGCACAAGATTCGACCATGTGTTGTCATTTTTTGTTTATTATGCTAGGAGCCTCGAAAGCTGGAAGTGGCCCGGGCCTCTCTGGACCTGTGAGAGGGCCTGGGGCCAGCCAGGTGCAGTCTAGCCCAGGGAAGTGGGTACTCACTCATGTGGGCAGGAGGGGAATCCAGTTGGCAAGTGGACAACTGGGGGCACAGGTCAGGAAACATGGCTGCCGGGGAGCACGGGCCAGGGTCTGCTCCTTGCAGCCCAGAGGATGTCCAGGGCTGGCGTCATCCCCTAGCCCTGCCATGCAGAGAGCACCAGGGGGGCTGAGCTGGGCGTGCAGCATGCACGGCTAGTCCCAGGCTCCTTCCAGCAGGGACACCATGGGAATACAGAGTGTGTGGGGGGGAATTCACTGACGTGGACCCCTGTGTGACGAACTAGGAATGTTCTTAATGTTTTCTCTGAATACTGTGTTGGTGCCCCTATGCAGTTCTTAATATCTAGGTGGTGGAACAAGGGTGTGTGATTGCTGCAGAGGAAGGGGCCAGTGCACCTAAATGCCTGACACTCTGTCTCCTAGCAACTGTGGCCTGGGCCCCTCCCCTGCAAAGGTGCCAACTGAAGATGTTGGAGACAAAGAGATCAGGTGACCTCCTGGCCCGGGAAAGGGGCTGAGGAGAGAGGAGGGGCTGGGAGGGGTTGTTAGTCTGGAGCTGGCTGGGGTCGAGGAGTGAAGTGCAGACATGGGGGTCTGGCTCACTGCCCCCCAGAATGGACCCGGCCGAGGGGTCCGGTTCTCTGTACCTACAAGCTCTGTTTTAGACCCTGTTCCTGTCATTGAATAAACCTCTGTGTTACTGGCTGGCTGCAAGTCACGTCTGACTGCAAAGTGGGGGTGCAGGACCCTGTGGCTTCCCCAGGACCCCGCCTGGGCGGACTCGCTGTGGGAAGTGCACGGAGGGGCAGAGGATGCTGAATGCTCCAAGGAGAGACCCAGAAGGTGAAGACGTGTGAGCTTCTTGCCCTGAACAAGTCTGCTCCAAGGGAGAGAAGGCTCCTCAAATCCTGACTGGCTTGTGGGGACCAGTTCCAGAGCATTGCCTGGGGACTCCGTGACACCCTGACCCCGAGGAGCCGGACTGCCTCCCGCCGTTTTGCTGCCCCAGACCCTGGGCCGGACTCCCACCAGCAGCCGGGAGCCACCATGTCCAGTGACAATTAATACTTCATGCTCCACCTTCCCCAAGCGCCGCCCAGCCATTAACCCCGGGCACCCAGCCCTGCCTGGCAGACAAGAGAGCCAGGGCCCAGGGGTCTGCCCCCTGCCCATAGCCACAGGGGCCGGGAGTGCTAGGGCCAAGGATGACGGGGCCAGGATGTGAGCCCACGAGCCCCACTCCAACGTCCGGTCCCATGAGTGCCAGATCCTGGCAGGCAGGTGGCACCCAGTGGTCCCAGGCCAGCGGCCTGATGCCAGAAAGAGCCTCCCCTCGCAGGCAGGGAGGACACCAGCCCAGACAGCACCCGGGTGAGGCTGGGGCAGAGCTTTGCACAGCAGGGGAACGTTGTGTTGCTCGTTGCTTTCGCTCAGTTCTCGCTCCAGCAGGCCAGCGAAGCTGTCAGTGTCTGCACCTCGCTCAGCCATTTAACCTTGGGGGAAGACACACATTTGTGCCGGATAACACGCATCAGATGGTGGCACCCAGAGGCTCCCGCAGCTGCGGCGGCTGATGGATGGGGTACATGGGCCTCGCCTGACCTGTGCTTGTACGTTATCTGCATTGCCGCAGGAGGCTTTTCATCACACCGACAGCTGGGATCACACGGCTGGCAGCGGCTTGGCGCCGGGCTGGCAGGTGGGAGGGGAAAGGCAGTGCGAGATGGGACGAATGGGCAGAGATGGGGCGCAGAGGGGGGGGGCAGAGGAGCGCCTGCCTCTCCCTGGAGCAGGCTTGGAAGGGAGCAAATCGCAAGGAGCTCCCTCCCCCCACATGTGCTTCCCCCTCCCCAGCAAAGCGATCACAGCACAACATGGGAAAACACACTCCCCACTCCCCACCTTGTCCCCCGGCAATAGCCTGGGGCTGTCTCCTGCTCGCCTGCAGCCGGGCTGATGTCCACGAACTCCCTGCAGGCGACGCAGGGCCCTTTTTTCGCAGTTCCTGTGGTACTAACATGACCTGCAAGAATCACTCACCATCACCAGGTGTTTCATGGTACAAGGAACAGACTGGCACCTGCCAGCCTTGCTGGCGCCTCCCTTTCTAGGTCTCTCTCCAAAGCTCCGGCCAGGCTGGCTGCTGGGGTGCAAGGCCATACAGATGGTGCCATCAGGTGAAGTGTGTAAGCAACACAAACCCAGGATGCACAGCGTTCAGAGTACTCAGAGACCACCTCTTCCTTGCTGGTCCGGAGTTCTTTGCACCAAGGTCACAAGCAGCTCGTGACCGTGATGGGTGCCTGAAAGTATTGTGCAAAAGCACTAGGAGAGCACACCACAGCAGCCCCAGATATCCTTAGCTCACACAAGTTCCCCCCACACTCCCTTGCTGAACATGGGGCAGATGTCACAGCTTCCTGGGAGCAGTGGGGAGTTGCTAGCAGGCTGCGGTCCCTGATTTCAGCACATTTTTCAATGGAGCGATGATGAAAGGAGCCAGAGTCTCCTGTCCCCAGCTCAGCCACACACAGGCACGAGGGGATTGTTCGGCCTCCATGGCCTGTGGAGACCTTGGCCTCCCTGCGGAGAGGAGGTACTGGTGACTCAGGGAATGGGGACATGTGTGTGTGGGGAACCAGCCAGAGATCCACTGGCTCCTGTGAAATAGGGCCCTGCCTAGCCATCGGATCCTCGTGATGTTCAGGCACCAGCCTCTGGTGCTGCTCTGAACCAGCCGCCGGGAGGAGGCGGGTTCCCTCACCCACATGCTTTGCTTCCCCCGTCCTGTCTTCTTCCTGGTGATTTCCCCGTGGGCCAGGCCCCAGTGGTGTAAACAAGCGAAGCTCCATGGAAGTCAGTCAGTCTCCACCTCTGCTGGCGTGAGCCGGATCTGGCCCGTGTCTCTGTCTCACAAAGGGCTTGGTTCAGCCGAGTACCACAACGCGGGAGCTGGAGGGCTGGCTGCTGGAATCACACCGAGGGCGTAGCTGGGGGCGGCAGGAGCCTTCGTGCCGGTGGGATTCAGCCCTTCCTCCTTCTCGTTAGGCAGCGAGAGCGTTTTCATTACATGCTGAGTCCCTCATTACCATGCTCACCTTCCAAGCGTTTACAAGCACTCCTATCCAATTGCAGCCGGCCCCGGGAGCAAAGGCTGGGAAATAAATGAGTCTGTTTATGAAGCCCATAATGTAGCCAGCAAAACAAGTCACTCAGCGCAGCCACGCTGCTCCTGTAATGGGATATTATTTATGTTGTTTCCCTTCTGGCGCAGGAGAGATTACAAAGTAGGACAGGCCGCGGTTCTCCTCCGCTATTGCCACGTCACGTTGGAGCAGGCACGACTGCTAACACGCCCATTACTCCCATCTCCCACTGTTGTGCTGTCTGTGAGATGAGTGGGACATTCTCAGATCAGCCTGAAATGACAGGAATCCGCTGCTCAGCCCAGGAGAGCGGCATGGGGAGCCCAGGGCTGAGTAAGCGTGAAGAGCGACCTCTCCCCTCTATGCAATGCTAGTGGTCTGTCCTGGGTGGGTGTGAAGTCCTCTGGCAAGGTGCTGGAGGGGGTATAGGGATGAATGAGCCCAGAAACTAGGTTCCCTGGCCCGTGGTGGAACCAGACAGACAATCCAGGAGTGAGACGAAATTCCCCATCTAGCCCCGAGAGCTTCCAAAGCTCCTCTGGCACCACCTGGCCCCTGTGCACCAGAGCCGGGCTCAGCTGGCCCCAGGAGGGTCACCCTAGCATGAAGGGGATTCTCATATAGGGGCTTTCCCCACCCAGCCTACCTACTGCCCACATAGCTGGGGGGTGGCTGGAGCAAGGACGTGGAGGCCAGGACTCCCCTTTGCCACACCAGCCCTGGGCTGGATTTTCACCCATTGGCTGCTCTGATACCAGGCTCGGGGGAGCACAAAGGGAGCTGGGAGCCACTGTTGCCCAGCACCCCTTGACTTGCTTCCTCCCAGAGCTTAGCCCAGTGGATCCATTTTCCAAAGTTCCTGGTCAAACATTTCCCCCCCTGGCCCCAGCACCCTCCAAGGAGACCACCATTGGGAGTCAGGGACCGGCACCACCTGGGAGCTTATGCGAGGGTTCAGCCCCCTGCCACCTGGTTCCCCTCTCATTCAGTGTGGGGAGAATCAGGAGCGAGCACCCTGAGCCCCATGGAGTGAGAAGACAGGAAGTCCTCTGGGGGAACAAACCAAGCAAACCACACCATGGCCTGCAGTGACCTCCCTAAGGGAGCGTGGTGCTCACCTCTCAGGCCATGTCATCTGCAGGCACCAGAGTGGTCAGAGCCTGAAGGGAGGCACCTGCCCCAGCGGGAGTTCTCGTACTTGGGGCTAAATCCTGCGGTTCTTCAGCAAAATCCCATTGACCATTCTCCAGGCCCAGAGCAAGAGCTGGCCACACGCTGAGAAGAGGAACTCGTTTGTGTAAGGTGACCAGACAGCAAGTGTGAAAAATCGGGACAGGGAGTGGGGGGTAATAAGTGCCTATATAAGATAAGCCATGAATATAGGGACTGTCACTATAAAATTGGGACATCTGGTCACCCTACGGCCATGGCATCTGGGTGGGTGGTTTGCAGCACACAGTCACTGATCTGGGCAACCTTTGCCCACAACCGTCTGCGCCCACATCTGAAATCCATTTGCTCTCAGCCCTTGCCCAGTTTTGGCTCAGCTCACATGCCAAGTGGGTTATGCATGTCTCCGTGTGGTCATTTGCATGCCCAAGCAACAGTGCCCACAAGGTCCAGGAGCAAGAGACTGCACTTGCCGAGTGGCCCATTCACAAGCAGCCCATGCTGCGGAAAGGGGAACAAAGCCGAGGAAGTGCCAAGCAAGCGTTTGCTGCTGTGCCTCATTTATCCCAACCTGTGCAGGAGTCAGACTGGTGCTGCTACGGCCATTTCAGGTGTGCAGTCAGGACACTGAGCACTGGTGAGACTGGCTTACAGAACGAGCCAACTACAGCACCTCTCCCCTGGCTCCTCATGACAGTGAATGCAAGCTCCATACAATGCTGGAAATGGAGAGTGAGGGGCAAATAGGTGCAGCAGTACAGATTCCCTCCACCCCCACTCACACACAGACTTTAGCAGCTCTGGAGTGACTAGCACAGAGTTCCTATGACTTAGCAACCGTCTCTGAGCCTCAGGGCTGCCAATGCTCGGCTCTATGCGTTCGTCTCTCAAGCTGCTACGCTGGCTGCTCCCAGGCCAGGCCTGGCCCACATGCGAACTTTCAGCAAAATCCTCTTGGCCGTTTCTGAGTCACGTATAGCAAAAAAAAGCCGGCCTGTGCCCCAAGCAACCCTGGGGAGACCCAGAGCCTGAGGGAGTATGAGATAGCGTGAGCCTAGAGCCAGCCTGGCTGTTCCTAGTGTGGACTCAGGGACTGCTGGGAATGAAGGCATATGGCCCCCTTCAGAGCATGGAAACCGAGTCTCTTTACTCCCCAGTGTGGGCAGGAGGAGGGGGATTCTAGGCCAGAAGAGCTGCTGGTCAGCTAGGGAGGCAGTTTGGAAGAGGCAGGGGAAGCCCGTCCTGTCCCAGGGACCAGGAGAACTTGGAGGGGAAAGGGAGAGAGTCCATGACGCTGCTGCGTGTGTCCTTTGGGTGACACCTGGCCGGCGGGGTGGGGGCTGACAGTGACAGAGCAGCACAGAGCGGGGCAGCCTGCTGCCCTGCTGACAGATGAGCGCTGCCAAGTGCCGACACAAAACCATTCGGAGGGGGGAAGTGATAGATGCTAACACTAATTTTAACCACAGGCAGCCGAATTCCTTCCGACAGGCGCTGCGCTCAGAATTTAGGGCACAGCTGCTGGGTTCAGATAAGGTGTGCAATCAGGCCGGCGTGCCGAGTGTTACTTAATAATGACCGTGTGTGATGGATGCGGCTGTCTCAAGGATATAACCTCCGCATTTGGAGACTTTCAACCCTGGAGCCATCAATCCTGGTCCCTGGGTGGCTGGGGGAGGGGGTGAGAGAGCGGGCTGGGGGGCGACAGCTTGTTTCGCTCTCTTTAGCGCCCAGCTGGGCACCCCTGCCCTGAACCCAAGGGGACGAGGAAGCGTGGGGGTTGGTTCATGGTCACGTATCTGAGGGGAGGACAGTGTTCCTGGGGTGACAGCCACCGGCTGGATCCCGTCTCCGAGGGCCCTGCCTTTTTCTAGCCACAAGTCCCTAATTACTCTACCAGTCCCTAGGGAATGTCTTCTCCCAGCAGCCCATCTCCGTTCCCCACGCTGAAGGCAGATCTGGTCGAAGGAATGGATCACTGGGGCACAGGAGGCCCACGGGGCACAGGACGGGCCCATTCTGCACCGAGGAAGAGAGGCAGGAGCAGAGGACTCCAGCCTGGGGGCAAGGGAGCTGGGTTTCTAGTCTCAGCAGTGCCAGTGCCGCTCGTGATCACTTGACCTGTGCATGTCTCATTGGTGACTCTTCCCCTCCTTGTGACACCACCTGGCACCTACGCTGTGCTCCAGCCCCAATCGCTCAGCTCCCCACGGGACATTTCCCACTCTCAGGGCAGCCGGGTACCAGCGTTACCCCACCTGGGCAGGCAGGAGGGACGTGCTGACTTTACGCTGGATTACACCATGAACTGTCCCCCTTTGCCCCAGGCAGTAACAGGAAAAATCCCAATCACCCCCCTTAGCACTATCCTGTGGCAGGGACAGCACCGTCCTATGCCCCCTCGCTGCTGGCTTGGGGCTGGGCTTGTTATGTAGGATCTGCCAGCTGTCAGGATAGGGTCCCTGCTCCCACTTCCCCGGCTGCTAGTCTGAATTCTCACTGAACATTAGCAGCTGTTCTGGGACTTGAACAAACTGCCTGCGCAGGCTGAGCCGGCCTGGCCTGACAGCGGAGGAACATGGCAAAGGGCAGCTGCCCACCTCCTGCTCTTTGGGGAGCCGGTCTCCCCCGCCCGCAGTTATTCTTTGTCTAGCCCAGTGACATACTGCCGGTCGCAGCGTGGCAGCCCTTGCCTGGGTCTGCCCACAGGCTCCCTGCACTTTGCAGAAGCAGCGAGACCCATTTATTCAGAACAGGTTCAGCCAAGGGTGGCTCTAGCTTTTTTGCCTCCCCAAGCGCGGCAGTCAGGCTACCTTTGGCGGCGCCTGTGGCAGGTCCCCGGTCCTACAGCTTCGGCAGCAATTTGGCAGCAGGTACGCCAAAGCCACGGGACCGGCAGACCTCCCACAGGTAAGCCGCCAAAGGCTGCCTAACTGCTGCCCTCACAGCGACTGGCAGGGCGCCCCCCGCGACTTGCCAGCCCAGGCACGCATATGGAGCGCTGGTGCCTGGAGCAGCCGCTGGGTCCGGCGGCCTCAGAGGCGCATGCACCAGCCACTCACAGCCAAGTGTTTTTAACTGGCCTCCCATTGCACACCCCCCGTTCCTCACGGTTTGCCTGCAGACATTCCACCACCAGCAAGCCAGGGCCTGGACACCCAAACACTTTTGTTTGTGCCACAACTAAACATGTCCACAAAACCAGAGGCTAGGTTAAAAAGCCTGCCACTCCAGGAGCCACGGGCACTGAGCCGCCCGGCCAAGTCCAAGGACATGACTCTCTCCCAAAATATTTGCGATAAAAACTAGCCTCCAACCAGCAAGCACTTGGTTCATCAGCAGCATTTAATCTTTCATTTGACCTTACAAAAAGTCTATTTGTTTGGGAGTTTAAATTAAGTTTTCTTAAATCATCCACTGTAGATTTTACACTATATTAATTTCTATTCAAGCAAAAGAATTTGGTATTTACTCTTTTCAGAAGCCGCTGCCTGGAGACGGAGGGAAGGGCCAGGGAGTGTCATTTCCTTTGGCTCAGTTTGACAGCCCTCAAACTGTGCCTGTGCTGTCCCTTCTGGCAGGAAGAGCCACAGGCCCCCTTTTGGGTCCTGCCCCCCAGCCCAGCACTGGAGTTGCTGGCTGCAGGAGGGTTCGGTGCCTGGCATGTTCTGCGTCCCCCTCTGCACTGGGCCAGCGTTCTCCCTTTTCGTGATTAAGGCATTTCTGTGGGATGGGCTCCTGTGGCCAGTACGGTCTGGAAGGCTGTAAATCCAGGATTAAATAAGAGGGAACAAATCTGGGTGCTGCTTGGCTTGGGGGCTTCTCTTCCCCTCCTTTTTGCCTCCACGTGTCCGTGGGACAGAGTGAAAAGTGGCCTCGAGCGGAGAGGGAGGGCAAACACTGTGCACCGGGAAACCCCAGCACAGACCCCGTGCTCAGTGCTCAGCCAGCGAGAGCAGCAGCGCGGCCTACGGAGCTGTGCTGCGTCCCGCTCGCCGTCCCGCAGACAGATACTCAGAACCCAAGAGCGGCTGGAGGGGAGCGAAAGCCCAAACCGAGGTGGTAACCCTGGCGTGGGCTCTCACAGGGCTGGCCTGCAGCTGCTGCCTTCAGTTTGCTGGGGGTGAGGGCCTCTTCCAACTCACTTTGCATGTCTGGCTTTGCCTTCCTTATCCCTCAGCTGCAACCGGGCTTAGTTAAAGTGTCTGGAGCAGTATCATTTACAGTCTCCAGTTGCTAGGCAACAGGCCCAGGTGAGCTCTTGAACTTTATCATAAGTGCTGAAATGTACTGGGGCTGGGCGCCCTCCCCTGCCAGCACCCCCAGCTCAGGGAGCCAGAGGTGTTTCATGGGGCTGTTTACTGCTTTCACCGGGGTCAGAGCTCTGGGGGAGCAGACAGGCCTGCCCCAAGGCCCCAAGCCAGATACCCCAGGGATGGGAGAGCTTCGGCTCATGGCTCTGCTAAGGGCTCAGACAAAGCCGTCCTCAGACCCATGGCCATGCTTCACAGCCTGGGGCGAATTAAGCCATTTCCATCCTCCCTTCTTCACCTGCACCTCACACCCTAGGGCTCCACGGACAGTGCAGGCTGATATCGCTCTGACCGGGTCACCACAGGCTCTGCGCAACCAGCCGAGCGGCCCTGCCCTCTGCTAACAGGTCTGAGGGATTAGCTGTAGCTTCTAGGAGGAACCCTAATGAACTTTGTTACCAAACTGATCCACTGAACCCCCCGGGGTGGGGGGTCTGCCGGAGACTGAGGGTGGAGCACTGGGGAGCAAGGAGATGTCTGCTTCCCTGGCTGTAAGCCCGTGAAGGCTGAAGCCAACCTTGTGCAATACTCGTGACCATCAGGGTTTGGCTACAGGTAGCCCTGCTGTACTTTGAATTATGGCCAAAGGAACAAGCCACCAAATCCTCACTCCCTGTGGGGCCTGTCAGCAGGCAGGCAGGCAGGCAGCTGGTGGGATTCGGAATCCAACTCCCCTCTTCACAGGCCCCTGAGCAGCCCGTGACAGCTACTGGGCTCACCAGCTCAGCTTGGAGCTGCAGGTAAAAGGCTCCACAACTGTCCTCAATGAGCTGCGCTTCCCGGTCCTCCACAGACATTTTCTCCTAGGCTTTATTTCCACAATCCCAGACTAAGCCTCAGCTGCAACGTGAGGAGTAGAGAGGAATCACTGCACCAACCAGTGAGATGCAGCCACTGCTGGTGGGAAAGTGGGAGCAGTTTAACAGCACCCAACAGTGCAGGATAGGAGGCTGAAGAAACCCACGCAAGGGAAGCTACAAGGGATTCATGGGACAACAGAGTGCAATCAGCTGTGTCCAAGTGTGGCTAAGGGTTGGTCACTCTTCCTGTGGGAAATGCCATGGGATCAAGAATGACCACAAATGGACAAGACCTGTGTTTTATGTCTCATCTGGAGGTGCCATGTTGTAGGAGCCCAGTGTCCCATAGCACCAGGCTGGGACAGAACATTACTTCAGCATCAGCTCAGGCCAACTGGCTAGCAGGACAGTGGCCCCTTTGTCCTTCCTCGGTGCTGGAGCTGTCGCAGGAGAAATGGATAGAAAGGGAGGCACCTCCACCAGCGACCTCTCCTCCGACCTGGTGTGGCTCCTGGGATGCTGTCAGCTACCAAGTTTAGGGAATGACATCTGGGAAGGGAAGAGTGGCACAAGCTAAGCACAAGAGCTTTGAAACAAGTTCTTCAGCCTGTTGCTATTGATTTGGTGGAGATTGCGACGGGGTGAAGCTCGGTCAGCTTGCCTCATTATTGTGCAAATTGCTTTAAATGCAAATCTTTTGGTGCTCCTGGGGAAAAATGCATTAATAATCTTACTGCTGATTAAGGTCGCAAGGCTGCTTTTTCGCTTGTTCACTGAAGTTTTGCTCCCATTCATCTTTTGAATTTAGTAGTTGGTTTATTTTTATACATCCGTCTCTTTGGAGGCCGTAGAAGATATTTCATTAGGGTTTTTACAAAATGTTCTTGCAATCACTTGACAAAATCCTGACTGTACTATCAGTCCTCTCTTTGTCCTTCCTTCAGAATAAGAGACCCAGCTGGAGCTTTGCAAAGAGGAATGCACAGCCAGCCAGCGAATATATGCTGTACGAGTCAAAATGCAAGTTCCAGGCTTTTATGGCACATTGGAAGCAGCAGTGGAGACCAGGCTACCACACAGGCTCATCTCTCTTGTATTTCCCTACTTGCACAAACCCAGACTCACCTTTCAGAAACTTTGAGCGAATCAGTGAGGTTTAGAGTTTGGAACTTTCAAACACTCAGGAGGTCTAGAATTTAAACCTGGTGAACCTTGAAATTCTAGAACAGAACATGTTTTACAGCTAGGGGATCATTCCGGTATCATACATCTTAGACCTCTGTGGGGCAGAGACCGTGTCCGTGCCATGTCTGTGCCCCACCCTGCACACCAGGTCTCCTGGCTGAACTAGTACATACCATGATGTGTGTCATCAGAAACAAACAGTCAGGGTAGAGTCAGGGCTGGCTCTAGGTCTTGCCACCCCAACCAAAAAACAAACAAACAAACAAAACTTTGAGAGTGCAACTGCAGAAGCAAAAATAAATAAATAAATAAATAATGGTGGCCAGAATGCCACCCCTGAAATTGTGTTGCCCGAAGCACATGTTCGGTTTGCTGGTGCCTAGACCTGGCCCTGTAGAGTTCACTGTCTCTTACTATTTCAATTTTAACATTTTAGAGCTTTATGAAAGGCCCTAGAACCTTTCCCATTCTAGATTTTGAAACTTTTTGGAAGTGTTTGAGGGAGGGGTGCTGAGGGAGTTGGCTGACGTGATTGCAGAGACATTGGCCATTATCTTGGAAAATTCATGGCAATCGGGGGAGGTCCTAGATGATTGGAAAAAAGAAAATATCATGCTCATCTTTAAAAAAGGGAAGGAGAATCTGGAGAACTACAGACCAGTCAGTCTCACCTCCATCCCTGGAAAAATCATGGAGTAGGCCCTCAAGAAATTCATGTTGAAGCACTTGGAGGAGAGGCAGGTGATCAGGAACAGTCAAAGGATTCACCAAGGGCAAGTCCTGCCTGACCAACCTGATAGCCTTCTATGATGAGATAACTGGCTTTGTGAATATGGGGAAAGTGGCGGATGTGACTTGCATCCAACAAAGTGGGTGTTCACCCATGAAAGCTCATGCTCCAATACGTCTGTTAGTCTATAAGGTGCCACAGGACTCTTCGCTGCTTTTACAGATTCAGACTAACACGGCTACCCCTCTGATACGTGATATACCTTAACTTTAGCAAAGCTTTTGATATGGTCTCCCACAGCATTCTTGCCAGCAAGTTAGAGAAGCATGGATTGGATGAATGGACTATAAGATGGATAGAAAGCTGGCAAGATCATCGGGCTCAACGGGTAATGATCAACGGCTCCATGTCTAGTTGGCAGCCGGTATCAAGCGAAGTGCCCTAGGGGTCAGTCCTGGGGCCGGTTTTGTTCAACATCTTCATTAATGATCTGGAGGATGGGATGACTTGCACCCTCAGCAAGTTCTCAGATGACACTAAGCTGGGGGGAGAGGTAGATATGCTGGAGGGTAGGGATAGGGGTCCAGAGTGACCTAGACAAATTGGAAGATTGGGCCAAAAAAATCTGATGAGGTTAAACAAGGACAAGTGCAGAGTCCTTCATTTAGGAAGGAAGAATCCCATGCACTGCTACAGGCTGGGGACCGACTGGCTAAGTGGCAGATGTGATGTTGCACTCCATAATGTTTTATGGAAATATGCTTATGATTGTGAATATGATGTAACTGGAATATGCTTTATGCATAAGGTTTCTTGTAAGGTATCATAACAAAGGTTATAACCTACTGAATATATTCCTCCTATTTGTATATATGTATCATTCTTGTATCTGAAACTAGGACTATGAAGTATAATGCTGAGGTCCTAGCATAATTATGCAAAGGGTGGGCCATTAATGGCGGTTTGGAAGCTTGATAGCTCCCATTGACTAGGACAATTGGTTGTAAATGATCTGCTTACTTGCAAACCTTACTGGGTGTGTGTACGCCAGGCCTGGAAGAATGGAGGCTGGGGTCTCACAGGACATCTGACCATGTCACCTGATACTGGAATCTATCTTAAACCTGGTGCTTTTCCATTTACTAGGAAGGTGGTGAAGCACTGGAATGCGTTCCCTAGGGAGGTGGTGGAATCTCCTTCTTAGAGGTTTTTAAGGCCCAGCTTGACAAAGTCCTGGCTGGGATGATTTAGTTGGGGATTGGTCCTGCTTTGAGCAGAGGGTTGGACTAGATACCTCCTGAGGTTTCTTCCAACCCTGATATTCCATGATTCTAAGTCTGTTCTGTACTTAAAGATGGGTGCGATGAATGGATCAGGGGGATTCTTACAGTTCTAGAGTTTTCTGATACGCCGAACTCCTCCTGGTTCTATTTGTCAGCCTCTCTGTTCCCAAAAGTCTCCTGTTTGGGGGGATCCTGCCCCATCTGTTTTCTGCAGACCACTCCTGATATACGGCTTGACCCTTCAGCCATTCACAGTACCAGCACAACTCCCCTTGCTCCCAGTGGGGCTATCTGAGGAGGTAGGAAAGATCCAGGAACTCAGCTTGTAAAGGGCAAAGAGACACCTGGGGCTGATCCAGTGCCCACTGATATCAACACCATCCTCCCATTGACTTCAGTGGAGGTCATAGCAACAGGACCAAACAAAAGCCTCGTTTCTTTCTAATGCCCCAATCCCCCTTCCCTCAGGGTACAGCCTGATCCCTTCCCACACTGCTCCCTGGTGTCCCCCCATAGCAGTCTCTGCCTTCCCTCCCCTCCAGCTCCTCTCCCAAGCAAGCAACCTCTCAGCACTCTGAATTCCTCTCCTTTCCCATCCCTGTCTTGCGAGGACCTGGAAATAGCTGCACCAGGCAGTTTCCTCCAGGGGAGTTCTCAGCAGAGGGTCATGGAAGATCACCCAGAGAGCCCGATAAGACGTAATGGATTATGCGTGTGTGCTCTCTTATCATAGCTTTACCCATTATAGTGACAGTTCTATTCAATAACATTCCACGTAGCCAGCTTTTGGCACCGTATCTTTTATTAATATGCCAATGGCTGCTTATAGAGGAACCTGTTAAACAGATCACCTTGTCCCCTGGCTGCATTAGCAGGCGCTTAGATTGCAGCTGTCCTGTCTGTTTCACCTCTGGAGTCACGTATGGATGCAGGCCGTGACTGATACCATAGAAGGGGGTCTCCATCTCCCCCCTGCTTAGACAACGACTGGGCTGAGCATCAACTCTAGCTTGCCTTTCGCAATATCACTGTTCGTTTGCAAGCCTGCAGCAGCCAGAGGCTTTTCCTACAAGCTGTGAGACAGGCCATGCTGGGAGGAGTAATTATCCTTCGGACAAGTAGATACTGACATGAGCCCAGCTCGAATGTAACTGCTGGACAGGAATTCCTCTGACCCTCCCAGCTGCTTGGGGGGGACAGACAGAGAGTGAAGCACCAGGCTCTGTCTGCCTCCCATGTGCACACGCAGCACTACACATACACACAAGCCCACGCAGCCACACACACATGCCTGTGCTATGAGCTTTGAGGGCTTGTGGAAGATTTCCTGAGACAGGGCTGGGTCAGGGAAAAGGGCCACGGTGATAATATGTCAGGACTTGGGCAGCTGCCAGCTGCAAACAGCCAGCCCAAGCACCCCAGGAGAGGGCACTTCCACTGCAGACTAGGACCTCATGTCCTCAGACAGCAGCTCGGCCAGGAGACGCTGGCTGCAGGGAGTCCAGGGAATAATCGGAGCCTGTTGCAGCACATGTAGGGCCTAACCCCGAAAGGCACTAATTTCCCACCGCTCCCACTGCCACCATCTCGGGCTCAGGCCCTTACGCAGCCCCTCATCCATGGTCCTCTGCAGGTAGAATGATTTAATGGACCCATTTCAGCTTCGCCTTTCAGCTTGTGTGGGTCCAGCCAAACCATCTTACGCCTACGCGAAGGAAAGAGGCACAAGCCTTAGTCGGCAGGATACAGCAGGGACATGGCTGGGTGTGCACACGAGGTGTAAACACGATGGTACCAGTGCAGACCAGATGTCAGAGGCTCAGTTGCTTGGCTGGGAAGGTTAAAGGGGGTGATAGTCACAGGCTGCAAGTCCCTGCACCAGGACCAGATTTATGAGAGCAGAGAGCCCGTCAGTCTAGCAGATTCAGGTCTAACAAGACCCACTGCCCAAAGCCGAAGTCAGGAATGAGGCTCACGTTTTCAGCAGGGAGGGTAATTCATCATCGACACAACAGACAGAGGGATGTGCAGGAGTCTCTCCTGGAGTCGGTAAGCAGGACGGGACAGCTCTTTCTGACAGATCTGCTCTGGCTCAGACACAAGCTCTGGGTGGATGCAGCAATCCCTGGATGAGCGTTGCTGGCCTGTAAAATCAGAGTGGTCCCTTCTGGCCTTGGGATCAGCAGTGCTCCCTTGACTGACACTAAATTGAGAGGAGTGGTAGATACACTGGAGGGTAGGGATAGCATACAGAGAGGCCTAGACACATTAGAGGATTGGGCCAAAAGAAACCTGATGAGGTTCAACAAGGACAAGTGCAGAGTCCTGCACTTAGGAAGGAAGAATCCCAGGCACTGCTACAGACTAGGGACCGAATGGCTAGGCAGCAGTTCTGCAGAAAAGGACCTAAGGGTTACAGTGGATGAGAAGCTGGATATGAATCAACAGTGTGTCTTTGTTGCCAAGAAGGCTAACGGCATTTTGGGCTGTATAAGTAGGGGCATTGCCAGTAAATTGAGGGAAGTGATCATTCCCCTCTATTCGGCACTGGTGAGGCCTCATCTGGAGCAGTGTGTCCAGTTTTGGGCCCTACACTACAAGAACAATGTGGAAAAATTGGAGAGAGTCCAGCGGAGGGCAGCAAAAATGATTAGGGGGCTGGGGTACATGACTTCCAGGAGAGGCTGAGGGAACTGGGGTTATTTAGTCTGCAGAAGAGAAGAGTGAGGGGGGATTTAATATCAGCCTTCAACTACCTGAAAGGGGGTTCCAAAGGGGATGGATCCAGACTGTTCTCAGTGGTGGCAGATGACAGAACAAGGAGCAATGGTCTCAAGTTGCAGTGGGGGAGGTTTAGGTTGGATATTAGGAAACACTGTTTCACTAGGAGGGTGGTGAAGCACTGGAATGGGTTCCCTAGGGAGGTAGTGGAATCTCCTTCTTAGAGGTTTTTAAGGTCAGGCTTGACAAAGCCCTGGCTGGGATGATTTAGTTGGGGTTGGTCCTGCTTTGAGCAGGGGGTGGGACTAGATACCTCCTGAGGTCCCTTCCAACCCTGAGATTCTATGACTCACCGGATCCTCTGTCCATTTATACCTGCTGGGGTTGGAGTTCAGGCTCCAGGAATGACTGCCCACACTCCAGAGGTGGGGGAACATTGGTATTTACAGAGGCAGACGGGGAGGTAATGGGCCTTGTCCAAGCAACTGAGCTGGGAGCAGGAGACCCCCAGCCTGGCCCTGCTCTGAGTGCCAGCCCAGGCATCCCCAGTGCATGGGGTGGGCACAGTCCCTCTTGGGCAAGGAGGGCCGCCAGTGATGGGGCAGTGAAGGAGGGAGGCAGAGAGCAGAGCAGAGAGCTCAGGACAGGTCCTGGGCCAGCAGCCAGCACAGCAGAGCCATTGCCCAGGTGAAGGCAGAGAGAAAAGCAGGAATCCTGATGAGCCGGCAATCAGCAGGTGACCTCGATTAGCCCGGCACCAGCAAGGCCCAATTACAGTGTCAATCAGCAGGAGGGAAGCAGGGGACAAGGGGAACCAGCTCAGAGCTGCCCAGTGAGGCTCTTCCCCTGAAACCCCGAGGGAGCTCGGTAAAATTGCCATGAGGGGGACCCCACAGACAGACACTGATCCGGGAGCCGAGGCTGCAGCCCCCCGCCCCACTCCCTGCTTGCCCCATCCCACTCACGGCACCGCCACAGCCCAGACCATATGTTGCATGGGGAGGACGCCCTCCCCCAGCATGTCAGGGCTTGCAAAGCCTGGGGCGACAGGACGGGGACAGGGCTCCAACTCGGGGGGTGTGTGTGGGGGGAGGGGATTCAACTCACACCTGGGCATTTCCTGTGCTCTGCTTCCCCTGCTCCCTTCCCTGGTGCAAGTAGGAGCAGCCCCAACTCCAGGCCCCTTTCTGCGGGGACCCCCACAGGACAGACCATATGGGGCACATCCAGGCCCCTCTCCATGGGGACCCCCCCGGGGCAGACCATCTGGGGCATGTCCAGCCTGTGGCTATGACTGTTGTGCAGACATGAGTTACACTGAACTGGGATTGCAGTGAAGTGCAGGGTGCTACTTGGGGCCCGGGAGGGAGCAAGAAGGGATGTGGCATTCGGTTTAATGGGCATGAATGGAAAGCAAAGTCCTGCCAATGTAGTACCTGTCACGGAGTCACCGGGCGATGCTCTGGAACTGCTCCCCACAAAGACAGTCAGGACTTTGGGGAGACTCCTCTCCCTTGGAGCAGACTGTTTCCAGGGCAAGAAACTCACACGGCTTCACCTCCTGGGTCTCTCCTTGGAGCATTCAGCATCCTCTGCCCCTCCGTGCATTTCCCACAGCGAGTCCGCCCAGGCAGGGTACTGGGGAAGCCACAGGGTCCTGCACCCCCACTTCGCAGTCAGACGTGACTCTCAGCCAGCCAGTAAAACAGAGGTTTATTAGATGACAGGAACACGGTCTAAAACAGAACTTGTAGGTACAGAGAATGGGACCCTTCAGCCGGGTCCATTTTGTGGGGGCAGTGAGCCAGACCCCCATGTCTGCACTTCACTCCTCGTCCCCAGCCAGCTCCAGACTAACCCCCTCCAGCCCGTCCTTTCTGCTCAGCCCCTTTCCGGGGCCAGGAGGTCACCTGATCCCTTTGTCTCCAACACCTTCAGCTGGCACCTTTGCAGAGGAGGGGCCCAGGCCATCAGTTGCTAGGAGACAGAGTGTCAGGCATTTAGGTGCACTGGCCCTTTGCTCTGCAGCAATCACACACCCTTATTCCACCACCTAGATATTAAGAACTGCATAGGGGACACTGAGGCACCAACACCGTATTCAGAGAGAACAGTCCCAGTTTGTCACAGGGAGGAATTGCCTCGTCATCCCCTGGAGGGAGCATGGGCAAAGCCAACCAGCTTCTCCTTCTGGAGAAAATCACCTGCTGCAAGCACTGCTTATCCTGCTGCTCCCAGGCATCGCCCGGCCTGTGCTGTAGCCGCCCGCCCGCCCTCTCTCCTCCTGCACAGAGGCAGGGACCATCTGTCTGTTATATGTGAGTGCAGCGCCTGGTGCAGCAGGAGCCTGATCCCAAGAGCTGCAGCAGCGAGGATGGGGGGGAAGGCGAGGATTTGCCCGAACTGAAGTCTAGGAGCCCTGGGACAGGGAATTTGGGACTGGAGCTCTGCAGTCAGAGTCCCTATCTCAGTGCAGGGAGCCATACAAACCCCAGCACAGAGGTTACATCAGGGCACAATCCCCTCCTGCCAGGGCCTTGCACAGTGCTACCATGCAACACACAGGCTCACAGCACTGGGCATCATCATGGTCCTCACAAGACTGGTCCCCAGGTCCCTGGGCTCTGACTCCAAACACCCCCCAGGCTTCTGTCTCATACCTGCACATCCCTGGGGGAAGGAGTTGTTGGGGCACAGGGCTGTCTTGGCTCAGACGTTGCACTTCCGCAGCTCAGCACTCAGAACCTGGCCCTGCTGGCTCCACATAGTAGCCTCCTGTGGCCCCTGGGCTAAGCGGCTGCACCTGCCCCTCCTTGCCCAGCTGGGTGAGGAGAGGGGGCGGGGCTGCATAAAACAGTCCTGCTGCCCCTGCTTGATCCCGCATGAGTGCTCCTAATGGCCTCCACAGAGTCTGCAGGGGAAGGGCTCCTGGAGAGAGGCCCGTATTTGTAATGACAAAGCACAAGCAGAGACACCCCCCACGTACAACCCCCCTCCCATACACTGCCCCACCCCCACACTTTGCAGGCTCCCAGCCTGGCTCTGAGGAAAGGGCAGACGATTACATTAGGGTGGCCCTTAGTGATGTCCGGAATAACGAGCCCCTGGCTAGGTGAATGTCTTTACCCCACAGGTGACACTGCAGGGCACTGGCCAGCTGCTGGGGCTAATGCTCTTTGCTGGCAAAACTTCTTCCTGTCCATTAACTGATGACCCCATGGCACTGGGCACAGCTGGAAAGCGACAAAGGGAAACTGAGGCACAGGGGGTGCAGGGATGTGCTGGAGGAACAGGGCTGGGTCAGACTAGATTAGATCCCAGTTCTGGGCACTGCGCCCATCACTCCCCCGTGTAGCCAGAGGTTAAAACCACCAGAGCCCCCCATTGAGCTGCCCCTGCATGAGGAGAAACGTGGGAAAGCCTGCACTGCTTCTCCCACAGAGCCCTCGTGCAGAGGGGACCCCGGGTGCTGGGCGAGCCACAGGCGGCACCAGGCATTGCTCTCCGATGGCTCCCTGGGCTGGTGCTTCGAGAAGAGCTGGCAGGCTCTGGAGGGGAGAGCAGGGCTGAGAACAGTGCTCCAGGGGGAGGGTCCCCCAGACAGTGACCTTGGCTGCCATGGAAGCCTGGGCAGCAGCTGGAGCTGTGAGCTTGGGGGATATTGCCAGTCCAGGGGGGCCTGCAGCAATGTGCTGCGCTGGCTTTGTCTCCACAGATTAACCAGCACCCATGAGGGTATGGCATGGCTCCCAGGAGCATGCCCCGGCACAGACCCTGCCCTAGCAGCACAACCAGAGGGGCAGCTTGCCCCCCACATACACACTGCTGACAACAGTGCAGGACAGCCTCTGGGCCCCGTTCAGGCAGATGCTAGGGGATTGGGCAGTGCGAGGAGTCCTCTGGGCTCGCCCTCAAGCCCACAGCGGGGCAGGCGGGGTGATGGAACACCCCAGGCCGGCTGACAGGCCATCCTGGTGCAGTCAGAGGGTGCTTGGGTGGCCTGTTTGCAGCTCAGACACGTCACTCGCCTCAGCTGGGCCAGCTGGCAGCCAGGGACAGACTGGCCGGCTGCTCAAACCAACCCCTGGCACCAAGCGCAGCCCAGGTTAAGATGTTCCCAATCCCCCAGGGGCCATGATGGGCTCTCCTGAGCGGCAGCTCTGCCCCGGAGCACCTTGCCCACAGCTGAGGAAGAGCTGAGAGCTGGTCTCTCTCCCCACCCAAAGCTGGTCCAGTCACAGATATGACCTCACTCAGCTTGTCTGTGTGGTATCCTGGGCCCGGCAAGGCTGCAGCCCCACTGGGTACAGCCTCGTCCTGCTCTTCCTTCTTTTCCTCCCAACGTCTCTCTCGCTAAGGACTCGCCAGGGGAGGGCTGGGTGGAATAGCTCATCCTCTCATTATTTTGCCCACTGTCATGGAGTCACCGGGCGATGCTCTGGACCTGCTCCCCACCAAGCCAGTAAGGACTTTGGGGAGCCTCCTCTCCCTTCGAGCAGACTTGTTCAGGGCAAGAAGCTCACACAGCTTCACCTCCTGAACAAGTCTGCTCCAAGGGAGAGGAGGCTCCCCAAAGTCCTAACTGGCTTGGTAGGGAGCAGTTCCAGAGCATCGCCCGGGGACTCCGTGACAACTGATGGCAGCGGCGGGACGTACTGCACCCCGTGAATGCTTGTAGGTACAGAGAACCGGACCCCTCGGCCGGGTCCATTCTGGGGGTCAGTGAGCCAGACCCCCAGGTCTGCCCTCAGCCAGCTCCAGACTAACAACCCCTCCCCACCCCTCCTCTCTGCTCAGCCCCTTTCCCGGGCCAGGAGGTTACCTGATTCCTTTGTCTCCAACACCTTCAGCTGGCACCTTTGCAGAGGAGGGGCCCAGGCCATTAGTTGCTAGGAGACAGAGGGTCAGGCATTTAGGTGCACTGGCCCTTTGCTCTGCCAGATTCTTAAGAACTGCCATGGGGACACTGAGGCACCAACACAGTATTCAGAGCAAACATTAAGAACATTCCCAGTTCGTCACACACACCAATTTTGTTTCACTGATTTGCAGTTGCACAGCCTCTGTTTTTGCCAAGTGTCATTTCAGCACAATCCTAGGATCTTATCAACATGGCCTTGTTTGGTTGAACTAATTTAGTCTGTCTGGTTCTCTTGCACCCGTGTCGAACATCCACCACTGAGAGCAACTCCGCCTTCGACCCCCCCCACGCTTCTTATCACACGTCATTGGGATGTCTTAGGAACGGACACAAGCTCTGTGCAGTTGCGCTCACAATTAGGGCACAGCAGCTGGGCGGGCAGCGAATGGTGACAGCTGCCCCACTGCCAGCTGCAGAATGGGGCCCTGTCAAGTCCATTGCAGGAGCCTCAGAGAGGTGGCTGCAATATCTGGGAGTCTGGAAGTATTATGGGCTGGCAGCTCAAGGCCAGGAGTGGGGGCTGGTCTTGGGGTCTTCGCTTGGTGAGTCCCCTCTGCTCCCCTGTCGACACCTCTGTTCAACACTCAGGGCTGGTCTACACTGAACGTTCACACTGGCACAGCACGGCACTCAGGGCTAAATCCACACCCCTAAGAATCATGGCTACCCCAACCGAAGCCTGGTGCAGGCAGCACTAGGCCAACTGAAGGATTTCCCCTGCACTACGGCTACCGCCTCTCAGGGAGGTGGATTAGCTACAGCGGTGGCAGCGCAGGTTGTGTCTACACTGGAGTGCTACAGCGGCGCAGCTGCAGCAGTGTAGCCATACCTGAGACTTCCCTGCCCTACTGCTCAGCAGTGTCCCCCTGCTGCTGACGGAGCGTTTCCAGGAGCCAAGAACCAGGGGCTTTGCATTCTCTCCTAGCTGAAGTGAAGTACTGAGAGGCTGGAGCATGCAGTGTGCGGGTCTGTGCAGGCCCCAGAGCACTGCACACCGTGGAAAAGAGGCCTGGGAATGCCAAGATGGCATGGCGTCACCGGCGGGGTTCCTTTCCCTGAATGGCCCCAATCCAGCACAGCTCCTGATCCCACATTTAGCCCTCGGCATGGAGTAGTAGCATTGGAGCCCTGGAGCTGTCCCATCACCTGCCTCCGTGCTGGGCTGGATTGGGGCCTGGATATGTTCAGACACTTTAGCCAGTGCCATGCCAGGCTGTCCCTGTGGGTGAGGGAGCCCTGGCAGCAGCCTGGCCGCTCTGCGTCAATGCACTGATCACTCCCTCCCCGTGCGCCCGACCTCTCGCTATAGCAAAGTTCACATCAATTTTCCTTCTCCTCATTTGTCTGTAAACCATGAAGAAAAATCACCGCCGTCCACCCGCATCAGAACGCCACGGTGATGTATGGCTGTAATAAAAACCCCATTTCGGGAGGCTGCCTTCCCAGAGCCGCTGGGCTGTGTCACCGTGCAGTGCTGCAGCCCCCGGGCGGTGCTGATGGGCCCTGGTGTCTGCAGCTGATGCTGGGAACAGCCAGGGGGTGCGACTGCCTGGCAGTCGCTGCCCAGGCTGCCAGGGCGTGCGGAGGAAATGACCAGAGACAAGCACCCCGGCCCTAGATCTCCCTCCCCAGCCAATTGCTATCTCCCACCACTGGTCACGGGCTCTGTGCATTATTGATAGGAGCCATTAGGGCTATTATTGAGCCGCAGCCTTTGCAGAGCCATTTAGACAGCTGGCGTCATTAACCCCCAAGGAGCCAGAGTTAATGGAATGGGACCAAGAGGCGGAGGAAGACGGGGCTTCACTCAGGATCCAGCAGAGGCAGTGTGGAAATGGATAGGCTGCCCCACGCAGGGCACCTCCTCTCAGGCAAGCATGGGGCAGCACTCCCATCCCCACAGGCCTGACCCCGAGGTGCTGGGAGCAGGGGACGTGGCCCCAAGTGCAGGTGCCCCTGCAGGCCCTGGAGGCTTTGCTGAGTCGCTCTCCCCAGCAGCTGCACTGCCCCTGAAGCCGAGGGAAGGCCTTGGCCTGCCCCGGCAGTCAGAGAGGAAAGGCCCAGCATCTGCTAGCAGGCAGGGCCAGCGAGCCACTGCCCGGACAGGCCTGGACAGGCTGCCTGCACCTAACCCTGTAGCCTGATCAAGCTGTACGGACCCCAGCACCTTTACAGCCCCGCCGTGCCCACGTGAGGGGCTCTGAGCTTGTCCTTTGCAAGGTGCTCGGCGGAGGGTCCAGCCAGACCCCTGCATCACCATGACCAGACTCGGATCAATCCTGTGGGCACAGGGGGCAGCACGGGCAGTGGGGAGTGCATGCACTCAGGATGTGCCAGGGCTCACTGGCTGTGCATTGCACACACGCCCTGCAAGGCGAGAGGGGCCCTGAGCTCAGGCCAGACATCTACACGATGATGTTTATTGCCCTGGTCCGAGCCCCTGGAGCCCAAGTCAGCTGATGCGGGCTGGAGGCCATGGCCTTGCCACAGGGCTCTTATCCCTGTGTGAAGGGCCCCTCTGAGCATGGGTGAGACCAAGCCCAGCTACAACATGCCATAGGGAGCTTTGGGAAGCCTAGCCAATAACCCACCGCACCTGCCACACCCCTGCCATTAACCCACCGCACCCGCCGCATCCCAGCCAATAACCCACCGCGCCTGCCACGTCCCAGCCAATAACCAACCGCACCTGCCACGTCATGGCCAACAATCCACTGCACCTGCCGCATCCCTGCCAATAACCCACCGTGCCTGCCGCGTCCCAGTCAATAACCAACCGCACCTGCCACGTCATGGCCAACAATCCACTGCACCTGCTGCATCCCTGCCAATAACCCACCGTGCCTGGCATGTCCCAGCCAATAACCCATGGAGGGTCCTGCATCCCGGCCAATAGCCACCATGCCTGCCACGTCCTGGCCAGCAGTTCCTTGGCCTGCGTCTCCCTCTCTGCTGCCTGTCGCAGGTGCCCATATGTAGACTTGGGGATTCCTGGCCCTGCCAGCATTAGTGTGACCTGTGACTTGCCCTTGTCCTCACAAGGTGGTGCAGAGCCGAACCAGCACATCCCTGCCCGGGCAGCGGTGATCAGCAACTGGCCCGCAGCTCAGCCCTGTGCAGTGTGTCCTGCTCATTGTCACTTTCCGACACCTGCTCCAGAACTCAGGAGGTGCACAGCAAAGCGTGCTCGCAGCACTCCCTGCTTGCTGCGTGAGTCGCCCCGGCCCGGGAGAACAGGCAGCATGTGGCCCACGCCCCACTCTACCCCACTGGGGACTTTCCCCTTCCCCAAAGGAGGAATTTCCATGCCGGCTCCAGGGCTGCGTGGAGCAGTTAGACATTGCGCTGAAGAATAAACTGGCCTTTTTGGGGGCTTTTCATCTTGCTAAGCTGCTCGCTCTCCCTGTACAAAGCTCGCCAGAGGCCAGAGCCAGCGAGCATTGCGGGCAGGGACAGGGCGTGGGGGAGGGGATGCTCACAGTGCACCGTCTGTGCTCAGTAATTATCATCCAGATGAACGAGCTGAGCCCTCTTCAAAGCAAACCCCAGCGGGGAGGAGATGTGGCTTGTGAGTGTTGTGGGGCTGTTCCTGTGGGGTCTAAGTGCCTGGGTGCGATGAGCTCGGCCCTGGTGCCTGGGAGACCCAGACCTGCCCCCTCCCCGAGGCCCGCTAAAGGCTGGGGGCACTAGGGAGGGTGCAGGATCCCCCCAGTTGGCCCCAGAAGGGAAGGTGACTCTTTCGTGGCACTTCAGTGACACTGGGTGATGACAAGCCCCCCAGAGCCCCGGGGCTGAGGGAAGGGGGCCCTGACTTGCAGGTGAAACCAGGGTAAGTGGGAGGCCTCTCCTGGGACAGTCACTGTCAGGCACGGGGGACGGAAACGCTGGCTGTGGGGCGGAAATCTGTCCCGCTCCCTTACCCGGCTCAGCTCCTGGGCAGAGGCTGGTCTGCGGCGTGGCCAGGTCTCAGCCACGGCTGCAGCCACCTCCTCCCACCCCTGTCGCTGCGGGGACAAGGCGCTTAGCAATTCATCATCCCACGATGCGCCGGCAGCAGCAGACTCCCTTCGGCGTCTCCTTTGTCTGGAAACCAGCTACTGTGCCGGGCCGCAGGCGCTGGGGGGAGGGGACTGTGCCAGCTCCTGGGCCGCAGCCCCCCAGCCCTGCACTCCCTCCCCTGGGGGGCGGGGGTGGACAGGCAGACACAGCACAGGCAGCAGCTGTGCCAGCTTCCCCCCCCGGGGGAGCTCAGCCTCCGTGACCCCAGCAGGCCTCAGTCCCTCTGCAGCCCCCAGAGCCCCCCCACTAGTGCCGTGCATTGTGTGTTTGTGACATGATCACGTGTCCCGCTACCGTCTGGCCTGAGACCCCCAGCTCATTGCCAGCCACCCCCCAGCTTCCCCTCCGCCCACCCCAGCCACCCCCAGTCCTACCCAAGCTGTAGGGAAGAGCTGGAACCTGTCCAGACAACAGGCTCTGCGGGCCCATTAAATGTCACCGATGGGCGTGGGCAGCTGCCTGGAAGGAAGGGCCATCGCGCCCCCCTCGTGGGATGCTGCATTCCTGCAGCCCCTGCCACAGGAGGTGTGACTGGCTGCAGCTTGAGGCCTGCCACAGGCGGGGGCAGCTCCAGAGTGTTTCTAGACCTCTCTCGCTATATAAATAAGTAGCTGTGGAGCCAGGTGTCATGGCCCCCTCCATCCCACTTGTTAAGGGGGCAGCTGGGCTGCTGCAGGGGCCTTGGCTGTGGCATTATTGGGTCCAGAAAGGGAGGCTCTGCAGGGCTTCATTTGGTGTTTTCCAAGAGCTGGGACATGTGGGAAGCTGGCAGACCAGAGGCCATGTTCCAGGAATGGCTGGAACCCTGTGTCTGCTGGAGGTGGAGAGAGACGAGAGTGGGGGTGAGTGTGAACGGGACGCAGGTGGTTTCTGATTCTCTGAGGGAAGGTGACTGCAGATATCAGGAATCTCAGCTTTCCTTTGGGACCCCAGTCAGAATCAGGGTCTGTGGTGCAGTGAGTCAGAGCATCAGCCTGCGAATTGTGAGCCATCTTCATGATAATACTTTGTGCTGTGCGAGGCCTCAGCACCCTGAGCAAGGGGAGGCGTCATCCTCACAGGTGCACAGCAGGGAAACTGAGGCACAGGCCAGTTCAGTGACTTGCCCAAGGTGCCATGGGCAGATCGGAACCAAACACTGGACTCTCGGCTCCTGAGTGCACTGTCCAGCTCTGTGGCCCAGCTCACATCCCAATGGGGACCTGCGGGGGTAAGGAGGCACACAACCTCACGGCAGAGCTCGCCGGGCGGCACCTAGATGAACACACTTGCTGTTGGGGACTTGCCCAGTCCCACGCCTCATCCTGCCTTGTGAGCTGACATCTGGGCTCCTCTTCTGCAGCCAAGTGTGGATAGAACTTGGGCAGAAAATGTATCGTGTCCAGGAAGTGCTGAGCCCCTTTCACACCCGCTGGAGCTGGCACGTCTCTGACTGCCTCGATCTTGCTGGGATCTGCTTTCAGCCACTCAGCTGTGAGCAGAGGGCCAACATATGTCGGCTCACGCTGGTTGAGTCACAGGTTTTCTGGCCCTGCTTGGCTGTAGAAAAGCTTTGTTCACACCAGGTCTGAGCGGCCATGGAGGGCTTGGTGCAGCGTGCTCAACTCCCCTCTGGCAGCGCCAGTGATGCAGTTCATTAACTGGATTGTAGCTGTGCTGGCGGGAGGCATGCTGGAAGCTGAACTCACAGGGAAGGCATCTTCCGAGCAGGGGAATGACTATGCGTGTGAGGTGATGTAATCCCAGGATGGGCAGGACTACGTTAATGACTGTGTTATGCCCCTGAGCATGTGCAGTATGAGCGAGCTCTCTAGCTATTTCCAGGAGCCTGAGCTGACTGGACTGAGCTGAGTGTCTGTGCTGTTAATAAATAGGTTGTGCCCATGGTGCCCTCTAATGGCCCTCTCAGCCCAGGAGTCGCTCCTTTAGCTGCAGCGCCAGAGGCTGTTGCTGAAGGTCCAGGGTTCACGTCCCTGCAAGCTAAGGGCAAAATCATCCCCTTGGATGCAGGTGCATGGGGCCAGTGGTGTCCGTACAGCCCTGTGAGCGCACTTGGCCTGAGTGTGTCCCCAAGGATAGCAGTGAACGCAGCACTGGGCACGTGGCAGCTGCCTTCTGCTGGGTGGACTCAATGAGCGAATCCCCGTCTGCTCTCGTAGCAGGGCCTGGTACTGCTGGGCCATTCCGGGAGAGCCGGAGCAGGGGCAGCCAGGAGCCCTCGCTGGCCACGGGTCTGTTACAGCACTTTCGGGTCAGATGGCAGCGTTTGACACATGATGGTGCGATGCTGACTCAACCCAAGGCCATGGTGGAAATGCCCCTGCTGCAAGGCGACACACCGGGAAGGACCGGTACTGGGAGAGGTGCTTCTGGTAAGACATGGCACCAGACCCCCTTTCTCCCTTCAGCTGTGCCCGGGTGGATCCGGCAGGCAGTGCAGCCCTGATGCAGTGCCCGGGTGGATCCGGCGGGCAGTGCAGCCCTGATGCAGCACCCGGGTGGACCCAGCGGGCAGTGCAGCCCTGATGCAGTGCCCGGGTGGATCCGGCGGGCAGTGCAGCCCTGATGCAGCACCCGGGTGGACCCGGCGGGCAGTGCAGCCCTGATGCAGTGTCCGGGTGGATCCGGCGGGCAGTGCAGCCCTGATGCAGCGCCCGGGTAGACCCGGCGGGCAGTGCAGCCCTGATGCAGTGCCTGGCCGCTGTCTGCGAGCTGTCGCAGGGCACTCTGCCTGCCACGCTGGCTTGCACCACCAGCACCTGGCACAGGGCGCAGGAAAGGCACCGGGCAGGGAAGAGAAGCCAGAGTCTGGGGAGAGGCACAAGGGGCCCTGGGATCGACGGTGCAACAGTGCCACCTGCCGACGCACAGAAAGGCTGTAGCTTGTTGGGAAAAGGCCCCTGGAATTTTCCACTCCCTGGCTTCTGTCTCACCAGGACTTGCCTAGTTAAATCCCTCTTGCTGTTCAGCAGCCCCGCATTGAAACCCGGCGTGGCCAGGCCGGGCCTGCTCACTGACTGAGAACGGGGTTCCCAATAAGTCTCTGGTTCCCCTTCCACAATGCCATGGACTCCCCTCAGGCGCCCGCAGTCTGTCGCAGTCACACAGCATGACGCTGAAGACAGGTTACATTGCAACACGACACTTCACTAAACCCTGTAAATGTAAATCGCCAGTGATGGAGCTTTGAGCTGTCGATACGGCGCTTTTCAATGCTAAAACTTCTGTTGCTCAGGGCTATGTTTTTTCACATCCCTGAGTGACTAATGTTTTAGTGCTGAAAGTGGCAGTGTAGACTCCCTGCCCACCCGCTCTGCGACTCCCTGCCCATCCCAGCTAGCTGTCAATGCCCAGGCGTGAGGCGTGTGTTCTTTGCACGGCAGCCCTACGTACTGAGGCAGGGACAACAGCCCTGTGTCCAGGTTTTCTGGGTTAAGTTTTAGGTTCTTGTCCCTGCTTGGCTGTAGGAAGCTTGTAGTTTTCTGCCATGGTCTCATTGAGCTCGTGGGTCCTTGCTCCCTTCACCTACAGTGAGAATATTGTCTGCAATTATTTTCACCCCAGGCAGCCCTGCCGGCACCTGAGTGAGTCTTCTCTGGAACAGCTCTGGTGCCGGGCTTATGGCACCTGCATGGGCAGCTATCGGTAGTGACCAAATGGTGTTGTAAAGCTTGTCAGCATGCTGGCCTCTTTACCAGGCTGATGTGCCAACCCCCCATGCCTCACAGCACAGACCGGAACAATTCTGGCTTTGGCAAGTTCTGGCATGAGGTCAGTTGTGGACAGTGGATAGTGGCATCTAGTTAATGCCTGGTTCAGTGGCTTGGGTGTATGCAGATGCATAATTTCCCTGATGGCGTCTTTACCTCCACTATGTTGCTTATCCAGGCTGCAGTGGCGCTAGGACACCTCTGCTCTGCAGCCTTTCAAGCTCCTTGTACTGGATAACGTAGGGCCAAGGACGTTTCCCTCGTGGTAAGCACACAGGTTCCCCAGTCGGATCTATTTCCATTTGCAGCTTTCCTTCAAGGCACCTCTCGCCTTTGAAAACCTCCCCATATGCTTTTACAATTCTCTCCATTGTTCAGGAGACGCCTCCTTTTGCCTTTTACTCTGCAGCTATACAATTCTGACGGCGCATCCTGAACAAAGCCACCGCTCCTGTGGCTGGATTCCCCACGAGGGTCTGTGGCGCTTGCCATCTGTGACCCAGAAACCTCTTGGAGCCACCTGGCTGAGGGCACAGGGAGTGCATAGGGTTTGACAGGGTGTGATGGAGTAGGGGCTGTGTGTGTGGGGAATGGGAGAGCAGGGAAGGACTTTAGGGGATGGACGATACCAGAGCCTGTAACCTGAGCTAGTTAAGAGAGGAAAAAGGTCAACACCTTTGCCCAGGAAGGGGAACAAAGGAAGGGAGTGGCAGGAGGGAAGCAGTTTGAGTTTGGGCTTGGGGCTGGATGGGCGGAATTCAAGGTATCCTAGCTAGGATCCAAGCACCCTGAAAGCCCAGAAGGACTCTGTGGAGGGGTCCTGACTGTGCCTGCAAGCCCTGCTGTAACCTGTGTTCCTGTTGTCCAATAAACCTTCTGTTTTACTGGCTGGCTAAGAGTCACTGTGGGTCCCAGGAAGAGGGGTGCAGGGCCGTACTCCCCCACACTCCGTGACACAGGGATCCCCTCGGTCAGATCCAGTTCACCAAAGAGAGGAATGTGAGGTCTCCACCAGCAGCCAGTAGCCCACTGCTCATCAAAATCATTGCAAAAAGCTCTGCACTGCAAATTATATTCTCAAGGTCCCGGGAGGGAAGTCGCCAGGAGGTGACAGCCTTGGCCATGTTCCTTGCAGGCAGCGGGTAACAGACGCTTACCTCTCAGTCTGGCCATGAGTCTTCTGTGTATTGTGTGCCTGTTTGCTCACTGAGACATATACCGGTGATACTACAAGAGAGAAAATCAACAGGAACCAGGAGGGGTGGGGTGTCCTGCTTGTGACTGAGATCAAAGGCTTAGTCTGAGATGGAAAGAAACAAACAGGATCCTTCACCAAGGGGGTAAGCTGCCAGCGTGTTGTCTCATGAAAGAGGGGTCATATAAATGTATCTCAGTGCAATGCCTGCAAAGGCCAGGTCTCCGGGGGGCATAGTCGGAGTTCCCTGGATCATGCCTCCAGCCGCTGCCCTGCACAGAACTCACAGCTCAGCCCTGCCACCGCGGTTCCCTAGCAAAGTGTGAGGCTGAGCGCAGGTCGAGGTGGCCAGGTGGAGCTTCAGTAAACCCCACACACTGCTCTGCCCACATGGGCGAGCCGCTTCCAGCCCAATTCCCCCATTCCACTGGTGTCCTGCCATCACAGACCCTCTGGGGAACATGGGCCCTCTGACTCCAGTTCCACTCATCCTGCTACGCAGGGGGTTAGCAGGTGGGAAATACGTGTCGTTCTGCTCATCGGAGGATGTAACGATGATTAGCACCAGAGCCCTAAAGCACCTTCCATCCCAGCATACATCAGACACCTCTGTGCGGAGCATGCAGGCTGCACTTTAACTCTTCACTCAGGAGCACCTGCCCTAGCAGCTATGCCTTCATGCCGCAGAGCTAGCCCACCATCGTCAGCTTGCAGGCGTTAGCACGAGTCTGCCGCTGACTCGTGCTTCTCTTCACCCTCTATTTCATAAGAATATCAGAGCGGTCAGACTGGGTCAGACCAAAGGTCCATCTAGTCCAGTATCCTGCCTGCCAACCGTGGCCAATGCCAAGTACCCCAGAGGGAATGAACAGAACCCCTGTCGCCCACTCCCAGCAGCCTAAGGCTACAGGAGAATCTCAGCTTCCATTTACAACAACCAGCTAGGTTCTAGCACCCATGGCTGCAGAGAAAAGCTAGGAAACACGGTCCCAGAGCAGCCCGAAGGCTGAGAGGCCCAACATCAAAGGAACAGAACCCATGCCATGTTTTTTGTTTTTTGTTTTTTTAAATCTCATGATTTTAAAGCCAATCTCGTGGTTTTGGGGGTCTCACTCCTGGCTTGTGAACGCTGGTGGTTAGCAATGCTGCTGAAGAGATGCCTCAGTCCTTTGGGGTCCCTCCGTGCAGGGGGAATTTCACCCTGCATAGGGGAACCTTCCATTCATCACATCTCAGTGGGATGCAGCGGTGCCCACAGGCTTGCCCAGCCATCACTAGGACAGACGCAGCATCCCATTGGGCTGCTTGGGGAATCGAGGCTGGTGACGCTGCACTGCCTGCCAGGCCCTGAGGGGAGGGCCCCGCCTCCGGAGGGGACGCTTGGGGAGCCGGAATGAGGTCACTGGGTGGGGCTGGGCACAAGGCATTTAAATTCCTGCTGGGGCCTAAGGAGGAACTTCACAAACATCTGATTCTGAAATAGTTCTGCTCCCCAGCCCCCGTCCCCTCGCTCCCCTGACTGAGGCTGTTTCTGGGTCCAGCTAACAGCCCAGCTGGCCGCTGAGACAGTGCAGACCAGGGCTGTGAAGTGACAAAGGCTGGGCAGCAGAAGCAGATGAGCATGTCACAAAGAAAGAGCCTGTCTCCCTGCAGCTTCCCTGAGTCACAAAATACAGAAGGAAGGAAATAACCTAGGAACTGGGAGGCCACAGGGCCTCTCACCAGATTGTCTGTCCCGGGCTCCAGTCAGCGCTGCACACCACTGCAAAAGGGATGTGCACCTGAGATCAGAGGCAGTCCCATGACCCCGCTCACTGCCTGGCCCTACAAACATGCAGCCTGTTCTCTGAGGCTATGCCCAGGCAATGGCCGCGCTGGTGAGTCAGGATACGTCACCATCGCCAGCAGCTCGAGTGCTGGGAGCATGGTCTGGGTCACTGGCTGAGAAACGGGAGTGGGGGCGAGCCAGGACCCTGTACGTCAGTGCCCAGAGCGATGGGAGAGATGACAGCTGCAGGGGGGGTTTCCCAGGCGGACATGCAGGGTCAGTGAGGCCCAAGCCAGGAAATCACAGGGAGGCCAGCTGAGCTGAGCTCTTTAATACACAAGCCATGTGCGGGGCGAGATCAGGCCCATGGGCGACTGGGGGTGGGTGTCAGGTGGGGACCGGATTGGAGGATCCTGTCCCATCCCCCACAGGCCCTGCTGTCAGGCTTTCGGTTCTTCCCAGTCTCTCTCTGGTCGGCCCTGTGGAAGAAGGGGACAGTCGGTCAGGCCAGGGGTGGTCCTGGGGCTGGGGGGCAGGGAGGGAGGTGACAGGAGCAAGGACCTGCAATCCTGGACTGCCTCATGCGCAGGGCTGGGCACAGAGATCCCGGCACACAGGGGGGGCCTCAGTGTCAGGTGCAGGCAGAGCGGTTCTGCCTGGGGGGCAGTCGGGGACACAGCTGATGCGGCTGCACCCGGCCCTTCCTGGGCAGTCGCCCTCCTTGCAGCAGGGCTGAGTGCACGGGGCTGGGTGACCTCGGGAGCCACCACTGGGCAAACTCCATGGCACAGAGAAGCCCCGGGGAGGAGGCAGGAGACCCAGCCGGCCGATATCATCCCTGAGCAGTGTCTCCCCATCTCCATGCCAGCCTCCCACAGCCTTTCGCCTCATCCCGAGAGAGCTGGGAGCACTGTGTGGGGAGAGGGCAATCTGCACTCCCAGCTTCCACGCAGACTCCAGGCCTGCGGGGAGCTGGGTCACTCGGAGCAGGTCTGTGACTACAGTGACCTTTTCAAAATGTAAAAACAAGACACAGGCAGGAACCCCAGACCCTCTGTGACTACATCCCCTGAACCACCTCTTCCCCCAGGCCCCGTGCTCTGGCCAGGCCAGAAGCCGGAGCCAAGCGGTGGTAAGGGGAGTCTGGGCCGCTGCGGGGAGACCCAGACCCTCCACCTGCCCTGGGCGGGGGCCGAGGTGCCTGACAGCAGCTCCCGGATGGTTTTCCTGCCCCCTGGAGTAGGGTGACCAGGGCAGCCTGAGAGCCTGGGACTCCCCCCAGCAGCCTGGGCTCCCCTTACCATGGCCTGGCTTCGGCTTTCGGCCTGGCCAGGGGGTGGGGTCTCATAGTGAAGGGGAGCTAAGGACCACCTCAGCTCCCCCAGCCAGGAAGAGGCTGGCACCACCCTGTGTGTCAGGCAGGCTGTCCTGGAGTCATTCACCCAGGAACAAGACGTGAAATGTACATTTTAGGACATTTACGCCCAAGTCAGGACAGGTGGTCACCCCTTCTGTGATGCTGGGGCCCTGGCCCTGTCTGCGTGACCCGATTCCTCCCAGCGCTCAGAGATGGGAGCAGGGAGCCCTTGTGCCTGGTGATCAGAATGGCCCCGTGCAGCGGGAGGCAGGACTCGCTCTGCAGAGCCCCCGCACTACACTGAACCTCGCCTGCTGTGGGGGTTTGGCAAGTCCAGCCACACCCAACACTGCAGCACTTTTCTGCTCCAGGGCAGTCGGCGTCGCTGAAGCAGAGCAGAGCACAGATCCCCATGGTGTCTGGGGGGAACACGCGGCAGAACCCGGGTTTCTCTGGAAGACAGAACGGTCCCATGGCAGTGAGACACCTGGCTGATAACAAAGCCCAACAGCTCCATGAGGGGCTGAGCGGGGTCCTCAGAGAAATGCACCAGCCCTGGAGACAGCAGTGAGAGATTAGATATCAGATGGAAAACCGCCCCCAGGCCTGCACTCAGGGCACCCCTGGCTCCTGCCCTTGAGCCAGGGGTCCCCGTCCAGTCCTCGTCTCACCGAGAGCTCAGCGCAGGGAGGGGCGACCTTCCAGCAGAGAAACCCCCACTTCCAGCTTCAGCCACGCTCTCCAGGGCCGAGCCCCACCCAGCTCTAGGGGTTAGGGGAGGAATTCTGTCCCAGGGGTTCCAGCGAGCGAGGTTGGATAAACACGGCACTAAGGGATGCAAAGGGAGGGGCCGAGGGGCAGGACCCCCCGCAGGAGCAAACATCTCTGTAGTTCTCTGTGAATCCTCCACACAGCTCATGTCTCACATGCTGGGATGATGGGAGATCCTGTCTGTGCCGCGCCCAGCACCTTTGGGGGCCATAACACTAACAGCGTTTCCAATGTGTGCAGAGTGGCGAGCGGGAGGGCCAAGGGCTCGTCACAGCTACGCTCTCATCCCTGCAAAGAGGCACCTCCCTGGGGAGCCGTTTATTCCGTTTAACAACAGGAGAAGGGAAGCAGTTGCTTCAGTAGCTGAACGCCCAACGTCCTCAGGAAGGGGCCAGTCAGTTCCTGTTCCAGAGCGAAATGTAGCAACAGGATAGCAGCTGAGCAATGTGGCAACCACCTGCTCAGGTCAGAGCTTTATACCTCCTGTACCAGCCTAATAAAGCCAGGGTGGGATGACACTGGCAATCCCGAGTCCCCGAGTCTCAATGGAACAGTGACCGACACAGAGCTGGAATCAGTCTGGCTCACCTGTGCACTAGTAGTGTTAACATAGGGGGTGGGATGATAGGAATCTGGTTAGTGTTTATTGAATGCTGGTGTGTTGCCGCCTGCATTCATCTCGCTTACAGTGTCTGTGTCCCATAGTGTAGGGTAATATTTGAGCAGTCATATGGTGAGTCCATGTGACTGTGTAACTTGCCAGAGGGGAGAAAGCCATGAATTAGTGTGAATGGCTGATCTCCTGCAGAAGCTGTTATGTCCTGCCAACGGGAACGGGCCATTGACACCAGACGGACTATTGTGAGGCATTAAAGAGGACAAACAATGTTTGTTGTTTTGCCTTCCCTGCCCCAGTGAGGATGAGTCGTGTTAATGGATTCCTCCCATCACTGAATTTGCAGCTGAGATCACAAGGACAGATGGGGATAGAACCCCCAAACAGAAGGAACTGATGCTCATTAGGCTGCTTGGACTCTGGGGTGGGCAGGTTTCTAGACATAAGCAAGAGATTCAAAGCTGCTCAGCCAGGGTTAGTCCTGAAGGGCATATAACGCTTGCTCATGATAGAAGCCTCTATTTCCTTGTGCAAGTTGAGATAGTGACTCATTTGTGTTTCTATGTTTACCTGCACTAACCTTGTAAATAACTCTCTGGTTTCCTTTTCCCAGTTAATAAATCTTTAGATAGTTATTATAGGATTGGCTAGAAGCCTTCTCTCTGGTGTGAGATCTGAGGTGCGATTGACCTAGGTAAGTGACTGGCCCTTTGGGGCTGGGAGTCAGCTGAATATTTCTGTGATAAGGAACCAGATATCACAAAGGTGCACTCACCTGGGGGGGCGACACAGACCGGCGTACCCAAGGGGCCTGTCTGGGACACCTGGTTAGGCTGTTATGGTGCCTGAGGAGTTCACACTTAATAACTGGTTGGAGACACCAAGGTAGAGAACTCACAGCCAGTTTCTGTCAGTGAAACTCATGTGGCTCAGGGGTGTGTTTCTTCACACTTCTGAATAACATACATTATTCTGGCAAAGGTGGTAGTGTAGACACAGCCTCCTGGCTCCTCCACAGGTCCGGAGACATTTGGCTCCAGTGCTCAATTGTTCCCACTGCCCTGGCAGCCACCATAAAGGAACTCGTCACACGTCTTGGTGATTGAGTCATAGTAGCTGCGACTGCAGGCTAAACGTGGGCCGGGCTGCACAGGGAGCTTGCAGGTCTCTTTAGCTACAGAGTTTGGAGAGACGGTTCGGAGAAAAGGGAGAACTCTCCGAAGGCTCTCAGCATCCACGTTCAAATCTAACTGGGACCCAGTCTCCAGCTGGGGTGGGAGATGGGGCTAAAGGGGACCTGGTCACAAGGGCGGGAGGGCCGTGTGCATATCCGAACCTCATGAAAATCCGTTCCTTAAGGTTAGGCAGACAAAACATATGTGCAACTGCAAACCCCGTTTGCTAACAGTTACGGACTGTGTACGCAAACTCTCAATCCACACGTGCATATGACTGCTCATGGCCATTTCATGCAGGGCTCCCTCACGGTACAGCCAGGGCTGTTTGTTTATGAATACTTATAGCACAGATTCACATGCTGAATATTTTTTAGCTGATTTTCGTGATGGTCTCCCCTGCCCTGCCCTCCCGAAGCAGCAGGACTAGAATCCAGCCCCCAGAACAAGCAAGCTATTTTTATTTAGTCCTGTTTCCCACCCTGGACTCCTGGGGACCAGTCCCACCGGCAGTTGTGTTAATTCTCAGGCTGTCCCAACTCGTTGAGCTGCCCAGCCCAGGTGAGCAAGTTCACGTGCTTGGTCCCCTTACCGCGTTTCCTGCAGGCCTGCTGGCACTCCAGGAGGGTTCTAAAGTTGTTCCCGTTGCCCTGGCAGCCGCCGTAGATGAAGCTTTCGCACGTCCTGGAGGCTGGGTTGTAGAAGAAGCGAAGGACCAGTGCCTTACAAGGGCCCCTCTCTGGCGGGAGTCGGCAAATGTCACCTGGAGAGAGGCAAAGATCTGCGAGAGAGCTCAGGTTAGTGAACCCAGACTGGAGGGGAAGTGGGGATGTGTCTGGCCCACAGGATGCCTGGCAAGTGCTGTGGGCCTGAGGGCTCCTCATGCCCCTCTCTTTGCTACTAGTACCTGTTACAGGGGCCAGACAGCCAAGGCCACAGCCAGTAAAGCAGCATTTCTTCCTGTTAGGACAGTCCCTGTCATCTCTGCACTTATTCTCACATGGAGCGAATGTCTGCAGCACTCTCCTCTTGGGGCAGGTGCCGGCTTTGGCTGGAAAAGGGAAATAAGAACAGCTCATGTCTCTGCGGGGAACAAACTCCAAACCCACAGGCCTGCACCACGGACCTGAGCCAGGCCCAAGATCGGACTTCTGTCCAAGGCTTTTCCTTGGAGTCCTGGTCTGCGCCTCTCCAGGACCAGTCTCTGCTGCTTCCGCCCAGACCCTCCCATCCCATGCTCAACCACAGGCCCATGGGCCCTACACCCTCTCCAGTCAGTCCCCTGCCTGTCCCAGCTCTGTCACTTAGGCCTCCTTCCTCCCTGGCCCATTCTCAGACCCAGCCCCAGATGCGTAGCAATTCGAATTACACAGAATATCCTGGGGGCTCATCTAATAGGCAGGACCAAGTACCCCTCCCTTTGACGCCCCCGCTCCCAGGTGCGGCGTTACCTGGCACTGCCCCTGCACACTGCACACGGCATCCCAGGCTGCAGCATTTGCTGCCAGCTCCACATTCCCTGTCATTGTTGCATTCCACAATGCAGATTGTCATTATGTCGGGGTCGATCTTCGGGCAGTACCCTGGGTTTACTGGGGAACAGAACAGCGAGAGAGCAGGCTCAGCATTGTCTGGACTAGTGACAATGGAAACTGCAGCCTGTGCTCCTGCATCCCTGAGCAGGCTGATCCCCCACCCACCTAGATCACTGGCTTTGCACACACAGCCCCGTTCAGTGCTAGCTAATGTCTCTGCCTGTAGGGCTCCAGGGAAGCCTGGAAATGCAGGACTGGGAGGGATCTGAGAGGTTCGGGTCAAACTCAGGGTGGAAATGGGCAGCTGCCCCTGGACTGGGCAGGAAGCAGCAGACATGGTCAATTTATCCCCGTAACACCTGAGCGCGACTGTTGTAATCAGGACACCCCGAGATTCCACCCCCGCATCAGGAACCTCGTACTCTGTCACTCCCGCACACAAGGGAGGCCCAGCTCGGCCTGAGTTCTGACCTCTCTCGGCTGGGTAGGGGCGAGGCCCATGCCCGTTGGGGTGGGGTTGGGCCCTGGAAGCAGGATTCATGGGGCTATCATGGCTGCAGATGTCCAGACTTTCTCAGGGGGCTGTGGCCACCTTGTTACATTAAAATAAGGAGCCCAAAGGGGTGGGTGTGGCCACGGGATCCCCAGCCCTTGGCTCTAGGCTCCCAGCAGCGATGTGGGGCTGGGGTGGAGACAGGGATAGATTAATGTTTTGTGGGCCCCAGGGGGCAATGGGACATGGCACCGGGGCGGGGGGCAGTGTTGGTCCCCAGAGCAAGGGCCCAGTGAGGGGCAATGGGGCACGGCATGGCAGGAGCAGCCCCGCTCTGCCCAGCCCAGTGCAGGGCATGTTTACAGACTGGCCAGATGCACAGTGGCGCACCTGGCCTTGTGCTGCCAGCATGCCCCTTCCCCTCGGGGGCGGGCCTATGTCATGCCACACATCCTCCCTCACCCAACACTGGAACACTCCCCCCCCCCCCCCCAATTCCCTATGACCAGAAGGCCCCCCCTGGATCCGCTATGCCCAGCACCTCCCCAGACCCTGCCATAAATGCACAGCGCCCTGCACACCACCACCTCTGCCGACAGCCTGTGACGAACTGGGAATGTTCTTAATGTTTTCTCTGAATACTGTGTTGGTGCCTCAGTGTCCCCATGGCAGTTCTTAAGTATCTGGCAGAGCAAAGGGCCAGTGCACCTAAATGCCTGGCACTCTGTCTCCTAGCAACTGATGGCCTGGGCCCCTAGTCTGCAAAGGTGCCAGCTGAAGGTGTTGGAGACAAAGGGATCAGGTGACCTCCTGGCCCGGGAAAGGGGCTGAGCAGAGAGGAGGGGCTGGGAGGGGTTGTTAGTCTGGAGCTGGCTGGGGTCGAGGAGTGAAGTGCAGACGTGGGGGTCTGGCTCACTGCCTCCCAGAATGGACCCGGCTGAGGGGTCTGGTTCGCTGTACCTACAAGCTCTGTTTTAGACCCTGTTCCTGTCATCGAATAAACCTCTGTGTTATTGGCTGGCTGAGAGTCACGTCTGACTGCAAAGTGGGGGTGCAGGACCCGGTGGCTTCCCCAGGACCCCGCTGGGGCGGGCTTGCTGTGGGAAGCGCACGGAGGGGCAGAGGATGCTGAATGCTCCAAGGAGAGACCCAGGAGGTGAAGACGTGTGAGCTTCTTGCCCTGAACAAGTCTGCTCCAAGGGAGAGGAGGCTCCCCAAAGTCCTGCCTGGCTTGGTGGGGAGCAGTTCCAGAGCATCGCCTGGGGACTCCGTGACACAGCCCCACCACAACTGCCCAGCACCCCACACAGAACTCACACATCTCCCCCACCTCAAGCCCAGTACCCCCCCAGGTCTCCCAGATACCCTCTCCCCCATGCCCTGCCTCCTGACTGCACTCACCGGCCCTGCTGGGAGGTGACTGTGTCTGCCGGGCTGAGCCAGCCGCACAGCCAGGGCTGGTCCCAGGGTGGGAAATTGCTCCAGCCCCTTGAAAGTGGCGCAATCAGCCAGGCTCCCTCAGGACCCACCTGCCTGGAGGGGCCCAGCCAAGCCCCCCACACTGTCTCCCCCATACACACACTTGGCTGAGACTGGCCAGGCTTCTGCATCAGTCCCAGGCACTCAGCTCCAGGGAGCCCCACAGGTGGTGGGAAGCAGAGACTGCCCAGAGCCAGAGATGCACTGGGGTCTGGCCAGGAGACAGAGAGAAACTGGCAGGTGGGGGCAGAGAGGAGCCCTTGGCTGGTGGGATCTCAGGGTACAGTGCAAGCAGAGCATGGGCCTGGCTCCATGGTGCCACCGGCGCCATTGTAAACCCAGCACTGGGTGGAGAAGGAGAACCCCTCACCTCCTATGGGGAGTCTGCACTCCCTCCCGCAGCCGTTACTGCAGCAGCGCTCAGATCCGGGGCAGTCAGCGTCCGTGGAGCAGAAGTTATTGCAGTTCGCAGCCCCTGCATTGATGGGAGCGGGGCACTTGCCTGTTTTCACTGGAAACAAATGGGAAGAGAACCAGGGTTACAGAGCATGGGGCAGACCAGGGCTGGCCCCAAGCGTCGAAAAGAAAAAAGCCACGATCGCGATTGGTGGCAGCTCCACTGCGCCGCTTTCTTCTTCGGCGGCACTTTGGCGGCAGGTCCTTCCCCCCGAACTGCAGCCGATGTGCCGCCCCAAGCCCCTGCTTGCTGAGCTGGTACCTGGGGCCGGCCCTGGGGCAGACACACCGGCCAGGCCAGGGAAAGTGAAGCAGCCTGAGGCAAGGGGGTCATGTCTAGACAATGGACTCTCCTTCCCTGTACCCCCTCCTCCAGGGATGAAGGAATTGAACTGCTCAGCCCCCAGGGGTGACCTCCTCCACTCCCCAAAGAGCCCTGCAAAACTTCCAGTTTCAGGGCCTGTTTTCAACTGTGTGTCACTGGAGACACAGGCCTCAGGGAGGGGGCTGGCGGGAGGATCCAATGGGCATGCTTTGAGATGGGCCCAGGAATTAACGATGAACCCCGGCCTGTGCCAGTCCCACCTGGGGGAGCACATGGCAAGCCCCCACCACAGCAGGGCCCTTACATGACAGAAACGAGTGTAAAGTCAGAGCAAACAAGACAAGGGAACCTAAACAGAGAGAAGGCTCCTCTCCAGGGTGAATCCTCTTTGCTGTGCTCTCTACCCCACTCCCCAGCAGGGTCTGTTGTAATTCCACAGATCGGCTGGGGCAATTCCCACTGGAATCGCCACTGGGCAGCAGTTTCTATTCGGTATATGTTCCCGTGGGTGTGCAAAGACCCTGGCTTATGACACAGCATCGTATAACACAGGTCAAGCCCCGCATCCCGCCCAACAGCTCAGTGATGGGGGGTTGGCACCAAGGGCACCCAGAGGTGCCATCCCCTCCTTCTGCCTTTGTTCTGCAAAGGCAGAACCAGCCCAGAGGTCTGGCTCTCGGGCTTTGACATGTCACAGGTACAGAGAGCTGGGAGAGCTTCCTGCCGGCAGCAGGGCGGGGAGGCAGCTCCGGGACTTAGGCTCTGGCTACACGAGAGAGCTCACAACTGTCGCAATAGAGCTGCACCACTGTAGAGTCTCTAGTGAAGCCCTTTTAGGCTGACGGGAGTTGCTCTCCCACCCTAACGAGCGGCAGTAGCTATGTCAGTGGGAGAAGCTCCCCATCGGCTGTCCACACCATTGCTTAGGTCAGTGTAACTTATCTCGCTCGGGGGTGGCTTAGTCACACCCCTGAACAATGTAAGCTCTACTGGATAAGTGGTGGTGTAGACTCGTGGGTCTCAACCAGGAGTACGTGAACCCCTGGGGTATGCAGACCTCTTCCAGGGGTACAACACCTCAGCGAGAAATTTGCCTAGGTTTACAACAGGCTCCATACACAGCACTAGCGAAGTCAGAACAAACTAAAATTTCATAGCGACAATGACCTGTTTGTGCAGCTCTATCACCATACACTGAAATGTAAGCACAAGATTTACATTCCAGTTGACTTACTTTGTAACTGTCTGGTCCCAATGAGAAACTCAGCCATTGTTCAATGCCAGTGGCTGTGACCCATTTGTACTTCTATGTCTGGTTTTGCAAGCGAGGCGTTTTTAAGTGAGGGGAAACTTGGGGAATGCAAGAGAGATCAGCCCCCTGAAACGGCTACAGGTGCCCAAAAGGGCGGAGAGGCCATGGTGTAGACATAGGCTTAGTATCAATCTGTGTTACTCACACCCTGCCACGGGCATATGCAGCTCCGGGCAATGACTGAGCTGCACCAAACAAAGACTGGCGCCTGCCCTGAGCCATTTCCGCACGCCCAGGTACACGTGTTGACAGCAGAGCGCTGTGCTGCACAGGACAAGCTGGAGCTGAGCAACAAGTGAAAAGTGACTTCACCAACATGTGTTCACTAGTATTTGTCCTTGAAGCGTTGTGGCAGCTGCTGGGCATCAGGAAAATGTTAGTGATTCTCATACATTTCACACGCTTCAGCACCAGTGATGGTGCGTCTGATGCTCCACCCCAGACTGGGCAAGACTTGACATTCCTCATTCCCTGCTTCCAAACTCTTCAAGCATTAGCTCAGGGGCAGAAACAACATGATGTGACTTAGGGAGCCAGTCACATGAGAAGAAAAATGACCAGGGCCATTTAAAGGAGACAGTTCACAACCACCCCAGCGTCCCTCCCCATCGGTTTCTCCCACTATCTGGTGAATCCATCGAATGACAAACAAACATGCTCTTGGAGCCTTGATAATGAGTCAGCGTGGCTCAGCTGGCAACAAACAAGACAAGCGCCAGACAGCCTGAGGGCTCCAGGGCAAAGAGGCCCCGGGGAAGCTGCGTGCAGGGAGGGAGTGTTTATGGAGTTTTGGCAGTGGGGAGGGAAGGTGCTGGGTGCATGGGGCCAAGAGGCTGCTTGGGGTATAGGAGATGGCAAAGGAGCCCAAGGCAGGTTTCAGGGAGAGGCACGGGCAGAGGAGGGGATGAGGGAAAGGCTGGATTAAAACTGAACGAGGAACCAGAGCAGAGCTGTCCAAATGGCATGGGGGCAGGAGCTGAGCAGCAGAGGAGAAAAATCCTGGGGGGTCATTTGGGTGGGGCAGGGAGGGGAGGCTGTGATAGCACAGGGACCGACAGAACAGCCCATGCAGCCCATCTCCCAGCTGGGGCCGGGGTGGTCCCTGCAGCACAGCGGGCAGGACAGCAATTGCCAAGGCCCGGGCTGCTGTCTGGGCAGCCGGGAGAGATGAGCAGTCAACCGACCCCAGCCTCGGCTCAGCCATAGGCTTGGTGAGTGTCTTGCCCTTCGCTTCCCTGTGGGAGCCCCCGCTCCTGGGCGATCTCACTGGTCCTGGCAGGAGTTCAGCTCACCCCTTGCGGGGTCTGTCCAGACTCCAGCTACAGTTCACTGGTCTGCAGCCCCTGGAGCCGCTCCCCAGGTCCTGCCACAGGTCACTGGCGAGAAGCAGCCCTCCAGGGCCCCTTGGTATCAACCTGGCAGTGCCAGTCGGTGCCAACCAGTATGTGTGCGGGGAGAGGGGGCCTGGCCATTGTCTCAGGCTGGGCTCCCCTCCTGCCCGAGCTCACTCACAGCCCCCAGCAGCCTCCCTGCTCCCAAGGAAATATCTCCCCCTTTCCTGTGACCACGGGCACCATTTGAGGCTCCTCGCTGCAGGGGCAGCATGTTCTGCAGGTGGCCGAACTAGGGCTGCCTGAGTGCAGGAAAGCGCCTGCCTTTGGACCTGGCAGGGGTAGGGGAGCCTGCCTAGAGGTGAATTAGAGAAAGACCCGGTAGGATGGGAGGGAAGAGAGCTCACACTGAGCTGAGCATGGCAGGGAGACACCCAAGGGCACATCCCATAGCCAGGCTGCGACCAAGCCCAGAGGGAGATGGGTCCAAGGGGGGTGTCAGAGCCATGGGCATGGGGGGTTCACCAGGGAGAGCCTAGAGGGTAGAACAGCTCCAGGAGCAGCCAGAGGACTGGGGAGAGCCAGGGGGGATCAGAGTCCCGGAGCGGGAGGGGAAGAGCGAAAGGCCAGGGACAGAGGAAAGAGGCCTCACTGGGGTGAACTGGGGGACGCCCGGGGACAGCCCCAAGCCCAGGGGGTGAGAGACCCTGGGGCTGGCGGCAGGGCCAGGGATGCTGAGAGGGGCTGTGTTATGTGGGGGATACGGGGCAGGAGCTGCTGAGAGCGAATGGGGCTGAGGGCAGGCTCAGGGCAGGGGCAGGCAGGAGGGAAGCGCTGGCTGCCGGGCTGGATTGGGAACCAGGGGCAGGGAGACCTCACCTTGATGGAGCTGCCCAGAGGCAGGCAGCAGGTCAGCCCAGAGGGCGAGGAGCCCCAGGAGGAGGAGGCCTGATTTCATGGTGCTGATGGGCCAGGATGTCCAGAGCCGAGCTGCACCAGCTTATATACCATCATGCCATCACTGGCGGGGACATTGCACAAGAGAGCTGCCCCCAGTGTCTGCCCCTCCCGAAGGGAACAGGGAAGCAGCAGGGCCCTGCAAGAGTTGGGAAACGTCCCTGGGTGAGGAAGGTGGAAATGTAATAACAGGCTGCAAAGGTGACTTCATGTTTCCAGGAGGCTCCATGCCCCGACTGGGGCACCGGGACAAACAGCTGAGCCCAGAGGCCACTGATCACTGGGCCTCCCTGGAGCGAACCTCTCGTGAAGCCCACCCAGCTCCGGCCCCAGGAGCTGTGTGGGACAGAACGCTCTCAGCTCATGGCAAAGAGCTAGTTCCCCAGAGCCAGATCTGTCATTCTCCAAACACAAATGCGTCTTCATTCGCCTCCAGCCCTCTCTCTTCCCTCTGCTGCTTCTCACGAGGAGCTGCTGGGCCCAGGCCTACCACACTGTAATTCCTAACGCTGGGCACACCGGCCTGGCAGCTCCCCATGGCCCAGAAAGCAGGACTCATGCACCCTCCCCTCCCCAGAGCTGGCCGCAGGGACAGCTCCAAACAGGGCCGCTCAGAGGATTCAGGGGGCCTGGGGCAAAGCAATTTCAGGGGCCCCTTCCATAAAAAAGTTGCAATACTATAAAATACTATATTCTCGTGGGGGCCCGACCAGGGCCCAACGCAAATTACCCCATTTGTCCTCCCCCAGGCGGCCCTGGGAAAAATAAACTTTCTGCATTGCAGCACAAACCCAGTTTTGAGAAAACTTCTTTACAAGGTATCACTGGTTCTCAGCATCAGCTAGTGCTAAAAGGCACTAAAGCTCATTAAAAAGGTTGGACAAATATTTTCTGTCAAAACTTTTTCTGGATTGAAAACTAGGGGTTTTTAAAAAGCAGAAAAAAATCACAGACAATGTCTGCCTTCCTTCAAAATTTGTTGTAGTTTTTTTAATTGAAAAGCTGAAATTAGTCTGTCAAAACCTGAATATGGTTTGGGGTTTCAAAAGCGTGTGGCCAAATATTTGCTGCTTGCTGTGTTCGATTGTTTAAAGAAACAAAAAAAAATTCTGCTTAAAAAGATCCAAAACTTTTGAACCACCTCAGCTTGTGACCAAACGCCCATTCAGTCAGAGATTTTTCCAGGTTTCTGATACTCTGCTGGCTTCCTTGACTCATATCTGTCACCATAAACTTTGGGTTCATTTAGCTTAGAACATAAGAACAGCCAGACTGAGTCAAACCAAAGGTCCATCTAGCCCAGTATCTGTCTACCGACAATGGCCAATGCCAGGTGCCCCAGAGGGAGTGAACCTAACAGGTAATGATCAAATGATCTCTCTCCTGCCATTCATCTCCACCCTCTGACAAACAGAGGCTAGGGACATCATTCCTTACCCATCCTGGCTTATAGCCATTAATGGACTTAACCACCATGAATGTATCTGTTTCCTAGAGACTGGCTGCATGGGGCCCCTCACAAACTGGAGACGGTTACTGTGGGTTTGTCTTTAGTATAGCTTACGTACTGTGACAAAGTTCCTCCTGTACCTTGGTGGATCCTGCGCTTATTGGCAGATTTGCTCACCTCAGTGAACTTCTCCACAGTCTGGATCAACTCCTCCTGTGTCTGATCAGGAGTGGGGACATTTGGGGGGAACCCAGGCCCGCCCTCTACTCCAGGTTCCAGCCCAGGGCCCTGTGGATTGCAGCTGTCTATAGTGCCTCTTGTAACAGCTGCATGACAGCTACAACTCCCTGGGCTACTTCCCCATGGCCTCCTCCAAACACCTTCTTTATGCTCACCACAGGACCTTTCTCCTGGTGTCTGATAACGCTTGTACTCCTTAGTCCTCCAGCAGCACAGCCTCTCAGTCTCAGCTCTTTTTGCCTCTTGCTCCCAGCTCCTCACATGCACTTCTTCTCCTCTGGCTCCTCCTCATCTGACTGGAGAGAGCTCCTTTTAAAACCCAGGTGCCCTAATTAGCCTGCCTTGATTGGCTGCAGGTGTTCTAATCAGCCTGTCTGCCTTAATTGGTTCTAGCAAGTTCCTGATTACTCTAGTGCAGACCCTGCTCTGGTCACTCAGCGAACAGAAAACTACTCACCCAGGGACCAGTATATTTGCCCTCTACCAGACTCCTGCACCCCACTGGCCTGGGTCTGTCACATATCCCTCCCCCCTGCTCAACACCAAGGGGTTGGGCAGCTTGGGAAGCCAGACAGTGCACACGTGACAAGCCATCGGCATTGCCGTGATGGCTCCCTGCTCTGTGTTGCACACGGAAGTGGAAAGGTTGGAGGGATAAGAACCACCTGGTCACCCTCATGTTCTTCTCCTTGTTCTGCTGCATCCATTGAAGAGGGGCATGGTCGGTCACGAGGACAAATCTGCGCCCGAACAAGTAGTAGCGCAATGCTTCCATGGCCCATTTTACGGCGAGGCTCTCTCTCTCCATCACTGCATATTTTTGTTCCCTCAGAAGGAGTTTCCTACTGAGATAGAGAATTGGGTGTTCCTCCTCCCCGACCATCTGTGATAGAATGGCCCCCAGCCCTACTTCCGATGCATCCGTCTGCAGGATAAATTCCTTGATGAAATCAGGGGCTATCAGTACAGGGTTACTGCAGAGGCCAGTCCTTAGGTCTGTGAATGCTTCCTCTGCTGCGTCAGACCATCTCACCAGATCAGGTCCAGGGGCTTTTACTAGGTCAGTCAGTTACTCGTTCCCTTGTGGTAAAGTGGGGGATAAATCGTCGGTAATACCCCACTATACCTAGGAATGCCCGGACTTGTTTCTTGTGACGTGGTCGTGGCCAATTTTGGATGACCTCCAACTTGTTCACTTGGGGTTTTACCAGACCTTTTCCCACAATGTAGCCAAGATATTTGGCCTCCGTAAACCCTACAGCTCACTTGGCAGGGTTTGCTGTAAGGCCAGCTTGCTTGAAGGTATCAAGGACTGCCTCCACCTTCTCTAGGTGGGTTTCCTAGTCTGGGGTATGAATGACCACATTGTCCAAGTGGGCAGCAGCATAACTGTTATGCGGGCGTAATAGCTTATCCATGAGGCGCTGGAAAGTAGCTGGGGTCCCATGTAGTCCAAAAGGGAGGACAGTATATTGAAAAAGACCCTCTGGTGTAGAGAACGCAGTCTTTTCCTTTGCTCCTTCCGCAAGGGGAATCTGCCAGTACCCCTTTGTCAAGTCTGGAGTAGTCAAGTACCGGGCATTACCCAGACAGTCCACTAGCTCATCCATGCGAGGTATGGGGTACGCGTCAAACTGGGATACTTCATTTAGTCACTGGAAGTCGTTGCAAAATCTTGTGGTGCCATCAGTTTTGGGCACCAGCACGATCTGGCTGGACCACTGACTGTGGGATTCTTCGATGATCCCCAACTCCAGCATTTTTTTTACTTCTGCTTTTATTTCCTCCCTTTTGGCCGCTGGCACCCGATAGGGCCTCATTGTTATTCTGGCCCCAGGGTTCGTGACAATATGGTGATACGTCTCGGTTGTTCGACCCGGTTTTGTCGAGAACACATCTTGGTTCCGGAAGATCATCTCAGACACCTCATTCTTCTGGTCTGGTGTTAAATCAGGAGACACTCTCACCTGTTTGGAAGGCTTGTTTTCCTGCATTAGGGCTTTTTGGACACTTATGCACGCCTCTTGTGCATGCCAGGGTTTCAGAAAGTTGATGTAATAAATCTGTGCATGCCAGGGTTTCAGAAAGTTGATGTAATAAATCTTTCGGCATCCTGGCTGCCGCACCTTGTAGGTTACTTCTCTCACGGGTTCAACCACCTCATAGGGCCCCTGCCATTGGGCCAGAAGCTTGCTTTCTGCGGTGGGTACCAACACCATCACCCGATCCCCTGGTTGGAACTGTCGGACTTTTGCCTGGCGATTGTAGTGGGTTCTCTGGGCCTCCTGGGCCTTTTCCAAATGTTCCCATACAATAGGGGTGACACGGGCTATCCGGTCTCGCATCTGTATTAAATGTTCTATTATATTTCTCCTCTCATTGGGTTCCTCTTCCCAGATCTCTTTGGCGATGTCTAGTATGCCACGGGGGTGGATGCCCGTATAATAACTCGAAGGGGGAAAACCCAGTTGAGGCCTGAGGTACCTCCTGGATAGCGAACATAAGGTAGGGTAGTAGGGCGTCCCAATTCTTCCTGTCCCGACTTACCACCTTCCTTACCATAGCCTTGAGGGTTCGGTTAAACCTTTCTATCAATCCATCAGTCTGCGGATGGTAGACTGAAGTTCTCAGGGTATGTATATGAAGCAGCGTACAGAGGTCCTTCATTAGTTTTGATATAAATGGGGTTCCTTGGTCTGTTAATATCTCCTTTGGTAGCCCCACTTGGGCAAAGATCCCCACCAGCTCTTTGGCTATCGTTTTAGAGGCTGTGTTCCGCAGGGGGATGGCTTCTGGGTTGCGAGTAGCATAGTCCAAAACAACTAGTATATATTGGTGGCCCTGAGCCGTCTTCTCCAGGGGTCCCACTAGGTCCATGGCTATTCGCTCAAAGGGGACCTCTATGATGGGAAGGGGTACTAAAGGTGCCCTCAGGTGGGGACAGGGACAGTGCAGCTGACACTCTGGGCAGGACGCACAGTACCTCCATACTTCTTCGTGTACTGCGGGCCAGAAGAACCGTCGTAGGACTTGTGCCAGGGTCTTCTCTACCCCCAAATGCCTCCCAAAAAGGTGACTATGAGCAAGACTTAATACAGAATTCTGGTGTTTGTGAGGTACTAGGATCTGCTGTATCTTCTGCCCCTGTACTGGTGCAACCCAGTATAAGAGATTCTTCATTATGAAGTAGGGTCCTGGTCCCTGGGTTTTCCCTTCCACAGGGACACCATCTATTTCAGTCACCTCCTTCCTAATGTTGTTGTACCTTGGGTCTTCGGCCTGGTCTCATCCAAAATTTCCTCTTCCGGGACTAATCTGCCCAAGATCTAGGGGCCCAGTCTCTGTTGCCTCTACAGGTTCAGAAGCGTTAGGGTGGGGGTCAGACTCAGATGCTTCTTCCTCCGGGGTGGCCTCCTTTTCAGCTGCTCGGGTCCGCCTGCCTACGAGAGCGACCCTCTGGCTTTGAGTCAGTATTGGGGTTCCCAAGGCCTTAGCTGCCCTCCTTTCCCTTTTCGACTTTGTACCCTGTCTGGGAATGGAAAATAAATCTGGGGACATTACAGAGAAAACGGGGGGTTGACAGTCTACTATGGAGGCCTCACTAACTTCAGGGTTCCCCTTTTCCTCCAATCCTCCTACTGGGGGTAAGTTTCCAAACCCTGGGAAGTCCCTCCCTATGAGCACCGGGTATGGGAGTTTAGGGACTACACCTGCTGCTACCTCAGTAGCGTTCCCCTGAATTTCGAGTTTTACTGGGATGGTGCGGTAATAACCAACTGTCCCATGGACGCATGTTATCCCTGTACGCTTAGCCCTCAGCAGCTGACTACACGTCACAAGCTTCCCCGAGACAAGCGTGATAGCACTCCCCGAATCAACCAGTGCTGTGGTCTCTAATCCATTTAGCTTTACTGGTCTGGTGTACATATGTGGGGTTAGTGAGACCCCCACAAGGTGGATTAGGGAGCATGGGTCCGCCCAGTTCCCCAGGTTACACTGCATCAGCTCCTCAGCATTGGGACATGGGACATATAGCTGCACAAATTCCCCACAGGCATAACATCTATATGGAGTCCTAGTCATTCCCCGGTCTCTTGGTTTGGGTAGTCCAACCTCATGATCCTCTTCTCTCTCAGTGCTCTGACTCTTTGTGGCTTCTGGTGGGCCTTCAGCCCCTCTCCTTTTCCACCTGGGCTCCCCTGGTGGCCATGTCACTCGAGCTCTAGGGCTTAGTGCTGCTAGTTTAACCCGGGGTGCCTCTTCCTTAACTGGTCGGGTCAGCTTCCTCGCTGTCCTTCGCCTCTCTACCAGTGCAACAACCTCATCATAGGTGGAGGGTTCGTTCTGGCTTACCCAGGCACGAAGGTCTGGCAGTAGTCCCCTCATGTATCATTCGATGACCAGAACCTCTAGTATCTCTTCTGGACCCCGGGACTCCGTTCGCAACCACTTTTGTGCGAGATGGATGAGGTCATACAATTGGGACCTCGGGGTTTTATTTTACTGGTACCTCCACTCATGAAACCACTGGGCCTGAACTGCGGTTGTTACCCCGGATCTGGCCAGGATCTCTGCTTTCAGCTGGGGGTAGTCTGCTGCAGCCTCTTCAGGTAGATCATAGTAAGCCTTCTGGGCCTCCCCACACAGGAATGGGGCAAGGATGCCAGACCACTGATCTCAAGGCCAGGCCTCCCGTAGGGCTGTCCTCTCAAAGGCCAGAAGGTATGCCTCTACATCATCCTCCGGCATCATTTCCTGCAGCCAAAGGCTGGCCCGTATGAACTGCATCCTATCATGGCTTTGGTTCAGCTCTGTAAGGGTCTTTATCTGGTTTACCAGTTCTCGCAACATACCTCGGTCTTGAGAAGCCTGGTCCATCAGCAGGCGATTAGTCTCTTGCTGCAGCCGCACAGCCTCCTGTTGGGCAGCTGCCTGGACACGGGTAGCCTCCTGCTGAGTTGCCGAAGCTTGTATCAATGCCTGTACTAAGTCATCCATTGTGGTGAAAAAAAATAAACCCTCTACCTTTTTTTTTTTTTTAAATCACCCGCCTTCTTCTGCCGCGCTGTGCACACCAAGATCCCACTCCTGACACCAGTTGTGACAAAGTTCCTCCTCTACATTGGTGGGTCCTGCGCTTATTGGCAGATTTGCTCACCTCAGTGATCTTCCCCACAGTCTGGATCAACTCCTCCTGTGTCTGATCAGGAGTTGGGAGGTTTGGGGGGAACCCAGGCCCACCCTCTACTCCGGGTTCCAGCCCAGTGCCCTGTGGATTGCAGCTGTCGATAGTGCCTCCTGAAACAGCTGCATGACAGCTACAACTCCCTGGGCTACTTCCCCACGGCCTCCTCCAAACACCTTCTTTATGCTCACCACAGGACCTTCCTCCTGGTGTCTGATGACGCTTGTACTCCTTAGTTCTCCAGCAGCACGGCCTCTCACTCTCAGCTCCTTGTGCCTCTTGATCCCAGCTCCTCACACGCACTTTCTCTCCTCTGGCTCCTCCTCATCTGACTGGAGAGAGCTCCTTTTAAAACCCAGGTGCCCTAACTAGCCTGCCTTGATTGGCTGCAGGTGTTCTAATCAGCCTGTCTGCCTTAATTGGTCCTAGCAGGTTCCTGATTACTCTAGTGCAGACCCTGCTCTGGTCACTCAGCGAACAGAAAACTACTCACCCAGGGACCACTATATTTGCCCTCTACCAGACTCCTGTACCACACTGGCCTGGGTCTGTCACAATACATACTCCACGAACTGAGCGTTAGAGCTTGTTCCAGAATCTGGGACGAGCCTATGTTGTGAAAACCAAAATGCTCAAAATAGCACATGCATGTGAATGGACACGGTGCTAAAATTAAATTAACCTAGGGGGTCTCAAACTGGGGGTCAGGACCCCTCAGGGGGTCACGAGGTTATTACTGGGGGCCGTGAGCTGTCAGCCTCCGCTTCAAACCCTGCTTTGCCTCCAGCATTTATAATAGTGTTAAATATATAAAAAGAATGTTTTCAATTTATAAGGGGAGGGGGTCACACTCAGAGGTTTGCTATGTGAAAGGAGTCACCAGTATAAAAGTTTGAGAACCACTGAATTAACCCCTCTGGAGCCTCAGGGAATGCAGGGGAGGGGTCTCCCTTGGTAGGGATGGGAAGGATATTGCTCTTCTCATGTGATCCCTCCCCCAGTGGCTAATTTTAAGTGAAGCTACCCTCCCCCGACATGAATCTCCCTATGGCACTGAAATTAAATGTAGACTATAATTTGGCATTTGAGAAGTGAAAGGGATGGGAGCCCTAATGGAAAAGTTAACAGCTTGGCTCTTCTGCAAGCCTTAAATTGCTGACTGAGCTTCAGGGTAGGGAAGGCTGTGCCTTCCAAACAGCCTGGCCCTGGCCCCTATCTGACCCCCACCCACTTCCAGACCCCTGACTGCCCGCCCCCCTCAGAATCCCAGACCCATCCTGCTCCTTGTCTCCTCACCATCCCCCAGAGACCCCACCCCAGGACCCCACCCCTGCTCCCTGTCCCCTGACTGCCCCGACCCCTATCCAGCCCCCCGCTGAGTCCTGACAGACCCCCGGAACACCCACAATCCAACCCCCCCCGTTCCCTGCCCCCTGACTGCCTACCCCTCCCTCAGAATCCCTGACCCATCCTGTTTCTTGTCCCCTCATCGTCCCCGAGAGACTCCCCCCAACCACCATCCTGGGACCCCACCCCTGCTCCCTGACTGCCCCAACCCCTATCCTGAGCCCCGGAATGATGCAGCTTGGGGTGTCCCCCATCCCCTGACTGGCCCCCCGAACCTCTCCCCCCTCCGTGTGCCCTGACTGTCCCCAGGATTCCCTGCCTCCTAGCCAATCCCCGCCCCCGACTCCTTACCCCTGGCTCTGGCTCCCTCCTCACCCGGAGCCTCAGCCCCTCCAGGAGCATCCCTTGACAGCTGCAGCGTGGCTCCGGCGGGGCCCCTGAGCCTCTCCCCGCTCACAGCCACATGGTCAGGGGACGGGGCTCGGAGCTCCAGGCTGAGCTCAGCTCAGCTCCCTCCGCTCGGCGTGGAGCTCGCAGCCCCACCCCTGACACGTGGCTCTGAGTGGGGTGGGCTCAGGGGCCACGCGGGAGCCACGCTGCAGCTGTCGAGGGACGCTCCTGAATGGGCTGAGGCTCCAGGACAGGGGCGGAGATGGGGTCAGGTGGGGCGGGGGAGGGAGCCGCGGCCATTCTCCTGGGGGCCCCTGCGGAGTCTGGGGCAAATTGCCCCACTTGCCCCCTCCGGGCAACCCTGGCTCCAGAACCTAACCCTGCCCCTCGCACTCTGCCCCTGCGGGCTGGGGGCTAAGGGAGGGGTCGCTACATCTTTCTCACTCTCCCACCGGGTCTCTGACACTCCTTTGGGGGACAGGGATAAGCCCTCCCCAAAGGCCTGGGCTATCCATGTGTGTGTTCCGTGCTCTGGATCCTGCCCTGTCCATCTCTGTTTCCCCCACCCAGCCCTGCCCCACCCCGCGGATATCCTCAGCTGGTGCCTAATGCCAAGAGTTGCACGTCTCTGTGCTGCTGACCCGTCTCTGGGATGTGACTGGAGGAGGGGCATGGGGAAGTCTTGGGGCTCCCACCCTGTGCCTGGGGCCCCTGGACTCCCAAGTCACTCATGCACCCAGCCCCGGCCCTGGCCACAGCCCCACTCACATCCTGCCTCCAGACCAGTCGGGCTCCTGCTCTCCCCTTAGCTCTGCCCCTCTGGCCCAGCAGCTCCACCTTACATGGGACTCCACGCTCCTCACTCCCTCATTGGCCTGGCTGCCCTGTCAATCAGCCAGACTTGAAGCGTTGGTATCTCCCCATTGGCCCTGGGGACTGTCAGCCTCAGAGTCCTGATTTCCCATTGGCCCTCCCCCTTTTGGTACTGGGAGAGGGGAACCAAACCCCCCACCCCGAGTTTCAGTGGAGGGCCAGCAGCCCGCTGACACCAAGATGCTGCATGCGGGTGTTTGACATCTGGTTGCAGCATTTCCCCAAATTACCACTGGGTTTTCTCCTTTTTATAAAAGCTTCTTTTGTGAGACAGGGCAGTGGGGCAGGGCTGCCTCCTGCAAGCCCCCACCCCCAGGGTGATTTATCACCGCCCAGAGAGGCGACTCCATCTGAGCCAGGGCACCCCCCAGCTCTCCTTTAACATGCTGGGGCAGTTTGAACACAAGCCTGCCAGGAACCCCTGCAGCCTGTGTGTACGTGTCCTCCTCTGCCTCTCTACAGTGGGGACACCCTGGCTCCCCCAGGCACATTGCCACCGTGGGCAGGCGCCCCACTGTTGAAATACAAGGGACATGCCTTGATTCAAGGGTCGGGGCATTTCTGAAACCCTCAGGTCCTAAGCCAGGGAATGGCCTGGAGGCTGGAGTGGGAGTTTGCCTGAGGATGCACTGCAGGACCTTGTCCATAGTATTGACAATCCCGTCGCCTTTCACTGCTGATCAGATGTACACGGAGTGACACCAGCCCAGTAACTCTCAGGAGAGTCTCCGGCTGGGGTGGCTGCTGGGTCACTGGGGAATCCTGAATGTATCTTAGTGACATCATCACACACCCCAAGCTGCATCATGCTAAAGAGCATCTGCACACCCAGCTTGTAATAAATAATGCCAGAAGGTGGCTGATGCTTTGGCTTTCTGGACACCAGGATCCCTGAGCCAAAGGCAACCTGGGCTCGTGGGCGCTCTCCTGGGGTTAGAGAGGAAATGCCCAGCACTCATGGCAGCTGTCTGAGCCATTTCTCCTGTGTCCTGCCCCTTGAGCCCCCACCCCAGCTGCGCCCCAGACGAACATGACCCCTCTGAGCCCTGGCAGGAGGGCCATGGTCCTGGGTGCCAGCCTACAGAGGAGTTCGGTAGGACTGGTAATGTCAGAAACATTGTCCCACCCGCAGTGATTTCAGCTCTCATTTAAACACTTACAATAACAAAGGCTCCTAATAGAGCCTATTTAGCTCTGTCTTTGAACAGTGGGGAGAAACAGGTTAAACCAGACACAGGGGACCCTTACACTACCTACCCCTGCATTCAGTGATCTGTAACCCAGCACCAGTCAAAGTTGATCACTTTGAGCAAGAGGGCTCTATCTGCTGGATATCATGGCAGAGTAGGTATGTCCATGTAAATACAGTTTGCTCCTGAAGTCTCTCCCCCTCCCAGCTAGCTGTCAGGGGAGAACTCCTTCAGACCCTGCTTACACATGCTTGCGCCTTTCCATGGCAGCCTGGAGGTCTCTGCTCCCGCTGTCCATCACTTTGCTGTTTGTGAAATGTGGCCACTTCACTCCCTCTGTGCTGGGGGAGCCAGACAGGAATGTGTCTGACTCACCCCCCAAGCTCAGACCAGATCCACAGATCTCTGCCTGGCTCCCATCTCAGATCTCAGCACCTGTGGGGTGTGGCTGGAGTCCAGAGCAGGAACCCCAGAGAAAGTCTTTCCCCCTGGGATTCAGAGGCGGGTCCCATGGGCCAGGGTCTGGTCGCTCCAGTGGGGATGGGAAAGCAAGCCAGAGTGTGGGAAGGGAGCAGGGTCAATCGGCTCACACCCCCGGCCTCCAGCAGCAAGCCCCTCTCCTGCCCAAAGGGACAGTCGTAAGGCCCCAGCTTCTGTGGGGAGTCTCAGGGTGGCAGAGCCAGGGTGCCACTGCAGGGCGAAGCCGTGTTTATGCAGCCCCCGGGCACTGTCTGCAGCTCCCTGCGCTGGGGAGATGCTAAGAGAGGTGGGGTTAAAGAGGGAACACGATCCTCTTGTAGCGAAGGTCCTGTGGGGTGGGGGACTGCGATCCTCGGGATCTGGTGTCTCTAGGACACCAACAGCTGCTCTCTGGAGCCAGGGACTATGCGGCAGCTCACGCTCTAGTGACACTGTCCAGTGCCTGCCACCCCCCAGGAGACCCCGTTTCACCAGGGACATTAGCCTGGGGCACAGGCTCCAGCTGCAGGGATTGTCCTGGGTGGACATGCAGGGACAGTGAGGCCCAAGCCAGGAAATCACAGGGAGGCCAGCTGAGCTGAGCTTTTTATTACACAAGCCATGTGCAGGGCGAGATCAGGCCCATGGGCGACTGGGGGTGGGTGTCAGGTGGGGACCGGATTGGAGGATCCTGTCCCATCCCCCACAGGCCCTGCTGTCAGGCTTTCGGTTCTTCCCAGTCTCTCTCTGGTCGGCCCTGTGGAAGAAGGGGACAGTCGGTCAGGCCAGGGGTGGTCCTGAGGCTGGGGGGCAGGGAGGGAGGTGACAGGAGCAAGGACCTGCAATCCTGGACTGCCTCATGCGCAGGGCTGGGCACAGAGATCCCGGCACACAGGGGGGGCCTCAGTGTCAGGTGCAGGCAGAGCGGTTCTGCATGGGGGGCAGTCGGGGACACAGCTGATGCGGCTGCACCCGGCCCTTCCAGGGCAGTCGCCCTCCTTGCAGCAGGGCTGAGTGCACGGGGCTGGGTGACCTCGGGAGCCACCACTGGGCAAACTCCATGGCACAGAGAAGCCCCGGGGAGGAGGCAGGAGACCCAGCCGGCCGATATCATCCCTGAGAAGTCCTCTCCCCATCTCCAATGCAACCTCCCACAGCCCTTCGCCTCATCCCGAGAGAGCTGGGAGCACTGTGGGGGGAGAGGGCAATCTGCACTCCGCAGACTCCAGGCCTGGGGGAAGCTGGGTCACTCGGAGCAGGTCTGTTACTACAGTGACCTTTTCAAAATGTAAAAACAAGACACAGGCAGGAACCCCAGACCCTCTGTGACCACGTCCCCTGAACCACCTCTTCCCCCAGGCCCCGTGCTCTGGCCAGGCCAGAAGCTGGAGCCAACCATGGGAAGAGCTGCCCAGGGAGCCTGGGCCGCTGCGGGGAGACCCAGACCCTCCACCTGCCCTGGGCAGGGGCTGAGGTGCCTGACAGCACCTCCCAGCCAGTTTTCCTGCCCCCTGGGGTAGGGTGACCAGGGCAGCCAGCGGGCCTGGGACTCCCGCCAGCAGCCTGGCCTCCCCTTACCATGGCCTGGCTTCGGCTTGGCCAGGGGGTGGGGTCTCATAGTGAAGGGGAGCTAAGGACCACCTCAGCTCCCCCAGCCAGGAAGAGGCTGGCACCACCCTGTGTGTCAGGCAGGCTGTCCTGGAGTAATTCACCCAGGAACGAGATGTGAAATGTACATTTTGGGACATTTACGCCCAAGTCAGGACAGGTGGTCACCCCTTCTGTGATGCTGGGGCCCTGGCCCTGTCTGCGTGACCCGATTCCTCCCAGCGCTCAGAGATGGGAGCAGGGAGCCCTTGTGCCTGGTGATCAGAACGGCCCCGTGCAGTGGGAGGTGGGACTCGCTCTGCAGAGCCCCCGCACTACGCTGAACCTCGCCTGCCGTGGGGGTTTGGCAAGTCTGGCCACACAGGGCCGGATTTACAAAAATACCAGTGGCTCCATGGAGCTGGGCCCATGCTCAGAAGGGGCCCCGGCCCGTTCTGCTTGCACTGCGCCCCGAGAGCCCACTGGCTGCCCCTGCCCACCACTTCTCCTCTCAACCTGCCTGCTGGCTGGCCAAGAGCTCCTCTCCTCCCCTCCCCCAGCCCCATTCCCCTGCTTCTCCCAGCCCCCTGGCCAGACCCCAGTGCACCTCTGGCTCTGAGCAGTCTCTGCTTCCCACCACCTGAGGGGCCCTGCCTGTCTCCCCAGAGCTGAGCCACCTGGGACTGGTGCAGAAGCCTGGCCAGTATCAGTCAGTTGAGGGGTGGGGGGACAGTGTTGGGGGCTTGTCTGGGCCCCTCCAGTAAAGTGGGTCCTGAGGGAGCCCGGCTCAGGCAGGCTCTGGCCTTGCTGATTGCGCCACTCCCAAGGGGCCGAAGCAATTCCCTGCCCCAGGACCAGCTCTGGGGGCGCTGCCAGCTCAGCCTGGCAGACACAGTCACCTCCCAGGAGGGGCGGTGAGTGTGGCTGGGAGTGGGTCTCTGGGAGGCCTGGGGGGGGTGCTGGGCTGTGAGGGGGCGGGGAGATGTGTGTGTTGGGGCACTAGGGAGTGGGGGCTCTATGTGAGATGCTGGGCAGTTGTGGGGGGAAGTGAGCAGAGGGGCACTGTGCAGGGGTGGTGTTCTGCAGGGCGCTGGGCATTTGCAAAGGGTCTGTAGGGGGTTCTGGCCATAGGGAATCATGGGGGTTTTGGGTGGGGGGACTGTGTGCATGGCATGAGCCTGCCCCTGACAGGAAGGGACATGCTGGCGGCATAGGGCTGGGCAGGCCCCTGTGCATCTGACAATTGGTCAGTAAATAGTCCCCTGCACTGGGCTGGGTGAAGCAGGGCCACCCCTGCCATGCCATGCCCCTGGCCAGTCCCTCGCTCTGGGGACAGAAGCCACCCCCCCACTCCATGCTCCATTGCCCCCATTGGGGCCCACAAATATATTTGGCGCCAGGCCCACAAAAGGTTAATCCGGCCCTGCAGCCACACCCAACACTGCAGCACTTTTCTGCTCCAGGGCAGTCGGCGTCGCTGAAGCAGAGCAGAGCACAGATCCCCATGGTGTCTGGGGGGAACATGCGGCAGAACCCGGGTTTCTCTGGAAGACAGAACGGTCCCACGGCAGTGAGACACCTGGCTGATAACAAAGCCCAACAGCTCCATGAGGGGCTGAGCGGGGTCCTCAGAGAAATGCACCAGCCCTGGAGACAGCAGTGAGAGATTAGATATCAGATGGAAAACCGCCCCCAGGCCTGCACTCAGGGCACCCCTGGCTCCTGCCCTTGAGCCAGGGGTCCCCGTCCAGTCCCCGTCTCACCGAGAGCTCAGCGCAGGGAGGGGCGACCTTCCAGCAGAGAAACCTCCACTTCTAGCTTCAGCCACGCTCTCCAGGGCCGAGCCCCACCCAGCTCTAGGGGTTAGGGGAGGAATTCTGTCCCAGGGGTTCCAGCGAGGGAGGTTGGATAAACACGGCACTAAGGGATGCAAAGGGAGGGGCCGAGGGGCAGGACCCCTCGCAGGAGCAAACATCTCTGTAGTTCTCTGTGAATCCTCCACACAGCTCATGTCTCACATGCTGGGCTGATGGGAAATCCTGTCTGTGCCGCGCCCAGCACCTTTGGGGGCCATAACCCTAACAGCGTTTCCAACGTGTGCAGAGTGGCAAGCGGGAGGGCCAAGGGCTTGTCACAGCTACGCTCTCATCCCTGCAAAGAGGCACCTCCCTGGGTAGCCGTTTATTCCGTTTAACAACAGGAGAAGGGAAGCAGTTGCTTCAGCCGCTGAACGCCCAACGTCCTCAGGAAGGGGCCAGTTAGTTCCTGTTCCAGAGCGAAATGTAGCAACAGGATAGCAGCTGAGCAATGTGGCAACCACCTGCTCAGGTCAGAGCTTTATACCCCTCCTTCCCCCCGACCCTAACAAAGCCAGGGTGGGGTGACACTGGCAATCCTGAGTCCCAGTGTCTCAGAGGAACAGTGACAGACACAGCACTGGAACAGGGCCGGATGAATCTTTTGTGAGCCCTTATGTAGTCACTGTGGGCTCCGAGTGTGGGCCTGTTGGGGCAGTGCCATTGGTGTCCTAGTATACCTGGTACTGAACCTCAGAAACATATTTCATTTTGATCACACACCCCTACATGACTATATGCATTGCCATACACAGCTCCCTCAGCCCCCGGTTCTTCTCACTGAGCTGGACCCATGTGAGTTTACTAGTGTCCACAGTGAGTAGAACTTTCACAGTGATCAAGGAAACTCCGCACAGATTTATCTCCTTCCTCATTCAAACCTTCTCTAGCCATGTCTCCAGTACCCCACTACGTCACCAGTCACTGCATGTGGTCCTAGTCTCAGCTCAAAGTTCTAAAGTCAGCAGATACCTGATCGGTTCTGACAGATCCCTCCCTCAGCCCCCATCCTGCCATGTGAGCAAACCACCTGCAAGCACCATTTCCCCAAAGTGAGGACTTAGGCTGGTGTCTTCAGGTTCCCAAGGGCTTTCTCCCTCTGCTCCCATCTACATGCTAGTCTGCTACCTGATCACCACCACCTCTCCCAATACTTGTTTCCTTTCTACTTTGGACATGCTCCCAACCAGCTGGAAGCACGCTCTGCAAGCCTGACCTGCTCCCTCCTTCCTTGCTCCCCCTGACATTCCTTTCTTACTGGTGTGATGGAGTAGGGGCTGTCTGTGTGGGAAATGGGAGAGCAGGGGAGGACTTTAGGGGATGGACGACGCCGGAGCCTGTAACCTGAGCTAGGTAAGGGAGGGGAAAGGTCAACACCTTTGCCCGGAAAGGGGACAAAGGAAGGGAGTGGCAGGAGGGAAGCAGTTTGATTTTGGGCTTGGGGCTGGATGGGCGGAATTCAGGGTATCCTAGCTAGGATCCAAGCACCCTGAAAGCCCAGAAGGACTCGGTGGAGGAGTCCTGACTGTGCCTGCAAGCTCTGCTGTAACCTGTGTTCCTGTTGTTCAATAAACCTTCTGTTTTACTGGCTGGCTAACAGTCACTGTGTGTCCCAGGAAGAGGGGTGCAGGGCCGGACTCCCCCACACTCCGTGACAACTGGTGGCAGCGGCAGGAGATACTGCACCCTGTGGACGGCGCTTCCTGCAATAAGTGACTGGGGAGCAGTAAAACAAAGGGGTGGTTAACCCTTGGGAGTGTGTGCCCAGTGAGAAGGACTTTGCAGTAACAGGGTCCCCCGGGGGATTGCAGCGAGCGGTCCCAGGGGCGGAGGAGTCTGCAGCTCGACCCTGGCAGAGAGGTGGTGACCTCAAGAAGGGCTGGTGCACTAGGGGTCCCCCTGGAAAACGTGGGGAGCGGCGAGCACCCCGGCCTGTGAGTGGCCAGCAGGAAGATGTATGCCAAGCGGCGCAAGTGTGACCTGGTGGAGCTGTGCAAGCAGAGGGGGCTGCACCCGGGGAGACGCACCAAGGACCAGCTGATTGCCCAGCTGGAGCAGGGAGACCGCATGAATGAACGGAGCCCTGTCTCTGAGGGAAGCAGCCTGGCAGATGCAGCGCAGGCACCAGTGTCAGTCCCCGCTGGGAGTGGTCAGCCGGCGGACGAGGGCTTCCCGAGACCCCCCCTTCCTAGGCCTAGGGGAAGGGCGGGGAGGAGCCCAGTGTATACCGAGGGCACCGTGACCCCCCCGGCCAGCAGGGGATCCTCCTGGCGACGCTCGGCATCCGTGGAGCGGATGCGGCTGGAATACGAAAGGGAGCTGAGATGGGAGGAGCTTGAGTTAAAGAGGCAAGAGCTGGAGGAGAAGGCAAAACAGCGTAAACATGAGGAGAACCAGCGTAAACATGAGCGGGAGGAGAAGGAGAAACAGCGTAAACATGAGCTGGACCTGGCCCAGCTGAGGAGCAGTGGGGCCCCGGCTGCGGTGAGTGAGGGGGGACCCAAGCCTACAAAGAGCTTTGATAAGCACTTGCTGCCCTGGCGTAAGGAGGGGGAGGACATAGATACCTTCCTGACGGCCTTTGAGAATGCCTGCGAGCTGCACAGGGTTGACCCTGCAGACAGGATCGCAGTTCTCACCCCCTTACTGGACTCCACAGCCGTGGAGGTGTACAGCCGACTGAAAGGGGCGGAGGCAGGGGACTACGAACTGTTCAAACAGGCCCTGCTCCGCGAGTTTGGGCTGACTCCTGAGATGTACCGGAAAAAGTTCCGGAGCCAGCGTAAAACCCGTGAGGTCACATACCTACAACTGGTCAACCGGGCGCAGGGGTATGCCCGCAAGTGGACAGCTGGGGCCCAAACTAAAGAGGACCTGCTTGACCTATTCATACTGGAGCACCTGTACGAGCAGTGCCCGTCCGACTTGAGGCTGTGGTTGATGGACCAGAAGCCGGAGAACCTGCAGCACGCAGGCCAGCTGGCCGACCAATTTGTGGACAGTCGGGCAGGGGATGGCAGTGAGGAGTCTCGAAGGAGCAGGCCTGCCTCAACGCAGAGAGAGAGTCGTCATGGGACCTCCCAGCGGGGGCCTATGGAGAACCCCCCCAAAAGGGGAACATCCAGGGTCAGGTCCCTCCAACCCACTCAAGGGGACCCACGAGACATGGGCTGCTATCACTGTGGCCAACGAGGCCACATACGGGCCCAGTGCCCCAAGCTCAGGGACAGACCAAGCAGACCCAACCCGCAGAGGGTGGACTGGGTAAAAACCCAATCGGAGGAGGGGCTACATTCCCAGGAAAGGGGGGCTGGCAACATACCACCTGTGAAGGAGGGAGGAGGTCCCCAGGTCAGCTCCTCTGGAGGGCTGGAAGCTCCAGGCTCTGGGCTTTTGGTTTACCGAGTGGGCGCAGGGCTGCCCCTCCGGAAAGAGTGCCTTGTTTCCCTGGAGGTAGATGGGAGGGAGGTCACTGGGTACTGGGACACGGGCGCAGAGATGATGCTGGCCCGGCCCGAGGTAGTGGCCTCAGATCGGATGGTGTCCGACACCTACCTGACCCTGATGGGCGTGGGCGGGACTCCATTCAAGGTGTCCGTGGGGAGAGTACATCTGAAGTGGGAGGCCAAGGAGGGCCCCAAGGACGTGGGGGTACACCCACATTTGCCCACGAACGTGTTAATGGGAGGGGACCTCGAGGACTGGCCAAGTAACACCCAGAGTGCCCTGGTCGTGACTTTTAGTCAGAGTCGGCAAAGGGCACTGCACCCCGACAATGGGGAAGGGACTCGGCCCGAGGTGCAGGACTCTAACCTGGTGGGGGGGGAACGCCCAGGGGCACGGTTCAGAGAGGCTGCAGCCTCAGACCCAGCCAGCAAGAGAGAGCCGGTCCCCATCCCTGTCCCAGCTGCTGAGTTCCAGGCCGAGTTGCAGAAAGATCCATCCTTGCAGAAGCCCAGGGACCGGGCTGACCTTAGTGCAGTACAGACCATGAGGAGAGGTTGCAAGGAGAGGTTCCTGTGGGAGAAGGGGTTCCTGTACCGAGAATGGGCTACCCCAGGGGAAGTAGAGGCATGGGGGATCAGGAGGCAGCTGGTGGTTCCCCAGAAGTTTCGTCACAAGCTGCTGTACCTGGCCCATGACATCCCTCTCGCAGGGCACCAGGGAATCTGGCGCACCAGGCAGAGGCTGCTACAGAACTTTTACTGGCCTGGGGTCTTTACCCAGGTCCGACAGTACTGCCAATCCTGTGACCCCTGCCCGAGGGTGGGGAAGGCCCGGGACAAGGGGAAAGTGGCTTTGAGGCCTTTACCCATCATAGAAGAACCTTTCCAGAAGGTGGCCATGGACATAGTGGGACCCCTCAGCAAGACGACCCGGTCAGGGAAGAAATACATCCTGGTGGTGGTGGATTTTGCCACTCGCTACCCCGAGGCGGTGGCCTTGTCCTCTATCGAAGCAGACACAGTGGCAGATGCGCTGCTGACTATTTTCAGCCAGGTGGGGTTCCCCAAGGAGGTCTTAACGGATCAGGGGTCCAACTTCATGTCGGCCCTGCTCCGGTCCTTATGGCAGAAATGTGGGGTCCAGCACAACTGGGCCTCAGTGTATCACCCTCAGTCCAACGAGCTGGTGGAAAGGTTCAACGGGACGCTGAAGATGATGATAAAAACATTTATGAACCAGCACCCGCAGGATTGGGACAAGTACTTACCTCACCTGCTGTTCGCATACAGGGAGGTACCCCAGGAATCTACCGGGTTTTCACCTTTCGAACTGTTGTATGGAAGGCGGGTAAGGGGGCCCCTAGACCTGATGAGGGACGAATGGGAGGGGAAGGCCGCTCCCGAGGGAGAGTCAGTGGTGGAGTATGTCCTGACCTTCCGGGAAAGACTGGCCGAGCTCATGGGCCTGGCCAGGGAGAATCTGGCCCGAGCCCAGAGGAGGCAGAAGGTCTGGTATGACCGCACGGCACGGGCCCGTGCCTTCACCACCGGGGATCAGGTGATGGTTCTCATCCCCGTGAGGAGAAACAAACTCCAGGCCGCCTGGGAAGGGCTCTTCAAGGTTATCAAGCAACTGAATGAGGTAAACTATGTGCTGGAGCTGTCAAACCGGGCACATCACCGTCGGGTGTACCATGTGAACATGATGAAACCATACTATGACAGGGGGAATGTGGTGTTGGCCGTGTGTGGACATTGGGAGGAGCAGGGAGATGACCCCTTAGTGGATCTATTCCTGGGACAAAAGCTGGTTCCCCCCGGAGGCGATTCCCCTCTCTGATCAGCTGACCCTGGCCCAGCACGCTGAGATCAGAGGGGTGCTGCATCTATACCGACAGCTGTTTTCCAACCAGCCTGGATGCACTAATTTCACTGTCCACAGGGTTGAGACTGGGTCACTGTGACAAACTGGGTAAGTTCTTAATGTTTTCTCTGAGTACTGTGTTGGTGCCTCAGTGTCCCCATGGCAGTTCTTAAGTATCTGGCAGAGCAAAGGGCCAGTGCACCTAAATGTCTGGAGCTGGCTGGGGTTGAGGAGTGAAGTGCAGACGTGGGGGGTCTGGTTCACTGCCCCCCAGAATGGACCCAGCCGAGGGGTCCGGTTCGCTGTACCTACGAGCTCTGTTTCAGACCCTGTTCCTGTCATCAAATAAACCTCTGTTTTACTGGCTGGCTGAGAGTCACGTCTGACTGCAAAGTGGGGGTGCAGGACCCCGTGGCCCCCCCAGGACCCCGCTGGGGTGGACTCGCTGTGGGAAGCACACGGAGGGGCAGAGAATGCTGAATGCTCCAAGGAAAGACCCAGGAGGTGAAGCCGTGTGAGCTTCTTGCCCTCAACAAGTCTGCTCCAAGGGACAGGAGGCTCCCCAAAGTCCTGACTGGCTTGGTGGGGAGCAGTTCCAGAGCATCGCCCGGGGACTCCGTGACAACTGGTAGCAGCGGCGGGACGTACTGCACCCCGTCAATGGCGATGCTTGCAGTAAGTGACTGGGGAGCAGTAAAACAAAGGAGGAATAATGAGGACCAGGCGTGCTGAAGGCTCAGAGAGGCACGGTTTCAGGGGGCAGTTAACCTCTGGCAGTGTGTGACCAGCGAGAAGGACTGTTGGAGTAACGGGGTCCCCCTGAGGACTGCAGCGAGCAGTCTCAGGGGCGGAGGAGCTTGCCGCTCGACCCTGGGAGAGAGAAGGATTTTTGCAGCAGCAGGGTTCCCCTGGGGATTGCAGGAGCAGTCCCAGGGGCGGAGGAGTCTGCAGCTTCACCCTGGCAAAGAGGTGGTGATCACGAGAAGGGCTGGCACACCCGGGGTTCTTCCTGGAAACCATGGGGGAGCCAAGAGCACACAGGCCTGTGAGTCCAAAGCCACTTGGGAACGGTGAAGTGATGGCCTATCACCATCTCCTTGAGAAGGACATTGTGATCCTGTGCACAAAGAGAGGGTTACGCATGGGGACGTTCACCAAGGCACAGTTAATCGTGCAGTTGGAGGAAAAGCACCGCTCTGAGGAGCAGATTCCTGGCCCAGATGGGGCTACAAGAGAATCTGGGAGCAGCTGGAGCAGCAGCCAGGCATTCCCGGGAGTCTGGTCCCCAATCAGACGAGGGTCTTCACGATTGGGTTCCCCATCAGGAGATTGGAGACGGATGGGATGGGAGCAAAGCCCAAGAGAGCGAGAGGACCGTGAGAGAAAGCAAGAGCCCGAGGAAAAGCTGCATGAGAAGCAGCAGCAGCGTGGACTGGTGATGGTGGAGCAGAGAGACATAGGGGGCTGCCCAGGGGTCAGTGGGGAAACAGAGTGTCAGGCATTTAGGTGCACTGGCCCTTTGCTCTGCCAGATACTTAAGAACTGCCATGGGGACACTGAGGCACCAACACAGTATTCAGAGAAAACATTAAGAACTTTCCCAGTTTGTCACAGTCACATCCCCGTATAAGATGCTCCCCTTTTCGGGTCACTGGTAAAACTGCCCAGCATCTTGAAAGAGAGGTCAGGGAGATGCTGGCTTTGGGGGTGATCCAGCCGTCTTCCAGCCCTTGGGCCTCGCCAGTGGTGCTGGTCCCCAAGAAGGATGGGTCAATCCGGTTCTGTGTGGACTATCAAAAGCTCAATGACATCACCATATCTGATGCCTACCCCATGCCTAGGCCTGACGAGCTCCTAGACAAGCTGGGAGGTGCTCGGTACCTCACCACCATGGATCTTACCAAGGGCTAATGGCAAGTGCCGCTGGACGCAGATGCCAGGCTGAAATCGGCCTTTATCACCCCTCTGGGGCTCTATGAGTTTCTGACCCTGCCCTTCGGCCTCAAGGGAGCGCCGGCCACCTTCCAGCGCCTGTGTGACGAACTGGGAAAGTTCTTAATGTTTTCTCTGAATACTGTGTTGGTGCCTCAGTGTCCCCATGGCAGTTCTCAAGTATCTGGCAGAGCAAAGGGCCAGTGCACCTAAATGCCTGACACTCTGTCTCCTAGCAACTGATGGCCTGGGCCCCTCCTCTGCAAAGGTGCCAGCTGAAGGTGTTGGAGACAAAGGGATCAGGTGACCTCCTGGCCCGGGAAAGGGGCTGAGCAGAGAGGAGGGGCTGGAGGGGTTGTTAGTCTGGAGCTGGCTGGGGTCGAGTGAAGTGCAGACCTGAGGGTCTGGCTCACTGACCCCCAGAATGGACCCAGCCGAGGGGTCCGGTTCGCTGTATCTACAAGCTCTGTTTTAGACCCTGTTCCTGTCACCGAATAAACCTCTGTGTTACTGGCTGGCTGAGAGTCACGTCTGACTGCGAAGTGGGGGTGCAGGACCCTGTGGCTTCCCCAGGACCCCGCTGGGGTGGACTCGCTGTGGGAAGCGCACGGAGGGGCAGAGGATGCTGAATGCTCCAAGGAGAGACCCAGGAGGTGAAGCCGTGTGAGCTTCTTGCCCTGAACAAGTCTGCTCCAAGGGAGAGGAGGCTCCCCAAAGTCCTGACTGGCTTGGTGGGGTGCAGTTCCAGAGCATCGCCCGGTGACTCCGTGACAACTGGTGGCAGCGGCGGGACGTACTACACCCCGTGAATGGCGCTGCTTGCAGTAAGTGACTGGGGAGCAGTAAAACAAAGGAGGGATAATGAGGACCGGGCATGCTGAAGGCTCAGAGAGGGACGGTTTCAGGGGGCGGTTAACCTCTGGGAGTGTGTGACCAGCGAGAAGGACTGTTGGAGTAACAGGGTCCCCCTGAGGACTGCAGCCAGCAGTCTCAGGGGCGGAGGAGCTTGCCGCTCGACCCTGGGAGAGAGAAGGATTTTTGCAGTACCAGGGTTCCCCGGGGGATTGCAGGAGCAGTCCCAGGGGTGGAGGAGTCTGCAGCTTCACCCTGGCAAAGAGGTGGTGATCACGAGAAGGGCTGGCACACCAGGGGTTCTTCCTGGAAACCATGGGGGAGCCAAGAGCACACAGGCCTGTGAGTCCAGAGCCACTTGGGAACGGTGAAGTGATGGCCTATCACCATCTCCTTAAGAAGGACATTGTGATCCTGTGCACAAAGAGAGGGTTACGCATGGGGAAATTCACCAAGGCACAGTTAATCGTGCAGTTGAAGGAGAAGCACCGCTCTGAGGAGCAGATTACTGGCCCAGATGGGGCTACAAGAGGATCTGAGAGCAGCTGGAGCATCAGCCAGGCATCCCCGGGAGTCTGGTCCCCAATCAGACGAGGGTCTTCACGATTGGGTTCCCCATCAGGAGATTGGAGACGGATGGGATGGGAGCAGAGCCCGAGAGAGCGAGAGGACCATGAGAGAAAGGAAGAGCCCGAGGAAAAGCTGCAGAAGAAGCAGCAGCAGCGTGGACTGGTGATGGTGGAGCAGAGAGACATAGGGGGCTGCCCAGGGGTCAGTGGGGAAACACGCCTGCAGGGGCGAGACCCTGGGACAGAGAGAACTGTGGTGGTGCAGCCCCAGATGCTGAGGGACTGTGGGACCTGGGTGAAGTTCCCTGGGGTGAGGCCCCTCGGCCTGCCTATGGCCCAGATCCCTGTGCAGACTCAGAAGGGGTCGGGCTGGCTGGTAGTTGGGGTTCTCCAGGATATCGGCTGGGAGGCCCTGTTGGGGGGTGACTGTCTTCCCATGGGACAGGATCCAGGCCCCGCTCCTGTAACGGCCGAGGGTTTGAATTCAAATCCAGGGAACCAATTGGCTAGGATTGAAATGGTCAGTGAAAATGCAAATGACCTGGCTGGCAGAGGGGAGGGGCTGCTGGGCTCAGGATACCTGCCTACCTGTAACCAGCCCCCTGGGGCTGAGAGGGAGGGAGAGATGCTCCCCGCCCCCCTGCACACCGGAGAGGGGGCTCACGCTGGCTCTGATGCTGTGACCAGAGCAGAGAGCTCGCTGCCTGCCCCCACTGGGACAGCAAGGGCAGCGCTGAGCACGGGGGGAGCTGAGACCCCAGCTGAGTGGGGGGACACCCGGGCAGGGCAGGTCGGCTGCCAAACAGGTTTGCCCGGTCCAGACATGCTGCTGGGAAGTGATTACACAGCAGGAAGGGAGCTACCAGGGACAGGGCTCAGGGGGGCTGTGACCCCAGGCCCAGCCAGCGAGAGGGAGCAGGTCCCACTCCCTGCCCCAGCTGCTGGATCCCAGACCGAGCTGCAGAGGGATCCCTCCTTGGAGAAGCTGAGAGAACTTGCTGGCCACAGCGCTGCAAACCCCCTTGGGGAAGGCTGCAGGGACAGAGTCCTGCAAGAGAAGGGATTCCTGTACCGGGAATGGGCTCCCCAAGGGGAAGTAGAACTGGGGCGAATCGGGAGACAGCTGGTGGTGCCCCAGGAATCCACAGGGTTCTTCCCTTTCGAGCTGCTGGATGGGAGGAGAGTGAGGGGACCCCTGAACCTGGAGAGAGAGGTCAGGGATATGCTGGCTTTAGATGGGATCCAGCCATTTTACAGCCCATGGGCCTCACCCGTGGGGCTGATCCCCAAGCGAGACAGGATGATCTGGTTTTATGGGGGCTATCAGAAGCTTAAAGCCATCACAGTGTCCGATGCCGACCCCATGCCTAGGCCTGGGGAGATTCTAGACAAGCTGAGAGGGATGGAGAACTTGGCCCTGGCAGACACTGATAACATGTGCATCTTTAGCCAGACCTGGGAGGAACAGGTGTCCCAGGTGAAGAGGGGGCTGGGCTGCCTCAAGGAGGTGGGACTGACGGTAAAAGCTGGAAAGTGCAAGGGGGGACGGCAGAGGTGTTGTGTCTGGGCCACAAAGTGGGAAGCGGCTGCCCAAGCCCAGAGCTGGCAAAGGCCAAGATGGGGGCTCTTAACCAAGGGAGCCCGAATCACAGACCAGAGTGCTGGGAAAAGACCCAATCCCAGCTTGAAGCCCAGGGGTACTGGGGTGGCAAAGGGTGTGGGCTGCATAAACGTTCCCACATGCGGCCTGCAAGTGCCATCAAGCACACCCGACCTAAGGGAGGGCGTAAGACTGGACTGTCCTGGTGTAACTCAGACCAAGGGATGGGAGAGATGCTGGGGCATCCATGGGAACCTTGGTGGGTTCGAACTTCCCCAGGTCACTGGCTGGAGTGACCTCGCTCAGTTCGGTCTCGAAGGGGGGAGAGATGTGACGAACTGGGAAAGTTCTTAATGTTTTCTCTGAATACTGTGTTGGTGCCTCAGTGTCCCCATGGCAGTTCTTAAGTATCTGGCAGAGCAAAGGGCCAGTGCACCTAAATGCCTGACACTCTGTCTCCTAGCAACTGATGGCCTGGGCCCCTCCTCTGCAAAGGTGCCAGCTGAAGGTGTTGGAGACAAAGGGATCAGGTGACCTCCTGGCCCGGGAAAGGGACTGAGCAGAGGAGGAGGGGCTGGAGGGGTTGTTAGTCTGGAGCTGGCTGGGGTCGAGTGAAGTGCAGACCTGAGGGTCTGGCTCACTGACCCCCAGAATGGACCCAGCCGAGGGGTCCGGTTCGCTGTATCTACAAGCTCTGTTTTAGACCCTGTTCCTGTCATCGAATAAACCTCTGTGTTACTGGCTGGCTAAGAGTCACGTCTGACTGCAAAGTGGGGGTGCAGGACCCGGTGGCTTCCCCAGGACCCCGCTGGGGTGGACTCGCTGTGGGAAGCGCACGGAGGGGCAGAGGATGCTGAATGCTCCAAGGAGAGACCCAGGAGGTGAAGCCGTGTGAGCTTCTTGCCCTGAACATGTCTGCTCCAAGGGAGAGGAGGCTCCCCAAAGTCCTGACTGGCTTGGTGGGGTGCAGTTCCAGAGCATCGCCCGGTGACTCCGTGACAGCCTGGTGGATCAGCTACTGAGGGGGATGGAGAGTTTTGCCGTGGCGTATATTGACGACATCTGCGTCTTCAGCCAGACCTGGGAGGACCACGTGTCCCAGGTTAAACAAGTGCTGAACCGACTCCGAAAGGCTGGGTGTGATGCAGTAGGGACTGTCTGTGTGGGGAGTGGGAGAGCAGGGGAGAACTTTAGGGGATGGACGATGCCAGGGCCTGTAACCTGAGCTAGGTAAGGGAGGGGAAAGGTCAACACCTTTGCCCGGGAAGGGGACAAAGGAAGGGAGTGGCAGGAGGGAAGCAGTTTGAGTTTGGGCTTGGGGCTCGGTGGGCGGAACTCAGGGTATCCTAGCTAGGATCCACGCACCCTAAAAGCCTAGAAGGACTCGGTGGAGGGGTCCTGACTGTGCCTGCAAGCCCTGCTGTAACCTGCGTTCCTGTTGTCCAATAAACCTTTTGTTTTACTGGCTGGCTAAGAGTCACTGTGGGTCCCAGGAAGAGGGGTGCAGGGCCGGACTCCCCCACACTCCGTGACAACTGGTGGCAGAGGTGGGATATACTGCACCCCGTGGACGGCGCTTCCTGCAGTAAGTGACTGGGGAGCAGTAAAACGAAGGGGTGATTAACCCCTGGGAGTGTGTGCCCAGTGAGAAGGACTTTGCAGTAACAGCGTCCCCCGGGGGATTGCGGCAAGCGGTCCCAGGGGTGGAGGAGTCTGCAGCTCGACCCTGGCAGAGAGGTGGTGACCTCACGAAGTGCTGGTGCACTAGGGGTCCCCCTGGAAACCGTGGGGAGCGGCGAGCACCCCGGCCTGTGAGTGGTCAGCAGGAAAATGTATGCCAAGCGGCACAAGTGTGACCTGGTGGAGCTGTGCAAGCAGAGGGGGCTGCGCCCGGGGAGGCTCACCAAGGACCAGCTGATTGCCCAGCTGGAGCAGGGAGACCGCATGAATGAACGGAGCCCTGTCTCTGAGGGAAGCAGCCGGGCAGATGCAGCGCAGGCACCAGTGTCAGTCTCCGCTGGGAGTGGTCAGCTGGCGGACGAGGGCTTCCCGAGACCCCCCCTTCCTAGGCCTAGGCGAAGGGCGGGGAGGAGCCCAGTGTATACCGAGGGCACCGTGACACCCCCGGCCAGCAGGGAATCCTCCCGGCGAAGCCCACCCCCCAGCAGGGGATCCTCCCGGCGACGCTCGGCATCCGTGGAGCGGATGCGGCTGGAATATGAAAGGGAGAAGCTCGAGTTAAAGAGGCAAAAGCTGAAGAAGAAGGCAAAACAACGTAAACATGAGCGGGAGAAGAAGAAAAAACATTGTAAACATGAGCTGGACCTGGCCCAGCTGAGGAGCAGTGGGGCCCCGGCTGCGGTGAGTGAGGGGGGACCCAAGCCTACAAAGAGCTTTGATAAGCACTTGCTGCCCCGGCGTAAGGTGGGGGAGGACATAGATACCTTCCTGACGGCCTTTGAGAATGCCTGCGAGCTGCACAGGGTTGACCC